>NW_027122706.1:4800000-7200000 GCF_030686945.1 Centruroides vittatus | reverse complement strand
TCAATAATAATTAATTATGAATTTTCATCTCATTCAACCGTTTTTATAGCTATCAATTCAAGTTTCGAGGTAACTCGGTGCTTGTTATAAAAGTATTCCGTACCATACGAACCATGCAGTCCATAAATATATAATTAGTAGTAGGTTCTCATTGTTTTATGTATGAAAATGTCCCGGAAAAGCTACTTGAAATTTTTTAAAATCATTTAAACAACTGTGTTTTGTTCTAAATCAATTAAACTAAAATGTAATAGTTTAAAACAATCGAAAAATGGAAGATAATTTTAAACCAAATCAATTCACCATTATAGAAATGTAAAGACTTGTTTACTTAAAACAGTAATAATATTTATTAATTAACACTGATTAAAAATTAATTACATTTCAAGAATTATGTATGCATTATATTTCGCATTGCCCAATTTTTTAGTTAGGAAGTAAGTGTAATTTTTTTTATTGAAAAACGAACATTTATTATTTATACAATTAGATACTAAAAAAATTATAAATAAAAACATTTTTTTTCCATTTATCATTAATAATAAATAAAATAAGTAATATTTATTTTCGAGTTATTAAATGTAATAATAATAATAATTTATTTTCTACATATTTCTTCGTGATGGTTTATTATTATCGAGATTTCTACTGAAACATTTTGACAAACTTCAATTTTGAATAATTACTATAATTTTAATTTATTATCCTATAAATATCTTGATGGTCTGGACGTCATGATATTTATAATTATAGTAAATACGTGTTGAACACGCAAGATGTGAGTTGAAGTTGTGCTATAACAAAGTACTATTTACAAACAGGAAAACATTTTATAATTGAAATTTTTTATTTTTATAAGTAAGATTCTTGTTATTTAAGAAAAAAGTACGAGTAATATGTAGCGCATCGTATTGTTTTCTTGTAAATTGATGATACACTCCAATGCATCAAACTTTCTCACATATTTATATAAGAAATCCTGTGACAGTTACATCAAAGTTTGAAAGGTATAAAAGAATAACATAAAAAATAATAATGTGAAATTATATGAATAATTAGACGAAGAAAATCATTTTAATAATTTCGATACACATGAAATTTTGAAAATATAATCGCATCAATTTTATCATAGACACTAAATTTAAATAATTTAAATATTTATTTTCTTATAAGATATTTAGATTAACAAATTTATCAATTATCAATTAGGTCTCGTTGCAACAAGAAAGTTTTGTAATTGGCCTACATGTAATATTTTATAATTAATTATGTAGTATAAATTAACGTTTGACGTGGTTATCGTAGATGATATAAATCCTTATCGTGTTAATATTAATAAATGCTTAGCCAAAATAGACACAGAGCTATGTAATTTTTCCTATTAATATAGTAAATTGCAAGAAATATAATCTTTACTTACTTATGCTAATAATCTAGGCATTGCAAATATAATAATTATTTTTATTAAATGTCGCTTATCAATATACATTATATTCTATAATATATGTTTATTTCCACATCTTATTGAGTCGTTTATGGATATATAATTAAAATTAGTTATTAGAAACTGTTGTTAAAATAGGAAAAATGATATTTTGCAACCGTTCGATTTTTAAGGACAAGAAGAAGTAAGAATATGATCATTTTGTTATTTCAGCAAATGTTATCTAAGAAAGTTACGTAAGATGAAATTTAACAAATAGGTTATTAATCCTATTAAGGAATGATAATTAATGCTCGATTCTGAAATCTCGTTCTGTTTTGAAAAAAAAAGTAGATAAATGAATTATGACAGTTTTTCCTTGGGCAATGGTTGTCATTTGCTTTAGGCTATTTCATGTTCTTTCGTGCATTGTCTAATTAGTGCTGACATGCTTACCAGTCATCAGCAGAAAGAACGATATTTTTCAAATTGCATATACAGTAATAACTATACCTTTCTCATATGTTCCATTTTCTTGAACGTGTAAAGCTCAAGGCAAAATTTAAATTACGAAACATAAATAACCTTGTAGTATTTTGAATAACAAAATATAGAAATTCCTATAAATCTACTAATTAATTTTATGTTACAGTTGATACAATCAGTTTCTTCTTTTAATATTATGAAAAATTATTAAGTTTGGAATTTCAATTAAATATTTCCTAAATAATGCATATTTTAAAGACTATTAGACTGATGCATATTAGATATTTACATTGTATATTATAATTTTAATTGATTATTTACATAACATAATTTTTATGTTTAAATTAGCAAATATAATATGTAGTAAAACTTACTTTATAAACATAAAAAATAAATACGTTTAAATACATAAATACTAAAAACATTAAAGAGCAGTGTTTAACCATTTAGCTTTTATAATAATGAGAACTATAACGTATGGTTATTGTTAAGCATCCTTGCTCTCTCCATGGAAGGATTAAAGCAGAAAATTATTTCGGCTGTTTATAGGCTTCTTAAATCCAAAAATTACAATTAAATTTCCAAAGTAAACATTGCCGAAAAAATTATAAAATGCGCTAAGTGTACGAGTTTTGTATTAACATAAAAATACTGAAATTTTAAAATTAATAAGCGTGAACAAAAAAAAATAGTTTTTGAATCTTTGATTTAATCAATGCATAAATTAAGAAAATAATGACGAAAGTGCTTTTCTTCTCACAATTTTTTTTATGTTACATTAAATTTTTTTTTTCTTAAATTGGAGATATTGACTTTTTGTTCGTTGTTTGTTTCGCCCATTAAATTAGATAAGCACGAAGAGATTAATTTATGACTAGATCGGGTTTTGTTACATAGAGATCATTTATCATCACTTTAAACTCAAAATTACCTTAGGCTACTGACTGTACTGGCAGGTGAGGGAAGAAAGGGAAGCATCTCATAGTTTCGTTTCCTTTCAGCTTCTAGGCGAAAGCCACATGGAAGTGTGGGAGTTGATATCCCCTTTAGTGGATGAATTTGGCATCGAAGAAGTTAAACTTAATATGACAGACACTGGAGCTCCTGTGGATCTTACAGCGAGTGCCTCTCTTCTGGAAGGTGAAGAAGTGAATATAGAAGAAGGGTTAATTCCGCGAGATCCACGTTCAGGTATTTTACATTAAATTTACTTTTATTCTTCTTTTGCAGTAATGAATTTGATTTATTTATATGAAATTTAGACGATGATTTTTTTATTTTAATAAATTTAACGATGTTTTATGTTAGTTAATGAAAAGTTTACTTAGATAATTAATAATTCTGTTACTGTATTAATAAAATAGTTGCACTTAATTAATTACAATGTGTTTGTAAAGAGTTAATGAAGTATATAAATGATACATGTACTGTACAAATAAGATACTAAAACTATAGAACAGATAGTCATTTGTGAATGAAATGAATACTTTATTTATTAATTCTATTTATTATTTTCTATCATAGAATTGGCACATCATATAAAGCTAAGTTTAAAAATTAATTTTAGACATTGTTTTTTAAATTAAACTTTTCTAAATTCAATGGTTTTCAAATAATGATTGATCTAATTATGTTTCAATTGAAATTGATGAATTTTTGAGCTACTACATCATTTATTGGCTCTATATTAATGATGTTTCACAGCATCAAATTTTCAAAGAAAAACTTAATTAGAGAAGCGTAACAGAGAAAAGTTAATAATGGAGGCTTAACTTTGCTATTTAATTAATGATCATAAACAATAGGTCATTATTCCGAAATTAAGACAAAATAATTGATGTAATGATTTTTTTATTTTTATCTCAATAGGAAAAAAATTGACTTTATTTAATGGTTTTCTTTTATCTTTTCTCATTTTTTATAATTTTGATGAAAGTACAGAGATAGGCGTATGAAAATCAAGTAAATTATGATTTTCGTATGTTTCAACAAATTTATCATCATGTCGTTCTGCAATTTAATGTTTTACATCTTATCTTGCATACGAACACCTTACTTTAATATTTATGTAAAGATAAAGAGAAGGACGCAAACAATAAGATGTAGCATCATCATATTTTATTAGTACTATGTACCCAAAGAAAATATATGTAGGAATGTCGCAAAGTGGGACAATATTTAATTGCCAGTTTATTCTAGAGGTGTCCTACCTAAGAACGAAAACAGGACTGTTAGTAGTGAAAGGCAGGAGTTTCCTTTCCGTACTCGAGGTCACTGTGTCAAATTGAGGCCGTTTACGCGGCCGTTTAAGCTAGAGTTCTTTTTCAAGACCGTAGGAGGTCAACTTTCGCTCAATCACATACATTTCCACAAAATTAGCGGGTTAAGAAACAGTCGAAGGTTAGTGGATTCCGTTGTTCATCAGTAATTATTGCCGCTTGCTGACCTAGAAATGTTTTCATCCAACAGAATTTAATAAGAATTTCTCAGTACATTGAAGGATGAAATTTTATTTTACATTAAAATTTATTTTTAAAATTTATCAGTTAGGTTTTTTTTTTTAATATCAATTTCATTATAAACACGTGAAACATTACCTAAATTTTACATCCTGTAACCTTAGTGTTTCTTCTAAAATACAGGCTTATACGCATACATTTATAATTGAATCTGAATTTTAATTAAGTATCATAGAAATAATCAAATATTTCTTACCTCTTAATTTTTTAAACAAAACTAATGATTTTAGTTACAAAATATACATGCTTATTAACTAACTGACATAAAAACAGCATAAAAATAAGCAGTCCATTTCTTAATTTTCTGTAAAAATATTCATGACAATTATATAAAAGTCTACATTTGCGTAATGTGCAGTTTACTTTTGTATACAAAGCAGTTTAAGTGTAAACATTTTTGAAATTATTACCGGTATTACACACTGTACTTCTCGACACTAGTATCCAAGTATTGCCATAAGGGAGCATCGAGAATAGGTTTGTGCATATATTTTTCGTATGTAAATCTAAAAAGACTTATACACATGTATATATACATATATTTTTATATTTAAGAAAGAAAACTATTTTGCCTTTGTTATATTTTATTTATTCTGATTTTTGATTAAGAGAAAACATAAGTCTCTCTGCTCCTTTTAAGTTTATCTGTACTTCTCGATAGCAGACAAATGTTTTAAAGTATATGAATAATAATAATTATCTTGAAAAATCAGAATTATAATAAAATATTTATATTATTTAATTTTCTAATAGATAATTTATTATTTAAAAATATAATATTAAATAAGTAACTTTTGTTTTATTCTTAAATAAGAGTTTTGCATCATTAAACTTATTTACTTGACTGGCTATTTGTCAAAATTTTAGTCAAAATTACAGAATGAATTACTTCGTATAAAAGCCTTTAGCGTATCCTTTTCTTATTATTTTTGTATAGTACCGAAATAAATTTATCACGCACAGTTTTTAATTATTGTTTTATATTATAAGAACAACAATAGCAATTTCTCGAAGCTTTTCTAAATAAGAGTGAAGTTCTTTCGTAAATTATTATCTTGGACATGTCATCTTAAACTATTTCAGCAACATTATGAACAAAATTTGTTTTCCCTCCTGTAAAAAATTAATGAGAAAAAAATAAATACAATTTATCAAGTTTAGACTTAATATTGTAGGAATTCGACTGTAAGTCGAGTATTAATTATATCATTTAATATTCGATCAATACAATTAATATTTATCAATTGTATTGATCGAACATTTAGCAAAATGCATCAATATATTCATACATCTTCTATATGTTACTACATATATTTAAAATTTAACCATATATTTTAAAAATTTAAAAATTTAACATTACATTTATTTAATGTAATTAAATTTACAGATTTAATCAATAAATGTATCCTAGGATTTGAATTATTTTGAATTTGAATTTATTATTTTATTCTTATTCAATACTTTTGACATAATTTGCTTTTTTAAAAAATATATTTAATTTCAGAAATGATACATTCATTAAAAATTTAAAATTTAATCATAAAAACCAGGTCATTCGAATTTATCATCCTAAATTGTTAAAACATCTCTGAAAATGCTAATCACGTGAAAAATTATAATCGAGCATAATTCATACATGAAATGTAAACATTAATTTACATTTTGAGTATTTCATTAAATAAAATTAAATCTTTTAAAAGTAACTGTTTCATTTTCCGTTCTTAGTTCTATTATTGAACCAGTACTAGATTAAATACTGTATAGACAACGTAGAAATGTATACTACATCGGTGTCAAATTGAGCACTTTTTATTATTGAATCCAGAAATTATAAGAGATTATATCGAGAAAATAGTTAGGAAAATTAAAATTAGGTCTAGAGTAAATTTATACAAATGTTTTAATATTGTAGATCATATTTTGTTATCATGCACTATCAGCATGTAGTATATATATTATCATGCATGTAGTATTATCATGCATGTAGTATATATACAAAATAATACAATAAATACATTTTACGAATAAATGTCTATTTAAATAACAGTAAATACTAATATAATTTGCATCGCATGTCTGATGTTACATCAGAAATATTCGTTTATTTGACTTGAAGGAATAAAGAATATTGTAAGCAATTAAATACAATAAGGAAAAACACCTCCAATTAAAAAAATAGCGAAAGGAAAAATGCTGAAAGCAGTGGAAAGAACTCCATGGAACTAGAATAGTTTATTCTAGATACAGTTGGAGACAGGACAAGAATGTGGTGATGATGATGATAAATTAAACAATAGCTTTGAAAAATAATAATGAGTTTTACCATAAAATAATAACAATATGAAAATAGATAAAATATTTATTTATATCCGTTATGAATTATTACTTCATATAAAAAATAGTAAGGTAAAACACATTAATTTTAAAATATAAAATTTAAATTTAAATAATTTTAAAATATTGTATCTATTTCTAAAGACTTTTCAATTAAAAAAAAAGCAATTAAATGAAAATTAAAACTTATAAATGCTTTTGATCATTCAGAAATCTGAAAACATTACAATTATATTAATTTAACATAACGTAATTAAAAATTATATTCTATTCTATTTTTCATTTTATAATTCTAATTAAATATTTATGAATATATAGTAGAAACAGTATTAAAGTTTAAATATTGAGAATGCCTATTTGTAAATTTTAGTTCCGAAGTTTTTTGGCACATGTTATCAGTTATTCCAATAACATTCCACGTTTTAACGTCGAAACAATTGTGACATGAAAGTGTTAGCATTTTCCTTCTAATCACTCTATAAGGAAAAATTAGATTTGATAGCTTTATGTATGGTACTGTACTGTACAGTACATTCCACGTTTAATTCCTGAATATTCTAAAAGCGGAAATTTAAACGTTAGCAATTGTTTTTGTACTTGAATCAAAATTTCCTCGTTTTTTCTTAAATATATTTTAAAGTTTACATATATTTAATTACTACATTTATGAAATTCAATATTATTAGAAAAATCATTTTTACTTGGAACAATAATAATTCATTGCTTAGAAAATGAATAGAACAAAGTTTTTAATGTTAAATTAAAACTCCTCTTCAAATAATAATTTTTAAAGATATTTAAGTAATATATTTGTAGTTAGAAAGTACGGAAATAAAATAAGACAATTAGAAATATAAAAATACTGTATAAGGTAAATTCTGTATAGCTTATATGAGGTGCTAACGTCATTAATATATTCATTTTAAAATGAATTTTATAACTAATAAATTAATATTATAAAATTTGAACTTAAAATATTTTAAGTTCAAAATATAAACAACAGCAAGTAATAAATTAAAACTGTTTAATATAGTTTATTATTCAATGGTTTTATTTTTTTATAAAATTTTCTCTACAATAAAATTTTAAATTTAAATTTATTACAATTTTATTTTTGTACAGTTATAACAGTTGTACGAATTATACAGTTCGTTAAAGTTCTATTCTTCAAGTAATTTCCATTAAGCTTCAATAATTCTTCACTTAATTACAGTATATAAAAGTCAGTTTCTTTTCACTGTTTGACATTTTGTTGTTTATCCTTTGTAAATGTGTAAATTACGATTCTATCTTGACTTGTTATTTTTATCCTGAATTGTTGTTGATAGGATTTTTAGTGTTTACTCGATAATTTTTAAATTATCTCCTTACGTTAGAAGCCATTTTAAAGCGTTAGTACCTGTCATGAAATGTATAATAAAAAAAATAATAGCCTTGAAGCTCATCGAGAACTCCATAAAAGAATCCTCAATAGCTCTTTAACTCAATCATTGCTGCACTTTAGAAGTGGTCAAAACATTCAACAAAAGATCTTACAGACATTCCAATGCCATGTTTGAGAGGGAAAGTCGAGATTGAAAGAGGCCAACAATTTTCTTCTTCGAACTTCCTGCACGGCTGACCTACTGCCCGAAGCTTTTATTTAACTAGGGTCATTGACTCGCGTCACGCACACTTCACGGAAGGCGTGGAATTGTGGATATCTCTAAGATATGCAATTAAATCTCGTACCGAGTAATTGTGTACGGTTGCTACTTGGTAAACAATGAAGTTAAATTATCTGTTAAATCTGCAGACAGACATTGACTTAATTTCCTACTTCGTGGATTTTATTGTATGGAGGCGGGCATCAATTGTTTTCTATCTATAATTCACAATTCCTTTTCTTACAACCTGTTTTGATAATTATTTTAAAACGAATTCGAAAGCAAAAGAAAAAGTCTCTTAGTTTTTGTATGTTAAAATTTTATAAATACTTTCACACCTTTTAATCCTTTTAAATTATAAGAATAAATTAAAAAGTTGAGAGAAACTTTCTATAAAGGAAGAAAACCGATAACATACTCTTAGAATTGCCATGGACAGGTTTATATTTAAAAATTATAATGATTAATTAAAATTAAGAAATTTAAATTTTTTAAATTTACGACCAGCAATTTCATAAATGTTTTTTAAAGAAATTGTTAATTTTTAGGTAAAATGCGATAGAATAAATTTAAGAATTTAAGAAATTTAAATTTAATAAAGATTAATTTTAGTGGCAGATCATCGTTCTTTTGAGTAATGAAAGTCGATCACGTTTCATTATAGGCTGGCCAAGCCTGATAAACATTATCTAGGACGTAAATTCTTATAGGCAAAAATATTCTAAAATTAATATTACTAAATATATTAACATTTCTTATTACTAAATGTTATAAGAATATTACGCTATTTTATTGTCATCGCAACAAAAGCGAAATAGTTATCGTTCAATCAATTCAAATAGGAATGCGTAATGCAGTAGCTTCATGCATAATAGTTTACAGACGAACCATTTTGTATTTTCATTACTTCAGTAATGTTTATTCATAAATAATTAATAGGAGCGGCTATAATGAGTCTATAAACTAAAAAAATATATCAAATATTATTGAAGATACGTATAAAAAGTTTATTAATGTATTGTCATATATGCATTTATATATTAAACTTTAATCAGTCAATTAGGTAGATAAAAAGTAGTTTTTTAAGTTTTAAATAATGAATGCCACATTATATGCATAGTAGATATTTTATGCATACACGCCATTGCCACACTTACAAGTTAGTAAGAATTTAAGTGTATGGAATTCTTCGTAATTCGAATGTTTTAAAACGTAAAAAAAAGAAATAAATGATATCTGATTAATTCTTGTAAAATAAAAAAAAAAAATGTATCATTGACGTAGATTATGTGGTAATTTTTAACTTATATGGATAATTACTTTTCTTCTCTATACTTCTTCCCATTTATCAGTTATGTTAATAAAGTACAACTTTATCATTGATAATGAATAATTTCATTTTAACATATTTATAAAGTAAATGTATTTAAAATTAAATGAATGTGAAAAGAATATTTTTTTGAATAATTTCAAATTCTTATTATAATCTTTTCATCTGAGTTTCGATATGATGATGAAAGCATAGATTGAGTCACTTAAAGTCAAATTGAATGGATAAAGAAAAACTAATCAATTATTTTTATGAGGTACACTGAGAATACAAATATGTTAAAATGTATCACAATCAGTTATGATGAATATGTACAGATGAAAATATATATTCAATCTAATGACTATGTAATGTTATCAAATTCACACACATACATATACACATATGAATAAATACAAATGAGCTTGAAGTCTTTGTTTTCAATAATGAGGAGAGCCTTGTTTGGAGCTACTCGATTATTATGTGAGAAATAGATAATCTATTATCAAAGAATGTTTGTAAAATGTTTCCTGAAATTGTTTTTGTGAACAGTTGAGTACTTGTGTAACATAATTAATTTAAAAGAAAGTAAACATAGATAAGCTTAATGTAAAAGCTGAGATGCAAAATGTGAATATAGATATTTTTATCCATATTGAATTCATAAGTAGGTGAATACTAAACAGTTTTATAATTTACTGCTAATTTCATAAAGCATTTTTAATTCACATCAAATCAGAAACACATTTTAATGTTGAAAACTATTTAACAGCTAAATTAGGCCTATGTCATGTCATTAATCCCTGAAACCGCTTTCTAGAAATAATAATGATAAAATTTGTAGCTTTATTAAATTTATAAATATTTAAAGGATAATCTACAGCTAATAATGTTTGGAATAGCTTATAACGATGCAACTTGAATAGTAACTACAGTATATAAAAGAATACCTCAGTTAAATAGATGCAATATAGAGTCTAATGCAATTGTTTTGATGCGCCTGTATATTATGTGTATTTAAAAACTTTAACATAATACGATTCTTGTTACTCCTTTATTTACTATTCTTTTTCAATTATTTTTTGTTATTATTCAACGAAACAATTATTAAATATAATGTAATAGGTTTAATATGACAGTAAATTAAATATTTACTTGCATGAATAAATTTAATGCATATTTTTAGTGAGAAATGTATGATTTAACAAAAACGGCGTTAATTAAAAAACATTATTTAGATTGTTATGTTAACATCAATGCTGAAAGTACCTATTAACGATGGTACATTAGTTTCGCATAAAAACATTGAATTGGTTGAGAGATCTTGAACAAATTTACAAAAATAATACTGATAAAAAACTTAAAATATAAAGCAATTGGACCGAGAAATTTCGAATTTTAACTTACAATGTTCTCGGTTCAAAAATTAATTTGCATAAAAAATTTACATGAGATGTTCCTTATATACTATACCATATTAGAAATATATGCACGTATTACATGAGGAATGATTTCATTCAGAATTTTTTATATGCAAGCTAATTATTCGTTTTATAAAACAAATCTTATTTATTTCTAACAACCATAATATTAAATCATAAATGTTTGTTTAATTATTGATATAAACGACTATGTAATATGATAATTTCATGTTTTCAATAAATACAGATAACTTTAAAATAGTTTTTTATATCACTTATTAATTATACTTATTTTAATACGATTTTCCAACATAACAATAAAACATTTAAGTTTATATTTTAATAAATCGCTCTGGTTCTCAACGCTTAGAAGCTGCACAGAAAAAAGATAGAATATCAAGAAAGAGTACAAAAAAGCTAAAATTACTTATAAGATAATATTAATTATCATTTCAATACTTTAATTTCTTATAGAAGAAAATATTTTTGTATCAAAGAACGTGCAGTACCCATGTGAGATTTCATATCCTTTATTTCAATCAAATTTAAATTCTAACAACATTTTTATATAATTTATTGCTTTTAAGCAGTTATAATTAAATAATTATATATATTTTACATTTTCTTTTTTAACTATTATTTGTATTTTGCACGCTACGTAAATTTATTTTTATAGTTAATAATTGAAGTGTTTATAATAACTCATTAAAATTTTTGAATAATATTAACAAAAAATTACATAAAATTAATTCGTAAATGTAAATAACTCTCATTAAAAATCAGCCAAAATTAAAAACAAAATTTTAATTTACACTAAATTATGATTATAATCAAATTAAAATTACAGTATCGAAATTAAATTTGTATATTTGATCAAGGAAGATTCATAAATTGTTTCAGAAATTAGCTTAAAAAATTAATACCCGGATATTTAAACAATAAATTATGTTAGTAAATATTTTAAATTTAATTTTATTAATTGAATATTTTCAGAATTGAGAATGATAAAAACTTTATCATATTCATAAAATAAAAAAAATGTATGAAATGATTTTTTTGGCTAATTTATTGGTGTAACAATTTCTCTCTCTTCCTGATTATATAAAAAGGCAACTATTATGGCTCATTATCTGGTAATTAACAGGAATTATATGCATTAAACGAACATTACACACATTCAATAATAAAATTTATTTTTTAAATAATATAATTAAATTAATATATTTATTAACAAGTGATAGCTAATTCAAGGTTTTTAGTTGATAAAATAAATAATTTTCTTTGAATTAGTTGTAATTAATTTTATCTTTTAAATGGGTCAAAATTTTATTACATACAGACAATTGAATTGTTTTTATTCATAGAATTAAAGAAATGAATGAAAATTAGGACAATAATTTTTCAATTAGTTACATGTTGAAAACTTTCAAGAAACAATTTACAGCATAAAATCATTATTTGATGATACTATTATAAGATTTTTTCATATTTATTAACAACTATTACATAAAAATTAATTCTGCCTTACTGAATACAATTATTAAGATTCCAAAAATATATTTATTATGAGACATGTAACTAATTTGCTAAATAATACAATAATACGTCTCATATATTTATTATGAGACATATAAAAAAAAAGCACTATTTATACGTATTAGGCAATACTTTTTTATTTACGTTTAGACAATATATCTAAACATAAAGATATTGTCTAAACATTAGACAATATGTCTAATCAGTACAGCACAGAGATAAAAAAAATGAAAAACAGACCTTATACCAATATTAAGCACAAGTTTTGTACATTAACTTTTTCTTCAGCTTATTCAAAATTCTTGTTGAAAAATTTCCTTAAAAGTTTTCAATTATAGAATATTAATGAAAACATATAAATCTTTCTTTCGTTAATTCTATGTTTGATTAGAACAATTATGTGTTCCGTTGTTATTTAAACCTGCTCAGATTAATAAGTAAAAAGGATGATATTACGTGACAAGACGTAACATTCCAATTACATGTTTGTAAAGTAGAACAAAATGATTAAAGAACGTTAGCTTGAAATTAGAATTGTTGAACAATATGCAATTAAAATTTTTATGCTTGGAAAACCAGCAAGGACAGCATTTATTCTAACGATGATTTAATAAGATTGTTTTGGAATTTATTTAATTATAAATTTGTTACTTAGTTATGCGCTTGTATCGATTAGCTGATTGATTCGCTTCAAAACAGAATATTTACCGCATGAATGACAAGATATTTAGTTATAGCATTGTAACTTTTATAGTTACTTTTATTTAAACAACATTTACAGTTAAGTATTAAGAAATATTCTTTGTTGACATAGACCCACACATAATTCAATTTTTGTCAAAGTTTTAAAATACTTTTAAATTCGTTGTAAATGAAGATATCTGGTAGTATTGGTTGCTTAAAGGAAGCAGCCTTGAATTTCAGTAAATACATAGATATTTACAATTTAGTAATTAAATGTTGTTCTCAGAATTGATAAATATTCCCTTTTGCTTTTAGAAACGGACCGAAGACTTGGATTAGTAGAAGACATTTTAATTTCGGAAAGAGAATATTGCCATACTCTAAGAAGTGTTTGCGACTTATATGAAAAACCACTCAGGTAAAATATTTGTTAAATTACAGTTTAATTAAGTTAAAATTTTCATTTCTTTAGCAAAATAATCAAAATTTAATGATAAATTTGTTATTTTTTAAAATTCTAATTTTTTTGTTACATTATAGTATAACTGTAATATTTTTAATTATAAAATATTACTTTAATTTTTATGTTTATTACTAACTTGTAGAAATCACAGAAAACTCGTCACGGTGCTTTATGTTAGAAACTAAACGTCACTCGCAACGTTAACTTAATGAGTTTTATTTTAATAAAAACACAAACAAAAAAATACAAAAAAGTATTTTTGCATGACTAAACTCGCAGTTAGAACTAGCGTTTAGTTCATTAAAAATAAAACTTAATTTTAGTTTTCTCAAATATAATTTTAGTATTAAAACTAAAGCTTCGGTATATAACGACTAAAACTAAAACTCAATACAAAGTTAGAACTGACTGAGGAAGCCTACTTAGGCGAAAGTACTTTTTGTATTTTTGGTTTTTATTAAAATAAGTTTTTATTCAGTCATGTAGTAACGCTTAGTTTCTATTAGATAAACAATTATGCTAACAGTTAATTTAATAACTATTACAGATAACTCAAGAAATTACAAACGAAAAAATCCTTCAATGTAACGTTTATCTCTACAAATAGTAATTTTCACTCTATTTAGTCAACTCAAAAGTCCCACAAGATTTATATTATTATATCTGGCATTGCATGCAATAAATCTTCAGTTCATAGTCTTTTACCGAGAAGGTCTAATCATAATAATTTAGTTTCATATACCATCTTTTATTACACGATTTTGCACTTTAGCTTTAATGTTTTCTCCACCGAGTTACTTTAAGTTCCGAAAAATTTAACTGGATATATTTTAATAAAATGACGACACCCTTTAATTAACATAAGATGGTGTTTGTGACAAAATAAAATCATGTTTTCTTCTCACATAATCAAAAAGGATGTCCACCCATTTTACGGGAAAAAAATTATTTGTTCTATTGTGTATGCCATATTAGTGATATATTTTAATGAGTATAATTTATATAATTCACTAATATCACTGCCGTTGTATAATTATCCGTTATGACAGCATTAATTTATCTTACATCGTACGTGAACAATTTTTAATAGTAATTTCCATGATATATAATACATAAAAATTAACGGAAAAGAAACGTATATAACAAGTTAAACGAAATATTTTATCTGTAATTGCTTTATAATAGCCTATATATATTATAAAGCAGTTACACACATAGATACAGTCAAACCTCTAAACAACGGCCACTGACGGGAACATAAGTATGACGTTGTTTGGAGGTTATTTTAAATGCATTTTTGTTAAAAAAAAGAAAAAAAAAGTCCTGAGAAATGGCCGGTGTTCAGAGGTGGCCCTAATCAAAGATTGGACTATATTGTATGTTCTCAAGTAACTATTATTATATATAATCAAACAGCTAATTACTTTTTGTTATACTAACAACAAAACTTTTCATTAAGTGCTGTGTTGAGTGCTGCGTGCCATTTAATCAAAAATTCAATTAAATACATTTCTTCAACGTTCAGTTGATATTTATGCAATATAGGCTATTTATAGACTCAGATTTAAACCAATATTATGCCTATTTTGTAGATGAAAATTTAAAAAATTTTGTTAATTAAATTAAGCAAATGATAATTTGTTGATAATAAAATTTACATTAATAGATGTAAAGTAATATCTGTACTTCAAATTAAAATTTTTTTCGCTAATAAATAAAAGTATTTTAAAAAGATTTTTAATTTAAAAACTGGAAAAATACACTGAGCTTAATTTTTCTTTCCAATTAAAATTTTTATAATTTTATAATATAATTTTCCCCTCCTATATTTTCGTATAGGAAACTCTTATCTTTGGATAACAAAGACTACCGAGCTTTATTTGATTGGGTGGAACCTGTTTGTTCACTTAGTAACTTAGTTATAAAAAAAGTAAGTAGTTTTCTCTAACTTTATTTTAAATGATTGATTACGGCATTTTCCAAGCAAAAGTGTTCGTGAATTAATCATTAATTTTGCTCTATATAATTTATACAATATACCTAGCAAATTTTAATAAAACGAGAAGAAAAAAATACCCATATTTTTAAATTTTATTAATCTATAAGAAAATATATATTTTAAAAATAAATAAAAATTTAGTGGAATTAGTTTATCAAATACTTATAAGTCTTGTAAGACGTAGTTGATAATTTCAAGTTCACTCTTCAGTTTACACTTGATGAAATAATTGATTTATTACTTAAACAATTGACATGAATAAAATTAGCTGTTCATAGAATTAAGAAGTGTGGTAAAAATACTTAAAATATGCATATCAGCAAAGTTCTCAGAGTTAAATGTGCTTAATTTTGTCTCGGTCTTGCTTTTTTCTTTGCTTGGACGAGCGATATATGTTTTGATTTAATTCTGAATAATATTATATTTAATATAATAAAATTTTACGACCTTTTTTAAATGAAATAAAGGATAATTTATTTAACATATAACTTCGTAAACATTAATTGCTTTCGCTTTAATGAAGATTATTAATAATTAAAACATTTAAAACATTATATTGTATATTAAATATTCAAATATATTTTAAATGCTTACTGTTTTAATTTAGTACATATTTTATTTAATGTATTAAATATTAAGATACAGAAATGATTTTATAAAAAATAATTTATATAATTTTCATTATTTGTATTTGCATAATTTCATTAAAATATAGTTTTATCTTGATAAATAAAAAATAAATAATTACAAGACTGTAAAATATATTTATTTATAATAATAATTGAATATTGTTGCATATAAAAACGATAGTTTGATAGTGAAAATCTATTGTGGGGAGAATTAACTTAAAATTATTCTTTTGAATTTTTATTATTTACTAATTTTATAAGTTTTAAAACGAAAATTTAATTTTTAACTAGAAAATAATTCATATTTATTTAATAAATTATCTTTATAAAATTATGTAAATCATTGATTAGACCTAAATAATTTTCTCCGTGTTTTCTTATAATTAAAATTTTTATATTAATTTATTTCGTAGAAATTACCACTAAATAACAGAAAATTTAATTGTTTAAATGCAAATTGAAAATATATTCAATTAATTTATACACTAATGAAAAATAAACAAAAAAAAAAAAAAACTGAAATCCACAAAATTTAATTTTGGAAATAAGATAGCGTGGCGTACGACGTCGATGTCAAAGGTCACAACTCCAGTTACATGTAGGAGGTTTGTAGGTGTCAAAAAGTTCAACAGGTCAATCTTCGAACGTGGTAATTAAACTAAGCGTACTTTTTCGTGTCTTTCACGCTTCGAAAAACGTGAAGGTTATTGATTGACTGTGAATATATTTCCAAGTTTATTACTTTTTTTTTTTTTTTTTTTTTTTTGCATATTTTACCACAGAAAGGTAATACTTTTATTGTTGGTTACATGAGCAAACGATAAAAATAAACTATTACTGTCCATTTCGAGAATTTTGATTCATTCCGTTTAAAAAAAGATTCTTAGAATGTCAACATGTAGAAATGTAAACAATTAAATAGATTTTAATTAGATTTAGATTTTACTTGTAGATTTTTCAATTTAAAAAATAAAGCCAGAATTATTTTAAAATAAAAATTTTAAATTTTCTTTAAGCTATTATATCTTAACATTTTTATTTTGAATAATAAAGACATTATAATTATGAATTTTTAAATATTTTTAGTAATTACTTATATAATTTTTTTAAATTTAATATTAATTTTGATGTCATCTGTTAGGATTCAAATAAGAAAAAAATATGATAGACTAAATAATTCAATGTTATAAGGATGAGTTTTCCTGTTAATAAATTGTATTTAATAAAAAGTGTTATCATTATAATAAACTTCTTTTTATTTTACTTTCAATTTTTTTCTTTTTTTTTGTTTTTTCTTGAAATTTTCTATTGTAAGTGTGAATCAAAAGTCGTCTGAACTGAATAAAGTCATTATTTTTTTATTATCTACTTAATTAATTACTTTATTGAGATATAAATGTAATAAAAAAAGTTATTAAAATATTTTTTGTTGAATTATATTTAATAACATTTTCATGAATGAACAATTTTAAAATAAATAAGCATTAAATATATATATATAAGCTATATTAAATTTTATAATTCTTTCTTTCTTTGCTTCATTATAATTCTAACCAGGGATAAATATTATGGAGAAAACAGAATAGAGACGAAAATAAAGCAGCTATCACCTTGTTCCATTTTCAGTAAAGAAGAGAAAGGGAAGACAATGCACTGTTGACGACCTCTGTTTTAGTTATATGATATATCGTAAATTTTAAAAATAAATAGTTTCATGTACTGGACAAGAATCACATAACATTGTTCTCAGAATATAATCTTTTTGAAATTCAGTGTTTTCTTTTTAGTTTGTTTATTCGTTTTAAAGTATTAAATGCAAAAATGAAGTGAAATATTTTTTAGTTTTTACAATTTTAGCTTAATCGTATCGTTTATAAAGATAGTTTGTGAAACATTTATTCATTCATTCATTTACGAAAGGCATTAGTATTACTTTAGTAAATAAAACTAATTTTTCATAAATATTTTTAACTTTGCGTTATTATTTTTTTTTATAAAATTATATTCTTTATGCAGTACAACGAGTCCTTTAAATGCAGAATTTTTTATTATAAAATTTTGAAATTACATCCTTGAATAATAACTAGCTAATTAGGGTAATAAACTAATTAGCTAGCTAGTTTTGATTGGATTGAATTTTTATTCTACAAAATTTACAGTAAAATTTTAATTTTATAATAAAAAATTTAGCATTTAAATTACTTGTAGAACATTTATATTAAACTTAATTTCAGGAAGAATTGCATTTTATTTATTTTTTTATATGTAATCGTTAATCAATCACTATTTATTAGCATTTATTAACATCTTGATGTTAATAAATGCTAATAAATAGTGATTGATTGACATTTGTTTTAGATATTTGTCATATGGTAATGATTACAAAGAAATTAGAAACAAGCAAACACTAAAAAAGCAAAGTAAAATAATGATTGACATAAAAAATAAATAAATTGATATGCGAAGAAGAAATATCTAATTAGAATGAATGACATTTTGAATTGTAACATAAATCATTTCTTTGATGCTTATGAAGTTATAAGTTACTGAAAGACAGTGAAAGACTGGAATGTTGCGAAAATAATTATCACTCCAAATAATAGTGTTAAAAAAATAATAAATTCAATTTAACATACTTCTTAACACATATGTATTTCGTATTACAGGAAGTCTATTATAGGAAAAGGAAAGAAAATGGTTATTACTGTATTATATAAATTGTAGTAGATTTTAGAATTCAATTTCATAAGTGCAAAACAAATATATTGAATGACAGTTTTTTCTACAATTTATATTAGAGACTTTCTTTAAATTGGTCTGTTGTTATAAATACATTTTCGTATTAACTAAAACCACGTCATACTTAGATTATTTTTTATGAATAACTTTAGAAGAATATTCTATTATTATGGTTAAAATAATCTGTCAATGTACTGTACAGTCGACCAGATGATCAGATAGGGATAAGTTGGCAACTTACCATCATGAAGACCTGAGTTCGAAGCTTACTAGCCTTCATTATTTATTATGTGAAGTAGAGTAGGCCTATATAGGATCTCTTTCATTACATTGGGCTTTTATTTTCGCCCTTTTATGGATGAAAATATAATCTGCAATACAGCCTTAATGAGCAGGTATTTCACGTTTTCATAATGTAACATTTATGAATAAAAAGTAAAGTACATTTACGAATATTACATTATGACAATCGATTAAAGTACTAGATATTTTTCCGTAAAAATTTAAAAAAAATCTCAATAATGTACTATTTTTCATTTTTATATACTGTATTATATAAATTTATAGAAAAATTTTAATCTAAACCACACGTTTATTACTATTAGAAAGAATTAATCTGTTTGTAGTTTTGATTTTTGAATTAATTAAATGGAAATTAAGAAAATAAAATACATATTATCTATACTATGATTTTCATTAAAACATAAACAAATAATCATAATAATAATTTCATTTATATTTTAATTTTGATGTTATATTTTCTTCAGTTTTATTTTCTAAACAAAACATAAAATATTGACGTGAATGGCCTATTAATAGGACTAGTTTCATAAAAGAAAACTAGTTTTACTTGAATATTTTACGTGAAAATATTATTTTATTATAAATATAATATCCCGTATACATAAATGCACGAAATTAATAATGAAGTTCCTATTCACATGTGTAATTTATAAATTTTCAAGAGAAACGTAATAGTATAGTATACAAATACATTTATTTACATTTTATAAAAATTAAATGTCTTGAATGCCATTAAAGTTATCATTAATGTCGTAGAAGGATGTGAGAGTTTCTATTGATTATCAAACGTAGAATTAAACTATGAGTTAATTATATCTAAAAAAATATAAGAAAAAAAATCTATTATCGTAGTGTTTTATCGTGTGAATATCTGGCATGAGAACGAGAAACAGCTGATTGATTATCTGTAAGTAATCGATGATATGCAGATAACCGGAATAGGCCAAGAGATAGTTTAGAAATCACTTTTCACACTTTCTTTTTCCAGATTGAAGATAGAGAAGTTAAAAATAAATTTGTAATTTTTTTATTATTATTATAATAATAATGGTAATAATTTTTATAAAGAATCAGGGAACAAATAAATTTATAATTTTAAAATTTCCTGATTTCAATCGTGAAACAAACAAGATGGATGTGGATGAGAAAACTTAAAATCCTGTTAAACATTTTGGCATATGACAGCAAACGTCTAAATGTCGTGACTTGTTTTTGGAAATTCCTATTTGTTTAAAATACGAAACTATTTAATTTTGACAAGGAATGAAGATAATTTCTTCGATTAAATTCTTTTAACAGGCGTTTAAGTTTTTTCCCCTTCCATGATGGAAAATATAGTAATTGCTAAGTTATTAAAATTAAGCATTGCCTTAAGTAATTTTAATAATTTCTTTATTTGAAAGTATTATGCTATTATAATAATCTCCAGGATAATATATTATTATTATTATTAAGAATAATTTATAATGTTATTGCTGTTTTTATTAATTATTTTCAAAATAATTTTTATTTCTGTACTTAGAGTAGAATTGAATATATTTTAATGACGTTTGAATAGTAATTTATGATGGCATTTAAATAAATGGCTATATTATAATGTCTTCAAAATAAACAGGGTGATCATAATTAAAGAGTAATAGTTCGGACCTCACCGTAGACAAAACTATTGGGTAAACCAAGTTTGGTATACACCAGTGTTTCTCAACGAAGGCGATATCGCCCCAGGAGGGCGATTTTTCCATGTTGGGGGTCGATTAGTAACAATTTATATTTTGGGGGGCGAAAAACAATTTTCGGCGGGCGATATAGTAAAACATTATATTAAGATTAATTAGATATCTTATTCATTATATCGTATAATAATTAAACAAATAGCATTCCTATAATCCTTCTTCCTTCCACTTTTAACCCTTTTCTGTCACGTGGCGGGAATTATAATATTCGGGGGTCCTAATTAGCCGATTGACAAAATTTGTTTCGAAGTGAAGGGGGATACCACATAATGGTTTTATTGAAGGGGGGCGATACTACGTAACGGTTTTATCGAAAGGGGCGACGATTCGTTAAAGGTTGAGAAACACTGGTATACACTGTATTGATAAGTAAGTATGCGATTTCGATTTTCGGGAAAAAATTTTACTTCAAAATTAAACCATTAGGGGGAAATTTGGCGTTGCTGTCTTTTTAATGTACGGTAATATTAAGTATGTTATACTCAGTATGTATACCAAATTTGGTAGAGATTTGCCCAATAGTTCTTTCTACAGATAGTTCACTCTTTAATTATGATTACTCTCTATTTTAAGACGTTGAATATACAGTAGAGCGTCGATAAGTGGAACCAATTGGGGACTGGGGTCCTTCCAGTTAATGATTTGTTCCAGTTTCCGACTTTGTACGAAAAAATACATTAACCTGTCCGATGTTCAAATTTTTCTCCGTTGCGTATCTCTTCCTGTTGAATTTTTCTCCGTTGCGTGTCGCTTCGTGTTGAATTTTCGTCGATTTTAAGCCTAACGAAAATTTTTATAATAATCTATCGTATCGTTAAAAATTATTTCTGCATTTTGTACAAACAAAATAAATATATTAAAGAATATAAAACACATGAAAATTATACTTTAGAAGTAAATTTAGTATCAAAAACATTCGATTCAGCACGACACAGTCCGACTGAAAATCGTTCCACTTTCCGGCCATTCCACTTACCGACGTTCCACTTATCGACGCTCTACTGTATTTGAAATTATTCGAAATTCGTTCTATATTTATCAGTTTTGCATTTTTTTTTTTTTTTTTTTTTTTTGTATTTATCAAATTTGTAGTTTATAGTTTTATATATTTATCATATTTGTATACTTTGTAGACATCGAACGTAGGAAAACATTTAATTAAAAATTTAATATCTTATATGAAATACACATTATTTTATACATATATATAAAGTTATGTTAAGTAAGAACAAAATTTATATATTTTATTAAATTTACAAGTCTATTTTTGAAGATTCTACTACACTATTTATCCGGAAAGTAATTAGAACAATTACAAGTAATTTTCAAATTTGAGGTACTGTCAATAGTTTGAATTTGTGGTATTATCTGTAGAGTAGAACTTCCTAATCCCACTGTTGTCTAAATTGCTTCAAACCATAAAAGAAACAGGATGTTGGGTGGTCCTGATTAAGCATTCTGCTCTGTTTTTTCGGTGTGTTTTAGTTTGATTCTTAGTATATCTCTCATGTAAGCTACACTGATTAAGAATTTTTTACACTATCATAAATAAAGACCTGTAAAAGACTAGTGTTTTTACTCTCTACTCTTTTTTGTATAGTTTTTTACATGAAGATATTCAAGGCAATAAATAGGCGTATTATATGCATATGAATACATTTAGAGAAAAAAAAAATTAAATTCTTTTTTGTATAAAGAATTTGCTGAGAGACAATGAAATATACATTTACTATAACGAGAATATTTTAGAGGTTTTTTTTTTCAATTATTTCACGTATTAAAATTTGAATGCAATTATAATTTTAAAAATATAAATTTTGCTTTTTTAAATATAAAATATGATATAAAATTAATGTTTGACATTATTAACATTAATTATATACATTTTGAATTCCATTTTAAAATTATTTTAAATCATAATTATAGTAATGTTACGCGTTACATACTAAGCATGAAGTTGATTTTATAATTCTTTTAACATATATAACTACATTGTTTATAGTCTATAAATAATTATTATAGTATTTAATAAACCTAAATAATTAAAATAAGAATTATTGCATGGCTCAATTATTGTAATTTAAATTATTTTGATTTTATTACTTGAAAATGTCTTTTATATATATAAATATCTTTACCGACGTACATGATAGATGTTAAAGAGGAATTTTTTGAGTTTGATAAAGCGAAAATTAATGATATTCGTTTAGGTTACGGCAGTTAGGTTCGAGAGATTGATTATACTGATTATATGATCTCTGTGAATAATCTTAACGTGTAGATAAATATTGAAAGGAATGTGGTTTAAAATTGCTTACTTAATTTAAACTAAAATTATCTTAGTATATGTTTTAACAATGCAAAGTAAAATATTCAGTCATTATAACATGAAAATGTTTTATAGTTCTGCCATTTAAAAGATATATTATCCTTCAAAATAAAGACTTGTCTCTGTTTTGTTTTTAAAACATGGTAAATAAAAGTACGATAAATAAAATAAAGGTAATTTTTCGATCAATATTTACTGTTTGCCCGAAAATGAAAGACCTCCCCATCTACAAAATGAGTGGTGATACATTTCCAGAGTTTCTTACTTGCTAGTTAATGGACTTACTAATAAACAAAAATGATGGATCGATTAAGCCGTTGTAAGGAAGATGTACATTTTTTCAAAGCTGAGAATGTTATTGTTGAATAGCAGATTTTTTTTAAAAATATTTTCTTATAATTGTTATAATTGTTCCTAGTCATAATTTGTCATAAAGTGTTTTTATTTTATAAAATTATTTTTAATATTTAAATTCATACCATAATTTTAAAATTCTTGAATAATAAAAGCGTAAATTAAGTTTTATTTATATATATAACATTCAATTAAATTATTAATTTATTAACAGTTATTTTAACAGTTTATATTAGTTTATGGAACTTTCATTATAAAAACTCTTAAAATAATTTTGTGTACTAAAAAGTGTTTTTTAAATATTATATTTTATTAAGTAAATTAAACAACAAAGCATTTAACTGACAAAATTTTAAAATCCTTTGCAAGTACTTCGTACAATGATTTATTTTATTTAAATTAATTACAAAGTTTGATTTAATTTCCAAATTTAAAAAGTCAAATTTCAAAGAAGATTAACAATAAAATATTAAATCTAGAGCGAAATATTCGTGGAAAATGTTATCACTATTATTATTATTAATTAGATAAAAAGCATTTAAGATGAATATTAATGAATGGAGTATCAAATATCAAATAAAAATTTATCTTAAATTGGGCATATTTAAAATAAATTTACTTATCATTGGAATAACGTTTCTTGAATGTTGTTTAGATTCGAATCTAATTATGGCTAAATGAAAAATTACAACTCATTTAGCAGAACATCGGACCATTCCTTCTCAGGCCAATGAGTTGAGATGTTCTGCTCCGTTTGTTTCTCAAAGGTAAAGCTTCCTGTTAGTTTCATCAAAGCGAACCAAAACATTATTAATATAAATAAAATTAAAGAATTTTCCTTAAACTAAAAAAATTGATTAAAACATTTTTAAATGAATCGTTCTTTATGATAACATTTTTACGCATGGGTAAGCTAATTATTATTATTATTATTTTTTTAAATTCACCTGTACGAAAACAAAAGTGACAATATTATTGCATTTTAATTCATTATCATTTTATAATTTCACCAATAATTTGATGAATGCTTTAAATCAAACATATCAGTTAGATTGTATCCTCTTAATACTATTTTCGTACTTTGATAATCGAGTAATATTTTATATAAATTATTACTCTTATATTATTAATTTATAATAATAAAAAATTACTCAAAATATAGCTACATATTCACTCAAAGAAGTAATTAAGTTTGGATTATGTGAGATCTGAACATAGCTCTTACGTTATTCGGAAATGATGGATGCATTAAATGCGTTTAATTATACTATACATTAATATTAATCACTTAATATGTTCTCGGTTTTGTACATTAATTCCTAATTATGATTATTTAATTGACTTTTACTAAACTAACCTTTTCGAGAAAACAAGACTTAATTATTTCATATGAATATTATATTTATTTATTTATAAACATGCTATTTAATTATTTGGATTGCTAACAAGTTTTTTCTGCTTAAATATATCTAGTATTATATTTAAATATAATACTTTATGAACGATGTAGTGTCTAGATATACGTACTAATCTATTCATAGTATAAATAGAGTCAAACCTCTGAAAAACGGCCACTAACAGGAACATTAAAAAATGCCGTTGTTTGGAGGTTCTACTGTATATATTTATATTATGAATAATTACATATAATACCTTATAAATTATGTAATGCCTAAATATATTTCTAACAACTTGAAAATCTAGTTATTCTTTATAATTATATATATATAGTTATGCTTGTAATAAAGTCTAGCCTTATAAAAGTAAGAATTGTGAATGAATAAGTTCTGATTTTTTCCCCTCTATTATTAAAAACATGTCAGATTAATAATAAAAACTAAATTAACAACAATGATATCCGTATGAAAAGGTTACATTTTAAAGAATTAAAAAGTTGTCCAATTAAATATAAGTTTTTTAAATTAACTAGGCGATAATATAGATTTTTATCAAGTTTCAGGCAGACAAACGTATGTAACTGAGAGAGAAAGTTTGTCGATAAAATCTAGAGCACGTAAAACAAACTTATATCTAATAATCATCATCGATCTTACTTGCAATAATAATTAAGCTATTCATTTTAATTTATTTCTTCATTTAGGAAATGTATAATTTATTTTCAACGATTTACTACGAAATATTTTTGATTTAAATGAATTCTGATGCCTAAAAAAGTTCAAATAATATTTCGTTTTCTTCAATTCTTACAGTGTAAATATAGTATATTTATATAAGGTAGGGGCCCCATTATGTTGGGACTATTATTTTGGCCAATTCCATTTTTTTTCTATTCCATTTTAGTCAAAATAACAGTCCAAACTTGGAGGGGCCATAATGGGTCCCCTACCTTATATGACGTGAGTAATTTAACATTTGTTGTTATAATAAATGCTCTTAAACATGATTAAATAATTCAATTAAAATTTTATTTTTTTAGCTGGAGAATGCATTAGAGTTTTGGGACTCAAAACACACAAAAATTGGTGAGTAAAATTTTTATTAATGTAATTTCTATATGAATACATTTAGTAGTGAATGACGTATTTTAAAATTTTGCGAGAGATGGCGCCACTATGACAATGAAATAGCCGAATTATATCGGTATCATAAACTTGCTAGGCGACATTTTGCCGAATTAAATGATTATTCAGTTCTGTATTGAAGTTGTGCGTAGAATGCAACGATTCAGAGATGAGACGAACGATAAGATGATTGGGCTCGGTTATGTATGATCGAAAATTGCAGACTGGATATTACAGGACACATCTTACGCTCTGTTCTCTTCCGATGATTAATGTGCCCGAAGCAGCTTAAGGTTCGTTAATCAAGAAAAGATAGACAGACGGAAAGACAGATTGCTTATCCTTAATAAAGGAAGAGAATTTACTTTCGGTTTTTTAAATAGAAGATAATTGATTTCTACTCTCTTCCAATATAATTCGGATTAATAAATGGTTTCATATCATAATTTTCTGTTAGAAAATACATTCCTTTTTTCCCTATAGGTATGGCCTATTCAAAATTAACTAAATTAATTAAATTTAAATGTGATTAGAATTATACATACATTTTCAAATTACAGAAAATAAAAACAAATATCATTTTTTTGTAAGTAATTTTAGTATCACGAAACTTTTGTATTTTAAAACAATACTAAAAATAAGACAAAAGATTCTTTTAAAAAAATATTGATTTAACGAGAATAGCATATTTGTTTTCGTTCTTTAATATTTAATTATTGTCGAAAGATAATTTTACAGAAAGTGGTTGTTAAATAATGATTGAAGACAAGAAATTAATAGCAAAATGTAGAAGACACAAAGACATATTACTAGACAAACAGATAAGAATATTCCTCCCTATGATTAGTTATATCTTTTTGATGTTTACCCTTAAAAAATAACAATTTAAATCATTAAAAGCCTTAAATAATCGTGCTGCTTGCCTTAGGCTTGTTAACGTGTTACTTTTAAATGTGCGAATGTAAGAAGTAACTCCTTATTAGATATGAAATAATTAGCATTCGGTATACAGTTCGGTGATTGAATCTATCTAATTATCATCACTTCAGTTTATTTCACATGAAAAATAAAAAAAAGGTATGTTCGAAATGAAAAACGACATTGTTCTTTTATGATGCGAATGTTTAAGATAGTGTGTCTTTCTCACAGAATGCAATTTTAAGACATATCATAACAGGTGGGCCATTTTTTTTAAGATCTCCTTTCCTTCTTGGCATACAATGCTTGAAATATATTCCTCTTAGTCGTCGGAAGCGCCTCCGGACAATGTAAATGTCCTCTTAAGAGAAATTCCCTAAAGGGAGTCAGCCTGGAATACAGCTACTAGTTTCTGTCAAGGATAGTAGCCCAGTACAATCAACCCCTTGTTCGCTTTAACCAACTTTTTGAAAGAGGAAAAGTCTACTAGTCAAAAGATAATTATTTATTCTCCTTTGACGCTTTAGTATTCAAGTAATTTAAAATAAGAAAAGGTCCTTTAAGATGAGCATCTAAGCTATAATTTTTATATTCAGACTAAACAAGATTTTATTTCAATATTAAAAGAGCGCTCATTTTATCAATTAGTTGTGAAAATTTTATGTAAGTAAAAATGTTATATTATAAAAGTTTTTTTTCATTTTACAGTTAATTAAATATTATTTTATTAATTTACTTAAAACACTTTTATTATTATACTTTTATAAATTATTTGAAAAGTATTTTTTCTTTTATACTTGAGAAAACTCTATTATATGTAGCGGAAATGATTCATTTTGTTACTCATGTTATTTTAACTTGTATAACAGCTCCAAATATTATGTAAAAGGGGAACAAAAAGACTTATAAAAGCGCACTTATGCGAAATTATTTCATAAAAGTTTGCTTTTAATAAATTATATAAATACATATATATCTTCGAGTTTATTTTTATAAATAATATAGCATTTATACAGATTATTATCACTAATATATATCACTAAATAAGTATTGAAAATCTGTAAATGACTAGTATAAGAAAAGATTTCATCAGTAAAAATTAGATTATAGAAGGCTGTTTATGAAATTATTAAATAGATATAGACTAAGTTTAATGAAAAATCTTGGAAAATGTTCGCTTAAAAATAGCCATTAATTATAAGTTAAAAATATTTAGCTAAAGTTTTTTACGACCTATCTTATATAATGTATATGTATGTGTGTAATATATATGTTATATAGTGTGTTTATAGGAAATATTTTCATATAAAACAAAATATTTCATTAATGAATGAGTGCACAGAACCAGTCGGACGGGGAGATGTGCAGATGCACCCCACTGACCTATTTTTTATTTTTATTTTTTTATCTGTCGCGTAATTGACTCAAGAGATTGTTCTGTGTTTGAATTCACTTCTTTTCTCACACTGAAATGATACCTTTTCCGTTTATTTCATATCTATAATTTATAAAAATAGAAATATTTTGAAATTTATTCTTTTATAAAGTTGTTCGTAGCAAAATATTATAATAAAATTCTCAAAACTTTCCTTTAAGCTGACAATTAGATACAAATCTCTTAGAGAAAATAGGACTAAAGTCATGATATTCTGATTTTATTATCCTGCTAGGTTTATGACTTCAAGTAGCCCAACACTTTTCTTTATAAACCCAATTTTTAATTACTTTTTATTTAATACTTTATAATCTATTCAAAAGATTAGGCTCTATTCAAGATATTCTCAATTTTTTATTAGATACTTTATTCTAAATCTTGCTTATATAATATTAATCTTTTAATTGAATCGAGTTTAATTTAGTAGAAGCCTTATAGAATTATTTAAGATATTTCACACATTCGTCATTTTTGTTTAGCAAGAAGATAGTGTTAACCTGATATTATAAAAGATGTCAAATTTCAATACAAATATTTAAGTATATGGCTATTATTGCAAGAAACTCTATTTTATCGAGATAAATATTATACATTATTTAAAACGCTTTACACTCTAACGAATGTTTATGTATTATGGCCAAATTTACTAACACTTTTACTATATTGACATTATTGTTATATAATCACAGGAATTGAATATGAAATTTACAAAATAATAGTTTTGAAGAATACATTAATAAAAAAAAAGCTAAATCAATTTTTAAAACAAAGATTGCAATGAAACTTTATTAAATTTAAACGTAATAGATATAGGTTTCATACGAAAAATATATACCGGGTACTTTTTTGTAGGTCTTCCTATTACTGCAATTTAATAAAAACGTAAAGAATTTACCGGTATATCTTTCTTGTTTATTATTTTTATTTAATTTATAAATGGATATTATAACTTACGTTTATATTATAGCTGAGTGGCAGCTGATTTATAGATTCTGTTTAAGATCGATTCTATTGTTTTTGGGGAGTTTTCATTTCTTAATTGAGATAGGTCATGTGTATGATACTGTAAAGTTTACACTTTTGAACTTATCAGTTTATATATGAATCATAGTAGCGCAGAAATTATAATAATTAGAAATTTCTACTTTAAAAAATTTGATTTCTCCCATTTACTCTAAAATTCTCGTTATGTAAAAACTGGGTTTTAAAATACAGTAATGTGTAATTTATGTGTATAATATTATAAATTTTAAAACATTTTTTTTTAATTTAAAAAAATTCCAGTCAATTACTTCTTCAAGAGAGTTGTTATTGGTGTTAAGTGTTGCCTTTTACTATTTTTTTACTCAATGTTATTTTCAATATATTTTAACAGAAAATTAACAAATTTTATTAATTTATGGCATAATAATTGAAAAAATAATGCTAAATATTGCGTTAAAAATTTGCATATGAAAGTTAACTTAAGCATAGCAACCTCCGCATCAAACGTGATGTAAACTTAGAAAAGTACCGTACGTTCAATTCCATTCAAGACGAGAAAATTTTTCCCCTGTTGACTGGCAAAATCCACTTAAGGAAGTATGAGTCACAGGTTTATAGCCTATAAGTTTTTTTTAGATTTCTCGAAGTTGTAATTTACGTAAACACTACCGGATTAAGGGTGTTCCCGGATTAGGATTTCCGACTAAACTCAAATGTATTCACAGTGCAATGATTCCGTATATTGAAATGCATATAAGTAATGATAAAATGTGAGATCGTGTGTTCATGATTTCTTATATTAATCTGTAAGAAAACGGGAAAATATACATTGAAATTCGATTTGATTGTGTAATAAGCGTAAAGGCATATTATATTTCACTTGCTTGACTTCTTTCATTAAAATAAAAGATGAAATACTGTAAGATACTCTTACTGTCTGTCAGTATATCTTTTTTTTCTCGAGAAATTTGACCTCATAAAATATAATATAATTTATTATTAAATTTTTAATTAGTAATCTGAATTTAGAGATAATTTTAAATCAGTCTTATAGAATTTCATCTTTCTAAGTTCAAGTGTTTGTATAGATGTTCTATGCAAATTTATGTTTTATCTATGAAGAGATTATACAGCAGAGATATTGTTTTAGAATGCTTAAACTATTTATAATAGTTTAATCTCTTTTTTCTCCCGCTTAATTATTAATTTTACATTTCGAAGTAACTTAAATGAATGACGTAAAACTTAAATATTCTGTAGTATAAAATTGAAAAGAGGATAAAGATTGGACCTAGTTAAAGCTTTATGGATATGAATAATTTATACATATATACAGTACATATATATTGATATTTTATATATACATATATAGGTTATTATTTTTTATACATTTATATATATGTATATAATAACCTACAGAATACAAATGTATAGGACATATATAGTTTTATATTGTATTATTTATAAGATGTTTATTATATTTTTGAATATATAGTAGCTTTATTATCACTGACTGACTGTAACAAAACTCCTAATAGGCTATACAGGTATACCTCGACTTACGTCCCTCTCGAGTTACGTCGTTCCCGATTTTACGTCGTTTGTCAAAAAAGTATATGGAAAAATAAAAATCAAGTTTAAGTCAGTTTATTCGACTTTAAATCCGTCCGCCATAAACATTGAAGTCGTAATATCACTAGAAAAACGTTGATAGCACATAAAATCATATTAAAATATGTACATTTACAGTAAATGTTAATACAATCATCATAAATCCTAGGGAACGAACCATGAAAACATCTGTGTTTCTGTGTTGTCGTCTTATTTAGCGGTCTTTAAGTGCTCATTATTGGCGTTTCCTCCATTATTGGCGTTTAGTTACGACGTAAGTCGAAACTACGACTTACGTCGTAACTACACAAGTAAATTCGACTTACGTCGCCTCTCCTGGAACCAATTACCGACGTAAGTCGAGGTATACCTGTATTAGTTTTCTTTAAATTGTAAAATGGTCTACAACTCTAGACTAACGGTTCCTACTCACGTACCTCTCTTTCATAAAACTGTTAGTATCTTTAAGGACTTGGATTAAGAACATTTTAAATTGAAAAATTGCTGATTTAAGATTACATTTAATAGCCATTACATGGAATGGCTTCGTATACCACAGGTTGAGTCTCGGCAGAGAACAGTGAATGAAATAACTAACAATCTTTATTGATGAGTTTATGCGAAAGTTAATGTTCATATCTATTATAATCTTTAGTAATAGGAGAGAAAAGCTTGGTAACTTAGAATATTAATTTATTCTAAAGAAATATGACTCATATATTTCAGTTATGATCATAACTACGTAATAATTACTTATGATGAATGTCATTAAAGAAGATTACCGTTTATTATTATTTACTCTAGAAAAACTCCGCTATTCCATATTAATATATGCACATTATCTATGAGGAATGTGGACATGTTTATCCTTGGGTCAATGTCATGACTTTGTGAAAGTAAGATAATAGACTGGACAGTCAAGGTTATAAACTGCATAAAAATACGCATTAAATATGAAAGACAAGAACTGGATCTCGCTCTAAAGAATTTATTTATGAGATTACCTTCATGGATAACTATTGGCCCACAGGCCTTGAGACCTAAATATTGTTTATTTTCAAAAACTGTTTAGGTTTTGAGATCTCAACTTGTTTTTGTTTTTTACTGTGACGAAACTTCTAAATTTTGGCATTTAATGTACGATTATCTTTATCTCAGCCGATATGTTAATCAACTTGACAATCCTGATATTTCTGATACAGATTAAAGGTTATAAAATTTATATTTTGCCATATTTTGATTTGGAATTTTTTTAATCCAATAAAATTTATATACTGTATTAATAATTGCTCATAAAATTATAATTGAATAATTTTTTAAATTTTAGCCGATATACAATATAGTTTATGTAATTATATTAAAATTGTAAAACAAATAAAATAATAATACATTTTTAAGTTCCTTTTTTATTTCCTAAAAATTATTTTTTGTTTTTAAATAATATTACGAAATAATAAATTTTCTTTGAATATCATGACATTTAAAATACTTTTTTTTATCATATGGAAATTTTCAAGAATATAATTATGAGCTTTAATATGACATTATAACTATGACCTTAAAATTTCATATCTAAATTTATTAATTTAGCTATAAAATAGATTTTATTAGACCTTATTAATCTTTTTCTTGGATCATTGAGAATATTTTTTTTTACAGTTTTAAATCGGTTTACATTGTTTAGTAGGTCTTGACTATTTGTATCTGCATGAATGACCTATCTCTTCAAATGATTAAGACCTGTAAACATATCCTTGTAATCATTTTGATCTTCGAGTTTTTTACCATAGTTATCCATTCATCTCCTTAAATTGATTTAAATATATGTTTTGACACATTGACGTTTAAATATTTTAAAAATTAAAATTAAAAAATAACAATATTTACTCTTTTTAAAATACTATTATTCCATGAATCGCCATTAATTTGATTGGTTTTATAATCTTGATATATTCAGTTCTGTCATATTCTAGCAATTGTGTATAGAAAATAAATAATATACATTCATCTAATTAACCGTCTAGTTAAAATTATATTGACTAATAAATATAAAAATATTCTATTGATTTCAAATTATCCTTCAGTATAAGGTTATGTCTAATAATCTAATCACTGATGCAAAGAGAATGTTCCTGTGGTCCCAGATCTCTCTTCACCCATTGGAACATTAGGCTATTGTTTTAATACAATTCTTTCTTTTGTGTAATCATTTCAGGATCTTTGAAGAATGGACACTCCTCGCATATATTGCATGCAACTGAAAGATGGCGTTTATATAATTATGCCAATAAATAGGGTTATTGACTTACGAAAATTCACAATAGTTAAAATCTTTTAATAAACTTAAGAATAAACAATTAAAATTAAGCCGAGATAATTATTTTATTTTGCGTTTATTAGTTATTATTGAATAGAAGAACCTGAAAGAAGATCGCTTTGTTTTTTTATCGATTCTCTTTGATACTCCCTAATTAGTTTAAATAATTGCTAATTTCCATAACTATTTCTTAAATTTTATTTTATTCAAATTATTCCTTTCAATACTTCTTTAAATATCAAATTTCAGTAATTAATTAATAATAATTACTTTTGATTAGAAGCCCAATTTTCACAGCTGTGAATTCACTATCTAGGATTTATCTACCCGATTGACAATGTCAGGGGTAAACTACCTTTGGCAAAGCCAGGTCATTGAATCAGTTAAGGTTGTAAAAAGAGAAACATTATACGTCAGAGTATGCGAAATTAGGGACCTGCCCTGGAAGTTGTAGTGATAGAGGTTAGACAAGATTTGTCCTTCCAGACACCAGTTTTAATTAGTGTTCATAGGATTTGAAGTGTTATGAGAGCTATAAATAATTAGAATATAAATTTGTTTGACAATGATGTTATTTAGAGTTAGAAAATAACATAGAAATATAAGATGCTATAGTATGTTCATATGACAAATCTTTACGTGTTATTCATGCTTATAACATAGAAGTAATTATTCGTTTCGAAATATGGCATGATGTTCCTCTATTAGGAACAACTTTTTATCTTTCTCCAAATTTTCTGAGAGGACATAAATCAGATGTAAATACTTGATCCTGTCTCACAACCTCAATAGACTTAACTCGTTGGATTATCAAAGGACTCAATCTATTTTTACATTATAATCTTCAAATGTTTTATAAGTGACCTTTCAGATATAGGTTATAAAAATTACGTTTAGGCCTAAATTATATGTTAAGATTTTTGATTTTATGCTAAATATTGTTTACTAATTGGGTTTCTTAAGTTTAGCTATATTTTCTCAATAAACTCTTAGGGGATATGTTAAATTTTTTCGTTTACTTTAATAATACATTTTTAAAGTTCAATACAGTAAAGTTTAATGTATTTATAAATAATATACATAACATTTCTCTGCTGAAAAATATAATCTTTTAATTCGGTAACATGAATAAAACGATATTGTAGCAAAATTATTTTATATTTGCCATACTGATGCTGATATTTAATTTTCAAAATGAAGAGAATTAGCAAAGCAGAGATAGTTTATCATCAAGTACAACTTTCTAATCAGACTGTAATCATATAAACAATATCATAAACTGTATCACGTGTCCTGGGCCACACCAATGTAGTTCACAAGACCAGTGGGTCAATAGAGGAACCGGAAGATGCAAAAGCCCGAGGGGAAGCGTCCTCGTTGTGAAAAGAGGACGTGTATGTGTGTGAGTGTGTATGTATGTATGCGCAAAGGTGGACGTCCCAAGGTACAGTCCATTCATCCCTATCGGAATTGGTTTACGTCTCCCGAGTTCCTTCACATTGGTCGTGAAGGTACAGATTGTTCGATACGCCTGACTACGCACGTGAAAGAAGCGGAACCCCCTCGATGTTTATCAGCATCTCAAGAGCGAAAGTAGCCACCCCCGCCTAGACAGTTGAAGCGTTAACGTGCGAAAGACGTCTTCAGTTTGCTTAGAAATATCTTATTATGTTAGTTTTGCGTAGGGAATACTGAGCAAATTCTTGATGGATTGCTTAGGTAGGAATATTGTTCACTACGTAATAATTATAATTAAAATGTTATTTTAAATATTTAAAATAAATATGTATATATTTAATTAACTTATTACATTTAATTTTTTTATAGCTTCATTCAGTTGTATTTAGTTACAAAATCATTTAATTTTTTATAATTCTTGATATTTAATAACAACAGATTTTAATCTCAATTTAGCCTTTAAAGAATAACTTTTATATCACTTTTTTCGCATAGAAATAAGCATTATAATTTTGCTAATTTTTAAAATTTATTTTAAAAAACTTCTTAAGAACAATTTTAAAATATTATATTAGTTTAATATATAGGATTTATTTAAATCTAATATGCTAAACTAATTAATATTTTAATCATAATTGATATTCTGTAATAAAATTGTATTAATAATAAATCTAAATGTAGTCTATACCTATATAAAATTTTATCACTACCTTAAAACATAAATAAAGCCCTATGTTTTTAAATATGAATATAAGCCAAGCAAGTATAAAATCTTAAACATATTTCAAATCACATATACAGAATTTATATTATAAATGTGTTTAAATATTATAACGCATATAACTTGTGTTATTAGAAAAAATATATTTTAATTATTTTGTAACTTATAGTTGCTTAAACTGTAATAATAATTATTTAAAATTATATATAAAAATTTTAAAACTTTAATTTCTTACTGAAAATTTTCTATAAGGATTTATTAAATAGTACTGCGCTTTTCTACTTAAAATAAATAGCCGTATTAATTAAAACTTAATATAAATAAATCTTTATTTACGCTAAATATGTATTATTTTCTAATGTAAGATATTTTAAATATAATTTTATCAAGTACTTTATAGGAAATGATTTTCATAATTGTTAATTGCAAATTTATAACAGGAATTTTCTATTTTTCCCAATTACATTACAGTTAATTACATTTTTCGTAAGGGTCACATCCTTTATTTTTTTAACGTTATGCATCCATACAAGACATTATAATAAGCAAATGATGTAACAACATTGCCGAGAGAACTAATAGATCGATGATGGTGGGTAATAAGGAAATTTTGTAAAACAATAGTTCCTACAGAATAACTTCCTGAATGGACATTATTATTAAACAAAGACTGGTCAACGTGACAAATACTGGAAGGTTGCCATCTTTATAAACTCTTAATTCTTCAATTACATGATTAGTTATTTTCGAACAATAGTTATTTGTTACGAAAGAAGTCATCATTGACAAATGGACAACCATGACTAGTCCATTGTTGTACCTTTTGGCGTTAACAGGAAGAACTGTTTTAGTCTTTGTTTATTTCTATGTCCATTACACGGATTTGACCTCCGAGTTATGAGTACAAGGCAATATTTAACTGAACATCTAAATATATTCTTCTTTATCAACTTTGCGGTTGTCATATATTGCATAGAATTCTTATTCAGTCTCAAGCAAAGAAAAATTTACATTTAAAATATAAGAAAATAATTTATTTTTAACAAGATTATAAGCTCTAAAACTTTATTAAAGATGAATAAGTTTGCAATTTTATGGTGTAATATTAAGTCATTATTTGTTAATGTTCTGTGAAAAAAGTATAGTCAGTTGAACAAGAAGGATAATGACGAAAAATAATAGAGGATACAAGAAAATGATCTTTTTGGAACTGGAAAATAATAAAAGAATAAATTCTAATGATAGCGTTGATATTGATGATAATATCGTTTATAAATGGGACATCGAATGTCGTTACTAAAATTATAGTTTTCTATACAATAAGATGAACGAAAACGAATTTAAATTAATTTAGAATTATAATAATTCTTATTAATAAAAGTATTTATTATCCAAAAGTTTATTTTTTATTTAAAAAACAATAGCAATAATAATAATAAAAAGAAGAAGAAGAATTTATCTTTATTCGACGAAGTTGAAAATAATTTCTTCTCAAGAACATTTTTCCGGTTGAAACAAAAATTTTATTCGAAATTCTCAAAAATAATTTCAAAAATTTTAAGATTATTTCATGAAGCAAAGCGTATAATAAAGCAGAGCAAGTGTGAGAACAAGAGAAATTTTAGTGTGTTCAACAAAGCATGCGATCTATCCACGTCCATTTATACATAAGAATTTCTAAATAGGCATATATTTTAAGTTCTTAAGCGACATTTTAATTTAAATTTTATTGATATTTTAATTTGAAAAATTCAATTTTTACTTTCTCATTTGTATTTTTATTCATTTATTTTATAAATATTTAGACTTATATATTGATTTATCTGCTAATTGTGTCAACGAAACTTATAAACGCTTATAATTTTTTATTGGAAAAAAAATCTTTTGTTATTCTTTAAAATACCAATAAAATGCTTTTTGGCTAGTTTTGCATATTTAAAAAACAGATGAAAAAATTTGATAAAAATGGATAAGAAAGATAATTATTTTCCTGTGAGTGATTTTACTGATTACGTAACTTGATTTTCTTCATAATACTTATCAGATATACTAAAAAACAAGAGAAAAATCTCTTTATTGTATATATATTTTCACAATAACTGTAAGTTCATATCTTATTTGGATCTAAATATTGATATATTTTAAACAGATTTATCATTCTGCCACCGTAGATAGTTATCAACTACACTCTTCTAAATTTAAGAAACAAGCTTTCAAGCTGTACATTTTGTTATTATGAAAACAGATTAGTTTCTTTTCTCGCATATAATTTATTAGAGGTGCTTTCGAGGTATCAACTAATCGCAAACTAAGACAGCACAATGTACTTTTTTTTTTTGTTTATTGAATTTCAATAGGGCGAGGCAATGAAGGAACAAATCCTTAGGCAGATAAGAGGCTCTTCAAGGGTATAAGTTTGTTTCTATCATACTTGATCACCTAATTATCTATTGATAAGTCTTATTTATGGCATATGCATTATATAGTAATAAAATATTCTAAATTGGGAAGAGAATCTGCGGTGATATTTTGTAAATGGATTTATTATATCCTTTTCGACTCCATTAAATTATTTTTTAATTTAGTTTAAAACATTTTACTTGAATTTATACATACATTTTGAATTAATGACGTTGCAAATTATGATATAGATTAAAAAGATTTTAATTTAATTGCATTGTTTTAAATGCATATTAGTAGTTACATTTTAAAAATGAATCAAACTTTAAATACATTTAAAATATTGAAGATTAAAAACACGAAATGTTCCTTTTCCAGACAAAATATGTTAATATGGAGTTTTAAAATTTTAGTTTTAGACATTATTAAGAAAGCATGATTAGACTTACTCATAAGTTCCGCCTAAAAAACATTCAAGGTGTCATTATTCTCTGCAATTTTGAACAAACCCATTATTTGATTCACATCCTGTTTCTACAGTTTTTGTATCAATCTCCTAAGAATAAAATGTCTGTCCTAGTTATCACCTTTAAATGACTGTGGATTATAATGGTACACGTACTTTAATATAATTATATTTTGACAATGAGTAAAAGAACGTTAAACTTGTGCAGAAGATCAATATAAATTGTAATATAGGTTTATTAAAGAATTCTTAAAATTTTTTTTTCCGCCTTTTAACAAGATTGTTTTTTTTCCTTTTGCACTTAACGAAATAAATTCTTGTAATCAGGAGTAATAGATTTTCGTTAAATCAATTATCAAATAATCTGACACTTTTGCTTTATTCCTATTATCAATTTTATGACCTGTTAAGATGAAGACAATGACCTAAAGTTCTTGTGTTGTAATGATAGTTCATTTTCACACGGTAATAAAAACAATCGGCTTGAAAAAATAAAATAGGCCCCCTACATATAATATATATTATCAAATGTGTGTTAGATACATGATTTTCCAATTTTAGCACAACAAAACAGATCAACGTAAGTTTATTAAACGCAATTTTATCTGTTATAATAGCAAGTCTATACTATATCATAATACTGAACGTTGATATATGAAATTTATTTAGGATAAAAAGAAACATGTTAATAATCCGTATTATTCTGTAACTTATTATTAGAAACAAGTTTATAGTAACTCACTATAGTAATGTATGCAAAGTCATTGTTTATTCTTTTTACAATCTACAAGCATTTATTCACATTTTCTTTAGTTTCTTACAATTGATGGGCATTATAAAAGAACATTAAACAGATAAAAACTCTATTTTTTTAACACACAAGGATATTTCCGTTTAAAAGTTAATTGCGTTATAAATAAATGTTTTATGAAACAGCAAGAATGAGTAAATTAATTGTCTCATTTAATGTAACGTTATTTTCAGTTTATTTTTTAAAAAATTAAAAATATTACATTAAATATTGCAAAAAGTAATGATTTCAAGTGTATACTTATGTACAATAATTTAATAATCTCTTACAATAAAAAATTTAGAGTATTGTCATGGTAATATTTTGTAAAATTTCTAGTTTAAAAATTAAAAAAAAAATATATAACTTAAATAGAAACATTTGAAGAATTGAATACATTTGAATGAAAAAGAAATACTATAAACTTATTAGTAAATTTGCATAATAATGATACATAGTAAAAAGTCATGTGCATTATTCCATGTAATGGAATATATTCAAATTTAATTCTAGATTATTGCAACTGCAAATCTTTTTAAACATATGGTAATATTTGCCATTCAAATATAAAGATAAGATAAAAGTAAAACTGATGAACTGTTGAACTTGCACTCATTTCGTATGAAATGCGTGGCTTCGGGATTATGATTACCGTCTCTAATAACAAGAATTATAGAATAGTTATCTATCACGTTACACAATAGGTGTAGACTTCTTTCCTGTTGATCTGTCTACCAAATGCTTTTAGGAAATTATCATGTTAACTGAACCGTTCACACAAACTTATAAGTTCATATAAATATTGAAACACTAACAATATTTAAATAATTTCGTGTCTTTTAAGTAATAAAAGAAATATATTGTTTGTAATTGAAAATCTGCCACTTTATTATATTAATATCAGATTTTATATTATCAAAAACTAGTAAAAAACTATGTTCTGTATTACATAAAGTTACTTATAACTATTCTATAAATGTACGAAGTGATTGTGATACAGAAAAATTACTTGTCGTCCCTTCATTAAATTTAATTTATATTTGTTACATGTTTAAATTTAAGTGGTTGGCTGAAGTTAATAAGCTAACGTGTAACTTAATAATAATGAATATTATGATGATAATATGTAGAGATGTAATCAAATATAAAGAAATAACTTTCCAAATGTAATAGATATGTTTTAAAAAATGAAAAAAAAATATATTAAATACCTTTTCATAGAGAAGCAACTGCCTGCAGGACAAATTGTACATATTACATTGAAGTCAAACTACCTTAAATACACGAAATGAAATGAATATAGAAACATAAAAACCCTTTTATATAAATTATGTTGTTTCGAAAACTTGTGATGAAATAATAAACCATATAATATTATTGTTCCTCTTTCTTTTCTTTAAAAACAAAAATATTACTAGGCGTATGAAATACATTCACTCCATGTTACATGATTAAATTTGTCTTTTTGCTATTTTAGCAGAAAAATTGACATTTTAATGAAAAAAATTGTGTTTTAAGATTTAATTTTTCAGAATATTTCAATATAGAAGTTTCTTATTTTTTTATTTTTAAATACTAAAATTTTACTATTGATTTGCGATATTTTAACCATTTTCATTTAAATAGCTGTGTATTATTTTTAAGCATACAGGCCTATATAATTTTAAAATATAAAATTTTTAATGTTAAAATGTTCGTAACATGTAACTAAACATTTGAATTCAATATTTTATTCAAAAGCAAAGTAAAAGTCCTCTACAAAATAATTTCCTATATTTATATTAATTAAAAATTAAAATATTATAAAATTTGAAATATACTTTTAATTAATACATCATTTTTAATATAAAAATGATACGTATTGGATTTCGCATCTATAATTGAATATAAAATATTGATGTAAAAGGGTTTTAGATTACAGTCAATCATTGTTAATGATACTGTTTATCGTTATTGTGGTTGTCTGTTTTTTCTACAAAAACAGATTATTTTATACTTCAATATCCAAAATATAGGAAATGTTAGAAGTGTTTCAAAAATTTTATTGTAATCGAATACCTGTTTAATTAATTTTGACATAGATAACTGGTTTATTGATCAGTATCTCTCTACAGAATATTAACTGAATAAAATGCTAATAAATCATTAGATCATTATTATCATCATGTTTTAAGTTAATTATAAATTTCTAAGAAAGTTGTATTGTTTTTTTTAATTAAGATGAATATATTTTTCATATTCTTCCTCAGGTAATATATTTTCCAAGCAGTTGTGGAACAAGTACGAGGAATACCAGTGCATATTCAGGAGTACAACATTGCCGTAAGTACTTATTTTCTTCTCTTTCAGCCAAAATTCTCTTATGTAATTTACTTGAACTTACGTAATAATTAGGTAATTACATAAGATTTCAGTCGCCTTAAGCAATTACCTAATTATTAAGTAAATTCTTACGAAATATCACTTAAATCGGTTACAAAAAAGTTAAATAATGTCTGTATCCGCTCAGTCATCAGTTAATAACCTTTTTTCTTGTTTTGAATAATCGTGTAATTTTTGTCTTCTCGTTTAAAATTGATATTATATTATAGCCTAATGAATTTTTAATGTGATGATATAAGAGTCAAGTTGTAGAACGTTTCATTTCTCTGGCAGCGTGATTGACCTTTAAAGAGTTAACAAAAATATCCAAAGAAGCATGATCTAGCAAATCATTAAAAGTTCTTTTATCTCAGCAAGTAATTATGCCGATCGACCTAGTGATGAAGCCGACTAGAAAATGGGCACAACATCCTATAAACTCAATCGGCGCTTGAGGCTTTCTTCTGGTTCCCATCGTTCTTCCTCGACTAGAAAAGTAAGCGTGTAAATAGGTGTGCCCCGTATCTCGATTACAAGTACAGAAACTGGTAAGATTACGCAATAATTAATAAGCATTAGACATCGAATGGGTGTGGTAGGAAAATGATCGTCGAAGAATTCAAGGTCGAGGATGTCTGGTCAATTCGTGACTGGGTTCAGGTCGCCCACAATCCTTTACTGTCCCACTTTTCTCAAAAACTTTTCTTCTTAGAATTTAAGTAGGCGGTTTTGTGTAGACCGGACTATTATCTTAAAATAGACAATTCTCTTTTTACAATGCTCAGACGATTACACACACATCAGGCATCTGTGGGAATCACCGATACGAATGTTGGTTAATAATTCCTATACTTGTTTAAATTTTAATTTCGTGTCATCTATTTATATACGTTTAATTATTTATAATTATAGAAATGCATTATTATTGTGGCATTACACGATAATAGCAAAGAAATATTTACTTTTCGAATTTTTTTTATTTCGGTATACTTTAAAAAAATAAAAATATATTTTATAAAATTTTAAAACAAATTTTTAAAATGTTCTTCATAAATAAACAGTATTAAATTAACGTATTTTTAATACTCAGACAAAACATTTTCTATTTTAATCAATTGAGAAGTCGAAATTTATCCATCTCTTTTATCTTAAAATTTATTTTTAAGCATTAATAAAATAAAATATCTTTAGAAATTATTAATGTTTTTTTTTCTATTAGGCGTTCCGAATAATGATAATATTAATTGCAAGAGTATAAAATTACAAAAAACTAGATATATTATTGTAATTTAATATTCGATTCCTAGTTGAATGATTATAAATTTTGACTGCTTACTACTGTACTTGTCTAATTATGTAAAGTTTTGAATAATCCGATTAATTAAAAAAATCTGAGAAATCTGATACGTCGAATCGCGGAGAATTATAATGAATTGTATAGTTTAACATACGGTTGACGTTGAGCTTATCGATAAATTTTGTCTTTTGTTTTATCCTTTGAAGTCTATCGCGGTATCTGTTCTACAAATCGCACATTGCCCTTTCCACGCATTGAAAAGTTTTGTTTTCTACAAATCAGGTTATGCTCAGATATCAGCTTTCCTTTGACCTGCCCTAACCTTATTCATATACCTTGTTTTTGACACGACCCCGGAAAACACCTCCCATCACATTTCCGTTTTCCATAGATAAACTTAAGTTCATCAAGTTACATGATCTTGTCGTGATGTCTGTATTACAGACGGCTTCTTTGACTTTGGCCCTATTTCTCCCTTTTTTGCATTGCCAGGAAAATTTATTATTAATTTTAGTGCTACATTTAACATTTGTAAGATACAAATTTTTGTAGATCTAACTTGTAACGGACATGTCAGAAGGTTTGCTACATTATCTGACAGGAAAATTTCTTAAAAAACGAGTTCTTGTAATGCTTTAAAAGCACTTAAATTGAGTGTATTTTATTGGATTAAATTTAATCGGAAAAAATAATCTAGAAGAAGCAAGAAAGGAAAGACTTTATAGCGATACGATAATGTTTATTGCTTGATTTATTATACATTTAAATGTTTAATGCTTTCGTTTAATCATTTTATAGTGTGATTAGAGAAGAATGATCATTTTACTGAGACCTTAATTATTACTATTTAAAATAATTTTTGTCTCTCAGTCGATTAAACATTCAATAAAATTCGATTCTTTGTTTTAGTAGTTATAAATGAAGGAAAAAAATAAATAAATATTTTATTCGACATATTTTTTCTAATAAAAATGCAATGCCATGACAAAGATTTTCGGTTTGTGTTAGTTTTCTAAGTAGAGAATATTGAATATTTTATAGAATATTCTAAAAAGCATTACTTAAATGATAAATGTTTAAATTCAGTTCTTTACAGCCTAGAAATTTATAATTAATATTTTATTTTATTGATACAAACTAATTTTTAAAAAAGAACGATTTTTGATAAATTTAATTATAAAACAGTATTCATTTATTAAAATGTTTCGTTCGTAAATTATAAAAAATAATATTTTTCGAAAAATACATATTTATATATTTTTTTATTTTTAGTTTATTACGAGAAAAAGAGCAAAATGACGAAGATTTTGTTGCTCTGTGCCAATTGAGACAAGGTGCTGCCAAATATTCATTAGATGGTCTTTTACATTTGCCTGTAAGTAAATCATTTATAATTAAGAATATAGAGATTACGTATTGAAAAATCAATAAGAAAATTTCATATACAACAAGAAGGTATTAAGGCGATTATTTTCATCTCGAATATTTTATAATGCTAATTGATATAAGAAGAATTTATATTAAAATAACAGTAAAAACTTTCAGAAATAAAAACACATAATTAGTTTTTGTTATATATTTTAAATTATTACATATCATTCGATGTCATTTTGTTAATGAGGAGAAAAATTATAATTAAAAATAGTCAAGAGTACTTTATAACATATTCAACCGGTTGTTCACTCATTTGTTTTTATCACATTGTGTGACCAGCTACTGTATTCCTTCTGGCGATTTGTTCATTTAAATTTGGATAGTCACATGTTCTCCCGGAACAGTGAACTAGACCCTATAAACCTTAAATCTAATTAATTTACCATCGCTTTTCCTGTCGCCATCTTTCGTCTGGACGTTCGGATTTTGTCGAAACGATTTTTTCCCCCAGAGAATTGGGAAATTAATTTACGATTTTACAAAATTTCGACAATTATTATTCCCGTTCATAGCTCAAATCTTCTGAATAAATAGAGTAGGCGTAGTATTTTCTCAACTTCATGGATGAAAACGAATTCTCTTATTAACGGTATTAATCATGTTACGGTTATAACTTATAGCGCCGGTTCTTGTTTATTTGTAAAGCGTGGATCGACCTAACGGGTGTATGATTTAGCTTCGACAACGCCTAGTTCGGCGTTCATCGCCTTTAGCAAATGGGGGGTTGCCAGGGCGTCACGGTTGGCTAGTTACCGACTATAGAGAACTGCATATTTCCGCAAAAAATTATGGCGCACACTAAATACTCGCAGACAAGGAGTCGAAACAGTTCATTGTTTATTAAGTAAATGCGGTCAGATATCCGCTATTATTTATATTTTATTGTTAAATGATTAATATCCGGTTTAAAAATCACTTTGTATTCTATGCAATCTTTATGCAAACAAAGAGAATTTTTTTGGGTAACGGTACCGTATTCAAGAATTCTCATTTGCTGTCTATTGATTCGTCGCCTCCATTAGACTAATTAGTCGTAAATATTATCATTACCCTGTTTAAAATAAATAAATATATTCTTGATACTTCTCACACAAAGACATACTCAGTCTTTTAACAGCGGAATAAATGTTTAAAGGTAAATTTTACGATGGTTTTTAAAGTAATCGCAGTTAAAATTAGTTTACGAAAAAATTGCAATTATAGTTGCATTTAATGTTTCTTTTAAATACTTTTTGTTTTGTTTTGCTTAAGATAAATAATTAAAATTTATTTACACTCCGTAAGTAATCTATATATAATTTTTATGTATTTTAATTTGGAATGGAATAGAATAACCTGATATTTTATTCATATATATTACAATAGTTAAAGTCTAATATGCAATCAGTCAATTTTAAAAAATCGCTTTGACTAATTGCTTAAGCAACACAGAAAAAAATTATACGTGACTTCATCACACCGTGATGATAATCTTAGCATGATGTATTTCATGACAGTTGTTTTAAAAGCATAACTTAATATGAAAAGAATTAATTAATTCTATAATTGGCTTATCATCTACAAAATTATCAATTTATATTTTCTAAGGCGAAAAGATAATTTACCGAACATCTTTGATTACTTTCTATGTTGCTTTGTTGGTTGATGGCATTGACGTCCGCTTCAGTAAAGCATAAAGTTATACATTAGTAAGCATTCTCTCTGCTTGACAAATCATTCATTTCTCGATGGAAACGGAAGTGAAATTAGTTATCACGAGAGCAATGATTGAGAGGAGAAAAGTGACAATTTATCCCTTTGTCTTAAAAAAGAAAGTTTGAAATAAGTTTTTTAAAATGTAATTATAAAATTCGTATGATTTAAATTATCCATAATCTGACAAATAAAAAATATAAAGATATACTATAATTCTATTATTAATGATAAAAATATTATTATATGTTTTCTATAATTATAATGTTTTAAATACGATCGATATAGTTGTTATTAATTAGAATAAAATGGTGTTAAATTCCCTGAATGAAATAAAATAAACTTATTTTTATATAAAATCATTCCGATTTAAGCTGGAATCGCAAGAAAAACAATAACACTACATTACACCGATTATTTTTGAAAAATGATTTATTTCAACGATATCAATACGTTAAAATAATTTTATTGTAGTCAAATTAAAAGATGATTAAAATCTATATTGATTAACAAAATCCTTCCAGTAAAGCTAATTCTTGAGAAATATATAGTGATATTTACATTTTTTTTCTGTTTGTTATCAAGAGTTTTAAACTCATTAGTCACGTTATGAGAAGAAATTCATTTTTCTAGTGAGAAACAAAGTTTTTCACTAGTGTAAGCACTTATTTTTATTTCTTAATAATAAATCAAATTGATAAAATTATTCTTCATCTGACTTTGATTAAAAACTGAAAAATTTCCTACCAAAAAAAAAAAAAAAAGAAAATTATCATAATTTACAAGTCTCAATTTTTATCTTCGACTGTTGAAAATAGAAAATGTTATAGAAAATTTACAAATATTTTAAATAATATTTTGAGAACAATCAGGAGACTAATAAGTATTGAAAAACAGAGTATTTCATCTTTCAATGTCGTTATTCGTCACAGTTTACACAAGTTTATGAATATTACTGACTGATTTAAATGTAGGGTTAAAATTATAATTATTTTAATGCTAAGCGATAAGCTATTTACCAGAAGTACTGTATCAATATTCAATTAATGTTAATTCATTTTACACTATTAATGGGTCAACGTTATCTGAAGTAAGTTGTTATACTGTAACAATTTACCCCAACAGAATTATTAATGGTTTACTTATTTAATTATTTTACAATGTCTATAAAAGCGGTATTAAATATTTTAATGTATTTATTAATAGGCCTATAATTATAGACACTGTATGTAAGTTTAACGCATGGAGGCATGAAATAAAATATTTAAACTAAATTTTGTTTGTTTGTCAAATTTTAATTGTTAATTAAAATTATATATATATAAATTTAATCTAATATAAAAATTAAATTAAAAATAATAACTAATTAAATTATATTTGTTTTAATTCTGAATTTACTCACCAGATGGCACTCAATGAGTTAATTCAGTTATAGTATACGATAGTAAAAGTACTGTACTTTCCTGAGATTTCAGCTTAATTGTTCAAGTACAAGTTTATAATAGCAAATTGGTTTTTTCTGAATAACATTTTAATTTTTTTAAAATCTAAACTGCTATTAAAGGTTGCATTTGTTGTTTTATAAATAAAAAAATAAAATAAAATTATTGTTGATGAAATTATTTTTCTTATCAATTTAATTATAAGAAACAATATAATAAATAATTTAGACGAAAATAAAAAATTAATTTTTTTAATGAAATTTTACAAAGTTTAGATTGTTTTTAAAAAATGTATTATTAATACTGTTTAATTTTAAATAGACCATTGAATGACTAACAAAATCACATGAAACATTTTCTAATTAAATCTTATTTAAAAATTTGGGGCAAAAATTTCAGAAATTGCATGTTGTTGTTGATTACTTATACACTTAAATTGCATAAAAATAATAAAGTTTTCTAATTTCATCTAAATAATTTTCAAAATAAATAAATAAATGCATATATTTATATATATATATATATGTGTGTGTGTGTGTGTATGTGTGTGTGTGTGTGTGTGTGTTATCCTGGCTAAAATTAGACTGAAAATCCATCATTTCTTCAACTTTATCTAATTTCTAATTTTGTAATTAGAATTAATTACAAATTTAATCATTTTTCATGCAGATGAAGTGTTTCGAATGTTGTTTTTTAATTAAACTGTTCGACGGTGATGCTGAAGCAAATTTGATTATTTTGATAATGATTAATTTGATAATATTAATTAAATAATTTGATATTTAAAAATAAAACCAAGTTCAACGACCTTTGAACGTGTAGCAACCATTTACTCTGTTGCTGTCATTAAAATCACACATGTTGTATGGATTTTCCGACATCAATACGGAAGTCGTGGATCGTTATAAACTTGTACTTGTAGAAACTGAATAAAGGTTGAATATAGTCAATATAGCATTAATAGAATTTGTAGTTGTTAGATAAAAGCTTGCGTTTTTTGACCTTTTGAAAAATGTAACTTATATATCAAAAGAATTTCATAAGAAAAAAAATCAGAAATAACAATAATTTTATTTGTGTGGTCGAAAGTTGAAAAAGTCACACCAGGAAACCAGTTTCTTTGACTTTAAATGAAATGGAACGTTTTTCTCTCGGATTTCTATTGCTTTCTCTTCAGTAATCCACTTCAATCTATTATAAAACATAAAATTCCTTTATGATGAGATGAGTTCCCTCTGTGCTACTAACCAACTCTTTCTACGCATCATATGACCTAAATGAAAGGACCACGCGGTGTTTTGATCGATTTAGCACCTGAAGATGTTTAAATCTATTGATTGTTAGTTGTTAGCATCTCCCGGTGAAGCCCCCAAACTTTCTCTAGTCCCTATTCATTGCGATGAGTCACACATACCATCTTGGTTGGGGTCATCGACCTACTGCTACCACAACAATCTTTCTTATATTTCTTCGATCCTTATACTCTCCCACCTGGTCTATTCATTTCGAGTAGCGCATGACCACTTCTTTACCTTCTCTTTTAATCTGGTAAATCTACAGATACCCCTTCCCCTCCAATCATTTGGAAATGCTGACACCTATAGAATTTTTTCCCTTGAAGGAATTAGATTTCGTGTAAGATATTGTACGAATAACAGGATTGATCGTCTTTATCTTTTTTTTATTTTCTCTTCTTATATTCTCTTTCCTTTCTTTTTATTATTTATAAATAAAACCTAGGGGAAATGGAATTTAAATGCGTTGAACTTAGCAATACAACGAAAATTGTGTACATACAAAATTTTAAATGGCCTAGAAAGTTATAAATAAGGCTAATAGCTGTTTTTAATTTAAAATTCGTTATAAATCTCTGGAATTTGACTAATTTTAACAAGTCAAACATTGAGAATTTTATTAGACTATCGTGTTTCTGGTTTACTCTCACTGAAACATGTTAAATTTGCTATTGTGAAACAAAGTTGCATAAAAGATAGTTTTGTTTTTTATTATTTTACTTTCGTATCTTGCGAAATAGCTTATGCAATTCCTATAATTCATTAATTATTCAATTCAATTTGCATTTAACAGATTGATAAAATGAAACGTTCAGAGTGATGTAGAAAATATCTAACTTTTATTTTTTAATTAAAATCCTTACCAAAGTTATACACTTTCATATACATTATCTTTAATGTTCGCTTAAAAAATTTTTATTCGTGTTTGATAAAGCAGAATCTTAACCATAGCCTGGTAATTGAAACAGTTTTATGACTCTTCGAGAGAAATTGGATAACCGAATCTCTCCATAAAACGAACCAGACTGGAGATTTCCGTAATTTAATTGGAACATAAATTTCAAAATAGTAAAAGAGAAAAAATTATTTCGCTTAACGCTTTATTTTGTTAAGATATAAAATGATCTTATTTCATAACAAAATATTTTACAAGTCTATAGTTATAATTTATTATTCAAGATATTATCTGTAGAGTATGGTAGTTTAAAAAAGTGGAATTAGTCACGATATAAAAATACTTAAAATCATGAACTGCGATTACATTTTATTAGTTAATTTCATTAAGAATCTATTTTAAATACATATCATATAATATATAATGTATATAAGTTTATTAAAATACAGACTTTTTTGAGAACTAAAAAAAGAAAATTTTTCAGTTATCGTCTTGAACACATCAGCGCTTTCAATTTTAAACGAGATCTGACGTCCAAAAAACACCCCTAATCGCTACTTTCCGCCCGATCAAATTTTCTTTGGAAATTCCAAGAGACGAAATTTTTGTTTGAAGTATCCTTGAGCAGTATCACATTCATTTGTTGTCTCATCCCAACATGAAATGTATAATAAGAAACAAGTAAAAGCAAGAGTGGAAATGAAATATGCCCTTTCCCTTTCCGTCACCCAGACGAATTCAGTTCGACCTTGGCGTTCCTACCAGATTCATCTCTGTTGATCATTAGTTAATCTTTGGAACGACCACGTTGATTATACATTTCAGCTAAAAATCTCTCGAAACACCTGTTACTCGCTTGAAGCTATCCAACTTTCAAGCTACAAATCATTGTTGCCGCCTTTATTAGTAAGAATGGGTTTCTTTTTTGGTTCGAACGATATTTTCAAGGAGAAGAACTCCTTTTCAAGGTTATTATTACATAAGTTGTTATTTTATTAAAAACTGAGATTTTTCTGTATAAATTTAAAGTCTGTATTTTAATATATGTACTTTCTAAGTTATACTGTAATTTACTTGCAATAACAATTTTTAAGTTTAAAAAACGACTTTTTTCTGATAAAATAGCTTTTAAATCAAAACCTTCTTTTAAATTAGGATCTGTATATTCTTATTTGTGAGTCTTAAAACAGCCATCACTCTATTTAACGACATCCCGGATGTTAGCGTCTACACGTCACTGCTATACCGTAAGCTATACGCGTGCGAAGTAATGCCACATTGTCACGTGATGCTTTAGCAAATGCATACGTGAAATTACGTAGGGTCATGTACAGGTTAAGTGTGAGTCCATGTTGTAGTACTTCGTCTATCACTAAACACGCGAGTCTGAAGACTTTTCAGATTAGAAATTACATTTGTTAAGAAATGATCATTTTAATCGATATTCTATCGTCAATTTCGATTAGACTTTTTCAGTTCTCAATTAAAATTGATTTTTTCCACAAGATTAGACGTTATTAATGTATCATTTAAGAGATCATCAATTAATAATTCTTTCTGGTTATTAATAACCTGAATGTGTTATTATTATTATAGCATGAAGAATAATATACTATAGATTAGATTATCGCTATTGTAATTATCAACAAATCTGTATAATTATATTATTGTATAGATTTAAGCGTATATATGTAGTCTTCATCAGCCGTAGTAGTATTATAGATTAACTTGATTGTGTCTATTGGTATTGTACTATATATTATATTATAGAATTTAATTTCCGGTAGAATGTATGCAACATTGGTAAATTTCTACGATCATTTACAGAGGAATAACTTTTTTAATGCTTTAAATTACGTGGAAATTTAAATAGGAACCTTGGAAATAATAAGAGTCGTGTAACGCAAAGACTTGTTATATTCCTTTGTTTTAAATTATTTATTACTTATATGAAAATAAACTCGTCAATTTAAATAAATAAATAAATATGTATATATACTAATTTATAGGGCCATACTTGAAAATTTCGATTAAGAATTACATTTGTTTTCATTATTCCAAATCGCTTAATTGGTGATAAAGAAGTGGTTATGAACATTCGAAACAGTGATAAATAATGTTTAATTCAAAAATTATTTCGAAAGATGAATGAAAAATACATAAAATGGTGCACTGAAAAAATGGATTTCCTCTTCATAAAAGTTTAAAACATTCATTAAAATTATTTTACATAAAATAGTATTCATTTCTTCTGATGTACGGATTATCGTTTTCGTAGAATTTTCAAAACATTGTATAATAAGTTATTTAATTATTTACTTGAAAGAAATATTCTATATACAGTATATTCTAAACAGTATATTCTATAATTTTATTTAAAAATAAATTAATTTTTGTAAATTACGTAGGATCATGTAGAGTACAGGTGAGATGTGAATCTATGTTGTAGTATTATACATCGTCTATCGCTGAACACACGAGTCTGAAGACTTTCCAGACTTACAACTCATAACAAATAACTATAAAATATAAATTTTATGAATTATAGATATACTCATAAATTATTTGGATTTTATCTTTCTTATCTATGTTAAAAATTTGATCTATAGTTTTAATCAGTTATATTTTTTTAACCAAAATTCTTGATCAGAAATACTTTGATTTTATTAAATAAATTTATAACTAAAAAGATTTTAATAGATAATTATTTCCATATAAATTTAATTTAAGTATTAATAAAGTAAGAAAAAAATAACTAAAGTTATTTCTGGAAATAAGAAAGTTTTCCTATAAAATTGAAATTTCTTCATTTTAGTGATGGAAATATGTCAGTTCTATTGTATTAAATCTCAAGTTTATTCGTCCGTTTTATCGAATGAATGAAAAATACATTCTATATACTTTTACAATATTATTTACGAATAATTATCAAATTATATGCTTAACAATAGACAATGGGATATTAACAATTGACTGCACTCACCTTAATACAGTGATTCATTCATGATTCATAAGCATATCTATAAATTTTGGTTTCAGAAAGATTTTATGTCTTTATAATAATCTATAAATTCTGTCAATGAATTTATTAAGACCCAATTTATCATTTATTCTCATCTTAATTAGGAAATTAGCAATTTTTTTTTATTCTGGAGATTTTTTATGCCATAATTAGCTTCTGTACTGAAATGAATCTTATTAATTTACTAATAAATATAACTCGATATACCGGTATTTTTTTTAAACTTACTTTCCTCATTTCCTGATAAGATTAAGATTATTATTACTTTATCTTTTATTAATTAGCAGCATTACTAAAATTTTTATATTATATTTAAATTTTATATAGTTAGCTTCAATTAACTTGCATATCAATTCAGTTGAGATTAAGTTGATATGCATATTTCAGTTGCATAAAATATGCAAATCAATTTATTATTTAGGTTTTTACTTGATAAAAATTTATTAATTATTAAATAACTACGATAAATTAAAATTTTATTTTATAATTTTAATTATATCAGATCGTTGAGGAAGATTCCTCCATTGAGATTGGAATATATTGTGTGTTGATTTTAAAAAAATTAGTTTCTAGTTTATTTTTTCCATAAACAATAAAATTATCAGTTCAAATAACCTGCATATAAATTATGGCAAAATATTTTCGAGTTATATTCTATTTTCTTATGTATTAATTAGTGTTTGCTCGAGTTATTTTAATAAGCAATGGCAAATAACAAAAGCAAAATATTTATTTTTCATTATTTAAAGACGAAAATTTCATCTAAGTTTGTGGGTTTTTGTATTATTTAAACTTACACTTTCCACATTTTATTGTTTCATATATCATCCATCAGCTAAGATGTAAAGTATCTGCTATGTATATTGTATTTATATTTTATCTCATGTTAAACCATTTTGTTTTAGTTTTCAATATTATTTTGGAATATTCTTCATAAACTAAAAAGATTTAGAATACAGTACAGTATTTGTTAAGAGTTCTTTTTCTTTTATTATTTAATTAATATTGATTCGAAAGTCTCTTGATACTGTAAGAAATTTTATTAAAATTTTCAACGCATTCCTGATTATATTACTTATAAATTTAATATTACAATAGATCACTTAATCTTAAAATATTTGCATAAATTTCTATTTGTGCTGGAGTAGGTTTCGGCCTACTTAAATTTTTAGAAGACGTTGAAGGAGACAAAAAGTTAATCCCTCTGCAAAAATCCAATTACCCAAGAGCTAGGGATGTCCCTCCAAGCTGTTTTCAATCTATTGCTTCAAATATATTGTATACACTCTCATAGCTTATCAGAATAACAATTTTCGGCGCTTCGATTAATCTCTTTTCGTCACGAATCTGTCACGTCACGCTGCACTGTGACCGCCCCTTTGCGTAATTAGGTGGTAATTAACTGACTGCTGTAACTTGCGCTTTGTTTATTTCTGACATAAGAAAAATTTCCAGATTGCACATATTTTTGTTTCCTCTTTTTTTCTTTTGTTTTGCATAATTTTACTCTTAACAAAAATACGTGTCTGTATAAGAACGACAAAAAAATAAAGTTCACGAGAAGAATATTTTATAAGCAATATTCAGACTTAATTACAAATTTAGATTATTTTTCCAGAAAATAATTTTTAAAAATTGCTGCAAATAAATTATAAATTAATAAATTCTATTTACATTTAAAGTAAATAAATTAATTAAAGCAATTACATTTAAAATTTAATTTCAAATGTGATATAATAGATTTCCGATATAACATAACGTAATAAAACTTTTCGATCTTAACCGTAAATTCTCTTCGAAAGAAATATTTAAAAATTTATTTTGTTCTTTGTAACTATCAAACTTATTAAATAGGATTTGTGATGCTGCGGTCTTCAGTAAACTCTTGTGAAGGTTGTAGCATTTGACCTCATCATTTCTCTCCCTGCAGAAAATATAAATATGGAAAGATAGTGCATGTTCGAACGAACACCCGCTGTGTTCAGTCGAGGTCAACGACAGCTTGATGACTTGGTGGCTAATCTAACTTCGCTTGTTAACTTTGAATCAATTCCATGGTAAATCTTAACGAGGACTAGCTCTATTAGAGAAAGCATCTCATATAGCTTCGGGGCCTACGTATATATACGCCATAATTTATAAGTATGCACCATATCAAAATACTATATAGCTCAGAATATAAGCTGTCAAAACTGGAAATTAAACGGGCAACAAATTGCATCGTAGATCTACCGTATTTAATGTACTGTATGTAATGGCAAGTTTAATTTTTCTAAGTTTCATCAAACTCTTTTTAAAGATTGTATATATTTATATACAAAATATATTAAAAATTGATGTTGTTTTTTATTAAAATTAATGCATATTCACAAAAGATTGTAAGCACGTAAATTGTCCAACGAATTGTATTCAATTTAGTAATTTAAGTAAAATCGATAGAGTTACATTTAATAATTATTTTATCTCGAAATGAAACCTTTATTAATTTCTTTATTCGAAATGAGTTAATTCTTTCTGCTATTTTATAAAAAGATAGCATAAGAAATGAGTCCACTTTGAGTAACCAGTAACCAGCTTTTAATATTGATTGCCAATTTATGTAAATCTTTAGAATAAAAAAGAAGTAAGAAGGTAGCCTATATTTAATGTTGTTTCGTATTTAATAAGCTAAGATATTTTTTTACTCATTAATTTTAAACCTCGACGAATCACATATTAAATGGAGTTTTCGTGTTAAATTATTGCGCTCTTAATAAACTTGTTTATTAGCTAAACCATTTATTTAGTCAATAGTGCGTTAAAATTCGAACATACTGTAATAATAATTAAGATTCTGTTTCAGAATTAATGATATTATTCTATTAACTCAATGCAATTTTAACGAAAATGGAAAATAACAAAATTTTGTGTATGATATACAATAAAATTTTCAGCGCAAATTTCAACTGCGATCGAGTTACAAACAATTAATTAGGTTCATAGAACCATTCGTTTGGAGAAATGACTTGGATAGACCACAGTTTTCTCCAACCGTGTTAGTTTTCTGAATGGTATTCCACACTAAAGACTTAATAATGACATTAGAAAGAAGAAAGGCTCGATTTCTTTCAGAAACGTGACTCTGCCAACTTAGCCGTATCTAAAAATACCCGACTACGTAACGGTTTTTCATATGCCATTAATGTCACGAGGCGTTAATCGTTGTTTGTTGTTTAACACGAAAAACCATTTCGTTCAACTATCTCATTCAATGCAGCAGCTTTCTGCCTTTGGTTTGGAATCCCTGGTCAAAAGGTTAAGGACGCAATGTGCACTGCGGGTTAGCTTATGTTGAATAGCGTTTATCTTTAAACCAAGCTATATTACTAGATTTTTGTAATTTATTGAGATAGAGTTGAATGAATTATTATTATAATGTTCTTTTCTCGTGGTTTTAAGTTTACTTTTAATAAGAATCCAAGCCGAATTTAATTCATAGAATTGGCAGTTTCATGAAGTAATAATTTTCATGTTAATTAATTTTATTTGGCATTATTTTCTTCATTATATTGAAGACAAAATTGTGTTTTTTTACGCCATTAATTCAGACGTATTAAAAATGAAATAAATTTACTTTGGTAAGTTTTAATATTTTATTTTTAAAGGTTAATTCTAACCGGATGCGATAAACAACTTCTTAGAAGAAATGATTATCTTGATTACCAAATCTTTCAAGTATTATTGTTATGACTGAACGTTGTCAGGCTGTAATTTTACGAGTATTAAGAAACCATTTATAGTTTTATAAAGGAATTAATACAATAAAAAAGCTAATAAATTCTTTTAAGTAATAAGATTGCTTAATGGTTAAAAGGTGTTTCTAGATTTAACTTATTTATAAAAAATTTTCTTAAATCCTTAATGGAGCGAAGTGTAAATGATTTAGAAATTTCAATTTTTGGAGTGATTTTATTCAGTAGCTTAGAAGAGCGCCATCTGGACGAGCTAGAAAACACTAACTAGAGAATTGGGCTGTCACTTTTATCCGAAGTAAGGTCAATATAATATGTAGCAATGCCGAAACGTAGATGAGTCAGCTGTAAAGGTCGGGACAAGAAAGGTGACAGAGTCGGGCATTGTTTACCTGGCGGTCGACAACGGAACAGGTTTATTGCGGGAGGCGTCAGCATTGCAATGACGGGCGGTTCGGCGTTACAAACGGTGCTGGTCGCCCACATTCCTTAACTCTGTCTATCCACCCAAGTGTTGGAGTTCATAACGTTGCCGTCCTTTGACTTCCTCGGAAACATTGCCGATTCAGACAAATGCACTTAAATTTTGACCTTCTCTTCTATTGTCTACGCATAAACAATAGTGCAATACCTAAATCGTTTGCTTGAATGTTTATGTCTTTGGGATGATGTCACTTCCTTTTCTCCCAGTGTATTTCGAAACTTGTTTATGCTTTGGTAAAACTTCTTAACACTACTTAGAATTAAGCATAATTTAATAATCTCTTAAAGATTATAATTGTGTGTTTTTGATTATGTCGATATCGCTTTATAAAATAACCACTTCGTTAAAGTAAATTAACTAAATTATTAATCTTTGAATAATTATTTTGGAACATTAAATTCCTAAACATTCAAAAGTATTAAGCTTTTCACACTTTAAGATTTATAAGGATTATAATACACAAATTATTATTAATAATAAATTGCTACGTTAAATATAACATAACGTAATAAAACGTTATGTTATATTTAACATAACGTTCTAATAATTATATTATTATTTAAGGTTTATAGACCCAACTATAAATTTCTATATGAATTGTAAATAAAAGATTAACCATTGATAAATTGTCTTACATAGTTAATGAATATATTATATATTATTATAATCTTTAAGAGATTATTAAATTATGCTTAATTCGAAGTATTTATTTTAATAGATATAATATATTCATAAACTATAACAATTTATGTAAAATAATCATTGAACCTATTATTATTTTCAGGGATGTAATGCAATAATTTAATTTGGATATATAATTTATTTAAATTTAAATTAAAAACAAGAGTAAATTTAAAATACACAAATTTACAGTAGCCTGCAATATTACGAAATCTTCGTTCAAAATACAGTTTTTAATAAATTAAAAATAAGAAGAAGAGAGAATTATAAAAGAAATAAGGAAATAATAATAAAATAAAGTTGCAGTATGTCAAATTTATACTTGTAATTATAAAAATATGACAATAAAACAATATAATTGTTTTTCTCATTAAAATAAAAAATAAAAAATCAGTTGTTATATATATAAATAATTTAAAAATTTCATCTGTATGATTTCAATATCTAAGAAAACTGACTCGAATGATGGCACTTATAGGTAGGTATCTTTACTGAAATAATTTATTTCATTTTAAGTATCAATAGTAGCCTATATATTCAAAGAACTCGAGAAAGCTTGAGATATTTTTACTTATTTACATAAAAAGTTATCGCAAATTTTTTTTCTATTAGAGATATCATAATCTGAAATTACTTTTCTAGGAAGACACTTTTATTATTTATTACTAATCAGTTCAATAAAAAGTTCAATGTTAGTTTTTCTTGCATATTTTGTCTTCGTTTCTGTTTATTAGATATAATGTTATTTTTAAAATTTTATAGTTTCTAGAAACATATACTCGAGTTATTTTTGACTGTAAAAATATCTCCGAATTTTGTTTATTATTTACAGAATAATAAATTGAGATTTACATCTTTGGTAAAGATTTTCTTTTCGAGTTAAAAATATTTCAATTTGAAGATATAAACTTGTGTATTTATGATCCAAAATTCCTGGAGAAATTTTAGATTATTAACATTTTAATGTCAGTAGTCTGTAAACTGTAATTTTATACAGTTAAATATTTTTTTAAAGTAAAATATGCACGAATTTTATTAAATATTCATAATTTCTTTTTACTTATTTCGTTTAATTAGTGAAACATTATCAATTAAAAATAACGCTTCATTTTAACTTAGCTGTGGAAAAAATAAAGTTTCTTTGAAATTAAAAAGTCAAAATTTGTTATTGCATAATCCTGATAATTTTAAGTTATTATGTAAACGTAAATGTTAGTAAATTTCAACATTTTCCTCCTAAGAATATCCACTATCTTAATTCGGAGTCTGCTTCAGGTGGCTAATCATGTGACTATACAATGAATTTGTTCTTAGCTTTCCTACTTCCTCATACGATACATGATTATACATTTTACAGAATATAAAACACTGATTAAATAATATATTTACTAGGCAAATTAAAATGTAAGAAAATAAACAGTAATTATGTATTATTTTACAATTACATATTGTAAAATGAACAATTTTACATTGAAATATTTAAGCATTTTCCTATATTTATTAAAGAAACATCGTAACATGGATAGTATAAAAAGTAACCATTTTTAAAGTCTTGTTTCAATCATAAAACATGTTCTAGAAGAATCCTGTGAGCCTATTTATTTATTTTAAATAATAATTTTTATATAATTACTTTATTTTAAAAAACTGTTTTCTGTACTTCATCATAAAGTAATCTATTCTTCATTAAATTCTTTTATACAATAGAATGCGTAATTTTTTACCCGTACTTTGAGAAGTAACAATAGAAAACATTTCCTGTTTGCTCTCCAATTGTGTTACGATATCATTAAAACTCCAATGTCTACTACTTCCTTTATTAAAAGCCATTTCAATATATTTTACCGACTAAGAATCGAACATAATGTCAATTTCAGCAAATAAATATCGACTAAAACTAGGAAACTGTGAAAGGAAAACGATATCTAAGTTTGAAATTTATTATATCGGGTGTTTATGTGTTTTCCTAAATTTTCGACCCTGGTCAAATACTGTAAAGAAGTGCAGAAAATACTTCCCTTTGCCCGCCTCAAGAATTAGTACCACATTTATCCGCCTGAAGGCGTGGCGGGAGGAGGAACAGCACATTACTTACATCCCCGCGTGTAAACTATCTATTGTAATCCGATGTAATTCATCTGTGATGTATGTTCGGGGGCCATTTCTGCCAACGAGAACTTCACCTTTCTATTTGCCAACTATGGCTTCGTTTTCAAACAAAATTTAACTATATAAATTGCTACCGACCTTATCTTATCTACCAAGCTGATAAAAATGAATATAAATAAAAATGAAATTTTCTTTACTATATATGATTAAACGAAAATAACATATGTGTATATATATATATATTTTACGTGTTGTAGCTTTCACTTCCGTATACTTGAAAGATATAAGCTTATAATTTTAATTTGTTACGTGAGTAAAATCTGATGTTTCTTAGTTTGTATTGTATATGAACTCGCTCTTGAATAATAAGGAATAATTATTGTAATTTTATATTATATAGAAAAAATGTATAAGACGGAATTTTGAATGTGATAAAATCTGAAAAAAACAAGAAATATTTAAAAATAAGATGTGGAAGGTAATTCTTGTTGAGAAACAAGTTTGATTGTCTTCTGTAAAATGCATAACTTAGCTTATTGCTATAATATTGAGATATTAATATAACGAGCTCTCTGTTCTTTGTTTTGAATTTGTTTCTAAAAAGAATGGGCTAATATAATATTTCTGTCAACTTAAGGTACCAATTATAAGCAATTACAATCTTTACTAAATTTATAAAAGAATATAAAATGTAATGAATCCATTTCGATGATTGCAAAAATAACCTTGGATAATTTTCATGTAATTATTATGTTCATTAAATAAAAAGCATTTGATTTATGTTAAATTGTTAATATTGAATCGAGGATTTTATTTAAGATATTGTGAAGAGTAAGAAATTATTTCAACGAAATTTCAATACTGTACATATTTAATAAAAATTAATATATTTACTCAAGTAATACGTTTTTAATGGAAAATAATTCGATCAAGTTAGTCTGAAGCAAATATTTTTTATTGAAAATAAATTTAAATAATTACATGAAAGTATTCCGGAAAATTCATTTACATTATTTTTCATTATTTACATTAAACAAAAGTCAAGTTATACATGGTATATTTTAATTAATATTTTATATTCTTAAGTTGAAATTACATCAGTTTTATTTGATGATTTTTTATAAAATAACACGTTATAAAATGGAATATAATATGGAAAATTTAACCAATTGATTAATAGATTGTATTAAGTCTTTAGATGACTTAAGATATAAAAGTATAAATATAAATTGTTCTAAATTTTATATTCAATTTTGAAAGAAATAATTATCTACAGTCAACTTAAGTGGAAATCTCAGCAAATACATAGCTTATCATGCTGCAAATTATTGTGTTAATTAGCATAGTAACTTACAATTTAGAATTTTTGAAATATATTCTAATTATATCTGTTTTTAATTCTCTTTATAATTATCAGCATCATCTTTCAATATTCAACTATAATTTTAAACATCGTTTCTTTTTATATCTTATTGCAAACTTTAATATTTATCGTTCATATTTTGGCATTTAGAAAAAACCTTTTAAAATGCTATTAAACAATATTATATTTCGTAAAATAGCAATATAATATGACGTTAAAAAATGTTATATACTATTGATATTCTTGATTAGCGTATCAGTTCTTTTACTATAGACAATTAGTTATAAATTAATCAATTAATTCATAATTAATTAATGAAAAATTAATTATCTATAGAATCAGTTAATTGTTATGTATTATATGTTTAAATTTTATTATTAGTTTTTTTAAATATGTAATTCTGTTAAAATTTATATTATTTCGAATAAAATATTTAAAGTTTTAGTCACACAACTTATTATTTATAAGAAAGAAACGATTAAATTAGCATTAACTTCATTTGACATGTTTTTATTATTTTGACCGGTTTAAAAATCAATTTGATACTATAAAATTTAAATTCGATTCGGTAAACGGGCAGAAATGTGTCAACCAAAGCAATTTATTGAGCGATCATCGAAGCAACTAGCTTCGCATACTTTTTGAACTTGAGCTTTCCAATGAGCAATATCTCGCATTAGGTCAAAGTTGAAGACGCCCGAAGGTATGACGGTGAAGGAAGACCGTGTCCTTAGTCCGACCTTGAGGTTCAACCCCGCATGCCTATTCGTATTTCTTCCATCTCTCTACATCCCGCCTGCTGGTCACATTCATCGGTATTGCTTGAGCTCGAGCAAACTCTCCATATTTTCATCACGTGAAATCTGAACAATAAATTTTGCTTTGTATTGAAATTATTCGATAACATTATATACATCACATTTAACAATCGTAAATTTTTGTGGCAATCTTTAATTCTTCTTAGAATAAGATGAAAATTAGAAACAGTAAATACAATAAGTCAATTTATCTATATGTAAAGATAAAATGACAATCGGCTTCTTTCCTGTATTACTAATTTACTAAAAATTAGTTATCTAGACATTAACGAGTTTATTTGGCAAAATTTAAAGAAATATAACTTATAATTATTTCGTATTTAAAAAAATGTTTGCGGTATAATTTTTTTCATTTATCTAAAGCAGAATTTCGAATTGATGTATACGTGAGCGACTGTTTCAGATAACATACAAGTCATGAAGCGAGTCGAGCGTTTGGTGCTGCCATAACGGGGCGAAAGGTGGCTCTACTACAATTTATCTGGTTATCCCTTGGTCAGACGACGGGAGATATCTATAGTCCCATCCATTACAGCTTGACCTTGACTGCCTTGTTTCGGTCCCCATTTCCCCATTCGTTTGTGACCACGGTCACGTCACCCGTGACGTAAACCTATCTTCAAAATCACAATTATTGTGAGAAAATTACTAATAATAACTTTTTCGGGATGTTTGAAATAATACTTTTAAAATATGTATGACTGTAAAAATAATTTCGTGAGCTTCAGTTATTAACGAAAAATATTCCCGATTTGAATGTATATACTGTACTTCTGATAATTACGAGTTTCTTTAATGAATAGAGTTTTATACCCGAAAATATGTGCCGTTTCCGATTTCATCACCACGTCTGTCTATTATTTTGAATCCAGTCAACCGTCAATAGTTAGACCCTCATTCCTGCGGTTAAAGTCATCATAGACAGATTTGAAAGGGCTACGTGCGGGTGGAGAAATGTTCTGACCTTGTTTTGGTGTCCTTGTGATGGGACCTTATCTAGTCGTTCATCCTCTGACCACCGATAGCACGGCAGGAAACGAAAGCTTAAGAGGGGGGACGTTCCGTCAATGGAGTCGGTGGTTTCGAAATGTCTATTATCTGCAGGCTCTACAGATCTACCTTGTTGCATTTTATCTTCGAAACACGAAAGGAGGTTTTCTAAGTTAATTGGGATAAAAATAGTATTGTTAAATTTGAGATGGATAATAATTTACTTCGCTTAATAATAACTCATAAGAATTTTATAGATCTATCATTAAAAGTCCTGAAGTCTTATTAAGTTCATCTGCAAGGTTTTAACTATTATAAACACGAAAGAAAATATGTATTTATTAATAAACAAGTGAAAACTATTGAATGTGTCGGATAAGCATTGCGTGTATTTTCATTCTTAATTAAATCTACAGAGGTAATGTAATGACATACGTGATTAGTAAGTTATACAGCATTTTATTTTGTTTTTAACCCTTATAATATTTGATCGTACGTATTCGGTCTATTTCACTATTAAGTATAATTAAGATCGAGTGAGACAGATGGACTTGAGACTAGAATTAATCAATGAGTTATTTTTTTTTTAAGTTAAGGCAAGAGTAAAACAGTTTTATTTAGTACATTAGCTTACATAAATTGTAGTAAAGGGGAAAAAACACCCTCAGACATGGAATTTATTATTAAATAATTTAATTATGTTTATAAGAACGTTCTAGTTATCGTCTTACTTTGCGTGAAAAGTTACATTTTTCGCTAAAGTGAAAAGAATTAATGTTTATATTATTTGACGGTATTTTAGAAAAAGAAAAATAATTAAAAACTGGGGTGTTCTGAAAACAAATAAATGCTTTCTTGGTTTCTCAACTTTATGGATGTTAGCTTGAAGATTTTATATCAGTTAAAACAATGTAAGAAATAAACCAGATGACAAGGTTAGGATTCTTAAAAGGAAAGTTGTTCCAATAAAGAACGCAGCTGGAGATAACACTTCTTGACCTGTCAAAATTCTTTAGCTTAACACTGAAACAATCTTAAATGACTGCAGAATCTCAAAGTTTATGACTTACATAAAATGTGTTGGCTTGGATTTCTCTGGTTTCAAATGTTATCAACAACCATTTCTATTAAAGATATCATAGAAATCTTAAATAAGAGAATTAGAGGAAAAATCTATTATTAATGAGATTTATCAGCAAATAATTTTCTAATAATTCAGACTGGCGGTCTTTTATCACATATTTTAAATTCAGCTTTTTCAGATAAAACAGAACAACAATTCCAATTGTTTAGCAATCGGAATTAACTTTGTTTTACTCGAATATGAGAATTACAATACCGTATTACTTCGAATTTAAGACAAAACTCTTTTATGTATTTTCTGAAGTTAAAGCTAAAATGTTTAAATCAATTCGTAATAATGAATTTATGAAAAAATTACAAACGATAAATGTTAATAGAAGAGGGAAAAATATGAGAGGGAAAAATACTTCAGCATGATTTTATCTATCATTTTTCACAGTAGAGTTTCAGCTGTCAAAGTTCAATACAGCCACGATAATAAGAAAATCATTGAAAAAGTGAATATTTTGACATTTAATATACTCTTTTCTAATTCAAAGCATTAAAAATTTAGCCAAAATTAATAATAAATTTGTTTCCTTCTGTAATTTTACTTCTCTTCTCGGGTTTTAGATAAAGATAATTCTTTAAACAAGTTTGGAATTTTATCTTATATAAGAATTGTCTAATATATAACTAAATTTTATTTATTATATAACCTATAATTTAATGTGTTGTTTTGTATGGGGTGAGTAGAATTTTGTTTCCTTAAAACCTTGTTATAAAGCGAGCAGGTAATACAAATAAGCAAGAAAGAAGCTAAAGTTTATAATCATGCAACTAATTTCAAAGAATTTTAATAATAAATTAAATAATAATAAGCATGAAACATAAAATGATATATAAGATTTTGTTTTAGCCGATTTAATAGGAAAATCTGAAAATATGTCAAAGATTAAAATGTCAAACGTGCGTTTAATAATATTATGGATGTAGGTAAATTGATCTAAAAATCGGGTTAAAATTTTCGAAGAAATAATCAAACAAATCAATCAAGCGTCGATATAAGCTTCTATACATTTGTTTTCCCAAGCAAAGAGTTAGGTTGGGTCTTATTTGGATTCTTCATTTTCTTCGGAATGCGGTCATCTCTTATCAGAATACTGTTGCTGTCGGATGCAATGAAGAAATTAGCTGTTTACTCTCGCTTTATCACAGAGAATAGTAGAATGTCAAGAGAAGACAGCTTTAATAGAAACATCTATCATTTCCCCCCTCACGTCAGTCTGTACTATATGTTCGAAGGTTATTTGTTGAAGTTGATGGACTGTCAGTGGGTTTTAAAGGGCGGATCCCTCTTAATCCAATACCACATTAATAAGATTTTTCTATTAAATTTGTTATAGATAATTTTCTTGCATTTAAAAATGTTGCTAACCTTATTCATTATATTAATCTTTAAATTCTTCTGGAAAATGAAAATTCCTCTGCAACTCCTGTCATGTAAAACAAGATAATAGAAAGAGTTTTGATGTTTATAAACACGTAAAGCTTTGTAATCGGGTAAAAAATTTTAGTCTAGACCTAACAGCGATTTTTTCTATTGTCTTATTAACAAAAGCTAGTATGTAGCCTCTTAGATATAATCGACAGATGGAATTTTTATTTTCAGTAAACAAATTACAAAAGAAGACTAATTACTCAGAAATTTAATCTTGAATTTTTTAGAGAATTTCTCCATTCTTTTTAAGAAGATAATTGGTTTATAATAAGGAAGATCTACAGATCTTGAAGAGAATGCCTTAAAAACAATAACAAATCCGGATTTTTAAGATAATGGTGGTTTGGATAATCGATATTCTATTATCATCAACTTGCAAGTGTAGCTTAGATCGATTTTGCAATTAAAATAAGTCAATTTCTTTTTTATTGAAGTAAATACAGGTTTAAAATAAAGTTACTGATTTTTTTTCAACTTTTTAATAAAGAAGAAGGTATAATAAAATTAGCCCATTTATTTCTACGCCGTTTGTGAAAAAACTTGATTAATCATCTTAACAGGAATTCCGTCGATGTTTCCAGTGGAATAAAGTTTTTGATAAGTATTAGATGACTTTATTCATAAAAACCTTCATTATGTATGCAAGAGACACATCGTTTTCATTCAAGTTTCTTATTGAGTAAAATTGCAAATCTGTTTTTTAACGTGATAATTATTTGTAAATAAAATGTCATTATATAAAAATAATGGTTCATTTCAAACATTTTCAAGATAAATATATGTCACGATTACATAGCTGCATTAACGAATTTTTATTCATTTTTTTCCCTTTCTTAATTTTGTTATTATGTTTATAAATATTATTATGGTTATTTTTTTTTAATGCTTTATACCATGATAAAGTTGTTATGAGAACAGAATTTTAAACTATACGTGTCTAGAGTTTATAGGTTTAGTGGTCTACGTGTATAATTAAGTAAAAATTTTATCCTTTTTTTATAAAATTAATATTTCACATTTTATATTGGCTTATTTTAAATTTTAAAACGCTGTATATCAGTATTGCTACTACTTTTTCAATAGCCAGTGGCAGAAAATTTAAAATATATGAGTTTATAAAATCCTTTACTAAAATTCTTGTTTGCAATATTAATTTTTAATATATTGTTATTTATAACTCTTTATTTAGTATCTTGCCTATTACAGAGTTTAAATATAGTTATACACTTAATAATTTATAAAATATTATTTTAATTTTTTGCGGTTTTTATACTTAGCAATAATGTAACGCGAATACGAATGAGCAATGTAATTTTTATAAAAACTAGACATCATTTCCTCATCTTTCATTTTATATTCTGACATTTGAAGATTTATAGATTGAATTCTGATCCAAAAATATTTGTTTTTCCTGGTATCAACAAATAAATTTAGTTGTGTCTTCTGATTGTCTCTCCAAGGTTAAACACATTTGTCAATTTGAAAATGACAATATCTTGACAATTATTTTAAAAATAAGTTATGTTGAGTTTAAAAATATAGAGCTTGATTTTGAAAAATTTATTTCGAAATTTGAATGTAAATCGAAACTACTAACTTACACCAGTACCTTGAAGAAACTTAAAACGAAAACATTCAAATAAGATGAGTAATAGCTTTCTTTGATAAAATGAAATTAGAGCATATACGCACACATACATATATATACACATATATACAGTATATGTATGTATATATGCTCTAATCTGTAACTATATTAATGTAATTCGTTTAATAATGCTTTACGAGGGCTCTATCCGTTCTTAACAGTAACATCCGTGTATGAGGTCAGTTGAGGGATGGACCGAAGCGTCCCGCTGTCTGCCAGATGTGTCCTCTAAAGTCGGGTGGGGCCCCTATATAGATTCACCTGTCCAACGACACTAGTCACAAGGGCCGGATGCAAGTAGGGCGTGTACAATCAAAAAGACAAAAACCGCATTATGGCATTCCTGGTAATTTGTACCCATTACTCTAGGACGTCCATGTCTTTCCGGCGATAATTATTTCCAAATGAAAGTTTTATTTTTTTAAATGACCGATGTCATCAAGTAAGTAGGGGCCACCTATTGGGACTCTGTTCACGTTCACTGTTCAACCACACCTCTGTTGTTTTTGTTATCGCTTATGATAAACACCTTCTAGCACACTGTTAGAGTTCTATGCGTCTTCTTAAGCTATCCTTTCTTTTATTACTTTTGTATTTGTTTTTTTCTTGTTTTATAATTTTATTTTAATTGATTGTTATATTCCTGATTTTACGGATTATCATCATTCATGTTCAATTAATCATTAAAGAGACAGAATAAATAAAGACGATGATAACCACGAAACTCGTTTACGCAACAAAATTATTATATTTTATTCTTGAACTGAAAATATAATATTTTTAATTATAGATATACTGTCACATTTTTAATATTTTAGCAAAATTTAATTTATTATTTAACATTTAATGCTATATAAAATCGAGTTTTCTATCTTAGGTGTTTCGTGTTACTGTGTTTCCTTTATTTATATTGAGCATAAACTTGGAGAGGTGGAAAATAGAAAATTATAATTTATAAAAATTGTTAAGCTGATGAAAGAAAAAATAATAGCGTATAAATGTTTTAAACTTGCATTAAAACTTCATTAATTAATTTTGTATAAATTACTATTATCAGCAAAAAAAAAATAAATAATAATAATATAGGCCTCTATACATAATTAACTTTTAAAGTGTTATACCAGATTTTAGACTGTAATAATGATATAATAACATAATTGTTACAATTTATACATATATATTTATATTTATAACTTATATATACTTTAGATAATAGAGAGGACTGAAGCGAAAACTTGTTGAACACTATATATAGGTCTAACGTATGATAGGAGAGGAAAACGCATGAATAATTTATTAATAAATAAACTATATTGCCGACTGTATTGTGTAACATAGTATTTTATAGAAACCTATAATTTATTTTAAATAACTTTATCTTTTAAACGTTAAGAAACACAGAAGAAATATTTTTAACACTTTAAAGATGAAATACAAAAATCACAATATTTTTTAATCTTTGTATACATAAACCAATTTAAAATTATAAATATTTACGTTTCAAATTTATCAGCGATAATTAATATTGTTATTGTAATTAATCATTTATTAATTATAGTAATTTTACTCAAGCATATTTTCTTTGATGAAAATCTAAGGTTGAGAGAATTTGTGAAATTTTTGCCTACTCCTACCCACATAGTCCATCCGGTTTAACCCTCCTAACATCACGTTTTACGAAAAATGACGAAACGAGAGTCGGTTAATATCCACCCATATACACACCTCGAAAAATGACACCAAAAGAAAAGGCATGGAAATAGTCTTGTGAATTTTATAACACGATGTTCATAAGTGGAAGTAAATATTTAAAAAAAAAATGTATATAAAAAATATATAACTTATTTCTTCGTCCTTGTCTCTCATCCGTACACTTGGCCCTTCTTAAAAGCCGAAAGCTATTTTGGCTATTAGCCAACTATGCAGCCACACCTGTCAGATTCGCGCTTTTCATTTAAATGAAAGTTTACCTGGTCGACAGTAAACAATAAATTACTTTGATATGTAAATATGTCGCTGTTAACTTGTTTTTCTGTTTCTTTTCGTATAATAAATGGATTTTTGCCAATCACTATTTCATAATTATCATTTTGTCAGTTTGACTTATATTGCTATCAAGGTGTCTCTTGGCGCTCCTAATTTATCATGTAAAAACGTTTAAAAAAGTACAAACTAAAAGAAATTACTCAAAATTCGTTCTTAGAAATAACACTTACGTAATTGAAGGAAATATTTTTCTGACTGTTTTTTTTTCTTAAATCCATCTGATCGTAAACAAGAAAATGATCTTTCCTAGAAGAAACATTCTAAGCATATTGGAAAAGTTTTCCATTCAATAACCGGAGAGTCAATCCGTTAGTAACGGGATTCCTTTCTTGTTAAGTGAGTTTCTCTCTTATTTTTATTATCTACTTCAAAGTATGTAAGACTGTACAGAGTAGAAAGCATTCTTGCAATTCAATAAATATTCAAGACTTCTGCTGAGTAACAGTTCCCAAGAAAAAAAAACATATATATATATATATATAAAGACAACTTTGTGAAATTCCGACTTAATTACGAATTAAATTAAATTTATTTTAATTGTTTATTTTTTCAGCTACTGAAAAATATTTAGAATAATATTGAAGCAAATTGTTAGTAGGTTATTAAAGGAAAGCTTTGTCTTAAGAATATATAATACATCATATAGATTTGGAGAGGGAAGGAAAAAAAACTCGAATATGTTTAAAAAATGACCTAGTACTATCCCCTTCAGTCTCGTATTGTTTTTAAAATTGCACCTGTCGGGCCTCAGAGTCGATTAATGACAGACTTACTTCTGTGTCCTTGCACGTGTTCCTTGTCGACTCATTATTGGTGCCTCTTTATGCTTAGCGTGTGACAGTCGACAGCCTTTATGCATGTACACGTAACCCAAGCATGTCAGCATATTATAAAGGATATACATCTTCCTCTAATTTTCATAATTGTTATAAAATGTACTACATCACTCTTGCTTTGTTTTCATCTAATATTCTATAGGAAAAAAATATTGATTTTTATATTCTTTTGATTACAGTATGAAAAAAACTTTAATAATAGATCCGGGTTTAATATAATAGGTAACGTGATTTTCTTTGAGACTAAATTGTCGCATATCCTAAAAGTAATTTAATGAATTTCGATGTTTCTTTTATTTCTGGCACATGAATGTTGTATATGTGGTTACAATGACGAATCACATAAGAAATTTTTCGGTTCTTTTATTACAGAAAAAGTTTTTTTTGTAATAAAAAACAAACTAGTCTCTTAAACTTTAATGTCATTCGAACACTAGAACTAAATGGATTTTACTAGTATTGCCCCCTTTCTCTTTTACTTCTCGGAAAGTATAAAGTAAACTACAATACTTTCCGTTCATTGATCCTGTCACTTTTCCAAATTGTGATGCTACCAATATGAAAATGTTGCTTTATATTTCTAATTTCATTTCGAATTCTTATTGATATTGTGATTAATAAGGTTCATATGTTATACGATTTATGCTTGAACAATATCATATTCTGTTAATTTAGTTTAATTTAATTTATTAATTACTAATCAATTAATAATTATTTTAATCTTGCGCTGTTTGTAAGCAATAATTTAATATTGTTTAAGAATTTAGAATTAAAAATTTAGAAAATTTGCTTCTCAAATAATAAACTTAGATAATATTTTTCTATTTAGTTTTATTTTTAACATTAAAAAAAAAAATATTTTTTCTTTCCGTTTCGTTTTTGAAGAATTTCTCCTGATAATATATCATAAATATTTTATCTACGTTTAATTTAAAAAAATTTTAAGACTGAGTAACTTTCTAATTTAATGGGATAAAGTATAAACGTTTGGAAACTATCATATAGCATGAAGTTGATGATTGACAATACTTCTAATTATCAAGATGGATGCCAAAAGTTCACGAAGCAGGGAAGATGGGAGAGTCAAAAGGCAATCCTCAACAAGTAGTTAAAACCAGATGGGTTTGAGTCAACAAATAGACCATATCAGTTTCTGAAAACGAACAGAATCTATCCAATTCTAGCTCTCGCTGCTTACTTGGTGGTATTGTTGTTATAAGAACATCGCATTCCACAACTGTTTATGCAGCTGAAGAATTTTACTTTAACAAAAATAGCTTATATCAGGAAATCTGTACCAAAACAACTTCAATTTTTTAATCGTCTTATTTTATAAATATATATTTTTAATTTTACCGTGTTCTTAAGTATATTTTGGCACAATTATCTTATCGATAATAAAACTTGTTAATAATGTACACATTGATAATCCTTATCGGAAAAAACATCTGTAAAATATTTTAGATTTTTATTTGGGTTATACTTGTTAAATTACACATTAATGCTCTGTTACTAAAATACTGTATTTACACATGCTTTAAGATTTAGGTGAACATTTTTATTAAAAACGTCATGAATTTATATAATTTTAACTAATGAAAAACAAATAAAAGTATTCTAACATTCGAATTTTAAAACTATTAATGCTGTACTAATATTTAATTTGCCGTTAATGATTTATTTGCATAAAATTGTCTGTGTTTTCTTATGTAACGGTATAAAATAATATTTTCTCTAGTAATAAGTCCGTATTAATTAATAATTGTTAAATTAAACACTTACATTTCTAAAGTTTAATAACAACTATTTAGCAAGACTAAAATAAACTGTAAACAATAGGTAATAACATACTTTCAACATAAAACGCCTTAAAATACTTCAAACGAAAATATCTGTAATACAAAACGATCAAAAAAAGATTTAGTATTAATTATAGTAAATTTTACGAGCTTCTAAGTTTCACAGGTAACATTTGTATGTCTCCTATAATGTAGGTAAGAAGTTCAAATGTTATTTTTATTAGGATATCATTTTCATGTCAACGAAGATCGTTTTGGTGGATCAGGGATGTTTCCATTCTAACTGTTTGTCTTTGTATTTAGGTTATTACCGACACCGAACTGTCACGACAACGAATACTTGTGCATTCAGGTGATACGTATTACCTGTAAGAATAATTGGTTGGGTGGCAAAACTTTTTTCTTTCCGTCTCCTAGGTCGAAACACTAACACTCTAATTGTTTAACCCAATGAAACAGTTTATAAAAGCGAATTCTTCGAATTTAGCCTATTAAACTTGTGTTTTTCATACTAATTATACGAATTTTTAAATCATTGATTAAAGTAGAAAATTGAATATATTTTAAATATTACGAACAAAAATAAATTACGAGAGTTTTTTTAACTAACTTAATTTTAATTTAAAAAAAAGTAATAAAATTTTATGTGAAAATTCAAAAATTCACAGAAGAAATACGGTATATAGAAATAATAAACATGTTTTGATCCGCTTTGTAAATTAGCTTACGTATATAATTTTTTGTTGATATCTGGAAATAACAAATACGTTCATAGTTTAAATTCAATTATTTTTAGATTATTATTATTATTATTATTATTATTATCTGTACTCGTTATTTTTTACTACAACTTGTTTAAAATTGATAAACAAGTATCTTACAACAATTCACTTTATATATTTGAATGTATGTTCGATTAACGATTAAATGCTTCTTAGTACTATTAACGTAATCTGAATTTTTGAGGTCAATTTTGTTTGAATGTAAGCGCATTGATTTATTGTTAAATATTTAAAATTATCTTTTACAAATAAAATATCGTAATTTTTTGAAAATACTAAAAAATAACTAAAAAGGAGAAGAAAAAAAAGCTTTGGAAATCTCGGCGAATTATAAGATTGTGTCATAAATTATTTATGTAATATTATTTAAAACATTTGATTGTATCTTGAAATTTTATAAATACTTTTTCTTCTAAAAGTATTATATATGTTAAGTAAAAGTTTGATACATATATATATATATGTGTGTGTGTAATGACTTAGCAATTTCTATATTTTAATATAGTCGGTCTATATTATTAGAACGATAAAAGAAAAAAATAAAATAATACAAGTAAACTTATATTCATAAATAAACACGGGTTTATATTTTTTACCTCGCAATATTTTCCTCTTCAATAAAATTAAATGAGGATTTTTTTTTTTTTCTTTGTGGTTTAAGGCCCTTTACCGCTCAGAGAGCACAAAAAGGCCAAATTAAATGAGGATTATTACAATAGAGATGCGAATGTTTTATAAGTAACTAAAGAAAATGAAATTCAGACTTATAATACTAAAAAAAGACAAATAACTTTTATATTATTATTTTGTTTTAAAAAAATACTTATAAACAATATAATATTAAATTCTGTTTTTAATTACGATTATCATAATAGTAAATGGGAGCAAGTTAGTGTAATTGTTTCAGTTTCTAACAGTAGAGGGCGATAGAAATGTAAGTATGCTGCCATCTAGCGAGTAACCAATAAATGACGATTAGATAAATAATCGGACTGGTTGGGCCAGTCGAGTACTTGCGTTCGTTAGTAGTAGCACGTTAATTTGCTGTGGGAGTGTTTTATCTTATTCTCGTGCTTTAAGGATTGATTCAGTCGTTTCGACATCAGAAATGGGTCGTGATGGTGAGTGATCCTACTTTATATAATATCTGTTAATATTTATATGTTAATTATATTGAGGACGCTTATAAATTGTTGTATCTAGCATTTTTACCTTTACATGTATACACCTACAGTCCCGGTTATACGGTAGGTGTAAACAGATCAATAGCTGAATCCCTTCTTCAAATATTTAAAGAGTTTGAAGGTTTTCTGTTTCCATTTTTATATATTATATTTGTATTACATATCCATTTCGTAAAACTAATTAATTCTTCTCTTTCGTTTGATTTGTTCTTTAGTATTATAATGTTCTATGGTTCACATTGCGCCAAAACTTGTTCGCGCCCTTAGCTATAATGATATGTATGTCGTTAAGTCGTTTTAATTGATTCGGTTTCTTGTGTATTATTAGTATTATGAGAACTACAACACGAATACGATTGTTTGTTTTACTAATTGTGGATATTTTAAATACAATAGATTAGTTGATGTAAAGTAAATCACATATCCCATTAAAAATACTTAAAATGATGCTTCAAAATACTTATTTACGCCGATTTCTTATGGATTTAAATAAAAATTAAATTATTTTCCTAATTTCTTTAAATTAATCGAACGCAGAAATTCGTCTTTGAGTCACATCGATGTAGATATAAATGAACTATGATCCATTGTTATACCAACCACCCTCTATCCCTCGGCTCCCTATGGTATTCAGTTGGAAACGCTTTGTTATGCAGCATGTTGCCGAGTTCTCTTACTGAGTCGTCATCTAAATAAAGACTTCCGACACAGCTGTATTGTATATAAAAGATATGCAGTTAAGAATTTTTTGAACTGTTAAGGCAAATTATAGGAGACATTTGTGTTCTTAGTTGATTCACAGGTATAGTTAAGCATCGGAAACTGGAATAACTTTCTTTTTTATTAGTTTTTACGTTTGCATTCACAAAGCAATGTTGTTACATTATAATCTCATTTGTGCTGATCAGTTGAATGCGAGTAAACACATTTATAAGATGTATGGATTCAGTGGTTGAGTTTTTTTATTCATTGTAATCTCGTTAAATAGGAAGGAGTTCTATTATATCTTAACTACCTATAGAAATTGGAATTACTTAAGTATCATAGAAATTGGAGGTTGTATGATTAACGTTTGTTTTGAACAATTTACATTTCATTCCCATAAACCGCTGCTTGCTAAACGGAGGAATATGTATAATCGGTATTTTATTACAATATATAGAACTGAATTGTTTAATAAGGAAATACAGAAGAAAATAAAAGTAAACTTTTCAATCGCGTTATTTGACAAATTTGGAAATGTTTCAGTTGTACTTAGTCAATTATGAATAATATCCATCCACGATTAATGAAACTCAACATTACCTTCCTGAATAGGCATATTAAAGTCAACTTTAAAAATACACACACGCTAGCCTTTTTGAGATATAATACTTCAAAAGAAAAATTACATAATAAATGAGTACATATACGGTTGGAATTACTTAAGTATCATCTCTTTTTAAGTCTTGGGTGCGTCACTACTAAGCCTCTTATTAAGTAACATTTCTTAGAGCTTACTTAATAACTATTGCCATTTTATATTAATGGAGATCGTCCTTGAATAAAAAAAGTTTATTACTCATGGGTAAACCTTGTGATATTTTATTTGAAATGACATTTTTAAGAATAAATTTCTCCCATAAATTTTCATAATGAAAACATCTCATACATAAATCATTTAAAATATTACTAAATTATACCCGCTGTTCTTCAAAATTCGAGCAAGGATAGCTTTGTATTAGTCTTTGTATTCGTGCAATTCATCAACTTCATTCTTAGTAAATTTGATTTCCGCGAAATTCTTTCCGTCTACCTTTCATCCTCCCATTTCAAACTCCCTATAGAAGTTGTTACATTATCCTATCATTGTCCATATGAAGTTTACAGTGTAGGAATGCCGAAGAGAGAAAATTGCTGTTTCCCCGCAGGGATATTACTACCCAGACGTCCTAATGACGTCTTCCCTCCCTGATTTTTTCTGTCGTTTTGACGATGACTGCTTTCGCAGAGAAAGTTCTCCAGAGGAATGTTGTTGGGACAAGATCTATAAGAATGACAAAGGAAAAGATGTTCGAGATTGTTCCGTAAAAACAGTAGACAAGTAGACAATTGGAATTCGATATTTAAATATATTTCATTCAAACGCTTACAAACACGCTAATATATATATATTTTTTTTGATGTGAAGCCAATGTAGTTTGGGTTTGTCTGTATTATCTTTCACGCCATTCTGATTTAGCATTGTGGTGCTTACTATTACACTATAGGTTGATTACGTAAAAGTCAAATTCATTCAAAATGCAGCCACACCAATTTAGCGTATGGATAGAAAGGACAATAGTTAGCGTGTGACAGGAAACGCCATTTCCCGAACTCCTGTCACGTGGTATTATTATTATCCTACAGGAAACTCCAGCTGTTTCCGCACTACCAAATTAAACGTGGAATGTAATACGGATTATACTAAGTAGTTATAAGTTTATATCACATTTAAAGCTTTCGCGCCATTGATAATTTAAGGTAAATTTATCTTAAAAGAATTTATGAACTTACAGTTTTCGAATCGTTTTGTCGTCATACTTTTTATCTAATGTAACATAAATTTTTTTAAAACGCTTACAATTTCAAATGCCGGATCTTGAAACGGATTCTTTTATTATAGTTACGATATATGATATTTTATAATACTAAAATTACACATCATTATTTCATTTTTTTCATATTTTGTTTTACATAAATTCATTTAAAATGACTTTGCGTAACATAAAATTTGATCTCTTCAATATAATTGTAACAGTTATATTGTACTAGATGCTTATTAATCATGTAACATTACAGTTAATTATTTAATAAACCAATATTGTGGCTTTTATATAATAATATCTATTCATGTCAGTCTGTGTCTAAACAGATTTTTTAAACTCTTATGAAATATTCTAAAGATATTGTAATGTCGAAAACAATGTATACATGCAATTTCAAAAATAGTTTTGAGCGTAAAAAATAATGTGAAAATATAATTCTTTTTTTATATTTTTGATTCATAACTTTTTCTATAATAAGCAACACTTAGGGGGCCAGGAAAGTGTTTATAATCTATAGTTTTTGTTGTCAAATGGACTTTCTTCTCCGACCATTACCGATAAATAGCCATACATTATTATAGATAATAATTTCCTTTTTTCCAATCCTTTGAGGATGGCTAAGTACTACAAAGATTTCGAAGAAAACAATCTGAGGATATAATGTTGTTTTAATTTAATTGGAATTACTTAAAAATAAAGTAAACTTTACATAACGAATAATCTATTTTAATTAAAACAGAAGGATTTATTTAATAGTGAATAATAAAATAAGATTATCATCATCTTGATTATAATGCTTCTTAATTCTGTGCAAAATTTATAACGCTGGTAGTTCATTTTAAATTAGACCAGACAAGAGAAAAATGGAGAACGAATTCTTTAATCATAGACTGTATAAATTTTAGTTAGATTATCATTTCTCTCAAGATAATACTTACTAGAAAGTCAAGAATAATAAATAATCCAACAATAACGGCTTAAACGCTATCATCATATCATTGGTGTCAGTGTCTACTTTCTCTTCTGTATTTAGACCTTTTTTTTTTATTTTTTCCTAACAACTCTCGAACAATACATAGTCTTAACGCCACAATAGTGTCATCTCCAGTTCATCCGCCATCTATTCTACCCTATAATTTACTGTTGGTAGTTGTCGACGCAATGTAATTCGTAGAGTGACGTCAGACAAACGCGTAAGTAACAAACAAGGTATGTAGGTTAAGAAATAGCTTTGACATAACAATGGCAGAAAATTGCATGTCGTCACTGACGACAGGATAATTAGTGAAGCGGCTTATTAATAATATTTTGGTCATTTAAGCATGAATTCAGTATTTCCTATCGATAATATTTCTCATATAAAAAAAGGAATATTTTGAAGAATTAAACGGGAATAAATTGGGCCCAGTATGAATAAAATAAATTTAAATTGCTTAATAAAAAACGTAGTTTTTTGATGATGCCGATTGGTTATTAGAAACAACGTAGATTGATCCTAACCCAGATTTACATTGATGAATGACTCTTAGTATGGATCAAGGCGTTTTTAAAACTCCTGCAGGCTTAATTCGCATGCTTTTAATCTAGGTCATTTTTTTCTTCCTTTTTTTTATTTTTTGCTTTACTCTTTCCCTCCACTTTGATGTTTCATAAAGGTTTACGTCAAAAATATCCTTAAGATACTATATTTTATTTTGTTTTTATACTTCGTTTTTAATACTATGAGAAATTAAAGTAAAAACAGTCATGTAATTTCTTAATAAAACAGTTAAAATTATAAAAAATGCGTTTAATATATAAATTTCTGAAATATTAAATCGTATTATTGACTGTAAAATAATATATTTAGTATAATAATAAATTTAGCTTAAAAATGTTAGTAACAAATAATAATTAGCTCTTATGACATAAATTACTCAGTAAAAGCTTTATCGAATAGGATCTTATTCTTATAATTTCTGTTTTCTTTTATATAAATTGTGTCCTAAATTGTAAAAGAACCCTTAAATAGATAAATTGTTTTATAATACACGCTATATATTGGTTTAAAGATTTTCTAAATGTTGGTGGTAGACCACTTTCTACTGTCGGAACGTTGTGGCTTTTCTAATCGTAAATATCCTATTGTTATATAAAATTGGGATAAAATGCGTTTGCAGTGGTCAATTATTGTCACCGTATTGTTTAATTCTATTGTTTCGGATCTTTCATAACAATAATACAAAACAATTGTAGTGTCAGTAGACTTTCTAAATAATGACATTATATCCCGTTTACCCTTCCCGTGACAAGTTTCATCACCTTTTCTTAAATAAATTACCGTTTCTTCTTTATAAATACACACTCTGACAAATAAACCTTACGCTGTATAAGAAAAATGGCTGCAAGCATTTTTAGACGTGATTTTAAATGTATTATTATTATTGTTGTTATCGTCATTATAATAGGAACGTTACTTCAGATTTTTTTTTCTATAATTAAACTAGTTGAATCTTGAATACAAACAAAATTGTCTAAATAATAATATAGCTATTCATAGAATATTTTAAGTATTTATACATTTAAATCTCTTTTTGATACACGTGTTGTGGAATACGATTGTTTTTATCGTAGACATTAAATACCTTAAATGGGCAATTCTTTGATAACCACTTATCCAAATAGATATTTAAATCATTTCCAAGATACAATTATTATTATAGTCAACGTTTATAGTGAACAAACATACTTTACTGTTCAGATCGAGCGATAAATGTCATAAAGTTGAAACGTTTAGCAACATTGACATTAGGAAATATGGAATTAGTCTTGAATGATTTCAACCACCTACAACCCGTGTCATTAGTGGCGGAATTTAAAAAATAAACAATGAAACATGATACGTGTTCATTAAGAACTTTCCTGTCAGCAGTTATCTTCTCGAAAGAAAGATAAATGATTACGAAGCTGTTATTAATCTAGCAAAATTATAGATCATATTTTTGTCAGTAGATAACAGCTATTATCCCTGTATTAACCGTTTGAAATATTTTTCTTGGTAAACCTAAGTTAAAGTTGTTGTATTAATGATATATCCTAGCTTTTCTCAATAATAAAATAAATTATACAAACCAGTAAGATCTAGGTGGAAAACCAAAATCATTCATTCTTCTATTTTTGTGATTTACAATTTAATTTACATTGTGAAGTTTTTTCGTTATCAAGAAAATATATGAACAATTGTTTGAAATTGGTTTATCTGGATGATAATACAGGTGTACTGAACTTTGTCGTTTTTGTAATATCTATTGATAATTTGCTAGAGATTAAATAACGGAAATGTTTAATCATAAAAAAATTGTTACTAAATTCAATGTAATTGAGTTTTCTTAATATTAATACGAAAAAAAAAAATGACGAAATTCTCATTTGAATAGTTTCCTCGCAAGAGGAAGAAGCGATAAAGAATTTCCTTTTTTTACAATAATATTTATTCTATAACATTAAATTACGATAAACTAAATAACTTTTTACTAATTACTTGGTAAGTAAATTATAATTTACTAACTTTTAGGATTAAAAAATTGTAATTGATATTTTAGCGAAACGAAATTCTAAAAAATTATTATAGAAATTTATTTCAATATTGTGTACTATAGAAAAAAATGAGCTAAGTAAATTTTTCTTATATTATTTAATATTGCTGATATACGTTAGCGATCTTGATATCTTAAAGACTGTTGACAGCAATCACGATCAGAAAAGAAACTAGTTATTAACGTGATAAATCCCTTTCAATGTCTGTCTGTTATATTCTTAAATTAACGCCGAAACCTTATTGTGCGACAAAATAGAAATCTCGATTTATGACGTCGTAAAGTAACCTTCATTGTAAGACCTAAATAATTCATTTAAAGTGACAGTAAAATCGATATATATTAATATCTGATTACACTTTCATTAATTTTAATTTCTCTCAATGCAGTCATTACCTTCGTTGTAATCGAAGGTCAACTGTCTGTCCAAGTTATTCTTATCTTTTTCAATTCGAAATACGTCACGATTTTTAATTAAAGTAAAAAGAAAAATCGTGACGTATTTTAAATCTTTTAGCAAACCAAGAAATGAAGTTATTAGGCTTTTAAGCAAAGATCAGACACTGGATAATAAAGGAAAAAAAAGAAATTAATTTGTTTAAAAATTATTAAGTTTGTTTCAAAGTATTAGAATTTTTAAAAGACATTTTTTCTATTTATGTTAAATAATAGCAAGCTTGACTTGCTCCGTAAATCATTAAAATAGTTGAGTAAACGAAAAAGTCTATTCATATATTAACGTAAAAACTAGATGAAAAGAAGAAAGTACAGAACTAATTTTAGCTGGTTTCTTAATAGGAAATTGTCTTGACGAAAAAAGAAATTTTGGACTAAAGTGAAAAACGCGATTTAGACTAAATAAAGTTGAGATGTTTCGCTGTAATTACAAGCAACGGTCAATTGAGTTGCACGTGCTGTGTCACGCGTGACCTGGCACGGTGAAAACATTCCTAATTATAACACTTGACGTCTATCTTAAACAGAAGTAATTATAGATTGTTAAATAAAACCTGCTTAGCAAACTTATCAATATTTTCGTCTAGTCGTAAAAGTTGGCGTTAAATAGAGCAAATACACGGATAAATTTAAATATTTCAAGAATTTCTCGATATTGCGCTATCTTCATTTTGACCGTATTCGGTAGATGTTGACGATGCCCGAGTTTTAGATAAATTGGATCGAGTATATTTTGCAAATTTGTGTTCAGATCCAGATCTAGTGAGATATGAAAAAAATACAAATAATCTGAGAGTACTGCGAAACTTAACGGAACGTGTACAGTATATAGAGTGAACAACTCGGTGACCCATAACATTACGCTAGCATTGAGGACGCATATTCACGCATTACACAGTAGCGTGTTTTCTGGCAAAAGAAAAGATCGAACTGTTGTTACGCCATCCATATCGGTAATTAAAAAATGATAGTTTTATAGATTTTTCTTGTAAAAAAACAAATAATTAATATTTGAGAAATATAATTGTATTTTCACAATATTTACTTAAATTGTTTAAAAAAATCACCGTGACTGACTATAAAAAAATTGATATGAAATATATTTTAATTCGGCCAAATCATTATTTTTGACGAAAGAATTTTTAATAGTTGAAATGTCACTTGTACCATGAAAAATCAGATTATGATGTGTACACGCAAGAAACAAATCTAAACGCGTATTAGTAGCAATTTTTCTGGTTTGTGTTTAATACTCACCAATTAAGTACAAAATATGATCTAAACAATTTATAAATGTCATGTTCCAGTCAATGGTTACAAGGTAGATGAACCAGGATGGTTCCGCTTCGTATTTGTTCCTCCTCCATCATCCATTTTCCTTTAGTAACCAGTCGGTATTCGGCGTATGAATTGGTTCAAACAGTTTACATTTATGGGGATCCCGGGTTCGGCTGGACACTTCTAATCACAGTCTCGGTGACCGAACTATGACCCTCATATCGTGACTTATTGTTGGGTAAACGACCAGGATATGACTCTGGGAGACACCTACAGGATCTGGGAGTTACCGGACAGTGTCACCTCGTAATGTTTCCTGAATTACGAGACATTCGATTTTCATTTTTTCCGCTTATGCTCAACAATGGCGGAAATGCAAACACTTCTACGTGACGAACTTACTTGCTTTATATTCTCCTATTGAGCTTTTGAACTTTATTTACATGCCAAAGAATGGAATTCTTTGAAATTTATCTTTATATTGTTGGAATTCATTCATTTTTAGATAACATATCGTACTTCTAAATCATCTTTTATGCAGAAAAAGAAAATAGTAGTTAATTTAAAACTAAGTGTATAAAATCTAAAAGTAAACATAATATTTTAATAAAATCTGTTTGACATAATGTGCTTTTATATTTAATGTTAATTTTTATATTTAATGTATTTTAAAATATTACTTTTCTTCCAAATCAAGTTTTATTTAGTAAATGCTTTACTTTCAAATTTTTAAACTAGAAGTATTTATTAATAATTGCACATGATCTTATCAGAATTTTATATATTGTTCTAAAATTGCAACTTTTTAACTTGTTATATGTATTTTTTTATTAATTTATTTTAGTGTAGTTTATAATTTAAAATAAATAATCGAACTTGTTTTTCATTAACTAAATAAAATGAGAAAAATAATTGCTAAATTATTTATTTAGAAATAGAGACAAACTAAACGTATCTAACATAAAAAAAAAGTAGGGAAATATATGAATTTATAAATTTCAGAACCATTTGAAAATATACTCTTTTAGTTTTAGTTTGATCATTTATTTAGTTTCCAATCTGTTACATAAGCTATAACGGAACTCGAACACAAACCTGAAGATGCTTCCCCCAACTCTGCTATTATAACCACTCCCTTACTTTACGTAGCTTTAGGAAAAGCGGTCGTGAGGTGCAGAGAGGTCTTGCAAACGATAGCATCTATATATAAGTATGCTATCGCTGAAACTACACGTTGCCTATGTTGTGGAATGCCGACTATCTATTTCTCTATTATGCATTTAGACAATAATATGATGCCGATTTTATAGGCTTGTTGAAATGTTTCACGAGTGTCAATAGTTCACATATTCTTGAGTTTTCGATGTAATTATTTCTAATCTAAAAACTATAAGACTTGCACTTCCTGGCTTTCTTTCCTCTCTTAAATCACTTCAAGGAAGACGATGAATGAGTATAGGCACGCATTGTATTGTAATATGATTATAGAACCGATTCTCTTTGTCTCTTCTGAGAAGAACATAGATGACAAGTTCATTTCTTAGAAGGCAAAAACTCAAACACGCAATATTCATTATAGTTTTAGAACAATAGAACTTTAACACGCTATGCAATTTCATGTGGAGGTGTATCTATCCAAATGGTTTATTTACAATTTACAAACAAAGTATTGGTCTAGAAAAATCACTTTTTATTTGAAAATCATCTTTGTAGTTGATAATTTTAAACTGTCGTAAAAGGCTTTTTATTTGATTAAGTCACGTAATATTTTCTTATTTCTCATTGCTTCTAAACACAAAGTAGTTAAACACACAATAAATATTGTATGTGTAAATAAGAAAACAATAGAATAACACCTTTTTTATATGGCTGCTAGTTTATATATGCATATAGACTCTACACTTAATCAATTTTGCCTTTTAATCATTTCTACTTTAGATACTGAAAATAAACTGATTTTACAATTACTTTTATTAAATAATATACATTATCATCCATAAGGGAAAATTGAAAATTAAATTATTATTTTTACTTTCTACAGCTGGATAGATTAGTCCAATATGAACAATATTTGTCCCAATTAGCTGAAGAGACATCCGAAGATCATCCAGATAATAGTGATATTTGCAGAGCATCGTTAAAGGCTACAAAAGTAAGTCAATTATTGGAACTATCTATTGTTTAATATAAGAAATCGTTCACGTTCGACCTAATTAATTATACGTTAATGAATGTGATTGAAAGTAAGAAAATATCGACATTAAGGACGATTGTAAAAACAAGGACCTCTCACGATCCCAACTCATCCAACTTCCAAAGTTTACGTCACGGAAACGAGTTTCACGCACGTAAGCCATTGTGTTCTATCCTTGACTCGATTCAAGGGACAGCTGGATGTATGAGAATTATTGTATTTCCCTTATTTCCCTATCAATAAAAATATTCCGTTTTCGAATTTTTCCAAAATTAGAAAGCAGTTTTACAGAAAAGCCGCTATATGTAAGAAAAAACCGCGAGGCTAATGACCCCTTCTGAACATAGATCTATACTACGCGTATGTTGTTATCAGTGGTAATAAACTTCGTTGCTAAGAGGAGCCAGATTGGGATGCCACAAACACTCTAGCATGTTTTATCTGCCCCCTAACTCTCCATCCCATGTCTGGTTGACACTTGCTGCTTGTCAGCACCGGATCAAAGGTCAAGGGAGGATCTGGATCGCATCACGTCAACATTTGTGATGTCTTTCGGCGCTTTATCGACAGTAATATCTCATCCGTGAATGTTTGTTGATATCATTGTTATTATATTCACTACAGATGGTGAAACGGACAGAGGCTGCCAAAGAAGAAACTGATTTGGATAGAATACAAGATCTTTTTCCTAATGATAACTTGAGGCTGCACGATAGAGATCCATTTTCACCAGTATGTGAGATATTAATTTTAAATTTTATTTCGTATCTACTTAATTGGTTAATTCTTTGATTCATAAATTTCATAATATTATTTAAACATAGTAAATTATTTTATCAAGCTCTTAAATAGACAGTTCATTCAAACGCATGGAATATTAGTCATTTATTTTATGATTGATTCATTTCAGAAAAAGAATCTTTCGAGGACAAAATCTGCAGCAGCTTATAAACTTCAAAAAGCATTGCCAGGAAAATCAAAAATGTTTCCAAATGAAAAGTAAGTTGGCCTAATTCTAAAATGACGTATTCTTTAACAAAATTAAAACCATTAGATATTGTGGACCATTATTACTTTCATGACAATTAAACGTTTTCGTGGAGTTTATACGGAAACAAAACATTTGATTATCTTAAGATCACTTAAACGCATTAATATAAACTTTTTAAAAATATTCTAATAATGCTAAAAGTAAACTGTAATTTTGAATCTGATTATATTCATAAAAATCACATTTTTATCATGGAAAACTATATGTTTACTGTTTGTTTATACTTAGTACCGTAGAAAAGAAGGGTGGGGCACATGCTCGATATACGCCCACTACACATTGGTCAAGGTGGCAGGAAGTGTGCTATTTTCTAGAGCGTGGGAGATATATCTGGTACAGTGGTCAACCAATTTAATTTTCCTCCATAACCCTTAATTAAGGAAACTTTTCACAACTTACTTTTTATTTTTAAAAGATTATTCAACACACGTAAGAAATACAAAGAATGTATGAAATTTAAACATTTATTTAAAAAAAATCTTTAAACATATTTATTATTGTCAAAAATATCTTTAGCGATAAGAGAAGATGGCGGATCGATAAATCAAATAATCGGTTCTCACGATGGCATGTGGTGCTATTCCTGTTGACCTATTGAATATCTTAATTTAAGCTCGTTCTATTGTTTTCTAACGAACAAGATTTTGTTATCGTGAGTGTCTCGCACGTTTTCATTCATTGAAGTCGTCTCAATGAGAGACAGACAGACACACCTGCTTCTATCAAATACGGATGTGTTGCCTTTTATTCCATTTAGAAACCTTTGTAATAGGTCTACAAATAATACTACAGAGAATTATCATCAATAATTATTTCTGAGTTATTAATAAAAAAGAAATAATTATTAAATTGTAAAATTTTGTTGACTAAATGCATTATTATTATTATTAAAATAATGCATTTAATCATTTTATTTTTGATTCATATTGTTAATTATTATTGTGATATTACGAGTGTAACAAATTTAATATATATCTATTATAATTTAAGTTATCTAACGTAATATTTAATATCCGTTTTGTTATTTAATTAAGCGGATTATAAAGTTGCTACTGTTTGAGAGTTATTGTACTGTACACATAATAGAAACTGCTCGTTGTACCGTAGACTATGGCAAAATAGTTTGCAGTTAAATAATTTAATATTGAATTTTTATTAAGTGTATCGATTTGCTTCATGGTCAAACCAATTTTATTTTTTCTTATATTCGATTAAAATGCCAAAATTTTAATACGTTTCGCTTCATTAGACTTTTAACAATTCTTTAATCATTCTTTTTTCAAATTGCAAAGTAAAATGAATGCCGCGTGAAATTCTAGAGATTGATAGACTTGCTAATAAATTTTTAGTTATTTATAAATAAAGTTTGAACAACAAATGGAAAAGATTGCATTAAAACCTTGCAAATCATTTTCTACAGAAATGGTTTCAAACTAAAAACAGAATTCAAAACAGATAAAATGACTAAATGCAATATTGTCAAGTCATTACTATTTCATTTTTTTTTTTTTCGAAATATTGGGCAGTTTTTCAATTTTTAAAAATAAATTTTACTTTATTCTTATTAAATATTTAAACTATTGTTCAGCCTTTTCTGTTTTATATTTTAAAACTTTGAGAATTTTTAACTGAATGTATATTTGTCATCTTTTGAAAATTCAGTAAATGAATAGCTTTTGTTAAAATAAACTTGAATGTTTCAGTTATACAAGTTTCATCATTATTTATCATTTAGTATTGCAAATCTTATCCAATATTTTAATGCAATATTTGTACATTATTATCTAGATAATTTTAAAAATTTGAGTGGAATTTTTTAAAATTTCGTGGATAACTATTTTGATTACGTAATTTTTTTAATGATATATTTTATACATTATGGAGTAGTTAACCAAAAACGACATACTTAGTGAAAATCTAATTAAAGTTGAATACTTTTTTTTTATTACAAAACATATCAGTCTATCTATTTACTATTTAATATATATTTTATACAAATTTTAATATTGAACTACTTTTTAATAATACTATATTCAATTATAAAAACTTTAAAAAATCAAATTTAAAATAATTTCATCTATTGTTAGTTATAATAATTTGTTTTTTATAAAACTGTACAGCTTAAATTGTGATAAATGCTATTACAATGAACAAAAATCCTAATTAGTAAGGTAAATTATATTGACTTCACGTTTTAATTATATTTGGAAATGAAAGTTTGCTTACTTTATTATATGCCTTTTTTCTTTCAATTTTATAAAGTAATATTTAGTATTAAAAAACTAAGGTAGCATACAATAGTGTTCTGTATATAAATAATTTATCATAAAATGCTTCATTTTTCGTTATATGCATCTCGAATGGTGTTTAATTCGTTTTAATTTTTAGTTGAATTTGACCATTTGAAAAAGTCTTTAACTTCTCTTAGATTAAATGATGCGAATCAGAAGAGAGCAACTATCTTAAGGAAATGTCAATCATTTCATAATTTAAAGAATGTATACAGGAAGTGGAACGGTTAATTCCGGTTGTGACGTCAATTAACACATGTGAAATGTGTTCTGGTCATTAACCAGCCATAATTCGCGCCTGATGGTGTATGATGCAGATGATATATAGCCCATATGTTTATATAAACATATCAGTCTATCTATTTACTATTTAATATAATAGGATCTTTTTATTAAATTAAAGCATCACTGATTTTGAATGTTATATTGAGTATTTAATTTATTATTTTTGAAATAAATTTACATGGCATTCTTTAACATGACAGATTACAGAATAAAAAGAAATATATTATTACAGTACTTAATATAGAATCTTCAACGTTAGAAGCCAATGTAGTATATTAATTATTATTATTATTATTATTATTAAGTATAGAAATAATTTATATAATAAAATTTTAAAATATTCTCAGTACGAACATGAAAAAATAGAGATAAAAATTTGAAATTTAATAAGATTATACGCAAGTTTCGAAGACAATTGGGTAATAAATAAGAAAAAAACCCGATAGTATGCGTTCTTGAAGTACTGTTTTTAATTTAATAGGCCTATTTTCTTTGATAGCATTTTGAGATATGGATATAGGCTAGATAGAATGATTTGATATATATTGGTACTTACTCAATAATTGTTTACATGTAGAAAAGAATTACATAATGAGCTATGTATAACCTAGCCTAATTTTGTAATAGACGATATTATTAAAATATTTTTGATAAGGGAAAAATAATTTAAATTATTTACTTTGTAATATAGATACTGTATAGTTTTAAAAATTCTCATACTTATAAAAATTGAATATTCACTGCGTTCTTAAATATATAAGGAAGTAAAAATATAAGCGTAGCTCTGTGTAAAAATAGAGAAAAAGAATGGTTATTTAATGTATTGCTTCTTATAATAAAGTGAAGAATGTCTACAGGTATTTAAATTATGGAGTAGTTAAACAAAAACGACATACTTAGTGAAAATCTAATTAAAGTTGAATACTTTTTTTTATTACAAAAATTAAAATAGCTTGTTATAATATCAAATTCATATGAAATTGATCATCATAAATTTTATGAAGTAGTGCTATAAAGTTTTATACTGTATTTTATAACGAAGTTTTGTTTCGAAATTTTTAATTATATAGGAAGAATTATATAGATTTTTAAATACAAAATAAAACTATTTTAAGGTTTTATAGTTCATTCAATCGTACATTATATTTCCGTAAATAATGCACCGCTTAGTTCTATTTAGATGACTTCCTTTTTTTCTTATATAGAGAAGATAATTAAGTAGTTCTGAAAAATCTCATATTTTTGATAAAATTTGTAGTTACGACCTACATCATAGCATTGCGAATGTATAAAAATATCTTTACTATCTTAATTACTCGATAAGAAGATGGCTTATTATTATCGATATTATCGTCATAACAAGGCTTTTCCAGTAACAAGTCATTTTTTGAACGGAGATTGTTTTAAATCATTGTTCTCTGTTATTAAGACATATATAACATTTTCAATAGTCATAATCAAGGCGTGTTTATAAGTGTGTCTGTATTTTTATTTTTTAAGTTTATAGAGTAAAAATGTAATTATAAACACTGACCAAAAATGTTTAATCTTACTTCTATATGTGTAGATTTAATATTATGAAAATAAATAAAATTATCTCATATAAGTAATGTTATCATTAATAATTCTGCACTTTTAATAGTAATTTTATAAGCTTGTAAAAATTCTTTCGTATTAAGCAATGCTTTTTAATGAGCAAACAAAAAGAAAAAATTATCCTTATGTGAAAACTTATAAATTTAAACTTTATTGTTTTAAGATTATTAAATTTTTTGTAAAATTTAAGATTATTTTACATACAGAAATGAATAATATACTGTATACCGTAACGTTTTTAATGTTAATTAAAACGTAGTTAGTATTGAATCAAGATGAGCAATATTTTTTGCGAGTAAACAAGTTTATTTAAACATTAATTATATGGTAATGAGAAATTGTTTGTGCTTTAATTTAATGTAATTCAATAGTTACAGAAGCCCTCAAAAGAAAGACATCATCTCACCACAGAGAAGACTTTCCAGACAAGAATGCAGTCGGTCTTTTATCATGGAGGGTTCGGTTCAGTTTACAATGGTAAGTTTAATTTCAAAACTTTTATAGTTATCAGGAGATATATATTGATTACATGGAAATTAAAAATTTTAACTTTATTTATATAACAAAACTTGAACTTTCTTTATATTATTAGGGAGTACAGAGCCAAGATAGACATCTGTTTCTTTTCAATGATCTTTTAGTCGTAGCTAAGCCAAGGTAAGCTATTTATGACTTAATAATTTTTAATTTAACCTTGTAAATAACTTAAAGATTTGCATAATTAAATAGTCTACATACTTTTTTTCCTTAATTAATTATTCTATTTTATATTCATAGTTTTATTTTAATCTATTTTATTTCTCATGTTTCTTTCATTGTTACATATATTGGCTATTTCTATTGAAATACTACTGATACTTTGTTTCCCACTCTTTCTCTATTATAATGTCACGATTCCATTTACAATTATAGTTTTCAGATATAAATATATATTTATTTTAATTTATAAAAAATAATATTTAATGTTGCCTATTGCTTCATAACCAAATCATAATACCTCCTGGTAATAAGATCCATCTACGCGTGCAAATTTCTAATATCTGTTAAAATTTATTAAATCAATAAAATTTTAATTTTCGTGAATTTTTTTTCTATTGTTTATTATTTTAGATCTGGCGGCACATTTCGATTAAAAGAAAAAGTATTGGTGTGCGAACTGTGGACATCCACGTGCATAAATGAGGTGTCCGAAATCAGTCTTTCTCACGAAACATCATTTGTTTTGGGTTGGCCAACTATCAACGTGGCTGTCACGTTTAAGTATGTTGACATTCTTATCTAAAAAATCTAATTGATTAATCATTATCTAAAATAAATTTTTCCTTATTATTAACAAAATAACAATAAGTGAAATAAATATTATAACCTAAATAAATTCTATGAAGAATCATCAAACAAATAATCATATATAATTTTTTATTTTATATAAAATAAATATCAGTTTTTAATAGTATAATAAATAGAAATTCTTATGTTTATATCGTAAATTATATTTTTGTTTTTGCGAATAATTCAGATAATTTCAAAAATTACAATGATAAAGTGAAGTAATGAATGCCAGTTATATAAGTAACAATATTACGTAAAATAATTTCATTAACAAAGCATCGTTAAAATATTTCGATTTGAATAGTTAATCTAACGGTTCGCTGAAATTAATGTATAGTTTGAGAAACTGTGAATTAACCTATCAAACAGACTTGTATTTACAATATTAATCTAGTGATAAGATTTTATGTCTTTTTAAGCTTAAGAAATTTTCAAAGTATAATGAAATTTTCATTCAATAAGGATATCTTATAACACAGATAATTTGGTATATATATATATATATATATATATATTGGCTAAATATGTCCGAATAGGTTATTTTCAAAGTTGTTAATATGAAACTATATAATTTTAATATAATTATAGGGAACTTATATTGAATTTCCTATTATTCTAGAACTTAATTCTTATATAATTTAAAAAATTATAGATATTTAGTTAGTATTAAAACTAATTTATTGGGCTGCAACTTAAAAAAAAAATTGTAGACCTATAAATTCCGTTTATCCGTCCGTCTGTCATTCCTTAATGTAGAGAACAGTGTTAGATAGATGAAAGATGAGACCAGATATGGAAACCTTAGGGGCAGGAGGACTAGATTAACTATATATGAACTTCCGATGAAGACCGAAAGTCACGTTATTTCAATTCAAAAATTTTTCCCTGAAAGATGTTATATAGATGACTTGCACGACTCTAGTATTAAAGGAAAAGTATGATGTAAAGGGGCAGGCTACTACTAATTTCAGGTGGAGAGCATATATTTAAAATCAAAAATATGATTAAAAAAATTGCAGTCCAGCATTGTGACCGATGTCACAATAAATAATTGCTCGTTTATATAGCCTGATTATATAATATAATATAAAAGCGAATAGTTTGTTTAAGTAATAGATATATAATCCTGTTGTAACTATTATTGTCATTTTTTATTTTTAATATTAAAAGTTAAGAAATTGAAATCATATTTATTAAAGTTTTAGTTATCGAAGTTTATTTGGTTAGAAAGCAATGGAATGTTGTGCAATATGATCTTGGTCTTGATTGTAAAGTGTTTTGATGAATTTAAGGAAAGTAACTTCTTTGAACCAAATCGAAGTAGACGTGCAATTTCTTTAAAACTACATTTACTATGACTTATTGTTATGACCAGTTCGTGTCTACGAATCCCGTCGATTCTTTAGCCCCTAGAGCTTTTGGCTGAATGATAGCAGCAGTTATGATAATAGAGGCGGTTGGCACTTTCTATAAATCTCTGTGGTAGATGTGAGGTTCTACATTCCTTTTTGTAGTTAGATACTTTGTATCTACGGGTCAGGTACTATACCTGATGGATTGATACTTAAAAGGTCTTGATCTTGACAATAATTTGAATCGCCATGAGCTGTGTGGTAGGTCTAATCTGCAGTCATACTTAAGTTAATAAGTATATCTTTAAACTAGTATATATGTGTATATATATATTCAATTATTTGAAATGATTAAGATGCATGTCTCAACTTTTGATCAACACAAACTGATTCGTAAAATTTGACTTGAGTATAAATAAGTTTCATTTGATCCATACATCATTAACTGTCATGTCATACAAATCGTGATTTAGATACGATATAAGATAATTTTTTTTTAATTATTTAAGAAAAATACACAATTAAAAACTCTTTAATTAATTAATATTAAAATTGAAAAAAAGTCGAAAAATTATTTTAATGTGATTGGAAACTCAGCAGCTTTAGGTACATAGTTTTATTTTATAGTTTTAAATTTTTATGGCTAGTCAGTCTCGTTACCATGGACAAACTAAGCGAAGGTAAGAAAGAAAAAATTTATAATGCCAGGAGCCGCAGAGAAAACTTTATAGTCTACATTGACCTCACTACTTTGGCATGTGAAGGATGGTTTAGCCTTGGTTTATCAGAGCAAACGATAAGTATAGAAAGATTTTGAACACAAATGACTCTTAAAATGAAAGTTAAAAAAAAAAAAAAAAAAAAAAAAAAAGGAAAAAATAGGAATTGCCTCCGGATAGAATACAAGAGGTTCTCTCTGGAAGCCGATGGCAAAGATGTACTGGCTAATCTGTGACCCACTTACTAGATACTAGCGATCTCGAAGGACCTTCGCTATTTTTTTTTTTTTTTTTATGAAGACTATAGTTATATTTCTTTTGTCAAAAATGAATGCATACATTTGATTTATATATATATATATTTTTTAAATAATAAAAATTATCATGAACAAAATACCATTTAAAATGTTTTGTTTCTGCCACAAGTGCCTAAATTATATAGTTTAATTTCATCAAGGTTAAAGTAATTTCTGGTACACTTGGATAAATATCAAGTGTGTGGTAAATCACGTTCATTTTTTTCAATCATCATTTTGGCGTCAATTCTATGTCCTTCAATTTTAGAACTGGTCTTTTCTGTAAACAAATCTCACTCATACGAACTAAATAAATGTTGGCATTTATTTAGTTCGTATTTTACTAATCATTTATTTTGTTTTTTTTTTTTTTTTTTTTAATAATTCGGAAAACTATCGAAAGCTATGAATTCTCAGAATTTTCTATAAGAGCTGAACAATAGAAGATAATAAACCTTTAAAATTATAGTATTATAAAGTTTTATTTAAATATTTTTATGTTTGATTCATTTTCTTGCATTTTTTTCCTTATAGCTCTAATCATACTAAACAGTTATGGGAAGATAAACTGAAACAGTAAGTTTTATAATTATATTAAAAATTTTTATATGTTTTTTGTTTGTAAATTACTTTTTTCTTAATGTATATTCTCACGTATTATCATTCGTTTATAATAATGGTGAGAAGGGATAATGGGAAGATTACTTTAAATGTCAATTATTTATAATTACCATTCATTTTTTACTTTGTTAAATTTTGACAAATTTGACAAGTTGAATATTATTATTTATGTAGTGTGAAATTAATTTCATGGTTTTTTCTCATTATTCCAAAACTATAATAATTCCAATTTGTGTTGATGTCACAGTAATCATTGTTACACCAATGCAGTTTCCTATTATATAATTTGACACAACAAAACTACAAAATACATGATAATTCTTTGAATATAAAAATATTAAATGAATTTAAAAAATAAGTATTACTATTTTCTTAAAATTTATTATAATTACAATAAATCTAAATAAACTTTGTTACATTGATATGTATTTAATCAAAAAATTATATACAATAGCTAATTAGAATATATCTTATCTTTAAAATCGCAAGTTTCACTTGAAGAAATATTGAATGTAGGCCTAATACTTTTACAAAATTCTATAAATACATTTATTTATGTATAAATACATAAATAAAGTACATATAAATACATAAAAAAGTAAATACATAACTCAATTTAATTAAGAAAATCGAAGACATCTCTGTTTATTCATTACATTATTATTTTATTATTAAAAATACTTGATAAGTTGAAAGTTATGATTATTAATTTTGTAACAAAAGCTAATAAATATAAATACTTTTATCGTAGATTGAATTAAAATATATATGTAGTTAATTATGTTTACATGAAATTTGTTATATTATATTAATAAAAATTCATATTAAAAAGTTAAAAATAACTTAAATCACTGAAAATTTCTTTTTTGAGCTGAATATAAAAGTAAAAGAAAAGTATTTTGAAAAGTTTTGATATTCTTTTAGAAATTTGATTGATAATTTTTAAATGATCTAAAATTTGATTCATCAATTCAGTTAAATACAAAAGAAAAAGATAATGTCTATTATTACAATAAAAAGATGAAATATATTATTTACTTTATTAAATATATAAAAATGAATTATCATCAATAATAAGTTATAATTATTGAATGTTACTTTTCAGATTAATATCAACAAGCAAAGAAAAGGAAGGAAAATCTGTCACTTCAATACAATTTAGTCTTTGTAGTCAAAACAGTAGAGAAAATATTGGTAACCATGTATGTATAGATTTGATTAAAGTTTTTCCAAAGTTTTATGTTTATAAATAACTAAATTTTGATATATTTGTTACAGTATATAACATTAAAAGTAAATAATAGACAAACAGCAAAAGATTGCATTAAACTATTACTAGAACAATTAAGTCAAAATGTAAGTAACTTAATTCTATAAAGAGTTTTATTATAATATTCTTTCATTAATAATAATTAAATTTGATATTATTTCTAATTTAGGGAATTAATGAATATCAATTATGGATTAAGTCAAGAAAAGAAGATGCTCCTTATCCATTAATTGGTAAGAGATCATTTTAATTTACATAGAAATTATATTATGCTTATTAAAATTTTACATACACCCCTAAGAAATTTGTTTCCAATCTTTTATTCACAATATATTTCAGAGAAATACTAAACTTATAACAGAAACATTTACATAAAATATTTAAACATGAAAACATGATTTTAACAATATTTATATAAAAAATTTTCTACTGAAATATCTAAAATTTTTCTCTTTTAAACAAAAATGTTAAAATTTCAAACATTATCTTAAAAAACAGACATTCTTATTTATTTAATTTATTACTTATTTGATTGTATCAGATAATGCAAAGAGCATTATTTCCTCTAATAAAAACAAGAACATAAAAAATACCTAAAATTATAAGCAATATACATTGCTTTTAATTTTAGGTATTTTTTATGTTCTTGTTTAATTTTAGGTATTTTTTTGCATTAAAATTAAAAGCAATGTATTAAAAGCAATAATAATTGATTAATTTACAAAAAAACAGCAAACACCTAAAAAATTTCTGGCAAAATACAAGCTACCAGTTGGTACTAAAAATTAAGTTAAGCATTGTATAAGTTGTGTTTACATATATAAATATTTAAAGTGCAGGCCATTTTCATATTATATATACAGTTTGATAAATATAACTCCATTTTTATCAAAGACTGCATTTTAATAAAATTGATTAAATGTAATACAATAAAAAGTAGACAGTTATAAATTTATCAGAGAAAAATAGCTTAAGAAAAATATCTTGTTTTTAGGATAATAATGATAAATTTAACAAAATTACTTCATTAAACAGTTCAATTTATTTAACATCTTTAAGTTCAAATTTATATGAAGTATTTTTAAAATTTTTGATTTTAAATAAAGTTAATTATAAAATTTTAATTAAATTCTGAAAGCACATTGCCATTAAAAACTATATATAAAAATAGTGAATATATTCAAGTTTTATCACAACTTCTAAGCTTATTTTGAGATACATCTTAAAAAACACTATTTATTCAGATGTTGCAGAAGAATTTTCTTGTAAATATACTGTAATTAGAATGCATTCAGAGTAATTATATGTATTTTTAAGAGTAATGTAAGATTTTGATTAATTTCAGTAGACAAGTATAGTTATATTTCAGAGTTTTGATAATATAGAATAGTATTTAAAAATATTAAAAATAAATAAATTGAATTTTTCAATAATATTATTTAGTTCAGAAGTGTTGAGCTGTTTTGATCTCAATGCATGTGAACTAAATAATATTGTGATGAAAACACATCTTATTCTAGTGAGATTTTTTAAAATGAAAATATTACTTAGATCAGTTATATCAAATAATTAATTATTATGAAGATTTTTCAAAAATTTTAATGTTAATTATAAATGTATTTCATTCAAAATTTTCAAAGTTAAATTGAGTAAAATTACTATATTTACTATAAAAATTGAATGATGATATTTTCAGATAAATATTTAAGGATATTTATTCAAAAAATCTGGAAATTTTTGACTGACTGTTCAAAACTAAAAATTTTCATATCTGAAAATTATATTTTAGGCTAAGTTATAAATTCAATTAATGGCTAGACTATTCTAATGATGTATTATTAATTTGATTGTGAGTCACAAGATGTTTTGATGCATTTAAACTGATTCAATTAGTTAGTTTGCAAATACTCTTAAATGCGATTTATTTCATTAACAAATTCTTGTATCCTTACTTATATTATTTAATCAATATAAATTAACAAATAGTTTTTTTATGGAAAAAAGTTCAATTAATATATTTAATATTTTATTAAATTCAATTGAATATGTGAATTGAAGCAAAAGTCAATTCACATTAAAGTGTGAAGTTCTAATTCACTACAGAATGTGGAAAGAAAAGATTTTTTATTTCTGAACTGAAAGTTCTAACATTTTTATACAATAGTAACTTTATTTTGCTTTTCAGAGAATTTTGCTTTTGTTTTTTCTTTTTGCAAATTCAAAACTATGTGATAAAACTAAATACAAAATGAAAGCTGTACTTCTAATTGAAATGTTATCTAATAAAATAACCCCATTAAATTTTATTCATTATTTGAATTTGAACAAAACATATACTTTTTTGTTACTTTGAATATATTGAATAATTTCTCTTGCATTATTTTATTATGTATATATTATTTTTAATAATTACATAAAAAATGAACATACAGAAATATATAGTTTTATTCTTTATTATGGGTATATGAAATTAATGCATTCCATGAAACTGCTGATTGAAACAAAATCAATTTTATTAAAATTAAATAAATCATATACAACATGAAAGTTTATGTAAATAAAATATCATAAATTGAATATCATGTAATTAATTATTTTGAAATGCTTTGGATATAGAAAAGAGATACAGAAATTATTATTTAATGGTAAAATTAATGATTAATAATGTAACAGTTCTTATCTTAAACTTTTTCAAAATTTATCAGAGTATTGGTATTCTATTTTTATATATATATATGTAATTTTAATTTTATTTGTAAAGATATAAATTATATATGAATATAAGAACTTTTTAAAGCCAAACAGTTGCCAGATTATATCAGACTATATTACTACTATTATTATTAATAATAGTAGTAGTAATATAGCCTGATTTAATAAAGCAATTGTTTGGCTTTAATATATAACTGTTCAGTTTGGATGTTTATATTTGTATAAGAATTTTTTATTTATTCTATGAATTAATTCTTGCAACTTTTAACTTTTGTTAAATAGAGAAACTTTTTATTAAATATAATTAGTATGAAGATTTAAATATATTTTCTTTCAAAAATTGGACAGTATTTTCATAATAAGCATATTAAAATTTAGACTATAGTTGACAAAATTGATATTTTAGAGTATAATAGAAAAAAAAATTAGTGTTTTTAGAAAATTATTATTATTAAAACATTTTATGAATTTAGTACAGAGTATAAATTAAACTTGATATCACTGAAATACAATATTTTAACTTAATTGATGATACTTGGTAAAAATGCTTTTTAATTATAAAATTGTTAAAAATTCTAAATAAGTTATTATTTGTATAGTTTTTTGTAAAACAAATAAAACCTAAATTACAATAATAATTTAGAAATATTATATTATTATTTAGGGCATGAATTTCCATTTTCCATCAAAATGAGTTTTATTCGCACATTACTCCAAAGATCAGAATTGGATTTACATAATTTTAGTAATATTAGCACTGATACAAAATGTACTTTTATTTTACGGAAGAAAAGTCAAAAAGCTACATCATATCCAAGTAAGTTAATTTTTCTTTGATGAAATATTCAATTATTTTTCCATTATCGATTTAGATTCATAATTTGATTTAAATTATAAAATACTTATATTAAATCTTTGATAAATAAATATGAAAAACGTTTTCATGAAAAGTTAATATAATCATAAATATTTTAATGATAAACAACATATACAATTTGAGTTTATTTAAACATATAAATTCATATAATGTTTACATATCTTTAAATTTAAATTGAAAATAAAATCATCTTATAATGTTAATAAAATTTTGAGCAATTAAAAGTTGTTTAATTTATTTTATTTGACAGCAGCTACAAAATATAATATAATAAGTTTTATATCAGAAAATTTGAGAATATAAACTCTGCAAGCATTAAAACTGAATATCAGATGTGTATAATGACTAAAATGATTAATTATTTTATCTGTTATATGTGATATGATGCAAACATTTAATATAGATTATTATTTAATTACATATGCATTATAAAGAGAAAAGACAAAATAAAATAAATATATTTTAAATTAGATTATTAACTGTTAGATAATTACAATACTATTGAAGTGCTAATTGAAATTATCATTAAAAAAATCATTACACATATAATTTACTAAAATCAAATATTAAATTTTAATGTTAAATTATGCTAACATATCATATAACTTTTTGTGATTCACGTTAAATAATTAATTATTTCAGTAGGCTATGTAATTTATCAAATTACATTTGTTTGAATTTTAAAATATTTTCATTAAATTCTTTAAAAAATGCTTCCATATTTATTTTAGCAACATAATGTAATTATAAATATGCTTTTGAATGATTAAAAATAAACTATGTATTGTCATAATAATTGACAAAGTTTATAAATAAACTGAAATTAAATATATTATTTTGTGTCAGACATTAAAATTTCAATTATTTATCAAAATGTTGTTAATAAATTAATATTTATTACAAATTGCAAAAGATACAATTCAATATAAAATAATCTTAACATTTTGTAATTTGATTTTATTAGAAATAATATTTAAATAATATAAATTAATATAAGAAAGAATAAATAATATTTTCTTCAAATATGTAAATTATGGGAGCAAATTGAAAATAACACTGATTTAATAAACAATAATTCATAGCTGTAGATTTAGAAATTTGGAGATCTTAAGTGGAATAATATTTAAAATCTTGTGATGTGTAGTTGAAACAACCTTACAATTATAAAAACATTTTTCCATGCTGTAAATGGAAAAATGTAATAATAATAAAAGGTTCTTCATTTTTCTATGAATTAATTACAACTCAACAGTCAAGACCTAAATGGCCACTGTCTGCTTGTAGATAAATCCATTTCTGTATCTGAATTTTATACTTCTAAAATGGAATACATTTCAAATATTGAATTACAACATTTAGAATATTATCTAAATATATCTAAATATTTAAAATAAAATATCTAAATATTTAGAATAATTTATAATTTAGCTGTTTAATATGTAATTTTATAACCAAATTATATGTAAGACAATAAATGAATTGATTGACTTAATCAAGTAGTTTCCCTTTTTATATAATTTTATAAAATAAATGATTGTTATAGTCAAAACTACAAAGCACCCATAGTTTGACAATAATTAGATTAAGTTATAATTTTGTGTTAGGATAATGATTATTATTAAAGTTTTGAACATAAAATTTAAATACTGTTAAAATTTTTTATTTTATAACTTGATAACATAAATGTGATTAACCATTAAACCCATCACTTTCTAATTATTTATAGTAGTCTTTCTTTCATAATTTCATTTCATTAATTTTAGTTTTTGTCTTTGTTTTCTTATTGCTCCAAAGTCAATATCTTATTCAATGCTATGTTTGATTTTGAATAAAATTAATGAAAAAACCTTGATTCTGCAAGAAAAGGACTGTTATACTGTAATAAATTAATTTAGCTTTTCTTAAATAATTTTGAAATGCAAATTTATGATATTCTATAAAATTTTAAATTTAAGATTTATTAAATGTTAGAAAATCTATGAAATATGTTAAATTTGATCTTAAAATTTAATTTTAGATTCACAAGCTCTAAAAAAACAGAAAAAACAAAGAAGAACTACTCTTATTAGTTGGCCTTTTAAACGTAATAATGGAAAACAAGATTCTGTTGATAGCGGCAATTCAAGTCCTCCACCTGGAAACTTATTTGGACAAGATCTTAATAAATTATGTTTGAATGGAATTATACCAAATCCAATAATGGTAAATAAATCTTTATTAAATTGAAAAAACAATAAATAAGAGAAAAAAATAATAGTAAATTAAATTAGCATTATATAACTTAACTCATTAATATCATATATACATATAACACAGTATTTATCAATCTTAGTTTTTAAAAACATTTTGATAGTTGTCAATGACAACTAATGATAGCTAATTTAATTTGATATATTAAAATTCATAAAAGTGATAAGAATCAATTCTTTCTTGATACTATTATTATCTAATAAAATTTTTAAAGTTTTAAGACAAATCCAAATTTTGAAATTTTAAACATAAAATTCAAAGAAAAGAAAGCTTTTTGCAAGTATTTTGAAAGGATGATTCTTTAACTTATTATTTAAAATTCTTGCTGAAAGCTTGAATTCATTAAATGACTTAAATTAGATTTCTATTTTTTAATGAATTAAAAGTTATCTAAAAATAAAAAATATATTTTTTTATTTTCAGTAGTTTTTATAATTTTTTCTAAATACTATTACAATATATAAGAATACATATAAGAATTCATACAAGAATACATATTATTCTAATATAGATATTAGAATAATCTGTATTCTTATAAAAATTATAGTTACACATATTTAAATATTAAATTCCTTATTAAAAATGTTTTGAATTTTTAATATATATATATATATTTCAAGTTAAAGTTATATAGTTAAGAATATTCATCAAGTGGACTCAAGTGTAGCATTTATCAAAATACCATTACAATTTTAATTTAATACATAACAAATAAATGTTACCTTGTTTATTTCTTATTTATTTCTTATCATCAAAAGCAATATGTGGAAGACTTTAATTTAATATGTTATTTACTACAATAAAATACCTAATTATAATTATAAAATTTAACAATAGGAATTTTTCTGTAGTAATCTAGAAAAATTATACTTATTATACTATGTATATTTTCCCGAATTAAAGGCAATTTATAAGTTTTTCATTAAATGCTGATTTTGCGTTATTTTACATCATTTAATTTTTATTAAATAGAAAATTACTCATAGTATAATACACATTACAATAAATGTAATTTAGAAATTTAGAGCCTGCTACTTTGTTATTTATAAGTCATTCAAATTGATTATATATATGCAATCAATCTATCAATCAATATACATATACATATATATATATTGTATTTTCTCTAATATATTTTTATATTTTAACTGTTTAGTTTTATTTTGCATTTCGTTGTTTAAAAAATAATTTGATCAAATATTTCTATGCATTAAAAAAAAATATTCATATTCCAGTTGTAATTAAATAGTTTTACATAGCTATTGAAGGATAATAATAAACAAAAAAAAAAATGAACATCTTTGTAGATAAAAATATTTAAGCAAGTATTTAATATATCTTGAACTTTGTTTTTTGACACAAACTTTTATTAAATTGGGAAGATGCATTTTCTTGACTATGTCAATATTCTAAGAGTATTTAATAGTATAAGAATATAATCACAAAAATTGTAAATCCAAGATTAAGTATAAGTATCCCATTATCTTATTGATCATATTAGTATATTATCATTATATTCAGCAATTAATTTTCCATATTTTGCAATAATTTCAATCATTTTTAATATACTTATTATATTTTTAATAACATTCAAGTAAATTATAATATAGTTTTAATCAAATTCACTATCAGTTTTATTAAAACATTTGTAGAGTAGTTGTTCAATTCATAAATTATTAAAAAATATACAGTATATCTAATCAATTCATAAATTTCTTAATGTAATATATTATCTATGAGATGTTAAATATTAATGGACTATATTGAAACTGTAGGTAAAAAATAATTATTTCAAAATATCTGTGAATCAATTTCTGAATTATATTGTTGTCTTGGTATTAAATATATGCATCTAGAATTTTATACAATTCTAATACTTTTTAAATTGTTATTTTTAAATTGGTGACAAAAATATGCTATCTTAAACTTTAATAAATGTAATTCTTACTTAGAGAAATTACACTAATTATTATTTATTTAAATTTACATTTTCCAATATATTTGGGTATGTTTTAAACACACCGTATTATATATCTTTCAGGCAATTTTAACTCAGCTATTCCAAAAAGGTCCATTTACTGTTGGAATATTTCGTAAATCTGCAAATGCAAGATGTTGCAGAGAATTAAAACAAAAACTTGAAGTTGATCCAGATTATGATTTACGAGATGTTTCTGTACTTGTTCTGGCATCTGTTCTAAAAGTAAGAATAATTATAATTGCTGTAATAGTAGTAATAAATAATATTTCAGAGAATAATAATAATAAATATGTTTATCATCTCTGAACATTATTAAAGATATATTATTTATAATATAAAATGTAAAATAAAAATTATACTTACTAAATATAAACCAAGAACATGTTCAGTAATACTTAATTCAGTATTGTTTAAAATTTAGGAAATATTTTTAAAAGATGGTTAAAAATTAATTATTATGTAAAAAATCAATCCAAGTGTAAAAGTAAAATTTTTCCTTTAATAAAGTTAAAACAATTAGCAATTGTAATATACAATAAATATTTAAGAATAAATTATTTTAAAATATATTTATACAATACTATTAACATTAACTATTTGTTAAATTTCAGGAATTTCTTCGAAATTTACCAGATTGCTTGTTACTTTCCACTTTATATAATCAGTGGCTTGATGCAATTGGAATGGAATCAAAATGGAAATGCAGAGAGCATGTTTTAAAGTAAGTAAAATTTTCCATTATATAATGAAAATAATACTGAATTTATTTAGTACCTCAATTAAAATCAAAAAAGCTATCAAAAGGTATTTTACAAATTCATCAGAATAGAGATGTTGTTAAGACCTTTTAAGAGTTGTAGCAAATTATTGAGCAAAAGGGTAAATAGATGATTTGATGTTGTAGAAATCAGCCAGCTATTTTAGACTCATCAGAATAATTTATTACATATATAAGTTTTTCATTCTTACAAAACCATATAAAGCTGAACCTAGTATTAAATGCAGTTTTATAATAATCTAAAAACAGAATCATAACTAATTTTTCTAAAAAATACTGTATCTGTACATTACAAAAACTAAATCATATATTTTTATTATATTTATAATAGCTGTATATAATTATACAATGATTTTAACTTCATTTTTTTTTTTTTTTTTTTTTTTTTTTGCAACATCTCAAAATCTTACAATATAATTTATAAGTGTACTGTAAATGTTGCATTTGTTATTTTTCTGTCACAATGTTTTATTTGAATATTTTTATGTGGAAAATATAAGAAAGATAAAAAGCATTCTGTTACATAAAAAAATAATTATCATTTAAAAAATAAATAATGTAAATATTATTGTAACATGTTTATTATATTTCATATTAATAATTAATACATTGTCATCATAATGGTGCCTTAAAATTCAATAAATGATTTAGTATGAAGCAATCAGATTTTAATTATTAAATTTTTTTTACAAAATTCAAGTAATAGCACCTTGAAAAATTTTTATTTAACTGTCTAATCTTGCCTATTAATTAATTAATTAAAATTTTAGATTTATTTCCTGTTTGAAATTATTTTAATTTACATTTCATTCTCAAGTTTCTTTCTATGTTGTAATATTATATAATCATATAATTTGAAATTATAATGATGATGATAATACCAACAAGTTAGATATTATAATTCAATTTCCCTAAATAATGTTTTCTTAAAAAATGATAATAAATAGTATTATTTCTGCAGATTTGTTGTTCAATATTAAACAATACATTGGAAATAATTTCTGCATAATTAGTAATTTCAAAAAATAAAGAAACTATTAAGTTAGTTCAACTTGCAGTTTATATTTTTACTATAAAAACAATGGAAAAACTAATATTTGAATATGTTGGTTTGAATTAATGACAATTAATAAATTCTGATATCAAAAAGAAAGCATATAAATGGAAATTAATAAGTAGTTTGATTATTAAGCAAATTCTTAATAAGAACTAACAAAGAGCTGTATCATAATTTTTAATTTAATAAATATTAATCATTTATTTTAGAATGAATCAAAGTATTCATCTAAAATTCATGATTTTTAAATATAAAAATATTTTACTAATGTTGTTTACTATTAAAACAATATGTGAAAAATATCAATAATAATAATAATAATCTTTTTTTACTAGAATTGAATTTCAAAAGAACCAGAAAACTAGAATTGGACAAGGACATAAAATTTTATAAAGCAAAATTAATTTTACTGTTTTTGATAAACAATAAAATTAATTTTACTGTTTTTGATAAACAATAAATTAATTTTGCTTTATAAAATCTGTTTTTAAAAAAGCATATTCTGAAATATTTAATGTAATACAATAATTCCTCCATTTTCATGATCTCCATTTATGCAAATTCACTTTACAAACCCACAGTTGAAAAATTTTTAAGTTTTAAATAATCAACTGTATGGAAATAAATGAAAGTTATATCAAAAGAAGGTATGTTTTATGTTATCAGTAACTCTTACAAACAACTTTAAAACACAGCAAAAAATTTAATATTTATATCATATATTCTACTTGAGAAAGATCATTAAAAATAATCAACAATGCCATAGTTATTAAATTTTTTGCTGTGTTTTAAGGTTGTTGGAGCATATTTACTAGGCAGCTGTGAATTAGTTAACCTCTTATATTCATATATATTTTAAAAATATTTTAGTTAAAACTATTCTATCCCGGTAAGAGTAAAATACTGTATTTGAGAATATGGAACAGACCCCTACTTTAAACATGCTCCTTTTGTGCAGTTCTCATTTATGCATTATTTTTGTTCAACCAACTGTAAATGGAGGGATTACTGTAATTGATAATTAAAATTAAATCAATGTACATCTAAATTCATTATTATAATGATAAATAAAAAGATCAGCAGACTAATATTATAATGTTTACTTGAAATGAATATTTATATTAAAGTGCAAGAAATGAATTTAATTGTCTTTCTTGTTGAACAGTTTTATAAATCAAGTAGATGAAAAAGATGTATAAGATATAGTAAGAAAAATAACAAAACTAAAAGTGATAACATGTGATATTATTATGTAAATTGATTGATAATGAAAGAAAATTTGAAGCCTTATTTGATTTTAATGTAATTTTAAATATTTTATATATTTATTTTAGCCTTGTACAACAACTTCCTATGGCCAATTTTAATCTTCTACAACATCTTCTTTGTGTTCTTTGGCATATTGCACAACATGCTTCAGAAAACAAAATGTCAGCAGCCAATCTTGCAGTGTGCATTGGTCCAAGTCTTCTTTCTCCTTTACTTTCTCCTGTTCATAATTCATCAAGTATCCATCAGCAGGTATGTTTATTTACATAATAAATTTACATGCTTAAAAATTTTAACAATTAAATAGTACAGTAATATATTTTGATCTATATATATTATAGTTAACAATCTAATTGTGTAAATTTTTCACACAGTACCAATGTACTGTCTGTATGTACCAAACATGCACTGTACAAAATGAATTACTATACATTATTTCAGTTCTTGTCAGTTATTTTTAAAAATTTATACAAATAAATAATTTCAAGTCTTATATTATTACAATGATTACCACGGGCAGTCAACTTTATTAATAATATTTAACCTTATTTTAAATGGTGCCACTTAAAATAATACTGGGAGCTGAATTGGTTGGTTCTTTAGAATTGCTGCCCATGTTGATTACATCTTGTTATTTAATTTTTAATTAATGTAAGACTTAATATGATGTAACATAGATTTAATAAATTAATACAAATTAGATTCGATTAAATTATTAAATATATCAATTCAATGTAAGTTAGCTTAATTGTTATTAATAGCAATTGCTTAAGCTCAATAATAACAATAATATTATTACTGTTTGAAATTATTACAGATAGAAACATTAGTAGAGCTTTACAACATACCACACTATAGAAAGCTGCCATACTAAACAAGTCACACAATTAAGAAATTCTTAAACATCATATGAACAAAACATTTTTTCTGTTATGACTTGATTTTGTCTATAGCACTAGGCACTAGTATACATGTAGTGTAGGATAAACACTAATAATAACACTTTTATTAATTTTTTTTATATCATTAATTTAATAAAACATAAAAATATGACTTACCATATTTCCATGAGCATGCTCTTATAGTGCAGAAATACAGTATATATTTTAAAAACTATATTTCTGCACTATAAGAGCATCCTTACAACAAGATGTCTATACTGATCAAATATATCTGTTTTATTATAATAGAATCTTAAATTGTTATATTATTCAAGATATTAAATATATGAACTGAACCAAAAAAACAATGCAAAATATTTATTATAGACATTTTTAAACGTGAAAATATCTTATTATATCCAAATACAGTATTACAGTTCAGTACAGTATAAAAATATCCAATCAACATGATACTATACTTTCAGGAGTTTATGAAACATACAAATTAGTGATATTTAGTATTACCTAAATAAAGAAAAATTATCATCAAATAATTTATTATGTTTGGAATTATAAAAAGTGTTTTTTTATTAGAGGTAAAAAATTAATAGGCTGATAAATGTATAAAATTAGAAAAGTGATGTTAGTGTTATATTGTGTTGTGATTTTTGGCACTATTTTAATCCAATTAGCATGTAGAACAGCTGTGAATTTAATTGACTTCTTATAAAGAAGGTTTTGATAAAGTCAAATAACACAGCTCACTGCTTTTTCCATATATGATTTTCATATTTTCACTATTTCAAATGGCAGAATTTTGTTAAAAAATATTTTTTTTCTAAATGAGAAAATTTTAAATTTTATATATTTTTAAATCATTAATTTAATAATTCTGACTCATTGGTTTGATATAAACCAAACAGATAAGTCATTACAATAATTATATATATATTTGATATTTGATCATATTGTAGACATAATTTTCTATTATTATGGCAATAGTTCTAAGTTGTTCTAAGTTAAAGTTGTTCTAAGGTTTATTAATTTTGAAGATTGTGTCTGGATATTGTTTTAAATTTATTAACTCTAAGATCATAAATAAAATATTTCTTTCAACTGCATATATATACAGCATATATGAATAACTAATTAATATAATAATAGTACTTATATTAGAATACGAATTATTTAGTTAAGGACTATTACGTTAATTTTTTATTAGTTTGTAATAAGAATAAATGTAGATATTCTCATAAGATACCTATATATTCATTTATCTTATCTTATCTTATGAGCAAAACTTTATTTTATTTCCTGGTTTTTAATGATAAACGTCACTTTTTTCATAGGAAATAACAAAGAAAGTCCCAAAATTAGTTACATATTTGATAGAAAATTGTTCGGATATATTTGGACAAGACTGTTTACATTTGTTTGGGGAAATGCCAGAGAGGGATCATTCAAGACAAGATTCTGGTGCTGAAGAATCAGATAGTTTTCACAGTTTACAGGACATTGGTGGTAATTAGAAACTAACCTGTATGTTTAATATTTATATAAAATAAAAATATATTAAATATATTTTATTTATTGTTTAGGAAATTATCGAAGAGATGATTCCTCTATAGATAGTCTGGAGAGAGACTATTTAGATGATGGTGACCATAGTCCTAAGCTACCAAGTGAAGCAAAGATGTCGTTAACAAATTTGAGCCGAGATTCAGGTTTGACATTAAGTGATACACAGTTGTACACACCAGAAGAGGAACTAGAAAATGATTTGTCTCCAAGTAGTGACGTACTTAGGATTAAAGGAACTATTTCTTCTTTTGCAAAAAGTACTCCACATCTCGAAATGACAGGTATTGATAATGGATGTGGAAATATTTATACCAGATCTAGTGGTGGTGTAAGTATTGATGGATCATGTCACGATGTAGTCCGAAAAAGAAAAGGGATGGAATACCGTCCAAAAAATGGTGTGGGAAGTCCATATTCTGCAGTGAAATTTAGAAATCATTGTAACGATATAAATACGCATTCATCGTTAATTCCTTCTCATTCATATTGTTATGGTGTAGAAAATGAAAAATTCCATTACAATCATCAAGAGCTTAATAATTCTGGTAGTAATAATGTAAAACATAGAAAAATGAGAGGAAGAGCACTTTGCAGGCAGCCAGTAATTTCTGATATTGATGCTCCAAAACTTATGCCACCTCTTCGAAGAAGTGCGTCGGAAGAAAGTTTACATCAAATTAGCATTCCTCAAGAAACATCCAGGCAGCATGTTATGCATAGGAAACGTCGTGCTCCTTCTCCACCATCTTGTCAAAGGGTATCAGCACTTTCCTCAAGTGCACCGGATTGTCTTCATCGAGATCGACATGCTGTTTGGTTTGCCAATCAAAATCGATGTGTTGATTGGAAACGTAGTCAATCGACTTCTAAGATTGATGAAATTGATTTTTCTCATAACAATAGTAGTTTATCTATTGTGTCAAATGGTAGTAGTACCCCTCATGTATCACGTAGTAATTCACGCGTTCAAGAATTAGGAGCACAATCTCATGGAGATATTTATGGTTTATATCAAACTCCAAATCGTGTAAGCAGTGTTTGTTCTTCGTCGTCGGAAACAAGTCAAAGATCCCATCATTCTCATATTTCGTATGGTTCAAACAGATCGAAAAGATCATGCACTTCTCAAAATTCAAGTTGTTCTCAGGGATCATCATCAAGAATAACACCAGGATTATCGGACAACGGTAAACCAATTGAACCACCTAGCTATCAAGAAACTATTAACAGGCAAACTTTACTACGAGGCATGCAAAATTCAAATGCTTTATCAACGGAGGAGATAAGAGATGATCAAACGGTTATGAGTTCAAAGGCTCGTCAGTTATATGAAAATTCCGTTCGTATGTATAGTCAGACCTCAAATACAACTGTGGAAACGCATCATGCGGTTCCAGTGACTGTTTTAAATAATGACGAAAGAGTTTCTATTGTACCTCCCGTGCCTCCAAAACCTCACGTTCCATTACATAGCAGTAATAGTGATAGCCCTGTTCATCGTTTACGGCATCATCCACCTGTTCACGTGAGTGACTCTCAGATTGTTAGACAATCGAATTATCAGGGGCCAAAGGTAATGAATATGTTAGCTTACAGACAAGGCGATAGGGATCATCTTCCCGAAGACTGGAGAAAAGAAATAAATTGGAGTGTTGCACAGTTGAGAACATTATTTACTCCTGATCAACATTCTCAGCTTTCTTCTTCCATAGCTAATTCCAGACAGCATTCACCTCTTTATCCTTTATCGCCAAGAGATAAAAGGACTGGAAGAAATGCCAATAACTCTCTTCCAAAAGGAGATTCTTGCCACAGAAACGAATCCTTAATAACCGGAGAAGAATCATTTGTTTAGTTTTGTTTAATAAACCTGTAATATAATGTGGCAAATTGTATATAAATTATTTGGTTAAAATATGGTTTGAATCATCAACCATATAATCAATTTTAACTCAGGTTAATATAGTACCTAATGCTTAAAAATTATTATTAGATCAGTTAATCGAAGCTATGTTAAAATCTGCAACATTAATATTGTTGAAAAGTAGAATAGTGAAAGTTGTGTAATTTTTTTAATTGCTTGATTCCTAAATACGGAAATGTATGCTTTTTTGTTATCAAAACATCAAATTCTAAAAATTTTAATGATAGGATCATTCTTATATGTATTTTATTCTCTATTACATTATATAGAGGATCGAAATTGATTGAACTAAAGAAAAACTTTTTAAACAATACACATCAGTCCGATTTTCATACAAATAACAGTTAATCGATATGGGATAGTACAATATTATGCTTCAGTCTGTGATATGCCATATAATTTCTCAGGTGCCAATGTTGTTAAATGCATGCCACATTATTTTAATTGTAAAGCTTTATCATCCACTTTGTAATTATTCCCGAGTTTCATAAATGTATAAACATCCAAGTAATCAATGTATAAAATACTTTCGAAATTCCAAATGCTTTAACGAAAAGATATTTAATCAGTTATTGCTACTTAATGACATGGTGCGCCATGTTGAGACTATATGAATAATTACCAAATTAGCTTATTTGTATAATATGTGTGTAATTATACATCTTGTCTTCCTGCATTCATAGTAATTCTATGCCATTGTCAAGCTCATTTTGTGCGTTGTTAACTAACAGTTTTGTAAAGTTTTATTATTTTTTTTACAAAGTAAATGTTATTAATAAACAAGAGTAAGAATTCGTTATGATTCGTTATTTTATAGAATTTTACAAATGATATCATATTACATTAATATGCGATTTTAAATCAAATTTGAAAGTCCTAACTTATAGCTAACTAAGACTCAATTTACAAAACAAAGACTAATAATTAAATCATTAGATAAAAAAGAATTAATATATCGATAATTTTGGCAAAGAACCGATTATTCTTTGTTAAAACCTTTGAAGTAAAGCGTGAAATTCTTGGCCAAAGTACAGAACTCTCTTTTTCAATAAGCACAATAAATTACCCTTATTTTATTTATATAAAATACGATGAAATTTGAAAAATATTCTAAAATAACTTTGACACGAAAAATATAATTGCATCTGCATTTAATTTAAGTTTTTACTGATTTTCAGTAAAATAATTAACTTTTAAAGTTAGTATCAGTTTCTGCTTTATTGAAACATGAATCAGATCCGTAATTTTAGAAGAAATTCATATTTATTAAACACTACAAAATACTTTATTTAAAATAAGCCTAAAATTAAACGAAAAAGTGAATTCAGAAGCTTTCTCAAAATATTTTTTTGAGGTTGTAAATAAAATATAAATATGACAAAATATAATATGCTAATACAACGATTAAAATAATAACATTTCTGAATTTTAAATTTATTAAATATGATCATTATTTTTTCTTTTTTCCATGAATATATTTATTATTGAAGAAAATAATCTTTTTAGTAATCACAGCTTAACACAGATTTACGAATGAAATACGTTTCTTCTACTTGATACTTGCCACGCACATCATCAAATGTCTATTGTAAAAATTACCATTCTAGCTAAAAACATAATTTTGTAATTAATCTCTACTCGTTTATATCAAAATTTCGCTAACGTACTATAAAAGATCGGCATTAACATGCATTTTTTTGATCATTAGTATTTCGTTTACGTATAGCCGTGACAAATTATCCGTAAATGTTAAAACTCAACAATAACTAATGAAGCCTGCTTTTAAATTTATAAGATGCTTATTATCTTCAAATATTTGGTTATCATGTGGGGACAAGGTTTTTTTTTTCAATACTATTCGATGTATTACAATTATTAGTGAAAGAGTAATAAAACTATTACTCTTTCATAAAGTGATAAGGAATAATTATCTCTTCGGAAAAAAGTAGTACGATTAGGCAACTTTATAAATTAATATTCCCAACATTCTAATCATTGCCTATAGCGAATTATTATTTTTTCATTTTTATTTTTTATTATATTTTAAAAGATTTTTTCGAATATATTATCTACCATATTTAACTCCAGAAGTGCTGATGCAGTTTATTGACTTTTTTAGTTTTTATTCTCTCATTATTTTCATATTAAGAAAAGTTTGAATTTTTAATTCTTTTATTTTTTTCTAGTTCTGCTTAAGTATATAAAATTTTACATTTCTAGATTAATGCGATATAAGTTGAAAATTTTAAATCTTGGAACTATGATTAACCAACAAAAAAATACTAGTAAAGTTTTTCTTAAAGCCTTACTTTTCAAAAATTTTCTTTTCAGTTCATTCAGATCTGATACTCGTTAATTTTATTGAGCTGCAATTTAAAAAATTGTAAAACTATAAATTCCCACTGTTGTCTGTCCTTCCGTAATATCGAAAAAGGAGTTATATAGAGGAAAGCTGAAACCAAATATGGAAAGCTTAGGGGCAGGATTATATATGACTTATATATGCAAACCAGAAGTCACGTTATTTCAATTCAAAACTTTTTCCTGAAAGGGCCAATTTCATTTGTAATGTTACTGAAGATATATTATTCTTACTGATTGATCTATATTTCTTGAGTGATGGCAAAACTACAGAAAAAAAAATTGCAGATGGCGTGAAGAGGAGAGCGTTTTCATATCATAGAACTGAATTATCTAAAATTAATTAATTGAAATAGTGAAAAATACTGTTAAATATGAGAATTTTATAAAAATAAATGCAGATTTGCGAACGATTTATTTGAAAATTTTTGCAGAATTTAACACCATAGTACATCTACAAGAAAGCAAACGTAGTTGCATTCCTAAGCTAATCGTTATCTGATAAATGTAAAACGTATTTTGTAAACTTTGATTATTCCTCTTCTTTGGAGTAATAATTTATCAGAATTAATTAAAAAATTGTGATAAAAATTAAGTATATTACTAGAATTTAATTAGCAGACAATAGCTAAATCTAAATTATAATCTTATATATTTGTGGATAAGGTTATAAAAAACATAAAAAATCAATGTTTAATTATTATTATTATTACTATTATTATTTTGTGATTAATGTATTTTATATACTGTTTAAATACTTTATATAAATTAAAAGTCTGTATAATACAAAAATAAAAAAGCGTCTTTAAACCTAGTTTTTTTTTAGTATGTTTCTTGTATTACATGAATCTTTTAATTTTATATTCATCCTGAATATTTAACTTTATACAAATATTTTTGCGTTACGTTATTAGGAAGAATTTATATTTGTTATGAATAATTATGTAATTCTGCGCCTATAATATGTATATAGCATATATACCAGATATTATTTGTAAGAATTCAAATATGAATAGCATTAAATTATTCTAAAGAAGTATTTCCTTATTATAAATATAGGCAAAATGAATTTTGGATTACATCCATTCATTTACATTTTTTTTAACTATAATCAAAAAAGGATGCTAAGTGCTTACAAACGACAAAATAAGTCATAATTAATCAATGTTATTTGAAACGGACGTTACATTGAAATTTTTTTAAAATAATATAATTTGTAGCCGATAAGAAATATAAAAATATTTTTAAAATGTAAAAATACTACGTAGAAAGGTTAGACATAATCATGATTAGTTAGTTTTTTGGAAATTTATGATATGTGGGATAATTAGACTATTATTTATTTGCCCAAATTAGATGCCAATAGTTATGTAATTATTTAAATATATTATTCGAGAAAAATTCTAGTAGTAACAAGGAATTTACGTTTTTAGAGAGAAGATAAGAAATAATTTAATTTATTAAGAATCTAAATGCACAATATAAATGCATTGCATTTAAACAAGCACATTAGCATTTCTCTTCTAATAGAATGAAGGGTTTTTTAACACTTCTTGAAATTTTATACTTGTTCCAAAACTAAACCTTTTCTGGCCTCCCTTTCTGCATTTTGCTTTCAACTCCCTTCGTATGCCTTATTAACTAAATTCTCTTACATTCATTCTACACGCCCAAACATAGCAAAGTTCATATCTCGCCCTTTGAACCATTTTTCTTTTTTACGGCACATTCGTTCACAATGTCTTTATTTGACATGGTGTTTTTATACACTGCACATGCAATTTGTAAATATTTCAATTCTTTTTTATATTCCATTTATAAACAGAATTAACTCTTTTAATTTCTACTTCAGAAGAAAGTACTGTGTATATATATATATATTTTTTTTCCTACTATAAAATTGTCTTCCGGTCTAAGTTTTTATTTTAATTTAACGATGTTTTAAAAATCTATCACTCTACTTTTTGTCTCTATGTTACTTAACAATCAAAGCAACTTAACATAAAATTAGCATAACTTATTTTCAAACTACTGTTATCATCGCAAAGGATCATTTAGTTATAAAACGAACAGTTATTTATTGTGACATCGTCACAATGCGGGGATGAAATTTTTAATATATTTTTTAATTTTTTTAATTTAAAATATGTGCTCTCCACCTGAAATTAGTAGTGTTGTGCCCCAGTACATCATACTTTTCCTGTTGGCAACAGAGTCATGCCGTCATTTATCTATTTCCTTACAGGGCAAAATATTTGAACATAAATAACATGACTTTTGGTTTATATCGGAAGGTCTTATATAGTTAATCGGAGTCTTCTATCCTAAGGTTTCCATATCTGGTCTCCTTTTTACCTATCTAACTCCATTCTCGAGATTAATGAAAGACAGACGGACAGACAGCCGACAGTGGAAATTTACAGGTCTACAATTTTTTTTTTAAATTGTAGCCCAATAAAGGATGGGAGTAAAACCGATGCTTATCATTAATAACTTAAAATGTAAAAGAGTAACATCTGCTTTAAAACGGATTTATTTGAATTAAAATTATAGTTAACATGTTAGAGTTTTGATAATATGCCACACAATACATTTCATTACGATTAAACGAAACGATGTCAATATAAATTTTCAATTCACTCTACTAATAGATATTCATGTATATTGATTCATTCTCTGCTCATTTGCAAATATTTTCATAATGGAATAATTTATAAAAATGCATATTCGAATTTTATTGTTATTATTTTTCATTTTTATGTAAATTTTTATATTATTCGTACTGTTATACTTATGTTTCCGTTAATCATTTCTATTAAGCACTTTTATTTAACTTGCTTTGTATTGTCCTCAAATCTTACAACTGAAATTTCATCCTCTTCTAATCACTGTATAAGCCTGAAACTTTTAGGACATATGCCTTATGACAATGCATTTTAATGATGTTTCAGGGAGTGGCTCTCACTTCCACCATTCTCCCACTCCAAAAACCGATAAACCCCAAACGTAAAATTTAATCGTGATGTATGTGCATGAATGCACCGCAGTGATGTACAGTATACGGTAAGGTGGCTCCACCATAACATCTGCCATCATCTCGAAAAACATGGCCATTAAATGCATTTTTAAATTTTTAAAAAATATATTAAAATTATTTTTAAACGGATCTTTGATTAATATAGACCATTTATATTATAAGCTGAATTTTTATTTTTAAATTTTGTATGATACACTCGACTTTTTCATAAAATTTTTTTACTGTTTCCTAAGCTATACAAGACTATTATAAATTTACCATAATGAGATAAAAATGAAAGAAAAATTAGCATGTTATTTTTATTAGTTCACTGCATTATGAAGCTCCTGTTTTATAACCTTCCAGATGTACCGACTATTGTGTCATTTTTAATAAATGACAAATATGATTCATCAAACTAATGGATCTTCCTAACCTTAGGCTCGACCCCTTTCGTAAATCATTAAGATTTCAACGGTTATTCACGTGTCACACAATGTAAAGGTGCGGCACTATTCCTGTTGATTCTCTTGAGATTATGAGAATCAACGAATCACTTTAAGTACTGACATATCTTTAGCGTCCTCTTTCCTATTTAAGAATTATGGCTAAAATTAAGATATGAAAGATCAAAACACTAATATTTTATTTTAATCTTTCATTAATGAAATTAAAATAAAATAACATTGTTTTAAATACAAACTTATTTGCCAGTTTGACAGTTTTCTTATAGACTTTAATTTTTAACTGCCTTAAGTAAACGATAAATTATTTAATATGTTTTACGCACAATTCTTTACTATTCAATGAATAGTAAAGAATATTACTACTCATTCCCCTATAAAGAAAAAAATTAAATGTTTTTGTAATTTAATATAAGTTATAATATGTAAAATTTGTATATTTATTCAATCGAATCTGTATTAATAACTTTTTTACTGAAATTCATTTTCATTTATAGTAACACAGAGCATTCTGAGGATTTGGTGATATAGATCAGGATGGGCAAATTTTTTCTATGTAAGGGCCACATTTAAAACTTTTGAAAATTCGCAGGCCGCACACAAGAGAAAGAAAAAGATGCGAGTAAATCACAATTCATACATGATTATGAACCTTTACAAAATTCCTTTATTTTAAAATCAATTATCTTATTTTAGCAAATCAATTATCTCAAATTCTCTTTTAATTAATATGATAATATTTTCATATGATCATGTATATACACACATACAGTATATAAATATTTATAAGGCTCATATATTAAATAATCGTCTCGAAGTTTTATTTGAAGATCATTATGTTTTGCCTTCGTATAACACGAGGATTAGGTACTTTCGTCTTTCTAGAGATTCTTTAGTCAAGTATGCTGAAATTTGTATATTATTTAAGACTACTGAATTTTTTCAACGTTTTAGTCTGGAAAAGTAGTGACTTAAAAAAAAAATTGAGTCATTTCAATTACTTTTGAATTAGTATATTCGATATTTTCAAAATTTAAATCTTCACATTCAATTTGGTTAAAATTTAAACAATTCTCTATAAATTCCATAAGTAGATAATCATTTCCATAGTTTTTTATTTTATAGTTATATATTAATAATAATAAATTATTTTGATTAAGATTATTTAATTCAGTAATAAATAGTTATATAATAATAGATTGCTTTGATTATTATATTTTATTGCTTTTTAACTTGGAGTTTTTGACATTTTTCTAAGTTTTTCACTTGATCATTCATTAATTGAAATTGCATTCTAAATTCTCGAACAGTATTCGCTTGTGCCAACGATAGATCTGACACCTAGCAGTATTAGCGCAAACTACATAATGGCGGCTAATATGGGTATAAAGTAGTTTGTTAGAATAGAAAGTGTCACCCTATCTAATATAGGCCATCGTCTGGTTTAATATTATAACTGTTTCAAAATGGAACATACCGTTTTCGAATATTTTACACATTTAAAATTCAAAAAAATAATTTAACTTTAAAATAAATTGAAAGAAATGTGCATATTAAATAAATAAATAAACAAATAAAACAGAAAACAAAGCTAAGTAGAAAGAAATGATTTAAGGGTTTTTAAGTGCCATTCTTTTTTCTATTACAATATATATTTCCACACTGTTGGTAGCTCATTAGCAGCCATAGCATTTAGGCAACGGTTTTTCATTTTACTTTTATAAATTTCCACCTTTTTCATCTCCAACACGATGGAGAGTGCACCGTTTAAATGACTTTAGCCTCTTCCCATTTTACAATCGTTCCTTCAGTCTGTACTATAATTGATAATATTGTGTTGTTGTGTCGTTTGTCAACGTTGTATCAGATGCTTTTTCTTATAAAAATCCAGAATGATCTATAAAAGAGCACCTAATATCTGTAGCTTGCTACGGAACGATAAAGACAACGTAAAAAAGGAAGATAAAGCTGGGGTATATAAAATTCCATTTGAAAATCAACAGTTAGGAATCGAAAAAGATTATGTGGGTGTGACTAGAAGAAACCTGGCTGTACGTCTGCGAGAACATACATACAATTTCGACAAAGGACACGACACTATTAGCAATTATGGCACAGACTGAAGGAACGATTGTAAAATGGGAAGAGGCTAAAGTCATTTAAACGGTGCACTCTCCATCCATTGCGTTGGAGATGGAAAATGTGGAAATTTATAAAAGTAAAATGAAAAATCGTTGCCTATATGCTATGGATGCTAATGCGCTTCCAACAGCGTGGAAATACATAATAGAAAAAAAGAATGGCACTTAAAAACCCTTAAATCATTTCTTTCTACTTAGCTTTGTTTTCTATGTTTTATTTGTCTATTTATTTACTTAATATACACACTAACTTTAAAATAAATTGAAAGAAAATTATTTTTTTTAATTTTAAATATGTAAAATATTCGAAAACGGTACGTTCCATTTTGAAACATTTATAATATTAAACCTGATGATGGCCTATATTAGATAGAATGAAAACATTCGTATAAAAGAATTTTAAGCTCAGAAAAATTAGCTGTGGTGAAACTGAAGTGAATTGTTTGCTGAGAAAGAGCTGGATAGATGTGAAGTTATCAGTTTTAGTATTTCCTCTCCTTCTGTAAGACATCTTTTTCGATCAGCCACATATTCTAAAATGTCACAAAGTGTAATCATCGTGACTTAAACAACTACGAAATCAACTAGGATTAATGTCGGATACAAATGCGAATAAAACGTGTTGACTACAAAAAGAAAAGTTATTAAAAAGACAACACACAAGTAACTCTCGTACATTGTCAAGCACACTATACCCTTTGTGGCAGCCATTTTGGTCGACTCATACCCCACCTATATTTACTGGCACAAGCGAATTGTAAATTGCATCTGTATCTAGTTTAACCTAGTTTATTTCTGTTTTTATACTTTCGTTACTATTTTCTCTTAAACTTTTGGTTTCTTTTAACAATTCTGTTGATATCTGTATTTTCATCTATTATACTTGAAAGAGATTCTATTATGCTGAAATCACTTGTTGAATTTTGGTATTAAATTTTCTAGAGTAATTTGAGAAGTATCAAATCGAATTGTTTTCTCCAATATTCTATCTAAACGAGACCTCTCTTCCAGTTTCCTGTATTGACACCTCTTTGGCTTTTTTCTTTGCACATTTAAGACTTTTGAACTTAAAATTTTCTTTTAAGGAAAGAGTATCATCTGTAAGACTGTCACCAGGACAAAAATCACCAACAATCGACGTCTGAAGCGCTTTTTCAATTTAATATTAAAATATTATAATCTGGTTTCAAATTTCTTTCACTCGCAGATATTCTTTCGACAAGTAAAATAATTTACTGAAATAGTTATCATCGTTGCTTCCAAAGCTTGTTTTTCTATAAATACTGTGAACACAATAGTTTCTATGATTGTAATTCCAATTCAGTATTTTTAAAGTTTTAGGAAACTAATTATTTTTTTAACATATAAATTAAATTAATGAACTTTCCTTATGTAACTTATGTATTTATCATTTTTTTCGTAATAGCTTCTATTATATCGCTAAGAACATACTGAAACATATTTTACATATTGATAGTAGCAATAGATGAATAAAAATTGTTATTATTATATCAGATTGAAAAAGTACTAAAATAGATGATTAATAAAATATTTAATATTTAATTTCTCTTATGTAAAATGTCGATAAAATTATAACCCATTCTGTATATGATATATTCATATATATATATATTTATCGAATGCCTAATATAAAGCAACAATAAATTTATTTAATATAGACACACATACACATTTAAAGAGAGTTATCATTTTGTATTCCCCTAATACTTCCATATGAAATACAATAACTGGAAATAGTTAAAATAGGTTTATATCTTTATATTTAAAATTTTTATATTTTAACCTTATTTCTTTAGCTTTTTTTTTTAGTTTTATACTTCATATACTTATATGTTTTCATCTTCATCTCTTATAAAACTGGTAATGATATTTTTTATAAATAAAATTATCATCAATGGAAAGTTTGGTGATGTTATCTGCAGCCTACAATGTTTACTTTATTAATTATTTGACATGTTAAACTGATATTTCGTTAAGTTATTAAATAATAAAATAATTCAATAAATAAGATTTACGACACATACTTCCTTTCAAGTTTATCTGAACTGATTCCTTTCAATTTTACTCTGAATTGACATAATCTCTGTGTTTACTGCTATAATAGCTACTATTTCGTAAATATTTGGCATAATTAGCAACAATAGTTATTGTATGATGTGAATAAAATGTAACCTATATTATTTTTAACATAAAAAGATTTTCAATTTTACTTTTAACGTAATAGAAACGCTCTTGCGAACACACACAATTCTGTTTAAAGAAAAATATTGAGAAACCGGGTGTAACTTTAATTTCGATTCTCGGCAACGTTTACGCAATTTATTTTATTTTTATTATTTCCTGTTGTTTTTTGAGATTCTAAAATACTTTTAAAAATTTCAAAAATTTAATTTGTTATTATTTCCGAAAATAATTTAAATAAAAATTTGGATCAGAATATGATTAGAATATTTATACAGTCGAACCTCTAATAACGGCCACCGCCATTTTTTATGTTCCCGTTAGTGGCCGTTGTTCAGAGGTTTGACTGTATTTTTCAAATAATTAACTATTGTCATTTATTAAACATTATTAATAATTTGGTCTATATATAATTAATTTTTCAAGCTCGATTATTTTTTTTAAAATTTGCTTTATGTTTAAACGATTTAAATTAAAGAAATTATTATTTATAAAATTATTAATTATTTAAAAATCTTTTGAATATTAAAATGATCTGCCAATGAAAACAATGTTTAGTGCAAAAAAATATAAACAAATAAGCTACATAAACACTTTCCATTAAGCAATCATTAATGTGAGATGGACAGTCTAATATATGTTTATTGACTGCTCAAACTAAATCGATCAGGTAAATAATAATAATAATCAATGAAAACATTATATCGTAAACACTATAATAAAACTGTGCAATAAAAACAATTACAAACACAAGATTCGTATACAATATAGTATAAAAACAACTTTGTAGTATTATATATAGTTTTAACAATAAATCAATGTGAGGTATTCAAATAATATACTAATCGTTAAAATTATTGTAGAAATTAATAGTTTTTCTGAAGCGATAATATTTTGACTCGCACTTCCATCTTGGACCAATGTTTCTCTTAAGATTTTCGAATGTTCTGATGTTGGATTGACTTCAAAGAAGCATTTATTTTTCTTTTCGTAAGTGTAACGAATTTCTGGATAACCGATGAGAGAAGACATCTAGAAAAAGTATTTCGTAAAATTTCAAACAACGAAGAAATATAGGCTGTACTATAGCACAAAAGTAATTTACCTCTTCATATCGACCATCACTATACATGCAGGAACTGGTATAAGGAGCAAAACGCAAAACATTTTCAACAATATCTACGTATTTTGGTGTCCATGGATATAACATTAAATGTTCTAAATAACTATGATTTTGTAGATTTAAAGGTAAACTAATTATAAAAGTTCCCCTAAAAATAGGAAAATTGTTAGATATTATGGGAGAAAAATGATAACTGCAAGTGGATTAAACTTACTGATAAAATTGCCTAATTCCAGTTAAAGCCATTATCATCTGAAAAGATGGTCCAGTTAAAGTTCCAGAAATAGCCACTCGAGGATAATATAGAATAAAAGCAATACACATTTCTTCTTTAGTACTAAAACCGCCCTAGTAAAAGATAAAAATACAAATATAAATTTTAACTAGAAAAATATTTAGCAAGATTTAAAATGTAATAATAAAAAATACATAATAAAAGGATTGTTATTATTATTCTTACAAATGTCGTAACTGATCTACCAGTTGAATCATATCGACACTCTACGGTTATTTGGTCACCCTAAAATTAAGTATATTATCAATAATTATGATAAAAATATTTATATAACTATTCAACAAAAATTAATATATTTACCGGCAAAATTTCACTTTATTGTTTAAAAAACGATATCCCTGTATTAAAGAATTCATCAAATGAGATTTAAAATGTATGCAGAGTTAATAAAATAATTTTTAATCGAATATTTACCTGATAATTAAAATCATAATTATTATCTACTGCTAATGGCGGCAATTCGGTATCATTTCTGAAATGACGAGCTATCAATTTTCTACCTATTTTAAATATTCAAAATAAATATAAAGAAATCAGACTAATAAAGAAATCAGAAATATCAGAAAACTATACTTAATTATATAATATATTACCTAATAAATGAGCATGAAGGAATACAGCAATAACATGAATTCCCTCCTTTGGCATCACCTAAAAAAATGTATAAAAACGTAAGAAAGGGCAGTGCATTCAAATAACACTTGAAAATAATTTTATTTAAGAATTAATTATAGAGTTTGAGTATAATTTCTTAGAAATTTACCGAGCTTAAACATTCTGGATGTCCATGACTAGCAACTATAAAACTCTTTTGTCTGGGCGGTATAATCACGCTCCTAGAAATTTCAGCACCCACCATTAATGTCATCGCATCATAATTGCGAAGATTCGGCACATAGTATAAACGCATTCCGGAAGAATCTACAATATCTACGATAGCATTTCGTAATTCTTTAGTATATTAAATGTACAACAAAGCATCAACAAGTTATTTATATTATTGTAAAAAAATTTTTCTATTATCATATTTTAATATAGATGAACTTACTATCCTGTAGAGTTGGATTATCGTAATGTACTTGTAACAGGAAATACGGATCTTCGTCTCCTCCGAGAGGTAGTCCTGCTTCTTCTGGCATTATCATTGGCTAAAATAGTTTAAATATTATTATTTAATATTTAATGCCAAATTTTACGTATACAGCTCTGTAATTTAAAGAAAAATTATAATAAGAAAGTAAAATATTTATAATTTATAGTATTTTGGTGTTACGTAAAAACTAACACGGCACTTAATATAAGTTTGTCTCGTTGTTTGCCTTAAATCACAAAGATTATAACATAGGCTTACCTCGCCTCCAATACCCCAGGCTGCATATAAACCTTGACACTGATGAAAAAATCGTGGCATATTACGATGGTAACAATGATGTCCAGCATAATTAAGATATTTATCTCCCTCATCTGATTTCTTTCCAACACATTGATATAAAACGATGTGGTGGATATATCTTTCGTTACCTTTCTGCAATATAGCTTCAATCTGACAGAATTAAGAAAATAAAATATCATAATTCTTCGTAATAATTCGATATTAACATTAAAATTTGATCTTACTTTGATAACATGATGCTTTATGTCTAAAGGTGGTGCTTTGTGAAGACTACACCAATAAATAGAATCGAATTCTCGAGTAATTGTAAACTGAAATATTAAACCAACGTTTAATTAAAGCTTATTATTATTTAGTTTTTAGTATATTAATCGAAACTTACATTTGGAGATTTTATATCCCAGTATCGAACATTTTCTTTCGGTATATCTTGGCCCGTTTGTGATTTGAGCAGCGTAATACTTCGAGAACCTCGGTGAAGAGGACCGTGATATTGAATAGCGTAAAAGGACTCTGGATCATCGTCGTTAAAAGAATATATTAATCGAAAAGTATCATCCTAACATATAAAAATATATTAATTAAAACGTGATGAGTTAAAAGGATACTTGTTAAATTAGTAGATATAACAAATATAAATAGATTAAGATTATATTTTACATTATGTATATATACTGTATATGTACCGTACACCGTATACAGTACATTTTAAAAATAATCTGATATATAATATATAATTTAAAATTAATTTAACAAAATAGTTCTATAAAACTGTTTTTAAATATATTTAAGGTCGATATATACAAAATTGATTTAAGATATATATAAGGTCAATAAGGTTAGAATTATTTCTTAACTTTCATAATGCGAAACTTTAATGATATTTATAATTAATAAATAATTAACGATAGCAATATTTAATCGAATTTTTAAAAAAAATATATAATAAATTATTCTACTTGTGTGTTTTCGAAAAAACTGATTATCCTGTAAAATCGTTAAAGCATCTTTATTAAATTATTATTTTTTAATTTATAAAATATGTTTTAATGCACTGCTGAATAATCTTATTAGCAATATTCGACTAGTAAGTAACCAATCAAGGAAGTAAGATTATATGCTCTGTCTAGTTAAATAATTTTTTTACACAGTATAAACTTCAAAAAACGTAATATTTTCTGCATAAAAATAACAAAAGATACAATCTCTTGGATTATATATATATATATAAATTTGATTTAAAACCTTATTTAAAATGAACTTTTAAAAGTAACAAACTGTTAAAGTATATAAGATGTAAATTACGAAGTTTTAAAATTATCCGTTCGTAAAAAATATGCGTATTTACTTTAAAAGTTTTTAAACTCGATATTTTTAAAATTTATATTTAACAAATTAATGAAAAAATGAAAAAAAAATTGTAGTTATTTTTAAAAATTTCATTCGCTTCTCTACTTGAATAAACAAGAAATTCATTAAGTTTTTCATTCTTCCGATCTTTTCAAGTTATTAATACATGAATATATTATATTTACGATAAGAAAGTTAAATCCTACTATTATGTTTTTATGTAGTTTGTAGACTACCTTTAAATCAATGAGTAAGCAACGTTAATCACAAAACGGCAACTAAATTTTGAATAATCAAAAAATTCTGCACGCGAATCAGTCGAGAGAAACATTCTAGTCGTTTACTGTAGAGATTCTTGTCTTATATCTGGAAAGTCATTTTTCTGCATCGTTGAGGAATTAACCAACTACCCATTACCAATGTATCCTTTTTAAATATATTTAACTATATTATAGATTTATATTACATACTGCTATTGAAACTTAATATAAAATTAGTAATACTTTGTCTTGGAAAATAGATAAGAAAATTTATAATTCTGTGAAGGAAAGTTGAATAAAACATTAAATTGAATAATTAAATATATAAATAGAACCAAGTGATTAGAGAAATTCCTAAAATTTTTATCTATAAAACTATTTATAAATATGTTTAACAATTAAATTTATTTTTATTATTCTCATTTTAATTACTTCTCAATGATTAACAACACAGAAAGTTTTAAATAATATATCCAGAAAATATTGTATAAACCTATACAGGTAATTTATTTTTAAATTTTAATGAATGCAAAACTATTTAAATTTTGTTTAATTTCACTTCATTACAAATAAATATTAATAATAGAAATAGAGAAAAAAATTTCAAACTAAGTTTGATTTTTTGTGAATTTTCATGTCAGTTTATTATACATGGATTAAATGAGATGGAAATTTAAAAATTCGATATTTTATATAACTTCATATTAATTATTTAATGGGGTTTTAATGAAATTTTTTTAATTTGCTGCAAAAAAAAAAAAAAATATATATATATATATGTATATTTATTGGAAAATCAAAGATAATTCTTATATTGTATAACTTATTGTATAACTATAAGCACTGTAAATAATATATATATATATATATATGTGTGTGTGTGTGTGTGTATATATATATATATATATAATATTCCCAAAGTCATATTTCCCAAACTATGCGTAATTTTTATACTTAGAATAATTAAGGATTAGACCTATAAATGGATTTTAATCAAATTTAAGAAATATTTTAAACTACATTTTAAAAAAATCTATTATATAAAGTTAAAATTTTTATTTAAAAGTAAAATAAAAACCAAAAACTATTGGTACCTTCCACCGATTACAGTCTATAGCTTGGCCACAGTTTCCATACTCAATATCCTCCATCATTGTTTTAAATACGATTGTATCATTTATATAGTTATATTTCAATGAAGACAAACTATTATTTTTTTTATTCTAAATAATTTAAAAGGGCCGATTCATAGATTTTACGCATGTTGCGTCATTTAGTGGTTTGATTTTTAAGATAATTTTTTTAAATTTCGATATCTTTTATGAATCTTTATGATTATATAAGCACTGCTTTTTATAACTAATAATATCTTTTTCAACGACTGAAAGATTTTGGGCAATTTCTAATTTAAAATACGTTTTAACTGACAGATTTATAAAACATTTGTATTTTTTTGTTTTTTAAAATTAAGGTTAAATGTTTTCTTCCTTTTTTTAACAACTCGAATTTATAATTTCCAATTCAAAAGTTTCGCAAAAATAAAGCAAACTTAAATTATTTTGTTTACATTTTAGTAACTAATAAAATATTTTTGTAACAAAAAATAAAATTAATATATAATAAAAAATTAAATAATAACAATAATGATGATCTAAATAATAAAAAATTAATAAATATTTCTGTAGTATAAAACTACTTAATTTGCTGCAAGATACACAAAAAAGTGAAGTTTTCGACTAAAGCGAACAACAAAAACTTTACTAGCAACTTTATTATTCAAAACTTTGTATATAAATATATAAAAACCTGTAATAATTTTCTATAATTTATGTCAATAAAAATAACAAATCCGTTAAACTTAATTAAACTACTAAGTAAGTTGTAAAGTCATTGATTACTGTGTAAATCTGGAAAATATAGATATAATTTATGGAAGGAATAAATTACTTACATTAATTGGGTAATCTCTAATGTCACAAGTTTCCAATTTTCTTTTAAATATCAATAACGTATGAGTATCATTTTCTTGACCTTCCAATAATTCCCAGTCTTGTTCTGGATCAATTTTTGGCAGAGAATTGCTGTCTGCATAACAATCCTACATTAAAATTAATATTAATTAATTACAAAAATTAAACAATTATTTACTTTTATATATTCGTATAAAATTAATAGACTTCTTAGAATGGTCTCATGTATTATGTATTTAGCTCTCGGCTTTGAAAACAAAGGAAAAAAACCTTTATCACAAGCAATAAAGTTTTATAATGGCCTCTGAAATCTTTATTTTTGCCAGTTTTTTGTCGTCATTAAATCGGTTTAAGTAACGACAACCACTTTTTTAGGTAGTAAGTGTTAATTTTTATAGAAAAATAGTCTAAAATTACTGTAATGACGTGTCGATCAGCGAGAACATATTAATGATAACCAAAAATGATTGGAGTTGTTTCGTATTATGCATTTTAATGGAGGTATAGTCATGCTCCGTTAGTTGCACCTGCTGTAACACCTGGATAGACAAAGGGGGAAAAAAACGAAAAACTGAGCAGTCTGCTTCATTTATTACAAGCTGTCAGACGAGCCATTACGCACATTAACCTATATAAGAATTTTTATAAATGAAACTAACTATCATTTCTTAACCTTCATATGATGATGCACAGTAAAATGTAAACAATTATAGTTATTGAACTCCGAGCACCTAAGTATGTGATTAATTACTTTATTTAAACCGTGCGTAAGACAATAAGTGCTTTAGAAATTTATCCATAGTCATCATGTATATGAAATTAATAAAAATGAGTGTTAAAATACTGTATATAACAAGTAGAAATTATTTATATACGAATATTTAATAAATACTCGTATATAAATGGAAAAATAAGCAAAAAGTTTCAATTCTAGTCATCAAAATTTCTATTCTCTGTTATAAATTATAAATCTATGTGCATTTAAAATTATATTAGATGAATAAATAAAACTTTAAATAAAATATTTCTTAAAAATTCATTTAAAATATTTAAGAAATCATTAATTAAAAACTTTGTATAACAAACTGTCTTATGACGAAATACTGTATAATTATAAAGATGATGATCGTTCGTACGACCAGAAAAACATTTTTATAAAATATTATTAAATTAATTTATATTTAATTAACTGTAATTTTTTTAAAAATAAGTAACTTTCAGATAAATATAACTTATTACATAATTTCTTGTAAGGGGCCATCCATTAATTACGTGTACAGTTTAGGAAAGAAGGGAATCACGAAAAGTACATCATTGTACACGATCTTGGGATTGTCTATGTGGACATTTTTCAGTAGTATTAGTGGCATACAAATTTGTTCTTCTAAGCATACTTAACAGCTATGTAAATAAATAAAATACAATAAAACTTTTCTAACTTGAAGCTCCAAGGGTCAGAAAAAATTCGTTACAGACGATTCGAGTTAGAGAAAAATAGAGTGAAAAATGTCGATTCTGAATAGATTTGTATTCTTACCTCTCTTACATTATATAAAAAATCTTTAAATTCTTTTTAAACAGCCGTGTAACGTCTCAGTGGCGTAGTGAGGGGGTGCAAGAGGGTGTATCATGCACCGGGCGCCACTCGCAGAGAGGCGCCCAAATGGTCTCCAAGACAAACTATATGTGTTTCTGGAGGGGGGAGAGGGGCGTCGATAAAGTGTCGGGCGCCAGTTATGCTCCGGGCGCCAGTTATGTTCGCTACACCACTGTAACGTCTTCCAATGCAACTAATGGAATCGAACAGCTTTGATGGTACAGTACATCTTGTTGAGATAAAGCGAGAGACTGGAACGTAATCTTTAAATGAGTGTTGGAGAGTAGATACAACTAATTGTTTGAAAATTTAATGGAAATCTGATAATTAGGATTATTTTGGATAGAATAAATATTAAAATTCGAGTTGGGAAAGTTGAAGGTAACATAAACCAATGTCGGAGGACCATGACAACCTTCGACTTGGAGAAAATTCGAGTTAAGGAAATTCAAGTTGAAGACGTAAAATCCCTAAGATATTTCATTGAGTGCCTACCAAGTGCTTCATTTTCTTCGAGTTAAAGAAATATTCGAGTTACAGACATTTGAGTTAGAGAAGTTTTATTGTATTTGCAGAACTTTTTAAAGTCATTCCTTCAATGTCAGGGGTTCATAACTATTTTATGCGTAATTAAAGAGGAAGGAGTTTGCCAAAAGCATAGGATAGGGCGGAAGAGGAATCAAAACTGGCTTAAAAACTGCTTCGTGGAAAAGTTTCTTCATGGAAACTTTTTACATCAAATTCATAACTTTCTACTTGTTTACAGTCGTTGTGCATTGAGCTCAACATTTTATCTTTGAAAACTTTTAGAAGATTTTTTAATTGAAAAATCTTAGTGGCAAGCGGTTTAGCTCTATTATTTTTTTAAATATCATTTAATAAATCTTAATATAATATACTACATTTTGCAGTATGTTTTAGTTAATTTTAAGCTAAGCCATAGCATCGAAAGTAATTAATTCTCTTGGACGCAAATGAATTGAGACTCAAAAATTATTATTATAAATTAATTCTTAAATTGTTAAAATTCAACAAATCGTCCTGAGAAAAATTTGAATTCGAGTGTGGTGGTTATAGAAATATCACTGGGCTTTATTTAAGTGACTTGTTCCAAAAGTCATTTAAATAAAGCCCAGTGATATCGGCTTGCTGTACGTTCTACATCATCGGAATTTCTGGTTATTCATTTCTGGAATGAGAAAAAAATTATAAAATAAATCACAAGGAAAATAAATCATTTGACCAGATGGGAGCTTTTACGCCTGATCCTGTTTTCGCTCTGATCGACTGTTGCCACAGAAGTTAAAGGTTTGTATTTCAGATACGAGACAATAGAAAAATTAATTTTTCCTGTTGTCACATAATTTTTCCTATTAAAATTAAAACTAAAAAATTATTTTTTAAAATTTCTTCTTCTACTTTTTTTTGACAGGTATAACTAGTTTCATAGTAAACAAATAAACGATTTTATTAAATATTTAAGCTTAAATATAGCCTATTTAATAAGAAATGATTCAAATTATTTTCGAATTATTTTTTAAAATTACTAAAATACCGAAAGACGTTTTGAATCAAAAGTTCGTTCAGCGAATAAGTTAGCTGAAAAAACTAGTTTTAACTCAATGCACCGCTCAAGATTACAGTTGTATGGAAATAACAAAAACATTAACAAATAAAGGTTTTCTAAAGCTTTACGGATGAGGTAATCGAGTCCGCACGTGCTACAAAGGCTGAAATACTGTTTGTCATCCATTAACAGTTCAAGGTTAAACAAAGTTGTGTTAAATCCGCACATAATGGCTGATAACCTTTGTCGGATTTTTCTTGAAAAAATAAAATAATTTACATAATTTTAAATTCAAACAATGCTTCTAAGAATAAACGTAAATAGAATATTAATATTATAATTTGGCTTACAAAACAATTTTTTAAATATTACTCCTCATTTTTATAGCTTGATATTTATCTAATTTTAACTTAATTATGAATTGCTTCTATCTTATGAGAGAAGGTTTTGCAACTTAATTAAGGTGTAATTTATATATTTTTAGTAAAGTTTTTTTTTTCTATAAATCTCTCTATTGTTTTAAATTACTAGACTAATTATTATCTCCAATCCTGTACTGATCCCCATTTTACCTGATAGTCCGAATTTACTGAAGCGGAAGTAAGCAGATTAGCAATTTCCGGCTGGGTGTTAGTACTTTCTCACGAAATTCAGAAGTTAGGAAAAGTTAAATTATATACCATTTTGCTATTCATCATATACAATCCGCTTTTCATTAAAAAATCTCAATTTCTTATGCCAAATCAATTTAATTTAATATAGAATTTCTAGATTAATTTATATAGAATTAAGTTAAGTGTTCATTTACTATCTCATTAGTTTCTAAATTAGGAAATCCAAATGTTTAATATTTTAAATATATTTTATATAAATTATTGCTCATGTATTCTTGATTTTTTTTTGGCATTCTTAATGACTAATTCTTATGATTTTCATACGCTTGTTTTAAATAAAAATAAATATTTATAAAAATTAATAATTAGATTTTACACTTTCGAAGTATGTATTATATCCAACTTAATTGTTTTTATAAGTTTTGTAAATAAAATTTCGCTAATAATGACAAGATTTAATGAATCAGAAAATAAAAAAGTCAATTTTAATATTAAATTCTTAAGTTTTAATCAATATTTAGTATATTTCTTAAACTGGCAGACAGGTATAACTTATATAATCGGCACAAAGCCTTATTTTTGAATAAAAAATATAGTTTTAAATATTCTATTTATTTATTTATGAAATCACATTTTTATCATTTTTGTTGAAATGTACATAATATCAATTTAAAAAAAATGAAAAAAATATTTCTAAAATTATATTTCTTTCATGAAACGGCAGATTTATTTACGCATAATCTCAAAAATAATTTCTTAGAAAATTAAAAATCCTGTTGTCAACCATAAAATTTACTTTATGCATAAATAGCAATTTTTTAAAAATTTTAATTATTAATTAATTGAAATAAAAACTAAACATTATAGTTAAAAAATGAATTGATCTTTATTTTTATCTATTGTAATATTTAAAAAAACTTACGAAAAAATAAGCTTCACCACTTTGCACCCAACCGATGACGATGTCACTACCTTGCATTCCACCATTAGGAGATAATCCAAATCCGACATATCCCGTGGTAGCAACAACAGTTTTAAATGTAATTTCGTCGTCATCTGTTTTCCAGTAAACATGAAATCGACCGTCTCTGTCTAACTGAGCATAATTTGTCCATTGGTAATGATCTTCTTGAGAGTAGCATAGCGTTACCCATAATATCATAAATCCGTGTAACTGGTGGTAAAGCATCATCTTCTGTCAGCTGCGATACGAAGCTACCAGTTACCAAATCTTGTCACCGGAGAGTCACATGACAGGATATGACGCAGCGGACGGGTAAAGTGCCGTTCCGGTAAAGTTGATCCCAGACGAGTCAGACAAACCTGGCCACCTGTTTCCGGCTTTTGTGGCCTTTCAAGACATTCGAAGAGGTCTTTTATATCAGAGTGTCAGTATAACGAGGTATTAGAAAAAGTGAAAGCTTTGACCTTTCACTTTGTATCAACTAAGAGAAGTGAGGTTTTAGAATTGTTTCACTACTTATCACAGATTAACTTACATCTTTGTGGTTGTTTATCCCAATTCATCTCAGATACATTCAACAGCTACAATATAGGAATTTTCAGTATAATCGTTCTTTTAGAAATTATGTCATGCGTTTAAAATAAGAAAGGCACACCCTCTTCCACAGATTGACTGCCTACTTAAACGATCCATTGCTATAACCTTCAACCCTTCTCTCCACCCTTTCATTCCAATCTTTACTTACCATCAGTCTGTACACTGTACTTATATTTTAATTTTCTTCACCGACCCTATTGTTATAATGTACTCCTTTCAACATCAGGAATGATTAGCCGTTCGGAAAGAATAGATTTATAAAAATATTTTTAAGCTAGAAATCTTTGAATAATAATATTTTATTGGCCACTTTTAAGGCTGCATCTCAACAGAATAATGTATGTCATATCAGTGGAGGGAATTATTATCTAAAAATAGCATTATGTATATAATGTGGCCCGTAAACCTACGAATTCTTTTAAATAAGCATCTATTCTTAGAAATCAACAACCATCGCTTGATCTTGGATGCACTATTGAATAAGACAATGTCCTTTCTCTGATTGTTGTGTGTTACTAATGGCAAAAATTCTAATATTTTCATGGTTTATGTATTTTATGAATATATTGTAAAGTTTAAATATAAAAGTTATTTCAAATGAAAATAATTTTTAGATATACTTTTTAATTAAGATTATAATGGAACTTTTCTATTTAATTTAATAAGATTATTTTAGAGTTTGAGTTAGATTAGATATATAAAGAGAAACAACCGTGTAATGTATGAAAATAATTTAAGTATTGCTGTTATCTTCGAATATTTTTTGTACTAAAGCTTCTAAATAAGTTATTTTTTAAATATGATGTTAACTGATTTAAAATATAAATAAACTATTATAGCATCAAGATGACACAGAGATGGCAAAAATTGTATCTTGTTCCATAAATCGTCAGCTTCATTTCGATTTGAAGCAGAAACTTGATCTTATTAAAGTAGTATTATCACATTTATAAAACAAAAAATTGTATTATATTAAATACAAATAATTTGGAAGAAATTTCAGCAAAGATTAATAAGCACAACCGAAATGATATTCACAAATTGTGTCCTGTAGCTGAATTACGGTAAAAATAGAAGTTCTCTATTATTAAATTCAATTTTCTACCAGACATTAGAATTATATAAATCGAACTCTTATAACCTATTTTGAACATTGTTTTGATTTAGAAAATTGTTTGACAATAGGTACAAGAACTATACTATTATCTATTAATAAAACCTGCCATCTTTTATTACTTTTTCTTTTTAATTTTCTTTACATCATGTTCTTATCTTTTCTTTTTTTTACGCCTGTTAATGATAAAAAGAATTCTTAGCGAAAGATAAGCGATGAATGAAAAGAGTTCGGTATTTTGATTCCAATCGTTATCTTTATATCTAGAGGTTGTTCACTTTTGATTGATCCAATTAATTATATTTTTTCTGTTAATCGTTTATTCATTTAAATCTTTCGAGTCTAAAAACTATCTTAATTAATATGAAACACAATTTCATCTATTTTAGACTTCTTATGGGCCTAATTTGAATTTCCATGTTATCACCAAATATAGCAGCCCAATAGAATAGAATTAATCGAATATTTATTTATAAATAAGAACTACTAAAACACGGAATATTAAAAAATCTATGATCAAAATCAATATAATAAAAATATTTTTATTTGACAAAACGAGTTTTATATTTGTCGAAAATGATCTGTTATATAATAAATTAACATATACAAAATTATAATTAACGTTTAAAAAACAAAGCATTTTTAATTTAAAAAATAACAAGTAGGCCTATATATACAATTTTCAGTGAACTGTTTAGTATTGTTTTAATACTATAGTTGAATGAATTAAAAGTTCTGGCGTTATCTTTCATTCGTAGCCATATTCATAACAGTGACTTCATATTAAGTAGAATGTACACAAAAAATATTTACTTTGATACCGATCGAAATCGTAAATAAGATTCATCATCTTTAATACTTTTTGATCAAATTCGCATCGCTAAATTTTTCACAAACCACACTTTTCCTAAATTGTTTATATTCATCAAAAATCGAAACATTTTAATTTTGTCAAATTCTTTAGGTTTGTGTAGACTGAACGAATAGAATTTTTCTAAGTTTTTTCGTTACAGTGTAAACTCATCTTCTCAATTAATACTGAATCATTAAAAAAGAATTTACGATAAAAGAGAAATATTCAAAATTTTATTGATCGAAAGCCATTTTTATTTCGAATTGCCATATCGGATGGTCTTGAATATAATTCACCAGATTTTCAGATTAAAATATTTTCAAAATATAGGAGAACGAATATTCTTTACTTTTTCGTGCACATTAGCTCTCTTCAGTAATGGTCTCTCCGGAAACTCTACTCATAATGCCCTAAATATCTTATCTTAACTATTGTAATTAAGTAACATTTATACACAATTCTAAATTTATTTATTTATTTATAATATAATTCAATATTATTCCTTTTTATCTTGTATTAATAAATAATAACAAAATTTGTACAAATTTAAATAGCAAATAAATAGGAAGAATTAGATAAATATTACAGATAAAACAGTATTCCTTCATTTTCTACAGCTGCGTGTTATAACTTCATGGAGCCTGGGCAAATTCGAATTAGGGAGTCTCGAAGAAAAATGTCGGATTTATATCAAATTGTATTTCACTATTACAGAATTTAGAATATATTTTAAAATAAATCAATTAATAGCATTTGATCCCTTTCTGTAGCAATGTAATGGATATTCAAATTCATTTAAATAATACGTTTTGAGAAAATGCAAAGCGATATTTTGGAATTATTTTTTATCAATTTCATTAGAGAAATTTGTAAAATAGTTTATAATTATTATTAGAAAAGCGTTCGAACTTTTCAAACCGGATTACAGATCCAATTTGATTTTACTGTGAAAAATCGATGCGCGAGAAAATTTTTAAAAAAATTCTAATTAGCGTATAATTTGAATTAAAATAATTATTAAGGAGATTTCATTCAAAAATCTTGAAAAATTATTATTAATTTTCATTGATTTAATTTTATTATTTTCTGTGATAACTTTTGAGTTTGTTTCAAAAGGTTTATCATTTACTTCCCAAAAAGCAATTTTTAAATATATGTTTATCGGAAATTTATTTAAGAAACTCTTTGATATCAGAAAAAATTAAATTCTGATATTTTTAATTTTTTAAATATAATTTTCTAAAAAAATGGACTTTAAAAAAATTTATTTTACTTCATTGGCCTGATTCATAAAGCTGTACTGTACGTTTCCACTTCATTAAAATAAAAGGAATCTCATATTTAAATTAAAATTCAGGTACACCGTTAATAAATTAAATAACATTAATCTATTCTGATTTTTTGTAAACAAAACAAAAATAATATTTTTATAAATATATTGACTCTCTTGAATAAATATACACAGTTTATATTTTAATATTAATAATGTTATCGTTCTATTAAAATTAAAATAATTTTGCTTTAAATAAAATAAAATAAATTTAAAAAAAGTAATAAAATTTGACAATTTATCATCTAATTAATAACTTTTTTAGGAACGAGTAACAACTAATAAGTTATTTTCTATCAGTCTCTACTGACATCAACATTCTTTTTTTCTAGAGAATTTCTTTTTTATACTTTATTTATATTTTGTGAAACACTAGAACAAAGAATTTCAAAGTATTGTGTGGTTAAAAATATTGAGAAACATTTAATAAAGCAGCCTAAATTTTGATTTTATTTTTGTCAAAAGTTTGCAATACGTAAAATTTTAAATTTATTTCATGCACTGTGCTTACATAAAATACACAACTAACACATAAAGATTTGTGGATTATTTTACTAAGTTATAAGCAATGATGTCTATTATTATTAGCTTTTTCGTGGCCTTTTTCAAAATATTTCTTTACTTGCATTTCTTGGAAATATATATATATTTTTTAAATTATGATAACTATAGAAATTTTTAAAGTAAAAAAAGTAAAAATTCTATATTAAGTTATATTTTTTTTAAAGAAATTTTCTAAATTATTCCGTAAATGTTTTTGTAAAAAATGAATTTTGCATTTACTCTGCTGCCATCTGTTATCACGTAGGAATAACTATTATTTATTCATAAAAAATTGAATATTATGTTGATAATAGTGAAGAACGTTTTTATTTTTAATTAGATATTTTTTATATATTAGCTTTTTAAATATTCAATAGAGAAGAATTAATTTTTTTTTTATTAAGCTAATAAGTGTAAAATTAAACACGACACTTATTAGCTTTGTCTCCTTTTAATTGTTTACACATGTCTTTTGTCTTATTTACACTGTTTTAAAATATAAATAAGATTATCCATACTAAACAGAATAAATAAAATAAATAAATAATAGTAAAATATATATATATTTTAATAGGGTTTATGTATTATTCAATTTCCTTATAGTTTCGCAGTAAACACTACTTTTTCCTCGTGTGTAAATAAGATTCTTATGTTACGAAAGTGAAAAAAATTGTTTCCTCTCGATAATATACAGTCCACTCTATACTTGGTATTATTTTCAATAATAAATATTGTGTGTTGAGTTTATTATAAAAATTCAGATGATTTAACTTAAGATAATTAAAGAAATGCTCTACATAACAATAGAGGATTGCATGCATTACATGTGTAAAGATATTTATTTGTACAATTCATTACATTATGTAAAATTTATAAACATAATTTTTAATTGAATTATTTTATCATATGAAAATACAAGATTATTAATATAATCAGTAACATTTTATTAATTGATATAATAAGCATAAATCAAGAAATTTATTACATAGTAAATACTCGTATTAAGTTAAATTTCAAAACAAATCTTGCATTTATCTTTAAGCATTTAAAAATTAAGCATAACTTGTATAGCCTATAGGCTATAACTTTACATCATTGACCTCTTAAAATCAATTCTAAAACATTACACCTAACTAAAAATAATTTTTAACACAACTAGAGATGATGATCTGTATTAATTAAACAAAAAAAAGTTAGCCTTTAAGACATTGATAAAGTATAATTTATATACTATATATAGCATAAGAAAACGAATAAAATTGTATGTTGTCACTCTCATTAATCTGATAATTTTTCGAAAGAAAACTCTATACAATTTGGACGAAATGCAGTAAATCCAGTCTCGATTATGGTTTAAGGTATTACTTTTTAAATGCTTCTCACGTATCGTGAACATCGGAAGCCTGCAGTGATGACAACTGGAAACTATATTAACCTCTGTCATTGGCGTGCTTCTGCATAGAAATAACATCATTTAACGAATAATAGTCTGACAATATTGCATTTCTTAGTTAATTTACGATCGTAATAGAAGAACCACTGCTGACTGGAAGAAAAAAGTAGGAAAATACTGTCAGTGCAGATAAGCGAGATCTGGCCTATAAATGCCAAGTGCGTTATTTAGTATGATAGTTTTCGTATACAAAAATTATAATTAGCGGAATTAAACTTTACTACACATCTTGTTACATTATTGCAATTTTAATATTTCTGACGATTTAATTTAATATATTATTTAAGACAATTTTACGCAAAAATTAATAACACTAACGTTAATTAATTAGAAATTTTTAAATATTTTTAGGAAATATATTTAATATGAATTCATAAATATTTGAAAATGTAATATAAAAAAAAATAAGTGTGCCTGTTTATGTTTTCTTCCTTTTCTTTAAGAAGATAAAAAGAGAAAATAAAAAAAAGTTGTAGAAAGTAAAAGTTAGTTTTCTGTTTTTGTTTTATTTCTTTCTAACACTTTCCTGTATTCTTTTACATTTTAATTTAATAAAATAAATTCCAAAGACCTCTTCATTATATATTTAGTCTATTAAGAAGTTTGTTCTGCAATAATAATAATCATAAAAAACTTTAAATTTTAAATTAATATTTATTTATATTAATACTTAATTTTCATTTTATAAAATATTTGAAATAATAGCTTAGATTAGTCTATTTTCTAACATTACTGAAGAACTTCAGTCATTTTCAATTTTCATTTCTTTTTCGTCATTGACTTCATCCGGTTCGTGAAAATTAATTTTTAAGTGTGTTTTCTCTAATGATCAAATTCATTTTCCTCCCATTTGCAAGGACTTTATTTCTTTTTTGATCTACTTTTTATTCTAATGTATTTAGCTTTTAGCTTCTAACTTAATATTTTCTAAGCAGGGTGATAAAGTCCTTTTACGTAAAAAATAAATAAATAAAACAGTTATGAAGGTTTGTAAAAAAATAACAATAGATGCTGATTTCATTCTTCTGGGAACGTAGAAAGGAATTCCCAGAATTGCCTTGCGTCGTGTGGGGTAGAAGTGTTTCGAATATCTTTCTTCAGTGCCCTTGGATATAGAAGATAATTATTCAGAAAAAAAACTAACATAATTGCAAATGTATAAAGTTTAAAAAAAATACACTAAATGGGATTATTATGAAGTTTATAATTTAATATCATTATTCTGTAAATGTCGAATTTTACTTATTTTCTATTATTTTAATTGATCTTTGTATACCAGAGCATTATTCACCATATTATTGTAAGTTTTTTCAATATTTATGACTAGAAATATGTGGTCTTAGATAATCTATATTCTCAAAAAATATAATAGACGTGTATAATCTCATGATTGTAACTAATCCTCTTGTACGGATCAAAGGCAAGTGTAACAAATAATTAACCCTTTTAAATGTATAACTAGAATGCAAAAAATTAAAAATAAATCTATATTATTTTTTTATTATAACTTATGTTTATTTACAAAGTATTTAAAGCAAACTATATAAAAGTTTATAACATGTTTTGTGAAAAAATTCGGGTAATTTAATTTTTTGAAAATATTTGTTTCATCAAATACAAAAATTTGACAGATTTATAAACATTAAGGTCAAATGTTTACAATAGATCATTATGAAAACTAAAAATTAGATTTTTTTACAGATTTCGAAATTTTTCGACTTTATTAACAAATACGATTTTTTTAATATAAAATATTTTCTATATCAAAAATTTTCTGTTAGAATGAAATCTTTGTTCCTTATACCAACCTATAATTTTATTGCAATTTAATGCAAAAGTTATATTTTTCTCGGAAAGAAGGGCACATGGAGGCCTTTTCAGGTGGACTGTAAGAATATTGTTGTGGAAATAAGGAAGGTGATAACAAAGGTCATCATATATTTTAAAATTATCTCCATTGTAATAAATGAAATTTTTTCTGTATTCGAAAATTATGTTTTTCTACAAAAGTAATGGATTGTTAAACTTAATTTTATACTTATAATTCGTATTCGGATATAATTTTTCAACAAATTTGAATAAACAATTAGTAGCGTATTTTGAATGTTTTGAATTAACTTCTATATAATAAATTTCATATTTAATCTATTTCCAAATATAAGAATTCATTTTAAAACATCAGGAATTAATTTAAGATTTAATTAGTAGCATTCGTAACTGTAATAAATGAGAACAGGTGCAACTTCTATACTGAAACAGAGATGACGACCTTCCACATGACGAGAGTGGGAGTTGTTTTTACATCGATACCTCCCATCACCGGACATACTTATAATAGCAGACTATAATTTTCGATACTCATCATTCAATCATAAAGCACTTTTCGATGAATTCTTATCATCGATAATCTAGTTTTTAGCCATGACGTCAATGTTATTGGGTTCAACGTCCACTTTCCTTTCCTTTCCAATATACTTATTCAGGCTGGCTAGTTAAATTTTAAATTATTAGTTTACAACTGGATTTTAAATATGCGGAAAATATCTAGCTCACGATTATATCACGTATTTTATTTATACAATATTAACTAAGAATTTTATTATGGAATAATAATTCAATAATTGAAGCATTTCTCTTTGATAAATAAGCCTGTTTAATTTAAAATATTATAATTTTAATGTTTTTTTTTTTTAAGAATTAAAATATTCATATTCATATTTAAGTATTCGCAATTAGGTTAATAACTGGAAAATCTCTTAATGTATCTATAAACTGTATTTAAGTCAACCCAACAAACCATTTCGTGACCTTTACGTTACCGTAGTTGAAGTTTCCAAATGACTTATTGTCTTTTCAGTTTTCTTAGAATAAAAATAATAGCATTGAAGATGACATTATGATAATTCGGTATTCTCGGCAGAAATCCAAAAACATAATTTAAATGAAAATATGAGGTACTTAATCTCAATGGAACATCTCATTCTAGATGCTTTTCTTCTGTTGTAACTAAATAGGCATCACAAATCTGAATAGGTATATTTACAATGATTTGTGTTGTCTTTTTAGATTATATATTGTCTATAAAAGCTTTGAAACATTAAAAAGCATTAGTTATAATTCCATTTCTTTAAATTTTATTACTGTAACAATTAAAATTTTGATAACAAGACTGACATTTCGGATTTCAACATTTAATAATAACAATTATTATTTATTTAACTGATAAATAAAATATTATTTTATGTTAATAAAAATGTTTAAAATGACATTATTCTAAATATTATTGTCTATTAAATAATTCTGTAAATTCTAGAATATGTAATTTATAATTTTTAAAATTTAAATGAAGCTTATTGTTCAATATTTATAAAAAATTATAATATAACGTCATCGTTATTATAAGGTTAAATAATATTTCTTATCATATTATAACAAAAACGTGATGACAGAATCAAAGGCAACTGATAGATACCATAAATCTCCAATTATCGTGACTATGTATACGTTCAATAGATATTATTCTATCCTCAAGAATATATTTAAAAGACTATATATTAACAATGCTTCGTCAATATTTCTTTTTTGTATTAAAATAATACGTTTCCAAAGAAAAATAAAGAATATCTTTAAGAATTAAAAGGAATTTTTTTTTATTATTCCAAAGAATCGAATTTGAAATCATTCATATACTATTTTCTTTAAAAGAATGTAAAACTGCTTTTTTATTTCTTATTCAAAATATAAAAAATTAATTTTTAAACTTTTTTTTTACGAAGAAAGAACAAATTATTTCTAACACATCTTTTACGATACGTGTGAAATAAATTTTAAACGATAAATGTGGTATATAATCTATTGGAAAGTTATAATCCATATAATCCCGTGCAATTATATGGCATCTATTTGAATGGAAATTTGGTTCTTTCATTTTCAATTACGTCATAAAAAGGCTTTAAAGGTTAAATATTCAGAAAATGATAGGAAGAAAATGATGACCAGTTGGCAAAGAATGGCTATCAACTGTTCCAAATAAAAAAGAAGCGATTTCAAGTAAAGAAATTAAAAAAGGAGTGTTTCGTCTCCACCCTTTAGGGGTGTGGGTTACTTGAACAAAGCTTTCAAATCGTTAAAAATTTCGATGTTTTGAATGCGACGTACGTTAACATTTTCAATTTCTACCATTTTAAACTGTAAGACTATACGTTTTTACTATTATCTAGAATTGTATAGTTTGAAACTGGCTTTGTAGTAACTGGCTGGTTAAAATTCGTAGTAAATTTGTTTGAGAAATATTTTCCAGAAAGGAAACAAGTTGTCTTGATAATTAATCATAGTAACTTTCTGTTATGAATTAAGTCTATCTAAATATATCTGAAAGGAAAAAGTAATTCAGAACATATTTTGACAGATTTAATGGAAAATCTTTTACGTTATTATAATTAGTTTTAAAAATATATCGGCAGAAACTATCAGAATAATTTTATTTTATCATATTGTATTTGATCTTTAAGTTAATAAGTTAAGTACTATAAATGAGATTTTAATGTGTTCAATATTTTTATTTATTTTATTTTACGATCAAACAAAATACATTCATTAATAAACAAATAATTTAAATAATTAAATTCAGCAAATGATCATTAAATAAAAATTTAAAATTTAATTAAATTCAATTACTGTTAAACTATTTACTATAAATAACAATCATAATTTGAATTTTTAAAAATATTTTATAACAAATTATAACTTAAATAGGATGGAATTTAACGTAACTATAAATCTAAAAATTAAAATTTTCTCTTATTTCGATGTCAAATAATCGAAAATAAATTATTTAATGTATTAATATAGGAATTTATTTATATATTTTGCTATAAAAATTTTGAAAACAAATTATTTTAGATGACCAAATCACATTAAAAATAGTATAAATTTAAAAAGAAAAAAAATTTGTATTCATAGAAATTATAAATACCAAAATTTTTATTTCATGTTTTAGTATATAAAAATACATAAAACTATAAATTCTCAATGAAACAAGATCGATGATCCAGTTCACATTTCGTTGCTTAGAGAAGCAATATAATGTGAATCGGAACCATTTTCTTTAGTACCAACAAGAAGAGATTTTACAGATCCAACAAAATTTAATAATAAAATGTGTTCTTGTTGTGGAAGAAATGTATATATATATATACAGTCCTACATACACAATATATCGATTTTTATCAAAAATTTAATTACAGTTTTAGCAACGTTATTAATGAGTAATCAGATATCATCGATATGGGGAAATATCAAAGCGGTAAATTATAGTAAAATATCTGATACAAAACAATCAATCAAAGATGATATAGAAGATGAAGTGTGCTAACTTTCGATTGGAAATTTGCCTAGAAGCTATGTGGTATATCATCGAAATGAGATGACGAGGTCAACCTGGATCCATACGATTTACAATTTTTAGTATATGAATCTTTCAAGTAAACTGGAGCAAACGTGATCTTGGTAATGGAGAAAGTAATATAATATTAATAAGAAAAAAAATCAGGTCTTTGTCTTTTCAATATTAATGTGATCTATATTAAAAAATACCTAACTGAAAACCTTTACGAATTTGATTATCAAATTATAGAGATGTTCGATACAATATTTAGGAATTTTGTAATACTAGTGTTATTTATAATGCAATTATTTCAATTATTTATAGTTTTTTTTTATCGAGTTATACTTAAAATTTTATAAAGAAAAAATTATTTATCTATTTAATAAGTAATTCGCGTTGGTGAATTTGACACAATATACACGAGATGGCTATTTTTCTATTTTTCTATTAATTTCTTATCTTATTTATCTTAAAACTTTGTAAATTTCTTTTGATAGAAAGTAAATTATTTAAAAAATAGGAAAATATTTTAAGCAAAATTATTTCTATTATTTATTAAAGAGCAGATAATTAAAAAGACAACTCATTCTGTATAATTGTAAATATAATTTGTTTAACTGTTATAACGTTAAGTTATACTTTACGATTTTAATAAAATATTAATTTTATTTATAATTTATAAACAATATTTAATGATTTTAACACAATTTATAATGATGATAGCATCTCATTTCTTCTTTCGCATTGAATAAAATCAAAATCTATTATCTGAGAAGATATCACTTAGCCATCGTGACGTCATACGAGATGTGACCTGACAGCGATCACGATCGGGCCAACTGTTCAGATATCCGATAATCTGACGGCAGGTATGTGATAATGGGTGGAAATTACAGTGGAAAGTAAGGTGTTCGGTCAGAAGAAACGCTTTCATTAATCTCTTCTATTATCATCACTTTATCTATCATACTCCAAAATAATGTAGCATTATCACGTATTGCCCAATTATAATTTTTAAACAAATACAGTAATTTTATTAATAAAATAACCAAGTATTATTTCATATTTTACTTATCGAATCCTTTAATAAAACTTATATAACAAATAATACGGCATTAAGCTATCAATATTACAAAATCCTAACACAGAGTAAACGAGATATGTATAAATTGAATTTACTCTAAATTACACTCAAAATTTGTAAAGATTTTTTTTCATAATACTTTTCCGGGATCATTTGTATGACCTAGAAAGGTCGCAACCCGTGCTACTCTATTCTAATAACAAATTGTTCGCTTTCTTTAATATCCTTCATGCAATTATTTCTAGTGGAGTGACAGCTGAAATGTTAAGGTTATTCTCTATTTTGTTATATCTCAAGGCAAGATTTTTCTTAATTATCTATCTATAATGAAAAAAGTTTCCAAAGTAAATATATAAAATAATAATTTAGTCGTTATTTAATGATTTCGTTGAGAATCTCAATTACCTCGCTCCAAATAAATGAAATGAAAAAAAATTATATTATGTATATTATAATACAGTATCATATATACATGAATTTAATTAAGATTTAGGCCTATAATAACAATTTTGATTATATGCAAACTTATTTAAAACAATACAAAAATGCAATACAAAAAATTTGGTAATCTTTGTATTTAATAAAACTGAGAAAATTTCATAAAATTAAAAGGAAAAAGAAATGTTTTTAGCTTTAATTGTGTATTTCTAAATATGTTCTTAGATGATTTTGTAATTAAATATAAATTGGTAGAAATGTTAATAATTTTAGCGTTAAATATTTAATAAGTGTGTAGAATAGAAAATATTTTTTGTTGAAATAAATACGTTGTTATTTTAACCTGAGCAAACCAAGTAAATGGACATTGTTACAATTTTAACAACATTAAATAAATACGAATATTGCAGGTTGGGTTAATGTAAACAAAACTGATAAATTGTTAAGAATATATGTCTAATAAATATTACAAATCGAATGGACGAGGCTGTTAAGGTCGTTAGCCTACACTCGGGGGGGAGAAAAACGGGGATCGTATCCAGGCATTCGCAATACCTCATGAATTTTTTGGGGAGGTGGTCTCTTCTGGATATGTCGAACACCGTCCCTCACTTTCGCAGTGTGGACTTGTTCAGAAAAAAGATTCTTTTAGTGTCTACCGAGAGGAGAGTTAAAAATAATTCCGTATAATTTTATAAGCTCATAGCAAATTCCTTTATTGTATACGATATATTTATTTATCAAATTATTAGTTACCACATTTTTAATTCCAGATATAAATAACAGAAGACTTAGGAGTTATACAATTATTAAATTTTCAATTTTTTTCGCGCAATTTATATAAAATTCAATTTAAACTTGTCAAAAAGATACGAAGACAACTGACAATTTATATTTATATAAACAATAATATTAATTTCCGAAAGTAGATTTTTTTTGTCGTGGGAGTTCCCATCAATGATATTACTTTGGGATGGTGGGGAATGAAAAAAGAGATAAAAGTTGCTAAACTTTCATCTCTAAGCGATCTTGCTTGTCTACATGAAAAATTATAGCTTCTGTAATTTTCTGTGGACTATTAAGTGATGTAAGGAGAGGAAAGATTTCATTTTTGTTAAGGAAACTATGCAAGATTTTTAATTAATAAGGGCAAAGAGGCAAATAGTATTCTTTTATTATTTTATCTTGCTTCTTTTCAATATTGTACAGTAGGAAAATATCTCTAATTAAATTTAAATTTGCATTCATCACGCAACTTCAAAGATAATACGAATAACAATGCTTATTTTTATATTAAATATTAAAATTTAAATTTCTTCCTGTATCTAGGATAAGTTGATTTTAAAAAGATAAATATTTACGTATGATTTTATACTCAAAAATTTATAAATAAAGTCTAGACTATAAACGTTGTATAATATTGTATATAAATTAAAGTTGATTTTTTTGAAGTATGAAAAATATTAACTCTTCTAAAATGGAACTGGTCCTATATATTATTATGTTTATTTATTCATATACGGTATGACATATCTATGGAGAAATATTAACAGCTTTAATTAATGTTCTCGCTATATTACATTAACACAAACGCGGTTCGTAAGATATGAAAAATGTTGCTGTTATAAATGTTGAGCGATCTCCCGCTGAAAACTACTTTCTATTGTCAAATGACAGAGAAAATACAAAGCATTCGTAACCTTTTATCCGAAAAGGTCAAACTCTATCCGTACGAAATGAAGATTCTTGTGCTCGACTGAGTTTTGAAGGATTATGAAAACAGTATGTGATAAAAAGAGGACAGACATGATTCTGTAGTCTATTGTTAACGATGATTTACTTCTTATCCTTTCTTACATGCGAAGAAATAATAGAATACGTTGAAAAATTTATCTTATTAATGCATTCAACTGTATTGAATAATATTCCAATTCCGTATTTCCATCAAAAGCAGTTTTAAAGGACTTCATCGTTTGATACAAAATAATACTTTGTTAAATTATTAACAAATAATAATCGTTACCACTTAAGATTTTTAGTCAATTCATATAAAAATTCTTATACATTTTGTATACAGTTTATCTCTCATTTAAAAAACTGAAACTTTAAAAATAATTAAAGTATAAAAATATATGAAATGATTTATACCTTACATAAGTTTAGATTTTAACATAATTAACCAATTGATATCCACAATATAATTACGTAGAAATCTTCACACTTTTAATATAAATTATTCCCAAATTAATAGCTTATTACATATTTATAAGGTTTATTATTAGATTATCGCGAAGACAAACGGCAATTTCCAATAATTAATTATCAAAAATACCGCTCGATAGGAAAGTGAAATCTCGAGTAAGTCCACCTTTTCCCTCTTATGTTAACTAAGATGTCCTGGAGGCACGATTGCGTCATTTGTCTTTCAATTTTGTTAAGAAAAATTGGAGCAGTAGCTTATGATGGGCTGTTGGATGTAGAACATCTCCACCCCTTTTGGGCCTCCTAAATAAGTATATAAGCTTGTTGAAAGTATCAGTAAAGCACCAAAGAACAATCTTCTCTGATTCTTCGAGTTGTAGTAGAAATTCCCTACTGAACTGAAGATATAACTCCATACATTGGCATTATTTTCGTAGGTATCACTTCTAAACCTACTCCGATATTTTCTCTAAGTTTTTATTTATATTTATTATATATTTTTACAGTTATTTTATTTCAAATATCAATATTCCACCACGATGCGGTGTACAAGCATATCACTAATTTTATTAAGTAAGTATTTTTTAAAATATTAATTAGTAATAAAAATACTCTAAGCTAATTTCCTAAAAGAAAATTCCTCATAAAAATATTACAAATGATTGATATTAAAGTTATTTCAATTAACAAAAATCATCAAACTGTACAGTACTTACTTTTATTACAAACGATCCGAGGACAAGTGCGAAGATAAGGAAGTATTTTTCCTGTGTTCAGCACTAATTAATACCCTAGCGGCGATTATAAAAGTTTTTTTAGAGTAATACTCTGTAGTAAGATAATTTTATCCTTTGGAACGTTTAAATAATATAATAAATTTATATTATAGGCGTTTGTGCAACTTTTCTTCATGCTGAAAAAGTAAGTATCGTTTTTTACTTATAATCACAAAATCCAACATTATAATCTAATTTTTACAACTTTATTTTAGACGAAACGGGCTGCTTATGCTAATGGTGGAAATGGTTACGGAAATGGCGTCTACAATGGTGCAAACGGAAATGGAAAAGCTTACGGTAATGGCGCTTCTTACAGAAATGGTAATAGAGCTAATGGTGGCTATAATGGTAATGGAGCGTACAGCAATGGAAACGGAAATGGAGCCTACAGTAATGGGAATGGCAACGGAGCATACGCTAACGGAAATGGCAACGGAGCCTACAGCAACGGAAATGGTAATGGAAACGGGGCATATAGCAACGGACGCAACGGGGCTTATGGTAACGGTAATGGTAATGGAAACGGAGCATATGGCAACGGAGCCTACGGTAATGGAAATGGTGTTTACGGCGTTGGAAATGGCATTTACGGAAACGGATATGGAAATGGTTATGATGAATACGAAGATTTAGGAGTGGAAGCTTTCGGTACACCAGGTGTTGATTTCCCAGTTTTCAGCGAAGTACCCTTAACGAGTTTTAGTTGTGCTGACCAAGCATTTCCAGGTTATTTTGCTGATCCTGAAGCTCAATGCCAGGTTTGTTGATAAATTTACGATTTAGTCAATATTGTTTTTAAATAAATTGAATGATTTATATATTTTTAAATTTTAGGTATTCCATATTTGTCAATCAGATGGTCGTCAAGATAGTTTTTTGTGTCCAAATGCTACTCTTTTCAATCAACAATACTTTGTCTGCGATTGGTATCATAATGTTGACTGCAGTTTAGCACAAAGTTTTTATGAATTGAATGCTGAATTATTTAAAGAATCAAATGGTAATGGCTATTACAGTAATGGTTATGGTAATGGTAATGGAAACGGCAATGGTATTTCTGTGTACGGAACAGGAGCAATTGGTGGAAAATACGGAGAAAATGGCGTTTACCAAAGCATCTCTAACGGTTACAGAAATGGAAATGGCAATGGCTACAATGGTAATGGAGCAGCTTATTCAAATGGAAATGGAGCTTATCGTAATGGACAAAATGGTAAATATAGAAATGGAGGAAACGGTAATGGACTCAATGGAAATGGCTACAGCAATGGTCAAAACGGTGCTTATGGAAACGGAAACGGAAACGGAGCTGCTACCTACGGTAATGGAAATGGTGGTTATGCAAATGGTAACGGTAAGAATGGAAATGGTAACGGATACAATGGCGGTAATGGCTATAGCAATGGAAAAGCACGTAATGGATATAGTAATGGACTTAATGGAATCAATGGTTATAGCAACGGAAAAGGACGCAACGGATATGGAAATGGCAATGGCAATGGCAATGGAAACGGATTAGCAGTTTACAGCAATGGTCGTAACGGTGGATATGGAAATGGAAATGGTCGTAATGGTGGATATGCCAATGGCAATGGGAATGGAGCAGCTGTTTATGGAAATGGAAACGGATATAGTAAAGGACTTAATGGCGGTAACGGAAATGGAGCTTATAGAAATGGAAACGGAAATGGCAATGGTTTAGCTTATAAAAATGGAAACGGAAACGGATATGCTAACGGTAACGGTAATGGTGCAGCTTCTTACAGGAATGGAAACGGCTATGCTAATGGCAATGGAAATGGCTATGCAAATGGTAACGGAAATGGAAACGGAGCGCTTTATTCTAATGGAAATGGAGCTCTTGTAAATGGCAATGGTTATGCCAATGGAAACGGAAACGGCGCAGCAACTTATAAAAATGGAAATGGTTACGTCAATGGAAACGGAAATGGCGCAGCAGCTTATAAAAATGGAAATGGTTACGCCAATGGTAACGGAAATGGCGCAGCATATAAAAATGGAAATGGAGCAAGTTCTTATAGCAACGGTAATGGTTTCGCTAACGGAAATGGTAATGGCTATTCTAATGGGAATGGAAACGGAGCGGCTTACTCAAATGGAAATGGAAACGGAGCTGCTTACTCAAATGGAAATGGAGGTCATGCCAATGGAAATGGCAACGGTAGCAAAAGCTACAGGAGATAATACTCATCACTGCTGTAAATTGTTTATATTAATTAATAACAATATTTTGTATGTATCGCGTTGTGAATTCGCTTAATGCTTGTTAGCCAATGGGAAATATTTGTACAGTATAAAATGTGTAAGTTTATTATATAGACAAATTAGTCATACGTAGTGGTAAGGCGTTATTGGTTGGTATGCAGTCCGCTATTTGTGTTATATGTTCTTTGTTTATTATGTGAATGTGCAAACATGTGATATCATCTGTGTTTATATATTATTTTCTTATATTTGCAAATAAAAATGCAATTGAATTTATAAATTTCGCTTAGTCTTTCCATGCTTTTTTAACTATTCACAATTTTTCTACAATTTCTTTTACGAAAAGTTTTAATTTATTAACGTTATTATTTCATTACAATTATTTTATTTTAATTAGATTTCTACAATATAATCGAAGATTTTAAATAGAATCAAAGTAGAAAAAAAATAACCCGTAAATAAAATATATGAATTAAAAAATATTTTTTTATTCAAAATTTTGAAAAAAAAAGTATATATATATATATATATATATATATATATATATATATATATTTCATGGATTTAATCTTCATTTTTAATTATCTAATTAAACAATACTAAAATAACAACAACAATGTAACTGGATAGAGTTTAAACATTATTTTGTTTATTTAATTAAATGAATTAATATAATTAAAAAATATTGTTAATGATCTAAACTTGTAAATTCTAATAATTTTAGATTAGTGCTTATATAAAACATCAATCTAAATTTATTTTAATAAGCACAGCTTGTACTTCAGAAAATTGATTTAATTAAATATAAACTTAGTCTAAATCAGTGTTTTTCTTTTATTTGAAAAGTTAAGTTATACATATATATGATTATAGTCAATATAAGAACGATTCAGATTACTGAAATTTATTTTATAAAATAAATCGACGTTAAAATATGTGTCAAGTATCAAGTAGATGTAATAAATTTGAATCAAAATCTTTCCTTTAATTAAATTCTAATAAAATTAATAAGATTATTTCAGGACATTCAGAGATTATCACAATAATGATATGATTAATATCTTTTTATTATTCTCAAAAACAAGATTAACATTTTTTAACTTTAAGAATAATAATACGATATTAATCATGCAACCAATTATCTACGCCATTTGTTTATTTAATTTTCCTGAATATTATTCTTTTCTCACGATATTATCCCTTTAACATTTTCCAATAAATTAGCTCTGCTTAACATATAATCTTTTATTAGTCATCTCTGTTTCTTTTGCCAGAATGTGGCATTTATTAAATGAACACCTGTCAAGTTGTTATTAAAATATAAAATATATAATGAGCAATATGAAATTATGCAAAAAACTTTATTGAATAAATGAATAATTGATATTTTACAATGCTTCCTCCAGATATTTCATAATAATATTCCATTATTTTGTAGTGTTTATTGTTACAATTAGTAGGTCATACTTTGTACTATAAAAAATATTATTTTTGTATAAAATTAATGTTTTTATATAATAAATTATATGTTTAAGATAACTATTTAAAAGATTTTACCTCAAAAATTTACTTTATAGTCAAGCATTTTGATAAAATTAATCTAATACCTGATAAACAATGCTTGTTTTCCACATGATATAAATACGAGGGATCCAAGCTAACTAAAATAAAATTTTAAATATTATTTTCCTATTAAAATGCATTTATTATTCATATACAAAAGTTGATATTGTTAACAGAATAAAAATAGGATTTAACTATTTTTATTTTAAAATATAACTTATAATCTTATTTTATTTTTAAAATGTAGCAAGTTTATAGCATTTTAATTATATAGGAAATAAGCGTTAAAATTTTAAACTACCTTAAAATTTTTCGAGATTTGTAAGCTTAGTAAAGATACTATCATTATAAATCAAGGAAATAATATTTCAACTATAACATTAATACACCCACGCTCATTCGAAATATCACATAACAACTTCTCGTGACTACAATAAAGAAGCAATTGTTATATGGTGTAAATATTCGTGAGATGAAAAAATGATAAAGTGACATAATTGATATCATAATTCACATTCACAGTTTCATGAAAATAAATTCTGAAATAGAAAGCATTTTTGATAAATTGAAATAACAAACAAGAAACATACGGCACACTCTTGCTAATCTGACTCTTAACAATCCACCATAACTTTATCATTTTTGCCTCTTAGTCATGTTTTCTTAAAAATACATATAAATTTAATGTTATAAGTTTACTATAAGGATTTACTGTCTCACTGTACGTAATTTCACAATAAAAAAATTGCTACAAGACCCAGAAAGAATCAGTAACGAAGGTTGACAGGTTATTTATTACTTTTAGACCTAACTCTCAATAGCATACACTCAGTAATCCGGCGTTGTCGCTTATCCATGTCCAAGGAATAACCAGATTAGCAAGAGTCGAGTATATATTAATCCTTTATAAATTATTTTCGTTATTTGAATTGTTTTACTACATATTTTTAAATCGTATTACATTATAATTTGTTTTAAAATGTTTAACAAATATAAAAGGTAAATTATTTTAACAAGTGAAGCTAAAATAGAATACAAATTAGTATTTGTTATCCTTTGAGCGTGATCAGAAATATTTCGAATTTATAAATTCGAGAACATTATCATTTCCAACAACATTTAAACATAAGTTTTAGTAGCTATACACGTTTGCAAAAAGTTATGTTTTATTGAAAATAAGGCAATTTCCTTATGAAATTGTCGCTATGTTTTATTTATTAAACAATGTTAAAAATTAAATCCTTACATTTTAAAGTAATACACACATTATTAAATAAAACATTTAAAAAGTTTCTACCAATTATACAAAATAACTTATGTTTAATAAGTTAACTATGTCTTTAAAAGTATTATTGCAAAAATAATTATTAAACAAAAAAAATCTTTCTCGTTAATATACTGAGAAACTTAAATAATTCTTACATAATGTTAGTGCATTCGGCAATTTGTGGGATTTTCTTTATCAAACGTTCCTTAAATTAAATCTATTGCATCATCTTGTAACCTATAGAAGTGAAAAATTTTAGTTCGTTTCTCAATTATTTAATAGCATTAAAAATACAATTAGATCAATACCTTTAAGCTAAAAATTTCGGTAAAATCAACAGATTATTTCTCAATTTTTATCGATAGTTTTTGGGGTTGAATGTCGTGTTTTTCTTAGGCATCTCATCAATTTTTATACACAGTACTATATTTTATTTTATTTTTTATGTTATGAAAACCAGGTAATTTATTTGGTGAAAATTTATATCAGCTATTGAAATAATATATTAATTTATTGAACTAAAAATAAATTTAAATAATATTTTTTAAATTTATTCTTCTTTTTCAGAATTTTATAAATGAATGAATACAAATGAAATTGTTTAAAATAATGTAGCCTACATCAAATCTTACTTTATCACACTTAAGCCTGACTAATCACATTTAAAAATTCTCAAATTTATTGCTAATTGTAAGTTTTGAATTAAATATCAGTAAACTAATTAAACATTACAGCAAAAAAGTGACGTATTTTTAATATATTCTAAGCCTTTAATTCTTTCTGTTCATTTGACCCAAATGAACAGAAAGATTTTTAAATTTATACAGAAAATATATAATAAATAAATAAATTCAACAGAAATAAATTTAAAAACATTAATTATAGTGATATAATTTTAAAATTTTATTCAAAATTTTCTTTCATTTTCTACTTCTTTCCATTTACAGCATTATCAGATTTATTTCATGAATATAAGTTTTATCTTGTAAATAAAACTTTAATAGAATTAAAATATCAGTTTTGAAATAAATTTTGATTTATTAATTAAAATAGGTTAATATTACTGGTAAAAACTAAAAAAAAAGAGTTTAAAATAATGAAAAAGAATAAATACTTCAATTATTCAGCATAAGCTATATCTTTTCATAAAATGAATTATGTAAAAAATTAACTAAAAATTTGTTCTCAAAGTAAAACTAGTATTGATTTAATATAATTAGTAATTAGTCTATGTTATTGTAAATTGACTGGTAAACTGTATTGTAAACTGACTAAAATTGTAGAAAAATATATAATAATAACTTTGAATTATATTTTACAGTTACAAATATTTTATCTAATAGATTTAATAGTACTGACAGTTATATTCAATATGCTATATTGATTAATTGTCAATTGAATAAATAATAAATTTATGTTTATGTAAATACTATCAAAACACAAAACATAAATCCACCTAAATCACTTAAAACTTGTATGAGAAATCGATTTCACAGTTCAAATATTTCATGTCGAGTTAAAAATTTTATTTAAATATTTATTAATTAATAGCATTTAAAAGAGAAATTTGGACATTGATCAGCTGAAAGTCACGTAAAGTATTAAATTAAGAAAGAAATGGAAAACGTTTAGTTGCTTTTCCTCACTCATTGGTTTCAGATTCGATTAAAAATCCCCAAACACGAAATGAAAATGTTATTTATTAATAATAGTCGATAAAATCAATAAATTATCAACAATAAATAATGTAAGTGCGATTGTCGTCCTTCGTGGAAAAGAGGCAAGAATCCATAAGCTTATTTCAAACAAGCAGCAACAAACTTCACACTAATTTGTTATTATTCAAGTGAATTTCATATTAATGAAGTAAAATGGAACTTTTATGATCGTTATTCGATGTTTGTATCGTTTAAAAAAATATTCACGATAGTGGTCCGCGGGATTCAAAATCGTGAGTTTAGTGAACCGTGAGGTCAGAAAGGCTGGCGACCACTGGGCTATTATTTAATATTGCGTTTAATTTGTACATTTTTTCGTACGAGTTTATATCCTCTTTATTCATTTTAATTTTTTTTTCTAATTGTTAATTAAAGATTTGGTGATCATTTTAGGAGATCAAAGGCGGGGATTTTATATGTCCATGAAGTTGATTCTCGAATTTTAAATTGGCTAAATCTAGCAAACTATTTGGTATTAAAAGGTTGATATTGGAGAAAAATTATCAGAATGATCACGGACTTTATACGCACATATTTTTAATGTGGTAAAGTTTATTAAACCTGCTAATCAAGAAACAAAAGTTGTCTTTAGCGGTCTTAGCACCGGAAAAAATTTTATTTATATTTGAAATTCTCTACTCTGGTTTTTCAAATGGATTGCGTCGAATCTCTTCGTATCCATCCAAGCTAAATCGTTTGTTAAAAGCGCGGGCGTATTAATCTATTCACAGATCTTTGGATTGGTTAAAATCTGGGTCAAGGAATGACTTCAGAGATTAGGAAGACTTACGAAGAAGATAATAAAATCGCTAGTTTCGAATCAGTTTCCAGACGTTCTACATTTCTCGAATCGCGATAATGCGTTTCATAACAGCTAAATAAAAAGAGAAAAGAAATATCTGCGTTATTGCAAAACAGAATTTTTTTCTTTACATTAAATTTACATTTCATTTCAAACAAAATTCAACATTATTAATGCAGTGTGTAAATAGCTTTTAGTTTATACATAAATTTAGATGTGAATGTAAGAAAACTGGAAATAATTTGCTTACAGATAATGTATCTTTTGATATTCCTGTATAATACGAATTTCAAGTACTAAGAAGAAATGTATTAATACATTTAAATTTTTATTTTATTTGCATGTAATATTATGAAAAAAAGTAAAAATATTTTGACTATATCTTATATTAATAAATATTTAATAACTGTCTGTTGCAATACCAGGAAAAATTTAGAAAATAGCTTGTTTAATGATTAAATCATCTCTTTTTTTCATAAAGTTAAAAATCATATATCATTGGATTTTATTTTATTTGTTAACGCCAGGCATCAATAAACTAAGGGCTATATGGCCAGTGTCAATTTTACCCATTACGAGCGTATCTGGCACGCAATTGGGTCGGTCAGCATGGATTGTCTTTGTGATTTTTCACAAAGTCCACATCAACTATCAGCGATTTTCCTACCTGTGATTTTTCGTAAATAGTTCAGATAGAATGTTTATTTTATTGACTTCTTATAGCTTATATAAACAGTTTAGATCGGATTTGGATCTGCATATATCATTAAAAATTAAATTAAAAAGTAAATTTAGAAATATAAACACATTAAAAATTAAATGAGTTGTTCAAAACATAGAAAAATAAAATTTTTAAGCATATATTTTCAAATGAGAATTTTTAGAGCAGAACAATATAAAATATTATTTACAACTAATTGGATTGTGAGTTTTGGTTAAGGGATTATTTATGGTTTTACGGTGAACAATAATCGTGTTTCTATGATCTTTGATTACTATAAATGTTTATGTAATGTGTTTTTTACTTGTTTTAAACATTTCTAATAATTATAATTGCTGTACTGTAATAAAAAAAAGTTTGAATATCAACGAAGAAATTAAAAACTTCTTGAAAAATTATTGCATTCTTTAAATAATTTCTAGTGAAATTTTTAAATAATTTGGATATTAAATATTACTTTTCTTTAATATGATCTATAATATAGTTAATTCTCCAGTAACGGCCACCTTCCAACAATGACAATTTTTTATGAACCTGTCAGTGATCGTTGTTCAGATTTGTCTGTACTTTGTTTAGGAAATAATCTTTTGAACTGCAGTCTGAGTCATATTTGTAAAGAATCGCATGAGTTGTCATACCGGTATATAATTTGACATTCCATAATAATTAGCAACTATAATTAAATAGCATAATGTGAAGCCCATAAATTACTTTTTTTTTTAAATTGAGATACGAAAACTTGATACAATAAAAATATTTGTATTAATATTTACCAAAAAATTATATGGAATGGTAAAACTGTACTCTACATCTTTTATAATAAGTGATTTGAATTTGACAACGCGACACATGGGCGATCTGCCAAAGGGGGATGACACCCAGGAGGACTTTCTAAGGAAAATTGATCCCTATTTAGGAGTTACAAAAACGTGAAGCAAACCCGGAAAACTCCAAGGATTCGCGCTTCACCAACTGGCTAGACACGTGACCAACTATCAGTGTTCAGTGATTTTATACACTCGGCCATTGAGGGAGCTCTTTATAATAAGTGATACAGTGAAGATAAGAATACATATGGATTTCTTTAGAAAATTTTTATGAAAACAATATTCAGCATATGGACGTTATATTGTTAACCGTTATGTTCAATAACGTACGTTTATCAATTTTTAAAGTTTAATAACAATACCAAATAGCTTTAAGTATAACAATATTACGAAAATTTTTATAATTTCAATTAGCAAAAAATAGAATTTTGTATAAATAAATCTCTCTGCCCGAAATATATTTTAACTTGAATATACATGATTTATTGCATTTACAATAGAAATATTTAATTTATGAAATTAACAAAGTAAAAAGCGTACGGCAAAATCCATTAAAAGTTTTAATTTTTATTAAATTTTAACCCTATAGAAGATTTATGGAAAAGAACGATTACAATTATACTCAGAATTTCAAGAGAAGCAAGAATTTTTAATTATATTTTAAATAAATGTAAAATATCTATTATGAATATAATAATTAATGTTTAAAATGTTTTTTAAATAAATAATCTTGCACTGTTCTTCATGTTCAGTATTAAAAGCGTAAAATAATACTTTGAGTTGGTTAATATAAAGTTATTTATTTATTTTTTTTAATTTTTTAACTTTAATAAACTAAATAATATATTAATATTAAATGTTTTCATTTATATTAATCATAAAGCATAAATTTTGGCCTTTATTTAAAACATTAAATATTTATTTACACAATAAATTAAAATTAATCATAGCAAATAAAATAATATATAAAAATGTCAGTGATTGATTATTTCTATCGTAATGAATTTATTAGAAAAAGCATGACTATTAGTCATAACAGATGGCAGCACTTTAGCTATAAAAATAATATATTAATTAATTATGAAAACTTTTTATTTAATTATCCATGACTTAAATTACACATATTTAAAATAATAATTAAACATTTTTCTTCTTAATTATTAATTAAGAACTTTAATTTATTTTACATCTCAATAATTTTAATATTTACTACCAGATGGCTGTGTGTTTTGTATTCTTAATACTGAAAATAGTCAATGTTGATAAAATAAATTATAATATAACTTTGTATACACATAATGTTAATTATTACACATAATGTTACACATAATGTTAATTATTAGCGTGCAATAATAACTATATTATAATATTTTTAAAATAAATTAAATGTAAACTTTATGATTAATAAATATATAATTTGTAGAAAGATTTATCATATTTATATTTTATTACATTTCATTTTAAAATAATAAAAAATTAATAGAAATATTTCATTGTAAATATATTAAACTTTATCTTTTATGATTTTCTTTATATTTAACTGTAATGGTAATCTTTCTATTTATCTAATTAATTTTACTCGTTATCTCTAATTGACAGTTTATGTAAATATACTAATTAGAATAAATGATATTTAACAGCAAAACTAGTGACGTAACGATTTAATACATATCGGATATAAATTCCTTGAAGATTTGGGAAAGCTTCTGTGATTAGTTGAAAAGGGTTTTACCTCATTTTCCAAAAACTCTATTAAAGTTCCTTGAATTTGGAACTTTTTACGCTTATTATTATTATTAATAGTTAATCTGAGAAAAATCAGAAATGTAACTAAGGAAAACTTTATGTTTTATGATTATTGTTTGTTTATTTTTCTTAATTTTTGAATAAATTTACGAAAATAAATATTTTAAAATTAAAATAATTTTTAGTCATTATAAAAACCTATAATATATTATCTCTACAAAGTCTAATAAATTTATTATGTTTAAATTATTTATAAAGTAATGAAATAATAAATATAAAATATGAAATTGTACTTTAAAAAATAATAAATTCAAATTAAACGTTTTAAAAAAAATTAATAACAAAAAGAATTTTATTTTGAAAGAAATGAAATAGTTTATTTTTATAGAGTTTAAAAAACCAAAACATTTTGTTATTTTTCTCTATTTTATTTTTATATATCAAAATGTTGTATACAAAAAGTAAATTTCTGTTATGACCTTCAATATTATATTTCACGAGAATTTTCCTTCATCGATAATATATATGCTTTCGAACAGGAAATAAACATTATTGTGAATAAAAGAATTATTTACGTAAAAATATACGTGAAAAAAATTAAGAATGAAGCAAATTTACATTCAAAATTTTTTACACATTACCGATGATCCCGTTATTTTATTTTGTTTTCTAATTCTTTAAATCAAAATTAAATTAATACACGATTTTTCCATTTATAAAATTAAAATAAAATTAAATTAAATTATAAAATAAATTTAAATTATTTAATATAATTATGCTTGAAATGACGTCATGCTTAATTTTATGAAGAAAAAATAATTTGAATTTTATAAACTTGTTCAAGTTTTTCTAATATCCGTGTTGAATAAATTAAATTCAAATTGTATTAAACATAATAGTATAACAAAAATAATATCCTTGAAATACCGTATAGGTAAAATTCATTATAAACTCCACACTTCTATGCATTTTAATAATCTAATCTTAATTACAAAATTGTCAAAAAATTCTTAACGAAATTATAATTACTCGAAAAATATACACACATACAACATTATATACGGCATACCTACAGTTGTATTATATTAAATACTTAGAATTTTTATATAATCATTAAAATGATCTGTACACAAAAATAATGTTTGCTATGTGCATTATTTTCCATTTAAAACTGGTTAATGTTTGAAAATATACCAGTTAATAAATTATTCACAACTGAAAATTCTTCGAAGGACAGCAAGATTTGCTGGTCAAGCTTTTGGAATAATGGAATACAGATGTTAGAAAATGTAAATTAACGAACGACCTACTTTGCACATCACCAATTGCACGATTTAGTGGTTCACCTATTTTATATTCGATGCGGTCTACATTAAAATCATGAAATGCATCTGTAAATTGTCCAGCTGTGACTCTTTATCAAAATGGACGATTTCGGTGAGAAAAATTTATAAAAATAAATAAAAAATATTTATAAAAAGCTTAAATTATATGATACATATAACAATTTATCAGTCCTTCATAACGAAGTAAATCTGGCATAATTGCTATTAGCATGATTTTTTTTATCAATTTATCAATTTTTTTCATGAAAACTGTGTCTGTTTTTTAAATCACACATTTATTAAGTTATCAAATTTATTTACCGGTATTTGTAGAACGTAAATAATAGTATAAATTTATAAAAAATATTATTCAACCGTTAATTATATCTTTATACTAAGAATTATCGGTATTTGCATCCTTGCATCATGAATTATTCCTTGCGTCATTTATTCACTTAGATCCGGTTAGATTGATTCAGTGACTTTCAGTCTAATCGGGAATTTTTTACGATTTTTAAACTGTGTAAAATTTTTAATGGAAAGAGTCTATCTGTAAATAAAACTACAATAATCAATGACAATGTATTTAGAAATTTCGTAATAATTCTGCAAAAAACACCACGAAAGTGAAAAGGATATTCAAGCGTAAATATTAATAATTAGTATTCAAAACTATTTTTTCTTTCCTATGGGCACTAAGATGGTCCTTTTACTTATACCCATCATGGATTCGGCCAGACCCACAACGGGGGATCAAGTGTTGAGAGACGGGACTACCCGCCATACCATATATCTAGGACAGATCACATTTAAAAAAATCCTGCTATTGCTAGCCTGAATTCGATCCAGGGTCCACAGCGTAGTCGATTGTTACCTCAAGGAACTGCCTTTGTCATCCGGCTGTCATCTAACTAGTTTACTTTATAACTCTGAAATGTAGATAATTTTTTGTAATTATTATTTTTATATTTTAACTATTAAAAGAATATCGAAAGTTATATAGATTACAATATTTGTTTTTCTTTAAATTTTTAAAATAAATTAAAAAACATGCAAAAATATGCCAAGCAAAGTATTAAATATTAAATACAGAGATACTAATCAATAGCATTAATATGATATATTTAGGAATTTTTGGTAGGGCACATTATAAGATATTATACGTATGATATCAATTTTATCTACTTAAAACCTTAACAGTTCAGTCTTAGAATATATATACATAAAAGACAAATTCGCTTCACAATTTCTAGATGTTTGTAGTTTGTATCCAATAGACTTCATGGAGAAATTTTTCTAAGGAATCGGAACATTGTCGTTACGACTGTAATCCACTACAATTCAAGTAAATAATATTTAAATATAATATTAATTAATGTTTAAATGATAATAAAAACTTTTTAAAACTGATATTAAATTTATTAAAGATTTTATTCCTGATTAAATTTTATTCTTAAAACATATCCTTAAAAATCTAATCTAGAATTTAAATTAAAAGTTATAACGACGACATTACAAAGCAAGCAGCTAAATCTGTAGTTCTGTTCGATTGTAACATAATATTTTAATAGATTACATGCGTTATTGAATTTAAATGTTATTTGCACATCATCTCCGCTCTAAAAATGTATACTTCTCAGAAAATTTACAAAATACAGATTTACATATTTATAGATAGAATACATCAAGCAATAGAGACGTTTGTATAGATTACTTTATATATCCCGAAGAACTGCCTGACTAAATTTAATAAATATTTTCGTTCGAGCGGAAGAATTGCCGCTAAATATTTTCTTTAGATAATAACTATATTAGGCTATAACGATTGCTATTATGATCTATCTCAAAGGAAAAAAAACCCGATTAGACTATTTTTTCTATCACAGTCTTCTTCTATTTCTTATGAATTTAGAACAGTTATCTTTAATTAATTCGAGTGGAGTATCTAGTATCTATTGACCAACTTTATGTTTTTAAATAATAGTATTGATCATATCTGTCCAATATATTTTCTTAATATTAGAAATGGTAACTGTATTGGAATTGTGTATATTGGTCGTTATTTTGTATGTAAACTGTTTTAAATTTTTAAAAAATTACAAAAGAATCATGCATTCTTAATTGTTTCTCTTTATTTCTTTTATTAGATTATATGGGTTGGAGATTTATCTACATAAATCTTAGAATTAAACGAAATATTTATACTAGAATAACTTCAAAAGCCTCAAATAAATCAACTATGAAATCCATCCTCACTCTCTTTAAATCTGTTATCTTCTATTAATTATCAGAAAATTTTAATCGTCCGATGAAAATAACAGCTTAAAAATTTAAATCAAATTAATTATGTCAGTAGTTTAATTAGAATATTTATTTATAAATATAGATTTTATATAGATTTTTTCATATCGTATAAGTCTGTTTATTTTTAACGATTATGTTCAATAACATATATTTATAAATTTTTAAAGATTAATAACATCAATCAAATAGCTATAAGATAACAACATTGTTAAAACTTTTGTTATTTCAATTAGCAAAAATAGCATTTCGTATAAATAAATCTCCTGTCTGAAATATATTTTAATTTGAATATATATATGATTTATTGCATTTACGATAGATATATTTAATTTATGAAATTAACAAAGTAAAAAGTGTTCAGAAAAATTTGTTAAAATTTATAATTTTTATCAGATTTTCCATTGCTTTTAAAGTTAAAAGCTCTATCAATTTTAAAATTTACTTCTATTTCCTTTTGTGTGATGTTAATATAATTTTAGTTAAGTTCTTTAATATTGCCTTCAAAAATCGATTGTTCTCAACCTAAAAACATAGTAAATTTGTTCATATATTTGCTGAATATCTTAATGTGTAAAGTTAATATATAACATATATTTCAAAACAAATATATTTGATTGTAAAAAATCTTTTTAATTAAATAAACCTTCACTTTTAATTAATACAAAAATCATCTAAATATTTTTAATATCATTACTTCGGTAAGTAATTTCTACTCAGACATAATTTGTAATTTAGAAAGATTCAAAATGAATTTATGTCACTAAAATCAAAAAAAAATGTTTGTAGTTTGCCTATAGACTGAATTCTGTATTTATCAAATAAATTATTTTAAGGAATTTTTCTATTTACCTGAAAAATCCAATTCATCGACCCAATAAATAAATTTGCTTATAAGTTATTCATAATGTTGAAACTTTCATTCAAATCTAATGACAAAAATCAAGAATTTGTTTGACTTTTATTATTAGGATTAGATGAAAGTTTTAACTTCGTAATGAAAATGGATTCTTGGAAATTCAGTCGTTCGAATACAACCACAAATAATAATATTCTTCCGTAATTAAACTTTAAAACTTCCTTAACAGCCGGGACTTGGAAAAGTTTCAAACTTTTACGTTCATCTGTAGTAAAATTATTTCATTATTTTACGGTTGTTCTTATTATTATTTAATTCAAACTGTCAATTTTACATACAGTATACCCAGTATAATCTCAAATCACAAAGATTTATTATATTTTATTTTTAATATTTCCTTTACTTCTAACTTTTCTTTTATATTATTTACTTCTTTAAATCACATTTAAAATATTTTAAAACATTTTCTTCATCTATCGTTCATATGTCTTATATGTTTCAACGTTTCGGCTTATTTGCGAAACCTCCAAAAGTATATTAGTGCATTCTTCTTACACAAGTTCAAGAGCTACGGAGTTATAATTCCTAGAAACCTGAAATCTGCTAAATTTTCATAAGAGATTTCTTTTAAGATTTTGTCCTCTTTTCCTCTATCCATTTATTCTGAGTCATCGCTCTCCTTTACTGCTTGAAATATTTTATCCCAAAAATTTCCACTGTTTATCATTATATTAGCACATATATTCTATTATAATCTAAGATTAAAATAGACGTTAGTAACATTCAAATTTTGTGTCTTAATTCTTCTTAGATTAAAAATAAAAATAAGAGTTATATCAAAACAAAACTTTAGTAATTTATTTTATTTCGAAATTTGAACTGAAAGTACGTAAGTTTATATTTAATTATTTTTAAAAAGTTCTATACAAAACAAATATTATAAAAGGAAATACAATGAAATTTTACAGAAGGCCTACTTAGTACAAAAGGTATATAATATAAGAACAATTTTAAATTTAGACCTACTTTAATGTAGGATGAGATAGACCTGTGTTGAAAATAGGGCAACCATGAAGAAATGTATCTAACTAATGAGAGAATTATTTTAATGAGATAATTTAAAAATCTAATTATAACCAATATATATTACCTGAAACTGAAGTAATTCCAACTTATACGAGTGAATTAAAGCGAAACAATTAAAATGATAGAATGTGTTTTCATAATATTGTGGAAAATACAAAATATATTATTTAAAAATATATCAGATGTAAATTTATCTGAAAAAACAATTGTTTTATTTTTATATCGCTAGAATGATCTTACAACAATGCATTCCTGTTAAACACGTTTAAAATTTTGTACTTGTTCCCATTTCAAAACATTAATACTGTTATAATATTTGAAATAACATCGCATGGTCTCTAGACCTATCTACAATATCATTTGTAAAATAAATGTGTGAATCCTTGATTTTGAAAAGTTATACGCGATAATAACTATTAATCCATCATACTTATTATTTACCTTTCAAAACAATAGTATCTGGTTAGCTATCAAGGTAACGTATTACATGACGAAAGTTATATTAAAATAAGTTTATATATATTATAGTTAAAATTATGGCATAGAATCTCCTAAATTATTGACAAGGTTACATTATGGCTAATATAAAAATAATTTCACTTAATGTATGATAATCCCTGAATTATATTTCACATCCGGTGAATCAACCATTGTCAAAAAGTAGGTTGAAAGTCTGACATGCTCTTGTATGAAACGCCTACGCAGTACATACCATATGGCGAAATACATTGTTAACAATCGGAACTACTTTGACGCTTCTGGTCAGAATTTTGACGTCATTTAGATCCGGATTTCATGTTTCTTGATGTAACTCTCCAAAAGGGGGAAAAAAGGTTAAGGGTTCAAGTTATACTGTTTTTATACAAAAGTATTGTTCCACGAGTGAGGATTTCCTAATTGGTGTCTTCTTAGAATCTACTCAAATTCTCTTTTATCATTTCACTTATCTAAATTATACGTCTCTTGCATTTGTGTAGTTATCATGAATATTTTGATTAATTATTTCACGGATGTTGATCTTTAATAGTTTCACTTGAATAAGAATTATTAAAATGTAAATTAAAAACTTTTCAGCGTTTTATAATTGGTGTTAAAATTGGATTTTAATTATATTCTTTCAAAACATTATATTATATGAATTTCAGATGATGCTTATTACTAACTTATAGAACGATATAAATGCTCTCTTTCCTGCAAAATATAAAGTTAATGCGGGGAAGTATAACTTAAGGTGCACTAATTAATTAGCATTTTTTCTGCCCAAATCTAATATTTTTTAAATGGAATTAAAAATGATTTCATGTACATTTTTTAAAAAGTTATAATAAAGATAATATTAATAGTAAATTGTTTTTGATCGTAAAACTGAAGATATTATTAAAATAAGTGAAAGTTTTAGGTAATATCCTAATTTTATATTTTCACTTAATTAATGAATAAATAACTCAATAAATATTTTTATAAGCTTAATTGATAAGATTTAATTTATGATAGATGTCATAAACAATAAATTTCGGTATTTTGTAAGAATTAAGTAATACGTAGAATGACTACACGAAATCTCAGCCTTGAATACAATCTAATGACATCCATTCGAGACACCATTTAGGAAGGGAAGACTTTTCCGTGAACATCGTTAGTCTATCACGAATTTCCTATTGGTAGATCTCGAGTGGGGCCCGTAGACACGTCCTTGACCTTAGGCCAGATATCATTTAGCTCTGGCAATCAATGTTCGAAGCGGTCAAGCGTGATGTTAAAGGTTCATTCTTCAAGGTCGGTTTTTTATCTCAATAGTCAAATAAACGCTTTCATATTCAAGGTTGTTTGCCTTTTAAAGTTATTCTCTTAAGGAACTTCTAAACATTCAATTAGCTTTAAGCGTATACTGCAAATATACGCATGAGAAATTGGGGACGTGACAATTAATTAAAATGCCGGATTATCTACAGTATATATATAAATGTCTTATTAAATTTTAAAAAAAATTTATAGTTTTTATTTTAAATGTGCTTAAATAGATCGAGTAAATAATTATATAAAATCAAAAAACATTTAACATTCGCGAATCAGTTAATTCGAATAAACTTATATAATATTCTAGTAAGTTTAATCATTTCCATCTTATTTTGTATATGACAAGAGTCTTTATTCTTCTGCCAAACCAACCTTGAGAATGTGGGTTTTTCCTCTTTTCGTTCGTGACCATTGTTCTTGCCAAACCTGTCAAGCTTAACAGAAAGAGAAAGTATATCCCAGCAAGCTCTCTTCCAACAACAATTTAATAGATGATAACGTAGTTAAATTTATTTTAACATTAAATTCAATAAACTCAAACCTATTATATGTTATTATAATGACTCTTCTAGGCATTTTCTATAAGTTAAAAACTGATTTCGAAACGATTTTTTAATAACTGAAATATTAATTTTAAATTGTATTTTTCGAAATTTATTAATCTTATTTTTATAAATTTAATTTAATTTATAGAAAATTTTTATAATAAAAAACGTCTTTTTACTGTATATGAAATTAAAATTTAATACATTAAAGATAAATATTATATACAATACATTTCATTATGTCTTTTATGTTAAATAGGTTATAAATATTATCATTGTTATATCATACATTATAATATATACACATACATAAAATATATTTATTCATTTATTGTTTTTTCAATGATAAAAGTTATTACTTTATGGCCAATAAAGAATGACAAATATAATAAATAATTCATTTTTGTATCTTATTTATTACTATTATTTTATTATAGACATAAATTTTACCTATTAATTTTTATATATTTATAATAATTTAATTTGTCAATTTAGAATAAATTATTTATCATGTTAAAAGTCAATTATAGGCAGGTCAAATATGTAGAAGAATAATTTTTTTTACCAATAATTCCACTGTATAATAAATCATGAGATTTATATAAGACCTTTCTGGTCTTACAGTTAATCAAAAATAACAATAGAATTTCCTAATAATTCATTTATTATTATATTAAATGTCAAACTGATTCGTACTAAAAAATGAATAATTTCATTGTTTTAAACTTTTTATATTTTTTTAAAATTTTAATATTAAAATATTAAATATTTAAACTAAAATTAATTCTAAAATTAAAATTTAACTTTATTTAATGTTAAAATTAAATTTTAATTTATTTAATCCACTCAAAATCTTTAAAAAGGTAATGAATTGTTTTAAAATTGTTTATAATTTTTAAAGTAAAATTTAAAATATTTAAAATTTATTAAGATTTTTATCCAAATTACTTCATAATTAGATTTTAAATAATAAATTTAAGCTAAATTTCTTATTTAAAGTCGTCATAATTTATTTTATAAAATTATTACTATATTTAAAAAATATTTTCTATATTTATCTTTTTAATTTATTATAATTTAAATCCTAAAAAAACATTATATATATAAATGCTTAGAATTTAAATATTTAATTTTTAAAGATTATATTATATTATAATAAAGTGATATAATTCAATATGTATATAAAAATGTTTTAATTTAAAACATTAATTATGCATTAAAACTATTTATTTATTTCTTTTTATTTTATAGAAACTTCCACGAAACATTTTATTATTGCGTGTAAAAAAAATGTAAGAAAAATTCCAAGTAACTAGTTAAATTGTTTATTTTAATATATAAAAATTCCTTACAAAATTAACTAAATTAGCATTTTCATATCAGAAAGTTATTCAATGTATTTAAATATTTTAGGCTATAATTAATGTCTTATAATTTTTGAATTTAAATTAGCTTAAATTTATGTATTTATCTTACATGAATTATTTAATTTTAATTGTTTATAATGTAAATAGAACAGAACAATGAATAATTATCATATTTCAGAAGGAATTAAAAATTGTTATAAAATCTTTTAATTTATTTAAATAATTTTATTTTATTTTAAGCTTTGATATAAGCTTATAAGTTCAAATTAAGAATTAAACATTTAGATATTCTTAATAAAATAAATAATAAAAGAATAAGCATTCACTAAAGATAGGAAAAATTATGTACTTCTCCAAAACTATAAACATGTATAGTTTACGAATATAAAATAAATTACGTTCGAAAAATATAAGATTATTTTTATTTATACTTGTTAAATTATTTAATTCTTTGTTAATAACTTTTTACGTAAATTGCCGTAAGAATCTTACCTTAATACCTCGAGATGTAGGAATTTGGAATTAATTATCGCCGAAATATTTATTTCAAGTATAAGCAATTTTTGAATAATTTCGATGGTAATAATATAATATGAATATTCAGAAAATGAATAATGCAAACTAGCTTGATAATTATATAAAATGGATAACAAATTTAAAACTATTCAAATCGTGTGCGCAGGTGCTATTTTCATTCTACTCACTCGTCATTGGTCGAATATACTAAAAGTTGCTGAAGAATATGACATATGATGAACCGTAACAGGATAATCACCAAAGATTAAGAACTTGCATCTTCATATGTAAATATAGTAACATATAAAATGCCATTTCGTTTTCTTAATTTACTCAAAACGTTCCGAAAACGTTTTGAGTAAATTAATTAGTATATAGAGTATGTATGTTCTGTATTTGAAAGAATGTAAATTTCTGTTCTTAAAGAAATTTATTAAAAAATCTGACATTCGACAGTTATGTATTTGAAAAAATAAACGTTTCAATATTATTAAATATTTCTTTATTATTAATAAATCACATATACAAGAATCAATTCAATTATATTTAAAACAGCATCAAAAATGAACATTATATATTAAAACTACGCTTTTATTTCTAACACATTATATCTGGATCAGCGGTTTCTAAACTTCTCTTTTTAATAATAATAATAATAATAATAATAATAATAATGTTTGCGTGGCCATTATTCTTTACAGAAAATTTAAAGTTTAGCGTATGAAATAATTCAACTTTATTCTTATTTTCACATAGACATATAATGCCTTTATCTGTCATCAATTCACTATATATAGAATGATTCATATGCGTGTATGTATTCGTAATGAGGATTAACGTAGTCTGTGAGGGCAGAGACTTCTATAGATGCTAATCATGTCAAAATAAGTAGTTTTATGTAGAAATTCGTTGTGATTTTATCAGTATATTTTTAGAAAGATAATTTCGCATTACTAGATACCTTCTTGAATTTGTATGCATCCCTGGGATCCGCGGACTTCAATTTAGCATATGTGCGATCGTTGAGATCTAGAAAATACCATTTATTTAAGAATATTTATCGTATAAAAACGTTTAAATTTTATTTTTCAAACATTATTTGAATAAATAAATTGTTTTTTAAATGAATATAATGTACAGAATAATTTATTACAATGTTAATGGCTAATTTCTCAAAATATAATTAAGGTGGATAAAAATATAATTGTCATTAATTTGTGGAATCATTAATAATAATCTAATATTACTTATTACAAGTATTTACAAAAAAATGATAAACAAAAGCATTTTACTATTATAAAAAAGAGATTATAATTTCAAATGTGATAAAAGTAATAAAACAAATTTATTTTATTTAAATCAATATATTGTATTAACATACACAAGTAAAAACTGTCATTTAAAAAGAAGTTTAAATCAAATATTTATATGCAAGATCTTTTTACTATAATTAGGCTAATAGTTATTAGTATCAGCCAAATTATAACCCAAAAATCTGGGATATAAACTTTAGAGATAATATACACGTATATTAATAAAAGTCAAAATATTACATATGTAGGTTTATTAGGTAAAGGGTTCTTTACCGTTCAACGCATTTGCATTAAATTTGGCATGAATATTATTCAACACCTCAGAAGAAATTCTGTGGCGCCTCCACCTCCAGCCATCCTAAACCTCATCCCCTAAACCTAAACCTCACCCTAAACCTCACTCTCAATCCCCTAAACCTCACCCCCCTCAAAAGCCCGAGCGACGCCATGTACACGCAGCAAGTTATTCATTAAAAGAATGAAAACTTTTAACAAATTGTTTCCTTCTAAATGTAAGAGAGAAAAAATTACTATCGATCAACGTTTGTTATTCACATTATTATTTTAGGAAAATGAAAAATAAAAACTTATAAATACGCGTATTTTAGACGAAGAAAGTAACAGTTATTGCTAATGACAATTTTTACGTTTTTTTTACTTATTTATAACATTATTTAAAAGTACTTGACTTGACTCAAACGTAAATGACAAATATACCGGGAGAAATTTTACTGAAGAATTAGAAAATATTTTTGATTAAGAGAATCGATTGTAAAGACAAATTTATTTTTAAAATTGCTGAGCTTCTATCCTATAAAAAAAGTTTGTTATAAAAGAATAACGTATATATATTTTAATTACATTTTTATTAAAAATGCTTACAAGTAGATTTTCATTTATCAGAAGTGCAACTATTTAACATTTTAAAAAATACCATATTAAAAGTGCAACAAAAGAGGATTAAGGCCAAGTTATACGAAAATTTTGATAAATTACATGTAATATTTTAGAGCAATATTTCAAAATATTTATGTTGGATACCAGATTCACTGAATAAAATTATCTTTATAGAAGTTAAAAGAAACAGGCTCTTAGACTAAGTAATGATAAATGTTTATTTCTTTTTTTCGTAAGTATTTCCTTAAGGAAACTAAAGTGAAAAATAAAAGTGTGACAGTCGGAACACTAAATATTACTATTTGCTTCGTCATTTATAAAATTTCTAAAGAAAAAAAAATTAAAGTAAATAATTAAATGTATTTCCTGATTATTAAATGTTTTATCAACTGTTAATCGTGCTTAATATTTTAATACTTTTAAATGGACATAGTAAACTTAATGTTTAAATTAGGATAAATGTATATTTTCTCACTAAAAATTTGTATTGTTTCTATTTAATTTATTATTTATTTAAAAGGTAAAAATATTTAAGAGCCTAATAAAATATTCTGAATGGCGAATATATTTATATTTGGAATATTTTTACTTTTACTTGTTTTATTAAGAAAAAAAGAAATAATTTTATTTAAGTAAATAAAATGTCAATAAACTATTTTTTCTTTATTTTAAAAGAATGTTATACGTTAAAAATTGGAAAAGGAAATATAAAAGTATATACATTTCAAGGTTTATTGGATATTCTCTAGTTTAAAAACATTTAAAAAATTATTTTATTTTATTATATTTTTAAAATATACTTTTATTATACAAATACTTAATAACAATAAATTTTAATTACTATTTAATTTAAAAAATTCAATGTAATACATTGCTTTTCATAAATATACTTTTAAAAGAATTTTTAATGATTATGATGTTTAAATTGTTTAATAAGACAACATTAAAAATAACAAAGATTTTATATTAAATATAGTATAAAGCAATAAATAAATTCGCATTTTTTCTCTACCATATTAAACTGCATACATATTAATGGTAAGATATAGGGACATATAAAAAATTATTTTGGAAAGTTTGTAACTTTTATTCTTCTATGTATTTTTAAATCATTTCAGATGATATATATCTTTTTAGTAGAAAATTTAGAATAGTATAAAATAATAACATACTAAATTCTTAGAATTAGTGATGAATTATACTACAAACAATGTGAAAACATGCTGCCTTCGAGCTTAAGGGGGTTTCCAAATAGAAATAATTGTATATTAAATTCTATTTATAAATATTAAATGAAATATTCAAGGATCTGTTGGCATTTAAGGACTGTGGATTCAATTAATTTTCCGCTACGTAGAATTAAAAATTTTCGCAGCAATCTAAAAAACAAAATAAAATTTGATTAAAGACCTCGAAGGTTGGCTTAAATCTATTAAACCGTTTTAAAGTATAAGTACTCACGTTGAAGCAATATTTGTATTTTTTTAATTAAAATTGCTGTAATCATACACTAATAATTTCATATTAAAATAAAATATCTGCAATTTTTTTTCACATATTTATACTACTTGTACTTTAATTTATATTTTATTTCCTCACTACATTTAAACATACTTTATTATGTATTTTCGAGAAATATGAAATTTATATATTTATTAAATATATTTTTTAAAATTAATTTTAATGTTCAAGTTTTTAAACATCCGACTTTCCGGTTTAAAGTTAAAACAATTGCGGTTTCGTGTAGAAATACATTCCATTCTCTATATTAAATATCAAATATATTAAATAAATTATTATCACATGGATGTTATTTAATATACAATAGTCAATTACACGAAATTCTTTTATTAATTTATAATAAAGTAATTTCATGGACATGGCATTTATAAAATTATATAACTCATATTGAATTTCATACCCATGAAATTAATTTATCGTGTTTGTATAGTATTAAAATTAAAATATCGTAAATGAAACTTGGGAACAGCATTAAAACGTTATTTAAAACTCATCTTAATGTTATAGAAACGTGTTTAGTCAAGTTAAAACAATACGATTACGTTTAAATATTGACTTAAAAGAACATGAAATCGTCACGTTCAACATTGTATTCTTTGTTTCTAATCGCATATAAGTTAACATGATAAACGTTGATTACTTTCGATGGAAATTAACTTTTGTCTAATCAATAAATTTTCCTGTTAGATTAAATCACGTTAAAATGCAATACGGAAAAATTTAATGTAATCAATCAAAAACAAGATTGATCATTTACTGAGTCTACTTGGTCTACTTGGAGTATCGATATAGCATCTGTAAGATCTATTTAAAAATATATAGTTTAAATTTTAATTCAAATAATAAATATATTGGCCTATAATATATTTTAATTTAAAAAAACCCATGACTTATCAATATTGTAATAATATATGAAATCTGAAAATATAAGTTAATATATATTTATTAACATTTTTATATGATTATTTTATGTGTATTTCATGTTAATTCTCTAACGCAAATAAGTAATTAATGATATATTATAGTATTACTGTTATATATTAAATATACTAAATCATGTTAAAATCTAATTTACATTTTTCGCGTTTGAGAACAAATGTTGAAATGTAATTTAATAGATACATTTTCATTATATTTCGAAATAATATTTCTTAAAAATGAAGTAGTAAATTACTAAATTACAATGGTGAGACTCTTGAAAACCATTGAGAACTGTCCCAAATGATGAAAATTGTTTAAACTATTTTTGTTTCAATTCAAATTTAAGGAAATATTTTAAAAATGATTATAAAAGTTTAGAGCTAACCAATTTAAACTTTTATATAAATTCAATATTAAGAATGTGAAGTCATATATAATTTATCTATACTATAAAATACTACGCACTAGGTAAACTATACTGTTATACTACTTTATATATTAAGTTTACGGAGAATTTTGAATAATTCAACAAAATTTTAATTAAAATGTCAAATGAAGTAAAAAAAATATGATTTCGTACATAAAAACTATTTTGAAACAAAATTCTTTTCAAAATTAAAATAAATTTTATATAAATTTCTGAATCTTTTTCTGGCTTTTAATTATTCATTAATTAAATATTACGACGAAATTGAATGAAAATGAATTTATAGATAAGATTTAAGATTTCCATTGAAAGAGTTTTTATAGTTTACATTAGAACTTATCTTACATGGCAGATGTCCAATTCTGTAAAAAGGGCATTTCGGGTTAAGGCGTAATTGATGTCGATTCAATTTGGAAATGATGTCATCAGAATAAACATTAAAGAAAAATGTTTTGCTAGAAAAAATGTGTTTATGTCGAGAGGTAATTGTATTCATAGACTATATCATGTCAACTTGAAGGTAAAACTTATTATTAAATATTATGAGAAACTTTTATCTTTCTTTATATAAACAGTACAAAATTTTTTGCATTTCTTCGTGATTGTATAAGAATAATTTGTTGTGTTTTTAGGTCTTTCTAGTTTTTCTTCTTTTATATAAATGGTAGAAACTATCGATTGGTTCAGACAGGTTATTCTGTCCAGATGGCATTTATTAATATAAATTTAATAACTTGATGAAAATACTATGATGTAATTTGTCTTCCTCAATTACTGTTTACGTAATCATTCAGATTCATTAAAGATTTTTAGCCACCAGAGTAGGACAAATAGTGATGACATTCATTCTTTTAGTCACGAGGCTTGGACGTCATAATGGATTTTCCTACCTCGGATCCGGAATTTAATAGAATAAGGCTGTATCCCTCCGAAAGGTCACAATTGGATGGTGATGAGGGTGGATATGGTACTTTCCCGATTTTCTTAAGCAACATTCTCTCTTTCACCTTTGATTCCACAAAACATATTTATATGTCAAGCTATGGAATTTCTCATTATAAGCCTTGATTAAATATTACTAATAACATATAAATGTAAAAAATGTTAAGAATTGTTTCATTAACATAATGATTTTACTTGTTTTTACATTAAACACATAATAATGAGCTGACAATTTTACTACGTTAATAAATATTTATTTATAAAAACTTATTTTCAGGAAACTTTTAAGTTGCTACAAAGTAATTTTAATTTAAAATATTAAAAATTAATCAATAAATTCAAATCGTTTTATGATTTTTTTTTTATTATAGGCCTAAATATAAGTTGTTTAAAAAGATAATTTTCGCATTTTTTCTGATATGAATATCGGGACTCAAGTTATTCTCAGGAGACTTGAGTAAAATCCAAACGAATATTAAAAATTGTGTAAAATTAATAATAAATACTAAATTGAACGAATTCTTTCATAGAGCATAATATTAAACAGGTAAAATAACAAAAATTCTCACGATTCTTTTTTCACTATCTTCTCTATGGTTATCGAGAATGCAGAAAAACATCTTTTATTAAAGAATATCTGATGTTATCACAATGAAGACACTTTATAAAGAGTTTGTGAGGTCACGAGTGTGACGCCTCCACTCCCGTCTCATCGTCTTACCTGGCTGTATATAAATAAGGTACGAGACACTCTTGTTCAGTAACGTATCCAACGTGCTGCATTCAAGGACAGCAGGTCAGTAAGAGTTTTTCCTTAAAATGTATATACTTTCTCTTTCTTATCCTTTTCGAATCACGTGTGTTTTACAATCTTCCATATCATTTGAGAATCTTATCGGTCACTAGTCTATAGTTGATGATCTGTGAATTTAAAGTTACAACTATAAAGTTTATTACATACTACAAATATTAATGGACATTTTCTCATCTGTCAAATGAGTTGAAATCTTTCATGATTGAACAATTCTAAAATTTTTCAGCATAACGTTGGAGATGAATAAACATCGAAATTTTGCATTGTTTACCTTACTGTTAGCAGGTAAAATATTTATTATTTTAAAAACCTTCTTTTAATTTTAAAATATCGAAATTTAAATAATTAGATTCGTTATTAATAATAAAAAATAAGTAAAATATCATTTGCTAACAATATTAGTCAGTATATAATTTATATTATAATTTTTTTCTTATAGCAGTCTCTACCTGCTTGTCAGCAGAAAAAGTAAGTACATTTACAACAATTCGGAATTTTTGATTTAATAACAATATACAGTTTATTATGATTCTTAATCAGTAAGTATTTAATTAACTTTTAATTTATTAACATGAAATTTTAGGTTGAACAATTGCAAGATGAACGTGGGGATAGAGGTGAACTTGTACTCAATATTGAAAAGAGAGGAAGACGTATTGGAAGAAGTAGTAAAGCATATACTGATGATCGATGGGGGGATGGAAGTGGAGTGAGAGGAACCGCCGGTGTGGACTATCCAAATTATAATGAAGTTCCTCGCACAAGTTTTAAATGTAAAGATCAAGCATATATCCCTGGAATGTATGCTGATGTCGAAGCCCAATGTCAGGTATGTATCTTGTATAATATAAATTTATATATATTTTTAATGATTGTTAAGTTTATTATTTCTTTTCATCCGAATAAATCATATTGTTTTAAAAAGTCTTTTTGTACTATTTACAAACTTCCAAACTTTTGAAGTTAATCATGCATATAAAATTAATCATTAAGATATTATTAAGATTCGATATAATCTTTATGGCATGAATCTGTCACTTATGATATATTGAAAATATACTGGATCCTGCCAAACTAGTTTATTATTTTCATTTGTTGTCCTAGTTCAAAATCTTGGTCTAGAATTTCTTAATTTAGAATTTTAATAAAATATCGTGATGATTATAAAATAATTTATGAAACAGAACGTGGATAAGTTCTCATCTAGTAAATACTTAAGACACAAATACCTATTTTAAGCAAACATTTTCTTTTGACGTTTATAATATTCTACTACGTAAAATATATGAATATATAGTTATAGGAGAATATTATTAATTATTTGTAAAAAAGCATAAAATAAAAAAAATATTTTTTAATCCAGATTATTTTAGATAATTTATTATCACAATTTTAAATTTTAATTTTTCAAAAAGAACACATTTTAGACAAAATATCAAATACTTTATATTACTTTTCCTGTCAAATTAAAATATTTTTTAAAATCTTGTTACTTTTTAAAATTAATTTACGGAATAGTAGATATTAATTAAACGTATAATTTATTATTAAATAAAAAATATATTTTGTTAATTATTAAATAACTTATGTTCATGAAAACTTTTCTAATAAAGTTTTATAATAATTTTAGGCTTACCATGTGTGCCATTTGGGAAGAATGGAAAGTTTTTTGTGCGCGGCAGGAACAGTTTTCAATCAAGAACATATGATTTGTGATTATTGGTACAGTGTGGATTGTAACGATGCTCCAAAATATTTTCATTTGAATGCTGAAATAGGAAATACTCTCACAGGTCAACCAGGTGATCAGTCTGGTGGTTATAGACCTAAGCCACCAGGAGGAAGACCCAGTAGTCCGAGTGGTCCGTCAGGAGGATTTGCTAGACCAGGAGGTCGTCCAACTGGGCCATCTGGTGGTATTGGTGGCCCAGGAGGAACATATCCTGGAGGTCCGAGCAAACCAGGTAAATAACTTATGTTCATGAAGACTTTTCTAATGATGTTATATAATAATTTTGCTTATATATATAATGATAATTATAAATAATAATTAAGTTTTATAAATAATTTAATCTCCATTAGGAGGAGGATATCCTAGTGGACCACATGGACCAAGTGGGCCTGGAGGACCACAAGGTCCGTCGGGTGGAATTGGGGGCCCAGGCCCAGGAGGAAGATATCCTGGAGGTCCGAGCAAGCCAGGTAAATGTTCATGAAGACTTTTCTAATGAACTTTTATAATAATTTTGTCCTAATATAGTTGAGTCTGCATAAGTCGTCATAGGTATAACCAGTATAACCTAAATATTTAACAAAGGGTTCGCTAGCAGAAAATTTTTCCCTAACAATCACCGACAAACAAAATGGAAGTTTTGGCTAGAAATAAATACAATACCTTTTCTTGTGATATATCTAATAATCAGTGGCGTATTTGGAACGTAAGGAGCCCTGGGCGAAGACCAGGTAACAATAGTATGTTACTGCTGTCGACCTTTTTTTTTAGGCAGAGAAATTTTTCACCCCGAATGGCACTGCTGATAATAGACAGATGTCATCATCTCTCGAAATACAATATCTTTTTATTTCGCTGTCCATAGCTTGACACGTGTTCCACAGCCATCTTGTATTATCTCGCGCGCGTGAGATTGTGGGATCTCTCTTATGACTGGATCTAGTTTCAAGAACTCTCTTGAATCGATCGCGATTAAACCTCGTTTCGATCGAGATTGAAACGGTCGAGAGAGATCGCACCAAGGCATAGTCCCCGACCATGCTCACAATCTAGGATTCTAGATTGAAATGCTCGGTGCGAACGGGGTATAAGGCTCTAGTTTAGTAGTGTTACAGAGTATAATACGTATATTTTAATATATTTTTTAAAAGAAACAAAACCATTGAGAAATGTTACGTGTGTTTAACAAGGTTCGGAAAATTGATAATTTTACCAACGGGTTCGGCCGAACCTGTGCAAACCCGCTGAATATCACCACTGGGTATAACTAGACACCGTCGGTTAAGTAGTCAGTTTTCTGTGGTCCCGACCGACTTACATAGGCATGAATGTTAAAAAAACACTCTGGTTTACTCAACATCGTTTAACTCGTCACTGCTGGATAAATCGACATACTTTTTCTGTCACACACTTGTTTAGATGTCAGATAAGTCGACTCCCCTCCTGAAAAAAAAATGAGTTCACAACCGCACAGCTTACCATGCGGTGGTGAACTCATTTTTTTCAGGAGGGGAGTCGACTTATTTATTAATATATACATATTATTGAAAATACCTTAACATTGTATGCATTTTTGTATATAAAATAATAACAGATAAATAAAAATAAAATATGCAATCTATATCAACATCACAGCAGAATCCGATTTTTCATTTTCTCACTTTTCATTCATGTGTTATTTGTAGCACGTGTTTCACATTTCCGTTAAAAATAAGTATCCAAAAGCTAACAATACTCACGCTGAAGAAAAAAAATACAAGCTTGTGTCTGAATTTGAATGTAATAAAACTTCGCAAGCCAAATTTGCAAAACGAGAAAACCTTCCAAGAATTCAACATTAACGAGAATTCTGAAGAAAAAAAATTAAGAAACGTTTTTATTGGGTCTTCATCACAGCTGTCTTGATAATGCCAGAGAATGTCGCAGTAAAAAGGTGGAAGACACTCTGTTACGTTGGATAAAGCAAATTCGTTCATCGAATCTACCTGTTTTAGGATCGATACTGAAACAAAACAGTGATGAAAATCGCCGAGGTACTTGGAGTAGAAACCAACTTTAGCGCCAGTGATAGATAGTCACAGGCTGTATAAAACACTACTGCATGTACTGTATAAAAGCACTACCAAATTTTCCTACTTGTAGTTTTGTGGTTTTTTTCAACTTCGTTTTATTCGTCATATCGGATAACTCGACACATTTCCCTTGGGGTGTCGACTTATGCGAACTCGACTGTAATTATAATTATAAATAATAATTAAATATAACAATTAAGTTTTTTAAATAATTTAATATCCATTAGGAGGAATCGGTGGACCAGGAGGACGATATCCTGGAGGTCCGAGCAAGCCAGGTAAAAAACTTATGGCAAGACACCAACCAATGCCGAATTATCGGCTAGATACGACTATAGCCGTTTCGACAATTCGGCATTCGTTGGTGACTTACTTTAATGTATAACAAGTTAGTTGTTGTTTATTTAAATAACATGTTCATGAAGACTTTTCTAATGAAGTTTTATAATAATTTTGTTTACATATATATAATAATAATTATAAATAATAATTAAATTTTATAAATAATTTAAAATCCATTAGGAGGAGGATATCCTAGTGGACCACATGGGCCAAGTGGGCCTGGAGGACCACAAGGTCCATCAGGTGGAATTGGAGGTCCAGGTCCAGGAGGAAGATATCCTGGAGGTCCGAGCAAGCCAGGTAAATGTCCATGAAGTCTTTTCTAATGAAGCTTTATAATAATTAAGTTTATATATATATAATGATAATTATAAATAATAATTAAGTTTTATAAACAAATTTAATATCCATTAGGAGGAAAATATCCTGGAGGTCCAGGCAAGCCAGGTACAGTACATAACTTATGTTCATGAAGACTTTTCTAATGAAGCTTTATATAATTATAATTATAAATGATAATTAAGTTTTATAAATAATTTAATAACCATTAGGAGGAGGATATCCTAGTGGACCACATGGACCAAGTGGGCCTGGAGGACCACAAGGACCATCAGGTGGAATTGGGGGCCCAGGCCCAGGAGGAAGATATCCTGGAGGTCCGAGCAAGCCAGGTAAATGTCCATGAAGTCTTTTCTAATGAAGTTTTATAATAAGTTTGTTTATATATATATAATGATAATTATAAATAATAATTAAGTTTTATAAATAATTTAATATCCATTAGGAGGAGGATATCCTAGTGGACCACATGGGCCAAGTGGGCCTGGAGGACCACAAGGTCCATCAGGTGGAATTGGGGGCCAGGCCCAGGAGGAAGATATCCTGGAGGTCCGAGCAAGCCAGGTAAATGTTCATGAAGACTTTTCTAATGAAGCTTTATAATAATTAAGTTTATATATATATAATGACAATTATAAATAATAATTAAGTTTTATAAACAATTTAATATCCATTAGGAGGAGGATATCCTAGTGGACCACATGGGCCAAGTGGGCCTGGAGGACCACAAGGTCCATCAGGTGGAATTGGGGGCCCAGGCCCAGGAGGAAGATATCCTGGAGGTCCGAGCAAGCCAGGTAAATGTCCATGAAGTCTTTTCTAATGAAGTTTTATAATAATTAAGTTTATATATATATATATAATATAATATAATGAAATTATAAATAATAATTAAGTTTTATAAACAAATTTAATATCCATTAGGAGGAGAATATCCTAGTGGACCACATGGGCCAAGTGGGCCTGGAGGACACATGGTCCATCGGGTGGAATTGGAGGTCCAGGTCCAGGAGGAAGATATCCTGGAGGTCCGAGCAAGCCAGGTAAATATTTATGAAATCTTTTCTAATGAAGCTTTATATAAGTTTGTTTATATATATAATTATAATTCAGTTTTATAAATAATTTAATATCCATTAGGAGGAAAATATCCTGGAGGTCCAGGCAAGCCAGGTACAGTACATAACTTATGTTCATGAAGACTTTTCTAATGAAGCTTTATATAATTATAATTATAAATGATAATTAAGTTTTATAAATAATTTAATAACCATTAGGAGGAGGATATCCTAGTGGACCACATGGGCCAAGTGGGCCTGGAGGACCACAAGGTCCGTCGGGTGGAATTGGGGGCCCAGGCCCAGGAGGAAGATATCCTGGAGGTCCGAGCAAGCCAGGTAAATGTCCATGAAGTCTTTTCTAATGAAGTTTTATAATAATTTTGTTTATATATATATAATGATAATTATAATTAATAATTAAGTTTTATAAATAATTTAATAACCATTAGGAGGAGGATATCCTAGTGGACCACATGGGCCAAGTGGGCCTGGAGGACCACAAGGACCATCAGGTGGAATTGGGGGCCCAGGCCCAGGAGGAAGATATCCTGGAGGTCCGAGCAAGCCAGGTAAATGTCCATGAAGTCTTTTCTAATGAAGTTTTATAATAATTAAGTTTTATATATATATAATGACAATTATAAATAATAATTAAGTTTTATAAACAAATTTAATATCCATTAGGAGGAGGATATCCTAGTGGACCACATGGGCCAAGTGGGCCTGGAGGACCACAAGGACCATCAGGTGGAATTGGGGGCCCAGGCCCAGGAGGAAGATATCCTGGAGGTCCGAGCAAGCCAGGTAAATGTCCATGAAGTCTTTTCTAATGAAGTTTTATAATAATTAAGTTTATATATATATAATGACAATTATAAATAATAAGTAAGTTTTATAAACAAATTTAATATCCATTAGGAGGAGGATATCCTAGTGGACCACATGGGCCAAGTGGGTCTGGAGGACCACATGGTCCATCGGGTGGAATTGGAGGCCCAGGCCCAGGAGGAAGATATCCTGGAGGTCCAAGCAAGCCAGGTAAAATAACTTATGTTTATGAAGACTTTTCTAATGAAGCTTTATATTTTGTTTATATATATAATATATGTTTCTGACCAAACCTGAATTTCAGGCCAAACTAGTATCTCCTATGTGTGTCAAGATATACTAGTTTAGCCTAGGACAATCTAGTTTAGCCTAAATACTTTAGGCTTAACTAGTTTGGCCTAGGCTGAACAGATTTATGTACTACAGTAATAGGTGCCAGTGTAAAAAAAAAATGATTTTGTATAATTTAAAATGCCACCACACAACACCCTGCAAAAATAAATAAAAGATTAAATATTTTATATATTACACTAAGAAGCACAAATAACTTCATTTTAATTTTAGTTTGACTCTAAAAGTTATTTTGGTTAAAGTGTACCTAGGTAATCCCAATGGCAGCACTTTGGACTGTTTATGCTCCTGACAGACTCCTCCCAGAGGGGAGCCACTGGCAGGCAGCCCACTTAACGTCTTTAACGTCACTAGTTATTGATTCACGGTAGTTCTTGAACAAAAGAAAAAAAAGGAAACGACTAAAAGTGTAGTTAACCTAACCAACCAACTTAACCGAAGTGCCGACATTGCGATTACCTAGGTACACTTTAACTGTTATTTTTATTATTTCGTTTGAATTCTTGAAAATATTTTCGTACCATTATATTTACAAACCTTTAAAAGTGCATGGCTTAATAAAAAAAATACAAACTGATAAGTACTGGTTAGCTTATTTTTATTTTATAGTTTTGTACAAGCCTTCTGTAACCAATACCATTTTTAATAATTAAGTAGACTATGTTTGAATAAATATTGTTCATCTAATTGATTGCGTTTTAATTTTATTTTAACCATTAATATACTTGAATAATAGTTCTAAATCAGTTCGGCCTGGGCCAAACTAGTTAAGCCTAAAGTATTTAGGGCAAACTAGATTGTCCTAGGCTAAACTAGTATATCCTGACACGTGTAGGACTAACTAGTTTAACCTGAAATCGGGTTTGGCTGGTAACATATATAATAATAATTATAAATAATAATTAAGTTTTATAAATAATTTAATATCCATTAGGAGGAGGATATCCTAGTGGACCACATGGGCCAAGTGGGCCTGGAGGACCACATGGTCCGTCGGGTGGAATTGGGGGCTCAGGTCCAGGAGGAAGATATCCTGGAGGTCCAAGCAAGCCAGGTAAATGTTCATGAAGACTTTTCTAATGAAGCTTTATATAATTTGTTTATATATTATAATGAAATTATAAATAATAATTAAGTTTTATAAATAATTTAATATCCATTAGGAGGAGGATATCCTAGTGGACCACATGGGCCAAGTGGGCCTGGAGGACCACAAGGTCCGTCGGGTGGAATTGGTGGCCCAGGTCCAGGAGGAAGATATCCTGGAGGTCCAAGCAAGCCAGGTAAATGTTTATGAAATCTTTTCTAATGAAGCTTTATATAAGTTTGTTTATATATATAATTATAAATAATAATTCAGTTTTATAAATAATTTAATATCCATTAGGAGGAGGATATCCTGGAGGTCCAAGCAAGCCAGGTACATAACTTATGTTCATGAAGACTTTTCTAATGAAACTTCATATAATTATAAACATAAATAATAATTAAGTTTTATAAATAATTTAATAACCATTAGGAGGAGGATATCCTAGTGGACCACATGGGCCAAGTGGGCCTGGAGGACCACAAGGACCGTCAGGTGGAATTGGAGGCCCAGGTCCAGGAGGAAGATATCCTGGAGGTCCGAGCAAGCCAGGTAAATGTTCATGAAGTCTTTTCTAATGAAGCTTTTATAATAAGTTTGTTTATATAATATATAATATAATATAGTATATAATAATATAATATAATAATTAAAGTTTTATAAATAATTTAAAATCCATTAGGAGGAGGATATCCTAGTGGACCACATGGGCCAAGTGGGCCTGGAGGACCACAAGGACCATCAGGTGGAATTGGGGGCCCAGGCCCAGGAGGAAGATATCCTGGAGGTCCGAGCAAGCCAGGTAAATGTCCATGAAGTCTTTTCTAATGAAGTTTTATAATAATTAAGTTTATATATATATAATGACAATTATAAATAATAATTAAGTTTTATAAACAAATTTAATATCCATTAGGAGGAGGATATCCTAGTGGACCACATGGGCCAAGTGGGCCTGGAGGACCACATGGTCCATCGGGTGGAATTGGGGGCCCAGGCCCAGGAGGAAGATATCCTGGCGGTCCGAGCAGGCCAGGTAAATAACATGTTTATGAAGATTTTTCTAATGAAGTTTTATAATAATTTTGTTTATATATACAGTAGAGCATCAAATATCCGACTTATCAGTTAATCGACTGCGTTCTAGTTCGCTAGTGATGTGGCACTACAATATTTGGTTATGTCTTTGCTACTTTAATATTATTTTTGTTAAATTTTTGCATGTTTTAGCTGGCAGCACTGGCTCGACCATTAAAGGGAGGCTAGTATTTAAACCAGGCCTAATACACTATACTAATAATGTATTTTTTCATACTTTTCTGTTATCCGACCAACCCCAGTTCCCAATTAAGTCGGATAATCGATGTTCTACTGTATATATACAGTAGAGAGTCGTTAATCGGAACACTGGTAATCGGAAACGCCGGTAATCGGCACGATTTTCAGTCGGACTGTGTCGTGCTGAATCGAACGTTTTTGATACTAAATTTACTTCTAAAGTATAATTTTCATGTTTTATATTCTTCAATATATTTATTTTGTTTGTACAAAAATGCAGAAATAATTTTTAACGATACGATAGCCTCGATTATTATAAAAATTTTCGTTAGGCTTAAAATCGACGAAAATTGAACACGAAGCGACATGCAACGGAGAAAAATTTGAACATCGGACAGGTTAGATGTATTTTTTTCGTACATAATGGGTAATCGGAAATAAATGACTAATCGGAACAACCCCAGTTCCCCAATTGATTCCGATTTTCGACTCTCTACTGTATAATGATTAATTATAAATAATAATTAGTTTTATAAATAATTTAATATCCATTAGGAGGAGGATATCCTAGTGGACCACATGGGCCAAGTGGGCCTGGAGGACCACAAGGTCCGTCGGGTGGAATTGGTGGCCCAGGTCCAGGAGGAAGATATCCTGGAGGTCCAAGCAAGCCAGGTAAATGTTTATGAAATCTTTTCTAATGAAGCTTTATATAAGTTTGTTTATATATATAATTATAAATAATAATTCAGTTTTATAAATAATTTAATATCCATTAGGAGGAGGATATCCTGGAGGTCCAAGCAAGCCAGGTACATAACTTATGTTCATGAAGACTTTTCTAATGAAACTTCATATAATTATAAACATAAATAATAATTAAGTTTTATAAATAATTTAATAACCATTAGGAGGAGGATATCCTAGTGGACCACATGGGCCAAGTGGGCCTGGAGGACCACAAGGACCGTCAGGTGGAATTGGAGGCCCAGGTCCAGGAGGAAGATATCCTGGAGGTCCGAGCAAGCCAGGTAAATGTTCATGAAATCTTTTCTAATGAAGCTTTATAATAAGTTTGTTTATATATATATATATATATTAATATATTATATATATAAGGTATATATGATAGTTTTATAAATAATTTAATAATCCATTAGGAGGAGGATATCCTAGTGGACCACATGGGCCAAGTGGGCCTGGAGGACCACAAGGACCATCAGGTGGAATTGGGGCCCAGGCCCAGGAGGAAGATATCCTGGAGGTCCGAGCAAGCCAGGTAAATGTCCATGAAGTCTTTTCTAATGAAGTTTTATAATAATTAATGTTTATATATATATAATGACAATTATAAATAATAATTAAGTTTTATAAACAAATTTAATATCCATTAGGAGGAGGATATCCTAGTGGACCACATGGGCCAAGTGGGCCTGGAGGACCACATGGTCCATCGGGTGGAATTGGGGGCCCAGGCCCAGGAGGAAGATATCCTGGCGGTCCGAGCAGGCCAGGTAAATAACATGTTTATGAAGATTTTTCTAATGAAGTTTTATAATAATTTTGTTTATATATACAGTAGAGCATCAAATATCCGACTTATCAGTTAATCGAACTGCGTTCTAGTTCGCTAGTGATGTGGCACTACAATATTTGGTTATGTCTTTGCTACTTTAATATTATTTTTGTTAAATTTTTGCATGTTTTAGCTGGCAGCACTGGCTCGACCATTAAAGGGAGGCTAGTATTTAAACCAGGCCTAATACACTATACTAATAATGTATTTTTTCATACTTTTCTGTTATCCGACCAACCCCAGTTCCCAATTAAGTCGGATAATCGATGTTCTACTGTATATATACAGTAAGAGAGTCGTTAATCGGAACACTGGTAATCGGAAACGCCGGTAATCGGCACGATTTTCAGTCGGACTGTGTCGTGCTGAATCGAACGTTTTTGATACTAAATTTACTTCTAAAGTATAATTTTCATGTTTTTATATTCTTCAATATATTTATTTTGTTTGTACAAAATGCAGAAATAATTTTTAACGATACGATAGCCTCGATTATTATAAAAATTTTCGTTAGGCTTAAAATCGACTTAAATTGAACACGAAGCGACATGCAACGGAGAAAAATTTGAACATCGGACAGGTTAATGTATTTTTTCGTACATAATGGGTAATCGGAATAAATGACTAATCGGAACAACCCTCAGTCCCCAATTGATTCCGATTTTCGATTCTCTACTGTATAATGATAATTATAAATAATAATTAAGTTTTATAAATAATTTAATATCCAATAGGAGGAGGATATCCTAGTGGACCACATGGGCCTAGTGGGCCTGGAGGACCACAAGGTCCATCAGGTGAAATTGGGGGCCCAGGCCCAGGAGGAAGATATCCTGGAGATCCGAGCAAGCCAGGTAAATAACTTTTCGAATGAGTTTTTATAACAATTTTGATTATATATATTTTAAATAATAATAATTAAATGTTATAATTAAGTCCTATAAATAATTTTAAATCCATCAGGAGGTATATCTGGGCCAGGAGGAACATATCCAGGTGGATCAAGTGGACCTAGAGGCCCAAGTGGTCCTGGAGGACGATATCCTGACGTACCACATGGACCAAGTGGCCCATCAGATGTTCCTGGTGGGTTTGGAGGTAGTCCAAGTGGTTCTGGAAGTCAAGGAAGTGGTTCTCCCGGTCAAAGAAGACCTGGCTCTTATACTAAAGCATATACTGGAGGTAGGCCCAGAAATAGAGGACCAAGTGGAGATTATGCACAAGCTGGGAGTTTGCAAGAAAATCGGTATGGATCTCAACCTCAGACAGGTCAAAATATTCGACAACCAAGTTATGGTCAAGCTCAGCTAACTATGATGATGAATATGATGCCAGGAAGTGATTGAAAATAATCTGCAATAAACTTTTATAGAATCCAATTAAGAGTCATTTGACTCAATGTCAATAAAATTGAAAGTTCCATATTTATATATATAGATATATATACTGTTTATTTATCAACAGTGAAGATAATGTAGAAGGAAGATGAATGCATCCAATAACAGTAGAAACGATTAATTATTAAAATCAGTTATTAAAATTATTTATTGCAATAATCTTAAAATACTTGTCCAAGTTAAATTTGAATGAAAATAAACAAATGATGACTATACAATATTATTGTTTTTTTAATTGAAATTTTCAATTATTTCTGTGAAAGTAAATTGTGTAAAAGTTATTAGCGTTTTTTAAATAAATATGACATCTGAATTCCTGTCCAGTGACATAAAATACAGGATAATGAGGGAAATTAAGACATTTTCCTGGGATATTACAAATGTAAATAATTATTATTTTGTTGGAAATGAAACAGTTTATGTATATGAAATATGTTTCTAAAAATATATTGTAAAATTTATCCTTATTAAATTAAAGTTATTTTAAATTATTAATGTATTTAAAATTTTGACAATTGATTAATAATTTCGATAAACATTAATTTATTCTAAAACTTCTCTATAATATCTGCAATATTCATAAACAAAATTAGTTGAAACCTTATTTCATATATTCAATTATTATAAAATACAATATTTTATCAATTTTATTTTATTTCATCATTAAATTCGAGTAATATATTTCATTCAATTAACTATGTATTGTTCGCGTAAAATTCATATAGAACATAACTTTTCTCGAGCATTTTATGTTCTATATAAATTTATTCTCAATTGAATTTCTACTAAATTAATGATTTTTCTATTGAAGATAAAATGAAATATGTGGTATATACTATTTAAGAATAGAAATACTGTAATACAGCACATAGCTGTAACGGACAACTTAGAATCAATAATAATATCAAAGTAACTGACAATAAATGTTACACATTTATTGTCAGTTACTTTAACATAATATAACGATGTTATGTTATGTAATAATATAACGATGTTATGTTATGTTAAACGTATAACATAACGATGAATGATAAATTTAAACTAGTGTTCATATTAAACACTTCCAATATGACCAGATTTATTGGAACATCTAAGAAAGTATGTGTAATTATCTTTTAAAAATATAACTTATAAGGTCTATATAGACCCAAAGATTACATTTGGAATAGTTATAATTCAGTAATACCTCGACTTACGCGAACCCGGAGTTACGCGATTTTCAAATCTCGTCGATTCCTCTTTTGTTATATCTACGGAGACTTGAGAGACTCTACTATGTCATCCAAACGAAGTAGAACTGTTTCTTCTGCATCAAACAAGAAAAGAAAAACTTTATCTTTGGAATGTAAAGTTAACATTATTAAAGACTTCGATACAAAAATGAAAATTTGTGAATTAACAAAGAAGTATTATCTACCAGAATCGACAGACAGAACAATTATAAAAGGTAAAGAAAAAATTCTTGAAGCTGTGAAAACTTAATAGAAGGCCTCAGTTTTATTGAAAAGGGGTTACAAATTTTAGAAAATATAGACTCCAACGAAAAGCGTATTTCTTCTACAAAACGAGAAATAAAAAAAATTATTAGCATGCTACGAGGAAATTTTGCGGGAGAAAAAAATCTTTCAGCCGTCAGACGAATCTGTTCGATTTTATGAAGCCTTCTACTTCAAAATATCTTCCGTTTACAATTTTAATAATATAATTTGTTATACGTATGTATTATCTAAGATTTTATTAAACAGTTTTTTCTAAATTATTATTTTTTTTAGTCTCCGGTCCCAATTAAAAATAATTTGTATGTACTGTACGTATATGCGAAATTATACCCCGATTTACGCGAATTCGACTTACGCGATTATCGCTCGGTTACACCAATCGCGTAAGTTCGGGGTATTACTGTAGTTATATGCGCTCCTAATTACGAGATACAAACAGTATAAATATTATTGAATAATTTACGCTATTATAATTCTCTGTGTGCCTATTATCTGCAAGAATATCAACAGACGGTGTAATACATCGTAGATCCCGGTGTGATACGTCCTGCTATGCTGACCCCCTCCAGAAAAACCGAACATCCCAAGCGAAAGACAAAATTGCTTCGTCTCCGCAAACTGTTAGGCCTACACGACAATGGTGGTAGTGACATATTTTCGAAAGATCCCTAAAATACATCAAAAATTGCTGAATTTCTTTTCTGCTACTGCCCCAATTAAACGTTTAAATTATGTATTAGTTTATTACTTTGGTTTCCGTTTTTCGAAATTTGGCTCAAAAAAGCGGCTGCCAAAATTATACTTCCTATCCAAGAAATTAGCTCTCTTTTTAAAGAGTAACTTTCTAGAAAAGTTTTAAGGCTTCGACACCTGCTCAAGTAAATTTTAATAGTTAACTGTTTTTAGGACTTGTTTGAACGTGTTTAGCGTGGATCAATGTTTCATTCCAAGTTTATATCAGGACTGAAACAGTCAGCGAAATGTAATTAGAGTTTTAAAGATAAAGAATGCATTTCTAAAAAATATATAACAAAACCTTTGTAGATCTGCAGCACAAAATCTTTATTAAGCATACGTTTTTGTTATATTTAACCATTAAGAATCTGAGTAGATAGGGAACCGTTGAAATGTCGTTTAATAAATATTAATAAAATTTAGTTAATAATTACGTTAAAAGTATACAAACTCTCTATTCAATTTGTAATATTTACTAAAACTGTTAATCAGGGTTAATAGCAATCAAATATCATATTATTTTATATTAGCTTAACATAAAAAAGCAAATCTTTAGTAAAGGGTGGCAAAGGAAGATAACAATATTACATTCAGAATAAATTCTAGAATTTTTGAAAATGGGAGAAAACTTAAATGTAAATATTCAAAATATTATAGCTGAATTTAAATGTATAATTTAGTAAGAAAATGAACAGCTACAAAACAAAAACGGTTTAAGTTTTATTTACGTTTTTCTGTATTATTTATTACTAGCAGGTAGGCCCGGCGTTGCTCGGGCAAAAGTAACGATAGCGAAGATTAAGATTATTACATTATAGTCAACCTTACCCGTTTTCACAGAATGCAAAAATTGGGTTCCCCTGTTTCCAGACTAATTAGAGAATTTTTAGATGGGTCTAAAAATATGTTCGATTTCCCGCAAAAACGAAAAAACCTGCATCTGCGTCTTACACGTCGCTTTCTCTTAACAATTTCATTGTTACTTGACACTTCTATCAACAATGGAAGTGTTAAGCCTTAATCCTGTCCCTCTCCCCCGTGGGGAGGAAATTCGAAAAATCCCTTCTTAGTGTGCATTCTCGTGACGTACCCTAACTGTGTACTGTACCAAATTTCAACTTTCAACTCCTAACCGTTTGGGCTCTGCACTGATTATTATTATTATTATTATTATCAACTCGTCTTGATTATATATATGGATTATCTGAAATGAATTCTTAAGTGGGCTGTTGATGCTGTCGGATTAGCATCGTTTAACTTTACGAATATCAGCATGGATCCTTGTAGTTTTCTGTTTTCCTTATTATGTTCATCCTTCTGCTTGCGATAAAACGCACCAGGCTGACGTTTTGTTCTCCTATCTGACATACCTGAACGTATCTATAACAGTAATAATTCTTTGCTTACATAAACTATATATATATTTCGAATATGTAAGGGGCTGTCCATAAATTACGTCTGTATTTTTCTTGAAATCTTCCCCGATTGTTGAAATCTTCCCTCTCCTCTTCGGAAGTCCAACAAAACTCAACCTTCCTCAAAACCTTTATCACTTTATGGATAATAAAATGCATAAACTGTATAAAATTTAATGAAATAAAACCGATGTCCATTGAAGTTCAATCCTTCCCTTCCTCCCAGTTTGGATGTCATTTGTGGATAGCTTTTAAAAGTTTTGTAACAATTCAAACTTGACTAACACGTGGCTTACACTGAATTGTGAAGATCCTAAAATGGCGCCGAGAATTCGATTGTTTACAAGATCGCTACATCGGGAAATTTCGGAAAGTCAATCGGAGCGAGAACGCGCATCGGGCTATAAACCGGACATCTGTAAAGCATTTCTTCTAAAACAAACACAACGCAGTAATAAACGACGAAGGGAATGTCGCGGTGCTCGTATACAAGAGTCGAGATGTAAACAATTAACAAAAAAGGGGAGAAAGAAGAGAGACAGATGGTCAAGGACACCTGCTAGACCATATGAGCCCGGGATCGTCTCGAAAGGGGGGCAGCCACAGAACGTTTGGCGGATCGGTTCAGCCAGATGTCCGCGAGAGGGGGCAAACAGTGTAAATTATGCGAGTAGCTGTCAACGCCCGGGCGCCGTCCCCGGCCGAACTTGGTTTTCGTCTTGCTTAGAAACAGTAGACTGACCAATCGAGAAAAGGAAAAAGGGACTTGAGACCAATCAAGAGGGGAAGATTCGAGGGAAAATCGTATAAAAACCCCCGAATCAAGGTCAGAAGGGGAGACGACGGAGCTTTCTACCAGGAAGTGGACGACGGTACTCCAACCAGCCACCTACTCCTTCGCCGACTCCCTCGGACTCTCCTACCCGACTGCCCCGGGGCTTTACCGACGACTCCGACAGCATTCTCTGATCGCCGTCATCCAGAGCGCCTTCTGCCGCAGACGATCTAGATCGCATCTTGTATTGTAGGCCTACTTTGTAAGTTTGTTTTGAAACTAAAATAAACGGTTATTGTAAGACACTTGTCATCTTTGCCTCTGCCGCCACCACCCACATACGATCGGTCCCTAGGTTTTTTCTGACGTGCAATTAACTAATTGCCCCCATATGTCGGCAACTTACAGAATTAAAATAAATAAGCACGAAATGAAAATATGTTTTTTATTCTTTATTAGCAAAATTTCTAATCGCTCACGATTTCTTAGCTTAATTTATGATTTATGCATCCGTTGTCATAAAAGTTTGTCTTTCTATTTCTTTCCCAAGACTACAAATATTCAAGTACAAAGTAAACGGTTTCAACTTATTTCTACTTAAGTAGTAGTTCAATAATTAAGAGATTAGGGAATTAGGGATATGAAACCCTGCTGCAAGAGTAAGAATTTTACTTAAACTGAACCATTCTCTAACTGAGAACAATGGGGACTGATTTGCTCCAACCTCTCTTGTCCGACTTGTCATAACTCCCTCCTTCCTTTCCGATGTGGGCGTCATTTATGGAAAGCCCTATGGGAATGGTTGATCTTTTAGGCGCAAATTATCTGAAACTCTGTGATTGGTAGATTTTTAGCACGGGAATTTCTCACTTCGTGAATGGCTGGTAAGAGCGACCGTGTCTATAAAAAACATCATACGTAAAATTTCATTTGTTTCTGTTGCTATTTCTGTTGTTTGTTGCTGTACTGGATCAGAATGGCTACAGTGTCCGTTCAAGTTGTAAATACAACTAATTCGACGCAATGACATTCTCGGAAGACCGCATCAAAGAAGAGTTGCTACGCCACGGCATTTGGTGAAATGAAGCCAACTGCAGTCAGTGTGGCAACCTTCTACGAGCGAAGGGAAGAGAACGATTTCACTGCGGAAAGATAATCCGGAGAAATCGATTTCTCAGTCTCTCAAAACAAACCATCGTGGATTGGTACTCTTTTTACAGAGAAGTATGCATCTACGATGTGTCCTCCCCAACGGAGAAACTCGGAGGAGAAGGCCGGGATGTCAAAATAGATGAGGTGAAATTCAGACGGAGGAAATTCAATAAGGGGAGAATAATCGAAGGTCAAGATCTTCGGGGGTATCGAGAGGGAGTCTTGAAAAATGTTTGTGGTATTGATAGAAACACGCGATAGCCAAACGTTACTTGCGGTCCTCAAGGAGTGGGTGCTTCAGGGGACAACAGTAATCAGTAATTGCTGGAAGGCGTATGATTGTCTTCAAACTGAAGGCTTTCATTACCTGACAGTTAATCAGAAGTATAACTTTGTTGATTCCCAGACGGGCTCCCACACCAACACGATCGAAAGGATGTGGCGGGAGATGCGCGCGAACGTTCCTCTGGTACGGTGTTCGGAAGGAACACATGGTCAGATATTTGGTTGAATATGTTTTTAAAGCCAAATATCCGGACATGGCGGCTCGACTGCACTACTTTAAAGTTTCCTCTGCGAATCTTTACTCCCCGGATTACTAGTTTCGGGGAAGTTGTGCTCGCAGCAGTATACCTTTTAAGGTAAGTGTCTTTATAATATAAGCTGTTGTAATATTTTAATTTTAACTTGTAATTTTAAAAAATTAAAAGTTATTTGGCTTTTTTTCAGTAACATATCACACAAGGAACAGTTATTAATACATGCTTTATTGATGGAGGAAATGCATTTGGTATTCGTATTCGACAGAGGAGTTCTAGCTCATATTTGGCTTTACACTCCAGAAGAAACAGAATGATGATCGCACAGACCGAAGAGTTGGCCTTATAGAAGACGGCCAGCCCGGGAAGATAGAGGAGAGGTCACGACGCGACCAAAGCCGGCCTTATAGGAGACGGCTCTCGCGAGAAAAGGAGATAGAAAGCCTTCCGGGAGGATTTGGGGGGAAGCTGGCCCCTATTCAGGCGTCATCGGCAAAGAGGAAAGCCCGGAAAAACTCCCGCTGCCAGCTCGTCCGAGTGAGGCGCAAACCCCCGATCGAACTTCAGTGTTTAGGGTCTGGTCATCTCCGTTATGAGCGGAAATACATTTCGGGTCTTAATTATGTTTTTAAAGAGTAGAATCACGTGATGTGGAACAAGAAGTCATTACTGATCACTGACGCTTCCAAAATATAGCAGAAAGAATGGATCCTTCTATTTTTTTATTCACTGTAGATATTGTGAAAATTTTTTTATCGTTGTTTTTTTGTGAAAACGCCGGATCCTAAAATAAAAGGTCGGCGTTTTGATCATTTTGAATTTTTATATCTTCAAGTTAATTTACTGTTACTTCTGAGTTGGTCTGTGAAAAGGATAAGAAGAAATAGACTCAAACAATTATATATTTTTATGTAAGTCTTCTATAGCTTCAAATATAATAAATGTTTTGCGTTCCTTAATGCTGTGTTATATTCCTTTCTATTCTCAAACATTTAAACGTTAACAATAATATTAAACTTTTAATATTACTGCTAACGTTTTAATATTAAAAGTTTGATAACACGTTTCTATCAGGGCCGGATCATCGCATAGACAAATGAGACAAATGTCTAGGGCCCGGTTTTTTGAAGGGCCCGGTCAAACTGTCTATTTTGAAAAAATTTGTAAGTAACATAGTTTACTTTTCTGTTGAACAACTGTATATAATAAACAAAAATATATTGCTTTTTATATGGTTATTGTGAATTCTAAAACCTAAGGAAAATATGTTCTTATGTTTTTTCGTGTGGGAGAGAGAGGGGGCCCGGTGAGAAGAAAATGTCTAGGGCCCCAAAGTGGGTTAATCCGGCCCTGGTTTGTATAAAATCTCTTTTTTAAAAAAGTAATTTTCTAGAAAAGATCAATGGGTGAAACACGTTGAAATGGCCCAAAATACTAAAACTTCGAGTGAAATAATTGGAATACCTGAGGAGAGACCCTTGTATAAAAAGGAGGGGATGATGACGATCGAGGCTTTTTCGTCATCGATCGTGAACCCTTCGGTGTGTGTGCATCCAACCATCGCCACTCCTTAACCCTAAATCTGGATTTCTACCTGAAATCAATCTGGATTAGTACGTGAAATCAACTTGGATTAGCACCTGAACTTAACTTGGATTAGCACCTGAACTCAACTTGGATTAGCACCTGAACTCAACTTGGATTAGCACCTGAACTCAACTTGGATTAGCACCTGAACTCAGGCATCTGAACTCTCGTCCTACTAGCTCCTGAACTCGACCTCAGCAAAGATCCTTCATCGAGGACCTACTCGAACTCCAAATATTTGGCGTCGTGCGAAACTTTTGTAAACTTTTTCTCAAGCTGCTAAAATTCCTCTTAACTTCTTATTGAATGTAGCAATAAGCAACCCTGTAAATAGCTTTTATGAATAAACGGGTATTTGTTAAATGAATAACCTTGTGAAGGCACATCTTCTGGAATTCTTCTTCTGTCTCCATTCCGAATCTAAGTTACTACATACACAACCGCTTGTGCGAGAATGAAACGGTTTGTGTCTGTCTGTACAAGACACGGTACCAAGGAGGTACCAACCCTGAGGTCACAGTGGTGTCAGAGTGGGATCTTTTTCGAGAAAAAAAATCTCTACAAATGATAAATAAATAATAAAACAATGGGATCGGTTACTCAAATATTAAAATTAATAAATTCCAAGAAATTTTCTTTAAAAAAACCCTAAGGACATCGGATCGACATCGGAATTAAAAAAGTGAAATTCACTTTTTTAATTCCGATTTCGACAGAGTTTAAAAACAGAGAAAGACCAGTAAATCACTTTCACTATTTCTTACTTTATTTTATCCATATATATTTCGCTTGTCAGCCTCTTCAGTGGATATTACACTATTACATTGCCAGTACTTTTATAATCCATCAAGCTATCCCAGCATGCATCAATACATGCGCCGGTATTTAAATTTATACAATTTACATGTCCTTTAATACAATAATGGTCTATAATACGTCTTTTTACAAGATTTTTTGGTTGGTTGGTTAGTTCTAATTTTTTGGCACAAGAGCCATACAGGCTATGCTGCGCCATGACAAATAGTAAAATTAAACGAAGCTAAATATATATATCACAAAACGTCAATACAACACAAAAACACAAACAAGTGCAAACAAACAGAACAACACAAATATAAATATATAATAAATAAATAAATAAATAAATTAGTTAACTTAAATCTCTCTATTAATATTTATAACTTTCAAAAAGTTCAGTATCTTAACAAGATTTGGCCTCTGGCCCGAAATCTCTCTCAAACTTGCATTTCCGAAATGCTGCTACGACTCTGGTCAAAGGCAACACAGTTGCAAAGTATGTGTTTAACACTTAAAGTACAAATGCAATACTGGCATACTGGCTGGTCATCATCCTTCAAAAGGTATTGATGAGTCAGTCGAATATGTCCAATTCTCAAACGAGTAAGAATGACCTCAGATCTCCTGTCATGAGTTTGCTTATGTGTCCAATTTTCTATCATAGGTTTGATCTCAAGTAGTTTATTGTGGACTTGTGCATTCCACATATTTTGCCATCTCTCTGCTAGTCGTTTTTAACGACTAGCTTCAAGTCACCTCCTTCAATAAGCATTGTATGCTGAGAAGAACTTGCTGACTTTGCAGCTGCATCAGCTTCTTCATTTCCTCTTATACCTACATGGTCTGGGACCCAACAAAATTTTATAGAGAAATTCCTCAAAAGATGGCAAAACAGTTTGCGAATTTTAATCACTATAGAGAGAGAACTAGGTTCATGTGAGATCAAAGCCTGAAGTGCACTAACTGAGTCAGTGTAAATGACACAGCGACGATGACCTTTCCTAATTATATATTTTAAGGCTAGGTAAATAGCCTGCAACTCTGCAGTAAAGATGGAAAAATTCGGTGCAATTTGTTCTGCAACGATCTCATCCTGGCAGACAAAGGCTGAACCAACGTAGTCAACCGATTTCGATCCATCAGTATAAATAGGAATTAAATTCCTGTCGTGGTGTTGAATTTCTGCAAAGTGCTGTCTATAGATGTAGTCCGGGGTGGATTCCTTAGAAAACTGCTTTAAGCTAATGTCAACATTTATCACAGGAGTTGACCAAGGTGATATATTATCGACCTCGGCCTGTGAAATGTTGCTTGTGTCCAGGTCAATCGTGCTGCTTACATTCTCCATTCTTATGTCGAATGAAGGGACACAGCTTGGGAGAGTTGCAAATAGTCTTTTCAGCTGAGTATCTGATACTCTACAATAAACTGAAGGTTTAGCCAGAGATTTCTGTTTAATGTAATAAAACAAAGACAACTGCTCTCTCCTGACAGATAGTGGAGGCTCATAAGCATCTACGTACAAACTTTGGACAGGAGAAGTTCGAAACGCACCAGTGCACAAACGCAATGCTTGATGGTGGATTGGATCCAGTATCCAAAGAGTAGATTCTCGCGCAGAGCCATACACAATACATCCATAATCAAGCTTAGAGCGAACAAGGGCTCTATATATTCTAAGCATTGAACATTTGTCTGCTCTCCAGAATGAGCTGCATAATACCTTTAAAAGGTTTAGAGATTTTAAACATCTACTCTTCAAATTGCGCAAGTGTGGTAAGAACGTCAATTTATGGTCAAACACGACACCCAAAAATTTTGCTTCGTTGACCATTGGGATTTTAACCCCATTTAGGTGAATTTCAAGGTCCAGGTGCAAACCACGCCTTCGGCAAAAGTGGATGCACGAGGTCTTCTCTGCATTAAAAGAAAAACCATTGATCTTGGACCAATTGTCTATCTGATTTAAAGAGGTTTGCAGTTGTCTTTCAATAAAACTCATGTTAGTAGACTGACAGGAGATCTAAAAGTCATCCACATACAGAGAGTGTTTCACACTGGGAGGGAGACACTTAGCTATGCTGTTAATTTTAATTAGGAACAGAGTCACACTAAAAATAGAACCTTGAGGAACACCTTCTTCTTGTGTAAAAAGCCTAGATAAAGTGTTGCCAATCCTAACTTGGAATCTTCGATTCTGCAAGAAGTTTTTTATAAAAATTGGCAAATTACCCCGCAATCCGCAATCCAGATCACGGAGTATCCCGTACCGCCAACAGCGATCATAGGCCTTCTCTATATCAAAAAACACAGACACTAAGTGCTGTCGTCTAATAAACGCTTCGCGTATGGATGTTTCAAGGTTTACTAAATTGTCTGTGGTACTTCTGTTCCTACGGAATCCACTCTGATGTGGAGAAAAGTAGTTCTTTTCCTATAGGAGGAACATCAGGCGTCTGTTTACCATTCTCTCGAAAAGTTTGCACAGACAACTAGTCAAAGAAATTGGTCTGTAATTAGAGGGATTCTTGCGGTCTTTACCTGGTTTGGGTATGGGAATAATAATTGATAGCCTCCAAGAGTCAGGAAAAATATGTTCTGTCCATATTCTGTTAAACAGATTCAGAAGGTTACTAAGGGAATTGTTTGACAGATTTTTTATCATGCTGTAGTGGATTTTATCCGGACCTACAGCAGTATTCCCCGAGCGAGAGATTGCTGTACATAGTTCTATTCTGCTGAATGGCACATTATATTCCTCATTAGATGGGGAGTGGAAGTTTAGATATTGTTTTTCAGTTTGGACTTTATAAGCCTGAAAATCCCTTGTATACATAATATTGCTGGATGAAGACGAAAATGTTTCACCCAACAAATCAGCAATACCTTTTATGTCACTGATTATTGTGCCATTACTTTCCAGCATGGACAGAGAGTGAGAAGCATATTTTCCATTGATTTTATGGATTTTATCCCAGACTGCTTTTGAGCTGGTGGAAGATGTTATGCTAGAAACATACTTCCTCCAAGAATCCCTTTGGCTTTGCCTTCTTATTTTTCTGGCATTAGCCTTTGCTTTCTTAAAAGCAACCAAATTGTTAGCAGTGGGGTATCTTCTGAAAATCCCCCATGCTTTCTTTTGCTTTTTAAATGCTGCCTCGCAATTCTGATCCCACCATGGTTTCGGATGTTTTGGATATCTGGTTGACGTTTTCCCCATTGTTTTTTCGGCTGCCTGAATAATACTGGAAGTGACAACTTCGACTGCATCATTGATATCAGCAGTATTGACCATTTCCTCAGTGACGTTAGCCAAAGAGGAAAATGCAGGCCAATCTGCCGTTTCAAGTTTCCAGCGTGGTGGACGGGCTGTTTCACAGCTTTCTCTGCCTTGGTATTTTAGAAATATTGGGAAGTGGTCACTGGAAAGTGGATTAGATCCAACCTCCCATATAAACGCTGAAAACAGATTTGGGGTTGCTAATGATAGATCAATGGCAGTGAATGTTCTTGTTGGGGCGTGGAAGTATGTCACTTCTCCAGTATTAAATAAATATAGTTGGTGATTACCTATGAATCTTTCAATGGCTCTGCCTCGACGGTTGATATCGTGACTGCCCCACATTGGATTGTGACCATTGAAATCACCAAGTAAAAGGAAAGGAGTTGGCAGCTGTTCAACCAATGCATCCAATTCATCGTCATTGACTCTGACATCTGGTGGCAAGTATATGGAACAAACTGTGACAGTGACGCCCATAGATATTCTGACTGCCACAGCTTGCAGCTCTGTTGTTATTTGTACCGGAAAAGACGGGATGCGGTTTGAAACCAGTACAGCCACACCTCCACTGGCGCGGGTGTGGCTGTCGTCATCTTTACGGTAAAGATCGAATCCTTTTAAAGAAATTCTTTCTCCAGGTTTTAGATGTGTTTCCTGGAGTGCCACGCAGAGAGATGAGGTAGAGTATGTCAGGTGTTTAACGTCAGAGAAGTTGTTGCGGAAACCACGACAGTTCCATTGGATTATTTTATAATCCATTATGTGTTTGAGGTAGCATTCTTTGCGAGGGTATCCCTCTTTAATTTAACAGGGGGTCTCTCTTTTGGAGGTGACTTTGGTTTTGTAACCTCCGAATTAGTCTCTTCATCAGAAAAGTCAGAGAACTCACTCATAGACTGAGTCTCCGACTTTTTAGCTGATTTAGAGAGGGCAACTTTTACTTTTTGCTTGTTAAGTGGGTTTTTATTGGCCTTTTTTGAACCCACATTTCTTGTTATTACCCCTGTTTTAGGTAGGGGTGTCTTGGTCTTCTTGCTCTCCTTTTCTGGTGTTTGGGTAGATGGCAGTATTAAACATTTCGCATGGCGAGTAAAGGATTCACTTGGAGAGACAGAGATATCTGTTTGAACTGCACAAGTGTTTGTGGATTTCAAGACAGCAGCATAGGTCTTCTGCTTCAGTGGTGCACTTGAAGTGACCATGCGACGTGCCTCTGGGTAGGGTAAGTTGTTTACTGTTTTTACACGCTGTATTTCTTTTTCTCTCTGCCATGAAGGGCATTTCCGAGAGTATGCAGGATGGGCATCTTTGCAGTTCACACAGCATGGGGTACTTTTACATTCGGTACTCTCGTGACCTTCAGTCCCACACTGTGCACATACGCTTTTCCCGCGACAGGATGTTTGTGAGTGTCCAAACCGCTGGCATTTGAAACAACGCAGCGGGTTTGGGATATATGGACGAACTGAGCAACGTAGGTATCCTGCTGTAATTGAGGATGGCAATGTTGGCTTGTTGAAAGTAAGTATCAGGTGTTTGGTTGGTATCAACTTGCCATCTCGACGAATGGAAATGCGCCGAACAGCAACGACACCTTGATCTGAAAGACCGATCTGAATGTCTGATTCATCTTCAGACATCAGATCAATTTCAGATATCACACCACGTGATGAGTTTAGGCTTCCGTGTGGTGTGACAGTGACTTCCATTTCTCCCAGAGTCTTTGTTTGCAGAAGTTTTGCCGATTGTTGTGGGGAAGCTGTTTCCACCAGTAAATCTCCCGATCTTAATTTTTGTATTTTTTTCAATTGTCCAATAGTTGATTCAAACAATTTTTGAATCAAGAATGGAGATGCTTTAGATAGAGGTTTTTCTCCAGTCGCATGCACTATTAAGTAAGCAGGGTGGCTGGAGGTCTGGTCTTTGGTCACTTGTTTTGTGGTTTTATGATCCATATTTAAGAATATATATTCAGCTCCTAGTGACCCCACCCACCATGGGGCCCAACAAGGGGATGCCGTCACATGAGAGGATCCCATAGACCGTCACACCAGGGTTTCCCAGGAGCTATACCCTCACAATGCAGTCAAGTAGAGCACACCTTGTCTGACGTGTCTGCCCGGTCTGCATCGATCGGTTGACTCCAGGCCGAGGTCAACAATGACTCAACGACCAGCCGATTGACTCAAACGGAGCCTGATTTGAGCCTCCCGTTTATCCGAAGCAGGGGCCAAAGCAGTGTGTTGGGGACGTTATGTTGCCCCTCAACTACCAGGATCCCCCTTTCCGGCATACGGGACACCACGGCAAACACGTGGGTGGGCGTTCAGATCCCAGGGATGGTAAAGAAAAGTTACTAAACCATCTCTGGGAGGTCCCCTCACCACAGACAGGAACCCACATCGAGGGGCTGTCCAAACTGCTGGCATTTGAAACAACCCAGTGGGTTTGGGATATATGAACAAACTGGGCAACATAGGTATGCTGCTGTAATGAAGGATGACAATGTCGGCTTGTTGAAAGTAAGAATTAGGTGTTTCGTTGGTTTCAACTTGCCATCTCGACAAATGGAAATGTGTCAGACAGCAGCAACACCTTGATCTGACAGTCCGATCTGAATATCTGATTCGTCTTCAGACATCAGATTGATCTCAGATATCACTCCACGTGATGTGTTTAGACTTCCGTGTGGTGTGACTGAAATTCCTAAATCTCCAAGTGCCTTTATTGCCAAAAGCTTTGTTGTTTGTTGAGAGGAAGCTGTTTCTACCAGTAGGTCTTAACCTCAATTTTTGGATTTTTTTCAAATGCCCAATGGTGGATTCAAGCAGTTTTTGTATTAGGAAAGGAAATGCTTTAGACAAGGGTTTGTTACTTGTTGCATGAACTATTAAGTACGCTGGCATACTGGAAATATTTACATTCGTTTTTCTTGTTGGCTCGTCTGAATTTTTGTTTTTTGAGAAATCAATGATTAAAAATCAATTATTCAGCTCCCATTGACCCACCCACCATGAGACCCAACAAGGGGATGCCATCACATGGGAGACTCCCATAGACCATCACACCAAGGTTTCCCAGGAGCTATACCCTCACAATGCAGTCCAGAAAAGCACATCTTGTTTGATGTGTCTGCCCAGTCTGCATCGATCAGTTGATTCCAGGCCGAGGTCAAGAATGATTCAACAACCAGCCGATTGACTCAAATGGAGCCTGATTTGAGCCTCCCATTTATCTGAAGCAGGAGCTAAAGCAGCGTGTTGGGGACGTTATGTTGCCCCTCAACTACCAGGATCCCCCTATCCGGCATAAGGGCCACCACGCACAGCAAACACACAGGTGGGCGTTCAGATCCCAGGGATGGTATAGAAGAGTTACTAAACCATCTCTGGGAGTCCCCTCACCACAGACAGGAACTCACATTGAGGGGTTTAAAGGTGCAAATATAAGGTCAGAATAAGCCATTAATTAATTGCTATGCCAACATCTGATGAAATTCTGTCTATCACTATAGGCCTTGTTGGACTTACAATAATGATTGCTAGAAGTCAATGTGTAACTCTTTAAAAATACTGAGTCAGTTATTTTTTTCACTCGACTCAATGTAACGTGGGTAACACCGATAGCTGTCTCTTTTTTCCCTACATCTATTTTGATTTTTGAAAGAGTTAATCCCTGTGATTTATGTATAGTCATCGAGTATGATAAAGTAAGGGGAAACTGCCTACGAGATCGCAATATACTGCCATCATTCGAAGAGCGTGTTATGGGTATTATTGGAAACCAATGTTTCCTCTAATTTTTTTCTAGATGAGCAGAACATGTACTTCTCTGAGCAAAAAAATTTTTGCTGAGCAGATTCTGAGCAAAAAGTTTTTCTGAGCATATATATATATATATAAAATCTTATTTTTTCCTATAAAAAATTAAAATAACTACAGTAGAGCGTCGATAAGTGGAACCAATTGGGGACTGGGGTCCTTACAGTTAATGATTTGTTCCAGTTTCCGACTTTGTACGAAAAAATACATTAACCTGTCCGATGTTCAAAGTTTTCTCCGTTGCGTGTCGCTTCGTGTTGAATTTTCGTCAATTTTAAGCCTAACGAAAATTTTTATAATAATCATTGAGGCTATCGTATCGTTAAAAATTATTTCTGCATTTTGTACAAACAAAATAAATATATTAAAGAATATAAAAAACATGAAAATTATACTTTAGAAGTAAATTTAGTATCAAAAACATTCGATTCAGCACGACACAGTCCGACTGAAAATCGTTCCACTTACCGACGTTCCACTTATCGACGCTCTACTGTAATTATAAAGTAGAGATTAAAATTCATTTTAAAACATACTTCCATACAAAATATTATCTTTTGTCAATGATTTACTGTATTTTATTGAAATATACGTAGCAATAATCATGTTGCAGACAAAGTGAGAAATAAGTAAACAATGATTCAAATCAGTGTACATGTTCGCCTGCGCGGCACAAATTCTCGTGTGCATCAACAATTTGAACAATGCGCAGCCGCACAGCTTAGAGGGAACATTGTTGGAAACAGATTACCATAGATGAAAGGTCCCTGATAGCTATCGAATTCCACTAAAATAAACACAGGAAGAGCTGGAAGGCGAGCATTAGGAGCATATATAATGTAGCATATAGTTCCTAGTGAACCACTGACAAGACATCCTTGCACCCATAAGTTGACTCTCAGCATGATTCTGGCATTAACTGAGAGATTCAAATACTTGGAGAGACGAAGAGCTGAGTCATCTTTGGACAAAGGCAGGGCAATATCTGGAGTGTTTTCAGATGCTAATGCTTGTAATATCTTGCAATGCATTATAAGCATTCTCCATTCTTAAAATATCTATTTTTTTAACATAAGACAATCTATTGAAGTGTATCGAATGTTTTTCTCTCTCTCTGGATAGGAGAGCAGTGAGATATATCCTCTGCAGTAAAGATGGAAGAATTCAATGCTAACTGTACTGCGAAAGTGAAAGAAGTTTCTTCAATGTGCATGAACCAATGGATATAATTATTCATGAATGATTTGATAATATGAGCTGCTTTAAGCTGATGTCAACATTTATCACAGGAGTTGACCAAGGTGATATATTATCGACCTTGACCTGAGAAATGTTGCCTGTGTCCAGGTCAATTGTGCTGCTTACATTCTCCATTCTTGTGTCAAATGTAGGGACACTACTTGCCATCTGTAGGTACCAAGTGCCATACCAGCATGACACCAGTCAGATATATCCTCTGCAGTAAAGATGGAAGAATTCAGCCAATTGATTCAAATGGAGCAAAAAAACAGATATAATCTATCGAAGTGTATCGAATGTTTTTCTCTCTCTCTAGATAGGAAATAGCAAGAATGAAGTGCACTAACTGAGTCAAGTGTAAATCCCACAGCGATGATGACCTTTCTTAATTACATATTTTAAGGCTAGGTAAATAGCCTGCAGCTCTGCAGTAAAGATGGAAAAATTCAAGTGCTAATTGTACTGTGAAAATGAAGTGCCTGTGTCCAGTATTTCGTGTCTGACCTTGTATTTGGTTATGATTTTTGAACAATCTTGCGGGCAGCAACAGTACAGCTGAACAGTACAGCAACAGTACTGCAGAATCTTAAATGAATAATATTATAAATTCCAGGCAGACAATACAATGAAGTTAGTGAATCTGACTCTGATCTAAGCCATGGTTTGAACATGTCAGATTTTGAATGATGGTGATGTTACTGATGTTGATATTGCTCAATCCTAGGTTCTTAAAACGTCTCTAAATGCAATAGAAACCCGATAGATTAAAAATTCAACCGATTACGATGCTTTTCCTCTGTTATTTAACAGCTTGAAAAGTAGATTTAGATATAATATTCACTTATTACATAGTAAAGTATTTGATGATGTTTAGTTGGTATCAACTTGCCATTTCAACGAATGGAAATGTGTTGGACAGCAGTGACACCTTGATCTGAAAGACCGATCTGGATATCTGGTAACCTCTGTCTCCCAAGGTCTTTGTTGACAAAAGTTCTGCATTGATCGGTTGACTCCAGGCCAAGGTCAAGAATGACTCAACGACCAGTCGATTGACTCAAATGGAGCCTGACTTGAGCCTCCCGTTTATCCAAAGCAGGGGCCGAAGCAGTGTGTTGGGGACGTTATGTTGCCCCTCAACTACCAGGATCCCCTTTCTGGCTTACAGGCCACCACGCACGGCAAACACGTGGTGCTACTTCTGGCTGGAAGAAGCTGATGTATCAGCTACCTGAAGTTGGCCTTTCCGGCTTCCAGAGAAGTGAAATAAATAACTTAAATTCATTTGAGGTAATTGTGATTTATCTGACAAAATGGTTGCTGATTTATATTCAACTGGAAGATTCGTTGAAAAAATATAAGCAAAAAAGAACGCTGCTGGCATATGCTGTTGTATGTCGGTTACTGGACATGGGTGAAAATTACAACACCTATTATTGTCCAGAATATTTCAGAATCCTGTGCAAAATATTTTTTTTAAATGGATTGCTTGGAAACATTTTTATCATTTTATTTCAATTGGATGTCAAACAAAACTCAATTCCCTTCAAAATCTTTATCACTTTATGAATGATAAATACCATAAGTAGAAACAAAATGTATAAGAAATTTTGAAATAAGTATAATAAAATGCATAAACTGTGAAATTTAATGAAATAAATGGCCATCCACTGCATACCCTATAACAATTGTCGGATTTGAAGATTTAATACCACAAAAGACTTCATATTACTGTTGCAACAGTTCAAATCAAAAGATACAAAAGTCCAGAGAGTGCATACTTGAGGACCAAAAAAATAATGTAAAACGGTTCAAATCAAAGGACATTTGTTTCCTATCAGCCTTAGGCTGTAAGAAATAGTCCATTTGTCAATGGACTGACCTCCCTTGAGATAAAACTCTGTGAATTTGTAATTATTTATTATGATATAATAACTATATAAGAAATTATTATTATCCATTATGCTAAAAAAAATTAACCTAAACTATTTTACAGAGTTAACTGGCTAACTGAGGCATTTGACATCAACCTACCACTCTGGGGACCCAGGTTTGAATTTGAATGAGCAACCCCAAGAATTATTATGGATGGTCTGTCATGCATAGTCTGTCTCTGATATGTCAAGTCCTGTCTTTCATAAACCAGCCTTTGTAAGCCTGTCTGACTCCATAATGGCCATGGCAAAAAGGTCCTCTTAGTGTGTGTGGAGCTGAATGAATAAAAAAATTATAAAATGAAAAAAAATCTATTAGAGAATCTAAAGTAATTTTTCGCTATTAAAATATGTTAATCATTTGTGTTAAATTTATAATAATAATAATTCTCTGTAGCTGCCACATTTAAGCAGCTTTATTTCTCTCTCGTCTCAAGAATTTCATTTTTCCTATTAGTGATGAAAGTTTTTCACAAGTAGAGTTAAATTCAACATATTAAAAATGTGATCGCAATTCACTAACCAAAAAATATGCTAGAAAAGATGTCATTTCCAATATAATATTTACTAATAATAAACAACGCTTTTAGCCTACGACTATAAATTGGCTAGAGGTAGATAACCTAAATAAATAGGACTTTAACAATTGGAGGGCTTATCACACCAAGGCCGACAGAAAGAAGGACTAGATCTTTAATAAAAAAGTTAGTCTTTAATAGTCATATTCAAATTTAGGTAAGTATGCATTTTGGGTACAGGACCCCTCATCAGCTTACAAACACATGGCACCAACATAATAATTATAACACGAATAGTTAACCAATACAAAGTGTTTTCTAATATATACAGTGCACTGTATTTACAGTATTTAATGTAACCCATATACTACAGAACTATAACAATCAAGCATAAATTTTAATACAATGACAATGAGATATATGATATTATTTGGAATTGGTAAATGCCTTATTTTCTCCCACATTTTCCAAATTCTGGTAGACAGTTCCACTATTAATAATAAATATTGTTTAATTATATTAAAAACATAATGGGAGGAAAACTAACAAAGAACTTACTATTATTAATATAATTGGTTTCTAAACTTTAAACAAAAACATATACACCTGGTCCATGAGACTGTGTAAAGTCAACTGCCTTGTTACAATACATTTTACCAAGTGATGTGACTGTACACCCACATCTGGTCAGCATCTGTTTTAAGGTTATGTAAAAAGGATGTCAATCCACCCCTCATTTAGCTTTAGTCCCATGTTGTTATTAATTCAAATAATATTTACTCCATTTTCTCCATCCCTCATATTAATATATTAACAGAACTAAATGATAATAAAATTATATACCGTATTTTCCGGAGTATAAGACGACTGGGCATATAAGACGACCCCCGAGTTTTACAGTTAAAATATAGAATTTGGGATATACATGCCCTATAAGATGACCCCCCAACTTTTGAGAAGATTTTCATGGCTTAAAAAGTCATCTTAGAAAATATGGTAAATGAAATATTTCAAAATTCTGAGTTATTATGAAAGAAAATTAATTTTCTGCTATTAGATGATCTAAAACTAATATGGCACCATTACAGCAAAAAAGCTCTTTAATTCATCAACCTATTTTTAACACTAAGTATAAATGTTTAATTAGTTGTTAATTAGTTCAGTAATTTTTATTAGCTTTTAGTATCAATTCATTATATAGTAATGTTATACAATATGATTATAGCAACTGAACCATTTAAATTATAACTAAGATGACAAAATTTATTTCACTCACAATCAAATTAAGTTATGATTATAAAAAAACAGTACATTCAACTTCATTATAATCAATATGAGATGAACTTTCAATAAGAATGCATTTAGAAATATATCATTTCCATCTATTAGAAATTATAGGAATACAATAGATCAATCTTATATATAAAATTCTCCTGTCACAATTTTCGTTACCGTACTCCTCCGAAACGGCTTTACCGATTTTTACCAAATTTTATATGCATACTCAGTAGGTCTGAGAATCGGCTACTATCTATTTTTCATACCCCTACACCATTTCCCCCTTTCAAAAATATATTTATATATGGATTAAGGCTTTTATGTCCAACAGATGGCGCTACCTTCCGACGACCTAAGTTTGCTTTTCTGTGAGGCATTCTGCTTTTCTGTGAGAATGGACTGAAGCAGATCATTTTCTATCTATCTATATAAATAAAACATTTAATATAACGTATAATACGTATAATATAAGTATAAACGTATAATATAAGTATAAATAAAATATAACGTTCGTTTGTTCCTACCGATTCCTTTGAAATTTTGACACAACGTTGCATTCGAATACGCACGTGATTTTATATAATATACGTGTCGAAATTCCCCACCCACCGGGGGAGATGGACGGGATTAAGGCTTACCGTAAAGAACTCTGTTTCTATTATACTATTTTACATGCGGTTTTTTGCGTTTTTAATTGCGTTTTAATACGTTACGTCAACAGAATATACACTAAAAAGGGATTTTTCGATATTCCCCAGCGGGAAAAGTGACGGGATTAAGGCTTACTGTGAAGAACTCGGCTTTTATTATACTATTTTAGATGCGTTTTTGATTGCGTTTTAATAGGGTACGTCAAGAGAATGTACACTAAGAAGGGATTTTTTGAAATTCCCCCCACGGGGAAGTGTTATACATTTATAATAGATACATTTTGAGCCACAACAACGCCTGACCGGGTCAGCTAGTAATTTATATAACTAATTAAATTATTATTTTCAGAATAAATTAATATATTTATATATTGCCTAATGGCAATACATTAATATATTGCCATTAGAGACTAGCAACTTGTCTGGTGACTAAAAAAAACATTACTAGCAAACATTTTTCATTATCAACATTTTGGGCTTATGATGGGATCATAAGCCAAAAAGGAGCATAACATATAGCCTAACAAATTATATATTGTATAAAAGCATCTCCTTTGTTTTTCATTAATTTTACACATCATACATGTTGATTTCTTGCAGAATCACAATTAAAAATGACCAAAAGTAAAATTATATTTTCCAGTAGTTATTATAATAAAACTAATGGGCCATTGCATGTTGTAAAAAGTTCAAATGATTATAAATAGAATATATTGGTAGTAACTAGAAAAAATTCTTGGTAACTATGATATTTGGTTAAATTTTGAGTTCAGCATATATAAAGATATGAGTTTCTTTAATCATTTTATTTTAATGATGTAAACCAGAGGTTCCCAATCTTTTTCGGTTTGCGGCTCCCTAAATAATCGGATTTTTTCGCGGCGCCCTTAATACATCAATTTTTTTTTAAATTTTTGACTTTCTTGAAAAATTGGAAAACTTTCCTTTTCAAAAGCGATTATTCATTTAACAGCGAAAAATTAAAAACAGATACTTACAATTTTCCTTGGGATAATATAAAATATCTAATTTCAACTGTTTCGGTAATATCTATATTGAGACTGGACAACCACCATGTGGTTAGGTTAGTTGAAAAATAAATTAAACACTAATTTCAAATTCACAAACAATTTATTGAACGTTCATTGTTGATTAACATTATTAAAATTATTAATGGGATGGATGGGCTTGATGTTCACTACACAACTTCTCAAATCTCGGAATAAAATTGGATATGGCGACCCTCATTTCTTGTTCAACGTTAATTTTCGAGCGATATTTACTTTTTATTACTGCGACTGCCGAAAACCCAGCTTCGCACAAATAGGACGTTGCAAACGGAATTAATATTCGTAGAGCTTTACCACTAAGCAGTGGATATTTCTCTTTTACTGATATCCAAAAATCAGAAAGTTCCATGCTACTAAATTTTAACTTTTAAGTATTATCGCAAGACAAGTCAATAAGAGATTCTAAAGAATGGGTGGGGAAAGAGAACAATGAAAGACTCGAAAGTTGCTAAATTCTTGGAATTTTGTCAGCATACACGATTGTTGGCGCAAAAATTCAAAAATTGGAAATTCCAAGAAAATTGCCGAATTGTTTAATTGAATATTTCGCGGCGCCCTTATGACGGCATCTCGGCACCCCGGGGAGCCGCGGCGCACACTTTGGGAATCACTGATGTAAACAATCAACTCAAATTACATTATTTTATTACATTGAGTTTATCACATTGTATTTTCCTATTATTTATAGTACATTATCATCCATCTCCAGTATTTTCAGAAGTGTGTTTTGCACCTAAAGCAAGTTAGGATGTCAGGCACATGGAAAGGTTGAAAACCACTGAATTAAATGAATAAGTTTATATCTGTTATATTTGTATTTCCATAAATATACTATAAATATTGATTTAAAAGGAGAAAAAAAAATATTTCTTTCATCAAGAATAATGACTTAATTTATTTCATTTCCCTGCCTACTGCAGAGTGACTTTACAACCACACTGTATTTTTGAAATCGTCATTTTAGATTGAAATGATTAAATGGAATATCAGATATGCTGCTGTTACTTTCAAGTATTTGCTACATATCAACTCTGAAATGAATGTTTTGTCTATTTTGATAAAACAGTAATAATTACATTTAATAATTGAACATTGAATAAAATACACAAACAGATAGCCAAATGTAATAATGTGAACATGATATATCAATGTAGCTCTACTGTTTTCAAGATCTTAAGAAATGGCAATGCTCAGTACAATGTTTTCACTAGGATTTATTCAGTCTCAATAAAAGACCCATAGTTTAACAGGGTACTACCATACATCAACAGTACAAAATGAACTTACAACAAAGAACACAAGTATACTATTGATAAGAAACTTTCCAACATGATATTAGCAGCATATGTTACCCAAGAAAAAGTGCAGGCCAAGTGGGAAGACGCTAAAATCATCAGCCAGCTAAGGACCTCAACGTCAACACTCTTAAGGAATTTAGAGACCATAGAAATATATAAAGTCAATTGAACTTCCACCTGCATTAATTACAAGGATGCAAACTCACTATCTACTGCATACAGATACTGTATGAGCTCTAACTTGACTTACTTTAATGGTGCACTTCTATATTATTATTATGTTGGGTGTAGCGGGTTATACTCAGTTGACACCGGTGGCTGTGTATTATGCTGGACCAGAGTCAAGGCATAGCAACCAAAACAAAACTAAAATTAAATAAGTGTGTCAGTGTCAGTATTCAGAAATTTCCTAACAATATGGCATGTATTCAATATTGTGGCCTTCTATAGTGTGATGTATGTATTTCTATTCAAGTGTAATGTTCCCAGGCTTTTGTGTAGTGTATCACACCTGTGCAGGAGAGAACGACAGGTACAATAAGTACAATAAGTACTCTATCCATCCTCCACAGATGCCTTATTTCCTGGTGTGAGTTCTGTGTACTTGCTGATTTTTGCAGTGAATGTGTTTTGTACATTGTGAGTGTTTGGAATGGCTATGGCTATAATGTATGTGATTTTATTGTGTTTGTCAATGAGTGTGATGTCTGGTCTGTTGTGGTAAATTGTTTTATCTGTGATTTATGGCCCCGTCATAGTACATTCTGTGCATGTTGTTTTCCAATACTGTCTGTTCAATGTATTTGTAGTATGGTTCATGGATGTCCAATTTGTGTTTCTTTGCAAGCTCTTGATGTATTATATTTGCTACTTGATTATGTCTATGTAAATAATCTGTCTATGCCAAGAGCCTGCAACCGGAAGTGACGTGTTGTATAGTTTCTGGCATGATATGACATTTTCTGCATGTGTCATTTGTGAGTGTTGTATCTTTCAGTATGTGTTTTCTGTAGTTTTTAGTATTTATGACCTGATCCTGTATGGCAATCATGAATCCTCGAGCTAACCAGCTGTTTGACGCAGTTTTGCCAACAAAATCCTGGGCCAGGTTGTAAGGATGTCTGCCATGGAGTGCCTTTTGAGCCCACGATTTCTTAATGGTGTCTATGCTTTTTATATATTGTGAGTGTAAATTTAACGGTGTGTTATTCGAGTCTGCTAAAGTTACTGCTTTATGTAACTGTGATGTTTCTTGCTTTTTGTAGAAAAACTCTCGCAGTGTCCATATTTGTTTATAGTGAAGGTTAACTATGTCAACCAGGCCACGTCCACCATCTTTACGTGGAAGGGTTAGTCTTTCTATGGCAGATTTAGGATGATGTTGTTTATGCATAGTGAGTGTTGTTCTTGTTTTCCTTTGGAGTTGCTCAAGATCTATGTGAGTCCAATGTATAACTCCAAAAGAATATGTGAGTACTGGGATGACATATGTGTTTAATCTTTAACTGGGTGTTTTGCATTTAACTGTGTTCCAAGAATAGCATTTAACTTACTTCAGTATTCTTTAATTAATCTTTGCTTTATTTGTGCATGTTCTGTTAGTTTGGCCTGTTGGAAGTCTAAATACTTGTAGAACTCGCCCTCTTCCATGGATTCAATAACGTCCCCATTTCCAAGTGCAAAATCTTCTTTCTTCAGGATTTCTTTTTCTATGTGAAGTGTTTTGCATTTGTCTAGGCCAAACTCTATTTGTATGTCCTTGGTATATGAATGTGTGATTTGTAGAAGTTGATGAAGTTGTTTTTGTGTGGATGCATAAAGTTTTATGTCATCCATGTACAGTACATGAGATGTGACAGTGTAAACTGTGATGTTTTTTCATGTCTGATATTGTAACCATATTGCGTGTTGTTTAACATGTTGGATAATGGGTTCAAGGCTAAGCAGAACCAGAGAGGACTCAAGGAATCTCCTTGAAAAATTCCTTGCCTAATGAATATTTGGTTTGTTTGTATGGAAGTGTTACTAACTCTGTTGTTTTCCAGTGCTGCATAGTGTTTTGGAAGAATGCAATGAGTGATGGATGTATTTTGTACATGTGTAGAATATGTAGCAGCCAACTGTGCGGAAAACTGTCGAATGCTTTTCTGTAGTCTATATATGCCATGTGTATGTTTCTGTGTTGTTTGTGTGCTTGCTGTAGAATGACTGAATGTATGAGTAACTGTTTTTTGCATCCCCTATGATTTTTACGGCAACCGTTTTGTTGTTCCGTAAGAATGTTGTGTTCTTCAGCATGTTTGTATATTTTGTTTGCGATACAGGATGTCAATAATTTGTACAGTGTTGAGAAGACATGTAATTGGTCTGTATTGTGTGGGGTCTGTGGTATTGTTGTTTTTAGGTTTCATGTAGGTGATGCCCTGAGTAAGAAAATTTGGCATGTCTTGTGGATTGATGATGATGTGTGTTAGATGTTTAGCTAGTTCCTGGTGCAGTGATGTAAATTTTTTGTACCAGATATTGTGAATGTTGTCTACACCATGTGTCTTCCAGTTGTGTGTTCTGTTAACAGAGTAGTGGATGTCATGTACGTTTATTTCAGCACAGGGCATAGTTGGTATGTTATGCATGTTTTTGTTCTCCTCCTCGATCAGCCTGCATCAACATTGTGCGTAACAGCCCTGGGCCAAAGAGAAGACTAATAAGTTGTGAGTTCTTCTTCTGTTGGTGTGCCACTGTGCTGTGTATCAGTGTTTGTTTTCATACTGATTTGTCTGTAGAAGAGTTTTTCATTGTTTGTGAATAATTTATTTTGTTGTTTTCATAGTGAACATGTTTTGTATCATTTGAGTCTATGTGCTTTGGCTGCAAGTTTTTGTTTCAGTGTGTTGATGTATTCTGTAATGTGTGTGTTATGATGTTCATATTTTGTGTGTGTTTTGATTTTCTTGAAAACGTTTTTGAGTTGTTTCTTTAATTTGGGTATTAGGTTGTTTTTAGTGTATTGTGTCAGCCTGCCTAATTGCTATCTAATGTCATTTATTTGTGTTTCTATTCTTTTCTGCCACGCAGGCTTGTGATAGAACTGTGTTTTGTGTGTATCTGTCTGCAATTGTAATTTCAGTCTATGGCGTGACACTACTGTGACTGCCCCAGCATAAACTAATGTATGAATGTCTGAGAGTGTAGTAATTGAATGAATGTAGTGTGGTAGTAAGTGAGTGTTTACATAATTTAGTGTTTTTCCTACTACCTTTGACGTGTTGATTTTTGGTATTCATAGTCTTTGTGTGGGATCTGTACCTGTATATTTAGTGAGTGTTTCCTGAAATATTAGTGAGAGCGTATTAACTAAATCTATGTCTATGTTATCAGTGATGGATGAGGAAGTGTCTGCAGTATCATTAGTGGTAGTTGTTATATGTGTGTTATTATCAATGCTTGTTGCTGGATTATCCTGACAGGTTACGTGATCTTCATTAATGTTAGATGTTTCTGTCTGTTGATGTATTTGATCAGCAACCTGTTGTTTGATAGGTTCGAGTATTGTTTATATGAAAAATAAATAAAATTTTTAATGAAATTTAATAAAGCTAGCTCCAATACAAAATAATAATAGGTTGTCTGAACTGATGAAAATAGAAAATATTACTAAAAGAGATCCATTAGACAAAGAAGGTGTGGTTTATAGACTACAATGTACGGTACGTGTGGCATTCCAAGTTTATACATTGGAAAAACAGCGAAAATTGAATTCTAGACTATCCGAACATCTTGCTGCTGTACGATTAAAGGTGAATTAATACCAAAACAAATAATGGAATAGAAGGTTAATGTTACCCGTGGTATCGAAGATGGTGACGGGGAAATTTATTAATTTGCATAATGCAACAGATAGTACGGGTACGCCCTCTAACGTTTAGATCACTCTGTATTCTACTTCGAGATTATCCATTGTTAATCTGCTTCCAGATTATCACTCGAGAATCTGATTCGAGATTACCGGAAACGCGGCCATCTCGAACGTAGGGAAAAAAATTTTCCCGTAGCCATCTAGTATCTAGGGAAAAAATTTCCCGTTGCCATCTTCGATACTACAGGTAATATTAACCGAATAGAATTAATCGAAATAATTTACTAAAACAAATGTTATTTAGGACAGTTATAAATAGTTAAAATAAACACAATTTAAAAATCGAACAAAATATTAAGAAAAAATTAAATTGAAATAAATAAATCATTAGGCAATTAGCCTTTGAATCCCTAAATCATTCATAATTTATAAAAAATAATATTTGATAGATTATTGTGCTTAAATGCCACAATTATTTATTTGGATTTTTAGAAAATCGCAATGTGTTTCTAATTTTGCAATAATTAATTACTTCCCGCCAATATTCTTCAATATTTTCGAAATGGCGGATATGCCGACAAGAATAGTTCCAACATAGCAATCACATCAACTTACCGGGTTATACAGCCTTCCATACTCATCGTACCGGCACCACAGGAGGTGGCCTAACTACTTACATTCATCATTCCATTCCGTGTTCTTATATAGATTCCCGAACCTCAAATGGTCAGGGTGATCCAGAATGGCTCAGTATTAAAATTTATGCAGCACAAGTGATTGAGGTAATAAATGCGTACTTTCCTCCTCAATCTCCGCCAGGGTTATTTAACGACTTATTCCGTCACCTATCGGACCAGACTATTATACTAGGTGGAGATTTTAATGCCCATCACGTGATGTGGGGCAATCGCTCCACTGACACACGTAATCGTATTTTGGCTGACCTCATCAACCTCTCCCAACTGTGCCTGCTCAACGATGGACGTCTCACACACTTAAATGATAACGGTCCAGGCACCGCCATCAATCTAACTCTTACCACTACCGATATCGCACCCCAAGTGAAATGGGACCCTTACTTCCAAGACTATGGTAGCAAGCACTGTATGATAACTATTGATCTTCCTCTCATTCGCCCTCACCACCCTAATCAATCCCGTAACAACAATAACCCAAACTTCCACACGCCCAATCCTGCCAAGATCAAGAGCTGTCAACAGACTGACAGGAGTGGTAACACGAATGACGTAAACGCCATGAATACCTTTATCACCTGGGCAGCACATAACGAATGGACCTACGATGACCTCGTTCAACAATATGATAACTTGTTCGCCATGCGGAAGAATCGCAAAGTGAGTAGTTGACCTCCTAAACCCCCGTGGTGGAACTCCGATTGCCAACGAGCACTTGCCTCCAAGCGTAAGGCTTATCATCGATATCAAAGACACATTAATCGTGACAATTGGATCCAAGCAAACAAAGCCACAGCAGAATTACAACGCTGCATCATCACCCAAAAGCGTGCTTTTTGGGAATGCATGGCGTCCTCTCCCCTTTACAAGAATAACATATGGAGCATTCTCCGCCGCCTTCGCAACAATAACAACTCCCCATCAAGCCACTTCATCCTACAACATGACAACTGCACACTAATAACTCCGAAAGATCAAACAGCCAAATTCCTCAACTTCTTCATCCCTGAACTACGAGATCAGCAGCCAATCATCAGTCGTCCTAATAATACTACATACCAGCAAGATCCCTACAACCTCCCCTTCACTAACAGAGAACTGGATATATCAATTAAAAAAGGACACAACACGACTCCCGGGGCCGATGGCATCATGATAAACATGCTAAAGGGTTTTGATTACCAGGCCAGAAGTCACCTTTTGGCGGTCTACAACACCATATGGTCGACGGGCAACATACCTCTGAAAATGAAAAACACCATAATCCTCCCCATCCACAAACATGGTAAAGATCCGACTATGGTCGAGAACTATAGGCCAATAGCGCTCACTTCCACGATCATGAAAACAATGGAACGGATGATACTAAACAGATGGCAGCGCATAGCCACTCACAATAATTGGTTCAATTATAAGCACTTTGGTGGCCTACCCGGCAAAGGCACTCGGGACTTACTTACGCACCTCATGTTACAACTATATACCCTCTGGAATAAAGGCTACTACATCAACATTACTACTCTCGATATTTGTAGTGCTTATGATAAAGTCAATCACTTTCTTATTATACGGAATACACTAGAAAAAGGTCTAAAAGGCAACTCAGTTCTCTGGCTTCAAGACTTTTTGTCCAACAGGCAGACACAAATCAAATGGAGAGGCTACCTCTCCCATAGTAGTACCCAATGCTTAGGAATTCCTCAGGGTAGTGTGATATCCCCCTTCCTGTTTGCCATCTTCATGAATGACATCTTTCAACTTGAAAATGAAAACACTAAAATCTATGTATACACAGACGATGTTACAGCTGTCACACATGGTACTGACCCGACTCATTTACACTATAACACGGTCCAATTTCTCAACAATTTTGGCAGATGGGCTCAGAAAAACTCTGTACAGTGCCAGCCATGGAAGTGCGCAATTTTGCGCATACCCGTCAATATACGTGGCAACCAAGTTTTCATTCTCAATAATCAACCAATCCCAGAGGTCTCCAAAATTAAACTTCTTGGTGTCTACATTACTGCACGTTTAACCTAGAACGCCCACATACAATACATTCGGAACAAGAGCAGAAAGTTACTAAACATCTTTAAAATTTATTGCAACAAAAAACACAGTGGCCAACCAAAGGATCTTTTGTGCATCGCCAACAGCACCATCGGCAACCTTCTCATGTACGTCATCCCCTGTATCGCAACCATAACAAAAACCCAAATGGCAATCCTAGAATCCTTACAGATACAATTTATTAAACTCAGTTATGGTCTCCCTATGACCGCAAACAACATCCTTACCCGCAGCGACCAACACCACTACTATAGAATGCCGCTACAGAAAGTATCTTATAAAACATTATAGTTCCTATCTCCAGAAGGCACCGAGAGACAACTTTTCTCGGGAAATTATACATCTCATCCACAGCAACGAAGGCGCCACCCTTGTGAAAAGTCCTATTACCCATTACATCCGGAACTGGACTAACATGCATAACATCCCTACCAATAAGCACCCGGCTCAAAACTCTATACTCCCGGACGCCACCGTTTTCGACATACATATCGGTGATCTTCCATTCCAGGACTCCTCCCTGCCAAACCCTGTTATCCAATCCACTTTCCACAAGTGAGAAACGGCACAAGACCTCTCTACTTTCCTAGCCACCGACGGTTCCAAAACCGACACGAATGTCACGGCAGCGTTCACCGACTACTCCAATAGCATCAAAGCCCACTATTCCTGCACCCCGAGACCACCATTTTCACGGCGGAGGGTTTCGCTATCCTATGTGCGTTGCAACACGCTACTGAGAATAATAGCAACATTACTGTGTGCACGGACTCCCAAGCTATCCTTACTGCCATCAACGCTTACCAGGATAAGTCTTCATCCATCATATACACCATCATAAATCTCATCAACAGTCGCAACAAAGGTAATCTACGGACGCATCTCGTATGGACCCCAGCACACAAAGGGATAACTATAAATGAACAAGCGGTCAAACTTGCTAAGAGCCTTTCTAATGACACCAAGAAAACCCGTTATATCACACCGGAGGATTACCTCAGCATCATAAACACTGATATCAAAAAGCAAATGGACACTGATTGGCATAATTTTCCTAGCCACTCAGACTATCACTGGCTCACCATCGGCCGCCACATCCCGATCATGGATTACACGGACCGATACACAACCATCCTAATACATCGGGCCAGAACCAATTCTCTTATCACTAATTCCTTTCTTCACAAACGTAACCTGATGAATACTGATCGTTGCAGATTCGGCCCGACAGAACAAGACACTACGAAACATCGGTTGGAGAAATGTTACCATTTCGACCCCGTCCGCAAAAAAATTCTTAACAATAATAATATCAGACGTTACAATACCTTCAAGATAAGCGATTGTCTAAATTTTACACCCATTGAGATTTGTATACAAAGCATGATCACTTTTTTCACCGTTTATAAGCAGACTTATAAATACTGAGGAAAATAATACTGTAGTATCGCCATCTTTCACCACCACGGGGCGCAATAGTCCGAGTAACTGACGCCCAACGTCAACCTTAAGACCAAGACCATTACCCCGCGACGGAGTTCCGTTCCCTGAACACTGGCAGCCGATTGCAGAGACACAGTTTACATTAAACGACGTTTAACAACAGAACGGCCTGTAGATGTTGGCTGGCTGAACCGCGGTTTAAAATGTGTTGCAAAGACAATGAGCGTCTATTTCTTAACGCCCTCTAAAGGAACTTCGGCAAAACACTGGCTCTTACTTTCTTCGCCATTACTCTCCTGTTTTAGGAGTGGTTCGGCCAATCGGGTTATTCGTTTTTGACGTCAGAAAAGGTCGCCAACTATATTCCGAAAGCTTCCGGAAATAAAATCTTGAGGGCGTCAACAACTAGTGTTTTCATCCGGACAGTCCGGGAATTGACTCACTGTCCGGGTGAACTATTAATTTTGTCCGAGAATTTCGTAGAAATTGTGAAATTACGATGAAACAAAGTTCTTGCAAATATTTTTATAAATTTACACCATTTGAACAGTGAAAGATCTCAAACTCACTGAAACTCATCTGCCATTCCGCCATGTTACGCTGTTTACGAAGACGTGTGACGCGCAACCTGCCTCTCGACCTTTTTTTTTATTTTTGCTTGTACGTCCGTACACGTCTTCTATGGAGCTAAATTATCTGTTCTTTCTTAATTTAGGTTACATACGTTACTCCTACGCAAGTCCCTAGTCTCTAATTGTAACCGATTTAGAACTATTCTTGAGTGTTTACATAATTTAGTTTTTATTCTTCGCATTGTAAAGTGACGTTGCGCATGCGTCAGGAATTTCTGTTCGAACAAACCTGACCTGCCGTCCGGGTCAGCGATTTTGTAAAGGTGGCAACAATATCAACAACCATTGTTCGGCAATTAATGACAATCCTTTTCCATTTCGATATTTAATTTCGTCGTCAATACGGTTTAAAATATGAACAAATCCATATTTAGAAAATTTATACTGAATTCGAAATTCGTCTTGGGAATAGATTTTTAAGGAATTATTTCGACATCATCTCCCTTCATAACTGTCGAAATGAAAAAGTAATAATAAAATATTTAAAATTTATTTTTTATTTCTATAAAAAGATTTCGGTAATTATTAAAATTGTCTCGTTTGTTTAACAGAACGTTCTGACTATGTGATTAACTGCAATAACTCCGAAACGCATTAACACGGTACTCGAATTGTAAATAAATGCATCTGATTTAAATTAATTGTAGTTTGAAGTTCATCCATTTGAATATCGAAAGTGGAACATTTAAAACAAATTTAAAGTATTTAATTTTGTTATTTTTGCTCCAAGCAATTAATTAATGAATAATTTTCTTGATTTGTACCATTTACAACATTTATCAAAGGAACGATATCCAGTTTTATCTAACTGTAAGCTTTTCCACCAACAAAACTACCACTCGAATTCGCGTTTTTCATGAACTATAGAGGGCGCTAAATTTTTACAAAATGGCTACTTTATCTGGGTCGCTTGTAACTAGTAATGTAAAATTAATCATATATTACTGCCCGATATAATGATATATGCTGCTTGTAGCTGTTTATCGAGAAATTTTATAGTAGCAGAACAATTATTGCTAGCGGGATACGTCATTATGTGGTCTCGAAGTAAGTGAGCGAGATTGTTTTATGCATATTTGTGCCCTTTGTGTTAAAAACATCAGCTTTGACATTGCCTATCAGGGTTAGATTTACAAGTAAAAAGCTATGTAAATTTTTGCTTAGGCTTCGACTTTCAAGGAGCCTCAAACATTTGTACAAGAAAAACAAAAAATTAAAGTCGAATTTTGTAATAAACATTTTTTTACAAACCAACAAAACATACTATACAAAATAAAAAGTAAAGTATTTCGTTAATTTTTTTTCTAAGAATTAGCGTAAGGTCTTTTTTTTAAAAAAAAATGATAAAACCAATTTTAAAAAAGATTTTTAAAGGAATGGGTATAAGAATTTAATTAAATTCAGTTATAAAACAGAAGACTAGTGAAACCTCACATCTTTTTCTTCCAATAACCGTATTAAATCAGAGAGATAGTCTGATTTAATTTTTTTCTTTTTATAATTGACTTCTAAAATTGTGAAGGGTTGGTAAGGGGACTTACATTCAGCTTAGGGCTTCGAAATGCTTAAATCCGACCCTGTGTCCCACACAAAATAACTGGCATTTTAACTTTAAGAAAATATCTTTTAAAATTGACAGCATAACTTGTTCGTGTAAAGTTGGACAATCGGGAAACTGCCAATTCTTAAGTCTAATTCACTCTTTCACAATTCGGAGAAGCTCATAAATATAACCGACCGATTTCCGAATAATCATCTTTTTTTCGTGTGAGAATAGACGAAAACTTATATTAGGCTCCCGTAAATCTTTGAAATTGTAATTTGTAACGCAACAGAAAGCTTTGCTTTTTCTATTGTTATTCATATTTACTGCTGATAATACACAAGAATTAATCAAACGACCCAGATAGAATAGTTTTGTTTTTAAACACCAGAGGGCGAGCATCCGGTGAAAAATGCGAATTATAAAGCCCTCTAAACCTGCTGTCGAGTGAGTCTAGAAAGTAGGTCAAATAACTTGTTTCTAATCGCTGTCTACATTGTGGTAAGCTCGAAACGCTGTCTCTGCAATGAAATTTTTCTGAACCGCGGTTAAATTATTAACCTAAGTTTACTACATTCCTCATAATAAATTTTACGAATTCTATAAAATTATTACAAAATCATCCATACATAACGTAATACTATTTTTGTATTTTACAATTGTCACTTCTTTTTAATGTTGGTAGTACAGAGCAGCCTATATCTGGGGATAAAGAGCTAAAGATGTTAATGTTGTTACAAAGTAACATGTGGAAAACTAAATTTGTTAGTAAATTTTTACTTTTGTTTTAAATAATATATAATAATTGTATTTTCGTGTCAAGTATTTCTCATACCGCACACGTGTGTGTAGGGAATTGTGGAAGTGACGTCACGCTCGACATGTTCCCCATCGGTCAGGGAAAATTTCCCTGCGTCAGTTGTCCCTACACTCTTGTCGTGGGTACGCGCGTTCGCGGGCTAACGACACCCTTTTAGCATTTTTAATGTCACTTTTTCTCGTAGATGGAATGCATTATGGTGAATTAAAGTAATTCATTTTGTTAATGTCGATGAGTGCCTGCGTGTTTCTTAATAAAATTGTTCTTAAACGAAGCAAATAGACGGAAATAAAAAATCGTTCGTAACTTTTAAACGCTTGATCGTAAGTAATTGTTTTTAATACAATCGATTCAGCGTGTCAAATTACATCTAGATAAAACTATGTCTATTCGTTAATATTAAATTTAAGACCTTTCTTTAGCTGGATACCTTTCGCTTCAGTCTAACCGAAAATTTTTTGAAAAAAATAATCGTGGCTATTGTATCGTCAAAAATTAATTTTTTATTTTGCACAAACAATACTGGGTTGCGTCCTACCTTGTCTGTTGACTTCAACCATGTGTTCTGCGTCTTTTGTTCTGCCGGTAAAAAATTAACTGAGAAACTGATAATTTACTTAATTTGGATCGGCTACGTGATATTTACAATAGTGTCAAGATATAATATAAATCCAAGATCAAAATAAAATCGAATCGAAAAGTTAACTAAATGAAATAAAAAGATGTATCTCCTCGTTAGAGTTTAGGAGCAAAGTGAGGTCAAAGGGCGAAGGTCATGCGGTGGCGCCCTCTGCCCTACACGTCAAATTTTTATCGATGCCACGAATTTACTATACCAGATAATGTTTAAAAGAAAGAAAAAAAAAACCTACTTGTAACGACATACAATCCTGTTTTAACGTCATATTTGAAGCACTCCCAAATTTAAAAAATTAGATTACAAATTTTATTTAACATAGAAGATACTACGTGTTCTGTCCTAAGGTCAGAGTTCGGCCGGATGGCCGAGCGGTAAAGGTGGCAGCCTACTGCTCTGGGGGACCCGGGATCGAATCCGAACGTGTCGAATAATCCCCAGGAATTTTTCGGGGGGTGGTCCGTTCGGATATGTTGGGCCCCGTCCCTCACCACCCGGTCGCCCCATTGTGGGCCTGGCCGAACCCATAATGGGCCTACTAAAAGAGGCCCTCTTAGTGCCCACAGGGCGGAAAGAGTTAAAAAAGGAAAAAAAAAAAAAGGTCAGAGTTCACTTCTTAGAATGACTGTGGATGTACTCTCCCCACCTGACTTCGGTGGGGTGAGGCGCCTGTTTTGCCTGTTTGTAGAAGAGGGTCGCCATTTTGTATTTTATTTTGACTCGGTTCTCGGTCCCCTGACAACCTACAAGTCTGGATTTTTTTATTCGCAAATGATTTGGGCACCTAATACTCTCAGCCAAATATCAACTCTTGACAAGCACTCCTTCATACCTATAAGCTGGTAACATTAACCGGCAGTACGATTTTATAAACAAGACCATAGTCTTGTCAATAATACAAGAAATAAATAAGATTAATCTCGGACATTGCGAACGATACCCTACTACATTGGTAATGTGGATCATTGCTGAGGGTAAAGAGATTTACCTTTATGAAAGCCCTAAATACTCAATAACTTTGTTTTTACTTCTTCAGAATGAATGGCATTGCTCTATGCACTAGTTTCACTGCTTTAGTTTTTCAGCACTGTTTGACCTCAAATAACTATGCAATTTAAGCTTACCAAAAGAGATTCTGAAGTGCAGCAATGCAGAAAATATAGTCCATTTTGCTTGATGATTTATGGCTAGTTTTATGTTTTATTCGGACCAGGCTTCGTTTTTATATTTATACACCGTCTGAAATGAAAATTAACAAGTTAATATCAGAGTTTGCACATCATTTTCGAGAATTCATTTGTAGATTTTGAAAATTGTACAGGCTGGCGAAGTGGATCACGATCCATCTTGCCCATGCTGGCCAGAGCCTGCTCAAGCATTTATGTCGCCCCGGACAAAAAGACAAATTGCCGCCCCTTAAATTTATTTAGAGAGAAACGTAATATAAAATTAACAATCAAGTAGTGCAGAACAGTAAAAATTAAAATATATTTTTACCTAGATACAAATTGTTAACTAGATGCGTTTTAAATGATATTACAAAAATGTATTATTGTACAATCAAACAAAAAACTTATATCCTATAAAAACTAAACAAAAGTACATCAACTATACTAAAATCAAAAGAAACTTTTTTCTCAATTTTAGTTCTGCAAACTTTTTTATTAACTCTTTTAAGTTTACTTGATCGGCAGTTTAATGCCCAATCGCCAAAACGGCCAAACTATTAAGATGATTTTGCGTGGTAATGGAACGTAAAAAGTTTTTAATTAATTTTTATTTAGAGAAACTCCTTTCTCCCACTAGCTACAGTTATTGGTAGGATCGGCAGTATTCTTAATGACACTAAGGTTTGGGCAGGGCCGGTTTTAGGGTTTTGAGCGCCCCGGACAAAACAAAATTTGGCGCTCTTTCATACAAGAAGATACAAGTTTACTGCAAATTAAAAAAAAAGTAAAAAACGGCAAAAAATCCAAATTACCCAATAAAGAACTGTGTAAAAAATTTATTTATTTAAAGCACGGCAAGTGTTGTTAATGCAAAGTTTACAGAAAGACATAGTTATTTAACCATTAAAGCGTATGACAGGGTCCAGTATCACTTTGACTATTCATAATTTTGTTGATATTTGTAATTTATAAATTTGATTTCGTCCATTTTTTGAGTAGATTGTTGTGATACGTGATACTGATTACAAATTATCTTTTGAAAATAAATAAAAATAAACTTTTTAGAGATTAAAAACCATTTGTCTGCATCAATGTTGTTGATAAAAGCCATAAAAATTCTTAGGTTTCATTATTTTAATTAGTAAATTTTTGTTTTTGTCTATTAATCTTTTTTTTTTTTTAGTTATTATGAATTCTGACTATACAAATAGTTTTCTTTGAATAATTGTAATATTATTTATATATGTTGACAATAATGAAATAATTAGCGTTGTGACCTTTATTTGGTATTATTAAAGAAAAAACAATTTATTGCTTGCTAAAAAAATCGATGTCTCATGAAAAATTATCAATTTTAATTTATAAAATCTAAAAAAATAATGAATGTAAAAAAATATTTTATTTTTATATCGGCGCCCCTCAAAATTTGGCGCCCGGGCAGTCGCCCGGCTTGCCCGCCCCTATATCCGGCGCTGGGTTTGGGACAAAATTTAACGTTGTTGCTTATGCTTTCCTTTTTGCCCAAAAACCCCCTTTTATAGTTGTTTTCTTCAGAATTAAGACATGCAAATATTTTCTTTAAATTTGACGTGTAGGGCAGAGTGCGCCACCGCATGACCTTCGCCCTTTGACCTCACTTTGCTCCTAAACTCTAACGAGGAGAATTAAGACATGCAAAAATTACCACGCAATTTACATTTCGTATGTATTTTGTCTAAAAGCTTTTAGACAAAATAAATACGAAATGTAAATTGCGTGGTAATTTTAGCCATAGCAAAAAATCGACAAATATAAATTTCGATTAATTAAGTATTTCACTTATAAATATTTTGTCACATTCACAACCAAAATGCCGCCGTTTAGATTTGCCGCCCGGGACAAATGTCCGGGTTGTCCGCCCCTAGAGCGGGCCCTGGTCCGGCCTTCGTATTTCGAAATGAGATGACGCGTATAAAACCTTAAGGTAAACACTGACAACACGTGTCCTAGAGATAAATACTCGTTATTTTAGAATCTAAAAATAATCTGTCGTTTCCATTGTTTAAGAATGATTCGGTAAAATGTATTTTTTTTTTTTTTTTTTTTTTTCAAAACAGCGAAAATAAAACTTCAATTTACCTCATTTTAACCGATAAAAACCTTTCGGCATATCGTAGGTCCTGTCGCATTTAATCACAATGCTGCCGGCTCTCGCATAACAACGTTGTTAGAAATTAACGCGCGTGATCTGTTTTGTCTTGTACTGTACAGTACATCCATTTTGCCCAGCCCTCTAGTTATAAATCTTAATTACATATTTTGAATTATAACGTAAAGTTTATATATTTATATTTTATAAAGATATCTAGAGATTATCTTTCTTAATAGTCTTTTTATTATAACAATACATAATAAGAACTAAATTGGGCGACTGGGATATATCACGTTTGCTGGACTGAAACTAGACTTTTTGATGTTTTTTAAGAAATTATGAGTTTTTTTAAAGCATTTTGTTTAATATCATTCTGTATAACCTAATCTTTCGATCAGTATTAAAATTATATAAATAAATATTTTTAACTGTAGTTTTTAAACACAGTAATAAGGATATAAAATGTCATTTAAAAATTTTTTAAAAGATTCTCCTGGCGCCATCTCGCGATTAATATGTTAAATAATTTCTAAATATTCATATATAAATACAATTTTTTATTTCGTTATGAAATGCTTTTAAAGTTTTTAAGATAAGAAAATAATTTATTTTTTATATATAAAATTAATTTAATATTTATATAATTTAAAATTGTTGAAAAATATGAAACAAATTTAAATTAGATAAATAGAGAGTTTATTTTAAATAAAAATTAACAGTGAATAGTTCATGTAATATAAAATATGAGTTAAATATTTTTGTTTATAAAGAAATTTTACAAACTGATAAACGCAAATTTTTCTTTATAAATATGTTTATATATGTTTTTATAAAATAATTATATGAGTGTACATATCTGTGTTTTATAAAATTTTGTAATTAAATACTTGCAAATAAACTTAAAGTTTTATATTCATTTTTAATCACAAACATATTTTAATTTTATATATTGATAACAGATGGCAGTGTATATATATATATAGGCCTATACAATTAAATTATTCAAACTTAATGCAAGATTTTTAAACTAAATCCTGCATTAATTAGTTAAAATTTGGATAAAAGTAATGTAAAAACTATTTATATTTGTTCTTTAGTCTTGAATATATTATATACTTAATATGAATTGTATTTATCTGATATTGCAGACATCATTAAGTTGAGTTCTATTTTAGCAGATCTTCACAGGAAGCAAACGGACATTGATGTAAAACTAATGCATAAAATGCGACGTTGTGTAAAATGTATTTGTATACAAGCAACACGATGTTATGCGATACAAAATATCGAGCACAAATGCATCTTGAGAAAACGTATTTTTTTTTTCCAACTAAAAAATAATTTATGCAATTTAATGAAAAACCTTTTTTTTTATTAATTTTCCCTTTTTTGAATTATAAAGAAAAACAGTCAATTGACTAGACATACAGACGATTGCAATCGATACTTTAGACATTGAGTTTTCTTATACTAAAGAAAAGCTTGTAAGTAGGTCACGTGTGATTTACCGCATTTTCAATTCCTTTCTTCGTCTTCCCTTTTTAGAGATGAATTTCCTTTCTATTGAATCTTATCTATATTTACTTTAGAAATTTTTTAGTAGTTTATTTTATATTAAAACTCCTGACAGAGAGCATCATTTTAATTTCATTAATTTCTTATAAATTACATTAATAAATTAATTTTTCTTACAACGTTTATTACATCTTAAAGAGTAAGCTTATTAAAATATCTTATAGATGAATGCAATTTAAAATTTTGAATATTTTTAGCTAAACCAACAAATTTAGCTATAAAGTATAAATAGCTATTAATTTTTAAATCGTTAAAAATATTCGCACGTGTTAAGTCGGTATGACGTCAAATTTCTTGACCCTGAACTGTTTTGTATGTTCTTAGAAATTAAGAAGTGTAAGAATTGACATATCCTCTGCCGAAAATTTTCCACTATGACGTCAGAGAGATAAATCTGGATACTTTTCCTGTACAACAGATAATTTTCAACATAAAAACGCAATTCTAATTTTTTCCCTAATCCAGTCTTTTATTAAAAATGTACAGAATAAGGAACTGTGAATGTCGAAGGAATGTAAGATATTATTTCTGTATGAATGTGTAAATTATACATTTTATAATGTAAAAATTATTTAAAATTTTAACTAGATAATTTCATAATAACTTTAAATAATACATAGTATCTATTTATATATTAAAGCATACTTTACATTTAAAATGAAACATTTAAAAATATTAATAAAGTGATTTCTTTAAATAGTACTCGTAAGCTTATTATAGAGCTTATAAGTACTAAGTCAAATAGGAAGTATTTAATTTTATCTAATCTACGGTTTTTATTGGAAAAAAATCAATGTTATTTTTGAAAAATTATTATATATTTTTTTAATTTAAAATTTAGATTTGTCATTTTAAAATGTGTAGAATTTCTCTCCAACTTTGCCACGTAACTATAGCGACCAAGGACTGAAAAACACGTGACCTTTCCGTCATGGTTGTGATGATGTAGCAGCGAGAGAGAGAGAAAGAACGGGGATTTAGGACAGGGTTGTTTGCAACTCAGACGACCTTGGACATGGATTGCACTCTATGCGACTAATCAAAACATTTTGCACCAATAAATACTGTTTTAAAAATCACCAATTTTTTATATATATATATATATATTTAAATACAATCATTAATTCTAACGATTTAAAAAAAAGCAGCGACAATCATTATCACCAAAAAAGCGTTATAACTGATCTATTTTAACAAAATAATTACTAAAAAAAGTTATTAAAAGTCAAATTTTGTGTAATATTTTTTAAAAAATTATCATGACGAAAATTTATTAATATTTTTTAAAAAAATCGAGCAAGTTAATGTGATAAATGATATTTAATATGATTATGACTTGCTTTCTTCCTTACTTAAAATAATATTTAATTATATTTTTTATATAAAAAATAAATATTTATAAATAAACTTATATATAAGAATGATGTAAAAATGCAATAAGTATATGTATAATGTAATGTTATTCTAGTATCGAATTTTTTATATTATTCTTGCATTGAGTAAAATATACTTTTTTTTATTATTTTTTTATCCCTGAGTGAAGTTGGTAAGAATATTCTTGATAAAATTCAACTTTCGTTTCGATATCATCTGTCAAATTTTATATGTATAAATATATATGAATATCTCACTTGGGGAATTAAGTAACTGATGAAATATAAATAGATGCTTAAAAATTCATAAAAACAAAATATTGAAAAATTCGAGCAGTATTTTTATTCTTTTCGAAAAAACCAATATTTTATATATATATATATATATATATATATATATATATAGAATAAAAAACAATCCCGCACTAAAATATTGATAAGATTTAGCGTATCGTATCTTTATTTTAAAGTAGCAATATTTGTATTTCTATCTATCCATATAAAATATTTTTACTTAAAATTCTCTATTTATTATAAAATTGTTAAGTTCGGGAAGATAAAATAATATTTTAACTTTCATTTATATTAAAGTTTTTATATAAATAAACTAACTTATGGTAAATTCTCTATGAATTATTTTTATTTAGCATTTATGCAAAATGCATTAATCGATATTATAATATTTATGCCTTTATATTGCTTTTCTTTCACGATTAAAATAGTTATAGGAAAAGACAAACTGCAGGAAATAATTTAATTTTTATTACCAATATAAAATATAAAATATAATTTGCATAAATTTCTTTTTATAAAATCAACAAGCAATATTTTAATATTGAAATTTTTATAAATTATTTTAAAAATTTATGATTTTATTTGCAAAGTTAATAATTTTATTTTCATATATTTTTAATCTTTTAAAAGTTCGATGTAATGTAACCATATTTTAAAAATACTGTATATATTCGGCATTGTTGTTCTTTTTATCGTAAAATATAATTATGGCGATTGTGAAACATGTTTCTAAAACAAAATTTATCTAGTATATTGTATTATAAATTCGTTGTATTAACATAAAATGTCGATTTTAAAATATTCATTATAAATTCTGGAATTATTATTATTATTATTAAACGAAACGTGCTAATGGTCATTAAAAATAAATAAAACCTCTATCTATCATTCAGAATATTTTTTATCAGTTAAATATTCTGGACTTTTACCTTGGCTTATCGAAAAGAACTTTGAAACTGATATTCATCAAATTACTTTATTACTTCCACAATAAATATATTCACGATATAAGAGACATTAATTTAATTTAAATTTAAATGTAATAAAATCTTAACAGATACTGAAATTTGATCTCTCATCTTTTCTGTTAAATTTATTTTATTTTGTTATTATTTTTTTCCTAAGCAAAATTAAATTATAAAAAAGTTGTATTTTATGATTAAATTCAAAAATATAATATGATATTTTTAAAGTTTATATTTAATGAAATTTATTAATCAGACAAAATTTACATTTTATATTATATAATTTTTAAAAAATGATTATGCCCTTTTAATATGTAAATAACTTTTATCCGATATTAAAAAATTGCAAGTAAATATTTAAAATTATATATTGATTTATTTAGATAAAATGAATCTAAATTATTTATAATGAAAAATAATATATAGCCTATATATTTATTTATTTATTTTTAATTTTAAAAATAATTATTTTTAAATGTGTTAAAAACAACGAATTATAAAAAATATAATAATCATATATTAAAATTTTGCTTTTTAATTAATAAATGAAATAGACAATTTGGAATATTATAAGCGAATAATAACACTTTAATTATAATGAATTGCAAAATTGAGATTATTTCACAAGTGAAAATTACAAAATAACATTAAATTTTACTATAATGGTGATATAAACATTTCTAAAAATAAAACAAGTATGTAAATAAATGGAATACTTTCATTTCTTTCTATATGGTGGCATTAGAAAGTCACTACATCTATTACTAGAGATGCTCTATATATAGCAATGAATCTTTTACTACAGTGGCTTGGTAAACAGTGACACTGCGTGATGTTAAGGGCTATAGTTACTTTATAAAGTCACTGGTCTCATACGTGTTAACGTGGATCTTTCCATATGTCACCATCATGTAGCGCCATCTACCAGTTTAAAATTCAAATATGCAATTAGTAAAGAAACAATTCCACACTTCTCGCAAAGTAAAAGTATCGAGCTTTAACAGTACTTATCTGAAAGTGTACAAAAATGAGTAGTAAATCAATTAGAAACTTTTTATAAAGTAATTGAAGATGTAAGTTTCTGTGTGGTATCAATTGCCGTGAAAGTCTCATCAAGAAATTGGCAATTTGGATGACGGCAATAATACCCACTTAGGGACATTGTCCCTTTCATTTCATTAAGTAGAATAGACTGTTTTTCTCTCTTTATTACATTTCTCTAACTCCTTAAACTGATGTCGGATTTTCACATCCAATCCTCGACTTTGCCATCGACAGACGTGTGTTTGTCCACTTCTCAGACTATTGATTGGTTGATAGCTGGATCGTACCCCTAGTCCGTTACCCTGGGTACCTATCTACAGGGCGTCAAACCCAGTTTGTGTACTAGTATCGAGACATGTCAACTACTCTAAGGATTTACAGAGAAAACAACTGAACGATTTATTGCTTGTTTTGATCTCAGAAAATTGTTAAAATATAGAGCTGTCAATCAGAATTTTTACTTGTCATAAATATCCGCGAAGTATTAAAATAATGAATACAAATAATAATGTTTTCCTTTTAAAACCGAGTTTAATCCAAAATATAATTACAAAACCCTCGTATGTAGATTATTTAATATACTGATAGAACATATGGAGAAGTAAATATTATTGTAGAACAAACATGTTATGGGACAGATGGGAATATAAAATATATACATATATTTGTTATGGCATTTAATTATCTTTGGGACTTTTACAGTATCAATATTCTGTATTTCTATTGAAATATAAACAACTGAGATGAGTTAAGAAGATATTTACGTAAATTCGCAGAGTGTAATTAACCTTATGCTGTATTAATTTAAGTAAACAAGAAAAATATATATACATTTTGTAAAAAAACAAATGAAAACTCAATTATACAAACGTTCTAAAAATATATTATTTATAATATTTAGTATATAATTAATCAGCACATTAAAACAAAAGCAATAATCATTAAAAAGAGAATGTAATAATATTTTTTGCCCTTGTAATGTCATAAATTATTTTTGTTTCATACAATCTGTAAATCGAACAGATCTATTATTGCTTATTCCTAGCGACTAATGGCAATTAGTTCTTTAACTAACAAATTAATCTTGAATAAACCTTAATAAGGCCATAATATCATATTGTATGTGCTAACTACAGCAGATACTTTTCAGATTAAGACATAAGTAGGATAGGTTGAATTTATTTTAGCTTATAAAAAAATCTTATGCACCTATTATTGTCGAATTCGATGTATTTGATCCAAATGCATGGGTATAGAGAAATAAACATCTGAGAGCACCGATCTTTCTGACGTCATGTTTACGTAGCTTCAAGGACGTTTAACCGGAAAGAATGACATATTAATGATATAAAAAAAAAGTTACTTACTTAAGTTATTGAAATAAAATCGTTTATATCAAGAACCAGTTAAGATCCACATAAACAACTAATTCTATAGAATTATACCTATAACTCAGTCAATGTTTATTGTATTAGTTTTATATAACTTATAAAGAGAATTAATTTATAATAATTATTTCATAATAGTTTGATAAGAAAATCTGTATAATTGTCATAAATTGTCTGTAAATAGACTTAATTAGAAAGCGATACAAAAGGTTGTAATTCAATGAAAGTATTTCAGTTTTCAGAAATTATGTAATAATGGATAAAGAAAAATGGTAAAAGAATATACAGTAAAACCTGTCTAAAACAAAAAACTGCCTAAACGGAAAAAAAATAATTCCGTACAGAGCTCATTCCGACTTACACAGGGACTGTATAACTTTACATATTTATTATGGGTTTATTATTAAATAGTAATGTTTTTAATCACTAAAACATTTGGTATGAAGTTATTATGTATGCTTGAAGACTAGATAAAATATATCAATATATCATTTTTAGTTTAATATACTATTTGCTAAATACTGAAAATAAATTCTGTTTAATAAAGGGATAATAATTATTTTTTAAGTATAAAACATCAGAATTTAAAAATTTTTCTATATTATTGTGAAATAAGACTACGTGCTCTTTACTTAAGAAATTCTTAATTTCGATGAGTATTTTATAAAAATAATTATATATTTCGGAATGTTAATAACATATTTTAAGTTTCATTATAAATTACTAAATAATCAAATTGTTTCTTATTAAACTTACAAAAATTAAATTTATATAAAAATTAAACAGTTTAGAGATGTTTAAATACTTAATATGTATAAATTATAATTAACTAAACACGTTGAACAGTATTGTAATAAAACAATGTGTAAAAATTACTGAAAATTCATATAATACAGATCTAAAAGTTTAATTTATAAATAAAAAAAATTTATTTTTTTCATTTATATGATTAGATGGACGTATATAATTAACGAACAGTAAAATAAATTACTTTTCTTATATTAAAATTAGATTCTGAAATATATAATTAGGCCTAATTTTATTTATAATCCGGAAAAAAAGATGCAATATATATTTATTAATTTCAGAAATAATCTAATGGATTTATATTGAGGTGACTGCAACATATTCATACTATCCTTAAGAAATTACGAAAGTAAATTTCCAAAAATCATGCAACTTCTAACAAAATATAAATTAACATGTAGATTATATAATAATAATTTTCCAACTTTTCTGATTTCATAGGCCATGAATAATTTTCATAATTTTTGAATATGTTTAACAATCGTATTATTAGAAACGTTTATTCAATTGATTTATTAAACTGTTCTTTATTCGATGAAGCTATGTTCATTTCGTAACTATTTAAATGTGTATATATCGATAATAAAACGTATGTACATACACTTACAGATGTATAATCGTGTATTATTCATAAGCATAAATATGTTACATTAAAACGCAACATTTTAAAATACAGATCAATAAACTTTTAAATACAATCTAAAGTCAGAAATTTTGAAACAATGATTTAATTTTGAAAATAAACAAGATAATAAATATATCCCATAACTGTGCACGAAAATGTTTAAATTTAAGCCATATTTATTCATTTATTCATCAAGAAGACAGTTGATATTTTAAATACTTTTGTATTTAGCTCCTGGTACGTTTTATCTTTTGCTTCTCTGATATTATATAAAGCATTATTAGAAGTATTAATATGAAAATTAATGACGATAGAATAGTATCAATGGACTACAGAAAATTTAGTTTAATGCATAGAGAAATTGATACCGAAACAATAGATCATTGAGCAGTAATCTAACACAACATCATTATTATTCTCGTGTCATTCATGAAGTGAATTTAGTCATTCACTGAATTAAGTTTCCTAATTTTCTCTTTATTTTTTCCCAATTTTTCCTATTTAAAGAACAAGTAAAGCTTAAATTCTACTTTTTGTAAGTTTGTTTCATCAACATTTCTTGTGTATTAATCGTGATATAAGTATTGACTTAACAATATCAAAATTAATTTATAGAATTAGATATTGATCATCTTTTCTTAAGAATTTCAAAAATTTGAACCTGACCCGAACTGATAGCCAACCCAATTAAAGAAACAATTAGTCATATGCTTTTTACTTATCAAATTCTGTTGTAGATCACGTTGTAGTGTACGTCTTTTATGCATTTGCTACTGATCTAGTAATACAGCAACAAACACAAGTCTAATCTATATCGAAGCGAACTTTATCTAATTCAATATATTACGTTAGTCGAAATTTCAAAATGAAAAATCAGAATTTACATGTGCTTGACTAAATCTTTTCAGAACAGATTTACATAACTTGAATTTTGAATAATATATTATTTTCTTTTTATAAATTTAAAAAGTTGAATAGTAACTCGAATCTGTGTTAAATCCAGTTGAATATATTTACCGAACATTATAGAATTTGATAAATCGTAGTAAATTTTCTTCCGTACAACTTCGACTCAATTTTTCAATTTTATATTGTAAAAGATGTTTATGCGGAAACAAATATTTTCATTAAATCATTAATAATGCCAAAGAATTTCTATTCTACGTTCGTAAAAAGTGCTTCAATAGATGAAACATTTTAAAACCATTCTTCTAAATCAATTGAAGCTTGAAAAAAATTACTTTTATTTAAAAATACATCAAGACCATCGTTGATTATCTTTCATCATTTTTTCCGCGTTTTCAGTATCTGAGTCATAGTTTTTGGGTCGTTACACCGTTAGTTTATTGTTACTCCTAGTTAAGTTCACTAACTTGTAAATGAACAAATTCTGCCATTACAACTGTAATAATATTTTTATAAAGTAACAAGATATATAAATTTATGTATATATGTTTGCATTTTGACAGTAATTAAATTATTTACAAGTTCAATTACGAAAAAACTTTCCATTTTTGAAATATGAATGTTCTAAATAATTAGATTTTTACGTATTCGTTAATTAAATTCATTCATTAAATTAATGATCAATTAAAATTCTGATTAATAAATAAAAAATTAACTTTAAATTAATAAGTCTATTTAATTTCTGAAATTAAATCTGTATTTTGTCTCATCTTTTTATAGAATGAAAGTTATTAAATCTAAAAGATGAACTTGGTTACAGTTTTAATATTATATCCCAAATTCAATTAATAGTATTTTTATCGGAGACAGTTTTACTGTTTAAATATAAGAAAGCCCTTTAAAAAATTTAAGGGGGTAGATTGTAAGAAAATGATCTTATTCAAGCCTTAATAAATAATGAAATGTATGAGTTTTCGCAGGGTTAATTACTAAATCACTAATCTTTTTATTATAATAAAGGTAAATCTTGTTATCTTGATGGAAATAATATAAGTTTAGTTAAAAATTATATTAAATTTATATCTTTCAATAATTTTTGTAAATAAAGTATAAATAATATATAGTAAAACTATTATTATCGTACTTATGCATCCTCTTTGTTCCTCATAAGAAAGCTTACAGGTGTTATCTAAAAGCACATATATCTTGGATAACCTCCAGTCTACTGTTTTTATCTCTTATATAACACATCTCTGTCATATGATTCCATTTTTACCTGCGAGATATATTTCAATATGAGATATACTTATCAAAAATATAATTTATCATATTTTTCAATTCTAGTTATCCTTTGCCGTACTTTTCGTTCAATAATGTACAAATCTTTCAACAATAAAAGAAACATACTGTATAACAGAGGGAAAGGATGGCGATCGATCTAAAAATGACTCCCCCAAGACTACATTTTTGAACTCGGGAACCTTGAAATGTAGAGAAATGCAAAAATATGTTGAGGGGTTTTTCTGTATGTATGGGTGTTAATGTGTGTGGGGGTGGCACGATTTTGTTCACCCTCCTTGAAGTATAATAAATCCTGTGCGTTTTGTCGAAAATTTCTGAAAATTTGCAGGGAGGTTTTTGTATTGGGAGGATTGATGCTATTATATTTTGGTGATTAAAGATCGGGGTGGAGAAATAGAGGAATCATGTGTCATATCTTCATTAAATTCGAACCCACTCGAGACGGGGTCGGATTTAATGAAGATTTTACTCTTTATTAGAATTTACAATATTTCTTTTATTTTATAAAACTCATCTCTACCCTCAAAATTAAGCTTTTTGCAATTTTATAATAATTAATAATTTAAAAAGTGTATTTAAAAACCCTCATAACAGATGGCGTCACACACAATATTACATTTATTGCCAGAAAAGCTATACAACTTGTTGCTGGATTTCTGTAAAGATTATTTAGCCCTCATTTTATATTTTCTTATAATTTTTGTCTAAGAGTAAAAATAAATTGTTACACATACATTACATCATCATATTATAGAATGGAAAATATACTTCATTTCGCTAGTATTTAATTTATTGCATGATAAGTTAGTTACTTTTAAATGTATTTAATCACGCAAGCATTTTAGTTGCGCGATTTTTAAAAAAAATATTTAAGTTTCTGTTTCCTAAATTATGTTTAAAAAATATTGCATTTAATCACACTGTTGCTTTGAGAATTTTTTATTTTTGTTTTTATTTTATCGAATTTATTTTTTATATTATTTATTCGTTAAAGAAAGTTAATTGTTCGACTTTCATTTTCTATTATAAAATTAGTTTTAAAAATACGTCAATTATATCAAATACAAAATATTACGATGTAAACTATTTAGACTCAAATACATGTATAAAAATTGGTAAAATTTATTTTAAAAATTAAATATAACTTGGAAAATCTCATTTTTAAATATTAATTTAATAAGTTTAGTCAAAAGAAGTACAGTCAAACTTCTGAACAGCGGCCACTAAAGAAAACGTAAAAAATGGCCGCTGTATGGAGGTTATTTTGGTAAATTTCCTGAGGTTTTTTCATTCTTAAAGCATTTATTTTGAAAATTCAAAGAAAAATTCGATATATTTATGTAAAACAATAATAATTTGAGGATTTTATATAAATTTATAAAGTATTAGTATAATATTTTATAATTTTTTATAACATTAGCATAAGCTCCAGAGATGCATGAATAAATTATAATTGCTACAAAGTAGTACACCAGTTTAAGCTTGAACAAAATATATAAATCATATTAAACAAATCTCTGAACAACGGCCACTGATGAAAACATTAAAAAATGAAATTGTTTGGTGGTTATTTTGTATGTATTTTCGTTCAAAACAAAAAAAAATCCTGAAAAAATGGCCGCTGTTTAGATTGTGAGGTGGCCGTTTTTGGAGATTCGACTGCGTTACGAATTAACGCGCTTTTTAAATTTATTATAATATTTATTTATAGTTTATTATAATGTTTTTTTATTTTTATAAATATCTCGAAAATTAAATTTTGAAAGATTGAAAAGTATAAAATACATCCTACGCTAAATTCCAAAAGTATTAAATTTATAATAAAATTTTTATCCATTTATTTATAAAATGTGTTATTAATATGATTCTTATATTGAGTTAATAATAAATTTTTATCGTCATAGACAAGAATTTTATTTTAACAATATCACAGTAGATCTATCATTTTATTGAAATAATACATTCATATATTTTTCTATTTAAATTGTTGCTATATAATACAATTTAAATCGTTGTTTCCTTATGACAAGTTAATTATAATAATTTTTAAATAATTAAATCATGATTACTATGTTTTTTATTTATTAACTTAATTCGTAATTCCTCTTATTATTAAAAAAATAAGAGGAATTACGAAATATCATAATAATTTTATTGTAATATACTAAAAGTGATGTGTAAATTACCCTAAAGCAAATAAACTGAACTCATGCATTAATTCTTAGACTTTTTTCACAGATTTTAAATATTTCATGTATTATTTTTTATTTAAGCGTATGGAATAAACTATTAATTTAATAAAGATTAAACTATAAATTATTTTTTAATATATTCTTATTTTTAATCACTTAATAAGCAAGTTAAATTAGAATTTAATCCATTTATTAAGTGATTAAAAATAATTAATATTAACCTTATTTAGCAGGATATTAAATTTTAATTAAATTGCTTACTAAACAAGTTTAATGTTAAGTGTTTTCTGTCATGAACTTGGCGATGTTTTATAGAGTCACTCTCTGTTTTTTGTTTTTCCTTGGAGAATTATTGAAAATAAAATTAATTTATTTTAGAATTAAATAAATATTTATAGTTTTTAATTGTCCATTTGAAGTTTAATTCTGATTTGTTAATTATAATTCTTATTTTTCGCGAATTTACTGAAGAAAAATTATTAATCTATTTGATATATTGTTATAAGCAATATCACGTTCATTACAAAAACACTGAAGGACTATTTAATGTCAATGGAGTAAATTGAGTTTTTTGAATTATATTTGTCCCGCTTATTTAATTAGGCATCTTTACCTTTAATTAGCGAAGCAACTCGTTTCACTCGCTGATAGAATTGCCTTGTTCATTATATATACATCAAAGATTACGAAAAATGTTATCATGTCACTTTTTGTAGGCATTCAGCATAAGAAACAAAACGAATGATATCAACGAAAGATTACGTGACAGTAAATCATTCGTGAAAGCACGGAAATAATACATTAAAGAATGAATACATGAGCAATAATATTCGAAAAGTTTCAAATTGTGATAGAATTTGAATAAATTAACGATACTTCAAAATAATCTTTTGTAATTAAAAAATATTCTTAAACAACTTAAAGTGTTTTATTCTCCTAAAACAAAGACCAATAAACTTTATTTACAATTGAAATTAATTTAATTATGTTATTACTTAAAATTATGTTTAAATTATACATTTATTAAGTTTAATTTTATTATATATTTCATTTCTCTAATCGGTATAAAGTCTTTCTAAAATGTTAAGTCAGAAATGGAAATATTGATCTATTCGCGAAATTAAATTAAATTTATTTGAATCAACAGGGATTTGCGATAAATTGTGATATAGTTAGTTTGAAATAGTTATTATTGGTTTATGTAACATTCAACTAACTATTTTCACAATTAATATTAGATCATAAAACTAAATAATATACAGTTATATAACTGAATTACAATTACATCAATAACAATAATATTTCTTAGAAATAATGATTGAAAGTGTGTTTGTTTATATATTTTAGAAAAAAATACATTAATCAATTTTAATTGATTAATATAGATCAAGGTAAACAACACTTTCAATGTTTTATCCACGTTCAGAAATGTAGATCACTTTGTGATTAAAGATGAATTGTGTTAATAGTAAATAGATACGTTTCTTTCATTTCATTATTCTTTAAAATGTTTCAAAGTTCTATGAACTGACATGGTTAACTCTTGTAATTTTATACTTCATAAACTATTTGAAAGCTCCGATTTCATTATTAAATAAATTCTCTGGAAAATGAGGTGAGATGACAAAATATGTTTTGTGGGTTACATTTTTCTCCAGATATACATTTGTCATTGCATAGCGTGAACATATTAACTTTCCAAAATCACATCTTATTTAATGTAATAATTTCAAAATGGGTTTCTAGAGGAGAAAAATTCAAGAGAATGTTTTATATATAGTTTAATCATAGAAATATAAAAATTATTTTTAATGGATCATTTATCATTTTTCTTTCTAAAGGCATTATTTTTTCTTATAAATAAGATTTAAAAACTTGCTGATTTTGTGTCTTTAACTATTACGTAATGGACTATATTAATAAGTTATAGGTGATTAATTTGTCTTAAAACTTTGTTTTAAAATATATTTTATTTAAAATAGCTTCCAGTTATATAAATGAATTAGTTTCCATAGTAATATTTTCAAAATAATCCAGTGTATTTTATTGCTGTGTTCTTATTTTGAGAATTTTATCTAAATATAATTAAATAAGTACAAATTCTTTGTCTTAGTTACATTTTTATTAAATTGAAGTATTTAAGAAAAATGTTTTCGTGATTTTAACAATATTAATTTGCAAGTTTGTTACATTCTATCTTACTCAATCTGAATATTTTATAACTTATTAATAAGATAAAGTAATATTAGTCTCTATCATAATAAATGTGATCAGTTTTCATATAATGCCGCTGCTAATGCTATTTAAGTAGGTCTACGAGTTTATTATTTCTAAAATTACAGCATTGAATTTATTAGAAAAATTACAAAATCGCTAGTTTCGTAGAAAAATACCAATCAAACTACAATAAAATTTATATAATACATGGTTTAATTATTTAAGAATTTATACATTTTAATAAGATATTTACATTTAAAACATATTTACAAAGAAATTATTTTATGGACTTTAAGTTATCCTCAATTTTAATGTCGTTTGACTAATTGTTAAAAGTTTCTTTTTTTTAATTTTTCTTGTTAAAAATTGAAACCAAAAACAAAAAAATCTTATTAAATTCTTTTTCATGAAATATTCGTTTGCACGTTTAATCACGTGGAATTCTTTTACAATTGAACATTTCTTAAATTCTCCAATTTCACACACAAAAAATCACACAAGTAAAAAAAAAGCATTCTTAGTTACTGATTCAAAATTGCAATTCGTCGTTTCTGACATTCAATCTAAAATCGTCCTTTTTCTTATTTATCATAGCAAGGCAAAATTATTGATTTTAATGTAAAAAATTTAAGATGAAAAGTAAAAAAATCAACCTTTATTGAATTTTCATAATATAAAATGCTATGTAAACTTTTTTTACCTGATAAATTATGCGAAATTGAATAGATAGTAAAAACTCTACAAAGTTTTTTCTCTCTTTTTCTTTAATAATATAAATCTGATAAATTTATAATTTATGCAAATTTTTTTCCCTTTTTTTTAATATTTCTTTATGGCACAGCAATTGTATAAGAAAATCATACGTTTCTATAATTTCATTTTAATAACTAAAGAAAACATATAACTTTAAAAGCTGTTATTACTTAAAATAATCTATTTTTAAGTAAAATTTTTTTACTATAATTCAATCTTTAATTTATGAACATATTTATAAATCAAGTTCTTTTACATATATTTTTAGGAAAATAATAATGTAAATAAGTATTTTATGACTAAAAAATTTTTGGTAATAAGGTATTCTTGTCATTAGTAATCAGCTTGATTATTAGTCATATTAATTTATAAGAATAATTAGTTTTTAGGTATGTACAGTCAAACCTCTTAACAACGATCAATGATGAGAACATAATAATGGCCGTTATTTGAAGTTTATTTTGTACGTATTTTTGTTCCTCCCCCCCAAAAAATAAATAAATAAAACCACATATGCTCCTGAAAAAGTGGCCATTATCACAGGTTCGATTGTAGTATTTGTATTTATACCGTGAAATAATTTGTTTCGAAATATTTATCATTACATCACGATATTTAGAAGAATTAACGGCGTAATGTTATTAAATTTTCGAAATATTTAAATGTTTTTTAATCTATTTAATATTTACTTTTAACAAATAACCAAATTTATTTTGTCAAATTCGTAATTATTTAAATGCATAAATAAAACTAATATAAATTCTATTTTCTAGCAGAAGATGGCGCTAGTTGGTGAAAAGCGTTAGAAAGCGACCATTTTTTTTTCCGTTTCAAATATGCAAACTCGAGGATATTTATCGATTTAAGATAATAAAATGTTGACCTATTAGGATGATAAACTAAGAAGTAAATTAACCTTCTGCTCATGTGTGATAAGCGTGAAATTTATAAAATTCGATAATGTTTATTTGACAATGTATTTTATAAACTTAAGTTATGACAAAATCAAATTTTTGTTTATAAATTTATATTTATGCTCTATATAAAGTTAAAATGATTTTACTCGAGTGCCAAAAAATTATAAATAAACATATACGGTCAAAGATCTAAATATTACAATATTAAAAATAAATAAAACAAAAGATGTGACATTTCATCTATTGATTACATGTAAGATTATCCTTTAGATTTAGCTTTTATTTCCAAAGAAATATTTTAAAATATAATACGAAATTTTTGTATCTTAATCATTTTTAACATATTAAATTTTCGAAAAAATATCGTGAGATTGCTTGGCACTAATTATCAAATTGTGAATTTCATTACAGATGTTGTTTTGCGAAATATGTACAGCAGCATGCAATATATCTGGTAATATTTTATTTGAATTTCAAAATCTAATTGATTTTCTGAAAGGAAAACAACTTACTATTATTGTAACTAATAGAACTTTTTATGGATTATTTAGTTATCATCTGGAAATGAAGTATTCAGTTTTTATAAATTTGCAGTTTAAGTCACAAAATAGTTGAATGTTAGATATATAAACTTTTTACTTCATGATTTGAAAGCATAAAAATTAATAATATAAATTTCTTTTCTGATAATCAATTGATATTTTATCTTCAAGGAAATTTATATTAAATATTATGGTTTTAAAAGCTGTTTAAAGTGAATTAATTTTTGTCTCCAAAACTGCTTAATAAGATTAGAGATTGATTATTTCTTATTATTTAATTGATTAGTCAATAATCAATCGTTTTTAATCATTAAACAATCTAACAAATTCAGACCCGTTAGTACAAAGTAACTTAAGTGTAATATTTATCTATTGATTATATGAGTCTATGACTTTCACTTGTAAAAGATTTGATGCTTTCACACTGCTAAAATACTTCGACTACAGTTTTATACTTTAATATTCTTCGTGTTTAAATAATATTATTAATCAAAAGATTTTGACATGCCAAGTTTTTGTACTTTTTATTATATTATTGGATAATTTAAAGATGGTTAAGCGAGATTACAAAATAAGAAATGCCCTTAACAAATAAAATCAACATAAATAAAGGCGCACCTATGTAATTCTTATTGTACTCCTAATGGACTTGTTTGTATTCTATGATAAAAACTGGATACTGTAGTTCATCTCAACGTTTATTACCACACCAATTTTTAAAAATAAGAAATAAAAATAAATTTCATTAATTAACTAGATCTGTGACTCTTCTCTGAATAGTCGACCATTTCCTTTAGTAGCAGACAACTTAAATTCCAGACAGTCTAATGCAACTTTATCATGCAATCTAACAAATATATACGTTTCCTTCAAAAGTTTTTGCAATACTGTATACGAGTTGATACAATATCATTGTCTGAAGTAATAGCATTGGATTAGCTACTTCCCTTAATAGATTACAATGTTATTGTATTAAATAAGCTGACTTCTTTTATAGAATTATATTTTCTAGAAGAATATTCAATTTCGATTCGTTTGAATTGTGATTACTTTTAAATTTGAGTGGAAACTCTCGGAAAACTTTTCCAAAATGAATAGTTTACAGTTTCTTAATTTCCAAGTGTTGGATATAAAATACTTGTTGATGATGTCTGAACTTATTCTGTTCAATAATCGAATAATGATTTTTATTTACGTCATTTGATTTAAGACCGCAATTACTGTGTATAGACTATTTTTTCATTGTCTGGATTCGTAATAATATTGCATAAGTCAAATCACCGGTCTATATTTTTTAAATGTTACTTTATTATAAATAAAGATTCAGCTACTTAAATGCTGTATTACCCTTACTTTTGATAATTTAATTCTTTTGCTGAAATCCAAATAAAGCTCTCAAATGTAGTGTTGCTCAATTGTCCAATTGCTTATTACTATGTTTATATAACATAAACCCAGTATGAAGAATCTAATAACTATAACAATTATTTATTTTTTAAATATTATCATTTACATTGTTTAATATTTTCTTACAATTGAACTTGTTTGGGGATTTAAAAGTCTTTTATAACAGAACAAGAGGTGGTCTTCCTTGTTTAAATTTAGAAATTCGACCAAACCGGTCTCCCTATTCTATGCTTCAATAAGCCATCCGCTTAAGTTGCAGTACATATGTAAACTTATTCCCGTTGAAATTGCATTGAAGTTTTCTGATAAAATTTCCAAGTGTTGAACTAAATAAAAAAATGTGATATTTTACTATCAAAATGAAGTTTAACCTTTGTCCTCTCTTGTCAAGACTCTTTAATCTGTGATCATATTCTGCACGCATATATGATTATCGTTTAATTTGTGAGATGAAAAAAATTAATTAGATCTACAGTACATTATATCCATAATCTCAATAAAATTGTTGTAGAGAAATTTTATCAAAAATCTGTAATATTTCTTAAGCCAATTAAACCGCATCAACTGTTGCTCCAAGAAAAACTAAATTTTATTTTATAGAATTTTAATTAACTGAAATTTTTAAAAAGATGAATAAGATAAAATTATTTGAAGAGAAGTAAGCTTAATTATGTTTAAAAAAACAAGAAATAAAAAGTTCTTTTCGATACTTAATTTAATCCCGTATAATCTTATTTCATTAATAAACTTTTATCTTATTTTATTAATAGTTTATCAGTTTAAAATATCAAAACTACTGTATTTACTCATAACTATTTAGTCAGAAACTTGTGAGTCAAGAGTGTAGGCTATAGAAACTATTATCGGGCATTCCTCTTAAAATCTTCTGGACTTTTGAATACGGTATTCTTTTAATCGAGACATAAATCATCATTAAACTGTATATAATAATACTCTCCCATTATTGTTAAATATGTAATTATAATATAATTTATTATAGTATTGCTTTATTAGCAATTATTGGAAATTTTCTAGTATATAATTATTATTTTAACAAATTACAATGCGCTCGTATATCGTGTATCTAGTTTTATCTATTCTTTCTAAGATACTTTATAATCGAGTATTTTATACAATGGTTTATAATGATAAGTTATTTATTTGATTCATCGTTTATTGACGATTCAAATTGAACGTTATACTACATAAATACAGCTTTTTTTTTATATATGTATATGAACGTAAAATTACTTTGTATCTTTTACAATAAAAAATCCTAGCGAAGTAAAGGCGTTAATGCATTTTGCGACTTGCATAAATGTTCGAGTATAAAGTGTAAAAATGCCATTATTTAAACGGCTAAACACATAATTAACGAAATGAATATTTTAAACAGACTTTTTTCTGTAAAAACATGCTTAAAAATGATATAAAGCTTTAAATATAAGTTTCTAATCTATTTGTGGCTATCTGTAATCGCACGTAAGTTGCACTAATATTTGCCATCGTATGGTATTAAAAAAGTTATAATTCAATAAATGTAGAGTGAAAACTTGGCCGGTGATATTTTATTACCGTTAATCTTGAGAAGAAAATACGATTAATGAATTCATAAGGCCACAAATTCAATCATTAAGTTCATTAAGTAGCAGCGTTTTTCCCGATAGCATAGAGAAAAGCGCCATCTCGCGGACAAACCGAGCAATCAGATCGTCAAGAAGAGCGATGACGTTTGTACTGACGTCAGCGACGCTGCGTGGGAAGGCCCAGCAGAAAGCGAGAGAGGCAGAACACAGTCAGACTCGCTGGTGTTAGGATGTTCGTTCTGACTGCTATTCCGAGGAAACTTGAAAACTCCTGCTAGAAGCAGACTGTATTATTATTTCCTATTACAGTATACCCTTACGAATTGTTACTAGTTATTTCAACAAGTGTGTTTGCTTTTCACGTTTTTCTGTGAGCTTCGAGTTCTCGAAGATGATACGATTTTCGAGCAGCGATGTCCAGCGTACTGTAATTAGTTGACTTGATCAATATGAACTGGAAGAATGGCCATATGAAGTCTGATAGTGTCGCCTTTTTACGTACAGTAGTATAACCTGTTGATCATTCTACCACTACTTGCTGACTGCGCATTGACTGGCGCTCGTCATATCTCTCTCCTCTTTCTGTAGTTTGTTGTAGGATTTTTGTGTGCCGCTGTTCGAAATATGGATATGTCAGACATCGATCCGAATTTTGAACCACAGACACGTGCCAGATCCAATACTTGGCCTTTGCCCCGACCAGAAAATGTGGCCGATAAAGACGACGACAAATCGACTATGGTTCAAGATCATAATTCGAGTGGAGTTGATCAATGTGGCCAACCTCCTAAAAAAAACTCGTCTCGTCGAAACGCTTGGGGTAATATGTCTTACGCTGAACTTATAACACAAGCGATACAGAGTTCACCGGAACAGAGATTAACGTTGTCACAAATATATGATTGGATGGTACAAAATGTTCCTTATTTCAAGGATAAAGGAGACAGTAATAGCTCCGCCGGATGGAAAGTGAGTATTGTGTATATCTATTTTAGTCGTAAAAATAATTTGGTCACGTGTTGTTGTGTTTGTTTAGATCATGTGACTGGCAAGAAGGCGTTTGTATTAGCCGCCAAAGCAAATAGCCAGAAAGTTGGTATTCATCATTGATAACTTATTGCGAACTATGCAATTGTCCTTGGAAGGTTGCCATCAGTTTCCCCTACTCTCAATTACGAAATCTCTCGAGTGTGTTTTAAAAATCTAATATTGTTCATTGCTTCTATAATTTTAGAATAGAATTACGATATATTTAACTCGATAGCTTATCTTTTCGTCTTTTTCAAGATTTAATTAAACTGTTTGTTATATTTATGGCTCAATTTTAGCCAAGAGTTGAAGTTTTTCAAGTAACTCGGGTTATAAAGTGCCTGAGGTATTGCTAACCCCATCGTTCAGACACGTCGCCAGTTTTTGTGGGTGACATACGGTTTTGACCTTATCTCCGCTTCACTCTAAGCAACTTTTAGTACGAAAATGGAAAAGACCTGGTTCTATTTTAAAATGAGAATAATAGAGTTATTTCGAGATCAGGCTGCCGTTTTCTTTCATTTAATTTACGTGTTACATTGTCCAGTGTAGCATGATAAATTTTCAGGTCAAAAATTTTCAGAAAGATTTGCTAGAATATAGGGGACATTAGTGGCAGTTTTTCCTTTTTTTATTAATAATTTCAAATTTGTAATGACAGTGCACAAAGTGAACTTATTTTTAAAAGTATCTACCACTTTTTAATTGATTGCTAGCATTTCTATAAATTATTACTCTATATTATTCATTTATTTATTTATCTACTAATGTTTTTAAGTAAATATACACAATTATAAAAAAAAAGTCTAGTTAAAAGGCATAAAATAATTAACATCTGTAATTTTTATGAACATCCCTCGTTCTCTTGTAATCTGGTAATGGGCGTTTATAGTTAGATATATGCTACCAACTAATGACCTGAGATCATGGGTGTATCCTATCAAAAATTAAAATTATATTTTATCAAGATAGAAAACGTAACAGATGTCATTAACAACATACTGCGATAATTCTGACATGGATGAATAAGATCTTGTTGGCGTTTGAAAATTGATTTCTTTTCTAGTCTGGTAACCTCAATAATTTCTTTTTAAATTTTATAAAGAAACAGTTAACTAAGCATATAAAAGTAAAAATATTTTTTAAAAGAATTACTATTGTTGAAAAATGTATTTAAAACAAGCACAGTTGATGGTGATAAAATAAAATAAAGATTTAGGTATTCTATTAGTATAAGTATAACGCGAAACTGCCATTTTGTGATGGATAGAAACTAAATTAAGATAATTTAACGAGTAATTTTACGCCGTTGGTTGACACGAAAACGATAAAAGCTAAAATCACTGGCAAGAGGACAGACAACTTCTGCACCCTTTCACTCACCGACTGGTTTGTACACGACAGGACCACCACAGTTATAAACATTAAAGCAGGAATCCTTCCTTAGTGGAAAGAGTTAAACAAAATTTATTGTACCAATAAAAATAAAGAGTTCAATTAGGAATAAGTGGTATATGGTCGCTATACAAATAGCTCCGAACTATAGAATTTTGTAAACAGAAAAATTGGCCAGATACAGTACATATTCATTCATATTAAGTAATGATAAATTAAATTTGATAAAATGAGTATAAATACTTATCTCTGGTTTTTACTTTTATATATTTGTATTAGATATGAAAATTTTTAAGTGTTGCTACTATATATTCATATCGCTTCAATTAAATGTAAAATAAAAATGTGCGCGTGTATAATTTAAAACAAATTTTATGGATGAAATATTCTAAAGATATCTTATTCAGTATAAACGAATTTCGTCAAACGTTTAGAATGATCGAAGGAGTCTCCAGATAAATTTGCATATCTTTTCAAAACATATTTAACTGATTTGTCGTCTATTGTTAAAACTGGATCTTTTGATCTCGAATATATTCAATTTTGCTAATTGAAAGACGAGTTAAAAGATTTTGTGGCTATTTTAATTATAATTTGAAGACTATTTTATCTCTTTGATTATTAATAATCAAAATATTTATCTTTCTGGAAACTTGACTGAGATACATTAAAGAAATTTAAACAAGGCTAAGATTCTTTACTGTGTAATGTACTGTTGATTGGCAAAAGTAAAGATTGTATTCATTTAAATACGTTTATATCGCAATATACTTTAAAATATCTTAAGTCAATATAATATAAAAGACAATAAATCAAGTAAATATTTGATTGTAAATTCCTTACCGATAATAATATAATTTTCTAATTTTTCTTTCGTTTGAATTAACTTCCATTATATTTTCTTTTGTCGTGTTGGTTTTCTGTATAAATCGCAAAAAGTGCCTGATAAACGCAAGATTTGTGGCTTTACCAAGTGATTTATCTTCTGACCATTGGTTTTGGTTGTATAACTAGACATACTGTACTTTTGAAAAACTGCTATAATCGCTAAAAGAATCACAAATAATATTATTTTTCTTATTTATAGTTTCAATAAATTTATCTGGACATAGAAGAAGCAGTAAAACTTTATAAATGATGTTAATAATGTTGTAAATGTATAATTTCTAAATATTTATATTTTAACAAATGAAACAATAGAAATCATGTAAATGTGCCAGAGTTATTTGTTATTCTAATTAGGAAACTTTTTTTTCAAAAAACTCTCGTTATAAAATTTTTACGTGACCTTATTGACATAATATTGATAAAAACAAAAAAAACCCGTTTCTAAATATTTTTCAATATTTATTTATGCTAGCAGACATTTCAAAATGGGTAAATGATGGATAATCCATCACTCCATTAATGATTAACGATAATTTATTTTAAAAATATATATAACTAGATTTAAAATGTATCTTCTTTATTGAAACTTTTAAGATTGATACTAGTTAATAAGGAGTTTTTATGACAAAAACAGGTTTTTTTGGCGTGGAAATGCCGAAGAACGTTTTAAATTATAATATGAAAATAGAATATTTGCATAAAATGTTAAACAGAAATGAAAACTTTAATCATCCCCTAGGTGGAAGATTCGAAATTTTGCAAACTTTTCATAAAGGTTTCTTATCAAAAAATTTTGAAATCAGATTACTATGTCAGTATGCCAAGATCATATATTCCCAAATCGGCACCCCAACGATTACTGACCTCGTTTTTAGTATGCAAATAAATTATTTTTACTTTCGTATTAACAGAATCAATCGATAAATTATAGCCCTATGCATTATTATGTAACAATTATTAAATATGAAAAAATTACATAACTACTCCAGGAAACATCGACGTCGACTTGGAACTTTATTTGCCACATGTTGAATTTCTATGAAAACTGTCTACATAGCACTCAGACCAAAGAATTGAGGTCAAGGTTGTTGGGTGGATGGACCAGAACCGTTCGTGTTCAACTAATTTAGCTTACCTAACCTCTGGTCTATCCACGGGAGTAGCCTTTGGACATTTTCACTTCATCTATCTTCCAGCGAATTAACTGAATATCGTCATTTAAAAATTTGAAAATGTATTTTTTTCAATCAAAGAAAGAGATACGATTGATGCGAGCAAATGATCACAAATCAATTTTACAATATTCTTGTAAGAAATGTTAGTTTCTGAAATGGCTCTTTAGTGGTTCTATTGGAATTCATATACTGTAAAATATTAATTGAGAGTACATTTATGCTAAACAAAGACGTTCTTCTTTTTAACTTTGTCGGATTCCCTGTTCTTGGGTTTTTACTGCTTAACCTGGTTAGTAGTTCCCCGCGGGGAAATTAAAGTGCGGGACTGCCGGAAATGACGGGACTTCCGACATTTGCCAGTCATCAAGGAACGTTGACCTAGCAGCCTGGCGACCCACTGGCACCCGCCTTCTTTCTCTTCTGCAAGCCCCCCGTTTCGCTCCACTTTCGCTACTTTTTCTTTTAATCAATTATACTTTCTCTACTCATAATAACTGTCTCTCGCCCCCTTCGATTTGAAAATGGAAGAAGAAGTTTCCTTGCCGAATTGTACTTAAAAATCTCACCTGCTTTCTTTCCTTAGACATATTCGAAATTAATAACTGAATATTCTTCATTTTAGAAATCAAATTTGAGTTAGAATCTCAAGTTAAATCTCTTCCATTTTTCATTTTGTTCAAACGGGCTGTTTATTAAATGATGATGTAGCTATTCTTTATCATTCTCTAAATATAAAGTATGATTTGTGGAATGTTGAAATCTGAAATTTTACAATATCGTTATTAGTTAAAATAGCCAACATTACAGTATATAGGAAATGGGTATGTTTAGTATATCAGCTGATAAAACATTTATAAGGAAACAAGAGCAGTTCCCTCCCCTTATTGCTATATCGGCCTTGGAAAGGATAAAAAAAAATGAAGTAGGAAAATAGGGAAAGTCATTAACCTGTTCCACTCTGTAAGTTTCGTGATAGCAAATACCTATGGTATTCCTTTAGTAACATTATGTATAAAATCCGTCTGGCAGGTGTCTGGAATGACTATGTTTACCTTGAAATAGCAGGACAGTGAGGTAAACTTACTGATTACTTATATAATTTTCAAACAATAATTTTATAGAATTCATTTAAAAAAATTTTTAACATTAGTAATATAAGATTATGTTTAAAATCTACTCTTATATGAGATCAAATCGAGTTTCTTCACTTTGAATAAAATCACTATAATATATTGAATAAATATATACATATTATATCGGCTAAATGCTAACAAGACTATAAGTGCCTTATAATGAACGTATTGATTTCGTGAAATTTGAGTTGCTATCGTTAATGAAAATAAGATACACATCTTTATCTTTGCTTCTGATATCATCTAACAATTAAAAAATATATATTTTAATTTGCAATTTTTAAATTTTGTTATGTTAGGTATTTGTATTACCATTATAAAAAAGAATATTGAATTTCAGTTTATATATTATTTTATCTAAAATATTTTGTTATATAAATCTGAGCTATTCGAATTCCACAATTTTTGACTATTAATTAAATCACTAATAACAAGGCAAACTTTAAAAAAAAAAAAGAATTGGTTATGAATTAAACACATGTAATGATATACCAATGTAAAAACGGGTGATTATATTTGGTAACCAGTCATGACCCCACTTAAAGCTTCCAGTGGTAAGTGTGGTCACAGTCATACCACACTAAGATTCTCATATGCCACACTGTCTCTAACACATTTCGAATATATCTAACTTTACTAAGCGGTTTAGAAGTGTTTTGTTTCTTATATATAATTAATTCCTGTATTAAAAATGAATAAATTCGATGTATTTTTATTTTGTTTTAGTAATGCGAACTGTTTACGTTAAATTAAATATTGGTGTATACCGAATGTCCAAGAGAACCTTGCACTCAAATTTAGTATTTGGAGTTATACTAGGAATTGTTTTTGAAACTTTGTTTTATAAACACCTGCATTTATAACAAAAAAAAAAGCAGATCTTATTTTATATTGGAGTTTTATTTCAAGGTGGAATTGTTCATAATTCATCTTTGTTTTAATTATATTTTTTCATTGTTATGGCTTGCTTATTCATATGTTTAACATATTATTATAAAGTAATTATTTCTATTATAAAAATTACGTAATTAAAATATAGATCCTATATAAATATAGGCTTAATTTTGTATATAGAAACGAAATTGTTGATAAAGTAATTATTTTTATAAGATTCTTTCTTGATAAAAATTGTATTTTACTAAAATATAAAGTATATATATCCTAGAATAATTTAAAATGAATATTTATATGACGTAAGTAATAGCATGTGGTTCTAAGTAAACAGTTGTAAATATTTCTAGATTTTAAATAAATAAAGTTTTTAACTGATAGGATAAAATCGGTTAGAAGATATAAAATAATAAATATATTTTAAAAAATTTTCAAATTATAAATATGGTATTTGATTTAAAATGGGAGAGAAAATGAAAAAATATCCTATCCACACTATTCGTCGGTATAGTAGTTTTGTGGTCTCTTCAAGTCAGGCGAGTCCAATACGAATAGGGCGATCCAGTTAAAGGACGGGATGGGATGTTCGCTTCAAGGTCAGGTACCGACAGCAGCATTAGGGCTCTTGGCAAAGTTCCAATATGTGACACCACTATTCTATAACTGGGTTAGGTAGCGAGTTCGTGACGCTCTCGTGACATTGTCACGTTGCACGCAGTGGCATCGTTCGCTAGATTTAATCAACCAATTAAAAACGCACGTCGATTGGCATTAAAGTGCTGCAAATAAGATATAAGGTATTTACACAGCTTTTGTCAGGTAGTCGACGGGTTGCCTGACTCGATTGCAAATACTGATGCCATCTCGAACACGTGACGAGGGGTGAAGTTAAGAAGCAACCACGCGGAAGTGATTGTGCTGCGCGTGCGCGACCTCACCCGCTCTGGAGCAGCCTATAAAGGAAGTGACGTAAAAAAGTGATGTTTCCAACGGAGACAGGAAGTCATATTGTAGATGTTAATACGATTAATCGCTCGAAAGTCATGTGTTTTAAGAATGCGCTGTTGGTACATAAATTATGTAATAATTGGAATTAATCATTTAATGTAATTTTCAATAGTTCTTTTTATTTAGACAGTATTACTAATTAGTAAAATTAATTCTTGTTATTAGACGTAAAAGATAAGAAATTGGATGTTGTATTGGTATTTTCATCGCAGAATTTTAATCGGTGTTGCGATTTGCATGTAGAAAAATTCATTCACCATTGAGCTGATGCCATTAGAGAAGTTCTAAGGCTCAAGTAAAGGTAGAACATTCTGCCACTTGCACGCGTTATGATAAGAACCGGTCACCACCGGGATGATTGCGTCATACGCTGCCAGATGTCCTTGATGCTTGACGAAATTTCTCACGTGACTTCCGCCTATTCGGGGTAAGAAATTAATAAATATTAATCTTTGAATATTGAAAAAGTTGCTGGTGAATGAACCGTTCCGTTTTCGTCATTAAACATTGCACGGGATATTAATTAAGAAGTGGGAAAATAAATATATAAATGCAAGTGATATGATCGTATTAAACAAAATAAAGGTTTAATACTAAACTGGCAGTCATAGAATAATAGATTATTTAGTAGAATCGAATAACTTAAAATATGCCTTTTTATTTTTTAATGAAGTTACATGTTTAGTCTTAAAAAGAAATAATAGTAATTCTTATATTTCAAATGTAATAACACCAAATTTTGTAGGAAAAAATGGTTTTAAATTTATAATGTTAATTTCAATTGTATCGGTGTTCAAAACGTGAATAGACGAGATAGAGTTAAAAGTGGTTATTCGTGGGGAACACAGGTGTTAACATAATAGAAGAGGATAATTCGTGTAACAGGCGACACGTGTTATGGACCACGCATTGAGTTCCAAATCAAAGTTCAATCGTCGGGACAATAGGCTCGCAGTTCTTCCTTTCCCTTACAATCGATACAAATGTCCCTTTTAGACAATAGACAGTAACCATCTCTCGATTAAGTGCAGACAACAATTATTGCTCACCAGTTAAATTGCGGGGTTGCATATTAATCATTCTCCAGCTAGCAAATGGGATGAAAGGGCCTGAGTTTTTCGAGTCGTTTCGTCGTCAACTTTACCTTGATTTTAACGCTTCGTAAGAGAAGCAGCTAAAATATATGACCTAGATTTAAAGAACAGTAAAATTACCTCGGTTAAATGACCTTGAAAGGCTTTCACTACAACGGGACTTTACCGTATATAAAAGTTGTGTTTTATGATCGTTTTTATTGTCCAGAACTCTTCGTGACGTCATGTCGCATTAAAAATGGCACCGTGGCACTTACTCTGCTACCGAACATTTATTGTTAAACAAAATCAGAATTTTAGTATCTCACCATGTATTAGATTGCGATAACAAGAAAATGGCATCAGTCATTGGTGGTGGCAGGAAATTAATCATTATTATGAGATAATATTCGGTAGGAAGTTCGAAAGTCCTATTTCTAATTCTTCGAAAATCAAACTTATCGGAAACGCGGTACATTCACTTTTGTTATCAGAAAATGGGAAAAGCTGCTTATTGTATTTTCGCATTGCAAAATTTAAAGATTGTACGATAAAATGTATAATTTACCAAAAACTCACTAAATTGTTAGAATGTAACGTGACCACTTTTCAAAGATTTAAAAGAATGACTTTAAAACAGTTTTTAATCGAACATTGGTTTATCAACGAGGAAACTGTTGAGCGAATTTGTTAGTAAATAATCTTTGGACTTGGATCTCTGATCATGCAAAATGCCAACACTCCATTTCAATCCATTAACACCATTATAAATTTTGACATAATGTAATTAGTTGCATTTATCTTTTAATTTTGTGATGGATGCATTAAAGTGCCACCCGCTTTTTCTATCTGGAAGTATTATTTTTACAATTTATCATTAGCGTGTACTTACGCTTAAGATGTGAATAAAAATTAATGTAGGAAAATATGCTTTTTACATAAGCAATATGGCTTTAATTTATGCTACTATTTTCTTAAATTACATAGCTAATATTTACTTTCTTTTATAGATAACTTATGTTATAGTTTTATTAAGATTTATTTCTTTAAGATGCTATTTTAAAGTTTTTCGTTAGTGTAACTTATTTTTTAACGACATGTTTAGCCTATAATTAATATTTATATTCATCCTGTAATGCTTAATGATATATAAACATCGTAGATTTCGTTCACTTTAAAAGCAGTTTTTTCCCATGTTTATTTCTAGCTGAAATATCACTCCCAAATGAGATTATGTAACGAGAATGTTTTTTAATAACGTTTCTTGAAATTCTTTCTGTGGTCAATTAATTATGATATTCTGCTGACACCATAACCTCACTGTAAAACTACAACAATTCTTTTTTATATACTCTCCCCGCTTCATCTTTCGAAATAGTGGTACGTCAGTAACCGGATAACACTCAGTTCTCTCGTCTACTTGGAATCTTTTTGAACTCATTAGGTTGCTAGGGTAGAAAGGAAGTCCCACATGCCAATCAATCACACGTCCATCCTCACACTTTCGAAAGTGGATGAAGTGAAGTTCTCGACGACTGAATGTCTGCAACACTTACAATAGCACCTGTTTTCTACATTTAGTACTGTTTTTTGATGGGCAGATGTGATTCTGCATCTGTAACAAATGTCTAATGAATCTTAAATCATTCTGATATATTTTTGATGCAGTTTTAATTATATATTAAATCATATTCGGCCCGTACAGGTACCAACATCTATCTTCGGAAGAAGGAAACCGAGGTCACTAAATGTCATTTTAATCAGGTCAAATTATATTGAACTGCATTAAGCATCTGCCTGATTAACCGGTGTTGAGGTCAGAATAAGTTAAATTTTAAGAGATTTTTCAAAATTAAATAATTAACTGTAACTATATAATTTCGGATTTTGATCAAGGTTAAATTTCTAGTTAGATTTTTACACTAGGAATATGCAATTTAAGCAATAAGGTGGGAAAATCCCACTTATTACTTTCGAAATTAAAAATTTTGCTGTTTAAACTGGAACTATGCAGGATTTTTTTCCTTCTTATAAGAGTCGTTAGTAGATGCCATATACAGAGTGGCGACAGGAGGGCTTTTAAAGCATAACCGTGACATCAGCAAGGACACACCTCCTAGAGCGAAAGACCGTTGTACTTTTCAAACAACACATGTACGAAATATTTGCATTTCTTACTCCATAATTCACATTCGTGACTAATATTATATCAGTCGATAATTTTTCGTATTAAAAAACAGGTTTGGAATAATATACGTTTTCTGTTAATTACGTAATCTATCGCATTTCCTTCTATTACTAACGTGAAAATCAAGTTGTAAACTTTATCATGAAAACTTTAATTATAATTTATTTCGACTTTTTTTATAAATAAAAATTAACTATTGAGTTCAAAAAAGCAGAAGGTGTTAAAAAGCTTTCGACAATTAAGCGTAGAAACATAAACATGTGTTATAAAACAATTATTTATAGGAAAATGGGAATTTTAGCACAGACCCCAACCGCAAAATCAGTTCATTTCGTTTAACAGGACGATTAACTGGAATTATGATAATGCGTCTTTTTCAATGCATAACAAACTTCCTGTATCAACGAGATATGATTAACAAACGTTAAAAAAGTACTTTTATCGTTTCGATACACCTCTTATTGTAGAAAAATTATTATTTTATCCGTTTAAGGGCGTTTACATGCATTATTTAAGAAGTATATTCATCAGAATCACCCCGAAACAATAAGACAAAAGTGATTGCAAAGATCAACTACGGATTATTATTACAAAATAGATCGTTAAATGGAGGATAATTTTAATACCGGAAATGGGGGTGGTGATCGATAAAACGAGACCGGAAGTATCATCCAACACGTGGTTTGTCTCTATGCGGAAGTAGAAACGTCGTTAGTGGGTCGTCGTTTTTCTCGGTTAGCATTCGAGAACCGGTCTGCATCATCGGTCAAGGTAACAGCAGCCTTATATTTTTAAGGATTTAAGGTCAAATTCTTATTAAAATATATGAACAAGCAAATTTGCATCGTTATTTCTTGATTAATTAATATTTTCAATAATTAAACCACTCTCTTGGGATGTTTATCGATTAGAATTCGGCTACCTAGCAGTCAAACAGTATAGGAAAATTTCTTTAATGTTTTCTGTATTATTAAAATTTTTGTCGCTTATTTGCCAATTGTGCAGGCTGAAGCAGCTAGAAGACAGTATACCTACGACTGTTTCAAACCATTTAACCCTGATATAAAGCAGAGTTGGAATCGTTGAGTGAGGTACATTGCCAGTTTGGAACTCCTAATTTCATAAGTAATTTTATTTTTATTGAACTGTGCATTGCTTTGGATTTACATGTTGAAGATTTTGCTACAAGAGATTCGATTTCTTAGTTAAATGTTTCACTTTCGTGTCGTGACGTAATGTTTGGGATTGGCGTCGCCTAGGTAACTGCCATTTTCAATTGACAGGCTGAAATGTCCTAAGTAATTCCGGAATGAGATTATTATCGCGTCACGTGATTTTCATAGTCATATGGGTCCGTGATTCATCATCCTCAAATTATTGTCATGAAAACGTAAAATGGGATGTATAAGTTACCCCCATGTGGCCTATTCACTATGGTTTCTTTATTCTTATCAGTAAAACAATGACCCTAATGCATGAAAGGTCAGATAAGATTTCAAATGGGGTAGATAAATCAATTCTTGGTGGTCACAGAGTTCCTATGAATTTTGACATCAGGGTCGTTGTCCCAGTGTTCTTAAAGATGGGGTCAAGACAGTTAGACTTAGAATGTGCCATTTTCTTTCCATACCAAATTTTTTATGTGACAAATTTTTATTTTTTCTAACAGATAATATTAATTTTAATTTTATTACTTTCCGTTGTAGTATGTACAGAATTTCTAACTATCGAACTAATTAAGTTAGATGCTATCATTCCAAGAATTAGCATAAATCAATCATCTAAAATTTTGGAAATTTGTGAACAATCTATCCGCATACAGAACAAAGAATTTGGCTCGGTTCCATTGAGAAAGAACACTTCGTGTGTGAGAAAGAACAATCTGGCATATCTTGGCTTGATTTGTAGAAAAATCAGTTTTTTCTTCTCCATAAACCACGAAACATTTCTACATATAAGCTATTCCTATTCACAATTCAATAAATTCACTCATTTTACTAGTTGAGAAAATTTTAGATTAATGATAGAAAAACTTGCTAGAATAAAAAGAAAAAAACTCCTCCACGTGTGTGAGAGGTCAGCGAACTGGACGAATTCCGTGGTCCGTTTGCTGGTGCGATTCTCCACGTGCGGTTTAATATGACCTACCCGCTTGACGGCAGCTGTTGTCTTCCTTCCCACGACTTGTTCTACGCTAAAGAAAGAAGTCGAGTTGGAACATTAAAAGTCGTATGATATAAAATAGATTTGCATATTCTTGAGAAAATCCCGAGATTTAAAATTTTTCTAAATCTTTAATAATTTCTATTATATATATATATATATATTTATTTATTTATTTACAGTTATAAGTAGATCGCGGAACTTATGAATGCCCTCCAGGTTTAAAAAGATTGCAGATTTTTATGAAGATTTTGCGTTTACGAAAATATTTCATATCTTGTAGATCTTGCAGTTATTATCTTCAAGTTAATTTATATCTGGAAACTCAACTGTCATTAGCGTGACCTTTCATGTTCTATTTTATTAAAAAAAACTTCTACATATGTCTTATTAAATTCTTAAAAAAACAAAGAATAATCAAACAATAAAAATTATAAATTACAAAAATGATTAATCTTTGTAAAGATAATGAGAAAAGATTGGTTTTCCTAATTAGCATGTTGAATATAATTCTGATTTCGTATGCTATTGTAAAATGATATGACTTCATCCTTTCTAATATATTTTCTTTAATCAACGAACTAGAGAATTCAATACATATTTTGAAAAATTGCAAGATATCAATAAGTCTTTCGAGTTAAGTATCCCTAATTAATATAATGTCGAAGTGGTTGTTCTGTTCGGAAATTGTTTCGTTAGATTAATTTTAACAAAATTATAAAATAATTAACTACATTCTTGAATAAAATTGATTGTATCTGCATATATTAATATTGAATTTGAATCGAATTTTGCATAAAGTAATGCTTTTTTTCTTGAAATAAACGATAGTGTAATAACATCTTGAAATCCAATTATTAATATTCATGCGAATGAAATTCGTGAAATTTCGGGTTTTAAATATTTAAAAATAGTCGGCGCCTTACAGGTGCGTTTGTCAGACCTCTGGCGTCTCCAATTTTCACCAATAAATCTTGAAAGTTGTAGTGGTCATAAACCTGTTACAATGAGTGGAAACGTTTCTTGGCACCAAAGGCTTGTTCCTTTTCCCCCACTGGACATAAATCTGTCCGGTCGTCAAAGGCTTGACTGCTCCATGATGGTAAACCATCTCACATTTTGGACAGCTGTCTTGTAGGGTCATAGATAGCCAGACAGTATTAGGTCGCGCACCTGGTCCTACTTGACCGTCCGGTATCGGAAAAGCCGGGTTTTGTGGGGTTGGGGATAGTGAGAGAGTTTTTGTTAGTTCACCCTTGGGGGATTGGGGTGCCTAACCCCTGGGAAAAAGTATCCCCAACGTATTTTTTTCAGACTCCACTCCCTTCTCTCTGTTGTCGCTACGATTACGTTCTTCTATTGTCGATCAATCGCTCGCACACAGATTTTTGTGAGGTTTCGTTAAATCACGTGATGGAGGACATTTCCTTTCCTTTTTATCGTCGAATTGTAGAGGAAGGAAGATGTTTGTTCGTGTTCGATATGGATAAACCTTCATTCACGGTAATAAATCAAGATTATCTTTGAAATTTATGTGAATGTTAGAGAAAGGTGTTTTCGCACATTTTATAAATTTTAATAACAATACAATGGGAAATTATTTTGAAAATTCAAATACAATATCAATAACTATAAACTTTTATTCACAATTATAAAACTTTAGTAAGAATTATTCTAATGTAAAAGAATAATAATCAGATACTCCGATAGGTCATGCAACATTGATCTTTACCTGACATTTATTGTAGTATCTTTATAATTTAATGTTTAGATTGAGTACGTGGTGTAAGGCCTAAATTTTTTATAGTAATATTAAATCTTCAATATGAGTGCTTTTGAAAATTTGCTCTTGTACTTCTGAAAATCTGAAATCGATTCAAAATTAATTTATAATTAAATTTTTGTTTTTTTTATATTATTTATATTATATTCTTTATCATCTGTATCAAAGCAAATTTTTCTATTAAACTTCTTCAAGCGAAAATAGCTCTTAAAAAAATGTTGTAGACTTGTTATTGTTTCGTTTTTAATAAAATAATATCATCTGTTTGAATCCTTAATTGGCGCATAAATAATATAAATTATAAGACGTATTACAAATGACTGTTTATGAATTTTCTATTGTATTCCATAAATAGTTATTAAATAAATTATTGTTTGATACAAGGAATTGCAATTTCATGGTTGCAAACGTTTAAAATTAGCATGTTTCTCACTTATATCAACGGAAAAAATAATATTTAAAATCAGTAATAAGTTAATTTAGAGACTGCTAACTATGCTAGATCCAGTTTTGTTACAGATTTTTATATAACAAACTAGAAATTCGTGTTAAGAATAATAAAGTGTTGGTAAATAACCTTATTTTAGTTTTAATTAAAAATGCTTTGTAATGGATCCCTGCAATTTTAGTTGTTGCTTCAGAGTTGGATAACGTTGTGCAAGTGATTCTTGCATAGCAATAGCATCCCTGAAACGGATTGTAAATTTTATTTTTCTCCGATATGTCTTAACTTTCACACGAGTCTTCACTTTTACCCATCAAAAAGGTTGATTTCTTTAGAAGCGAACGGCGTGTCTGTTTCCATGGTAACCACCCATTCTCCCATCGGTCCCATTGCCTGGACACGGGGGAAAGAGTAGATGAAGGGCAGCAGACGTCTGTCCCTTTCTCTTGACCAGGGAGGGGGGAATTTATACACACAGCTGGCTGGATTTTTTTCTTCCCGTATGTATAAGGTTCCTCCATCCCTGCCGGGAGTGGGGCATTGAGAACAATGGAATTGTAGATTCCGATAGTCGAAAGGATATCAGTCCCTTCTGGCACAAAACTTGGAAAAACACGACTAGTTCCCGTCTGGGAAGGGTCAGTTGGAGGTCAGATTTTGTCGTTATTATTTGGCAAGTTTGAGAAATTGTGACTGAACTTTTGACAATCACAGGTGGAGACGACTTCCAATTGCGTACTTTAATGAATTGCCTTCGATCGATATTAATTAATTATATATAATTTAAATATGTATTATGTTATACTATGAGTTACATGTATCTGGACTCAGTCGTCGTAAGCACAATTAATAATACGACAAAATCCGGTTTGGTTAACGTTAACAAAAAATAAAGAAAAAATTGTCAACTTAAACACAAACGTTTGATTATACATCTACATAACATTTAAAATAGATTAAAACATCGAAAATTTAATTAATTTATTCAATATATATATATAAAGATTTATTGAATTATAAAAAAACATCACTCATGTCAAGGGGACAAGTCCGACAATCGCGTACCTGGGAGTACCTTGCACCCTCTGTAGCCTGACTGTCGTGCCTCTAGCAAAAGTCGAGTTGCTCGCTAATGAAGTGTTACCAGTTTTTCGTCATCTTTCGAGTGAATGGACGATGGCAGAGTACGTTGAACTGGTCAAGTCCGAGGATGAGTATGAGATGTATATATTACAGCACGAGATAATGAAATGTGAACGAGTTTGCCTCTACGAGATGGGTCGCGCTTTTGGGCGAAAGAAACTGGCAGCGCGACAACATATACATTCCGTTCTCATACTTTTTTCGTAAATACTCCATAAATGTACAGCGCAAATAGGTTAAACTCTATTTAAAACTAAGCTGTCCATCGATAACTGGGACACATCTCTTGCCGGGACACTTTGCTCGGGGCATGGTGCGTAACGGGTCAAAGGTTGAGGGTGGAGAATGTAATAAAATTGGGACGAATTCCCTTCCGCTGTCTGCAATATAATCCCGTCCTTGAATACATTTCAATTGAGTACATTACAATCGTTTAATTATACGATTTTTTGATTTTTTATACGCTCCAACCAATCTGGACTTCGGCCATCGACGAAGGAGAGAGGAAGTGCGAGGAAATAGCGAATTCCCTCATATTTGAGGACTCGTATCGAAATTAGTTATCGGACTAAGCAATAGAGGGCGATGCGATCAGAGCGGAAATATCATTTTTAAAAGCAGGAAATCCGTGTCATCGAAAAGAGAAGGCAGTTATGTAACAAATTAATTCTTGGAAAGTTGAACGAAGTTGAAGATTAAACGCAAGCTTTCGAAGAATGCCAGCCATGTTTGAATTGAAAATAACTCTGCACACATTCCGACATTGGTTTAAACACACTTATTTTTGGAAGTTTTTTCGGGAAAGATTTTTTATTTACAAAAATAAACTGTGTCGCCTTATAAATGTTTAAAATATAAATGAACTCAAGAAGAGTTCTTTTTAAGGAATGAATTTTAAGTGCCCGAAAGTTAAAATATTCGAAATTTCATCACCCGACAATCGTCGCGAAAATATTTACATCATTTCGACACCATCGGGACTAAAATGCCCTTTCACTGGGAACCAAGCACAATCGAATTCGGTTAACTCAGATCCGAAAAAAACGAGATCAAACGGCAACTTTTTTAGGCTTCAACCCTATCCTCTCAGCTATCAACTTTTTTCGTTCGGGAGGAAAAAAACGTAGGACTTCTTTCATCCCGTCTTGTCGTCGCCATGTCAAGGTCATCCAGCCTACTTCCGTTAAACGACACCAGTGGGCGCTATACAGAGCGCTACGTTTAACTTTTCCGAGTGTTGTGCCGCACCAATTACGTCATCGATACGTAATTAAAAGTGTAAAATATTTAAACTTTAACTGCGAGGTGTTTAATAAGTGGGCTGATATGATCTGCAAGGGTGAAAGGTCTGAAGGGTGTAGATCCGGGTTGGCAGCTATTTCCCATAACCCGATTAGCTTCGATTGATAAGTCTTTGAAATGGAGTTAATGTTTATAACGTAACGAATTAAACTTGTTATGAGTTACAAATTTTTTAACAGTTTATGTACAAAAATTGAATTTAAAAAAGTCTACATTGTTAGTTGACACCATTTTTATGCACCGTTCGGTGACTATTAATGAAGTGTTTATCCAAAATTGTTTAACTGGACCGAGTCCAGAGTCCTTGGATGACTATCAGAGGAGGTTCTTGGCTGAATATTCACTATCTCATGCCGGAATAAAGTTTTAAAACTCTCTACAGCTTTAAAAGCTATTCTCCTCGATTATTAATTAGCGTATATCAATCGATTATTAATAATAAAACGAGCACTTTTATGTTGTATCAGATGTAGTGTTTTTTTTTTTTTTTTTGCTATTATTATTTAAAACTTAACTTTAGGAAATTGTTACTTTCCAATAAATGTTTGAGGTTTCACCTGAAGGGCTGTTACTAAAGAATTAATTTTTTTCCTCTCTTTTTAAAACACTTTAAAAGGGACTAGCCGATAACGATTCTTAAATAATAGGGCAATGAAAGCAAACTGCTACCTTTTTTTTGTTAAAATGACGTCATTCTTAAGTAGTTCATCACAAATCATTTACCCGTATCTAAGTAATAAAACTTGGGTTTCTTTTTTCCAATTTTAACAGCTTTTTTTTAACTCTTCAAAGTTCAAATTGGCCCGATTTTGAAGAGGAAAAAGAAATAATAATAATAGAATGTTTAAAGAATCAGTTTTCATCATTGTTTACTGTTCGAAATGTCTTGAATTTTTTACTTCCTTTATATTTTTATTCAATTTTTTACCATAGCAATCATGGAAGAGTTTCGAAAGTAGATTGACGACAAAATCAGTAAATCACATAAAATGTCTAGTATTCGGGACATTGTTTTTTGCGTTTTTGAAACTTTCCTCGATTTTCTTCGCATTAAGGATATAAAGAAAGATGCTCACATCTCATTACTTTCGTTAATGTATTATTTTCTCGATAATTTACTTTTTAAATGGAGACAGCAGCAATCTTTCAATTTAAGTTTAAATAGATAGATGTCACTAAGCTCATAAATATAATTACTTTTGATACATTGACTATTGTGTATACTCTATCAAAATTTAAAAAATTAAATACGATTTACAATAAACTATTTGTCTTTGTCTAATTCAAGGTAGGCGAGATTAAAGTAAAGGACAGGTACAAGGTCTTGTTATATATATATATATATATATTTTAATTTAATTTCGAACCTTCGATTAGTAAAGGTTAAGTGTCGGAGTTAGGTTTGTGGAAACAATATCCCAACTTGGGGTAGAAAAGCTGGATAACTTACTGTACAATCTGACCATATATACGTGTTTATAAATTAAAAGTTTGAAGAAACTCAATACTTTTAACATAAATGCACTGAGAATACTTTGATGTTTATATAGGAACCGATAAAATACAGATATCTGGAGCAGTAGGTAAATATCACGACATGCAAAATATTTAACCAAGTTGGTGCTAATGTTTACTGGGCTTGCTAAAGCACACATGCTTCGGGGCCACAGAACCCTTGTGCGAAAATATCAATTTTGTAATATTTACGCCTCAGCACATTTGTCTGTGTTGAAGGAGAGACTGCTGTTGCTACTGGAGACGACAGACCTGATCGAAGATTGTCCTGATTTGCAATGTTCTAGAGATCACGATTTGTTTGAATAACTGATATTAAATTACTTGTATTAACATTAAAACCGTTTTATAAACTGTACATTTCGAATCTTCGATGGCTGAGAAATTTCAGACTTTGTTTAATCGTTCCCTCGAGATATTCAGACTCGACGTCATTTTTGTGACGTCAGTTTCGAAAATGGCTTGTTCCGAAGATTACTTTTTCTCTCTATCTCTTTGCTGTGATCTGTCTTCACTTTCAATTTTTAATAAATAATTTGATCACATATTTTTAAGCGAAAGTTTGTTTGATTCGTTTCCACAGCAACGATGAAGGTTTTTCGTCGGTTAACTGTTTTGTACCAAGAATAATAATATATTATCTTAAATAATCGTTAAAATGTCCTGTGTTGAAAATAAACTATTTTTGTGGTGAATCGTAAATATTAAATATTTTAGTTTTGAATCGGAATTAACAAACAAGCTCCTCAATTAGGACCAGACACTTGTATAGAATGTTATTGAAATAGTCTCAAAGTTGCAAACGAAGTACTTTTACAACACTTCTCATTTGCAAGACGAAATTGTTAAAACCAACGGTTAAAGTATGGGATAGGCTTTAACTCAAGTTTCTTCGGATTAAATTCAAATAGTTTAGAAATAGCATCCTTTTCTCAATTAATTTGTATTAGGTGACTGAAACTTTTAGGTTTAATTAGTACCGAAGATGTAGAATCACGTGTTAAACAGCGCGATATACAATGATATTATTTGAGAAAGATTTTATAGAATAATGAGATTCTAAAACTTTAAAATTTTAAAATATTATAGTAAGGAAAATGTGGGTCGAGCCCTTTCAGCACCGTTCCTCCGAATCACCCTTCCTGTTACTTGTATTCTGCCTGCCTAAATTTCCTAAGGCTGTGTAAATTGAAACACTTAAAGGAACCTATCCCATGGACTGTCCAGGAGGTCGACGACCTTCGGAGATATAACATAGCCATGGACTATAAAGAAGAGTTGGAAATTTGCCGTCGTTATAAATAGGAAAATCACTTCCTATGAGAGATAGATTTAGAATTTAAGTAATAAAAAACTTCGTACTTCTTAACCAGAAATTAATATATAAAATATTCTTTGGGTATCAATCTGAAAAAAATCGATATTATTCTATATCGATTACAGTTAATTTTTAGCCGATATTGCATGAAACGGTGATGATTCGACTTAATATATCGATTATCTCTTAACTAGGTCAGTTCATTCTCCTCTGTCATAGTCTCGTGACTTCGCCCTACCCAGGGGGCTTCTTATCGCGTGACTTTCTCTACGCTAGTATTATTGAATCACGAAATTCTCCATATTTTTTCGACCGTTAGCGAAACGTTAACCAATTAACTGTTTCTTCATTGTATTTAATATACAAAAGCTTGGCAATGATAAATGTGTTACCTCCCCGCAGAGAATTGAAAAAAGTATGAAAAGAGAAATATTAGATACCCACCGAGAAACCAAATGTAACGGTTTAGAATTTCTACTTGTCAACTACTTTAGTTTAATCCTTCACTTTCAAAATGAGAAATTCGCCTATTAAGCTATTCCTTATCGATCGACTTACTTCAATGGGGAAAAAATTGAAAACGTTTCCGCTCTTAGGCGATTTTAGATTTCCTACGTCTGAGTTTAAACTTAAGAAAATTAGTAGGGGGTCATATTTTCGGTATTTATAGTGAAGGTCGAGAATGTTAGACGGTTGAGTTCAAGACCTTGGTCATCGGTCACTGTACTGAAAGAGAGGAGAGGCTGTCTGTAAGAGGTGGAGACGAACTCGTTATTGCCCTCGGGGTCACTCAGTTTCTCTCCCAAGATAATTCCCAGAAAAATCTTGCCGCGAGGAAAAGGAAAGAAAACTTTCTTCTATTTCAAAATATCACAGGTGGCATGGAGACAAATGGGTAAATAGTAATCTCGATAATGATATCTGCTGGTGTTGCAAATGATCACCTTCCTTTTCGTTTAAATTAAGTTCAATTCATTGTTTAAAATTTTATCGAAACTTTATTAAAAAAATTATCGTTAAAAATAATCATTTAAGAAACCAGATCCATTTCCAAGCAGTAGTTCCTATTTATGTTATTTAAATTTTAATTTCAGAACGATTTTTCTCTTGTAAATAATACACGAAACAATTCAAGAAATTCATTCCGAGAAACGATACGAGAAACATGGTCTTTTTGCGCAATACTTAAAGTAACTTTTAGTCTATAAACGTGTTACATGTTGCATAATATTATCAGGATGTGTTTATATGGTAGCAAAATAAATATTCTCCATCATAATTCATTCGTAAATAAACAAACATCTTTCGCCAACACAGTAAAACGACGCCACTTAAAGCTGAAACTATAATCTGTCTGCTTTCAATAGGTATTTATTAATTATTACATCGTTTGTGTGCAGATATTATTTAATTAAATAAGTAATCTCGATTTCTTCGCAAATTCGTTTATCCCATTGTAAGATGATGCCCTAATTATCGACATCAGCAATACCATTCTGTTGACGAAAATGTGTTTATCGTAAGGAACAATTTTCCATTTGCAAAATTATAACTAATTGCTATGTTTACCACGATTTTAAGTTCATTCGCACCTTCACCGTTGTATTTGCGAACGTTTAAGATAAACACTGTAATAGACGAAATAGGTCTAGTTTGTTAGCTAATTATTACTTTTTTAGTATTTCAACGCTAAGGATTCGATTTTAATTGAGTTTTGCAAACTTGTAATAGCATTAATCTCTCTATTACATGCTTAATTATGTTAAGTGTTAGATTTTACGCTTGATGCAATCGCGCTTCGACTGATAGACGAGTCGAATTTCCTTTGAATGAATGGAATCTTTAGTAAGTTATGAGGTTACTGTTATAAAGATATTTTAAAATTTGCGTGAGGCTCGAGATTTCTAAAATAATAACGATCTCAGGTGAACGGAAATCTGAGTATATCCTAAATGTATCTCAGAAACGTGATAGATGAAATTTCTTTATGCTTAAGAATTATTTAACTTCGATTAAAATCTTAAAATATATTACGCTAAACAGCCGTAATAGAATAGACTTGGATACTTCTTTCTAACGTAAACACTTATGAAATCAGATAGTTATAATTATCAATTATCTTAATTAAATGGACACGCCTATCGCAAAATGTCATAAGTAGAACCCTGAATGCTCAGCAAAGATTTACATTAACCATAAATTTTGTTATATCTTACCCATATTTTATAAGGAATGTTGTTAAGATTCTTTCTTTATCATGACTGGCTCTACTTTTCTTCAAATTATTATAATCCAATATGATTTATGACGTGGAATAGTTTAATAATTTGTTCATTAACCATAAAAATGTATTTCTATTGAGAAAAAATATAAAGAATCTAGATCGCCTTTGTGATCTTCGTTCAAAATACGGAAGATTAAGGAGACACAAAATATAGATTTCTAAGAATAATAATGATAATCATATAGTAGTAAATCATTAATGGTTACAGTCTAGTTATGTATAATCTGGTCTGGTTTGGTGAAAGCAGGTATCTGCATGATATTAGATTTAGTTATGCCAATGACAAAAATGACACGTCTGCTAGCCTAATCATTTCTGACGACCTTCTAACTCAAACTAAATGATCTTAAGAGGTTAATGATCTAGTTCTGTATATGAACTCTACTCTTGGAAAACGTTTTTTCGCGTGCGCGCGCCATGGGACGAACCCTATGTCTAGAGAGGTTTATTGACCCTCCTTTACCACTCTAGAAAGGCGGGAAAGGAGGTAGCACTAGAAATCACTGACCCAAATACCCACCCTCTTCGGCAAGTGGGAGATACTGAAGATAAAACAAACCATCTTTAGATCAGCCAAATTATCTGTGAATCCGGTAAAGTACGCTAAGGAAAACGAAAGACTACTTAACTGCTTTCTGCTAATGCCTTTTATGGAAATAATTAATATTGTTTCAGTTTTCCTCCTACTTTATAGGTCTTCCTTGAAAATAATGATTTTCAAATTCTATAGACAATTTGTGTTTCAATAATGATTATTTGAATAAAGAGAAACTTCAATTTTATTTTGCAATGTTGAAGCGAAACTTTGATATTAAAACAAATTTTGATAATATTTTTGGAGAGATAGCACTGATGGATGGAACTCTTTTTGGTTAGAGCAAAGAAAAAGTTTTCTTGAATCATGATGCACTTCATCCATCTCCAGATGTGATCTGCATTCGTATTTTCCTTTTCCTATAGGATAAGCAGTAGGGGGAATTCCCGAGCGAAACTAGCTCGGCTTTCTTTTGCACTGATTTCTAAGGGCTGGACACGTGATCTATGGTATCAGGTGACACTATAACATTGTAAGAAGCATTCCCAATTGGATGAAAGAGTTTACGCATTGACTCGAACAAAATATAAAATAAAGAAGCGCTCAGATATTCGAATAAATTAAATATTTAATATTGCTATGATCGATCTATTTTAAATCGTTATACCATCCCATAACTTTTCATATTATAACAATATTTATGCAAAATTGACATTTGATCTTCGATATCAAGTTTGGTTTTCTGAGTTTGGTTATAGTTTGTTTAGTCTAATAGTCTGCTGAGTTACTTGTATAAATTGTTAATCTATGCGATAGTCATTTCTGAAGTACAATTTAACTATTAATTCCACTGTTAATTTTTAAAAGAAAACATTAAACTGCATTTTAAATGTATTTTATGCATATTTTGTATTGTAAGATAGAAAAATTATAATGTAACATTGTTATAAATTATTTGTTTTCTACTAAATAACGTACTCAATCTCCATGTGTTAGTTTAATATCCGTGTTTACAACTGGGAAGTTTTCTTTTGTTTTAGCGCCAGGGCTTTACTGGAAATCTGCCATACGATGGCTTTTTTTAGTGAGTTAAACTAGGAAAGAGAAAGAATACGATTTTCGAATTCTCGAGAAATTTATTGTACAATTATTATATATAAATAAAGGTATATTTGTTAATGACGTATGAATTTTTCAAATATAAGTGTGAGTATTTCATTTCTGTAGTTCGGTTATTTACAATGTATACTTATACGCGATACGAACGCATAATTGGTACAGAAAAAAGTTTTAAAAAGTAATATCACATTTCTATTTATTAAATATCATTCGTGTGCGTTAGCAATAAAAATTGTCTTTAACAAGAAAGACGAGTCAAAAAGGTAGTTTTGTAAACAAGTGGAATACATATCAGCGACCTCTAAATTGCTTAAGAATCTTTCTTGATAATTTCTTATCTGTAGGAATGAGAATCTTCAACGGGGAAGAAGATACGGGAGTTTACAATACATCTATTTTTGCTTAAGTAGTGAAATTTAAGCATGAAAATATACATAAGACGCATTTCCGGTCAAAATGTTATTCCTGATTAAAATATTAAATATATGTGCTTAACCTTTTCTACAGACAAGACAACCTTACTCCAGATTTCGTATTTAGTATTCGTCGTGCGATCAAGATTAATTCCCAACCGAAATAAATTTATTTGCTAGCAAGAAAAAAAGCATAAAAATGGTATCTTGTTGCCAAACAAATCTGATTCGAAACGTTTCAACTATAAATCAAGACGGAATTACGCAGTTCGATAGAGCCGTACCATTCTATAAAAAAGTTACTAATTCAAGTTCATGAAACACGACCAAATGCGCAATTTTGTCATACAAACCGTTTGACCTCGTCCCTATAGAAGGTTAACGCTTCACTGTTGCCCTCTTATGGTAGGAATGCGAATTACGCTACTGCTGTCCCGGTTGGGGAAAATAGAGAACGTTAATGCTAAACATAGAATCAGCTGGACTTGAAACTTCTGCATACGTACCCGTTCATCACAACAATTCTGGCAAACCTTTGCCGTCTTGGTTAGTAAACGCTTGAAACCTGCCAATTCAAACTATTCGAAGGATTTGACGGTATTTTTTTTTTAAATCTAATGACTCAATATAGAATAGAGAAGTGAATACCATCGTTTGTGATATTCCTTGTTCCTTATTAGCGTTCCAAATACCGAAAATTTCCAATTGATGCTATTATTCTACTTTTTCGTAATTTATTTTTGAATTTCGGAGCGTGTAGAAATTGAGTTAAAAGAATTACGTTAATTCATACAAGAAAAAGCAAAATTTTTGTCTTTTAGATGTGTTAATATAGTTTTATACAATAATAATACAACTATAGCGCTATTTAGTTTTCGTTTCATTTGATTTATATCCTAACTGGGCATTAATCCCGAATCGCGTGTTTTAACTTGGCGAAGAATAAAAAACCGAATCTTGTGGGAGTTAGAATAGCAAATGGAATGTAGCAGGTGTCTTTCCTCTCATACTATTATCCACCCGGATGACGTCACACGCACGCTATTTCATCATTAATCGGTAAATTCTTCAGTTATGATTCTGCTCTGCTCACTTTGATTTCATTATAGATGCCTCATTATTTATTTATTGCAGATATTATATAAATTAATTTATAAAATGTATTTAAATTTCATATAAGTAATACTTTCCTCGTGTATATTGTTTAATCTACTGCCAATATTTTCAATGGCAGTTTAGCGGTAATGTAAAAAATTGTCTTATCTCGAACATTTCAGTTGACCCATTCGAGTTTTGTATGCTTGACTTTTAAAGTGTTTTCGTTGACCCTCATTTTTTTAAGGTTAAAGGTCATCGGTATATTATAAATGTAGTTTTATTGAGCTTCATTGATCAAAAGGAATTCAATACTTGACTGTCTTAATATACTCTGTAAAAGAGCAATGAATGATCTAGACGACGTAGTATCCCAGACGCCAACTTGACATCTGGCCAAATGAATTGAAAGTTCCTTGATATTCTCTCTAGAGTTAAGATATTTTTTTATTCAGAATATTGATGATAATTCTGGCTTCTTTTTTCTTTGCAGAATTCGATCCGGCATAATTTATCTCTTCATAGCCGATTTATGAGAGTACAAAACGAAGGGACTGGGAAGAGTTCTTGGTGGCTTATCAATCCTGAAGCGAAACCTGGAAAAGCGGCGAGAAGGCGTGCCACCAGCATGGAAACACAAAAGTACGAAAAGAAACGTGGACGGGTTAAAAAGAAGGTTGAAGCTCTTCGAAATGGATTGGATGCCACGCCGAGTCCGAGTTCTTCAGTATCAGAAGGTTTAGATATGTTTCCCGAATCTCCCATTCATCATAATTTCCAGTTGAGTCCCGACTTCCGACCTAGAGCTTCATCCAATGCTAGCTCTTGTGGACGTCTCTCGCCCATCCCGGCTGTAGAAACTGACATGCACGACAGCCAAGTACCTCCATTATCACCCATTAATTGGAATTCTGATTGTAATAATACCGGGTCTGTCTACGGACCAGCGGGTGCCATGGATCATTACGGTACAGAACAATTGGTAAACAGTCTGGAAGAAAGTATGAAAATAGGCACAACTAGTGATCCGACTTTTATTCCTCCAGACTGTGGGCAGATCAAAACTAGTCCTACTGGTCAATTATCCCCCGTCGTACCTCAACCCATTGTCGGTACCGGTTACAGCAACATGGTGCCATTTGGATCTCATTATAGGAATAATGGAAATGGACAAGAATACAGGTCATTTCAATCTTCTGCCACAGATAGTGCCACGCTTTCACATTGGGCACAACGCCTCTTCGAAAGGCAACAAAGTTCCCCCAGCCACTTTTAGACAATTCGTATACCTTGACAAATCTTCAAGGTGCCAACTCTCCAAATCATAATCTGGAATTAACTAGTGCCTATAATCGACCTCCCCAGGCAAGACCTTTACCGTCTTCATTTACTTCTCTTCAACAAAGAGCTTGTTTAGAATCACAAACTGCGGGAACAATAATGAGGCAGCAAAGTTTGAGTCATAAAGAAGCGCAGAATATAGGAAGTCAGTCAAACACATCCTTATCTACATCTCTCAGCAGTACAGCCAATCAAGTGATGGGTCATCTTTTATCGCTCAATAACCCATTGCCCAATGACCTGGATTTGAACTTTGATAATTTGCAAGATCTAGACTGTGACGTGGACCAAGTTATACATCACGAATTAAGTGTTGATGGAACCTGGATTTCAATTTCGATCCCATGAACTCATCCATGCCACCCACAACTTTAACAGCATCAAACCGTCCTTGGGTTCATTAGATTACATAATTTAGATCCATCTTTAATTTTTCTCCGTGTTTCAAATTACTCTCTTGTTATTCATGTGTGCCACTATGCGATTCGCTTTCGCATTATCCACTTCATAATGAGCCAATTTGGCTTTATGATTGTGGTGCCCCATCAAATCGAAATAATCTAGATCACAAGTTTCATTATTGGTGTAAATATATCGAAGAAACTTGAAATTAAATGCTCTCGAAGATCTCTAAAGACGTTTATTCACTTGTTACATAAGAATAGCATCATCATTAAAGACGATGCTCGCCTTCATCAGCACACCCAAAATTAATTATTATATAAAGAAATATATAAATATATATATATAATAAGATATATATATCTATATAACAACTATATTAGTACATATAAACTGGGTTGCCATATTTTACATGATTCACCAAAAACTTCCTTTATTCGTCATTTAAAATACAATGAGCTCATCATGAATCAGTTAAGATACTGTATTTGTCACGTGCTTCAATAATGTCACGTGGTGTTGTGATTCAAGAAAAACTGTTGTTCGTGTTCGATATTACATTGTTGTTTTCCGAGAAAGAATATTGCTTGTAATTTGATTTTTGTGCCTACATTCTGAAAAAGATACATACGCCTCTGATCTATCTATCATAAAGAATACTAAAAACGCGCGAGAGTCATGAATGCGTTGGTTTATTGCCTTTATGAGTTAAAGAAAAAGTTGTAATTTGAAATTGTTTCCGTACTGCCCTGTTGGTATTCGTAAAGGTTTGCTAGTAGGCCTAGTTAAGTTCTTGGAGAGAAGGCTTAATCACATGACATTTAGATAATCTTCTGATTAGTTTTGGGTAATATAAGTTAAATATGTTATTGGCACGGATTGATAAATGTTCCGATGAAATTATCGATACATGTGATTCCTATTGGCAGTGATATTATGTGGTGATGTTTTTGCAAATCAAATTTTGTCACGGGAAAGATTTTAAATAGATTTTTAAGAAATATATAATAAAATCATATATGTATACATATATATACATGTAAATATATATATATGTATGTATGTATAAATATCAAAATAATGGATAAGTGATCTTGCCATCAGGGATTTAGAATAGAAAATAGTGTTTAATAATGTAGTGAGAGATTTATATCAACGTATATTAAAAAAGTACCTGTGATGATGGAGAGTTTTTCTGTGTTAAAACTCGAAGAGGAAACCTATATTGCTAAGCACGTTTTTTGTAGAAAGAGAAAGAACGGGGATTCGCTTTGCTTTCTGTCTTTCTTTATAGAAATTCTCCTGTTATATTGGGATTATATTCCGTGACCTGACAACAGAAATACACATGTAAAAAAGTTTCGATAAAAATACAGTACCTGCTAAGCCCACATTGTCTTGATCAGACTATGTTGTGCACACTAAGTGTCAAAAATGAAATAAATTACAGAATCGATTTTTTGACGTGAATTGTTTGTCTGTTTCATTCTTTCTTACATTTCAAAATGTTAAATAATATTTTAAATATCAATATTCAAGAATATTAGAGCGAAGTACACAGTCGTATGGAATAAAATTGAAATGGATCAAAATATTTTTTATATCAAATACGTCGAATTATATTTATAATCAAATATTAAATTAGAACAAAAGATTTAAAAAAATAAAATATTGGCATCTATTAATTGATTTATTTATTGTTTTTAGAAAATTCTGTTTAATGTTTATAAATAATATTAGAGAATTTTACCGTTATCGTATTATTACAAGAAAAGTATTCTTTTAAACAGTGAATATGCTGCAGATCTTTAATCTGATATTCAAATAAATCTATGTCTTTATTATAAGTCTCTTAGTCCATTGATTTTTTTAATTCATGTCTTAATACATTTTATCTACATAATGATCTTAGTTGTTCGTAATAAAATTTATTAATCTAGTCAATCACATTAAATGAATTTTTTTAATTCTGAATTCTTTATTACCATATCAATTTATTATAACTGGATTTCGAGTAAAGCATTCGTTAATGTAAAACGTTTTACTTTCATGAGTTAATAACGTACGAATTTAATATTTGAATTTAGAAGATACAAATATTCAGCATATACGTCGACGGTATAATAAGATTTTTCTTGATATTTTTGTGTCAAATCTCAATTTTTATATGCTATTATATTTTTCATTTCTGAATTTTAATCTGTCAACAGTAATTTCTAAGCTGAAATCTTGAATCGAAGTAAAATAAATTTATTATGTAGTCCTAATATCAAATTTTCTACTCTTCAGTCTTTCATGCAAAGATAAGTACTGTAATAACAATCTGAAATAAAAATCTAGAAATAATAAAAAAATATAAAAAAAATTATTAATAAATATCTCTAAACCGTTAAAAGAACTTAAAAGTTATGGAAAAAATTTGGATCTTTATGAATTTTTAAATTAATTCGAAGAATTTTGTCTTCATTTATCTTAAATTCAATTTTCTATTAGTTCAATCTTCATTTTTATTTATTTTTACTCTAATATCTTAGAGTGGCCATCTGTTCCCTCACCAGTTTCTTAGGATTAGTAGGTCAGTCTTCTTCAATAGCTTTTTGGCTTTGACCCCCTATCTTTTTTTCCATCTTCTTAACTGCCAGCAACAGTTAAGCCATCTTTCTTATCAATGAATGTAAGATGTCAATCCTTCAAAAAAAAGATAAATTTTTCTACTTCTTGACACCATAGTTATTATATTATTTTAAAATAAATCTCTGACATAACCTTGTTATAAATAGAAGAGTTTAATTAAGTAGAATAACTACTGAATTAATAAAACGTCAAGAGATAACATCGGTAATGAAATTAGATAAAAACAATGAAATTTTAGAAAATATTAGAAAGAAACTTATAAAACATGCTAAAAGTACTTAATATTTTAGAAGCTTACATCGAATTTTTGTTTTTATATTAAGATGATAACGTTAATTAGGTCTAAAAAATCCTTACTACAACAAAACAAATCCAGGAAGAGATATTTTAGAGCGGATGGATGTACAAAAATAATCAGTTAACAATAATATCATGAGCTTAAAAATAATAAACACGAATTAAATTAAAAAATCTTATTTCAAAAATATTGTTTTTGATTAAATTATGAATTAAAATTACTAATTATGTAAATAGTTTTAATACAAGAAAATAAAACGTAAAATTTTGATAAAAATCCAAGCAATAAAGACAAAAATAATTGGATTTTGTTGCTGAAAATTGTGATGATCTCTTCTACTCAAAAGTTATATTCTTGATTTAGAATTTTACGAAAATTACAATTAAAAAGAAAGAAAAGAAAATGTTTTATATAATAACAATGAAAGAACCTTAAGAAAATAAGAAATTTTAACACACACATAATTTAATTTCCATATAATTAATTAAAAAGTATAACAATTGACATTTGAAGAATAAATTACTTTTACTTTTTTTTCTTCGCATTAAATAAGTAGTTAACAAAATAAATAACATTAATCGTATAACACAGCATCCCAACCTTTTTCATGTATCTATTCCTTTCAAGAAAAAATTTTTTCTAACGATTCACTTCAATATTATGTAACAGGGCTGTTGCCCTTCTACATAATTTTAAAAGGCATCTTTCTAAATTTATTTGAGAGCAAAAAGAAAAAAAAATGTAAAATTTTAATATTTTTTAAATAAATTTTTTTATATTATCAAAGTTTTAGCGATCATAGACCCTTAATGGGTTAATACCGAACCATTCGGGAATCTCCAGGAAACTTATTCTAATTCTTTTATTCGAAACATACTGATCGATTTTAATTTCGAAAATTGTATTGTTTAAATATTAATAAACATTTGATACTGGTTCAATATACTTATAAAAGTTAAGGCTAAAAATTTTTCTTACCATTTATTTTCTTTATAAATTAAAATTAAATGTTTACAAATATTAACTGATAATCGAAAATCTAATTTTCTCAATTTATCAACTAGATATTTTTTCTTATTATGACGTAAAGAATTTTGTATCCTTAAATACACGGACGGATCTACATAGAAACTAATAGGGTTTAAGCCACGGGCTCACAAAAATTAAATTATCATCATAAATTTTTAATACTTTTTCATTAACAATAAGCACTTATCGTATAGTGAAAAATAGTTAATATTAATAATATAATAATAATGATAATTTATAGTATTATGTTTTATTGTAATCAATGTAACGTAATTAATCAATATAAATATTTCTTTATTTCTTATGTTTTTTTATATAACCATTGTCATTGAACACCATTTCATAAATAAATATATAACTCTGATTTTGATGTTATTAAAAATAAATTTTAAACTCCAATTTAAAGATTCTTAATCTAACAAAAAATGGGCCCCATTGGACTTCAAATAAGCCCTAGGCCCCGAAAATCCTAGATCCACCCCTGCTTAAATATCAAGTTGTAATTTTCTTTCTTGTTATAATCAATATAAATCCTAATTATTTCATTACCTTTAATTCATTCCACTTGTTCTTAAAAAGTGTACATACTCGTAATGTAAACATAAAATACAGAAATCGCTTCTAAAATCTGATAAAAATGATGTAAGTCCTAAAACAAAGTCATTTTAATTAACTATATGTAGAGCCTGTGATCAAGTTAAATCACAATATCACAATATAATTATATTAACCAACAAATCAATATTTTTGAATATTTAAAAGGATATATCCGTTAGCCTATATAATTTATAAATAAGCATATTTCATCAAATTCTTTTAAAAGGAAAGAACATTTTATCGTTGTTTTCTTCAAATTGAAAATATGCAGAAAAATCTAATAATAAATTTCCCCAAACAAGTATTATTGTGACATTTTATATTTATTTATTTTGATAATAAATTATCGGTAGAAATACGTAGATTTAATACGTTCATTTTTACGAATACTTATTTCTGTATTTTTTAAAAATACAGAAATAAGTATTCACTGCATTATTACAAATAAAATTGATAACTATTCTGCTATATTACAAACTCAAAATATTAAGCGCAGTTATGAATTTATAATATTGAAAATAATAGAAAATGTCCATTAAATAAATTCTGAATACATTTTTTTATTATTATTATTTTTTTTTGTTTTGTTTTGAGTACTCCATTTACTAAACTTTGCTCTGTTATGATTTAAAGTAAAAAAAGAAAAAAAATACTAAAAATAAAAATAAGTTATTCATGGAATATTTTGTAGATAAATAAAATTCCAATCAAACGCCAGCTTACATAACGGTATATAATATAACCGATACTATTTAAAAATATCTATTTTCAAAATTAATACAGTAAAACCTCTAAACAAAGGCCAGTAACGAAAATATAAAAAGTGACCTCTGTTTAGAGGTGGCCGTTATTGGAGGTTCGACTGTATATAAAACTGTAAATATAGCTTTTAAAATTAAAAAAAAAAAAAAAAACAATCTTTAAGAAAGTATTTATTAGTTAAACAAAAGTTAAAATAATATTGTTCTGTTAAAACAAACGGTAAAATAAGCTTACAGAATTTAATTAGAAGTAATTTGTATAATAATAGATAAATAATTTAACTTAAAAGAACATTATAATTATAAATTACCTTTATTCAAAAACATTATTCATTTTATATATTGACTTTATTCAGTTAAAGTAACTTGTTGAGAGATATTAACCATCTAATTAACTGAAAGCCTAATGAATGAACCTGTACTAATACAGTTTAACTTAATTATGCATACTTTTTAAAAGCAATGTTAATAAGTTCTTTAATTTATAATTCATTAAATAATGAATAAATATTCATAGGAAAATAAGTTTTATTCACTTCTATTTATTGTAAAATTATTAGTCTATTGCCAACGTTTACTTTAAAATATGCAAATTAATATAAAATAATAATAAACTAATATTTTATAACCATTTAACTTTCTAGAAAATTTCGACAGACTAAAAAGCAAACAAAACTTTAACTCTTCTCTAGAACATTGTGTAATGTAAATTATATGCTTATTTTGATTTTCATTTTATGTAAAAACAAGTTTGTATATTCACCAATTGGAGATATTTGTAGCATTTTTTATTTAAAGAACATTCATGTCACTTCTGAAAAATATTACGGAGATACAAGTTAACAATAGATTGATAAAGATATAAAATCAAATTAATTTTCCTAGAAGCTGTCAGTTATCATTAACATACCACTTCAGGTAGACTAAACTATTGCGGGAACTCGTTGCATTAACAGACAACAATGAACAATAGTTTGTTGAATAATTTTTAGGTAAACTTTTTAAAAAAAATTTACTTTTTTATATTTGAGTAAAAATAATTAAAATCATAAAATATAGAAAACTTAAAACATGATTCATAATTATAAAAAAAAGCTTTAAAAATTATTTGATCGTGTTATTTTCTAATCAAAATACTTAAAAATTAATTATCAAATTATATTATATTCTTTACATAAAAAACTTTGTTTCTAAAACAAATTTAGATATTTAAATTTTATTTATTATTATTTAAATGATAATTTTTCATTTAAATATTCATTTTTAAAATAATTTAAACATCATTGTTAATATCTTTTCATTAATGGAAAGTTCCAGTCAGGAGGAGTTGAGTTAATTCTTTTTTACTAAATTTTAAAAATAACACCTTGTTTATAAAAAATTCTTATCTAAACGATAAAAAAGTCAAAACAATATGTCTGGTTTTAAATAGACCCTATACATTTATAAATTTTGCAACATGGTTTTATCTATGAAGGTTATGGTTTACAAACATCTACACTCTGTTGATCATTATGCAATGTTATTGTAAGTCATTATAACTAATTCTTATTTCCAAATTTATTTTTTAATATTAATTAATAATTTATTTTAAAAAACCTTCAAAATTTCACAGTTTAAAATTTAATCATCTGTTTATGACGATAAATAGAAAAAATTCATTATTTAATTTGATTCAAAATAAAATTAATGAAAACGTATTATAATGTCCTGAGTTATTATTATATTAAAACTAAATAAATTTGCAAGAAATATATACCACAAAGAAATATTTTTGCAGCAAATTTAAGTTAAAAACTTACAGAATATGATTAATTTATTAGCATGTAAATACAATACAAAAGAAATTTTCCTATACAAAAAAAGAAGGTAAAAAAAAATTTATCTTAAAAATAATCTCAGTTTACTAAGTTCAATAAATTAAAGTTCATATTGAACCAATAAAGGAAAAGTTCTCTTCCATGGAAGTTTCTTAATTCTGATATTAATTTATTAAAAATAAAAATTACGTTAAAGAAAAATTTTTATATTTTAATTTATTAAATTAGTCTGTCAGTAAAGCTTTTAATTAAATTTAATTTGATTTTAATTATATAAATGCGTCATAATTTAAATTCAATTAAATTTATAATTTATTTTTATAATAAAATTTGCAATTTTCAAATGGGATAGAATTTTATTTATTAAATATTTTAAATTTTAAATTAAATCATGCATTCTCTTATTGTTATTATATTAATATTTATGATTTAAAATCACAAATAATTAACAATAGTTGAAAAATGATCTTTGAAATGTTTGGAATTTTTATTCCATTTCTTAATTATTAAAAATAAAGAAGAATATTCTCAGAAAATATATATGCTATATTTTAGTATATATATATATATTTGCTTCCCTATAAAACTTATAAGATTATCATTAAATATATAAAAACAAAAATTATTTTTTGTCATTAAAGTACCCCGAACTCAGAGTACATTCTGTAAAAATCAAAGTACAAAAGTTCAGTTAAAATGATGAAAATTTAAAAATAAATGTCATGAACTGATATAAATTTGTTTTATTATTATTTTTATAATTTCTTACTCGAATAAATATATTTGAAAGCAGATTGTTATTACTATTGAATGAAAAAAACCTTAACAGCAAGATATCTTTCATCACAATCGAGATTCTGAATCAACACTTTGATTATCGGTCATCAATATTACGGAATTACATTACTCTTTCTTTACTACTGAATTCTTAAAGTTAGAAGAACTTTTCAATTTAAACATAAAAGCTATATAATTTTAGTTTAAAAAATGTAAATATAAATCAAATTTAAATGTTCTTACATTTAAACTTGAACTTGTAACTGATTAAATAAATACAGTACCGTATAATTTTTACACGTTAAAAATTTGTGTATACGGTATTTATTAGATTTTTATTTAAAATATGTTTGAAATAAGTTGGCACATTTCATTTTAAGAAATTCTATATTATTCTGGCCTTTAAAAGTTGTTTAGAGTCTTTCCTCTCTGAACTTACCCAAGGGAAAAAATTGCTGAAAGTTTTGTAAGACCATACATTTTGAATTCTACTTACTTTAACTTTTAAAAACTATTCAGGGACTTATGATCAAAAACTAAAATATATAAGCAGTTTTTTTTCCGAAAAATGCATTAAAATGAGTTAGGCCAACACGCTTTATTACTTGATATCCATCAGCGATAACCTATGTTAAATACAGACTAAATATTGTATTTGTCTCTTAAACATTTCCTTGTTACTATGGTGACCGACACGACTTTGTTTCGGTCAACACCTTATTTTTTTGATATTTTATAGTCAATAATGTAATGTTTCTGCGTAAGTTACCTACCGATATTAAACTTGTTTTGCGATGACATTCGTAAGTCAAACAACACCAACTGTTTATCATTTTCAGACGAAAACAGAAATTGAGCTTCATAAAGGAACATTTGATAACTATTGATTATGTTTTTATCCTTTAATTGATAACATTGGACTTTTCTCATAAACACTCAGACTGTAAAAGAAGAGATCAGACAGCGGGTCACTTGCAATTATTTAATAAGTTTACTACAGGTTTTTGCTGAATTATGAAATTTTTTCTTCATGAATTACTTAATATATCATTTCTTGAAATAAAATAAACTATTAAATAATTGTACGTACTATTTTTGTTTACAATTTTAATAGAATAACAATTCTTCAAAAAGTTTTTGTTTTTGTATTTTTATCATAAATTGTCACACGCGTTATTTGCCTGTTTCTATAACGATTATAACGTGACCCTTTTTATAATTTTGTTTTATTTTTTAAATTTTAAATAAGTGTTGTACTGAAAAACAAATTTGCCTCTTGAAATAATTATTTAATTTTTAATCTCAAAATTCTTTTAATTAAGATACAATATGAATAAAAACTTTCATACTTTTTGAACACTGTTTGTTAAGCATTATTTTTTTGCACGTTATTTATATCACACATTAATTAAACAACATTTTTCTCATCAGTATCTTTTTTTTTGTAATTGTTTGGTTTTTGTAAACTTTTAAGTTATTAACATTCCAGTTCCACTTTTATTAATTTTTTAAAGTGCTTTAGAAATTAGAAGTTAGGATGTAGCTAACACACTTAATACATCAATATATGAATTATTATAATTGAGAAAAAGATAAGGAGACTAATTAATATAATTATGACGAGATTAAGGCGAACGATATTAAAACATTCAAAATAAAATTACAATATCAATAAATGTCTAATTATTAGAGACATAAATAATTTATTATAAATTGTTTCTTTATATTCATGTCGAAACCGAATCCTGAAGTAAAACAATATATTTTACTAATTTATCAAAAATTTATAAATATTTTAAACGTTCTGAGCAATGACGGAAATCGTCATTTGCATATATTTAGAGCGAAAAATAATATAAATTTTATTTATAATGAATAATGCAAAGAATTTATGTAAAATAATTTAATTTTTAACAATCAATTTTGTTTATTTATTTACAGATATCGCTTAGTCTTTAAGAAAACATTAATAATAAATTTAATATTTATTACAAATTTAAATTTCAGATAAGATAATAAAATAGCTTGATACAATATTTTTGTTATAAGTAAAGGGAATAGTTTATTTTAAGCCCATTATAGATTAAGAAAAAATATTAAAATATTTTAAATATATTCGATTTAAAAATTTTTTTTATTGTATTGTCACAATTAAATTCTGACTGAAATATTTCAGTTCCAATTTAAATGTAATTTTTCTAATTTATATTGCTGTAATCACAGTCAATATAAATTGCTGTGTAAACTTAATTTAAAACAAAATAAATAGTAAATAAAAAATGGCATTACGTTCATATTTAAAATTCCATTCATTTTATTTAATGTTATATTATGGTTATATATATAACACTATTATATAAATGATTTATAATTAATTACAGCATTTAACACAGTTGTACACGGTCATATACAATATTTAAAAAATATATTGGGGTATTATTTTTTATTGAAAAAGAATTCAATTTAATTCTTTATTAGAAGAGAAAAAGCAGAGACTTCCTGAAGCTATTTCATCAACCAACCGAATTTAAATAGCAGTTTTCAACATACCTTTGATATAAATTATTTATAGAGACGCCTGGTACTTATTATACAGTTAAGGGTTTGATAAGTAAGGCCTTATTCAACAGATTCAGTTAAAATATGGCTTACTTATTTTATTCGTTTTTTTTTCTTTTTAACTGGACTATTTGTTTAGATTTAAAATCACATCTGCTAAATTTCTAATTTATAACGATTTTTCTTTTTATAAAGGCCCTATTCATTTCTAGTTCCGATAAAACATGGACACGTTTATTTTCTTTGTTTCCTTATAATACAAAAAATAATAATCATTAGAGTGAAATTGATTTTACATTTAAGTCTATTTATTTTCTAAATTATATAAAAGTAAAATATTAATTTATTCTTTTAAAAAATAAAATAAACTATTTTAAAAAATGAACATCAACAAAGGAAACGAGAGATATTTTAATTTTTTCTATATAAATTTAAAAAATAAAAATAAATAGAATATTCCAATTTTTATAATAAAAAAACACTAATTTAAACTCTACATAAATTTATATTAAGAAAAAACATTCAGTAAATACATACATTGAATTTTTAGTAAGCATTACATCGCAGGCTAAATTTTTGAATTAATGAATTCTTAATCATGTGATTTAACTGAGCCCACGAACAAATTTATGATAAAGAAACGTATAGGCTATCTATATGTGGTTTATTTTTTTATTAGAAGTAAGCCCTTATCGATAAGTTTATGTATAAAATTTTTAAACATTCATTTTATTCCCACAGCGCTAAAATTTTCATAACTAATCTTTAAATTATATCTTTTATCTATGTAAAAACTAAAAATTTAAGCATTATAGCTTTAAATTTTTCTATAGTTTATTCGATAACAAATGGGGATCGACTTCTATTGATTTTCGTTATATATTTTTCCTAACATGTTTAATTAAAATCAGATTTGATCTGAGGTAATACAAGACGTATATTTTATTTGTATCACTATTTATTTGGAGATTAAAACTTAATATTAAATATAAATTTTACAGTTACATTTTCTACACACAAATAACTTAATAGAGTAATTAAACTATAATTTAAGTTTGTTTTCGTTCTTTAATTGAAATATACAGTAGAGTTAAATTTATCTAATGTTACATCCTCTATTAAGCCACTCAAATTGGTTGATTCAAGTTTGAATATAAAAAGTATTATTGATTTGTATAGGATTCATTTAAAACTTTTCAGTACTATAATTTTATCATACCACTGAAAGTCTACAGTCATTTGTTAATCTCCTATTTTATACCATGTTATATTAAGTCACACTTGGTGCCACCAGTCAACGTCATATATATTACTTTTGTTTCGTTTTTAAGACCATAAATATTGTTTTAGTGTGACTATAAATAAATTTTAAGCTTATTTTGATTATAAAACAGTCTTTATAGCTAATATATTACTACGCTGGCGTAGTTCAGATATGGGAAAGAAAAGGTAAGAAGCTATATTGTTATATTATGACTAAACAAGATTACTTTAGCAGATAGATATATCTGAACCGCATCTCAATCATGAAGAATTTGCAGCATTTGCAACAAAAGAATTTAATCTCGCACTTATATCTCTCGTTCCACAATATACAAAATTTTGAAGCAATCTATTGATGATTCAAAAATAAGCAAATTTGAAAGAAACAAACAGCGTGCATTTCAATAATCAGATTATCAATAGCTTGAATTGTTTCAGGAACATGAAACTTTGATAGCAATTAGTGGCTTGATGATCATTGAGAAGAGAAAAGAACTTGCCAAAAAGTTGAATGTTCAAAAACATAGCATTTTCTCTTATGTCTTCATAGTTTTAAGCAACATGTATGGAAAATTATCATCTATTTTTATAAAAAAATAATCATGAGGAAATACAAAACTTGTCTGAAAAAATTTCAAGTTACTATCATGAAGATGTTTATAATTTTGAGGAAATTAAATCTCAAGAAAGATTAATTATTTCATCAGCAAGTGTTATTTTTATATAAAATCAAAGACATAATTCAAAATAATCGCATTTGCTCTTTAAAGCAAGCCTCTGTAAGAAGTTTTTGCAGTAAACAGCTTCTGTTTAATTTGTTTTTTTTTAATTAAATTTATTTTTCTTTAATTTAATATTTATTGAATGTTATTTAATTATTACTAATTGTATTTGAATTAAAATATTTTCGTTTCTTTCTACTCTCACTTTTTCTAAAGTCATACTTCAAAAATTTTAGTCCCAAAGGTGTGAGTTTAGATACATCCGACTGTACACTTACTATGTGTTAAGATGTCATAAAAATTTAACACTTGCTAAACAGAACGTAGTGAAATTGCAATGTTATAAAGAACAGCAATGCCTATTCTAAATTAAATATATTATTATTAGGGGATAGAGCCTACTTGAGGGTTGAGGAAAGGAAGATAATAAGAGGATGTGTAAAAGGATAAGAAAGAAAAGAGAAGATACCGTAGGGTACTAAGCAGATAGGGTGAATAAGAAAGTATGAATAATAAATACCATATTTATTGAGAAATGTTAACCATACATGTAGAAAATTAACTAATAATTTTAGTGCAAATAAATGAAAATTAATAATATTTTGATTAATAAAATCAAGCTATCAATAATGTTATGAAATACAATGATCTATGAAATAATCTCTATAAATTTTCTTATTGTAACAACTTAAACATTGTTATAAATTAAAAATTTATAACACTGAAGAAGCAAAACTTATAAAAGACATTTTAAAAATTAATGTTGATATAAATAATTATTTAAAACAATTCGAAAACTTAACTTTGATTAAATAAATACTTAAAATATATATACATCAAGCTTAAATAAATCAAAAATTAATTTACTTTATATAATATTATGTAAAATCATGGTTATTTCTTTTACTATTTATCTTTTAATATTTAATATAAAACTGTGATGATGTATTGAGATCGAAATATAAATTAATAAAATGTGAGAAATATTGGAGTTTTTAAGTTTACCAAATAATATATTTAGAAGGTTTATTAGTTTAACTGTACTTGAGCTTCTGTATTTAAAAAATTGTACTGGTTCCAATATTTATTTCTACCAGACAGTTTAGAAAACGATACAACTCAAGAAAGTAAGTTGCCAATTTATGACGATTTTCAAAGTTCAGTACATTTATTTTACAGATAGAAACTACGTAAAACATATTCTTTTAAAAATATAATTTCAGTACTTTACAGAAATTATTAGTTATTAATTAATTTTAAAATACATCAATTATACTATATGATAAATTAATTAACTATTTATATTAGTAAGAAGTTATTATTAAAACTTATTTTTATTAACTATTAAATAATTATTAAAATTTTACTTGAAAATATATTGACTTAATTTATATAAAATATAATTTAAAATATAAATTAAACCATTATATTTTTAAGTAAAATTTTAAATGGAATTCTTTGTAAATATATTATTTATAATAAAAGAAAAATCATTAATATCCAATAAATTTTAAAGTCAAAATCTTATACTTTAAAAAAATTAGATTTTAAACAGTATATTTACTTTAATTTTATTTAACTTTAAAAATAAATTGCAATACAAAAATTAAATTATAAACTATATGTATGTCCATAATTTAAGTTCTGGATTGTAATTTATTTTTTGATTTATTTTATATGTATGTGTATATAGGCTGTATATATATATATATATATATATATATAGTTTTATTTAGTCAAAGTTAGGCTTTGAATTATTTAAATAATCTGTTTTTCATATCAGTGATATATAATTTCTTTTAATATTCTTTCTAAAAACGTTTGTTTCTTTGGGTATAAATTTTAAATTTATAACAACGAACAAATTGTTATAATTGTTATAATGAGAACATTTATAAAAATTACTTCATAGATTGTTTTATATTCTTTGTACATAAATATATTTATCTACGCATACAAAAAAAAATGTAATTTTATAAAAAAAAATTTATTTTGTTAAACAGTAAAATTAAAGTTAAATAGGAAACTATCGTATGAATATTCTGATAAATCTTTATTTTTAAGTTGAAAAATTTCTTACATATAATATGTATTTGTAAATGCTAGTTGTTTTTCTACGAAAAATTATATCTAATTAAATGAAAAATAAATATTTTATTATATATTTGTACAATATTCTGTGTTTGCCAACGGCATTGTTTCTTTATACTGTAGTTTTAAATTATTTTTACAATTTAAAAATTTGTTTAGCTTGTGATTATTATTATTACCTATTTAAATTCATGCATCAGTATTATATTGCATCATTGTTAACTGATAAAATATTATTATAGAAAAACACAGCATTGAATTCTATTATATTAATTTACATTTTAACCCTTAATCCTCTGTACATTTATTTTTTTCTATTAAATTTTAAGTAAACACAAACTAGACAATATTTAATATTTACAATTCTTTATGAAAATAAATTGCATTATAAAAAATTTATAAATTACTTTTTATTGTTAAAAAAACTGCAATTTAGTAGTTATGGCGTTACTGTATATGTATAGTAGATACTATATATACAGTTCATGAACCTCCTTTGTCTAAAACATTATCGGTTGTTAACCATCACATAATTATCACTTTATAAATTGAGTTCGAATGTCACTCAGAAACGTCCGATATGAATTGTTTTAAATAAATTTTTAAATTAAAAATATTAATAATAAAGTAATTAAGGGAATTTATAATAGAAGTTCCTTAGATGGTCTATTTTTAAGTCTTAGTCGGTATTTGTTTTTATGTATGTCACTAACTAGATGTACTTATTTCCATTAAATAAAAGCATAAAATGACTTATAGTAGGTTAAGGTAACGTTTCTGAACGGCAGGGTGCGACTTCCAAGGTTTATAAACATCTAATTAACTATAATGTAGTTTCGAAAGGGCTCGAAATCATCGAATTAATCAATAAAATGTATATAATAGTTCGAACTAAAATTTAATTTGATGTATGTTAGTTTATATCAGGTATAATTACACTTGTAAATTTAAAATTTTGTTTAGTTCAAAATAATTATCATCAATTATCTGGTGAATAAATTGCAAGCATCCTTTTATCGTTTTGTAAAAGAAATACGGTTTCAAAATATTTTCATTACAACTGTAAAATATGAAATTAAGAATTTACTTTCAAACAGTATAAGTTTAATTGTGTTTTATTAGAATAATTGTTTTACAAATTCAATGGTAATATACAATATAAAGTTTGAGCAACATGGCTAACAGACCTTCAGTTATATCTTATAAATAATAGAACTGTGAATATTTGGTTTCTGTGTTAAGTATATTTATACATAAAAAGTATACATTTGCTTCAAAGTGCTTATTAAAACAGCAAAGTTATTCTTTTTAGAAATAATATTTTCCAATAAAATTTAATTTATGAAACGACATAAACAGTATAATAAAATTATATAGGGTGATTCTTTAAATATGAATTTATTTAAATTGAGATTTTAAACGAATTTAATTGAAATAATTTTATAACAACTTTTAATAGTTTCAAAGAAAAAAAAATTAGGAAAAATTTTAAAGTAATATGAAAGAAATTGTTAGAAATTTTAGAAGTAATAATCTAGTTAGTAGTTTAAATAATTAAATTTTCATTATTTTAAAAGTTTTTAATTTAAATCATTAAATAGCCAATTAGATTGAGGTATTTAAAAATAATTTGTTTTTGCTAATAAATTTTTACAAAAGTTATAGCAAAGTCGTGAAAAAATTAATAACTTTTTTTTTGCCATTTAGAGCTAATTATTCTTTACAATTTTATTATATAATTATTACATTTTCATAAATTAAATTTAACTGAAGAATATTATTTACGAAAATAGAAACTATTTCAATTTTAATACAACACTTTCAAGTATTTACGTATTTTTAATCTCTAATTGTATTCAGTTAAAGTTTTTGATAGCTACAACTGAAGAGAGGTATTAGCATTACTTGAATGTATTAATACATATCTTATTAACTTACATAAATGGTATATGCAAGTTACTGAAATATATATTAGTATATTGTACTAATGAAGAATACAAATTATCATGATAATGAAAAAAAATCACTTAAACTTACATTGTTTGAATGCGAAACTTCAATTAAATATTTTATAAGAATAACAAAAAATCAAAATCATCCTTTATTAAGTTATGAATTATTAACAATTGTTTCCCATTATAATATCAATATTTATTATATACATACACACAATATATACATATAATAGAGAATTATAATCAGTGTAGACCAAAATCATTTTGCACTAACTTCAGCAGATATTTAATCGAAAATTATAATTCTAAGGTTTCTAAAATGATTACGATTACATTAATTACTCAATATATAATAATAAAGTGCTGGCTAATAACATCTATATTGTTATACATAATAGGTCTACGTATTCCAAGAGCGATAGATCCTACAAATTGTAATTAAAATTCTTGTACATTCTAATCGATTGAATAACGAATGTCATTTGAAATGTTTATTCTTTTGAATTCACTTTTATTTTAATGAAGTAGGTTAATGATTAACTCTTACTAAATGTCATGTAAATTTCATTAATTAAAGCGATTTTTGTGTGTAGTTTTTCAGATACAAATGTCATTTGGAAATTTACGAATAGGTCATTTATAATGATCTATCCAAGATATTTTTATCTCATAAAAATGCAGGAAAATAATTTTTGTTTTATAATCAGTATAAAAAAAAATTCCTACATCCTTGAAAGTTTGAATTTTTGAAGTATTTTACAAATCTTAAGGACCATTCGAACAAACAGGTTTTTAAAAGAATTATGTAACAAACCTTTCTTTCTTTTCATTCGACCTTTGCATCACGTGATGTATATTGCATCATTTCATTCGCGACAATCGATTGGTCAATAGGATAGTAACCCCGATCACGTGGTAAAATGGTATGGGCGTATACCTCTCTTCGACCTTGGAAAGGTTAAAAGCAAGAAAATCAATGATTGGCATTGTAGTTTGATACCACTACGCTTTAAGAAACTTCTCAAATTTCCCAAGATTTAACCGTAAAGAGTTGTCGATTAATCGAAAGCATTCAATAATCTTCGATTTATTCCTCCAGAGTAACTGGAATTTTCCATTTATACATATATATAAACTTATATTTTTCTTTTTATAAATATTGCTTTGATTTTTTTTTTCTATTTACAGTGAACATTATTTATTTATTTACTTTTGGAATACAGATTTTTAAACTTAAAGTTTAATAACAGAAAAAAAGCTTATCAAAAATTTTAACTTAAAAACATTTAAATGCATTGTAATCAATACGAAATTTAAATAATGTGTCTATTATTTTTTAAATTATTTTATTTCAGATATAAATATATTCTATAAACTGAGATTTTATTAATCAAGTCTACATATAAATTTTTAAGCTACGTAATTTTCTATAAGTTGAATCTATTAATACATATATTATTAACTTATATATAAATGGCATAATATGAACGCTGTTTGTTATTCAAGAACTATAGATTATATTTGGCAACATGTTGACTATAACTTTTAAATAAATTTATTCTAAATTTAATTGGTGTAATTTTCAAATAATGAATTAATTTGTTATCGTAATCAACGAGTAAGATATTAAATGATTAAAATTACATCATTGAGGATAATCTACAACTTTTAAAAAATAATAATAATTAAAAATTCTTACAATGTATAATGTGCTAATAAACGTATTTAATATATTGTAAATAGCAAATATGAATATTTTGTACGTAAGTTTTTATTTATTATTGTATACTCTTACTTCGCTACGGGAGTTTCTGATATGAATAGTATTGGTCTAGCTATTGTGTTCTGTTGATTTACTGAATAGTCTGTTGAATAAAGAATGATAGTGATTTATTTGATATTTTAATATATTGACCGTAGCAATAAGTGATTGAAAAATCTGAAAAAGTTTATAGTTTTTATTTTTCTTTGTAGCAGAATTTTATTATCATTGTTGATTATTAACCCATATGATGTATTTTAAATACAAATATTTATCAAGGTTAGCTCCTAAAATATTTGGAAATCTAGACTTTCAGTTTGATATGTATTATAAATTTAAATACTGTAAAATAATTTAAAATAATGATTAATGTAGCCTATCAAATTTATTTATCCGTATTATAAAACATTTTAATATTAAGAAAATTTAATTTTTAAATAATTTCTCCGACGTTAAATCAATATCACACTGGCCTTTATCCAAAAATTCTAGAATTTCAAAATTAATTCGAATCAACATAGAATTATGAATTGTGTCTTCTAGGATATCGTTCGTTATATCGAGCATCTAGAAATAGCAATTTTATAATTAAAAAGAAGTTTTTCAGTGCAATTTCTTTTTATATGTTTTTATTCTTAAAAGTTCATATATTTCTTTTAAATCCTAAACTTGAATTAAAAATTCTTGTATTGTTGATTCTTATAAGATGGAAAATTTCTCACGAGCAAGAATTTGCAACCGTATTCGTGCAACCAGTTAAAATTACGTGACTTTCATTGATAAATGATCAGATGATGCAGATTATATATTAAAGTTGTATAAAAATTTGAATGTGAATTGTAATATTTTAGAAGGTACCAAATATACATATATGATATATATCTTACGCAGAATAATTTAGTGTTTGCATAAACAGGCAGATTTTTTTGTAAAAGTTTTCTTCACAAATACATTTTTCATTTTCTCTGAAGACATTTTTACTATATTTGATGAATAATTTTTTCTTTACTCTTTGTACAATAATATGCAGATTTACTGTTTTATAGTTTCAATTGGTAATATAAAATACAAGGTAGACATTATCGCTCTAAGCTTAATTCTTTTATAAAACAACTTTTTAAATTATCGTTTAGAATATAAATATACTTGTTTGGGATTAAGTTTAATTTTTCTAAACAAAATATACTTATGTAATAAAATATATCATCAACACGTGACAGGAAACAAGTAGCTTAGGTCTAAAGTGTCAACAAATAACAGCAGCTGTCTTTCTTCCTGTAACCATTTCCGCTAATAGAATTGCTTTATAAGCTTACATTAGACTTATAGAAAAGCGTCTAAATACGCGGTAGAATTCTTGATACACACCCAATGTTTTATCAACATAACTTATACAAATCCATTATTATGAATATTACATCAGTCGATATGAAAACAATGCTCGTACGATTAACTTAATCGATTCAATTGCGAAATTGTTTTATTAATTTAATCAGTTATTTTATATACAAGCAGTCAGATTTGATAATTTTTTTTAAAATGAAGATAAAGCTAACGTTTACCAAAATGCACGACCAATTTATAGTCTAATAAAGACGTTTGAAGAGATTATAGGCCTATATATATATATTATACTGAATTAGGAAGTATGAACATATCAATAATTGTATTAATTACGTATTAATAGAATATTTTAAATTAATTTATACTTTATAGATTGTATCAAGTAAACTATTCGATCTAGTTATTCAATTGTTTCATGTTATTAATGTTTTTAATAACAAAACTATTTGTTTTTTTAAGGAACTTAACAGTTACATCTTGATAAATTTTACTATTGTTTTATGCTAAAGAGAAATCAGATAATTACATATCAGTCAGAAGATAAGTTTCTCCGAACTTTGATTATCAATCAGTTTTATTTAATTGGTGGTTCTCGTTTAATTTGTAGAAGTAACGAAAAATTACTTCATCTTAACGGAATTTCGCACTTTGTCATACCAGAGTGAAAATTTATGTATAAACATCTGTTACAGATATTCGTACATGCTGAGACTTCCCACGTCTGTCCAACTAAGGAAAGATAACAGATAGCAATGATGTTCAGAAATGAGTCTGTCTGAAAGAACGGACAAAGGCGGTTTGTCTTCCGAATTTTACATTAAATAAATTTAGTTTGACGGAAAAACTCTTCTGATCTATATAGGATATGCGCTACTTTACTACTTGGATATATAAATTGTAATTGTTTCAAAATAACTAAAGGATTTTTACGGAATAAATTTTGATCATTCCACAATATATCAAATATATGTAGGTTTAACACTACTACATATTATCCAATATGTCTTGACATTGGTTTCGGTATTCATTGACTCCTTATCGGGAGAACATCACGATAAACACATTACATAAGCAAATGTCCAGGAGTTCGTTTCTCGAGTAAGCTATATAAATGTTTATTCAATCAATCCTTTTCGTAAAGAATCGATTCGAACTGTTTAAGTTCGAAAACTAAAATTTATCTTGTTTATCATTTACGGTATATTTTATTTGTCTGTATATAATCGATATATTTATAAATACAAGCAAAATACACCCCTTATGTATAAAGCAAAATGGATAATTTAAATAAACAACGAGGTCATAATGTACATAACTCGCGGAAGACAACTTGTTTCGAAAACAAAACTTATGTATTCAAAATGTGATTTCCTGCTTAGAAAATGTTTTTGAATACTTAACAGTTATTCGTGCCATTTCGTATACAGTATAAACCCATACGACCCTCAAAATAGATCAGAGTTCTACTCGTGGGCAAACGAGTGCATGGCCAACAGGCATTTTGCCAAGTCGCTTGCTAACTGCGCCACTGGACGTCACGTGATTAGCGGTTTGTGCGCATTATACCGTACGATGAGATAGTAGGCTACATTGCGTAAACATTTCATATATATATGAAATATGTTATATTTTTTTTTAACCGAAAAAAAATTCTGATTTCGTTATTTAAGATTGTAAATAGTGTAGTTTAATTCGCTATCCATTAGATGGCGCTAATTAACGAAAAATCAATTTTAAAATTTCAAAAATTCTTGTTTGCGTCTAGGATTTGATGACGTTTTCGAATATTTTTATCTACTTTTACAAAATCGAATGAGGACTATTTACATTAAGAAACATTAAGAGCAATGGCCATCAAACGTTCATTCCCCTTCAGTTTTCCAACTATTGTATATCTTAATATATGAGAATGGTTAATATAGAAGCTACATTGTTTACTTCGTACACTTTTTTACTTCAGCCATGACTTCGTAACACGCCAAGGACTATTCTAAATGTTACATTTTGTTTACAGTATCATTGCTCATAACAAAAACCAATTTTGATAATTCTTTCAGAAATTGCACGAAAGTAGTTCAGACTCGATTAAAAAAAATAATGATAATAACAGAAAAATTTATCAACTTAAAAATTCAGAGAAAGATATTTACGGAGTTTTTAATAAAAATTAATAAAAGTTATAGCTTTAACTTAAATAATTTCTTTTTGATTATAATTGTTTTGATTAGAATTAACAATAGTCATGACCTTAGAAAGCGTTGTTATATTGTGTTTGCATGAATGGTACAGTAAGATTTATTGAAGAATTCTTTATGAGATTTGAATAGAATAATAGAATTGACATTGAGAATTATATGCTTTGTAGTGCCGAAGTTTCTCTTTTATATAAAAAAAAAAGTTCTATCCCATGACTATTTTATAAAAAAAAACTATAAAATTTCGACATTTTTAAAAGTAATGATTCATATTATTATAATTATTATTCAATAAATTATTTCTTATTTTCATTAATGACACAGATTACGGGACAGTACAAGCTATTATATGAAAGAGTTAGAGTTTATCACTCATTCTCAATGATCTTTTTGATATTTTTTATGATGATTCTGTCTAATATTTCTAGATGTGAACAGTAACATCTGCAACTGGTTAAAATTTGTTGGATAATGATGTTATACTCTGCAAATGGCTTAAATAAGAATATAGATTTTTCGATTAGCTTTCAGCATTGTTTCGAGTTTTGTAGAATTGTTCGGATGACTGGAATCGAAAATACATACCAAAGATGTTTTTCTGTATCCCAAAATACAAAAAAAAAAAAAAAAAAAATGTTAGAAATTAAAAGGATTTTCATATATCGAATAGTTTGCTGAGAATTACTTTCGAACATTACAGGAATTTTTGATTTGATATATTTACGTAAGAAAAGAACTTATAATATTTTGAATATTATATTTATATATAATTTTCTTCGATTAAAGGAAAGTACGAGACATTTCCTGCGAGACATATTAGTTTATTTATTGTAAGAAAGATTTGAATATTTTGGAAAGCATAACAAAATTATTATATAAATTATTTTCTCAACAAACTATTACTTTACTTGGCTTATCCGCAAAGAAGAATTTTTGCAAAATAGATTTATTTATTATTTATATTCTCTTCGAGATTTGTTTTAATATCTTATTATCCATTAAGCTTACTGTTTGAAAGCAATTATTGACTAAAAATATAAATGCAGAATCTTAAAAGATAATATGTTTACCACGGTATTTATTGCAGAAACGAGTTATATAATGTTTTACAAATAATTATTGTGTTTATGATATTTAATATAGATTTTTGTATATTTTTAAAGAAGGTGGATTAGCAAATACTCTGATTTTAATAGTTAATGTATGTTACTCAGTAAGCTAGGATACAAAAATTAAGTATAATTAAAAATGCTAAATATGTTTTTATTGAAAAAAAATTATATTTTAAAACCAATGGATCACATATTCGGTTATGGCCTACATCAGATATTTGAGTGAAACAAAAAAATAAAAAATAAAAACTTGCAAGGATAGAATGTTGAATACATAATGTAAAATTTACGTAGATAAAAGAAGCATGAATGCTTGTGTGGGTGTATTATTGAATGGAAAGTTTTCAAACTTGTTGCCTGAATATAAATGAGTCGATAGATTTTTATGGATTCGCATGAAAATGAATCTACAAAAATTTGCGATAATATCAAGCTTTCTCATAATATACTACTGTTGATTATACTTATGATGCAGAGGGATCAACACAGACATGATATGAGTTACTTAAAAGTAGGATTAATCACAGTTATATATTCAGATGTAAGAAATCATAAATAGATGTTAGAAAACCTTGAATTGATAGTAATGTTACAGAATATAAAGTAAAAATAATAGTTTGCAAGTGTTTTGATGTTCTCTTGATGAATTTGGCTATTCTTTGAAAACAATTTTTAAGACCAATTGATGTAGAAAAGTATAATTACGACACCAAATTATTTTGATTAAAAATCAAATAAATGGTAGAAATATATAAACATTAAATAAAAATTTCTTTTATCTCTTTCAAAATAGTCTTTACTTTTGGAATTTTATTTACAATTTTGTCATTTTGTACTTTAATTTATAATTGAATATCAGTAGACGTTTCTACGATAAAACCGATATATAATAGAATACTCCACTAGGTAAATATAGCCAGGTAAATGCCTGGATATAGAAATAATTCAAAATAAAAATAAAAGAAATTTGTGCTTGTTAAGCTTTTGAAAATGAAAAAACCCGTAGAATATTGACAAAAGTTATGCTAAAACTTAAATTAGTTACGATTTACAAATCTTATTTGGCGTTAGAATTAGAAATTGGCCAGCAATTATTAAAGAAATTTTAAGTATTCAAAAAGAAAAATTATGAAGATTTAGTATTTTGTAAGTTTATTTTAAATTTTATAATCTGAAATAGATGTTAAAACTTTTTATTTATTATTTTTTATTTTTCATAGTTCATGAGAAAGAGTAATGAAGTATGAAAGCATATGAACAATACCATTTATACTAAATAAATTAAATGAATAATTATCTGCTTTTAAATAGATCTTTCCTAACAAAAATTCCTAATCTTGTAAATTTTAGAGAATTAAAATGTTTAGAATTATGTTGAAAAATGATTATTCACTGTTTATTGCTGAATATAATAAAATAGGCCTATTAATTACATATTATAATTTCGAAAATAAATGTTTATATATTTATAATAAATATATTTACAAAACGATTTTTTTCAAATAAATACAAAACACCGTGCCTACATGAATGCTATATACTTTTTAAAATAATTGTTAATAAATTTATTAAATTATTAATTAAAGAGAAGTTTCTTTTTGTAAGTAGGCTAATTGAATCTGTATCATATTGAATAATTGTTGTATCTTTACATTAGGACCATATAATTAAGAAACGAGACAATGATCCTTGAACACAAATTATAAGTGGCATTGAGATATTATTGTCTTCTAAACGATTTGTTAAAAATTAAAAATTGTTATACGTGACAATAATTTAATCATTAGACATATTTATTTTTTATTTTCCATCTCGATTTACTGTTAATTTAATATGAAAAATTATTGTATAAAGTAATTTTTAATAAATCGTAACTCATTATATAATTGAAGTCGCCGTAATTAAATTTAATTTTATAAATATTTTGATTTGATTCATTAATGAAAAATTTAAAATTTTAATGTTTGATTTGAAATAAAATTAAATTGTCTGTTCTAATAAATGAATAATAATTATTATTTTTTAATTTATAAATTTAGAATAATCTAATTTACTAAAGAATAAAACAGTAAAAATGTGTTTTTCTATTCTGCTCTCTTTTCTTAATTTATGCTAATTCTATCTACTGCAACGATTATATATAATTATTTAGATATATGGTAGTCTCATTTTATCTACTTTGAGAATTAAATGTGTAATTAAGTTAATATATTGCAAATAATTATTATTATATAAATTAGAGCAATTTAATTTAAATTAACTTTAACTAATTTAACGAAAATGATAGTGATCTTGACAAATCTCCCTGGGATCAGTGTTTATATATCACAATTAATTTTGTCAAGGTATCTACTTTAATTAATTTTCTGCAACATAATATATATCTATATATGGACTATGTGTAGGATCTTATGACTAATGTATAAAAATAATATCCGTTCATTATTTTACATTATGAAAATTTATATAATAAAAAATATAAGCATGCTTATTATCTTATTTAAAAAATATATAGTTATTTTTAAATATAATGCTTATCAATTTCAAATATTGTCCTGAATTTTAAAATTTTTCTTTATCATTTCTACTGATATAAAAATTAGGTCGTTCGTACGATTGAGAAATGAAGTTTTTAAATAATTTTTAGCCTATATCATCATTGTTATAATATATCGCACTAATTTATTCACAAAAATTTAATTTAATACAATAATAAACTGAATTCAATTCAAAAATTAATTTAACGCGTGTATATTTCTATGAGTGTATCAAATTTAATAAATAATAATAATGTATCGAAAATACATTTGTATAGACTAATTAGTTAATTAATATAAGCTTAATAAAAGTATTTCGTAATGACTTGAAGTAAAATTTAATATGCAGAATTGTTTAAACTAAAATGTAATAGAGAACAGCATGATTAGAATTAGAAGTGTTGAAGTATTAATTCCTTACCGTGAATTTAAGGAGACACAAGTGCTTACGAGACACGAGTGTGTGTACTCGTATATAGTTGATTGATTAAAAAATAATTGCTTTTTGTAGTTGTCAACTTTCAAAAAGTGGCAATGAAACAAGGATACGCATAGACATATGAAACTAGAGAGTTCTTCAATTATAATAATCAAAACTGGAAAACATCTTCAACTAGAGAAATACGCGAGACACTAAGAATATACTTTAAAAAAAAACAAAAAAAAACAAAAACAGAAAAGAAAAGAAGAAGCAACACATAAGAAAATATATATAAAAACTATAAAAACTAAGAAAATTTTTTATGCATAGCAAGCTTATTTTTGTAGCATTTAATACGATTTATGAAGCGATAATTAGCTCTATTTATGCAGTATTCATACATTAATCTATATTATATTTTAATACAGATTTTCCTACTTTTATTTTTTCGTGAAACTAAAATATTGAAAAAATTTTCAATAAGATAAATTTAGCAGGTACAAAAACAAAAAAATCGAAGTTGAAATGGCGAAATAGCTTTATAAATTATCTACAGATAATTTATATCGTTAAAACTGTTTGAACTTTTTCATGATTTTTCGCTAACATCATTTTATATGACTTGACTTAGCATTGTTTCCTTTTCTCCAATCTATCTTATCGCTAAATCATCAAATTACAGCATTTACAATCTAATTACAAGCGTTTTTGAGAACTAATTGGATAATTTCGGCAAATTACTTTGTCATAATGGAAAGAGATTACTTGTATAAAGAAAGAATAAATTATCTTGTTTTATTTTTAATTAAAAATAAGTCGTTTTTCTCAATAAATTTTTAATCGTAATTAATAATTGAATAATTAATATTTGTATTTTAACAATAATTGATTTCTAGAATTTATTAAGTTTTTCAATATTTAAAATTTTGAATTTGTTTCGTACTATAAAAAAAATAGAAATAATATAAAGTAGCATTGTGTTTATGTTGCTGCGAAATGCGGTAAGTGTTTAAATATAATTTTTTTTTTTTATAGTTTTGAAAACTGATAAGCACTGAAACAGAAAAATAAAAATTATCATATGAATGTCTCAGATTATCATTGTGTGAATAAAAACTTGTTCAGTTCATAAAGAAAAGTATCAACTCTTACTGTGATAACAAAGATTATAAAATGAATTATAAACAATTTTACAAGAATTTTTAACCGATTTAAGTTTAAATTGATACTTAAAAAATTGAAATGTATAGCTTTTAATCCTTTTTAACCTTCGGAATTTACGTCATTTAAGAAAAGACGTGACGTCAATTCTCAAAACCATAAATCTATCGTGTGAAACCAGAAAGAAATAAAAAAGATCAGACCCCATTTTTGAAATGGTTTCGCCATTCCACGACAATAAATTATGATTTCCAAACGGATTTAAGATTTATGTGCCGTAATCTACTTTATATGAAGATCTATTATTTCACAGATGTCGAATTCTTTTCGGTTTAAGATGACTTTTTATGAATTGTTTAAGAGCAAATAGACGAGTGACAACTTCAATATATAGGCTGGTTTCCTATATATTGAAACAACAAGTATAAATTTTAATAAAAAATGGATTATATATATTCTCAGTTTATTATATACTTTCCATCTTTTAATGAGTATAAAACACATTAAAATAGCAAGCATTATAATTAAAATATAGAAAAACGATGAATAACGAGTTTAGAAATTGCCTTTGGGACTCTGAATTACATAATAGGTTCTCTGCTCGTTTATAATATTCATAACTATCCTAAAAACATAACAGTTTAATTCGATATATACTTGATGGATTTAGTTTATGTAAAATCAATGACATTGAAATAAATTCAAGCATTTAATTGAAAATATCTAAAAATCCATATTTCTTCGACTTTCTTATTATTGATGGACTTTTATGGTATCTGTATACGAATTAAACCTATATTTTTTTTCCTCGAGAAACAGTAATAACTTCACTTCCGGGTTAGTCTCCTTTAACAAAATCTCTAGGCCTGGATATGATTTAAAATTTAATTATTTTTTTTTTAAATTTACTTACTTACTTAAACTTTTACACATTATTGTTAACTTTTTTCTTTAGAAATCACAGATTAAGCTCCCTTTCTGTTAAAAGAAAATGCGAAATTAATAAGAATAAATTAAATATTAATAAGATCATTTTAACAAAAATTAAATTAAATTTTGAAAAATAATGAAATAGTTTTTCTAAATGTTATTGATATCAACGGAAATATAAAATAAATATTTATTATTTTATAAATATGTATAGATATAGACTACATTTTTTTTTCTTTTAGATTTAGTAACAAATAAACGTTTTAAATCATATATCGCAATCTGTTAAATAAAAAATGTACATAAATAATTTAAATAATAGCAAAATAAAATCGAATTTGAATAGATCTACTTAATACACAGACTTTCGAGGCGAATTGAAAGTTTTGCATAAAGTATACTTTAAATACTCAAGTATGTTGGTTCTAATTTAATAGGAGCGGATACTATTTATGAAGTGACATATAATATTATAAATATTTTGTTTTTGCTATCGTTATTGTCACGCCTATCTTATGCTAGGAACAGCGACGATTTTCTACGAAGAAAAGAGGAATCAAGAGTAAACTTTATGTGCATTCATTCTACTTTCTATAGAATTTGGACAGAACACATTAACAGCTTTTGTGCAGTAAAGCGAATTTTCTTTCTTCCTGCATTAAAACTCGCTGACATCAGAGAGAAAAAGTATTTTGTTTTTTTCGTCCCTCCTCCTCTTTCTAATAGCTGTTGCCAAAATTTATTTGATTATAGATTCATAGAAATTTTGAAATTCTTTAATATTTTATTTGTTGTAGATAAGGGAAAAGTTTTAAAATTTTCAACTGGTTCTGTTTTGTTTTGTTTAAAAATAGAATTAGTTAAAAATGAACTCTTGCATTTACACAAAAACTTATGAAAACAGACCCAAATTTCTTACCAGTGTCAACAGCAATGTTTGAATCTTGTTCAAATGAACAAAATAGAATCTGAATCTAGATACACTAATCTCAACATGAACAGAACTTGAAAATATAATGGCCTATTTAAATTTGTAACGAAAATTGTAATATTATAAATTAACTTTATGAGCTATTGTCGATTCAAGTGTTCTTGTGTGAGTATAGTATATCGGTTTCCGTTTTATATTGTCTGATATATGTTAGAGTAGCGATTCTCAACCATTAACTCGCATACCAGTCAAGAGTCGCTATTCTATGAATAAAAAATCATTTAAAACTTTATATGTACCTAAAATTGTATCCTAATATATTTATTTTATTTTGTAACTAAAGTCAGCTTTTATTCATAGAATCAAAAAAAGAGATTGATTTGATTGTAATTTCAATATGAGGGATGCAAACGTATAAGGCGACCGCAGCCACCGGTTGAGAAACACTAGATTAGTATGTTATTTTTCATTGACTTAGTATATAACCCATATATCAAGTGAATTTTGTATTAGTAGATTCACTTAACATATTATAAATAATTTTGTGATGAATAGCACTTAATTTTCGCTTATATATCCGATTATTATAGCGTGCCAATATTGCCATTGAGTCCTAAAACAGATTTCGTTAACTTTTTATAACAGATTTTTAAATTAATTACATTAAAAACAAAAAATCGACTTGTTTTGATGCCAAACAACCAAGTTGAAAACTTTTCAAGTAGAACTTTCCATGTAGCAATAGTTTAATTTAGAAATTGGAAAGTGTTTAAATTGTTGATATCATTGAAATGAATTTAGTCTTATTATAACAACCAATAAATACTACAGATTTTTATTTTGAATATTCTTTCAGTAATTATAATTTTTAAATTGGTTGATATATTTTTTTGAAGTTAATGCTTAAAAAAATCCAATGGACTGAAGTACTTATTATTCACCTTAGAATACGCTCCAATAACCATTTCATATAGCTTCAAAATATCCCTGTAATTGGTCAAATTTCAAATTTTTCTGGAGGGTTTGCAGTTCCCGAACTCCCAGCTGTATGGGCTCGCTGAGCTCGCCAGAATGTATTAATAGTCTACATTTTGGCAGCTGGATCCTCGAATCCTTCGTTGGTGCACGGCTTAATAGTTCTATAGCTCAGTCCTTAGACTAGAACCTATAACAGTTCAAGCTCCAGAGTACCAAAAATGTTGATCCGCCACTGGTCAGGATCGAATACTTTTAAGAATCAAGTTCTCGGAACATTAAGCAACGAATATAATTCGTGAAAACAATGAAAATAAGGTAACACGATGCAGCTAATTTGTCTCGTACAGAATAGTTAGTAACCAACTATCAACAGTATTGAGTATTCGAGTACAAGTTGATTAACATGTTGATAATAACACATATTGAAATAAACAATTAATTAGAGTATTAAAATTCCTCGAAAAGCCAGATTATAAAATAACTTGGTCACTATATTATTGTAATGCGATTAGATTTTCTAACAACACAGCGAGAAACTAGCTTTTGATACTCGAATTGGCCCTTTGCAGTCGTGTGAGCCAGTGCCGTAACTAGGCAGGTGCAACAGGTTCATCCGCACAGGGCCCACTTGAAAGGGGGGCCCAAAATGCATGTATTTGTTTTATTAATTTCCCAAACCTAATTAGTTAAGGGGCCTAAATGCAAATTCTTGCACAGGGCACAGGAATGACTAGCTACGGCACTGGTGTGAGCTCATGAAAATGGAATCCTAGAAATAATCGAATACATAGCACACAAGTTTATTGGAACAAAGGAAACATTTTGCAATCTAATATTGGCATCTTTTATTGCAATGACTTTGGATTAATTTGGCTTAAGCCTAGCAATAAAATGTTTTTACGTACTTGGTATGTAAAAGTAATTTTACTATAAAATTTAATACAAGTGCGTGACATTTAACCAGATATATTACTACATATATTAATTTATATATATATTACAGTAAAGTTAATATATATAGTATTAAAAAAGTAACGATAAAAATAAGAAAAAAGAATACTAAAATCTATTCAAAACAGAAACCTGTCAAAACGGAAATAATAATAATTCGGAACGATTCCGGTTTACACAGATTAACAATATTAAGCCTAGAGTTTAATAACACAATATGATAAAATGTGGATCAAAATGGTCTTCATTTTATAATATGCGTAATAGCAAACAATAGCATAATATGATGATATTATTCTATTAAAAACGAAAAGAGGCCATCTGTATGTTTAAGCTTAATCAATGATTATTCTTATATTTAATCACAATCATAGGATAAAAACAATATTTATTTTAACGACAATTTACAATGTATTTTATTAAAAGCTTTAGTTGGAAATTTTATCTTCTTGTTATGTTAAACGAAAAGAAATTAATTGAAAGAGCGTTGTAAGTTTCATTATTCTTTTAAGTATTTTAATTTTCGATATATGTCCTTCGATTCCGCATTTTTTATAAGTAAATTTCATTATAAACGTTGTATTTATGCCTTCTTACATTTATTTCAATCAGTATACTTTTCAGTTAATCTGAATTGCAGAAATTTATCGTTACTTTTTTAATACTATATACCAGATAAGTTAAATGCCATACAGTTGCATTAAATTTTATAGTAAAATTACTTTTACATTCCAAGTATGTAAAACATTTTATTACCAAGCTTAAGCCAAATTAATCCAAAGTCATTGCAATAAAAAGATGAGAATATTCGATTGCAAAATATTTTTGTTGTTCCAATAAAGTTGTGCTACATATTCGATTACTTCTCGGATATCATCTTCACCAGCTCGCACGACTGCAAAAGACAAATTCGAATACCAAAAGTTTGTTTCTCGTTGTGCTGTCAGAAAACCTAATCGTATTACAATAATACAGTGGCCAAGTTATTCTATAATTTTGCTTTGTGAGGAATTTTAATAGTCTAATTTAGCGATTCCCAACCGGGGGTACGCGCTTGGTGTTTTAGGGGTATGCAAAGAAAAATTAATAATGGCAGATGTATTATAAGAATATTCAGATTCTGCGTTGAGGGCTTTGGGAACGTCACATAACTTGAATTCAATAAATTGATCTGAATTTTAAATACATAGAAATAAATTAATAAATTGTATATATTTTATTAACCAACTTCAAAGAGCAATAGTGTGGTAAGTAGAAAAGTAGATTAAAAAAAACTGAACACTAAACATTTGTATCTATACAGATAACCTTTTAATCTTCGTCAATTCAGCGGCCCTGTGCACCTTCCTTGCCATGTCACTACTATTTATTTACAGTTGCAACAAGTTTAAAATACAGCTATATAAAGTATAAACATTTTTCTAGTGTAAGGAGTGTAATTTAGAAAAATGGACTGCCAAGGGGTATGCAAGTCAAAAAAAAGTTGGAAACCGCTGCTCTAATTGATTGTTTATTTCAATATGTGTTATTATCAACACGTTAATCAACTTGTTCTCGAATACTTGATACTAGTTGGTTACTATTCCGTACGAGACAAATTGGCTGCATCGTGTTACCTTATTCTCATTGTTTTCACGAATTATATTCGTTGCTCAATGTCCTGAGAATTCGATTCTTAAAAGTATTTGATTCGGGTCAACATTTTTGGTACTCTGGAACTTGAACTGTAGTCTAAGGACTGAGCTATAGAACTATTAAGCCGTGCACCAACGAAGGATTCGAGGATCCATCTGCCAAAATGTAGACTATTAATACATTCTGGCGAGCTCAGCGAGCCCATACAGCTGGGAGTTCGAGAACTGCAAACCCTCCAGAAAAATTTGAAATTTGACCAATTACAGGGATATTTTGAAGCCATATGAAATGGTTATTGGAGCATGTTCTACGGTGAATATTAAGTACTTCAATCCATTGGACTATGATGCTATATTTAAAATAGTCTTAAGAGCGATTGTAAGTTCTTTGGTTATGCGCTCGATCTCCAGCAGATGGTGTTAAAATTTAATACTTTTTCTACGGAAAAAATCCTTTTCCATAGAAAGAATTCGTTAGAATCTTATTTAAATCGTCTGTTAACATGCGGTTCATAATTTTGAAAATCGGATTCGTTAATATTCTACAAATTTTTTATGGTTTTAAAAATTTCTAGAAAATTAACGCAAGTGATATCTTAATTTTTCCGCTTTATCCAGGTGAAATTACGTTCTTCGTACGCAAAAAAGTCCGTTGGACAGGTTTCCAGCTTAAAGTAGATAACATAAAATTGCCCGTTCCGAAGAATTTATTCCGTTTAGGCATTTTCGTTTTATTTAGGTTCCATTTTCGACAGTCTTTACTGTAATAGCAATAAAATATTTCTTAATCACTCTATAGCTAAAGTATATAATAATTAGATAGTACTTATTATTACTCAAGTATAAAATTATCCCTGAATAATCTTCATATTTCGTTTTGTTTTTATTTACATGCCTATCGTGTAAAATACCTGTAAATAAGTCTTCTATAATTAACTCTTATGAATTAGCTGCTAAATGTGAAGTAAACCGATGGACTTATTTGAAAAATAGACAATCCAATATTACTACTGTACAACACGAGAAAATATTTTGCTTTTAGACATATAAAATACATTAACCATACTTTTTTAAAGCTCACTTTACATCGCAATATCTTAATGTATTATTTCTCATTAATTTTGTTTTTTTTAGAATAAATTAATAATGCTTGTAATATTTAACATTTGTATCGAATTACTTACTAGTAAGATATAATATTTTATGTTAAATTAATTCGATTTCTTATAATATGAGCCATTCACAGGCCAAATCGATTAACTCCATTTGTAAATCGTTATTATTTTTATATTTTTCACGTAACTAATTTTATAAATCGTTACATTAAAGCTATGCTTTAATATAACGGTATATAAAAATACATTCTACAATGTTTATTTAAATTTAAAGTTTAAAAAGAATTTTAAAAAATAATTTACATTATCAATTTTTATACTTTTTGTTTTATGGAGTTAATCGATTTGGCAAGTAAGCGACTCATATATAAAATGAATTGATTCAATTATATTATTCATACAAAATATTAAATAATACTAAAATAAGAAAAAGTCATTATTTATTTATTTTTAAATACTTGTACAGTACATTTGTTGAAAATATGCTAAGATTAGAACAAATTTGAAAAGTGCTTAAATTAAATAAACGAAACAGTGAGGTAAATTTTGAATACTGCAGAAAAGTTTTTTTCTATACTTGTCTTAATTAATGGCGCAGCACAGTTCAGATATTGTATTATATCCTTAGTATTTTATATAACAAATAACAAATTGATGCATTTTTTATTTTAGAGAATTTATTTATTTATTTATTTATTTACTATAAGTAATGAAGCCATAGTTAAGATCAGTTAAGTTTTTTTTTTTTTTGAAAAAATAATAACAAGATCTAAATTTTACATAATAATAATTAGTTAATAATTATTATATTTATTTAGTTTAAATTTTAAATCATAATTATTTTTAATAAATATTATATAACTTTAGGATATTATCGAATTTAACAACGAAACAACAGGTTCTCTCATTACTGAAGTAAAGACAAATTCAAAATTATTTAAAATTTTATTAAAATTTTAAGCTGAAAACAAAGAAATCAAATAAATTTTTTATGACAAAATAAGTAATTAACAAGAGTAAAGTTTATAGCTCTATTTGAATGAATTATAATAAATTCTGCATTTTTTTTTAATAATTAAAAATTTAGAGTTTTAAATACTTAATTTTGTATTAAATACGTTGATTATATTTCGTAGTATTTAGTACATTTTCTTGTACGATATTATTTAGATTTTCTAGAAAACCGTCAATATATCTTGAAATTTATTTTATTAATAATTGCAAATTTTTGTTTATTCCTTGTTACTACATTAGCACTTACTGGTTATATAATAAGATTTATTTAACTACTTTGTCATTTTTATGTTCTTTTTTTATTTATTACAACTTTAATTTATTAGAGCTACACGATATTTTAACTGTTAGAATTATACATCATGAAGTTTAACTATGTGTATCACAAGTAAAATAATGACTTTATTAAGGACATTTTCACAAAAGTTCTCTCATTAAAATAATTAGAACCATCAAGTTTGATTTGTAAAAACAACTTTAAGAAACTTTTGTATAAGCAGATTTAAACATTTAAACATTGATTCTTGCAAATATTTATATAAAGTATATTTTAAGTATATTTTTGTAATAAAAATATACTTAAAATATACTTAAAGTATAAAAAAAATTCCTGGTCTTAAATAATATAAAATTTGGAGATTTATTCTTCGAAATTGATCTTATTTTGTAAATCTTTTTTAATTTTTAAAAAATAAAAATATTCGTGAGTTACAGTTTATGATATATTTAGATCAAGACTACTTTTGTTATATTTTTACTGATTTCTGAAAAGATTTATATTTGTTATTTATTAAATTCTAGATTTCTATTGTTAAATAGAGCAAAACTGAAATATATTTTATAAAATTTTATAAAAATCAATACAATATGAAAAGAATAAGGACATTAGTAAAAAAAATTGTTACATGAGAACATAATAGACGAAAAATTCAGAAAATAATATAGAAAAAAGTTAAAGAATAATTGTTTTTTGAAGTGATTAGGAATTTTTGTTTTGAAAGATTGAATGATAGTATTATATTCTAAGTTTTTCTTTCATCGCACGAAATCTGTATCTACTACTGTACGTAACTATTACTTAATTTATAACTAAATAAATGTGTGTAATATGAATAAACAAAAATTATAAATGAGCTTACAAAACAAAAGAAGAAAGTTTCTTGTATATCTTTCTGAAATAAAAAGTAATTATCTTTAGTAATTTCACAGCTAATTTCACTTAGCCTTGATTATAAAAACAATTCATAGAGACTATAATAAAATAATATAATCTTCCAAAATAAATTTTAATAGCTTTGAATTTGATTTTTCATATTTAAATAAAAATTTATTTCATTTTTTATAAAATTTTTACTCTAGTTAAGCAAATATTTTTAAATTAAATTTTAAATTGTTTAGATTAAGTTTATTTATAACATTATTAATAATATATATATATATATATATATATATATATAGGCCTATATATATAAACCATGTATTTAGAGTATTATAATTGAGGTAATTGAGATACTATATTTCACTACTTAAAAATTATTTTTTAAAGGTTTTAGTATTTTATTTAATAGATTATAATTATAATAATTATTTTATGACTTAATTTATCTATCGTATGACAGAAAACTCTGATCCTATCTTATTTAATAAAATGAAAGAATGATCTTTAGAGAATGATTTGATTGCTTTAGATTATTGATGTATAAAATAATATAAAAATAAAAAATGATTTTATTCATGTAAAATTGAATTTTAAACTATTAAATGATAAGTGAAATTTAGAAAATAAAATAAAATATATTATAAAAATATTATTAAGACTTTAAAATAATTCTTTAAAATTTATTTAATAAAAATTAATTAAAATTTTATATGTATAGTACATGTATATTTTAAAAGGAATGTATAATGTTGTGTAATAAAAATTTATATAGAATATTTGCTTAATAGTTCATTGTATAAGATGAGAAAATATTAACACGTAACAGTAATAAATAGTGATTAAAACTTGTATATTTTATATAAATTATTTATGATTTTCAGATAGGAAAATGTAAAATTCATCAACTTATAGGCTATTTTTTATATATATTATCATAAAGTTATATAATTTTTAAAATTATAAACTTTGTATTAAATACTATACTAATTTCTTTTTAAATCTATAAGTAAGACACGATTTAAATATTTTAAGATTTATTAGATTTAATTGAAAATATGTAAAGTTTTTAATTATATTTTAGTTTAATTTATCTTATTGAAACTGGGAAAAAACTGTTTAAAAAGTCAAGAATGATGTTGAAATATTAAATGTTTATGGGCTTTCGTCTAATTCAATCCTGTTCTAATTCCGTTCAATTCGTAATAATGAAGAAAACAAAATATTGCGAATGAGAACTTTCTAAAAAAATGATTTATATTTTTATAGATCAATGACGAAAGTATTTAGTAAACCAAACTGTATTGGAAATTAAAATATTCAAGGATTAATAGAAGCCTAACAAATACTTTTGAGAGAAAGTTATTAAATTTTTATTTATCGATAAAAACACACGTGATTTATTTTAATAAAAGAAAACTTAACAAATAATGTGAAGACTTGAGATATATTTTTCCATATAATTCGCTATTAAGTCGATTATATAAGTTTCTAAAAATAATATGAAATAGAGCTTTATTTAATATTCATTAATTCTGTAAGAATCAATTTGAAGTATAAGAAGGCGCCTTTTGCCTCCAGCATAACAAAACAGTTATAATTTTAGCTGGAAAATATGAATATTAATAAAACTTTGATTACTCTATTTAATAATCTTAATATTTATTTGAATATTTAAAAAAAATCAAAATGACTGACTTTGGTTAATTGTAATAAAGTGCATTTCATAATGCATAGCATTGAAAAATTTGAAAAAAAAAATGCAACTTCGTTTATTTAGTATATTTAAATATAAATTTTGTTTGAATGCTTTTGTTCGTAAAGTTTTTAATTTATTTTATTACGAAAAACTAAGTCTAGCTTTTTTTCAAACGTACAAAATGAAAATAAGATTTCACACAATTTTTTCATTTACAATTTAAATATTATTTAATAATTTGGAATTCTTAGTTTCGATGGATTTGCAGATATAAACAACACAAACAAAAACTGAAAACTATCTGGACAGACACACGGACGTATAGGCAGGTAAAAAACTTGTAAGCCAAGATTACGGAATTTGAAACATAGGAGGCATAAAAATTGATTAGAAAGGCGGTGTTTCTTCTAAAATTCTAATCTATACTACTCTTATTTTCTCTTTACACATTTTTCTAAGCTTTAAACTTTCCAATTTTAAAATTCTTCAGCTATATTCAAGAATCTGTATATTTTATTTCGTAGAAGCACTTAAGAACTATGCTAATTTATTATTTAAGAAAACTTTTTAACACTGTTTACCAGAGTTATTAGTAAACAAATGAACCTTGGTTCTGTATAAATATCAGTAATATTTTTATCTATTTCGTGTAAATTAATATAATCCTTCAAACTGTTACCCTTAATTAGAATATATAGCTTTAATTTATAAATTGAATTTTGGTCTTTAAAATCTTCGATAAATATATATAAAAGTGGTTAAGTAATCTTTCTAATTTTAAAAATATATTATATTTTATATATTAATAATTTGAGGTGATAATTGTAAATTTATGTTTTCATATTACTGTGTACTTGTGATTACTTAATATACCCAATTTATAAAAAATAAGCTTAATAATAAAGGGAAGAGAAATGATTTTACTATTTAAAGTTTATATTAACGTTATTACAAAGCTATAAAATTAACAAATTTAAGCGTATTAATCCACAAAAAGTTTGATAATCTTGAATTTAATATGTTGTAGATAGTAATTTGCAACACTATACTTTTCTCTAAAGAAAAAAACGCCTTATTTATTATGTATTTCTGTCTATTATGGAGAAAACAGCGTGATAAGAATTTCAGTTTTTTCTTTTATTAAATGTATACCTTTATTTAGCATTATCATCGTATAATAATAAAATATAAATAAACTTAAAGTTATTGGCAAACTATAAGGATTCAGTTCTTTTTTTCTTCAAAATTCATCGAAATCTTCACTCAAAATTCAATAGAAAATTTGAAGTATTCCTATTTAGAAAAGTGTACATAACTTATCGTAATCGAAACAAAAAATAAATATTAATTTAGATGTCATCAAATTCGTATTATTAGCTTACCAAGGATTAATAACAACATATTGATTCATTAAAACTATTATTTCTCCTAATCATTTATTATCATTTCTTTAACAGAGTCTCTCCTTAATATAAAGAGAAAGTCTATTAAGGACATAAAATGATTATTATCGAAATCAATGTCATTGTTCTGATTAACTGACTGATGCTATTGCCTATTGAAGTTAATAACATTGCATCTGAGCATGTGAAGTTTCATTTTCGTTTTAACTGAAAATTCTTATATACAATTAATGAATGATATTTATATATTTTTAAAATTAACTTTTATTTTTATATTTTCTTTCTACACACGTTAATATTTAGTATGGTAATACTGTCATTCTTTAGTGAAATACATTGCAGCATACCTTGACAAAAATTTTAAATTATACAGTCTAATTAAATTAGTTTTTATATTAATTGCTATTTTGTAATATACTGATCGTTGATATAAATTTGCTGATGTCATCTTTCGGTATTTTTCCATACATTTTTCATTGGATTGAAATCCCGATTAGAGACTTTGATGTTAATGTTTTGAAGATGTTTTTATTACTATATTTTTGATAACTATCAAAAATATAGTAATAAAAACATCGCATCGTGCATTGAATAAAAATTTCTTCAAGACTATTATTTCAATTAATTAAATAAAATTAATTATGATCATTCGTTCATTTCAATAATTTTCTTCAGCGTACAACTGATCTTTTAGGAAAAGTTTTTAAGTCATTCATATTGTTAAAAGTTCATTTTAATACTCTCTCAAAAATTATATTTTTCTCTAACACTTCTTTTTAACGATGTAGATGATAATTCTTCAACTTGAAGGATCAATCTTTTATTTACTCTCTTATCTTAACGAAATATATTTCGAGTTAATTTAAAGTTTTAATGATTTGTTATAATTGCAACTTTCAATTTATTATTATTATTATTTTGGAATTAGCTTGTTATGAAACTACAATTTTTCAAATTATTGAATCAGTGCTTCTTCTCAAAGTTGGATTTTTATTGACCTAACATTTGTATTTTTTCATTTATATTAATATAATAAAAAATACAAATGTTAGGTCAATAAAAGGTTAAATTAATATCATATATGTATATATATTATTTAGATTTTACTTTAAATCATAAAAAAATCAATAAATGACCGTTTAATTGCAGCCATATACAATAAATAGTCTACAACGTTCTGGAGTTCATCTTTATTAAAATAATATTTTATTCCTGAAAATTTCTAAAAGTTATAATATAATATATTAATAATAGAATAAAATGTTCATATTGTATAGAATAAAATATTATGTACAGTGCATTACTTCTCAAATAATAAACTTGCTATACTGAACTCAAAATAAATTAATTTATGGTATTTAGAGAATTAACACTTAAATAAACATGAAATTTTAAAAATTATATAAAAAATTTTTTGCAAGATATTAGATTCTGAAAAATAACAACGACTTTAAAATAAAATATTTCTGAAAATTGTTCGATGCCATGTTTTCAGTTTTGCGTTATTATAAGATTTTACATGAAATAATGAATGTTATCAATAATGAATGACATTAAAAATGAATAAGAATCAAATAGAAAGCTCACTTTTCTGTCTTAAGATTAAAAGGCAGCAAAGAAGCGGATAGCATACAAGAATATTAATATACTTTGAAATTTTTTAGACGGAATTAATTAATTATTCGATATCCTCTTTTTTTTCTTTACTAAACTTTCCTTTTTTTGTTTTTAAAATAAATTATTGATTTTTCTGTTTAATTTTTTTTGTATTATTATTTTTTACATTTTATTTTATTTTATTATTCTTATTATAATAAGATAATAAAATAAATATAAATATAAAAATTATAAATAACTTTTGATAGCTTCATGTATTAATGATGTGATGAATTCTGGAATGTCCTGTTTCTAAACTCATTCTTTGAGTGCTGTTCTGTCAGGTATTTATGAAAATAATTTAAAAAAAATCTAAGTCAGCCTATAAAACGAGAATTAATATTCGAGTGGCCTAGGCTAATACAAAAGATAAATTGATGAAATTATCTTCTGTATTAGCCTGGCCACTCATATTTATTTACATGATATAAAATGTGTAATTTTACGACAAAATTTAATCACTTTATAGAATAATTCAATATAAAAGAGAAAAAAATGTAACGAATATTTATTCAAATGCACTTTAAGTAGATAGCCACTTGCGTATAAACAAATATCCCATTTATAATGGCTGCAGATCAAATATTTATTTATAGTAAGCCGAATAAAAAGAAAGATAAGAAATTAATAAAGTTATATAATGAATAAATTAAAAACAAGCTTGAAATTAAAGAGAAATGATTTTTTTTTTTTCCTTTTCGATGTAGACAACCCTTACCTTCACTTGTGTTTATTCACCACCCCTTTAATGTGTTACTTATTATCAATAAATATTTCGTTTATTACTTTACTACGTTTAAACGATTTTATTTGATTACAGAATTGTTTTTATCCTCGAAAATATCTATTTTTGAAACCAAATCGCACCGAGAATGTGTTAACAGTATTTTATACAGTTTTGTAAACATAATTTAACTTATAAATTAGAATATATATATACACATGAATGTACTGTACTTACATATGATTCTAATTTGTTTCATATATCATTTATTAATTAATTTCTATTTATATCGAATCTACGCAGTCAATATAGTTAACGTTACAAAGAAAAAATGTGAAGGTCTGGTATACATCTGAAGTTATTAATGTTAACGTATTACTTAATATTTATTATTATTTTTGTCAAGATTGCTAATCAAATATCTTTTATCAACTTATTTTTATTTGTATTCATTTCTCGATTTTCATAGCTCAATATATATATATATATATATATATATAGGTTATAATTATAGAACTGGCATTATATTTCATTCAACAAATATGTTTCTAATCATCATTTTGAATGTAAAAAGAAATATTAAATATTGATTGAAGTAACTCTGTTCTTATCTATATATAAATTACTTTTTCATAAATTTGAAGATAATAAAAAGCTAAAAATGTGTAATTCTTCCTTAAAATAAAATACAAAAAAATTGTTTAAAAAATAATAATATCTATTGGGAAATCAAACTTCTATTTTTTATTAATTTTCTATTAAATATGTCCTAATTTAAGTTTTATAAAGCGAATTAAGATCTTTTTCAATGCCTTATGTAATTTAGAAATAGATTAAAAATAAATAATTAATTTTTTATATAAGAATATTCAATAACATTTTTTTTTCAATAATATAAAAATAAATTTCTCAAAAACAAAAATATTGAATAAAAGCTGAAAGTTTCTATAATAAATTTATTATGTAATATATAAAATATCTAAGACTACTATTAAATCTACATTAACTAAGAATATGAATTTATGATTTATGAAAACTAATTATGTCTTGATTTTATTCAATTTTAACTTGAAATACTTTAGAATAAGTTGCTTAAATCTTAATGTGTGTTGAATAAACTTAATTAATTTAATATTTTCTTAATTTTTCTTATCAAATTTTGTAATTTTTCTTATCAAGCAATTGAAAAACTTAAAAATAAAATATAAATCTTACATTTAAAGACACAAAATTATGTAGTAAATAAATAATAAAGTAAATAATAAAATAAGTATACATTTTTAAATATTTATTTTTATTATTTTTTATAAAATATAATTAATTCGAAATTCAAACTATCAACTTCCTAAATTAAAAAAAAAAATTCAATAATTCAATGTAACAAAAATATTGCATTTCTGTAAGCAAATATTATCTTTAATAAATATGCATATTTATATATAAATATAATATAAATCTGTATGTAGAATAATTACTGATAAATAATAAATATTTAAAAACATACTTAATAATTTAAATTAAACAATTTTAAGAATATGGAGTTAAATTTATCTTGTGTACTATTATATAACCTATTGCAGATTCGAATTTCAGTCTTTACCACTTATGAAAAGAAATTTGAAATACAGAAAAGTTGGTAAATTTTACTAATAACAAGTAAAGATTTATGATTATTTTTCGTAATCTTTCCCCCTCCCAAAAAATTGTTTTTTTGGGGGGGAAAGTCTTTTGAAATCTTCAAAATTTTACAATTTCTCATTAAAAATCGAATGATTATAAAGTTAAATGTTACCGATTTTTTCATTAAAAAAAAAATATATATATATTGGTAAGTCGACTATGGCAATCGCTTCATTCTGAAATTCACTTCCCAGAACAAAAATTAATTACAAGATTGTTGTGGCTTTTTATGAATTTTTATTTATTATTATTTCTATTTAATTTATTAATCAATATTTTAAATAATAATTTAAAAAGAAACTTCGATAGAAGTAATAGTTATAATTGAGTAAGACGTCATAGAAAAATTCAGATGCGGAACAAAACTGGCAAAACTCCAACTATGTAACACGTCTTCACTATTTCTGGTGCAGCTGTTTAAGTTTAAAGTTCATTCGACACAAGACAAAATACAGAAGATTTGCTTCTTTCAACTTAATATGCGTTTAAAAGAATAACCAAATGTGCTGCACGACGTCACTAACTGTGAATGAATGACGATGAAAGACACCAACAAAATGCAAATCATCTAGTTAGCATACTGATGAATCTCGTTAAAATCTACTAAGAAACTTCAAATATAACTTTGTTAAAAATGATAAATTTGCAAATATTGTGATAAAAAATTAATCCAACAAATTAAAAGTATATAAATATAATGTTTTAATAAGTAAATTCTTTTATTTTATAACAATTTTTGTGTAATTTCTTTTTTGTAAATATTTATCATGGAACTAAAACATGGAGAATTGATGCTTAGATAGTAATTTTTTTTTATTTTTTACCTTTCCTAAAATAATATGAAAGATTTTTTGAGTTCATAGACCACACACATTCATTTTTCTATAAATAATAGCCAACTTCGCTGGAATACAAGAAGTTCTAAGAGAGAGAGAGAGTAAAAAGATTTTTGAGGTCAGAAACTATAACGAGAAGAAAAACTATTTAAATAAAAAGTTTGCGGAAGCTTGAAAATTAATTCTGAGAAGTTGAACAAGTAGGTTTTTAATCTTTTAATAGGGAAATTATTTTTAATTTGGGAGCTTGATGCCACTTGTTAGTTTATTAGTAAATCAATTAGAATTTCATTCAGAATATATAGTAAGATGATAAATTTTTATAGTTTTAATGGAATTTAAACATATAAAGCATTATTTAAAGGCAAGATAAATTTGTATCCATTTAATTACAGTAATGTAGTCTAAACGTTTTATAGCTATTTTATATATAATTATTAAGGATAAAAGAATATTTTATAAGCGTAAATTAATTAATTTTTTGTATAAAAATTAAAAATAGTATGATAGCTAATTTTAGAAAAATACTTTAAAAGTTATCTGGAACTCTTAAATGAATCGACTTCTGGAATTAGCATTAAGGAATGATAATTTACCAAAGTAGCATAAATTACACATTATACTGATTATTTTAATATGAAATTCAGAGATAACGATTCGGTTGTATCCAAGCTTAAAAAAAAAAACTTAAATACAAATGAATACTTATCCGTTTAGGAAATAAATCTAATTAATGTATAATGGTTTAGGGCGTTATTTAATTTCATTAGCAACATTAAATTGATTCTGTGATTATTTAAAATAACGCCTTTAATATTTAAAAATTATTTAGATGCTGCTTTTAACGTTTAAATTGATTTTTAAGTGACTTTTTAATTTAAATTACTGAAGTAATCGAGGTCATTAGAGACAAAGTTCTAGAAAAGAACTTTATGACAAATTCTTATTACGTATCGAATTAATATATATATATGAAAGTTTTCTTTATTTAGAAAATAAAAGTATAGAATTCTAGAATTTTTCTGTAAATATTTTACAAGCGCCAAATGACGAAATCAGAGAAAGAGGTAAACAAAGAGAATGACTACTTTGTAACAGAATTTCAGATATTTCTAAACTACTTTTTAGTGATTTTGTTAAATTTAAGAAATTAATTACTCATCGCCTGTACTGTTAAATCTAAATTTATCAAAACGAAGTAAAGCAGTGATAAATGGATTTAAATTTTAAGAAAAAAACCTGAATGAAAGACTTAATTGGGCTTAATTTCTATATATTAGATCTTAGGCTTTGAAAAATTTTCCAAAACATGATCGGAAAATCATTTTATTACTCACTTAATAATAATCTATAAAAAAATTGAAAATTAGTATATTAAGTTAAATATAAATCAATAAATAAATGAGCAATGAAATATTTTTATTGATATCTTCCTTTTATGGCTGGCAAAACGAATCATGTTAAGTAATAGAAAGAAACAGATTGTAATTGCTGTGAAAATGATGACAATGGCTTATGAATACCTATAACAGATTTATTGGTAGATCTATTTATCCTAATTAAATTAAGTTTAATATTTTCTTTTGAAGTAAAAGATTATAAGTCGTCATTATATAATCATTTTAAAAATAATTTATTAAAATTGTGTAATAAAATTGTCTGTTTGGTTTACATGTTAATATGAAATAATAATTGTAAACATTATCATTAATCCTAGTAATATATATGATTGATATAATGCAAGAATCGTAATATAAATGATGATGTATTAATTAATATGAAATAAAAATTATCCTGAAAAAGATGCATTTAGATTTTTAATAAAATTTCTTCAAATATTTTAAGATTTTATTGATTTTTAAATTCTCAAATTGTAATAAAATAGTTTATTGGCTTGAACTTCATTGGCTGTTTGGCATGTTAATATTTCATATCCTTGATAAAAGTATATTTGAAGATGATATTCCAGCTCAAATACATACTCTTCATAGACTAAGTGTAAGAAAGAATATGGAATTTTTCTAGAAACGAAAGCAACATAAGAGAACAGGAAATGTATCTTTAACATAAAAGAAAAAGGATGCAGCTGTTCAATATTTTATACAATATATTAAGAATGTTTTCATAAGTTTGTCCAAACTTTCTCGATTTTGACAAGATATTTTTTGTGACGAGTCTGAAATATATATCGTAGGCTATATAAACAATTTGTGCTATATGGTTATTTTATTTTAAAATAATCATAAAAGGAAATTTTTATACAAAACAAACTTATTATATCTATTATTATTATTATTAATAATTGTTATTTCGAGTTTCCATTGGAGATGTATGTAGCTATAATTGCAAAACTACTTTCATTAAATTGAATTTGCTTCAATTTAATTATAAAACATTTAAAATTCTTTAATGTTTACACATCAGTACGTAACTCGATTTTTTTTTTCGTATTGAAAATAGTATAAAACTTTCATGGCTCCATAGGCCTATTCTTTAATTTTATGTTCTGTTAACCTAACTAACAAAATTATGTTTAATTAATACAGCATATCAAGCAAATTTAATTATATTTAAGTAAACTTTCATCACATTCCTCTTAAGAAATGGACTAGAAATTTAGATTAATAGGAATGAATCCTGGATCACTTATTTTTACTGATATGAAACACACTAATTTTCTGTCTTGCTTGCCTAACTTAATAACTGTATTATGCGTGAATTAATAACTAGTTTTCATCAAAATCAAGATAAAGTAGATTTTTATTAATGTCATTCAATAATTTCAAATGACAAATCATTTAATAAATGAGAAATGAAGAATTAAACAAGTCACTAATTGAAGATCCAGCACGTGTGAGCTTATACCAGTCAAATTTTTGAATTAAGTTCTATTAATGCCAATTATATAATATGAAGAATGTTTTGATATGACAAAGTTAAACTCGAGCTTTATATACAAGTTTACAATTATAAACTAGATCTCGTAAAATATTGATGTCACTAATTAATAAAATGATTATAAATTATTAATAAATTTTTTTTCAAAATGGAATTAATTCTTTTAAAAAATATTTATAAAAATTAAACTTTACTGAAAATTTCATAGAATATTTTATTTAAAAACATTTTTGTAAAGATTTCACACTCGAAAAGTTTGCTATTCTGATTAAATTTCTAAATATATTTTCCGTTTTATTACGGAAACATTATATAATAGAAAAAAGAATAGAAGTAGAATTGGAGAAATAAAAAAAGGAAAAATTATTTTGAATTTTCCTAAATGAAGAGAGTAGAAGAAAAAATTGTCGGTAATATTCTTTTTGTGAAGACAATATTTCGGCAAGTGGACAACTGAAGTCAGATGAGTGCAGAGGCGACCGATACTCTCTTGTTATTTCCCCCTTTTTTTCCTGTATTCGTTTTCGGTTGGTCTCTCTCTAACCAGTCTCCATGACAACTAGGCAGCTGTGACCTCATAGCAACTGTTGAGTTTTGTAGAAGGACGGTTTTCTTCTCGGGATTGAAGTCGGTTTGCATTTACTCCGTCTATTGAAGAGGAATCCCATCTCCCGAGTGCGATAAAAATTGTCATTTCTACCCGAACCATCTATAGATAAAAATAATATAAAATATATAACACTATGAGTAACTGATTTTTCAACTCAAAACTGACGTTTCAGAAATATCAAATTAGTTCAAGTATTTCATATTTTTATGTTAGATGCGTAGGAATGATAAAAAATCAATCTCAATATTTCCTTTCTTTTCTCTCTCCATCTTATTATTATTAAATCCCCCACTGCGGGGAGTTTAATTTTAAAAATATGTCGTAAAATTACCGTGTTTTGTAATTAATTATAGTAAAAATTATCCGAATAATCTTCTTTGATTAACATCATTCAATAAATTTTATTAATTTTTTACTCGTGTTTTTTGTTAAATCTTACATATTTCATCCATAATTCATAAAAGATAAAAATAAATGATTATAAAATTTTGAAATTTATAAATCGATCAAGTCATAATTTAAAAAGACTTTTTTATTTATTCATAAAAAAAAATATTTTTAAAATAAACTTCTAATAAAAATAAGAATGTTACTTAAATATTTTAAGTTTCAAAAATGATTTAAATGTTTAGCATTGTTTTGTATTATTTAATTTTGAAAACTTAATCACTTTTTCTGTTAATCTTGATTTTCTGGTATTTAAATGATATTGTCCATTAATTATTAAATTTCTTTAATTAAGCAACTAGAGCAATTTTCTTTCTCTCAAATCTACATAAAATTATCTTTATTACGTTGGCAAATTAATAATAATTGTGTGAGGATTAATAACGATTCTGATGATGATTCTATAAAATATTCGCAAGTTATCATGTTATATACTCAAAGTATTTTGCGCAAAAAATCAAATTCTACTTAGATTTTTAACGTATCAAGAAAAGATATGAAAAATTTCCTATAAATAACGTCAATCTCTGGAACCAAGATAATGATGTTCTATCTAAAAAAAAATACTTTGATATTCAATCTAACGTATGATATACCCTCCTGATCTGTTATGAGTAGTTTTTAATATTAACAGATTAATTAAAATTACGAAGAAAAATATACGTAAATCTAAATTATAATTTTTTTGTTATTTATGATCCTTTTATCTACATCGAATTATAAAAGTTGGCAAATATATTGTATCATTTAACTATTAGATGATAATTTGTAAACCACTTGACTTTGAAATGATCAAAGAAGATAGATCACGACACAATCTGTCTTTTCATCTTCACGATCTTACGTCGTAAAGATAGAATAAATGTCTTTTTTTCCATTTTTCCTCAACATGAAGGGGAATTCGACATTGAAAATAAAGAAATAAAAAGTTAAAATTTAAAATTTTTATATAATTAAACTATTCAAATAATTTTCTATTAATTTACTTATTTAGCACATTTTAATAACAAATTATATAATATTGATAATTACTTTCAACATTAATTATGAAATGTTTAATAAAACATTATTTATCTTGAGCCGAGAGATATGACATTAATGCTAACATTTTTAATTACCATTTTTATGATTTAAAAACTATTAAAAATGAATGTACATAAAAAATTATCTTGATAATTAAAGTATTTTCTACACTTGTTATCATTTATTTTTTTAAACTTTAAAATAAGAGTTTTATTGTATCATTTTTAGATTTAAAAACTGTGTATAGATTTTATCGAAACTATTCAATTAGCGCCGAAAAAATAACATTAGTGTATTAAATTACTGATTTTAATCTCTCTTCACAAATTTGTTGTATTGATTGTGACAAGATGAAACTGAGACGACAAAAAATGATCTTTAAAAGTTTTTTTTCTACCACGTTTAGTTTAATTTTTAATGTGAAAAAAACGTGATTAATAACATACTTTTTAAACTTTTTATTGAACATTCTTTTAGATTTTGATATTTTTTAACGTTTAAAAGTCAGTGACACAAAATAACTGACATTTTTCTAGTAGAAAAAATGCAAATAAAAGTGCGAGATTCAATGACGGTAAGTTAGTTTAAATCAAAGTTCGAAATCAATCTTTTTATTAGACTTAGCTTTACGGAAATCTTTAACTAATATCACGTTTTATATCAAGTTTACTCATATTTTGTTCGTTTTATATAGTTTATAGTTTATATCCGTAATTTTATAGAAATAATAGTTTAATTTTTCCATTTTCCATTTCATCCTACGAATTTCTTTTCAGAATTAAAGCATTTAACTTTAAAAACGTGGACCTAATTAACAACTTAAAGTCGCCAAAGTTTTGTGCCAGTATTATATTATTGTTAACAGTTCGTATTAAGAAAGTGCGTTTTATTTAAGATAGAATGAGGACCTCCGAATTGATATCGTAATGCCATCTAGTGTTCAAATAAGAAAATTGATACTCACTTTAATCGAGTTAGTACTAATAAACAAAAAGCTGATGTACTAAATAACCATATACGACATATATTAGAATAGATAAAGTTTGTTTTTTCGTAATTAAAAGTCGTAATTTTTTCCGATTTGTCTTTTTAAAAAAAAAATTTCACATGATTCTGAAAGAACACTTTTTTGTCAGTGTTGAGTGATTCAGCAAGTTCCACATCTTGCACAATACCCATATTCATTCTTTTTGTATCTTTTGTAATAGAAAGAGTGACTTAAAAATCGGTTAGCAGTTCTTTACAATTCCACCGTTTTCTGTTTTCTGTAAAGTTCCCCGATTACGATGCCGATCCCTGAGAGGGCCAACGGAGATTTGCTGACCCCTACTTCGTTCCCGGAGCCTTTTCCGTGGGAGACAGGAAGTCACGTGTCCCGATAGCCAATGTAAATAACTTGGGGCAGTGTCTGTAGGGACCGAATTTCTCCCACCTGTCTTGTTCAATGTTTGTCAGTCTGGAGGGAAAGTGTGAGAAAAAAAACATCGAGGTTACCCTGTCATGACTCGAAATTCGTTACGGTTTGGACTACACGGACAATTTTAAAACTGCGGTATCAAAATTAGAAACTTAATACGTCATGATATTGGGCAACAACGCCACATCCCTACGTGCTTATGAGGTGATGGGTAGTGTTACTATGACGACAAATTTGCCGCAGTGCGGGATGCATTTCTTCATTAGGATCTAAATTAGCGGAAAAAGAAAAGCAACTGCTTTCAACTACCGATTGAGATTTGCTAGAGAGAGATATTAATGATTTATATCTCCTTTTAAAACGCGCCTTTCATCATACATCCATTATCCGAAACTCATAACGTTAAAATCTTATATCGAATGGTAATTAAAAAGAAAAATTTAAATTACTTTAACGGCGATAAAAATTTATCTGAGAATTGGTCGCAAGAAGTTATTAACTTTAGCTAAAATTCGAACCTTAATTTTGTAATGTCGGTTGATGCCGTCGGGAAATTTAATACTGGCATAGTTTCGAGAGAGTGAAACGAGCAGGAGAATGGCTCGAACTTCGCCAGTGATGATGTCACAGGCCTACTGAGAGAAAATGAAATTCAAAATCCGAGGAGATGTTGCAATCGCCAAGCCACCCCATCTCCAGATTCTCCAGGTTATTCCCCGTATCATCGCTCGTAATGGATTGGCGCCAAGGAGACGGCCTTCGTTTCTATGGAAACGGTGCCGTCCCTTCCCACATGTCGAGTTGGGGAGGAAGATAGAGGGAGGGGATGGAAAATGAAATGACTGAGTGGCAAAGTGAAAGCTTGTTAACGTGTAGCCATACCCTAGGGAAGTATCGTATTGATATCTATTGCAAGTCTCACTTGTTGCACTAGTTGCTTAGCAACGTTTCGAATTGAGAGGAAAATGCTAGCGATTCAAAGATGAGATATATCAGATCAGATGCTGAGACTACATTTTTTATAATTTACCGAATGACGTTATTACATTTTAACGTTGAAATAAATTTTTTCTCGATTTTAGTGAAATTTTTTTTTAACAAACTCTTATACATTACTCGTTTCAATTAATTTTAAAGTTATTATTACAAATCATTGTAAGCATTAAATATGATTTTATCATTTATCATTTAATAATAAAAAATGAATACTTTTCAAAAATAAAATTAATAAAGATTGTTATTATTTTAAAAAAAATATCCGAAAGAAAAAAAATTATGAATTTGACATATGATTGATTACAGCTTGAATTAAAAATTATAATTTTCGCCAAAATTAATTTGTCCTCCTGAATATACGTCACTTTTTTTTTAATTGGACTATTTTCCCTATCGATTTGATTCTTCATCTAGTGGATCGGTTCGGATTATAGTAGATTATATATACCATTATCATCTTTAAAATCTTTATGTTCGTATTAGCAATCCGGAATCAAGTGTCACAATCAGAAATTAGTCAATAAACGTTGGCAAACTTAACCAATTAAAATTCAATTTTTTTTTAACTTCTGATCCTAGATCGCAATAGAGATAACAAATTTAATTTTTTAAAATTATTTGCTATTCTTGATAGAAAAGGTGATGATAATGATAATTTATAAATGAATATTATTAATAAAAGATTTTGTTTTTAATGTGAATCTTTCTATACAAAATCTTTTCGTAAATGTTGCACCTTAAAGATAAATTAATTGAAAATACTGTAATGTTTCTTTTGAAATTATTCAAATATAATTTATTAATATATTGTAAATCTACATAAATATACATATATAATAGGCTATTTAGATCATGTTCATTTATTAAAACTTTAAATTATAAATTTTATAAATCTTTTATATTTTACTTTGAAATTAACAAAAGAACAAATGCTGTAATGACAAATATTATTTTATTCTTTTAGTGAGAATTCTCATAATTAATGACTTCAAAATCATACTGAATTGTCTTTTGTATAGGTTCAATATATTTATTAAAATCGGGAATCTTATTTATTTAATAATATAGATTTTGATTTATCATTTAACATTATGTAAATGATGATATTTAACAAGTTTGAATAATCGATAGTTTTTCTGTATCTTTCCACTCCACTCTTTCATTCACTTCGCGACAAGACGACCTTAAGATGATTTAATTACAATTAAGAAACAAACTGCTGCTACTTCATTACGATAGGATAAATCTTCAATGAAGGATGTTACTGTCGTGAAGGATGCTGATTTTGAATTCGAATCGTTGATTTTTCACGGGAAGTTCCAGTCAAAGCATCGTTTATCACCCCTCGCCCATGCTGACCGGCTTTATTGTGGGTCAACTCCTCTCGTAATGGGAAAATTGAGAGTGGCTACGGTCTACAATTGCTGGTAGCTTATTATGCTTAATATATCAAACGAAATCACCATTAGTATAAATAAAATATATTATTGATCATAATATGCTTTCCAATATCCAATTCCGATCTCTCATATACTTAGTTAAAAACGTAAACATCTATTGCTCTAAACATTAAATATTAATAATTTTATTATTAATTATTTATTATAAAATATTTAAATTAATATGATCACAAGGAAACATTTGCATGTACTCAGTATTATAATTTTTATAAACTAATATACAGCTATTTTTTTTTCTTAAAATTATAACATCTTAGTAAAAATGCAAATAGTGTTATTAATAAGATAAAAATTATTATTAATATATTTTATCTTGAAAATTACGAACGTTTGAATTAATTAAATTGTATTCTTTCTTAATTTATTAACCATCTAATTAAAAAATTAAAGCATTTGAAAATGTAGTATAAAGAAACCAAAACTGTGGTTTTTCTTTGATTTTAATTTAAATCATAAAAAGAAAATAAAGAAAAATCATCATAATTTTTCTTTTAAAATTTTTTTCTATAAATTTAATATTTTTAAAATAATTTAATTTATTATAATGTTATAACATTTTATTTAGCCTGTGTTAAGTTATATTGACTTATATAGGTATGTCTAGTCAATAAATTACAGAAGTACTTATACTTTATTAAATGCAACAAGTTTATTACAAAATCTAACCAATTGTTAAATAAATTTAAAAACTTTCAAGAACTTTCAATAAAAACTTACTTTCGATTAAACTTAACGGAAAATTAAATAACATTATAGAAATAATAATAAAATATAAATAACCAAAGATGATATATTAGGACTATAATTAATAAATAGTTTTATTTAAGTATCAATCTATTTTTCTGAAATCTGATACATTATTTTTTGTATTAATATAGTAACAGTAATATACTTATATGCTTAAATAATTTAAATTATTAATTATATACTTGTAATATAAATATTAAAAAAAATGTTAATATCGAATTATTACATCATTTAGTATTAATATCAATTGATTTAAAAACTTCGAACATTTTCAATGTTAGATATTCTGTAATTGTATGACAAAACTAATCTATTTACAGAACTATATTTTGCTTAATTTTATTTTAAAAATAAATTAGAAACGATGATTAATGCTATAAAATACTTTTTTAAAGAATAAAACGATAGAAACTTATAGAAATATTGAATGTCTGAACGTTAATATTCGAACACTTTAATGTTACATTCATTAGTTTTAAATTATCTACTTAATGGTTTAGTTTTCGTATTTGATTTTAACATTTTGATATTGTCTAGATTTATTATTTTGAGAGCTAGCTATCCTGCAACTGAATTTATTCAATCGTTTCTTATCTTTTCATGGAGATTCGAATTCAGCTTCAAATAAATATTCTATTTGTCATATTTTAAGAGAGTCTGTTGTTTGGAAAGGAACTCGCCGATAGATATCTTCTATAAAGACTATATGAAACGAATTTTGTTTAGAAAAGAATGAATGTTCTCATTTTTTCTCTACGTGAAGCTCAATATCAAATTAAAATCTTCTTCAGTTAAACACTAAGCATCTTTTGAATACGATACCTTATTGAACTAAATATTAAATAGGATTCTTTACATTAAAGCTTAACTATTTTATTTTTTCCAACTAAACAGTAATAATGTCATCGAATAAAAAGAATAATTTTATACAAAAAATTGTAAATTTTTTTAAAAGATTGCAAAATTTTTGATTTCGTATCTAAATAGGTTATAAATAGATAACTTTTCAATAGAATCTGTTTTATTGTCAATAATTTATATCTGATGGTTATTTAAGAGGCGTTCGACCTATATTTTTCTATTATGATTTTTAATATTAATAGAAAATAAATTTTAAATTTCAATTCTTATTTTTCATTTACTAAGTAAAATAAATAAATTATTATCTTTAGAAATATATTAAATGCTTTCTAATTAAATTATATATTTCAAGAGTAAATATCTTAGAATTAATAATTGAAATTGTTGTTGAATTTTTAAAAATATATTGTTTTAAATATTATTATAAATATAGTCGTAATTTTCTTCTTAAATATTTGGAAATATATTTGGATATTTGGAAGATATTTTTGATCTAAGAACTTCTTATTGTTACAGGAAGTCAAGAACTGTAGTTTAACAACATTACTCTTATTTTATGAACTAAGAATAATGCTGTTAAACTACTATAGCTAAGTGTAATAAAAATTATACTCGTTATGTTTTGTAAATTTAAATATATTTTGTATTCATTTAATTCTATCGCATGTTATATTTTTAAAAAAAAACTTTTAACCGCAGTTTTGTAATGAACCCAATGGCTCTTCTTTATGTCTCTTAGTTTAATTAATTTAATAGAACTATTTAGTGCTTAACCCGACGAGTATCATATTTACATTTTATAACACGAACAAATTTGAATTGCTAACAATATAATTACAGTTCAAGAAGTTCTGTGAGATCTCTTCTAAAAACTCACTTTGAATTTTAATATCCATTTTATGATATGATCAAATGCAGTACTTTCAGATGTACTCGTTTAGATTTATATTACCCAATTATAGTTTTCAGGATTTATTTTAATAGGGCAACTCATGAATTCAATTAACATCGGGCATTATGTAATCTTAAAAGATTAGTCTAAATTAATCGGGAAACGCAATACTGTGAATCAAGTTCATCAACAGAATCCTAACGCAGACATAAGGTTTTTATACAGAAGAATATTTGAAAGGTTTCTTTAATAGAATAGTTTATCCACTCTATTTAAGAAACCTTCTATAAATTTTATAAAGGATATCACAGTAGGTCTTAGTTAAACTGAGATTACTTTCTATCCCTAGAGCATAATGATATAAATAGCCTACTTTTATATGCAATAAAAATGCTATCACATTTTTAAAGACAGTAACTGTCCTTTCTAAAAAAAGGAGGAAAATATATTGATTGTTCATGTATTGTAAGTAGCAAAACTCAAATAAATTCCCTTCCATTTAATATTACGTATTTCAGTTAACTATTGAGAAGGTAACATAAAAGCAATTTAACCTTATAAATAATTTGCCTTTCTAAAATGACCGCGACCTCTAGCGGCTAGGCGTGGTAGCGTGATGTCATACGTATCAGTTTTGAATCGGCAAACCAGCGCCATAAATCAATCTGACAGTTTTTAAGACTTCCGTCTTTCGCAACTTTTTACTTGCTTTCAAGGTCGGTAGTCTTGCGTTTTAACCAAAAACTTTTTAATACGTACATTATGAGTCTCAGATAAATAATAACTTTAAATGCCGTGTAATTAATAAAAATAATTTGTAGTCTACTCACTACAGAGTTCCGTGATAATCTATCTACCGGATGACTCTCTTCCTTATAAATATTACGTCAATTTTACGCTGATATTGGATAGTTTATTGCTTAAGTAATCTTTATAAACAATGACATAACGATTATTCAAGAATAAAAAAAAGAATAAAAACTTTTTTTCATAATAAACGTATAAAACCCATATAAAAAAATAATAACGAAATGAAAACAAAAAGTGGGCGTTGTCAAGGCAATATATGGCTGCCATTTTGGAAAATGATCAATTGAGTGACAAGTGTGTCGTATCGCAGAGGTCAAGGAGTACTACTAGTCACAGATTGTCACTGTAACTCTGAATTTATTTCATTAGAAAAAGTTTCATCCTTACGTGAGAAGACAAATAGAATGCTATTTAAGCACTTTTATTAATTATCTGAATTGTTTATCTTTATTTTTAAGTATGAAATTTGAATATAAACTATTTCATTTTTTTGTTTTCGTTAACGCGTTCTGGAACTAATGTGCGTCAATCTAACGTCATTCAGAAAGGGAAATGCGCATTTTAAGTATAATAAATTTCACGATGGCCACTTTGTTTTTTTTATTTTAAAGTTTCTATCATGGTCCTCGCTTCTGACCTTTTTTTTAATGCTAAGTTTTTGGTTTATTTCAGCAGCGATTTAGAAAGCAATAAGATAAAGCATAGAATTATTGGTCACAAGAAATTGAAATATAGATAATTTAAATGAGATTTTCTTCTAAATACGCGATTTCATTTGATAAGTTGTGTAGACTATTTACTCAATTTATTATAAAATAAAGCAATAATAATAATTAAAACTTCGGACAAAGCTTCATTGAAATTTTTATTAAGGAAAAACAAGAATTTTAATATTGAGAAAAACAAACCATTTTTGAACACGTGGAAATACAGTTTGTGTAGACTTTTTGGAATTGTAAATTTTTCTTAAATGATCAATAACTTTATAATTTTCCTACATATTTTTCTTTTATTTTGCTGGATTTCAATTAATTTCTGAAAATTGATTTTAATTTATAAAAGACACCAACTATCAACATGCCTGATGTGATAGAACTTACAGCACGGTACCGAGAATTTCAAAATCATACGAGATTGTGCTGTCACCTACCGACTAAAAATATAACTAATAAAAAGCAATTTTCTTAATTTTAATTTTATAAAATTTTATTATAATCAAATTTTAATGTCAGATTTTATATTTCATTAATATAATTAGAAAATTTTTAAAATTTAAAATAGAGAATAAAGTTTAAAAAATCGTCTTATTGGATAGACTAAATAAATTGATGATGTTAATATATACATAGTGTATATGTATATATTTGTATTAAATCATTTTTATCGATTCTATAACTAGGAGTAAATAAAATTATAAATTTTAAATAATATTTTTATTATTGATTTTTTAAAACTGTATTTTAAATATAATTAATGTTTTTTTTTTAAAATTAACTTTTAGATTCTCGAATCGATAAACAGTTTCTTTATGGATCGCTGGTTGAAATCTACTCCTCTAATGAATTTCTGATTTTTTAAAAATTCAACAGAAAAATGCTTCTGAACTGTTATGAAATATCTTCGAATTAAAACTTTAAAAAAATTATATCATTATTATTATGGACATTGTATTGATAGACAACTTAATAATTCCTTTTGTATTTTACGTCTTTTTAAAAATTAATGAATCTTCTAAAATCAACATTTTAAAATTTTGATTTATTAAAATTGAAATGTAAGTTAATGATATTTTTCTTTTATATTGCTCATTCGTCTAATTATACGGTATAATTCTTTTATGAAATAGGACAGCATTCTAATCATTATTCAAAATTCGCTTAGATGATTTTATTGTTTTGCTAAAGATAAAACGTGGTTTATTTCGTGTGTATGGGTGTGTATGTATATATATGTATACATGTGATACTCGCGCTCACAAACGTGTATATGTACACTCACACTATACACAACCACTCTAAACAACAATAGATGTACGAGATATTTACACATACATGTGTATAAATGTGTCAGATATATGCATACATATTTAGCAATATATATCTACACATACATACATTTTTTACAAAGAAAAGTATGAGTTTGAATTACAAATATTAAAACTTATATGTACCCTAATAATTAAACGTGTTTTTAAATTATTCTTTTATAGAATATATAAATCATAGAAAGTTTTGTTTAGTGATTACATCTATTTAAACTACTCATTACATACTTTCAAATTATTTATTTTCAATACTTATAAAGCTTTTATTTAAAATTTATGAATTATAACTTTATAATGAATTCATAAAATCGATATTATATTATTTAAACTTATAATTTTTAAACTATTGGAAAAGAAAACTTTAAATGTATTTACGAATTTTAATTCTTATAATTTGATAAATACAACGATTACAATAAATTTTGAAGGAATTTCTAACTTACTAATAAAGATTTTCTTACTCTTATTCTGTTATTTTCTTTTTCATTAATAACAGCACTTCTCGATTTTTATTAAAGAAATTCTTCTAATTTTTGATTAATAATTTAATAAAATTATTTTTTATGCTGAAAATATTTTAATTATAAGTTTGAAACAAATTTAATTAAGAATTTTTTTACGAAAAAAGTTTTATAATTCATATATATTTTTAATTAAGCTACACAATATTATGATCGTATTATAATCGAAAGAAAATTTAGAAAAAAAAATATTTATTACTACTGATCTAAATTTAGTTTTATAGTAAATATATATATATATATATATATATATATTTATTTATTTATTTAAAATTAAGGAAAAATTCAAGCTATAGGTTTTATTAATTAATCTTTTTTATTGAAATTTATTTATGTTGGTATGAAATAACTGTCAGAAATATTTTTTTTTCAGTTGGTAATAAATTTATTTTTTTAATTAATTAGATACATATTTTTAGAATTGTTTTTCTTAGTATTGCTCTTTGAATTGATCACTTTATATATTAATATGAAAAAATAAAAAGAGGTCAAGAAGACCGAAACTACTTTGTTTTCATTATATAACATAAGTTTCTCGAAAGCTGATTCATTCTTCAGAATTTCTACGAAGTATATTAAGCAATATAGTAGATATTTCATGCTGACGATGACGAAATTTTTGAAGGCCTATTCACCGAATGTATAAACAATTGAAATTATTCCGAGACGGAGTCATCTTTATGAATAAACTTATTCCAGACAAATCAATGAAACTTTTTTATTATTCTGATAGAATTTAAAAGCAATATTATGACTTTTTCTTACACTAATCCTTTTGTTTTAAATTTGACTTAAAAATCGCTTTATATAAATAATAATTTTATTCATTTATTCACAGTAAAAATAATGTTTTTTTATATTTTGAATTTTTTTTTAAATTTTAAAAATTATTAAAAATTAAAGAATGTTTCTTTTGTAAATTTCGAATAAAAATTTAATATTTTTAAAATATGATCTATTAGAAATATTTTGATAAATGTACGGTTAAACTAGAACACTGTCTGAAACGAACCCTCCACAAAACGAAAACTTGCCTTCAATATAAAATACTATTATAAGTTAGTAACCTGACTAACGCGGATATTGTTTTGGGTGCCAATTATATACCATAACATGAATAACGCAAAATTTTTTAACGTAACGGCAGCAAAATTTTAATTAAAACAATCTAAGTGTTGACTTTTCTTCTGACCATATACGTTTCATTGTTTTCAATGTGTCTTTAAAACATAAAACATCGGGAGAAACAATTATAGAAACTGTATGAATTGTTGAATATATATTTTTATGTTTTTTTCTTTCTTTTTCAACATTAATAAATACGTAAACTTCTATAAAAAGGAAACTTGTCAATGTAAAAAATTCTGGCCAGTACCGTTGCTTTCTGTTTCAGACATTGAGATTATTAAAGTAAATACAGTAGAATCTGTTATATAAATTTTGATTAAAGTCTTCTAATAGCAATAAATTATCCAACTTGAAGAAACAATTTGAAAACATATTAGAAAAACTCTAGTCTAAGTAGTAGAATTTATATTGATGTTAAAAATAGAATCGATTAAGAAATTTACGACATAAATGTTTATCATGTACAGTATTTGAAATTTTCAAGGTATTATTGTATAATTTATTTACTATATTGAAAGTTGTAACTGGTATTATCAGCTTTCACTTTTTTCCTCGTTTAAATATTACGAAATTTTAGTTATATATGAATAAATTATCGCTAAAATCAAATTTTTATCGTTTTTTAAAATATTAAATGACATCGTTTAAGCTTTTAAAATGAAGTCTAATAAGCTTATTATAATGTCTAAGCCTTATAAGAAATTTACATCTAGTCAAACGTTAAATTTGCACAATTTAAAGAGTAAATTTTTAATAAGAAAAGATGAATTTTAAGCAGTTTTCATAGTAGAATAATGATGTTATGCGAAAATTTAGATATTTATACAAAATGTTTAAAAATATGAATTGCTATATTATAAACATTATTTTTCAGTACTTAATTAATGAGAATTGCAAACACATGAGCATATTAATAAGTGTTAAATGATTTGTAAAAATGGTGCAATCTTTGAAAACACAATAAATGGTAAATGTACTTTCTACATAAAAATAAATATTCTATATAATTAATTTCCTAAAATTTATAGTATACATAATGAATTTTGGTGGATTTTATCTCTTTAGTTAGTTCTAAATTTATCTTCAAAATTTTGAACGAGAACAGATTCTCTTTTTCAATATAGCAAAATATGTTTCTTAGTTATTAATGCTGTCAGTATATATATTGTTTTCTTTCATTTTGACGTTTGATATGACATATTTAAAATTAATATGACAACAGTTTTACTTATATTTTAGCTATATCATCTTCTGTTCAAATTTCAAATGTTACAATTTTTAGATATCTTTTATAACATTATTATTTTTGTTTTATATTTAACTTTTTGAATGTATTCAATTATTAAATAAGATAAGAAATCGACTGAATATAATTAAAATATATCTTAATTATTCAATCTAGCGATTTAAATAGTTCAACTTTAAATAATCTTCATCCATATTAAAAGGATAAAATCGGACTTAAGCACAAGATTACAGAATTTAGAACGATTATCTCTTCGTAATGATGCTGATTACATATTTATAAAGTGAAACCCATATTAAAATCTATAGGTTATCTAAGTTTAAACAACTGATAACATATAATTATCATTTAAATTTTATCGTTTAATTCCCTCTTAGATTCAATTAAGAATTTGTAAGAGCAGCAGAAATTTCAATATGTTATTAATCAGTAACTGTGATAATTCATCTCCGTTTTACAGTCGTTGATAGATCACGCCTGCAGCAGAAAGGAATGAAATATTTAGATTTATGAATTGAAAAGGGAAAAACGTTGTAAAATTTTTCGTTAGATAGCAGACAGAATAGGAAAATTGTGTTCGCATCTGTTGAAATATTGCAATCGATTACTTTTATTATTTACATCGCATTAATCAGCATTACAAAGCATAATCAAACTACTGTGTTAATTCCAGGATGTGGTTATTAAGATGATGTTACAAGGACTTAAAAGATGGATTAATTAGCTAACTCCCCAATGAATATCTTTTAAAATAAATTTATATTTACAAATTGTGTTAAATAAAAGTTTATTATAATGAATAAAATAAACTTAATAGTTACAATTATGTTTATAAAAAATTATAAAAGTTTTATGTGTTTTAAAATATTTAGAAAGGTATATTTAAGTTTGTAATGGGAAACAAAAATTTCTTAAGCTTTATTTTATAATAATTAAAAAAAAAAATTGTTTTATTTTATTTTGCGTGATCATTCGGAGGATTTACACATTTCACTAATTACGATAAATAATACCACTTTATAAATAATTTATTTTTAATTTAATAATTTAATAGAAAGTAGAAAGCAGTAAAAAAATTGATTGATTACTGTTTTATTATTTCTATTAAGCTGCATTGAGTTGTATATTCATTTAATAGCATCTACATTCACTTGAAACAAGCCTAAATTATTCTAATATGAGAACAGCCTTTTTAAATAAATAGCCGAGTACTTCATCTCTCATCTACTAAAATTTTCTGTAAATATAAAATATAATATTCCAATCTAAAAAATTGTTTCTTTTGTCAAAACACTCGTGTTGATTTGTTTCCATTTCGAAATGAAGCTCTTAAAATATTTCTCAACGTTAAGCATACACGCACAATTTTATAAGAAAATTTAAATATGTAAAAATTACATGCAGCAACAAAAACTAATTGCTATTAATTTTTTTAATTAATTAAATCACTACATAAATTCATATAAAAAATAATCATGAGAGAAAAATTTAACTTATTTAAATATTTATTTCTGACATAATTTTAATAATTAAGCATATTGAAATTTATTGAATTTCTCATAATAGATTGATTTTTTTTTCCAAAAAGATATTTATATCTATTGTTTTCAAAGAGAATTATTCACATAATATAAAAAACTGACTGCCTACATTTTCATTTTCTTCAAACATATTTTAACTGAAATTAAAACTGAAGGAACTCATTAAATAAACGTTTCTCTGTATCACATTTTTCAATTTTTTTTCGCTTTTATATTTTAAGAAAAATTTAAAAAAATATAAATATTTATTTTTTAAATAAAAACTTCAAAATAAAATAATATTTCATTGAAATTTTAAGACATTTGATACAAAAGATCATGATTAATTTGTAGTTATATGTAAATGTAATCAACTGTTAAGGCCTTTGTTACAATGTTAAAATCAGAAGTAATTAACCGTATAATTAGCGTATAAATGAACGAAAATAAATTCTTAGTTTAGAGATATTTTAATTATTTTATTGCTTCAGAAATCAGTTTAGAAATATAATAAATCACTATTGTTCTATGATTGATGGTAGGGATATTGTATAAATCAATCCACAGATGGATCAGAGAATTTTTGAAAATTTAAAAAAAAAGTTATATAATAAATTTAGGCACATTTTATTCATAAATTAATAAGTTCGGACTCGTTTCATCAGAATAAAGTTAATTATTGAGTAATGATATTAAATATCTTTTTTTATAAAAAATAAAAATTTTACAGAGAGAATTTTCTATAATTTAATATTATAGAATGGTTGACGTTTGAAATATAAGTCTAATTGAAATATTTTCTCTATTTAAAATAAATTAGGTCTCTATTGAATTGATTTCTAAACATGATACGGATATATATTTTTTTCTGTATAATGTAATATTCTTGTAAGCGTATGCTATTTAAACGCGGTTCAGACTTTATTAGGAATAGAATAACAATATATATAAATGTATACAAAAAGTTCAGTTTTTGAATCGAGAATAGAGTAGAAAATCCAGAAATATTTTTACTGAAAAGAGAAAAATGTATGTCCGGCTGAGTTCTTTTTTTACAGTTTCTTGGGGAGTCACTTTAGCATTTCGCGGCATTCCCGCGAGTGTAACGAGATGAAAGGAAAGCGATGTCTGCCGATAGTTCTCTGGAAATAGCAATTTTCGCTGAAGGCAAATCAACAGTTGGCACAGGCTTCAATTGTTGGCACCTTGCCAGCGCCACTTACAGTAATGCAACTCCTTCGACTCATCGCTTATGCCGACTTGTTGAATCCGAATCGCTACTCTACTCCGTAAAGATTTGCAGTCTTCTTTTCACTTCAAATATAACTGCTTTGATAGAAAGAAATATTTTTCCATTTAACAGGATAAACTAGCCTATTATACACTAATATCTCAATGTGAGTTCAAGGCCTAAGGGAATAAGAATTTTACTAAAAGTTTAACATCTCTTAAGGACCAATGCAATTTATTATTAAAATATATTTATTAATACGGATTAAAATTCTTAAAAATATAAATTTGTATTGACATAAACTCACATAAAAATAATATAATATTTATAATTATGGTTTGAAAAACAGAATTATTGATCTGTAAGAATTCTACATGTTTTATACATTTGACTGAATAAATACAGTATCTATATATGGAATATTTCTTTCAAATAATTTATGAATATAGAAAATCCTAATTATCTTCGTTTCTCTGGCATTTTGAAAATATAGTCAATTAAATTTTAAATATTGAGTGTATTTATTAAAAAACAGCCTATATAGACTATAGATTCAACTCCTAATCAGTGATTATGAATCATAAATATCGTTATTAAACTCTTGACAAATTCGACTATAAAAGTGTCAATGTTTGACTTAAAAATTTTAGTTCTTACCTGTAAAGCTTCCAGGACCTTCGACTAATAACATATTATCCATTAAAGCAATATTAATGATTAGAAACTGGCGATGTCCTTGGTTTCCACGTCATTATTTTATATCCTTAAGTCATAAACAGACTAATTAACATTAAAAATATTTTAAATGTTATTTTAATCAATAGTAATTTAATTTAATACTGTTTTTCAATCTTAAAACTCTGTTTAAAAAATGATGATACAGACCTATACGTTTTTAAAAATTTGATATTTATGGTAAAATATTAGACAAAAATGAACTGACATTTGTTTGAGATTGAACATACTTTAATCAGCAGAAACGATTAAGAGATAGATTATGACACATTTTTTTTTTTACGCTAATTTATGAAGTAGATAGGGAATGCACAGCCACATCCATGATTTTTATCTAGAACCAGAACTGCTGTAGGCAAATTTTAATGTTTCTTCATTGACAGAATGACAGCCATGTCATAGAAATCTTTAATTAAAACATTTAAAATTTTAACTTTTTATTTTGCTATAGGCCTATTCTACATATCAAGATTTAAAATAAATAGCGAGATTTCCAATAACTATCTAGAAAACTTTGTCATATCATTTATATATATATATATTTTATAACAGCAACAGAAACTGCACATTTTACTTAGAAGAAAAAGCATTTTAGTATTAAAGAACTGAATAATAAACACATGGATTTCTTTTTAGTTAAGTTACAGGATAAAATAATTTTTTATACAGTATTTTCTAAACTTAATATGCATCAATCTACTGGGTAACCGCAATATGAGCTAATTTCACATTTTATGAAAGTAGGACAGGACATGGTCTAACGTCAGATCTTTATCATTTAAATTAATGTTTTTTAGAGAAAATGTTCTGTTTATATATTTTACACTTGTTTTAAAATTTACCGGTTATTTGGCGCCGTTTGTATTTTGGCCCAAAAGACCTTGATTTGATTTTGTGGCACAAATTTTTTTTTCTACGAATATTGTAGAATATTTTACGATATTTTATTGAAAACGTTACGCTATTTTATTAAAAAGCTTTTTATATAATTAAGATTTTTGACATTTTATAATAATTTTGAGGATAGGGATGAATTTTATATGAAATTGAAAATGGTAATAACGAGTAAAATCTTCATTAAGTCCGACCCTATTCGAGATATAACACATGATCCCTTCAATTTCCCAATCCCCTCGATCTTTAACCACCAAAATTTAGTAGCATCAATCTCCCTAATGCACAAACCTCCCTGCAAATTTTCAGAAATTTTCGACTAAAGACACTGAAATTATTAAGCACCAAAACCGATGGACAAAAATCATGCAATCATATACGCGCACTGACATTCATACATACAGAAAAATCCCCCGAATTTTTTTTTTGTATTTCAAGGTCCGAGCCCAAAAAATCTTGACGGGTCATTTTTTTTTACCAATTGCCATATATAACAAGAGTCGGGAAAGTAATTGTATGTAAATATTATTACATTAATTACGCAAATTAATGATTAGTAGAAAACATATAGAACATGTTACTTTTTACTTAAATAATTTCTTAGTTTTTTTATTTTAAAATATTAAAAATGAAAATTTTTTATTTTCTAAATTTTTATGAAATTATTAAATCAAATTTGCAAAGCCTTGACATTTTTATAACAAAAATAATAATTATCATAAACAAAATTTATCTGAGTACTTTACATTGAAATAATAAAAGACTGTAAAGATTGAAAATATATTTCTGCACAGATAATGTGACTTTATCAATGAGTAATACAGTATATATATAGCCTATAGTATCACAAATGTTACTCATTTAAATCTCGTTTATTAAAATTAAAATTTAATTTAATATTAGTTCAGTTTAAATTATTATAATCTTTCCACTAATAAATAAACTATAGTTGTTATGTATAGGCTAACTATAAAAATATTTAATAACGATTAAATATGAGAATTACATTTTATTTTATGTACTAAATTCATCGAATAAATTTTTGATTATTATAAATTAAATACAAAATAAATATTAAATAATAAATATAATTTTCATTTTAAAATATTTTCGTGATTTGTTATGAAATCAAAACTAATGTCACGAAATCTAATTAAATTTGTTATAACTAAAGCATCTATTTTATAATTAAATTTTTTGAATTTGTATATATTTTCTTAAATTCTATGAAATATATTTAAGTGTTGATGTTAACACTATGGGTATTTAAATTGAAACATTTCGACTGGCTTAAGCTTAAGCTTTATTACCGAGCTTACTGAGTGATTAGTTCCTTTACATGTCAAACTTGAACTAAATTACTTTAGACATTTTTTACATCAGAAATGCTATAGAACAGTCTGTTCTGGTGAAACGAGATACATCAATTATTTAGCAACGAACGATATCTAAGGTTCATATATAAAGGTCAAGCACGTGTCTTATACTCTAGAAACGAGCGAAACAGGTTGAACATGTGGAACTGTACAAGTATTAATTAACGTTCGGTTTTCTCTAACAATAGTGGAAGTAAATTGAGGTAATAAAAGCTGAAACTAATTGTTTCGAATTTTTTAAAGGATGTCACCTTATAAACGAAGTAATTTAAGAGTGTGATTATACAAAGTATTCATGATGTATATGAAGAAAATAATTAAAATAAAATATTTTTTATTTTATTCTTCGATATTTTTCTCTACTTATTATTTATATCTAATTGCATTTAACATATTTTACAATTATTTTTTTAAGCAAATGTAATTCTATACTTTAACTCTTATTGGCAAATAGCGCTTAAATTATTGATTTATATATATTTAATTTTCATAAAAATTATTATAAATTTTTTCATTCCAAATCTAATATTGATGTCTTACAAATACACTGGAAGTGTGAATAAAAAATTACAAATTGGTGAAAAAGATAAAATAAATATGATCTAATACAACTTTTAAAAATTTAATCACTTTTTTTTAATGACGTTCAGTAATTTGAATGGTAAAATCTCAACAATTTTGCTAAATTCAATATAAGGAATTAATCATAAATAATTATACAGTAAATTTAACTTAGAAAATATATCATAGAGCAATACCACAAATAAATAGCGTTGACGAAATATAAACATTATGATAAAGTTGGAAAATTATGAAATATAAAGAACGAGATATGATATTTGAAAACAAATTACTGTATTATTATAATATTATACAAATTTTTCATTATTTTGAGTGATTACACATTTAATGAGTCATTCTTAATATTTCTTTTAATTCAAAGTAACGTAAACTAAAAGTGTTGAAAGTTTTATCTCCATTTAAAAAATACACGAATTAAATTTATCGATAAAATTATTATTTTTTCCTGATTTTTTTTTTTAAATTCCTTTTCATAAGTTTCCTATTCATCTTATTAGAAAATATATCTAATACAACATAAATCTTATAGACCCGCGACGATGTTTCATTTAAAAATAATTACGTTTATTTTTTAAAAAATCAGTTAAGTTATCAATAATATATTAAATATCATAGTTTTGTACAAATCCAAAAAATGTTAACAACTATTAGTTATATTGGTTAGTGGTTAGTTACATTACCCAACTATTGATAAAGATAATTTCCATTCATAGATTCTTAAAGTAACTACCAGCACCAAAAATTCTATATTAAACATCAATTCTTTGTCTATACAATATGTTAACATCAATTGATTTTTAATTCAGTTTGTTTATTCAATTGTGGAATATTTAATCAAATAAAACAAACAAAAAAAAAATGAATAAACAATAAACTCTTTTGGGCTTATATAATTAAGTTTGTATTAATATATTTAAAAATTTCTTCTTCAATTATTATCCCTTTTTTATTTCTTAAATTTTTTATTTATAGACCTTCGTAATATATTTAGAAATGGATTTTTAAGTCTGTTCAGTTAAGATGGAAGAAATTATATCTTATGAATAACATAGTTTATCGTATAAATACAAATTATTTAGTTGACATTTCACTTTCAATTTGGAAACAAAACATTCCTATAATTCTCCTACTCAGATTTATTTATTTAACAAATCTTCAGTGATTTTTGTAGGTGACTGATACATTTTTATTACAAAAAATCAATTTTTTAAACTATTTAAATAATTATAAGCCAATTAGTAGTATAAATACACATTTATTACAAATGGAATTTCTCTTAATTGCTATAAAATAACCTATTATTATTAGTTTTTATTGTAACGGAAGGAGTTTAAATTTACTTTTATAATGTTTATAGTTATTTTATATATAAAAAACCATTTCTATTCAAAATGGGAACAATTTTATCAAATTTACTTTGTTTCTATTATGGTTTTTGACAATTTAAAAAGCTCGATTTATTCAAAATTAGTTATTTTACACTGTCTTTTTATTCTTTATTTTTTAAATCACTAAGTATATTTTGTATAGATTCCTTCTTCAGATTTTAGCGTAGTCAGCACATAAAAGTAAATAATGTTTGTCGAATGTCTATTGGAGAAAAACTACTTACATTAAAAACACATTTTGTTCTGAATATACTTTCTAAGTTAATTCTTTAGAATTTCGTCGAGTTACTATTACTTTATGTTTCTATCTAAATAGTAACTAGAATATTAGAATAACTTATAACCACCAGAATACAAAATTAATTGAAAGAATTAATTAAAAATATATACATTAAGTTGGTTGTAATTATAGCAAACAAATTAAACGCGAGGAACAGCTTTATTCCTTTAAGGCAGTAAGATGTTTTTATATTTTCGATATAAAAAATAATGCATATGAATTTTAGTCTAATATATCTCAACTGATACTTCATTAATGTATTGATTAATTGTATTTCAAATCGGACTATTTTATTTTAAAACTATATTGTATATTTAATTGTAAAACATCAATAATATTAATCGATAGCAATAAGTGTTGTAAGCAAAACGTCATTCAATAATAATTTAATATTGTTATATGATTTGTTACTCAAACTTTTATTCATTGCTTTTATGAGTTGTATTTTTATATATTAAAATTATAAAGATTTTGATAGGCAAAATTCACTGTTTTATTACAAAATATATACCATTTTTTAACTGTTTGTTTATAACAGAATGTAATCTAGGAATATTGGACGAAGTTGAAGAATTACTTCACTTATTTAATATTTATTTTCTCAGTGCGTTTAAAATTAAGATTCTAAGAAAATAAATTTACATAAATTGTTGTATTTATATTTAAAATATTTTCTGTAAATTTCTATTGATAAAATAATTAATTAAAACTTTCATAAATAAATTTTTTTAAATACTAGGAAAAATTTTTTATTTCTGTAAACATTTAAACAAAATAACATTCTTCAATTGAATTATTCTTCAAATCTTTAACAGAAAAATTATCGTTTGCTGATGTCTTACATCAAAAATCCGTTTTAAAAGATAATCCATCATCTCTTTTTATAATAACAATAAAACATAATCACTTCTACTAATGACAAATCGTGGTATTTTACTTTCCAAAAAATCGACATAATTTTCTATTTTATTTCATTTAATAATTTAATATATATCATTATCAGATTAACTTTTCATTTTCTCAGAAATAAGTTATAAATTTCCATTTTTAATGTACAATAACTTCATAAATATATCGTGATTTTATATAGTTTGTAACGAAAAGTTAATGAGCCATGATTTTGACAGAATCAATTGTCAAGTTTTAATAATTAGTTTTAAATATAGTTAAAGATGTATAGAAGTTATAGAGATTGAAAAAATAGATTTTTCTCAAAATATAAATATAATTTGGACTTATCTTGCATCTTTTTATCCGCTTCTCTTAAATCTATTATAGATAAAATTTTCAATTTTTTATATTAAATGAAAATTGTAATGATGTAAGTTTTACAAAAATTATTTTAAAAAAATAAATAAAACTCAAAAAGTAGACACTATATTTGTGAAAAATGTCAGAATTTTAATTGCATAATAATTAGAATAAAATATAATCTTATTTAGCATTTTATCACTATATTCTACAAACAAAAATAAAACATTGCGATTATTATACCATAAAGCGTATTAAGTCATATTTAATTTAATATTTTAATTTAGAATATTTTAAATATTATCAAAAAAATATATTTGAAATTAATAATTTATTTAAAGCTTTAACCTTCTAAAATTTTTATACGTTACTTCATTAAGATAAAGAATCAGTTTAAAAACGTGAAGATTATATTACATTAGATATAGGTCATCCAATCGTATATCTCTCGCTACAAATATACTGTATATAAAACCTTATAATTTCTTGATGCAATTCCCGAGGCGAAATAAAAAATAAAATATGTAGGAAAAAATATTGTTTTTCAAGATGATGTAAAGTTTATACACGCATTTTTTTTTTTTGTAAGAAATATTTTCTTTCAGATGATAATTATATTCGCTGTACTAAGAAAAAAAATCTCGATTTATGGTAATCTGTATCAAATAGTTTTCTCAACTTATTCCATTCGTGATGCAGAATTAACTTCAAAATAAGCTCCCGCATCTCTTAAAAGTAATCATTAGGCACTGAAATTTTAACTTGCTAAATTTATACCTAAAATAATACATTATTGTTATTAGACTATATATAAATTTCTTTAAGGTTCATAAGTACTTGAAATGAATTTTCCTATTCATGGCTGATGGAATAAGGCAATGCAACACATGGACGATCTGCCAAGATTGTCCATGTGTTGCATTGTCTTATTCCATCATGGACATGTATTGCAATGCCGATGTCTCCCGGGGGGATTTTCTATGGGAAACTGGCTCCTATTTAGGTGTCAGGCACGTGAAGAAAACCCGGAAAAACTCCATACGGCCAGCACAATTTTCATTACAGAATTCTGAATTTTTTAAATCAAAAAACTTAATAATTTTTACTATTATTTTTTAAAATAATAATAATAACTTTTCGCATATTAAATAACTTTGGACAAAAATAAGTTTAGTGTATTGTATATTTTACAGAAATATGAGTTTACATTATTTGAAATACTGTACTACGTTTTCATATAGGTTAATGTAAGTGTAGAAAAATGGATGATAATTTTTACATTCCTAAGGTTTTACATATTCTTTTAATGTTATCTTTATATTATCATCTCCCTTTTCTTACTTGATTACTAGGGCTGCACGATACTTGTGGCATAATTATTTGTACTTTAAATTATCATGTTTATTTTGCACAATACGGAAAAAAAATGTCACGGTGTCACAAAAATTTTTCTATCATAAAAAATACCTAAAACTCAATACTAAAATAAAATAGTAAACATTGACATGGAAAATGTACACATGAATAATTGAGTATTAAACTGAATATTTCACCTGCCTAAAATCTTTAAAAGATTACGTTCTTTTAGCCAAAATGCACAACTTAGCATTAGAAAAGTGTAAAATGTTATTTTTAACAATAAACTTTTCAAATTTGTTAAATATTTGAGCGTATTTGTAAATATTGTTTTAATCGCAAGAAAAATAATCGAATTTTATATATAAGTATATATATTTTTCCGAAGAAGTATTATTTTAGTGCAAACTAATATAACTATGTTTTAAAGAAAGCAATGCTTCTCATTGCAGAAACCATTACATTCAGACATTTAAGCTTTTAAGACTATAAATAATAACTTCAATTATTTGGTTTGACATTAAATCATTCTGAAAATTAATATATCTTTATATAAAAATAAAAGGTTTTTCTAGTTATGGAAGCTTTCAATTGTTATATATATAGGCGCACGCATGTATACACAATAATTAAAAGCTTCCATAATTCAATGCATTGATTTTATAATAAAAAGTTTTTAACAAATTCTGAAACTGTATAAATTGTATTTAGAAAACAAAAATTGCATTTAAACGAAAACATTGAAGTTGACTTGCTATACATAGGCATTATTTTTCTAATGAATTATATATTATTGTATATACTTTTAAAATGCTTTTTCCATATCAATACGCTACTATGAAATAATCGATTCTATTCGAATTTACTTTCCGGTTGTTATATTTAAGAGGGAAAGAGTGCGATAGGTTAAAACATGATCCCCAAAATTTTACATTTTTGGACTCTGATCTTAACGTCAAGAAATGAAAAAATAAAACTTTTTTTTGCATGTATGGCTGTGTGTGTGTGTGTGTGTGTGTGATGATTTTTCCATCCACTTTAAAGCTTAATAACTCCTGTGTCTTTCTTTTTTTTTTAAGTAACTTTTGATAGAATAAACCAATTGAGTTCTAACATTTTCAATGTGTATATATTATATAAATTTATTAAAACTATATTTTATCATCTTCAACTCCGAACTCTAGGTCCGGGGTAAAAACATAAAAGATGATTTCTTTTAAATGAAATTCTTTTGAGATAAATATTTTTTTGTCATATTTATCATAATTTTCATCGAAATTAGACCCGAAAGATCTTTATATGTTGTAGGAAATATTTTAAAAATAGTTAGGTGACAACTATTCTACGAGTAATCATTCGTATTAGTAATTTTATGTAATGTAATGTAAACATTATAATCGTTAATTTGATTTATGGTAATTAAACCTAAAATATAAACATTTTAATATTGAAAAAGATAATATTGATAAAATATTTTTATTCATTTTTCATTTCCATTAATATATTTAGCGACAAGATAAATATTTTAAAACTATCATTTTTCTTTTCTTCTTCTACTTTAATAAAATACGGGTTTTTTCCTTTAGTTTATTCAAGGCTTTTAAAAAATATCATCGAATTTTCTTTAAAATCCATGTCATGTAAATTTTTTTAATCTAATTAATTTTTCGTACACCAGAGTCGAAATCTTTCTATGAATAAACTGAAAAAAAGTTGATAACTTATTAAAGAAACTACAGTAATTAATGTAGTGAAATTTCTAAAATTAGCATTTAGAACTTTTTTTTTTAATACAGAAAATCTATTTTACGAAGTTCGTACAAGTTTGGTATAAACAGTAATTTCTTTTTTGAGATTGCAGAGGACCAAGCTATTTCATCAGAATAAAATATTTCTGTTGATTTAACAAAATAAACCTGATTAAAATAGGAAAAATAAAACAAATTCATTTTCAAAATCATTTCGATTTTTTCCATGTAATATTCTTGAAAAGGAATTAAAAATTCCATTAACTATAAATTCAAGTTTGAAAAATTACATTTCTATTTTTTAATAATTTACAAAGTATAGAATCGTATAATTATTAATAAAATTCTATATTTTATTATCAACATTTAATAATTAACTGTGTGATAAAGTGTAAACTGTAATGAAAAAAAAATTAATATAAAAAATATTATAAGAATTGCAGCGTTTATTGGCGAATATTTAAAATAGCAGAAAAGTTAATTTATTTAAAATATCTATATTAATAACACTGAAAAAGCATTAATAAATATATCGTGACGATAATACAGTAGAATTATTCCAGATAAATGTATATTCAGTGCTCAGTTAATTTTGACTTTTAAAATCGTTATAATATTTTATTATTGTAGAATAAATATGGAATTTAATCAGAATAAATTCAAGTTATTAATTTTTCTAATTACAGATGACGACTTATTATGCTTCTCTTTTAATTATTGAACATTTGATTCCATGGTCCGAGATAGTCGTATAAAGTAAAAAGATAATAATAAATATATATTTTTCATAAAATATTTAGAAATCTAGCGCCTGTTTAGTATTTATCTGCATTTCTTTACGCTAGAATATTGTAGAAAAGATTTAACAGTAATATATATTTTCTTGAAAAATTTTGCTTTCCATCAGAATAAATACTAAAGTAACGAACTAAGATCAACAAACATTCTATTTTTATTCATTTAATTAGAGTATTTTTATGAATCGCATCTTTCATTTCCATTCCTCTCGCATCTCATTCAACTCTTTCATGGGCGTCGAACTCAATTTCAGTGAAAATGCTTTCTATTATCCTCATTATCCTTTCATTCGAGGTGTATTATCATCAATAACTTCTGAATAAACATGTAATAATGCGTCAAAACGTGGAAGAATTTCTTATTATGACAGTATTTTTGTATAATAAAACTGATGAGGTTATTCATTCTTTTATAGCATTTAAATTAATCATGCCAATTGTTTTAAGTAGCGCCATCTTGTGTTTAAAATATTTAAAAATAATTTAAAATTAATGTGTATATATATATATTTTTTTAAAAAAATAATTCTCGAGACTTTATAAAGTTATTTTATACATTGAAAAATACTTTGAAGGGGAAAAAATGCATTTAACATTTTAATTCTAACGAAAGTATTCATTTAAATATTTTAAAAGTAAACAAATAAAAAGTTTCTAGTAAAAATATATATTAAAATTGCCCTCGAAACATTATTAAAATTGAGTAACTTAAAATAAATAATATATGTATATGCGTATTATATATTCAAAAGTTCAATTTAAAAGTTTTTATTGTCGTATGTAAATATTCAGAATCAATTTTTCTATTAAAAAAAATTAATTCGTTTAAAGCAACATTTATAAAATCTTTTTGATAAAATTTATTATTTATAACAATCCATTTTATTTATTTATAAAATATTATATTACATTACAACAACAATTTCAGATTCGATTGAATTTCTTTAATAATAAAAATAATTTTCAAATATTTATAAAATTCATAGAAATTATCGACAGTTATTAAATTTCTTTTGTTTTTTTTTACTATTAAAATTTAATCTACTGTCAAGGAATTTATTTTTAAATAATATTATACGTCTTTCTAAAAACTGAATAATATATGTACTTCTTCCTTTCTTTTCAAAGAAAAATATATTAATATTTTACAAGAGTAACTTACTTTTTTTTCGAAGAAATGAATTGAATAAATACATAAAAATTCTTGTAAAATTAACATATTTAACCGAAAAAATTGTATGTATTTTTATATTTGATTATCAGGTAATGAAATACTAAATATTATCCTTTTAAGTCAATCTTTATTAGTCCTTATCGAAGTCCAGTTTAACTTTTAAAGAAGGGGGTAAAAAAAAAAAAAAAAAAAAAAACAAAATTCGAATAGCATTTCCGCCTTTTTCTCTATAAAGAATTCAAGTTCACGGACCTCACCACCACTGGTGGTGTGGGCGCAGTTGATACTACCACAAACTCCACCCTTATAGGAATGTTGCCGAACATCTAGTTCGCAATGCCAATCTATTCTGCAATGTTTATTTTCTCCTTTATAAATTTTTAAATTTATTATTATTTTTTTTACCTCTCGCATAATAAAAGAATTACGCTGTTGTCAGTCAAGGTCATCTTCAAGGTCTTTTCCAAGGTCATAAACACTGATGGTCATTTTTTATATACAAGGTTATATCCGCATACTTGAAGTGCATTGTCCCGCTGAGATGCTTAGATGCTTATTTTATAGAAAATTATAACTATTATCATTAAGATTAGCAGAAGATCGTTAGAAAGTTGCATTGAAATTTCCGTTGATTTAAGTCTGTAATAACGACAGAAAACGTTTTTTATTTTTTTTATTAATGCATACGTTCATAACAGGAGGAAAAACGGTGAATTAACATTTTTCCAAAATTTATCAACACAGTATCTAAGTTTTGTAATATCATTAGATAAAGTTATATTTACAATAAGGTTATAGATATAACTGAGTACTTTGTGTCGGGAATGAGTCATTTTAAATACTTGGAAAAATAGAAAAAAATACTACTAAAATTTTCAAATTGCTGATGTGATCTGCGCTTAAAAGAAGATTTTGAAAAAGTCTGAACAAAAATAAATTTAATAAATCGATATCAATAAAAAAAAAGGTTTAAATAATTATAAGTTCAAAATTAATAATTATTTAATTTGTGCGTTGATATAAAAAATTTAGTTTCAATATTCATTTATTATTTTAATCAATTTTATTTCTTTCTAATCAAATATTTAAATTTATTTTTGATAAAATATGGCTTTTACGAGAGAAGAAGAAATTAATTCTTGTCATTTTGACTATTCAGAATCATAAGTTAATTTTAGATAAATTGCCAGTAATGTTTTTATAAGGTGTTCAACATTCTAAAATCTTAGATACCGAAGATTATCAGGAGGATAAAAATATGCACAATAACGAAAATATGTCCAAAATTCTGTATTAATCATAAAATGCATTGCACATGTCCATGCACAAGCGCGGTCTTTACACGCTTGCACAGATAATTTCAATGTAAATAGTCTATTGTATAGAGCTATATCTGACCTTTTATTCAGGGCCGTCGGGAGGGGAAAACGGCGATTTTTTTTTTCCTCGAGCACGGAGAAAATATAGGGCCAATAATTATTCCTACTCTATAAATTAATGTTATTTAATCTAATAAAAAAAATACAATTGTTTAAGACTGCTTTTTATTAATAAATAAATATTCTGCGTATATCATTCGCTCAAAAAAGGGGATCAAAAGGACCCGATAAAAAGCTAGAGGAGCCAACTATACTCCGTGTCCCATCAAGCTCTCGACGGCCCTGCCTGTATGCAGTGTATAGATGTCCTTGTACGTGTTGACATGGGAAATATCTTATTATATATGTAAGCCTGTAAATTATATGAGATACAGGTGATAAATGTATAGTCTAATTTATTTTATGCAAAATACATTGTTTTCTTGAATTTCGTTATTAAAAAAAATGATATTTGTGTATGAAGTATGAATGCCAATTCATTTGGTGTTGATAAGAGTAATTCCAATAAATCTATAACTTGAATTAATTATCTCTTGAGAAACAGCTTTTGCTTAGTTGCAATTATTACGTCTATAAATTTTTATTGGCTATAATAATAAGTCAGACTTTTTTATTTTTAATAAAATACATAATTTTATTATATATTATTGTTAATAAATATTATTAATTAGTTTAAATTTATATGCAAATCTTTGAGTTAAATAAATCATTTAGCATTTACTATAAATGAAGTAATAATATATCATTGGATATAAATTAGTTTAAAACGAAATATAGCCTAAATAATTTACTTAATATTAATGTCTATATTATATAAGATAAATCATTGTTTAATTACGTATTACACATAATTATTATGAAATGAAAAGGAAGAGTGACGAACTTATGGCACCCGTGGCGTGTTATCCTATGGCCGAAAAGGGTAAATCTTTTATAAAAATATTACTAAAAATATCGAAATTTAAATTTGGGTCATATCTAGGGTCCCTAGATTGCAGGCGTGGCTCAGACACAGGGTGCATTGGCACAACGCAAAAGTCGCGTGAATAAAACGAACGAGATACCGGAGGGATTCCCCAAAATTCCCCGAACAAAAATGTTTGAAGTCAATACTGTACATAGGACCCTCCTAATTCAAATTTGCCTGGATTCCAATGAATCTATAACGCGCCACTGTATGACACGCGTGCTCAAAGTGGAATGTCCAGAGAAATCATCCACGTAACGTATTACGATTTCGGTTTATCATCTTATCATCCTCTTTTTTCAATCAGCTTCTTTACATATATTCTAATTAAAGCATATTCATTTTATTTTTTGAATATCTTTATGCGTGCCGAAGTTTTAGACTTTGAATAAACATTTTTAAAGATAAGTGTGCTTACTATATGGCATGCGGACTCAGAAAGGTTAGCCATCCCTGGAATAGGAACTCTTTACCTTAGCGAAAATTATTATGCATTAAAAAATAAAAGTTTCATTAAGTGATTATTTAACATTTTCGTAAAAAATTGACTTTTAAAAATAGTTTTTGCTTTTTCCCCTGTAATTTATGCAAGATAAACAAACTAAAATAGCGAAAATATATAATCAAAGAACAAATAATTTATAATTTTCTTGTAACATTAAATCAAATTTCGATATGGTTTCGGTATTTCTGTATGATACAACGATACATTTAGATTACATGAAAAATGTTATAAATAGTTATTTTTAATTGAATATTTATATAGTTTTATATATATTCATCAATACAATATTTCAAATTAGAATTTGTTTATAAATATTAAAATTTAGGCTTGTGTCAAATTATGAATAGTGTTCTGATTTTTTTGGGAGTGGCCCGCGACATTCTTTCGATCGGAAAATATGCAATAATGTTGGGTGTAGCCTTCGATTGGTTTCATTGTTTAATAGTTTTCAATCAAATTTTCCTCTACACGATTTGTCCTTCAACAAGTTCATGATTTGCGTATTATTTCGGTCATTGTTATAATCCTCCCGGAGAAATTCGATCGGTTAACAGTTTTGTTGTCAACGATGACAAATTTCCTGTGTTAATGATTAACAATTGAAAAATGGACGAATAGAAAATCTCACCAGTTGTACTGATTGTTAAAATTAGATGTAGGATATCACAACTGTTTTTATACATAGATTAAATGAAAATACTTCTCAGATTATACACATGCAATGATATCTAGCCAAATTCAATCTAAAAATATAATTTATTTGACCTTTATCCGATACAATCTGCAAAGAATATAAAATTATCCGATCTGATACCACTGATTATCCCAAGTATTCCGTGAAAATCACAGTTATTAAGTAGTCAATAAAAAGACTACACTAATTATTTTAAATTTTCGTAATAATAATAATAATAATAATCTTATTCTTATTCTAGTGTTTATATTAACCGGCATATTTTAAAGTTATTAAGTCCTTTCAACAAATAAAAACTAAATTTCATATTCCTTTTAACCGTTTTTTTAATTTCCCATCTTTTTTAACGTAAAAAACCTAGATATTTCTAGTTTCTAATATATGATATGTTGAGTTAGAAATAAAATTTGGTGTACGAGACAACTGTACAAGATCGTTACGTTTCACTGGAAAGTTACCATACCTGTTCGTATGTTATTCGTATTCAATCTTCCGTATATGTCAGGGGTGGGCAAGCAAGAGTTCAGTGGGAACCGAAATATAGGTTTTGCAAAATGCATGGGAGCCGCAGTTCTGTACTGTCGTGGCGGATAGTATGGTAAGGCGCGCGATTTTATTATATAATATAAATATAATATAAAATAAATATTGAATTTTTTAATAAACATATTTTCACAAAATTATAAAAATAAAATTGTAAAAATAATAATAAAAAACAGAAAGTAACACTTTCAGCAAGAGCCACATGTCACTCAAAAAGAGCCGCATGTTGCTCTCGGAGCCGCATTTGCCCATGCCTGGTATATATAGACAAAATAGATTATAATAAATAAGTCTTTACGTTATACAAGTAAAATATATGTGTTAGTATAGTATGTAAACTATATAAATCTCTGTATGCACTGTATAAATAATACATATATACTACTACTAACTTCGAACATAAAAATTCCTTAATTAATTACGTAAATCGGGGTTCTCGACCTTTTTATTGCATTGACCCCCCTACATAGAAAATATTCTTTTTCATCGACCCCCCAACTGACTCCTCGAGTTTCGTCGACCCCTTTCAAAATTCCATTGATTCGAGGGGGTCGATACAGATCCCGTTGGTTGTATTTAATGAGTATGGAACAGTAATATTGCATTATTGTTGTTTTCTTGCATGAGCATGCGTTAAGTCATTTATGTTTGATGATAAATACAGGTGATCAGACAATTTTTTATTTTTATTTCAAAAATTAAAAACATTTGTTTTTATATTAGAAAGGTCACTGAATTTAAATATGTATCTTAGAAAATGTACAGGAAAACTACAATATGGCAATATGTACACATAACTAAAGGGGACTAAAGTCATGTAAATAAGACATCAGAAAATATTTGCAGAACTTTTTAGTTATTTCTTCAATGTCAGGGGGCAATATGTACACATAACTAAAGGAGAAGGAATTTGTCAAGAGTATTAAATATTGTACATCATTGTTCACAACGGGGAGGCAGGGAGCAAAACTGACTCAAAAACTATACACGTAACTAATGAATGGCCCCAAAATAGTTTATTATAAAAATATTAATACAAAAATGATATAGAATAAGCAAAATATTATGGGAAAATTCAGAAAATATATTAGAATAACTATAAACTATAATAACTATAAACTATATAAGTTTTTAGATTTTTATAGAATTTTTTTTTTTAAATCTAATTTCCTAGATTTAATTGAATATTAAATAACTATAATAAAATTTTTTAAATAGAGTTCAACACAAAATTATTCATTTAAAATATTAAATTATATAATTAGGTTGTATAATTAAATTAATTGAACTATATAATAAAGTTTATCTAGATTTTGCCCTTCAAAAATTTTCTATTGAGAACGTTTGTAGATCTGACTTTATAATTAATGTTCTTTGGACAGTTGCCATCATATTACTTTAAATGTATTTAAAAAACCGTTATTAATTAACCAACCGCCAAATAATCAAAGTCAAATATTTAACTCGACAATTTCTTGATGTGAATTAATGAACACTTTAAAATGTTTTGATAGGAGAAAAATACATAAAATGTTTTTCTTTTTTTTAACTCTTTAATCTGTTATTTCGATATGGCAATTATCCATTTTCTAATGCAATGACCAGAATTATTACGTCATATTGGCAGTGACCTATTTCTGAATTTGAAAAGAAATTTATCCTTCAGTATTTTATATAATCAACATAAAATATTTAATTATTCATTCAATTCGGCATTGAAATGTTCGGTCTATCATTAAACAAAAGAATGAAGTATCCATGAATTGATATCCAGATGTAGATTTGATTTTCATATCTATATTGTACGTATATAGATATGAAAATCAAATCTACAAATAATACAAATAATAAATAAATAAGAAAGAACAGTAAAGAAAATTTCTAGGAGAACTGTAATAAGAAAAAAAGGCTGTTACCTTTATTTAAAAATCCTTCAAATTTCGTTATAATGAGCTGTTTATTATATATTATTGTATAATACGATTTTATAATGGTGCGTGGGTCTGTATTAGAATAGCTATTTTAACCAAAAAGGAAAGAATATATAGAAAAAGATAGGGATGGGCTTCTAATAGGGACTAAACAGTGTTTATATAATGATTTTTATAATATCGAATTACCGTTTGACTGTATTATTGTCTTTTACTTGGGCTTTATTCATTTTATATCGTTAGAGAAAATAATTTTTTAAATCAAAAATAGGTCTCGACATAAACGTATTCTAACTAAAAACGTGATTATATATACTTTATTTTCTTTGTTAGTAATGTCTACTTTACGATATCGTTGCTCCATAGGTCCATATTTTATACGAAATTAGTTCTCATACGAGACCTTCTGATCATTTTATTTCATTACTTTTATTTAATTTGCAATCTGTCGTTTATTAATTTTCAACATAAATTTTTACAATTATTTACGAGCAATTATTTTATTGTGACATCGTCATAATGCCGGGTTGAAATTTTTAATAATATTTTAAATTTATTTAATATTAGTGTCTTACCTCTGCTTATTATACTTTTCCTATTTGATGAACGGCACGACTCTATTGCTATCTAACTTCTTTCAGGGGAATATTTTTGAATTGAAATAACGTGATTTCTGGTGCAAACTGGAAGATTATATTTAGTTAATCGGGGCCTCCTACTCCTAAGCTTTCCATCTGTGATCTCGATTTTCATCCATCAACTCTGTTCTCGAGATTCAGAAAGGACAGACAGACACAGATGGACTACAGTGGGAATTTGTAGGTCTGCAATTTGAAAAAAGTTGTAGATCTATAAATGACTCGGTAGAGTCGTATATCACGTTCTAGTGGCAAACTTGCATTAGGAAGTTTGAATCTCTTTTACACTTAGAACTTTAGTATCTTGAATTGAAATAACGAACTTTCTTTTATGTACAGTACATTAGAAATAACCATGCTTATAAGTATAACAGTTCTGTCCAATGAATGAGTGAGTCGATACAATGAATCGAATCAGTAATGTTGTTTCGATCAGTCGACTCCCGGTAACTAACTTACTTCCTTCAGCTGTTTCGAAACATCGTTTCGGTTTTAGTGTACTGTTCTATGATAATAAATCGGGAAAACAAGCATCGTCACAGAAGAAAGCTTCGAACTGTACTTTGTGCTTTAAAGTTCCTTCACTAATATTGCTCAAAGGTACTCTAATGTTTAGCCAAATTATTGTAGGTGCAATAGGGCACAAACTATAGCTCGAAACCTCTTCTGTAACGATGCTTGTTTTCCTGATTTATTATCATGGTGACATTGCTTCATTCAAAACTTTCTGTAGTTGTTAATAAAATACACATTACACAGACTACATGTCTTACTGTCAAATCTGGTTCTAGTATTCTTATACTACAACTTTCAAAATTTTTTTTATTTAGATGCTTTAGCTGAGTTTTACTTTTCAACTTGGTTCCGCCAGTTTTTTGTACGGGACTTTAAATATCCTCATTTTCAAGGAAATGGCTGTTAAGAGAGGTTCGTAAAAGAATTGGGAACCAACAACAAACCAGCATTCTACATATCTGCATGTATGGGGTGAGATCTGTTCAAAATACGAGATCAAAGGTCAGCATACTATCCTCAAAAAGTCTGTTGTAATCTGAAAGAATAATTGTATATTTTGTTCTCTCCAGGTGGAAACCTCTATCAGTCTATAAAGTGAATTTTAATTTATTCTTGTTTATTGGTTTGAGCTCTAAGCGTAGTAATGTCCATTTTAATCTTAATGGTATTAATATTATGTTTTCAGTCTTATTATTTTCCCTTTATCACATGATAGATTTAAAAATAATTTGTTTAATTTATCTGTGGTTTATTTATTTTTAGTATTTGTATTTGTTTGGTTGAATTATTGAGAATTGTTTATTGTATAGTTTCATGATTAAGATGATAATAAAAGAAAGATAAAGCAACATTGCACAGTCGACAACACATAAACCGCCACGCTTCGATATTTCGTATCTAAATTGATTATAATCTCAGATACAAAGTCGCAAACATCGGAAATTGTGAGTAGGCGTTTTTGAATAACTTTAGTAGGCCTATACCATTTCTTAAGATCGTTCGTTTACTCTTCAAGAATCATATCTCTCTATTCTCACGAAATTTAAAATAACTTTACGTTTTCTCGCCAAACACTTCGATATCTCATCGCATTGTAATTAACTTGTCTGATATTACCCTTTTCCTTCTGACATAGGCCTACTTATTGATAATGTTATTCGAAATACAATATTCTTTTGTGAGTAGTGAATTAATGATGCTCACATTAAAAGAATTAAATGAGAAATTAGAACTTGTATCTTTAAAGACTTACAATACTATTCCCTAGTGACACCACTGTCCAGGACTATAATAATAAATATACCGTATTTAGGCTATTCGATTCTAAACCGCACCTCAATTTCTCAACAAGTTTTCGTGAAAAAATAAAAATTACCTGTAGTAAGATTTATTTACAAAGTTCAAAAAATGAGAAGTAACAAGAAGTGAAGAATTAGGGCGTAGTTTATCTTAAAAAAATCTTAATTGCGCTCACTATCACTATTATATTGTGAAAGTGATTCATCAGTAGCACTACCACAGTTGACTTTGGGACCGGTATTGGCATCGTCATTTTCCCAAACTAAGTCGTCTTCTGTGCTCTTCATTGCATTTGTAATGCAGAATTTTTTTAAAAGGAATAATTATTTCACTGGGAAAGCAGCACTCGCCGCCTTTATTTCCCCAGAAGCGTGGTTTTCCGAATGTAGGCCTAACCAGTTTTCGTATTCTTTTCTTATGTAGTCCTTAAAAGGCTTGTTGATGCAAGCATTGAGCGGCTGCAGTTGGCTCGTCATGCTGCCCGGAATTATCACCAATTCACAAATTTTGTTTGTTTTAATTTATTTTTTAGAGTTAAAACACATCAACAGGTTAAAGATACTACAAAATAAGCGATCCAATATTATCCTATAGCAATCGACGGATCGTTTCCGGAAAAAGGATCCTGACTAAAAAATACTGATCGGATGACGATGAAATTAGGTTAGGGGATAGTAGACATGATATAAATAGATTTAAAATACTTTAAAAATTGTCTTTTCAGCTAAAATTTAGCCACCTTCGAGTGTAAGTCGCAGATTCGAATGATTTTCGGGGACATTAAAATGGGGGAAAATTAATTTAGAATCGAATAAATACGGTAAATTAAGTCAGACACAAAAATAAGTTTCTTTAAAAGTACTTTCGAACATACAAAGGATCTCCTGAAAGTAACATTACCTTTATTTGAGACTAAGTACCACAAAATTTGCAAAGATGTTAAAAGCTTCACCAAAAATCTTTTATCGTTTTTCAAACGTATTTATTACTATGATCACCCCCTATTATATGCCGTTTGTAAGTACTGTACATAACGGTTTTCTGTAAATGAAAGTACTTCTTTTTGTTACTTTGAAATCTACAACTGTAAGTTTATCTTTAAAGGTGTAATTTTTAAGCTAAATTTGGTGATATTTTGGTAAATTAACTGGCAATATTTATTATCGTTCATCTCAATTTTATAAAGTAGATAAATACTGTAATATATTCAAGTTTATTTGAAAACAAAATTCTTTCTTTATCTATTCAACCTAGAAAGATTCCTATTATAGCCTACCGGCTAAATTGAAACCTTAAATTTTCTTCTCGCTTTATCTAAAATGACATGGATGAAGTCCGAATTTTAAGTTTTGTTCTTGTTTCATCTATAAGTTTTTTAAAAATATCAATTTTATCCACTTGTGACTTAATAAAGCGCGCTTCGTATGGATGAAGTTCAAAATTACTAGATTGTTTCTTGCTTAAACTTGGATTAACTGGCTAATGCTAACTTTATCCCAGCTTTATTTGATTCGCGGACTTTAGCCGTAACACGTTAAATTTCATCAGGCTAAATGCACTGTACGGTATTGAAGTAATTTACGTTATTGTAAATGATGACTTTCATCAAGTCACAAGTGGATAAAACTGACATTTTCCAAAAACGGGATATATGAAGCAAGAGCAAAACTTAAAATTCAAACTTTATCCATGCCATTTTGGATAAAGCGAAAAGAAATTTTAGGGTTTCGCTTTAGCGGGTATAATCGGAAAGCTTTCTAGGTTGGATGGATAAAAAATTTTGTTTTCAAATCAGCTTGAATGTAATACAGTATTTCTCTACTGTATAAAATTGAGATGAACGATAATAAATGTTAATAATAAATTTGCACGAAACTCTAGACTAATTATTATTATTATAATAGATTAATTTTAAAAAATAATTAAAAAACTAAGAATTACGAAGCATCAAAACTAAAACAGTTTTGATGAAATTTTTATGAAATTTGTTTAAATTCTAATTGGAATTATAAAATTACTTGAAAGTTCAAATATGTAACGTCATATTATTACAATGCATTGTGCAGTATTTAAATTCTGAAAGTAAATTAACAAATTTGTCATTTAAATTAATTTATTTATCATTTAAATTAGCATAATTTAAATGTAATTAAAATTAATGTACAGTACTCAAGTTGTATCTACAACTATAGTGATCTCATTATCATCAATATCGTTGCAATTAGTATAATCAACAGTAATTGTTACTGAATCCTGTATTGCTCGACATGTTAGAAAATTATGGGTATATTTCATCATTTAATATATATATATACGTAACAATGATTTAGCTTCATTAAATTTTACATACGTAATATGTAATTTTATTCTTTTCTTGTTAACAATCTATAAAATATACACAGAACATGTTTCAGATTATTCTTTAGGTCAATAAATTATTGAAACAGTATTTGAGATTGATTTGTGATTAAGACTCCTAATAACTTACTGTATAAATTAATTTTAAATAGAATGATATGAAAATATTTAGTATCTTAATTGTTAAATAGATTATTATTATGTTTTTTTTTTTTTTTAATTTAAGTATCATTTTTAGCAATTTTCGTCGTAACCACGTAGCTATTATTTACCATTTAAATTATGACACTGATATAGGGGTAAGTTTCGTAATGTAAGGATTTTTGAAAGGTAAGGAAAATACCTTACCTTTCGAAGCCCTCATAAGATTGCATATTGAATATAACACGCTGTCTTACGAGGGGTTTTCGAAACATGATGTTATTTTCTGATTAACATAGATTCCCGTTTTACCTTTTCTTAAATAAAGGGGACCTATTTGATGGAATGACATCAAAATATTAGTATCAAAGACGTGCATCGAGATATTACCAATGGTACTATGACATCTTTTTGGTTAATATATTTTGAAAACTTTCTTCCAAGATTCAGGATCATACAGTAGAGAGTCGTTAATCAGAACACTGGTAATCGGCACGATTTTCAGTCGGACTGTGTCGTGCTGAATCGAACGTTTTTGATACTAAATTTACTTCTAAAGTATAATTTTCATGTTTTTATATTCTTCAATATATTTATTTTGTTTGTACAAAATGCAGAAATAATTTTTAACGATACGATAGCCTCGATTATTATTATAAAAATTTTCGTTAGGCTTAAAATCGACGAAAATTCAACACGAAGCGACACGCAACGGAGAAAAATTTGAACATTGGACAGGTTAATGCAGTGGTTTCCAACCTGTGGAGCGCGCCCCCCAGGGGGCCGCGAGACTGTTGCAAGGGGAGCATGCAGCTGTTTCCAAAATATCATTTTCGAATACAAACCAAAAAAGTCGAATAGGTGTCAAAAAAATGAATCAGCAAAATAGGTATACGTAATCCACAATCCTCGCCGCGAATTTTTCGGGTACAAATGCTAAAACATCCAGCCATACTCTTGCTGGAACGAAAACATCTCGCTTTCGCGTTTGGAGCCGAGCGCCGGCGGGGCGAGGAAACAAAAGACAAGCACTCGGAACATCCCGGGTATTCTCGTGCTTACTCGCGCCAAACTTCAGTAAACAGAAGCATCTGTTTTTTTTCTGTTGTCTATGAACAGAATTAGTTCGTTAGTAGTGCTTGCGATAACCACGTTGATATATAGAATGAAACACTTCGCTTTGGTAACTTCTAAATTAATATTGAGGTAAATTTCATAACTGTTATAACAGTACATTATTTTTAGTACATTTAAAATTATTATTTCTTATAATAAATAATTATTTTTTATGTATATTTTTACATAATATTGTATACTATTTTGTAGCCCATTAAATAAATTATAATATCAGTTGAGTATTTATGAAATTAGATTGTTAGAAAAATTAAGGGGGCGCAACAATTTTTTTAAGGGGGGCGCAGGTACAAAAAGGTTGGAAACCACTGGGTTAATGTATTTTTTCGTACATAATCGGTAATCGGAACAACCCCAGTCCCCAATTGATTCCGATTTTCGACTCTCTACTGTAATTATATATTTATTTTGAACAAATCTTTAGTGCTGTCGGAATTAGGGTTGCCAACATTTGCCAACTACTGGCCTGGAGGATTGCCCCCCCAAAATAAACAGTCACAATATTTTATTTAGTCAATAATTATATTATCATATACGAGTACAGTATATATATTTATATATAGTATTACACAGTTAACAATCCAACATTATTTTATATAGTAAGTATAATTGTAATGCTTCTTATTTCTTAAAATTATATTTTTTTTCTGATTTTGCTACTTGCAATAATTTTTTTTGGTCATGTTGAAATAAATAAGAATGAAAAGCTTCGCAGCTCATGTCGAAATTAATTCGAATGCCTAACTCTGCTTTAACGAGCTCCACTCGCATTCTACTTCTATCATTTCTCCAAGCAGATTCCATTATAGAAAAAATTCTTTCCACAAATGCATTGCTTACAGGTACACTTAGAACTTTGCCAACAATTTGTTTGATTTCAGTCACATCAAGGGTTTTAAAACTAGACACCCATATTTTTTCTGTTGATAACACCTCATTTCAAAGTTTTTCTAAATTGTTATTTTGAATTAAAATTATTTTGTCATATAGAATATCTTCATTATAGTAATAAGTATTAAAACTTTATCACAAAAAAGGATATTTTAAAAAATTACTTCTACAGACAATTTCAATTTTTACTTAGAAATAAATAAATTCATTTATTATAAAGGAGACAAACAAAAATTTATTTGAAAAACACAAATATTTGTTTTATTTGGGTCTCTAATTAATAAAAAACGACGAAACACCATTTTAAAGTGCATTTTTATTCAAATAATATATTTATAAATAATATGTAGCCAAAAACGCAGCCAAGTCAAATTTCTCTAGCCCAAAAAGTAGCCAATGTGCCAAATGATATTTTTTATGCCAAACTGATAAAAGGATAGCCAAATTTTGCACAAAGTAGCCAAATCTGGCAACGTTGCCTATGGTAGCGAAATATGGCGACCCTTCCAGTAATCTCGATGACATGAGTGTTTAGTAATGAAATGTAAATGGTGCTTATCGTAATGATGATTTTGTATGCAAATTTTCAACAAAAGTTTTTGATCTGGAAATATGAGGAATAATGTGAATGTTACAGAATAATTAACAAACCGATTTTAAATTTTATTATTAAAGAATAATAAGTAAAACATTGATATTCCTGGTGAAATTACTAGTAAAACTGGAGACCGGATAAATGTCACCAAAACTGGAGTCTCCAGGCGAAAATGACACGGTTGGTAACCCTAGTCGGAATGCTTGTTCACAAATTTAATATTGCATAAAATTTTTATGTGAGCAAATATTTTGGGTATTTTCATACACTAAACATTGGCTAATGCAAAGGTAATAAAACGCATAAAATGTATAGGATACGTTTAATTAACTATAAAAGTCAAAAAAATTTTTTAATGGAAATAAAATTATTGAACAAAAACTAAACCAATCATAATTACGTTTAATTGTTAATTATGCAATAAGCTATATTCTATAAATATTTATTATGACAATTGCAAAATGCATTTTAAAGAAAATTAATAAATACTAAATTGTGTTTTTAGTTATTGATAAATTTTCAAGACTTTACATATTTCTCAGAAACTAAATTATAATTTAAGCCAATGTCAGTTTGCATAGATCTCGACAATTTTTAAACTTTTATTACCTTATTTATACATACAGTAAATATAGTGTGGACTATTGTAATATGCATAAGAGCTAAAAATGAAAGTTGTTTATATAGGGATAATTTGCCTAATTTGTTCCAATATTGAAAAAATAATAATCCCAAAATTTGGTAACAACCGCCATAAATTTAGCCAAGTTCGAAATATTAAAAATAAGAAAAATAGTCAGATGGCACATTTTGAATCCTCCATTATGAACAAAAGGACCATCCTAATACATCCTATTTATGCAAAATTATTCTCAATTCTTTATAGCAGTTATATTTGTTATTTATTCATAATTCAGGAGATTTTACTTTTAAGTAATTTGTCATTATAAAACTATTGCTATTTCTTTTAATCTTTCCATGAAAAAATTTTGACTTTTTAATAAATTTTCCCAATTACACCTATAAACAATATATTTAAATACAATACAAATATGCACCTTTATATACCTTTATTCTTTCTCATGCAATACCATTTTACACAATATCAATGTAGTATATAATTTAACATGGAATGATTTTTATATTTAATATACCAATAATAATTTTTATTTTTAATAGATCTATAAAAATTGATGCAGAAAAGAACAAACAGAAAACTGTAAGATGCAAAATCCTATACAAAACTGTTTATTTAAACTTAACAATAAAATGAGTACATATGCTCATTTGATTGTATCATTAGAAGTTACACAGCCCAAATCTTGACTTATATAGTATCTTGGCAAGAGACGTCACTGGTATCCTTGTTGATAATTTGCAACGGGACGAGGATAACCGACCTGAGGACCACGAGAATACGGATTTGGTCCTCCGGATGTTGGTGGAGCGACTCCCGGAGTCGGAGAAGGCGAACAGCCGGAGGGCGGATAAGGTTGACCCTGTTGATATCCTTGACTTGTAGCTGGTACTTGGTAAGTTGATCCTCCAGGTCCAAAACTCTGAGAACCTCCAGAAGGAGCATTATAAGGTACAGCTTTACTGAAAAATAAAATGTTTTCAGTGAATACTATTAATTTATATATCCAATGTCAATTAATAAATAATAACATTATACATTCTGAAGCTGATATTTATATAGATTTATTGTTCCTCCTCTGGACAAGCTATAAGAATTACTTTTTTTTTTAACCTTAAATTTTGTTTTTCTTTAATTACTGATATATTAGTTTGAAGAAAATTTTCTTTATTCTAATTCATTGGAAATAGCTTTTGTAGCATTTTTCTAATAAGGATTATTTAGTATTATGGACATCTGTATAAAACAAATATTCAAATTAAAATGCATCATGATTGACCAAACAAAATTTATTTCAGAAATTAATATGTATGAGGACAAAGTTAAAACACTCATTGTCAATGCATAAATAGTTAAAATAAAATAAGCATCAAACAGATTGATCATTTTAAAGTAACATGATGCAACTATTGCAAACAAATGCTCCTGAAATAATAATTATATTTCAGGAGCATTTGTTCACTGTTATAAATATTTCATTTACAAGCCTTTTGAATGTATTATTAACTACAGTATATTGAAAATGTTTAATGAATTAGTCTAAAAAAGAAAAAAGTATTTCTCATTGCTTCAGTACTAATTTTCAAAAAGCTTAATAATTTCATAATTTTTATTTGATAATGATGGAACTTTATTAAAAAATACTAATATATATAATGTTTGAGAATAGAATATTGCTACAATATTTTAAAGATTTGTATAATTTTAAACAAACTTAAAGACTACTGTTAGTTTATCAAATTGATGGGAGGAAAGATGACTTAATATTTGGATAACCTTCAAAAATAAATCTTTGTTCTAACTTCACATTATACATCATTTCATCTGTCAACTAATGCATAATTTCTGATTATATAAAAATGAAAGTGTTTTTTTTTTATTTCATTCATGTATAATTTTGAGAAAATGAATGAATAACAAAAAAATATATGATGATTCTTATATTTTATGACAAAAAAGTATTAAAAATAATTATAAGTAATCTGACAAAATGATATCAAATTGAATGTAACTAAATAAATGCATTTATCAGATTCATAATGGCAAAAGAAATCAACTTTTAAAAATGATAGTTTGATCATTGTCATCAGAGCCGTAACTAGCCATTTCTGTGCCCTGTGCCCTGTGCAAGAATTTGAATTTAGGCCCCTTAATTTATTTGGTTTGGGAAAATATTAAAAATCTATTGTAATGTATTTGTTTTAAGATTTATTTTAATTGAACTTTTCTGGCTTTTATTTCAGCAAATTCATTAATTACATCAATTTAGCAATTAAAAAAATCCCCGGACAGATTTATTTTTGTTACAAAATGTTACCTGTACAGATTTCTAGCTCTACACCTGTAGAAAAATCTAAAAATACGGTTTTGTATATCGTAATAATATCAATTGTTGCCAGAGAGTGCTATAGAGAAAAATCTGTAAATTTGAAAACTATAAACATAAATTTGAATTTCTCAAAAAATAAATAAAAAAAAATTTTAAAAGTCGCTACTTTTGGCTGATTTGTCTGCGGTTGCCGAACGTCACTACGTCCCTCTAAAAGTCGCCACGATTGGGAACACTGGCAAGCAGACATCTAGGGTCTAAGTAAGGCAAAATGTAATCGCCAAACTGCGCTGTAGAAAGGCGGAAAAATTTAAAATTTAAAAATATAATTTCTTGTGAACAGCAGTTTGGGCCCCCCTTCCAAGTGGGCCCTGTGCGGGTGCACCTGTTGCACATGCCTAGTTATGGCTCTGGCCCAGACTTCACACTGAATGACTATAAGCTTCAAGTGAGTGAACAGATGTAAAAGCATGAAACTTTAACATCAAACACTTCTTCAGAAGTTCAAATGAGAAGTGGAAGGCTAGTGTGAAAGGTTGGCAATCTTCTTTGACGAGGATATAGAAAAGCTGATATCACAGTATGATAAAATGTCTAAATAAAAATTGCAATTATGAAGTAGCTGAAAAGTGTATTTAACTTTTGTAATTTAAAACAGTTTTATCTTCACTAATAGTTTTTTTTCACTCTTAATGTGCCAGAAAAAAAATAAATAAATATCTGCTTGAAGCATCCTGGTTAAAAACTGCTAAGTGCTGATCAGCACTAGCATTTCTTATTGGACCTTGTGTACTTTTAGTAATATGCATAACTCTGTGGGATGTCACAGGAAAAAATTACCCAACTTGGTAATTTTTTCCTGCAACACTCCTTCCAAAATAATTACCAAAATTACTATTAGAAAAAGGTTGAAAACATTGTATTATGCAGATAGAATACTAAATATTTTGTTCTATAAGTAAATAAAATTTTTATTGAATAGCACAGTAGTAAATGTAAATACTTGAAAAAAGATAGTAATAAGATTAGATGGTTAACTTTAAATTCAGAAAACACTGATAAAATAAATATTAAAAATTTAGTCTTAAATAGTTCTAATTTTGTGAGAAAGTGCAATGAACAATGTTTTTATACAAAGTCAATATGATTGCTATTAATTCATTGTTAATTATTGAGTTACAAAAGGAATTAAAATTAATTATCTATAGTTTAGATTTTTCTTATTTGAAAATAGTTATCTGAAAGCTCCAAATATTATCTTCATTTACCATTTTGTTTGCTTTATACATTTAATTCTTTTCATTGCAGTAGCAATTTTGTAAAGTTACATTTTAATAAATTAAAGAACTCATATTCCTGGAGAAATTAAGAATGTACTGAAACAGTTTAAATTTCAGTCAAAAATCTTAAAATTGGATATTGACAAAACAACAAAGAAATTAGAAATGCAAAATACAACTATTACTTCTGATATCATTGATAAAATAGTAAAAATAAAACGCATTTTACATCTCTGTGGTAACGTCTATTCAAAATTTTGTCTGAACATGCAAAGAAGGTTCAGAAGAAATTTGCAGTAGAAAAAAAATATGACAATACTACATTTTTGTGGCTAATGTCTGAACTAAGCCTATAAATATTAATCAGGGAAATTCACCAAAATACAAGAAACTTTTGAATTTCATTTTTAAAACAAATGTTGTACACATGTTTCTCACCACTTTAGTAAATTGAAACACTCATCCTTACTGCATGTGCATGATCATGTAAGTAGGCAGCAATGCAACAGTTACAGAACCATGGTTTTGATTTTTACAGAAAACAGTTTTGAAATAAAAACAGAAACCAAAAAAGAATCTATTTAATGAGCAAAATTGTTTTGTTGGCTCAAATTAAAATGAAATAGTCATTCGTTTCCAACATGGAAAGTTTGAAAATTAATAAACTGTGCTTAAAAACACTCTGAATTATCCCAATTAAATAGCTTAATAGAAGTTTTATCAACATTTTGTGAACATTACGAAAAAATAGAATTTTTTTTTTTTTTACTATATTTGCCTTAAATTATAATAATTTAATTTTGAAAATGTGACCATATTTTTGGAAGAAAAAACAAAATAATAATGTACAATTTTTTGCAAAAAAATTATGACAATGAAAAAGTCAAAGAAATTTGACATTTTTGGATGTCAAAAAGTTGATTAATTATGCCACATGCTAAAAGTAGGTCATTCATGGCATTGACTTCAATTTTACTTCATGTATTACATCAAGTTTATAACTGTATGCGCTATCCTATGATGATGATGTGCGCTGAAATTAAAGCATTATTTTAATTTTTAACGAAATATCAAATAATAAATATTTTAATTGAAAACTTTTACATTAATTTATTAGTTTAGTGTTGGGCAGAAAATTAGTAATAATACAGTCTATTGTATATGTAGTTTGGAAAATTATTAATTAGTTTGTAATTGTTTTATTTTTTGTGCAATAATTTTTGGATCCACAAAATACTCTTCATCCTTGCACTCCTTAAATAAATTTTATATATAAAACAAAAGTAAAAATTTTACAAAGTATTTCATACTTTGCACTAATATCAGTTATTTTAATGACTCTTATTTGCAATTGATTTTACACTATATTGGACAGATTATCTTTAACATCAGGAATCTAGAGAATATTTTCAAACCTATTTTCAAACCAAGGATCTTTCTAAATGCAATGATGTTTTTCTTCAGTTTATTTTAAGATTTACTTTGTATAACTTATAAAATATATTAATTATTGTTATTGGTAATTTTTAATTAAAATTGAATTAAAATTCTTTTTTATGAATTGTAAACTAGTCATGTATGGCTAAAAAATCAATTGGTTCTTGTCTCAAAAAGACAGATTGTTACATTGAAATCTTACACTGTATTTGTTATCTTTTTAGACATAACAGAATTATTTCCAGAGAAAACTCAATGATAAGTAATTGAGTTTTTCAGATGTTATTCTACTTCGTATCAATTTTATAAATAAAATAATAGTTAAAACTAATACATACTGTATATTACAAACAATGGATATTTATAATTTGCCATTGAAATAAAAATGTTTAAAACACTCTGCCTGTAATCATGGCTGTAGAGTTGGTGTATGTTGTTATTTAATGAAAAAATATGATGATTAGAAAAATAAATAGAATATAAAATTAAATGAAAAAGAAATTTTCTGAGTTACTTATTATTTTTTAACATTAAACCTTTAACTTTATTATTAAATATTTTAAGTAGATGTAAACAAATTGAGTGAGACAAATCAAACAAAATTATATTTTTTGAATTAATAATAATTATTATTATAAAATCAATGCTGATACTTATGTAAATGATTAATAATTTTTTGGATTTTGACATTCAAATACATTATTTTTACCATTTATTGAAAACTTAACTACATTTGCAGTAAACTAAAATTAAATAAAAATATATGGGTCAAAATAATTTGGCTCACATAAAAATCTGCAAGCCAGTGCAATAAAAAAATTGTAATATTTTTATTTATGTATATTTTTTCACATATTACTGCATAAGTTACAAGAATGATTCTGAATATCAGATATTAATCACAAACAATTTTCTATGCAACATCACTTGCTCTATTATTTATTTTAACCAGTGTACCGTAGATATTAAGTTTAGTATGGTCGCTTATTAAAATTTTAAGATTGGCACAAATATAAAAATATGTTAAGTTATTCATTGAAATTATTTAAATAAACATACAAAGTCAAATCTAGGATTAATGAATGCACTATTCTCCTTGTAAACAATTTCACATAATAATAAGAATAACTATTTATATAGATTAGCTATAATGTCAAACATTTGCCATGCAATAAATCCTTAATATTATCTTGTTTTTTATCTTTGAGTGAAAATAGCTGACAAATTGCAAAAGAAAAGAAACCAAATAAATTATATTTTGTCTTAGAAAAGCATTTGTTTATTTTTAAAAAATTCTCCGCAATCCTAAGACAAAATTAAAAATTATTATTAATTAACCACTTATATCTGAAATTTAATCATATCAAAAATAGTCTGCAGAAATTTAATTGAAAAATTTTCATTCATTATTTAAACTTTAGAAATATTTTAATACAGATTCTAGATATTTTTATTGTGCATGGAGAATATTAAAATACAGGAAGTTTATAAAATCCAATCTGACATCAGGATATGATAAAGTTTAAGATTATAAAGAAATAACATTGTAATTTATTAGATAAACATTTCTTCAACATAGTAAAATAATCATGCCAATAAAATTTCATGGTGTGAGTTAATCTTTTAATTTAAAATTCTAATGACAAAAAGAAAAAGAAAGGGATGGACTTAAACCACAAATTTGTTAAATCAAGTCATAAAAATAGTCACAAAATTGCATTATAGATGACAGTCAGAGTTTCTTGGCATAACAAACTGATCTATCACTTGACTAAAGATTTTTCTGTATAATGTTCAATAATAATTTATTACGATCAAGATTATATGCATATTATAACATTGACAAATTTCAAAAGTTTTGCCATTAATATTGTAATGCACTGAATATAACAGTTTTTTATCACAATAAAATAATCCATTGATTGTTATAGTTATGAATTATATCATCATCATCATAAATTTTCTATTAAGATTAATAGAAATAGTTTTTCCTAATCAACTGTTCTCTTAATGCCATCTGTTGAGATTCTAGTTAATTAAAATCTTTTAAAAGAATAATCAACAAATTTTTTTCTGTTCATGAAAACAGTTCCAACTGATTTAATTTTTCTGTATTTTCATATTACATTTTCTTTTATTCATGATAGCAATACTATTCATAATAAAATACAACACAAAAACATCTTATGAGCAACAACAGTCAATGGATTTTTGGGTTATTTTTAATTACTAAATTAACAAAATTTGATATTAAATTGAATTTTTGTTATTAAATTAATAAAGAAACATTTACATCTAGTAAATGTTTCTTTATTAATTTAATAACAAAAATAATCCAAAAAATCCAGAAACAAGTTGTGTACCTTTCCTGGCTGTTACAAGATTTTATTTAAAAAGTAACTTTTGTATTATAACAAAAAGGCAAAAAGCTTAATTTCAAAGATAGAGATGAGTTTTAAAAAATTCTAAATGCTAATAATGAGTAAAATCTTCATTAAGTCTGACCACACTTGAGATGTGACATGACCTTCCTTAATCTCCCCACACACTTTACTTTTAACCACCAAAATTTAATGGCATCAATGCCTCTTATATACAAGATACTGTGCCAAATTTGATTACTTAATCATTACCCAATCCTGTGATATTAAATGAAATAGACACCAGTGCATACATCAAATTTTTTTTTTTTTGACTACTTTGGCTTCAGACAGTCTCAAAACATGGAGATTTGCAAAAATCCCAGATGGTCAAATGCAACATGATTCCAATACTACCCTTGTTATGTATACATATTAGCAGGAAAGTAAAATCCAGTAATTTTAGTATCACTTGATTATTCAAATAGAATTTGGATATTGTTGTACAAGCAATATATATAAATGATGAATAGCAATGTACTCTGATTGCAATTAAACCTACCAAACTTATTTAAGAAAAAGATTCATTTTTTGATAGATCAGAGCTATTTTTAAAAATCCAAAAGAAATTTAAACTTAATTTTTGTGTGGAAGAAAGAAATTTCTTAGACTGACCTTTACTAACCAGCACAAAATTTAAGGTTATTCTGAAATTTTTAAGCCAGTTAAAATAAATAAACAAACAAACATGACTGTTGGAAAAAAATCATGTATACACAAAAAGTCAATCAGTACAATAATGCAATCTCAATAAATAGAAAATACTTTCTAAAAATATTTAAGCCAATGAAAAACTAATTTTAAAAAACATCTTTAAAACTCACAGCTTTTTAAAAATATACAGATGAATAGTTTATAAATATATTTGAGTACAGTTAGTTAAATTACTTAAATAATAATTCTAAATAAAACTACTGGCAAAAAAGTATTTAAATATGATATAAGAGAATAAAATTGTTTAGTTTGAGCTTGTTTTACAAGAAAATAAAAATGTAATGTTCAAAACAAAAATACACAATTTGTTCATTAGGTTATTACGTGTTAATCACTAATTCTTTAATTTCAAATGAATAAACCAAACCATTTTCTCAAAAAAAAAAAAATTTTTTTTTTTACAATAAGCAAGTATTGAAAAAAGTTTTTGAACATGGCTCTAAGTTTACAGATTTTAGCATTCTAATTTGAATGGAAAAAACCATTAGCTTTAAGAGGTGTGTTTACATCATTTTCTAAGAAAATAAGCAAAGACAGGTAAAATATTGATAAACAAAGGTCACAATCAAGTATTTATTAATGACATGAGAAAAGCAAATTATAAAGCTATTACAGGATGGAAAATCCATACAGAAGTTGCAGTGTGTTGGTGTGTTGTTAGGAAGTTTAAAGACATAGGAGACACAAAAAAATTGTGTCAGAAGTAATTGTCCTAAAAATCAGCAAAACTCATGATCACCTGTTGAAAAAAATGTTAAAAACATCTAAAAATGTCTTCCAAACAATTAAATGGGGAATAGCAAAAAAATAATACTGTCTGAGAGAACAGTAAGAAATAAGTTGAATGACATGAGATTTTCATTTGCAAAGCCAAAAACAAAATGCTTTCTGACCAGAAATAAAAAAAAAAAAAAACTAAAATGATCAAGACAACACAAAAATTAGTTTTTTCCATCCTTCTATGGTATATGCCTAGACCATCATGCAGTGTTTCAATGATGTCTGTTCAATGATGTGGCCAGATGGAATAAAGTATGACTTGTGTGGGAAGTGTCACCAGATCAAGCTTTGTATATGATTTCAGCATTTTCAAACTTGAAAATGATGTACCCTAACTTTAAACATGTAACTTGCATCACACATGCCCTATACAGAGTTTGTGAATCCATTTGTGTTGAATACAGCAAAGCCAATGACTTTATATTAGAGATGAGATGGACATTTTAAAAGTATTTTTTTTTTCATCTTCAGCTGTACAGGGAAATAATGAATTTAAAGCTTCCTCCTGAATCTATAATTATGTGATAGAAAACTTGGTTAGCTGCAGGTGCTTTCTATTGTGAAAACTTTACCAAAATAACTGATTTCATCAACAAATTGGATTCATCTAGCTCAGCAGCTAAGAATCAGTTTCAAAAGTAAAGAAACTAATTCTTAATAAAGATTTGGATGATGAATTATTGTTGCGAGTTGTAGCTGTGCACGAATACAAATTTTTGTGTACTCAATATCTCAGCTGGAAGAACAAAATTTATAAACATATAATCAGTGAAAAATTTTCTGTGAAGTTCAAGAAAAATTAGAAGGGTTTGCAAAAAATAAATTAGAAGCAAATATTTCCAACAATCCTAACATTGATGTTGTGGCAGTATGCCATTTTTAGTTTGTATAATTTTAATTTCCTATTTTATTTCTTTTCTCTATGTCCCCTTTTCTTTTGTTTCTGTACTTCTAGGAATTTCTGACCCAACCCTTCCCCACCAGGGTGTGGGGAGTTAACAATAGACTACAGGAAGCTCTGAGGGCAAAACCTCATGGTGGAAGGACATTCTTTGGCCAGACATGGAGGATGCTAGTCGTGTACCAGTAAAACTCTGAGTTTTTTGAGATCAACCAGAGCTGGTGAGTTGGGTCTCAGAGTATAAGACTTACGAGAAAATAAAAAGCCAGACTTTGAGATAAATCTTCCTTAGAGAAATCATACTTTTGAAGAGATGAAAAGGTTCAGAAGAGAACATCCGTCAGGATGTTGAAATTGGAAATGAGAATCACATCAAGTTATTTGCCAAGAATTTTGGGTACCCCCTGTCCTATCAATTATTCCTCCTTCCCCTTCTGTCTATACATCTACCTTTCAGTGGCATAGCTAGGGGGTGCGATAGGTGCGGTCTGCACCGGGCCATGTGATAGGCCATGGGGGCCCCAAAATCACAAGAAAAAAGACCCAAAAATTTTTTTGGGGGCTCACTAATCTGATTCCGCACCAGGCCTGGAGAACCGTAGCTACACCACTGCTACCTTTCATTTAGTTTTTTAAGCAGGTTAAGAATTGATCTGCAATCATAGGATATGTATTATTGTATGTTAATAGTATTGGATTGGTAATTGTAATGGAATCAATTATGCAAAGAACTCATTTGTTTGTATTATCATCATAGGGAAACCTGGGAAGTGTATACAAGTCAGGACATTTATACAGTTCCCAGGTAAATAATCTGTTTAACCGTGAAATTAAAGTTCTTTGGTATCATGCTTTATTATAATTCTTTTCACATTGAACATCTTGCAACATGTTTATTGGAAATGAATGATGTGACAACCTTAAATTTCAAGTGAAAACAAAATAGGTACCCTCACTTCAGCAAATGTAGAAAGATCATTTTCAATTTACAAAAACTTCCTTCAACCTAATAGAAAATGCCTTACATTTAGCAACACTGAACACATGCTTGTGGTGCACTACAACAATTTTTTTATTCAATTGAAAACTTAATCTCTGTGTATCTTAATAAATTATTTTGGAATTTTCTGCAATCAATACTGTTTAATTTTTATTAACTAAAACATATTTTCTGTTTAAAAATGTACATTTTTTGCTTCTATTCTATCCCTTTTTTATAGTTTTCTTGCACCATAAAATCCGAGTCCTACTTATTACAATATAATATAATTATAATAAATATTCTAAAACATTTTATTAAAGAGATTTTTCTTTTTATGGTAAAATGAACTGGAATAGTGGCATATTTTACATGCAAAAATGATTCAATATTTCTCAAATTTTTTATCAAATGTTAAATTATGATTTTATATTCAAAATTAAAATAGAGCATTATAGTCAAAAGTCAACACAATAGGAAACAGAGACAAATACAACTGCTTTAAATTTAATATCATTTTATTGTGGAAGTTCCTAATATTCTTTGTAAATGCTTATCTGTTGTTCATAATATAAGCAAACTGAACTTGTAATTGTTAGTGTAGTGATTTCATAAAAATGTATATACTTTAATTTTAGACTTCATACCATGACAAATAATGTGGATTTGTGTTATAATATAAAGTTTAAACTTATTCACTCACACTCACAACTTTGTGTGTATTGTATGTGTCAGGTTACTACTCTAATAAATGAATTACCGTTGTATTCTGAAAATGCCAAACATGAGTATTTATCAAGCATAAATAGTATGAATTTTCAAAATGAATGTAGAAATTTCAATTTAATATTTTTTCTTTTAATTTCTATGCTGACAACTAAAGATGTCAGCATAAAAATTAAAAGAAAAAATGGTATGAATTTAAATCAACATTATTTCAAAATCTTTAAATTTTTGTGTGATTTTTTCCATGATTTTTGATTTTACATCCTATTATTGACGAATTCACATCAGTAACATAAAAAATTATCATTATGCAACAAAATATATTTTGTAATATGAAGTTCCCTACATATTGAAGACAAAATTTTACAATTATTTTGTAAAATTTTGTAAGCCAGGACATATTGATATAAAGGCATTTATTTTGAACTGAAAAGCTTGCACAGTTTGATCAGAATGTGAAGCAAGATGCTACTTGCTGAAGCTTTCATTACGACTATGTGCTTACACACAGTCAAAAAAAGATATAATTTGACTGAATGCAAGACAAATGGAGTGTTCCCGATATCTTTTTAAAATATGTATCCCAGTTGGTTATCTATAAACTCTAGGGGAGAAAAATGTATTTCATATTTTAAAAATAAATGTACTTGGCAGACATTTTTTCAATAGCATCTACCTAACAAAATTTCTTACGAATGTAAGACTTGATTTGTGTGCATGCTCCATTTATGTTAAAAAATATCAATTATACAAAATTTTCAATATTCTACAAGAAGAATGCACATTGGGATAATTTTTTATTTTGAAATTTTGTTAGCCATCCCACAAAAAGAATATGCAGTTGGAACACATAATTAAGTTTGTTTTGGATTCGTGCTTTTATTTAAAAAATCTGGATCTGAAAAGGGAGAGGAATCAAAAACGTAAGTCTGTTTTCTACAAAAATGACTTACTGGAATTAAACAAAGGTTCTAAAATACAGGTGTGTGGTGTACAGAAACTCCAATCTATAAAGAGTTTGTGATATTCAAAGTATATTAATCTTCTGTATTGTTAAGATAATAATTCTGTTCAACTAATACATTTACATAAAATTTAGTTAAATGATTAAGCCAAAGTCTTTCTAAATTTGTTTTTTTTTGAAAATTATATTTTCTTATTGAAAACAACAATTTGCAAAAACTGATATTATAGTGATATTTATAAAATTATTTTATGCTTCTTGTCTAGCTTGATATACACTTGTGAGCACTATGTTGGCCTCTTTATTCCTAGACTTATTACACCGTCACTGGACAAAAGATCAGCTTGAGAAAATAATTTATTTTCCCAAAAAAGTATGCATTTCAGACCTAAAGTCCCTCATCAGCTTTTTTACAAATATTTACGAAATTGACACATCCACATCTATCAACACATTTAATTATATACTTATTGATTGGATCTGTTATCGGTATTTTACCAAATGGTGAAATTTTATTGTGCATTTCATAGATGTGGATGTGTCAATTTCATAAATATTTGTAAAAAAGCTGATGAAAGACTTTAGGTCTGAAATGCATACTTTTTTGGGAAAATAAATTATTTTCTCAAGCTGATCTTGTGTTCAGTGATAGTGTAATAAGTCTAGGAATAAAGAAGCCAACATAATGCTCACAAGTATATTTTATAAATATCATTTTCCTCAAAGGTATTTTATTAGAAGAATTATAAACTGTTAAGAAAAAAGTTGAAATAATTCTAAACTTTTTAATATAGAATAACTATTAACACAGTGCACTCACTTTATTTTATGTTAGTCATCTTAATTATAAAACAAGGTTTATATACAATTAAATATAATGATTTTTGGATATTTTAATAATATCCAAGACAGGTATTTTTATAAAAAGTGAGAAGAAACATTTTTTCCACCAAAAGAATTTTCTTTTTGTTACAAAATAAAGACGAGAATAAAAAAATATATTAAATGAAACTTCTTTTATACTATGAACAAACTAATACTCACTATTTTACTAAATCTATGGCAATGTTTTTTCGATACAATAGAGATTTTAAAAATGTTAAAACTCAAAAACTGAAAATGGATTTATGACCTCAAAAATATTCAAGTATGAAAATCTTTAAGTTTTAATAAACTAATACTCACTACTTTATGAAAATTTAGTATAGAATATACATTAAATAATATTTGTCAACATATAAATTAATTTTTAAAGATTTGTTAAAATAAATATTTCCAGAAAAGTTTTTGTAGTTAAGAAAATTAAATATTAGTGATTTATACGTAAAAACAAACTGAAATAATATTTTTAAGATACCCAGGAGGTGGTTGAGATTGTTGTCCATATTGAGGATGAGGAGAAGGTTGAGATCTCATCATTTGATAGCTGCCATAATCTTGAGGTGGAATAGTTCCTGCACCATATCCAACTCCAGATGAATGTGCCATGCTGCTAGGCTGAGTTGGTGGTGTTGATTGTGGCATTCCTAATTAAATTTGATACATTTTAATAGCTGTTATAGACAGTATAAAATTTATTTTGTATTAAATAAAAACACAAAACTCAATCACTTATTTATTATTCAAATGCAAATATAGTTCAATATTGAATGTTAATATATTTTTATTTATTTTTTCCAAAATTATTAACAAGACACATGGTCAGCTCCAGGATGAATATTTATGGAATTCAAAGCTTTAAGTGGGAGCAAGTTCAACGGTCATGCAAAGAGAAGAGAAAGAAGAAAAATAATAGAAAATAAGCATTATGAAAATAAAAGTCAGTCTAAATAATAGTGGTTCCAAGATGTATGCACACAATGATTCACAAGGTTATAAAAAGCATGTTAAATATGTAACTGTATTTAAAATTTTGAAAAACATTAAAAATAATTCAGACTGATTTGTGTGAATATTCAAACAAAAAATTTCTTTATAAACTTATCTCATAATTATGTATAATATACATAACTACATATATCATACACTATTTTTAAACTTTTGATTTTTTAGTTCTTCCAAGAAAGGCAGTGTACAGTACATTGTTACTTTCTCAAGTTTTCTTCACAAGAAGAAAATACAGCTATTTAAGGAAATAAAAGTTTGATTAATGGAGAACCTTAAATGGATCTTTATTTGGACCAATTTCATTAGCAAAGTAGCAGAAAGTATTGTATAAACAAAACATTTCACAGTCAAGCTAGAAATACTGTTTTAAACACACAATTACTTTAATCACCAAAATTCCCTTTATAGAGATGAAAAGAGCAAGTTTATAATTGTTATTGTAAGTTTGTAGTCTACTAAAATTATATTTATTGAGTCACATGTCTTAATTGTCAACAACACTGATTACTTTCAAATCAATTTTGATGAGGGTTTATACTTGAGTTGACTATAATATCAAAAATAACAAGCAAGAAAACCCATTTGCACTGATGAAAGAGTTAAAGATGGTCTTATTAAGTTTACACAAAGAAAAAGCTTTTAAGTGAGATTATAACTGTATAATTTAAAATCAAGAAATAATCTATAGCAGTCATAATTCACACTCTCAAACAGACTTATAACCTGCATGTTACTCACAGGAAATTACAATAATTAAGTATACTAATAAATTAAGTTTTAAGCAAAATATCATATAACTGTAAATAAATAACGACTAACCCGTTACAAAGCTATACATCCACAAGAGCCGAATTATCGGGCTAGAGTTGGCTATAATAAATAAATAATTAATAAGAGAATTTGGCACTAGAGCTTGGCGTTAGGCGCCATCTCTTACTAAACTTAATAATTATAATTAAATTAAATAAATAATTTTAAAAATTTGGAACTGGAGGAAAAGAAATCGGTCCGAAGCGGGACTCGAACCCGCAACTTCTGCTATCCGTGCAGACACGTTACTGTCGATGGTCGTCGTGTTAGCTTATATATACTGGAGGAGGCAATCGGACTGAAGGTCCGGGTAGCGTAACTGGTAACGTGTCTGCACGGATAGCAGAAGTTGCGGGTTCGAGTCCCGCTTCGGGCCGATTTCTTTTCCTCCAGTTCCAAATTATTAAAATTATTTATTTAATTTAATTATAATTATTAAGTTTAGTAAGAGATGGCGCCTAACGCCAAGCTCTAGTGCCAAATTCTCTTATTAATTATTTATTTATTATAGCCAACTCTAGCCCGATAATTCGGCTCTTGTGAATGTATATCATATAACTGTTAGCTTTTTATGGAAATCATTATTTCAAAATATTTTTACTAACAAACATAAAATAAAATTAAAATAAATAATCTGGTGAATACAAATAGCACTTTAATAAATTCTAATATTAGTGTTTAAAATAATATTAAACTATTAATAGCTTTACCTGCTTGGGGATAATAAGGATGAGGCTGAGAAGTTGGTAGTTGTTGCTGTGAATAAATTCCAGGTTGCTGCTGCTGTTGCTGTTGTTGTTGTTGTTGTTGTTGTTGTTGTGGTGGAATTGCAGACTGAGGTGGATAGTTGCCATGATAAGAACCAGGAGGCACAGGTCCATGTTGGGGTGTTTGCGACTGTTGCTGTTGCTGCTGCTGTAATCGTTGTTGACTGGCAGATGATCCCAAACTGAAATACTATCTGGACTACCAGCTCTGCCTTCATCTAAAATTGAAAAAAATTAATCTTTGCAATTATCATTATTATTATTATTAATTTTTAAATGATAATATAGTCAAATCTTTTTAATTTAAACATTAGGAAAATCCAATACACTTATGTGTGATTCAAATTTTGGATAATTCTTTCTGAAAATTAAGCAACCATATTTTTGTGCATGTAATCTGGGACAGCATATAATTCATAGAAAAGTAATGGAATAGAAATAAAATCTTTGTATAACCTCCATCTGAAGAGCAGCCAAGGAAAGCATGACAGTATTATGTAGTTCAGAAGATACTATCTCAAACATTAAAACATTGTTTTTCTAATACACTTCATTGTAAATGTAACAACAACAACAACAAAAAAAAAAAAAAACTGAATATTGAATGGAATGGAATAGTGAGAGAGAAACTTTAATTTGTATCTTGGGGACATACATCATGTGTCCAAGATAGAAATGCTTATCTAATAACAATTTTGTTTTATCATCAATTAATGATAATAAAATATATAATAATAGTAATAAATTTTTAAAATTATTTTCTATTCATTTTTTTCTGAATTTATTTTAAGTCTATATTATTATCCAACAACACAGTGAACAGTTGTGTCCTCAGCACTTATCTGCTACGGAGAGTTCTAATTTTAGTTCAGATTAGTGATCTGGTACCATTTCAAAAAGATTTCATGTTTACAAAAATAAAAAATCAAACAGACATGTGATGTATAACTGCAAAAAAGCATCTTATGTGTTTACAGATAATATTTATAAAATAAAATTCTTCTTTACTTACATTATATGATATAAATTTTTTATAAAAAATTTATATCATATAATGTAAGTAAAGAAGAATTTTATTTTATAAATATTATCTGTAAACACATAAGATGCTTTTTTGCAGTTATACATTTACAGATAATATTTACAAAATAAAATTATTTTTTACTTACATTATACGATATATTATAAAAAATTTATATTGTATAATGTATGTAAAGAAGAATTTTATTTTGTAAATATTATCTGTAAACACACATGTGTGATGTAATTTATAACTATTATTTCTTTTGATAAGATCTGTACAAAAAATAAGGACTGAAGAGGATCCACATCCAATAATAAAGCCTATATCAATAAGAGTTCCTTGTGTGATGTAAGTTACTGAATAAAAGCCAAAAAATTTTAGGTTTTTAAAAAATCTACATTATCTTTATTAGTGTTGAAATTTTTCCAGTAGTATGTTTTAAGAGATAAGACTTTAAAATTAAATTTCATTTTAAGTGATTTCTTAGAATTGTGTGTTTAACTAGAAATTCTACTTGTTTTATTTCAAGTTTTTTTTCCTGTCTATTATAACATACCACAGGAAAGTACTATAATCATGTCAAATTGACCCTCAGGTTTTTACTTTTCTGGCTTTTATAGCTTAACACAGGAATATAATTTAAAAAACATCCAGAAAGTTGTTGCTAAATGTTTTTTTAAATTAAATTTCTGATTATTATATCTTATCTTACTAGGATTTCCAGATGTTTTCTAACTGCCATGTAATGGCATGGGACTTTATTGTAGGAACAATTTTTAGAATAAAATATCTTTTTCTGCATTTTAAATGTATTTCTGTCATTGACAGAGTAAAAATATCGTATTTTACGGACTATAAGACACACTTTTTTCTTCGAAAAATTGCCTCCAAAATTCAGGTGCGTCTTACAGGTATTTTTTTAAAAAATTGCTTAAAAATTAAGGTACGTCTTATAGTCCGTAAAATACAGTACACATCTATCGTATGTCCTGAGTTCTTCCCAAAAGATATTTTGGAAATCATTTTGTCCCAGATCCCAGATTTTATCCCCAAGTATCTGGTAACTATATCTTACACTAAAATTAATATATATATATATATTCCTATATGCAAATATTTAATTTTCTAAATTATTTTTTTTGTTTATGTTTATGAAGATAGTAGTACTTTATTTTTATCTTTCTTGACTTTCCAATTTACACATATAGTAGAGAGTCGTTTATCCGAATCAATTGGGGACTGGGGTTGTTCGGATAACTGATTTTCGAATAACCGATTATGTACAAAGAAATATATTAACCTGTCTGATGTTGAAATTTTTCTCTGTTGCGTGTCGCTTCGTGTTGAATTTTTGTCGATTTTTAGCTCAACGAAAATTTTTATAATAATAATCAAGGCTATTGTATCGTTAAAAATTATTTCTTTATTTTGTACAAACAAAATAAATATATTGAAAAATATAAAAACATAAAAATTATACTTTAGAAGTAAATCTAGTATCAAAAAAGTTTGATTCAGCACGACACAGTCCGACCAGAAAGCATTCAGATAACCGACGTTTCGGATAACAACTCCCTACTGTAATTGAAAAGTCAACAAATGACAACCATACATTAAGACTATACAACAAGCCACAATTTTATTTATAGAAAAACTAACATATATAGTGAAGTGTTGAAAATCCAATTTCAGCTGTTGATATTAATGCCTTTCAATAGTAACTTCATTGGTGATGTTCTTTTGGCCTTGCATTGTTGATATTCTAACATTCATTCAGAATTTTTTAATTTTGAAATTATAATTAGTATACATTTTGTTTAAATATAATGATTCTGTAAATTATATTTTGAACCTTTGCAAGTATTCCTACATTCCTTGTGAAATACTTACTTGAACTTAGAACATCAGCTTGATTTAATGCTTAACATGTTGACTGCCATTATAACAACAAAAATTAGGTCCTTAATGGCCAAAAGTATTTCATCCAGGAATATGACAGCAATTAAGTCATTAAGTGTCACTGAATGTATTATTAGAGTAAAAAACATATTTTTCTATTATTTTGAGCTGAGAAGCACCGTTTGACTCACATGGCTTTAAAAGCTGAAATTTGCACTAATACCGTGTGCATCATACGCCGATTCATATGAAAACAAATTTATTCTTGCTTAAGTGCAATGTTTTATGATATGCATGCTCATTATTTTGTTTTCTGTAAGTGTTTTTATTGATTTTATTAAAGTTCTCCATATTTTTTATTATTATTTAGTAGGATATTAGTAGGTGAGTAGATTTGGTACTGTGCTGAACTCACAGTCAGTGATTTTGCTAAAAGAAAGAAAATAAAAACAATGGTTGTAGTCGATTACAACAAGTGTAAAATGTATATTGATTTGGCAGATCAAGTGAAAACATATACCATTTTATTATGAAGGGGAGTAAAATGGTATTGAAAACTGGCCATTGAACTAACATGTGCTGCTGTAGTGAATGTTCACATTCTACATCAGGTGGCGGCAAATGAAAAAATGACAACAACAAAATTCAAAAAAGATCTTGTTTTCAACCTAAGACAGTTGGACAATTAGCACAATGCAATGCAAGATCAGCAAAGTGAATCTGTGTTAAAAAATGTAGGCAATAAATGTTTTAAGTGCTTTGTATGTTATCTGGCAAAAATTAACTGAAAGCATACTTAATCTAAAACAACCAAATCAAGATTCCACTGCATACAATGCAATAAAAATTATTTCTTGCAATTGCTTCATGTCTAGTTGAAGAAAAACTTATGATTGTAAACAATTATTTTTATTTATCTTATAGAATGGTTTTTTAAATTATATTTTGATATTTTCAGTATTAACTATAGAAAGTCAATTGCTTTTGTGTTTAATGAAAATGTGATACATGTTGATTATGTTTAATTGAATATAAATAATGGTTAATGTGAACCTAGGTATACAAAATGGCAGCACTTCCGACAGTCTTGAACGCAATGACCAAATGACATAAGAAGTAGAGGGCGCTTCGAAGTATTGTGTTGTGTTATGCAAATTAATAATACCAAAGCCCCTTGTGAAGTGACATGGTAGGAGTATAGTAAATTTTGTGTTAATACTAGATTTGAGTTATTTAAAAACCATAACGTTAAATTATAGTTATTTATTAATATTATTTTGTTAAAAATGGAATCTTTTAATATTAATTCCGAAGATTTTTGGGCTGAATGCACTTCTCATTCATTTTTCCAATTGTTTGAATCTGATTTTTCCGAATTAGGTATTAATATCAGAATTGATAAAGGTTTTAAATTAGCAGTAACTTTAGGAATACAGCATGTACAGGATGTGTGTAAAAAGTGGTCTAATTTATGTAAAATAATCTAAAAATTGACCGAGAATCTTGTGCGATGCGATGCCAAACATGTAGATGCAAAACTTCGGCATTTGAAGGCACCATTACATTCTATTCAAAGGTAAATGCGGCAAAATTTCATGGACTCGAATACTCTCGTTTATGTGGCATTATATTGGATTAGACTGCTCTACTACCACAGCAGCTTTAGCTTCAGGACTATCTAATAGAGCTGGAATAAACTAGTTGACCCACATCCATTTTGTAATGATGGTGGCTATGCACAATCTAACTACATTTAAAATTGGCGGACCGAACAAAACTGTAGAAATAGATGAAATAGTCATATGCAAACGTAAATATGAAAAAGGACGTAAATTGAAAAGCACCAAATGGGTTGTTGGCGGAATATGTAGAGAAGACAAGAACTGCTTTATTTGTCAAGTGAATGATCGCTCAGAAATCGCTTTAAATTGGATTATATCTAAATTTGTAAACTTGGAGTACAGTGCTGACCAATGAGTGGAAAGGATATACGAACATAGACGATCTGCATGGAATCGAAATTGAACACAGGACTGTTAATCATTCAGAAAACTTTGTCAATCCAATAACTGGCGATCACACACAAAATAGTGAAAGACTGTGGGGTTATTTAAAAAATAAAAAAAACTTACCAAAACATTATACTGAAGATCTTTCCGACTCTTACATGTATGCATTTATGTACAAGAAGTTTTTAAATTGGCCATCCAAAAAACCTGGCAAAAGATTTTATATATTCTTAAAACATTTAAGAAAGATATTTCCTGGATCTGGAAGAAATCCGGAATGGAAAGAACCAGAGACTGTACCAGTGCTTCTGTTTCTACTAATAAAAAAGAAGTAAAAAAAGTAACAGGCAAGAAATGCAATATTGCGGAGAAGAGTGATAAAAACAGTAAGAAAAAACGAAAACCGACAAGTCAGAACCAAGTTTTGTAGAAAACAAGTGTTGGAAAAAGGGAAAAGAAGCATGTTAATGTAAGTAAATGTTTTGTCAAAATAATATTTATTTATTTAAATATCAAAAATTTAGAATTGGGATTTAATAACTAATATTCCGCGATGCCAAATTTGCATAAATATTTGTCACCACGACTCGTAATCAAGATGGCGACTGGAAGTGCCGCCATTTTGTATACCTAGGTTCACATTAACCTAAATAATATATCACCTATGGTTTGATTGTATTTCATTGAATTTCAATTATGAACATTTCAGACCCTTGAGAATCAACTGTTGATTCACTTAGCTACAGGCCAAAAGTAGTTTCAATTACTTACAGATGTATATTTTAAGCTCGATAGAAGTTACATTGATCTGAGAAACAAAAGCTGCTTCCACTGGCTATTAAAACTAACTATGTTTGAGAATCAACCATTGATGCTCAAGGTTATTGTGGTAAATTGTGTGTGCATTATGTTATGCTTCTCATGTCAGTCAATGTGTTAAAATGCTGATTTAACACACATTTAATGGATTCCATCCAGATTTCCAGTTTGTCTCAGTTTTTAAATGTGTTAAAATGCTGATTTAACACATATTTAAAAACTGAGACAAACTGGAAATCTGGATAGGATCCATTCCAAATCAGTCCAGATTTTTGATGCTTCACTATAATTGAAGTTGCCAGCATGGATTACTCATGTACTGCTCAAGATAAATTATGGAAATTAGAATTGAAAGCTAGATTCCTATAGCATATACTGATACCATACTGTGCTACTTACAATTAGAATGGAAACAAAAAATAAACCAGCAATGAGTTGCTCAATTTTCCAAGCAACATTTAAAATTTTGGTGGCACCATCTGTTACCATATTTTACTTAAAAAACTGTTTATATTTTAACTATTATAAAATGACAAAAAGCTTAATTTTGAGAGTAGGGATGGGTTTTTGTTAAAAAATTGTAAATGCTAACAACAATTAAAAGCATCATTAAGTCCAACCCTACTGGAGATACATATGACTCCCATTATCTTCCATCCCCTTGACATTTAACCACCAAAATTTAATAGCATCAATCCCCCTAATAAACAAACCTCCCTGCAAAATTTCAGAAATTTTTGACGAAAAGCACAGGAAGCTTCAAAGAGGGTGAACACTCATACACACATACAGAAATTATCCCCAAAATTTTTTGCATTTCTCGACATCTCAAGATGTCCTAAGTTCAAAAATGTAAAAATCTTGGAAGGTCATTTTTTGACCAATTTACCATACTTTCCCTGTTAGATATCATTTTTACTTTTCCAGCTATTACATATATTTAAATAATTAAAATTTTCATAACACTCTTTTGAAATTATATTTTTTAGTATATGCAACCACATCAACTCTCATGTTATAGCTAAATGATATATTGTTCATGTTAGTTTCTTTGGATTTGTTTAATCTAATTATTTGCACCTATCAGAATTGATAATTCATTTAAGAATTAAGAAAAGAGAGTTTTATTTAAATGTTGATAAAATACTTCCGACTTCAGAAAAGATTTATAAATTTTTTTTTTACCATTACTAAATATCAGTGTTTTAATTATAAGAATTTAGAAATGTAAATCATATGTGTTAATATTAAAATATTATAATAATAATTTAAAAACATAATATTTTGAACTGTTTTACAAATACCTTTACCTTCTTGAATGCCAAATGAAGATGCAACTTTTTTTTCATCATTATTTTGCTTAACAGTCAATGGATCAAATTCTTTTGGAACTTTACCTCCATTGGGAGGAACAGTTGCAGCTGCTGCCTCACTTTTTGACACTACAATAATAATTTTAAATAATTTAGTTAACTCAATGTTTTAAATAAGAATTCTAATAAAATATGATAAATAAATCTGATACTTTAAAAATATAAAAATTTACTTCAATGAAACAGTAAATCATTAAAACAAATTATAATAAAAATTTTAAAAGAAGTTTTAAAAACTTATTTCTTTTAACCTGATCATAATCATGAAATATGTTTTTCATGATTATGATTGGGTTAAATAGTTTGTTAAAACTTTTGCTGAAATACATGAATATAATTAAGTTTAAGAAAACCAATTTAACTTTCTCTAATTTCATTATTATCTGAACTGACAAAATAGTAAATTACACATATAACAGACATGGGCAAATGCAGCTCTGAGAGCAACATGTGGCTCTTTTTGAGTGACATGTGGCTCTTGCTGAAAGTGTTAATTTCTGTTTTTTTATTATTATTTTTCAATTTTATTTTTATAATTTTGTGAAAATATGTTTATTGAAAAAATTCAATATTTGTTTTATATTATATTTATATTATATAATAAAATCGCGCACTTTACCATATTATCTGCCATGACAGTACAGAACTACGGCTCCTATGCATTTTGCAAAACCTACATTTCAGCTCCCACTAAACTCTTGCTTGCCCACCTGATATATAAGGTCTGATCAAACAGTATCCGACCTGAGGTCAGGAAAAAAAAACCCTATGTATCCATATGGTTCAACTACTACTTCCCTTCAAAATAGGTCCCTTCTGAGTTCACACGCTTCTCCCAGTGATGCTTCCACTGTTGGAAGCATTTTTTAAAGTCATTTATCGGGATCTTCATCAGGCACTTCATTACATTAGTCTTGATCACCTCTGCATCCTATAATCAATTTCCTTTGAGTTTGGGAATGAGCCAAAAGTCAGCTGGAGTGAAGTCTGGGGAGTAAAGGAATGTACTGAACCTGTGCAATACCCTGTTTTGTAAGAAATGTCTGGAGGATATAATCCATGGGCCAAAGCACTGTCATGATAAATGAACTAGTTGACAGACTGCCAAAGCTGTGGTCTCTTGCATCTAACAGCATCTCTTAGATCAGGGGTCTTCAACCTTCCATAGCCTTTGAAACTCTTCTAGTTTATAATATTCTTCAAGGTACCCTACATTTAGATAACAATTTAAGACAATGTTTTCAAACTTTGGTTATCTACTCAAGGTCCACCTAAAGGCTGAAGAGGGACAGACAAACTGTCTCTCTTCAGCTGTTACAATCACTAAATTACAGGCACGTAATCCATAATTGTAAATCCATGTATCTTGTATCAACAACTTCCCATTAACCATTTGGTTACATGAAATATAAAGAATTTTAATTTTCTGCCCTTTAATTTATAGGTATATAGTTGTTTACTGTACAGATTATTTTTAAAATCAATCCACACAAACCTTAGGTCATTGGCCAGATTTTCCCAATTATTTGTGTGGTGTTTTTGGTTGGAATTAATCTGTTATTTTTTAATCTAATAATATTAATGATAACAGTGTATACATGCAACTATTGTAGCTGCCTGACAGTGACTGTAGGATAGGATGGACTCATCAAAATCACATGCATGCAGTAGGGTCACATGACAACAGTCTTCTCCCCAGCTTGCAAATACTTGCAAAGAAAAAAATAAGGTTGGATAATTTGTGATCAGATCTTGTATTTATTTTTTGACTCATATATTATAAAATGTTGAATATAGTAATAAAAAAGTGTATAATAAAATTCATTAAAATTAGAATTTAAAAAAAATTGTTTTATCATATTTAATTTACTTTTACATTAGTCAATGTTTTATTTATTATTATTATATTGTACAATTAATCTAGGTACAGTGGTACCTTGCACTGTACTTAGATTTCAAATTCTAACTTCAAATGCTTCAGAGTTCAAACACAAAAATAAACAAAAATTTGCCTTTTGAATAAGCTGCTCATTAGTCTGTTACAATTTTAGAAATCATAAAAATACTGTTTATTCATATAATTTTTTATACTTGTATGTGACAGTTTTCTATGAATTTATTAGTTCACCCATATAAAAATTTTGGAATTTTGGTGTTCCATCATCTTGGTGCCTTGGGCATGCCCCTACCTTTCCATGGTCCCATTACAAAATGAACTTTTTCCAGTATATTTAATGCAGTTCAATTCTAAAGTAACAAAATTAATAACAAAATAAAAATGACCTTTCTCAGTATTAACAGAAACAGTTCTTGGCTCAAGACGATCAAGTAAATGATTAACATGATCTCTAATCACTTGAAGTTCTTTACGGATATGTTTTACTTCATCAGATTCTAATGGTGCAGGCTCTCCATTTACTATAATAAAAAAAAAAATATATATTATACAATCAATTTCTTAAAATATAAAGAATACTATACAAACATTTAATCTTTAAATTTAAAACAATAGTTTATTACTATTGCTTATCTTCAAATAAAACTAATAATATTCAAAAGAATGAAAATTATTTTTATCTTCAAATATTCTTACAATGTAATTACGCTGTTCTGTATTATAAACAAAATTAACATTTTTACAGTAACACAATTGTTTTTCTTTAATTTTGAAAAAGTCTTCAAATTTAAATTTAAGAAATTTTAAAGCTTTTTAAAGATTTTATAACAATATCATTTCTATTTTTTCCAAGTTTACATTAGATATGGACTGATATTGATACCATTGACACTTCACCAGTATCAATACTTTAAAGAAGTGCCTGATACTCAATATTTTGAGAAGTATCATTAACAGCATTGACCAGGATTGCTAGATTGTGTGATTATTTCCCATTTTTTGCAATTTTAAACTACTTTAGATGTAACTGTCCCAATTGCTTAAACCAGTAGTTTTCAACCTTTTTTTATCCATGGACCCCCTTTTCTCTTAATTTTTTTTGTGGACCCCCATAGACATTGCACAGAAAAAACCTTATATTTTTCACTATTAAAAAAAGAAAGGAAAACTTTCAGAAATGTCACTGTCAAGTGACATGACTCTGATGGTATAAGATTCTCCTAACAAACCCTGGCTTTATTTAAAATATTGAATACATATACAACATATATGTCTCATTGACAAAGGAAAAAGATAATTTATATTTTAACCCTTATGCAAGAAATGAGTAATAAAGAAATTGACAATATATATAATATATATACTGTAGAAATTTAATTCTCAGTAAAACAATTGTTCTAAAGTAGAAGTACCCTAGAGACCACAAAAATATCACAGTGAACCCCCAATTCGGTATTTTTTTTCTGTAGACCCCCAGTAATGTTACATGGACCCTGGTTGAAACCACTGGCTTAAACCATAAATTTTGGTTTAGGCAATTGGGAGTTTTATTAGAATATTTTTGTGATTTATGGCCTTATTTTAAAAGAAAATGTAAAGAAATTTGTATAAAACTTGTTTTATCTTGCTCTTGAAATGCAATGAATAACAGAAATTACAGGTTCAAAGTTTGGTCCTAAGCTGTGGCAATCTTTTGCAGTTTTACTGTCATCTAATAGTGAAATGGTGAAAAATAATTTAGCAATCTGATATATATTTATAATATATTCTAGTCTTACTCTGTGAGACATCAGTGATTAATACTTATCGCACAAAACCAATTATTCACGAATTTGTAGTAAGATAGTTTTAGGTTTTAGTTTTACTTATTTTTTATTTTAATTTATTGCATTTTCAGCCTGATTTGTAAGGTTCAGGTTCAGATTAATAGCAAGAAGACAAGTAAAAAGGAAAATACAAAATTTAAGTGTATATAAGAGTTTTTCAGCAGAGTAGATAGATAGAAACAGGTAAGTGAAACTTCTGATACTGATGTACACATGTAATTTTATTTATTCAATAATAAAATTAATATCAGAGTCAAATGCACAATATATGGAAGAATTTATAGTCATTCAGGAAACATCTTACTGCAAAAAAACATCAGTTTTGAAAAGATTGAAAACTGTTCAGAATGATAATAGAAATAGAAAAAGACTTTGAATTTGTGAATTCTTGGTTTCCAAACAATCCTATTCTTCTGATAGTGTCCAGTGCAAGAAGTTCTTGACTATGCTACAAGATTTTTTTTGTTAGAAATTGTTTACCATTTGATATTGCAGAAAGTTGAAGTTTTAAAAATTTGGTACAGTTTCTGAATGGATGTTTAACTTGACAGCCTCACAAAAAGTTAATGTTTAACATAGATGAAGCTTATACTATTGCAAAAGGAAAAGTACAGAAACAAATATTTAAACTGTGCCCATTATATAAGCTGACAATGTAAGAATGAATATTGAAATTCTGTCCAGAAACCTGGACAGAATTTCAATATTCATTCTTACTTGGATTTATAGTTCACTTTATAGTTATTAGGGGAGATTATCTAATCATATTGAGTATGTCAAAGAAATAAATGACTCTCATATATTGAGTATTTGACAACAGTTTTAACTGATATTTTGCATAACTAGAAATACCTATTGAGAAAGTTGTTTCATGCATCACAGATAGGACTTCAAATGTTTCTGCTGCTGTTTGAATGATATCTTTGAAACCTGTTCATTTACATTATTTTGTCCATCTGCTCAATCTTGTATTTTGTTACTTTTTTTTACAGTACTATAACTGTTTTGCCAATTAAAGAGCAAAGATATTCTGGGGTTGTCTAAAGAATTGAAAGTCAAAATTCAACAAATAAAACTAATCATTTCTCATTTTTAGACCATCAAAGCTGCTGACTATCTGAGAGAAGAACAGGAGAAAGAGAAGATACCAAAAAACTTAATTTAAAGCTGCTGCAACAGATGGAACTCCTTTTAATGATGCTTGTGTCCAGGTCAAATTGCTCATTTGGCACAATAAAGTAACATATTATGTCAAATATGGAGAAAGAATCCATGACTTTTATCATCTTCCCAATTTACTAATGTATCCATAAAATTTTTTATTTTTAAAAAAAATTTCTGTGCATGTTTGTTTGTCTGTGTGTTCTCATTTGTATCTTTTTTATTACTATTATTATTATTATTCCGTATTAATATAAATGTAAGCATGTACAGAATTTGAAATATCAGTAATGTTAATTAATGTGTGTACACATATGATAGTTACTTTACATACATTTTTATATAAATTAGCTTATTAATAATGTAGCATATAAAATGAATACTAATGTAATAATGTATCTATTTATCAGATTGTTAGCTTATCTACCCAGATTTTAATGATTATAGGGATTTCCAATAAACTTGGACCTTTTTATCTAGTGTCTATTGCATCAATGCTGTAACACTTTGCTTATTCTTCTGTATAGAGTCACAGCCAATGTACAATGTGTTTTTGTGCCAAAGTATTCTGTATATCAATCCTATGTAATAAAAGTCTCCTTTAGTAAGATTGATCACATATATCTGCCATATCCATTTGTTTTGCCTCCTCTTTGTCTGCATGTAGTAGTTACATGATGGAGGAGAGAATTTTAACTGTTAGAGTAATATCAACTGTTCTCTCTTTCCATTGTTCTTCTATTCATTCTAACACACTTGCTAATTTTTACAACTGATGATGTTCTTAAAAAGAACAAAAATGTTACTGAATAAAAATGTAATTTAGTTTACAAAATTAAGCTTTTTTCTCATTAATATGAATTTAAAAATAATAATCAAATTGCTTCATATGGTAAAAACATGAAAAATCAAGTTATTTTCCACAACTTTTCAGCATTTTTTCCAAATGTGCATACTGTCAACATACAACGTTCACCTGTTAGTTTTCATCTACTACAACCAAGCATGAGTTGGCCATTGTTAAACCTATCAACAGTAGTAAAATGAGGTTTTTATTATCAAATATAATATGTCACATGTTCCTATAGGTGAAAGGTAATTACAGTAAAGGCCTTGCTAACCCAATATGCATTAATTTAAACCACTTTTATTTGTTATTCTGTTAATTGTTCCTACCAAAAATTTAAAAAAAATCTATGGAAAATATGTCCAATTTATAAAATTAAAATATAATATACAGTTTTTAACATAAACAAAATTATAAAAATTTTTTGAATATATGTACTTGTCCTTTTTGATCTCCTCTTTCTTACATGTAACTTCAGTAATCCAATCAATCACATATAATAATTAGTTCAGATTAGTGACAGTGCATTTATTGCAAACTTTTAATTATATTTCCAAATATGTACATTTAACAAGAAAAAAGATTATTTTAAAAATAAAAGATTTGTATCCTTAAATTTTATTTTTTACTATATTTTCTATTAACCAAAATATTTTTTACCATATCTAATGAATTTATTTTCTGGGGCTCAAAATTTTGATAAAATAAAATTAGAAGCTTTTCCTGTAATGCAATTCAATGACATAATTTCAATTAAATTATACATTGTGTAAATATTTTAATATTTGTGGGTTGATGTAATACTTAATTTGGAAGCAATACTGATAAAGCAAAAAACAATGTTATCAATGTATTAATGTGATTACATAGAAATAAACTATGATCTAAATCAAAAGTAAAATAATTTTATATTGTCCAAACTAAGATTAATTTCACTGCAGAGGATATACAAAAATTATGTGTTTGTATTAATGTGAACAAATCTAAGGTCATGGTGTTTGTAATGGAGTAGTTCATGCTAAAAAAGAAAAGTGGTATATTAAGCATAATTTGATTGAAGTACTAGATGAATATAAATATTTGGGAGTTTTTCAATTGAATGGAAGATTTTCTAGGCATTTAAATCATATTGTTAATAAAGCAGATGTTGGTATAAAGAAAATTATTTAGGTATGTAAATCTGGCAGATTAACAGCTTGATCAGATAAAGTAAAATTATTTGAAGCTTTTGTTCAGTTGTCACTATTTTATCGTTCAGCAATTTGGGCTTCCCCTAGACAGAAAGAGAAAATACCATTCGACTGAAGTTTATTAAATGCCTGCTTTTGCCATAAATTGCCGTTAAAGTCATTAGAGATGTATTCCCTTGTATATAATCTATTTAGAATTTCAAAGAGTTTCATTAAAATTTAATATAATAATAAAATATCTTAAGATGGACAGGTAAGTGTCCAGTTAATGAGCTTACAGTTAAAGCTACATCATATTTACTTTTGCAAAAATTGACATGGGGTAGTCAATTATTATTATTGTTGGAAAGTTATAATTATTAAGGTCATGCATCTTTGTTAAATCCAATAACTATATCTGATGTGTTGGTAAGAACTGTGGCTAATTATTAACTGATTTTAAAAACAAAGCTTTAGAGTACAAATTTAATAAGTGGTATTCTAATTTAATAATTAATTGGAGCATGCCAACATACTTAAATTTTGTGACAGTTTAGGGTGGTTTTAGCAGTATTGCATATATGATGTAATATGTTAAAAAATATGACGACTTCAAGAATGGAAAATTGTGAATTTTGTGGTTTAGATGTTTCTTTTGATGCTTATGATGTGATGTTGGAGTGTAAAGCTTTTGTAAACAAAGGGATTTTGTACAAGTATTTTGGAAAAGAATTTGTCAAGTTATGATTTTATAAGTTTGTTGCTTAATAATAAGAATCACATTTGTAATTATAATGTTATTGTTATGTCTAATATATTTATTTTCTTGTTTGTTAGCCACCAGGAGATTTAAAGGGTTATAAAAGTGGCAGTCATTGTTGGTAGTGTTGGCAATGAATTTTGTGGGAAATTTTGTGTGATTTGACTAATTATAAATTTTTGTTTTCTGTTATGCTGATGGTTCACTGCCAATTTGTGTCGTGTATATGTTTTTTATGTTGTTGTTTTACTTGTGCAAATAGGTGTTTACCTTGTACTAATAAAATAAAATTAAATAAATAAATATTGTCCAAACTGTATATTCTGTTCTTTTCTAAAATTACAAATATATTCATAACAATTTGAATTTTTTGAAGAGCACTATTTTCTCTCTTCATTGAACTATCAAAGTATGTATATTTGATAAACATACAAGGGCTATTTTTTTTCAACCTCCACCGACCCAGAATAAACAAACATGAATGAAGAACAAAACCACTTTATTTGTAAAAGATAGTTACAGTCTTTGCCTATTTTTCCACATAATTGCTTGTCGATTCAGGTAGACATCATACCATGACACCAGCTTTTGTATACCTATGTCAAAGAACATTGCTGCCAGGCCATTCAGCGAACCTTTAACACTGTCAGTCAGCAATATACAGTTGAACCTTGAAATTTGAGGAAACTCTTCACTGAGCTCAGAAACTGTTTTTGTTTTATTGATCCACTTGTCCACCAAATCATCATTCATCACACACTTCCTCCCTTGACCCGCCTTCATCATAAACATTGTCACATCCTTGTTTGAATTTCCTGGACCATTCACGCACACATCCGTAGCTCATGAGGTTCTCACCATACACATTACACATCCTTCGATGAATTTCACCTCCATTCAGCCCTTTGGCCCGTAGAAATCAAATTACTGCTCGTACTTCACAGTTGGCAAGAGACTGAATTGGTGGCATAATGTTTACGTGCTTACTGCAGAGTAACAAATGTCTAAAATAGCTTGGCACAATACTGAGTGGTGAGGGAATATACTACTCACTAGGTATGCAATCTGTCCCTGTCTCACATGCTTCCAATTTTTTTCCATGCATTAGTGGAGGTTGAAAAAAATAACCTTCATATTTTAAAAACTTTATAAAAATTACTCACCAAATATTGTTAATTTCAAAATTCTACTACACTGGATTGCAAATGAGACATCTGAATTATCAAATATTGTTATAAGATCACCATCTAAAATGTAAAAATTATATTTGCATTAACATTAAATATATTTTTATATAATGAAGATCTAATATTTTCTCTATAAATGAATATATCAAAAACTAAATAACATTATTTCTTTTGATAATCACATGTTAAGCTATTTTTAAATTACATTACAGTCTTGTTTTATATGGTTGTTGAAGCAACCACCAAATAAAACAAGTATTTTGTAAAATAAAATTCAGCACAAATTCGTGCTCCACCTCAACTGGTCTCAGATGATTGACTGCCTAGACTTCAGCAACCATTTATAATTAATATTTTTAAATGTGTTTTGTTAAAAACATTTACATATTTTCGTACAAAACTCGGGAATTAAAGTTAAATTCAAAATTGAATTACAAAGGCTATACAAACATAAGTTCGAGTCCTTATTTCTTTATTTTCTCCCTTTATTCCGATCAGGAACCACCATGCAACTTGCAACTTGCAACTTGAAGTCAAAAAACTTCTAAAATTAACGAACAAAACACTATTAGATGACATACAACACAATTAAAAATGATCTTCGGCGCCGACCTGTCTTTATAGGCTACGGCGTCTACAAAGCATTAAAAACTGTTAGTCTTCCACAATAGTATCCGTGTTATATAATTGCTTTTAGTTGCGGGCCCTCTGGCGGATTCGAGTAGTCTCAAAAGGCCGGCGCCGAAGATCATTTTTAATTGTGTTGTATGTCATCTAATAGTGTTTTGTTCGTTAATTTTAGAAGTTTTTTGACTTCAAGTTGCAAGTTGCATGGTGGTTCCTGATCGGAATAAAGGGAGAAAATAAAGAAATAAGGACTCGAACTTATGTTTGTATAGCCTTTGTAATTCAATTTTGAATTTAACTTTAATTCCCGAGTTTTGTACGAAAATATGTAAATTTTTTGAGACTACTCGAATCCGCCAGAGGGCCCGCAACTAAAAGCAATTATATAACACGGATACTATTGTGGAAGACTAACAGTTTTTAATGCTTTGTAGACGCCGTAGCCTATAAAGACAGGTCGGCGCCGAAGATCATTTTTAATTGTGTTGTATGTCGTCTAATAGTGTTTTGTTTGTTAATTTTAGAAGTTTTTTGACTTCAAGTTGCAAGTTGCATGGTGGTTCCTGATCGGAATAAAGGGAGAAATTAAAGAAATAAGGCCTCGAACTTATGTTTGTATAGCCTTTGTAATTCAATTTTGAATTTAAAAACATTTAACTTATGTTTTACTATAGTAAATAACATTTTAGTCTGATGTTTCTGAATACATAGAGAAAAATTTTATTTACTTTACTTGAGAAAAATACATGCAAAGCATAGTATTCATCACAGTAAGAATTGAATAATTCTTTGTGTTCAAAAAGTCAGAAGACAGAGAAGCTTTTGACATACCAACATTCTACCATTGTTTACTAACTTAAAGGTCAGAAAAATGTACCACTGTTGGTTAATATAACCACTTAATCTGCAGAAACATGAATCTGTATATAACAGTTTCACATACAAGAGTAATCCCAAAAGCAAAGTCCCCTATTTTTTTTTAGAAATACAAAGAAACATTTATTTTCAATAACTTTTACATCATTTTAAACTGCATGTTAAAGATCTGAATAGCAGTATTGTAGTTTAAAGATAGGGCTGTACTATAGATTACTCCCTATGGAATTTTGGGACTTTGAGTATATATTTGAACTCAGGAGACCGAGATGAGTTCCACAGTACCCTACTTTTGGACCGGAGACAAAAAATAAGAAAGTTATCATACTTTTTTAATGCTACCATGCTGATGGCACTGTAGTTGCTAGTACCGCCATCTTGCGGTAAAGTCTGCAAACCATGACGTCAGACTATGGCCATCTCCCGGAGGGATAGGTTAGGTTTGTTGGACAAGCCACGATAGCGGCGCATAGTACTAGCTGACCGTGAGGGTGTGCGAAAAGGACTTAACACCAACTGCAGACTATCAGTGTGCTCATGGATCAACTGCTGCCTCTGTTGAAGGTATATATGGCCAACTTACTGGACTGCCTGTTAAACACACGATAGGCTTAGCAGAGAGAGCGACAACTCCCGATCATTGCGTGATCGCTGAAAAAAGTACGATAACATTTTTATTTTTTGTCTCTGGTCCAAAAGTATGGTATTGTTGAACTCATCTTGGTCCCAAGTTTAGATATATACAGGGTTCCTACTCAAATTTTTGTTTTGAATTCCCTGATTTAGCTGACCAACTTTGTCCAAATTCCCTGACCCTCACATTTCTTACGGTGTGGAATATCAACATAATAAAACAGCATTTTATTTACTGCGAACATCAAGTATATCTATCCCTCTTTTTGCCTAGTTGTATGTTTCAAAGACTGCCACATTAAAAAAATACAGTACATACATCCTGTAGAAAAATGTATGATAGAATCCGCAACTTCAATGTAATGAAAAAATAAGCAATTTACAAATGAAACATGAGCTTTTTATTTTATCATCATTTAGCAATATTATTTGTATCTATCTAGTATATATCTAGTAAATACAAGATAGCATAAAATCGACAAACAGTATTCTTTGATATACAAATAGTACTGTACTGTACTTAAAATGAACTCTTGACTTAGAAACACACAATTTTAAAATCTTTCAACAAAAAGAGTAACTTTTTTTAAACAGCAACACAATTTTAACAAAAAGTTAAATTTAAAAATTTTCAAATAAAGCATTTTTTCCCTCATAAAAAAATCAATCATGTAAAAAAAGAAATAGTTTTCTTTTGTCATCCACATTATTTCAAAATGGCATAAAAATAGATTGTATATAAAGAGGGGTAAAGGTAAGTTTTTACTATAGCTTCTCTAACAAATCCACTAAATCTAGCAAAAAATTAGCTGAATTGGCAACTCATTAAAAGAAAAAACATGTTTCGTTGCTGCCATTTTGATTTGGTTTCAGTGTAAAGGCCAGAATTTTAATAATTATTATTAATAATTTTTATTTATTATCTAATTTCGCATTAAATTTTGTCTTTGCATAAAATTTTCTTAAGAATGCAGACAAAATTTATCTATTTTAACCCTTAATTACAAATCTTATAATTATTGCAAATCATATTACAAACCATCTTTCTCACTTTTATAGCAAATTTTAATAAATGAACTAATGTTTTCAGCAATCTTAAATAGCCTTCCTCAGGTTTAACATAATTTGAAACGTCAATTAGAACATAAGATTTGAAACTTCGCGTTTCACTTGTAAGATATGATGACTCTTTCCCTTTGGGAAAATAAAGGGGATAAAGTTAATTCTCCCAATGTCAGGAAAGTCGAGAGACTAATAAGTATGTGGGAAACATGGTACAGACGGACGAAGACACTCTTTACCATTTAACCCGTTTATTGTAAAAATATGCTTACAATATAGCTAAAGTTGTCTTCGTTTCTCATCTTAAGTTCATAGTGGCAGTAGTGGAATCCGGAGCAATGTTCAGTGAATGATCCGGAAAGGAAAGTTCATTTGATTTCTGTTTGATGTCTAGCACTAACATATATCACTCGTGTTTTTCCTGAGTTAGAAAAGTCCTCCTTTTGAAAGGCAACTGCTAATTTGTGAGAAGGAAAAGGTAGCAGCAGCAGAGAAATAGTGCAGATAAAGTGGGGGAAAAGGCAAATAACTGGAGGTGATTGGTGGCGATGGCTACGGAAGAGATGACTCTCGACAGTCTCGTGTCTTTGAGACATCAGCTTTTATCACCTTCCTGTCCCTCGATCGTTCCTGGATTGGTTTCGGAGCGTCACCCATGCTTTATGATGGGGATCTAATGGATTCTCCGATTTACTTATGTCAATCGAAGAATCCGAGTTCACAGAAGTATTCATTGTCTTTTCAAAGAATGGAAAATCCAACTCCAATCCAAATGATCGATCTTGAGAGCTGCACTGTCTTGACTATTTCTCAAGTTTCTATAAAAAAAGTTTTATTCATTCCTTTTTTTTTCATCTAATAATTTAATTTTTTTTACGTTTTTCTATTTTAGTGAGACTTGTATTCCTATGACGTCATAGTATTACGAAAATTAGGATTCTTAAAATGAATAGAATTTAAATAAAATAAAATAAATACACTCAAACCTGTTTTTGTGCGGTGGATAGGGACCGCATAAAAAAAAAAATCTCACAAAACTTCACGAGTAGCTATAAAAAATAGTTTTCGCAACACAATTAAAAATATTTTTTTTATGTGGTGAATAGGGACCGCATTAAAAAAGTCTCACGTGGAAAAATAACTCAAAATCGTACGAAATAACTAGGAATTGCTTTTTTAACTCCTTGGGCCTTTTTCTGCAATCCCTAATGGGGGAAAAAATCCTCTAAGAAGTTTATTTTTTATATTAATTATTTCCACTTAAATACGAATCTAACATTAAAAAAATTTGCTGGGAAATAATTCCCACAAAATAAACACCCTCCCAAAAAGTGGTTTTACAGAAAAACTATATAAAAAGTTAAAAGTAATCGTTAAAAAATACTTTTATTTGATAAATATAGCTGCAGGAAGTGTTATTCTTTCATTTAACAAGGCATGAAATTTCACACCTGCAGTCTACATTTAACACACTATTTCTGATTTTTATGCTATTAAAATAGGAGGGGACCTAAAAAATAAATGAGAAAAAAATTTTACTGAATAAAAAATGAAAAAACTTGATGTCATAGAAAACATCCAATAGAGTTTTAAAAATTTTACAGAAGTCAATTATGTTCCAATTTGATTGAAATATTCATATACCGCACAAAAACAGGTTTGAGTGTACAAAAATAAACATCAAACGAAATTACAACTATATGTTAACAAAATATAGAAGTTTAGTGCATAGAATCGTAACTACAAATCTTTTTCTTTTGCAACATAACTATAAAAATTGTTTTGTTGTTGTTTGCAAAAAAGATAATCAAATTTATTTTAATTTTTTAGTAATTTAATTAATTTTTTAAAAATTTACCAGCTTTTTAAATTTATAATTAATTATAAGCAAGTTAACATTGGTTAAACTATCGGATTATCTAGTTGATTTTCAAAACGATAACTACAGTATATCTATTACAAGTATGATGCCTAAATTTGCCAAAATCAGTGGATATTTGTTACCCTACATCAATTCTGTTAAACTAATTATTAAACTATGTATCGAAGTTGCGGAAATTAACGGGAGAGGGGGAAAAATACGCTTGCAGTACAGTTCTTTTCAAGTAAAGTCGTAACAACAAATGTAAAAAACCACTAGTCGGCGCCAGCATTTTACTGTAAATGTCGGGTAGCTATTTATAATTTTTTATGTTGTATAGTAATGTTTTAAACGTGAAAAACAATTAAATCACGGATTTTTACTGATCTATTTAGCTATTTTGAAGTGAACAATCTAATAAATTACGATTTCAAGTTTTAAAAGTTTGTAAACTAATTTTTAATTAGTTATTTTTTATTCTAATTAACAAATTCATCTTTTTATAATCGCTGAATTATTAAAATTAAAAATTAAACATTATTACATAATAGTAGTTTATCCTGTTATTAATACACAACTGTAAAATTATATGGCTTCAGAATGGTGAAAAGAGCCATTTCAGATTAAAAATGGATTCTGTTATATTTTCTTATTAAAGATTACAGCATTACTTCTTGCCGCCTGCAGATGGCTACGCTTGGTCAGCCATATTCAGCAAACGAAATCAGCAAGGCAGTTAAGGAGACAAATTCCCTGACTTTTTGACAGTTTTCGACAAATTCCCTGACTTTTTGACAATTTTCAACAAATTCCCTGATTTTCCATGACTTTTTCCGAAACTAATGAAAATCCCTGATTTTCCAGGTGCGTAGGAACCCTGTATATACTCAAAATCCCAAAATTCCATAGGAAGTAATCTATAGCATATCCAAAGATACTTACATTTTAAATATATGATCAGCAATTTTACAAACATATAGAACTATTTAGGCAATTCTTAGGTGTCAATATTAAACAATGGGAAACCATATGCAGATGCAAGAAGCTCTGAATACTTTGTACATATGTTACTAACTGTGATCCAATTACAGTAGAGCATCGTTTATCCAAATCAATTGGGGACTGGGGTTGTTCAGATAACCGATTATGTACAAAAAAATATATGAACCTATCCCGTGTTGAAATTTTTCTCTGTTGCGTGTTGCTTTGCATTGAATTTTCGTCAATGTTAAGCGTAATGTAAATTTTTTAATGGCATCACTGTTCTTTTTAATGTCTGATATTGTGGCATTGTCCAACTCCATATCTCTGAGCTAAGCTTGATCCACTAGCACCACATTTCAACTTATCTATTATTTTAAGTTTATTGGAAACACTGAGAACAATGCGTTTAGGTTTAGTCACCATTGCAAACGGTACAACTACAGTACAATCTGTTACAAGTATAAAATTCACAGATCCAAAATTAATTTCGATTCAGCACAACACACGTCCCGACACACAGTCCTCAGAAAAACACCACACAAAAGTGCCAGGGATGCCAGCTAAAACACAAACAACAAAAAAAAAAATATTGAAGTAGCCAAAGATTGCAGTACCACAGCACTAGCAGAAATTTAAATTTTGCTGGAACGCTTTCGAATAAATGACGCTCTACTGTACTTTAGAAATCAAATAAATGTCACTTATTGCATTATAAATTTCAGTTTATATATAAAAACATATTTTAAAAATTCATTTAAAATATTTTATACAATAATTAATTACATGTAAATTCTCACATTATGTTTAAGATAACAAAAGTTAAATAATTACAAATTACATCTAACACAAAACATCTAAATATATAATGTAAAAATGAAACATTAGAGTCAAACAGAGTTTACTAAAATATAATTTAAATTAAAAATGTCTATAACTATTATTTCAAATAGACATTTTTAATTGGAATGTCTACGATACCTAAAATAGCCACCAAACACAAACTCCAGTTTGAAAATGTACATTTGATGCAAAATGAATGTTTTTTTATGGTCTTAAGCAACCATTACCAGGTTACAAGTTTCTGTAACTCGAACAGAAACTTTTAACCTGATGTGGGTTGCTTAAGGCCATAAAAAACATTCATTTTGCATTAAAATTTACATTTTCAAACCAGAGTTTCAGTATTTGGTGGACATTTTATATTATAATCCAGTTTCTAAGCTGTTTTATTCACAGTATAACATATCTATTTGAATAATTGGTATTCCTACTTTAAAATATTTCAAGAATTTATAGATATTAATTATTACCTTCATCTTTATACTTGATAGTTACTTCATCATTAGTAGATAATTTTCCATGAAATACACGTTGCATCATTAACACTAATTCATCGTAAGTGATATCTTCATTATGAATAGGAATTCGTCTAATATCATTTCCTAACTGTGCTTTAATAATAAGTTTTCCACTCAAATCCAATTGAGGAAAACCACTGTCGTCACTGCTTCCACCGCCGCCGCCGCCTCCTCCTCCTCCTCCTCCATGATAACCACCAAGTGACATTTTTACCTAAATAAACCATTACATTCAATTAAAACATTACTGTAAAATAAACCTATTAGTATTTTAATAATATAAAATTTTATGATTATTTAATTAAAAAAATAATAAAGCAATCAAGAAAAAATATCAAATGTTCAATTTTTACTTGTTAATTCAAAAGGTTTAAAGTTTTAATCATGACAAGTTTTTGACTTCAAATTTTACTGGCTCATTCAAAATGGTTTAAAATATGCAAATATCCTATAAACTAACAAGTAAGTCAACTTCTTAAGATTGAAAAGTTGACCATTCAAGCATTCATTTAACTTGCAAACAAATGCTTGTTTAACTATTTTCAAATTATTGATTAACAACTTGGTCTCTTCCAAGATCAGCAAAATATTTTGTCACACCTATATAAAATGCTAAATCATTTATACATTTGGATTCTTCTAAACTAAACTTTCTCTTGTTTTTCACAAATGTTTATTTCTTCTAGAAATGATCAAAATTGTTGTAATGTTTCCATTCTGCTGAGCCAACAAATGTGAACTAATGAATTATATCATTGTTCTAAAAAAAGTTTTTGTATTGTCTGGGTTTACAGACCTTCTGATTGTTTGACATTTATAATTTTAACAATGTTTTCCATTATGTGTTTCATTTCTAATGTTTTCAAACATAGTTGCCCATAGTGAATTATATTGTGATGATTAATGATCATATGAAATTTTGTTCTCATTATTGGAACATTTCATGTATCACTATTAATTTCTGGTATAAAGTAATGTATAAATGATATAATTTTGAAACTTTATTTAGTTAACAGTTAAAACAGGTGACTTAATAATTGTAATGCTAATAGACTATAAACTTAATTAAATATCAAACCCAGCTTCCTTATAATATTAATAATAACGTGAAATAAAATAAACAAAATAAGATAAAATAAGATAAATACATAAAAGATTAAATGTATAAAAAATACACACAAAAAAAAAAAGGCATCACATTATAAAGGGCAGATAGGGACTAAAAATTTGTGTTTCAATTTTTCTTTTATGAAGAACTTCCATGCCAAAGCTAAACCATCTCCCTTGCATTGATACAGCTGCCCCTTAATTTACTTTTATAGACATGGGCATAGCCAGGAAGGGGCATGGGTAGGCACGACCCCCCAGAAAATTACAGCTGAAAAAGTATTGAGCTGATTTGCAAAAAGAAATAGAAAGCTGAAGCTAATTTAATTAAGTGTAGTATACCCACTGAAAGTCTATATCAGGCATGGTCAACATATGGCCCGCTTAATGAATTTATGCAGCCCGCAATTAATCTCTCAATATTAGCTACTTAACTTCTAATAATTGATTGCATGGATTCACAATACTGCTTTATATCCTGAGAATGTGAGAAGTTCTGACGGCTAAAAAAAAGGTCAATGGCTAATTGTGCAGCTAAGACGGTGAACTGTATTGTAGAATGGTAAAAAAATAATTCATTGATTAATTTCTGTTTAAAGCATTGCTAGAGTTTGATATTAATGTTACAATAACGCATGATTAAAGGAAGTTTCATATTATGTGTTAAGTTATCGTCAATTCCTATGGAAATTTCATTTTAATGAACAATAATTTGAAATAATTCCATTTTGTGTCAGGCTGGCCTCTACTAGGCCCCCATAACAAAACCCTGGCTACGCCAATGTTTATAGATTTCAATCTTTTCGTATTGCAAAGCCAATGATGGGGACCGCACAGTCTTTAGAATAGGTGCTTTGTTCCATTTAACCACGGAAGCCTCTGCCTGTGCCATACTTGACAAAACCATGTTACAGTGTCCTTTATTGATGTCATATCTGTGTTCTTTAAGCCTAACAGCCAAATTCCATCTTGTGACTCCAATATAGTCCTTCTTAATTCCTAGCTATTGTTTTTCAAACAGAATTTTATACACGCCCACTGTTTCTTCTTTCTTAAGCTTGTCCTTGTCGTTTCTGAGATTATATTATATAAATTAGGAGCTCTTTTGTAAACAATTCTGGAGTGCTTTTTGTCTAAAACTTGCTTCATGATGCTCCTGATGTTTTTATTATACGTGAATTTGGTGATCTTAAATTGATCTGTTTGGGTTTTCAACCTTTTGCCTCTTTCATAACCTTTAATTAGCCATTCAATTGCACTTTTGCTGTAACAAAGTTTGAAGCTACTTCTTTGATTCTATCAATCTCCTTAATCCTGTCCAGTACATTAGAGCAATAAGTAAATGCTCTCCTAATGAGTGCATGAAATGCTGACATTTTGTATCTATACAGGTCATTCGAGTTAGCTAGTATGTAGAGAGGACTGTGTGTTGGTTTTATGTAAATACCTGTTGTTATACAATCTCCTTTTAACTGTATGAATTGTTTACAAAAGAGCTCCTAATTTATATAATATAATCTCAGAAACGACAAGGACAAGCTTAAGAAAGAAGAAACAGTGGGCGTGTATAAAATTCTGTTTGAAAAACAATAGCTAGGAATTAAGAAGGACTATATTGGAGTCACGAGACGGAATTTGGCTGTTAGGCTTAAAGAACACAGATATGACATCAATAAAGGACACTGTAACATGGTTTTGTCAAGTATGGCACAGGTGGAGGCTTCCATGGTTAAATGGAACGAAGCATCTATTCTCAAGACTGTGCGGTCCCCATCATTGGCTTTGCAACATGAAAAGATTGAAATCTAGAAAAGTAAATTAAGGGATGGCTGTATCAATGCAAAGGATACAGATGGTTTAATTTCGGCATGGAAGTTCTTCATAAAAGAAAAATTAAAACATACAAATTTTTAGTCCCTATCTGCTCTTTATAATGTGATGCCTTTTTTTTGGTGTATTTTTTATACATTTAATCTTTTATGTATTTATTTTATTTTATCTTATTTTGTTTATTTTATTTCACATTATTATTATTATTTATATTGTTATGGCTTCAAAATATTTAGTATATTTATTTTGGTTATTGATTTACTAGTTTATTTTTCATTTTAATTTTGAAAATTTATAATGATCGAATGTTCCATTTAATACAATTTTGAAATACGTTCGATTGCCAGTTCACCTGAAGATGGCCTATTCCATTAGGCTGAAAACGTTTGTGATTAAGTAAAGTATTCTCAGCGATATAAGGTGTTAAATGTTTTATTAAGTGTTATAAACTTATTGTTATTCTGTACGTAGAGGCCAGTATGCTAAATACATCTCAACCTGGAAGGTCTAATGTGCACCCTATGAGCAATTTCTTCAGAATTCTGATCTCTTTAAACAAAGACTAGATTTTTGAAGGAAAGCAGATCATCACCACCAATGGTGAACAAAGTACAACGAAAAATCTTTAGTTTGCTCAGAGAGACTAGGCAAAAATGCTTTGCTTGCTTTAAATCAGGAATTAACCTTTAGTGCTTAGAATTATTGCAGATAGCCCATTCTTTAAACGCTCTATAAAAAAAAAGTATTATGAGAAGTACTAAGTGTTGGATTAGGTCCTACAACAGGGATATTAGGCTCCCTGCTTAGATTAGCACTAACTAGTAGATCAGAAGCCATATTCCAGTTATCATCTCTTGTTGTTGAGAGAAAGTGTGTATATCATAAGCAATCAGTGATTGACTAAAGATTTGTTTACATCAAGAAATCATCACTTCTTCTGAAACATGATTCTGGATGACTTTTTCTCTCAAAAATTCTCTTGTCTTCCAGAGATGAGTGAGTAACTGTCTTTTGACCAGTCTTTCAGTCTGTAACTTTGAATTTGTTATATCTAATACAGATGACTGGATGACACTTGCAATAATACATATTATATTACAGAACATTCTCAATTTTGGGAAAGAGTGTTTTGCGATAGAGATAATGCTTTTGATCTTTTAGCCCGAAGGAGCTACTTTACATTTCACTCAGAACGGAAATGTCACTGATTCCATCTTTTTTTCTTTAATGATTCTATGTCAATTACTGAAATCATTGATCATGCTGTTAATCTTATCCATTACTTCCAGCCATCTGTCTCAAAGTATTCTTCAAAATATTACCACCTAATTTCTCTTTTACTAAGTATGCATGCTTTTCTAACTTAGGTTATTATAATTTTGGTTTGTTAAGAGACATTACCCAAAACATTTTGATATTTCAATCCATAAAAACTTTGTAAATCCAGTTAAAATGAACGAATTTATTATAACAACAAACATTTTCAATTGTCTTTAATAGCCAACTTCAAATTATGCAATGTTACATAGAATAAAATAAAATAAAAATTAAAAAATTTAAATAAAATAGAACTTGTTAAACACATGCCGGTGGTTGCATGTCTTTAAGAATGTCAAAGAAAAATAAAATGAAATTCCTACATAACAATATGACAAGCATTAAATAAAATACAGGTATATCTTGAGTTACGTCGTTCTCGATTATACGTCGTTTGTCAAAAAAGTATATGGAAAAATAAAAATCAAGTTTAAGTCATTTTATTCGACTTTACATCCGTCCGCCACAAATATTGAAGTCGTAATATCACTAGAAGAGTGTTAAAAGCACGTAAAATCATATTAAAATATGAACATTTACAGTAAATGTTAATACAATCATCATAAATCCTAGAGAACGAAACATGAAAACATCTGTGTTTCTGTGTTGTCGTCTTATTTAGCGGTCTTTAAGTGCTCATTATTGGCGTTTTCCACCGTAGTTTCAACTTACGTCATAACCACACAAGTAAATTTGACTTACTTCGTTTTTCGACTTACATCGCCTCTCCTGGAATCAATTACCAACGTAAGGTGAGGTATACCTGTACATATATAAGGTAAAAATACAAATATAAAAAGAAAAATAACTAAAAGTATAAAAGTTTATTTTTTATATTTGTATTAATAAATTTGTTCATTTTAACTGGATTACAGATGTTAGTTAGTGCTTTTACTGTAATCTAATCTAGTTTTGCAGTATATTCTTTTTTTTTGCCAATTTTTAATTAATGTTTCCATTTCAACAGTTTTTGTTTATTTAAAAAAAAATGCAAGCTCATCTTTCCTGGAATGCCTTACTTTTGAATTGTGGCACACTGCAATATTTCCTACTTTGAAAAATTTCAGTCTTAATCCAAGTTGTATCACCAGGCTTTATTAATTTATTACAAAGAATGGATGAAAACACTGCCTATGATCTGTATGTACTCATGCATTCCCAACTCAATTATTTTTATTTGCAGACAGATTTTTATTTTCAGAATTAAACCTTTAGTCAGTAAAAACATGTGACGATTGTTCGCCACATTTTTCTTATATGAGACAATGCCCATTGTTTGTCGCATTCCTGAACATTCCATGGTCCGTTAGACCCGGAAGGGACGATGAAACAGTAGGGGGAAGGCAGGAGTATAAAGGGTGATAAGGCTGACGGAAAGGGACTTTTTATGGACTACCTCGGAAGCGAGCAGGACGAACAACGAGTCAACAGCGAGAAGAGGGGAACGACGATTGAGCTGGAAGGTAAGCAAAGAGTGGGAAGAGAGCTTCTAGATGATTTCGCCCATGTATAAAATTGTATACGATATATATATATATATATAACTTGAGTGTAATTTAAGTGTATTGAGAGGAATTAATTGTCACGAAAACCGAGAAGTTATTGTGGTACTTATTGAGCCAGATGTTAACTCATTTTCCTGTTGAGAAAATAAATCTTACAAACACAATAAAGTTTATACTGTATGTTTAAAATGTTCATGTTATAACAATTTTCAATCTAACTATTTAATAATACTGTATTTCTATGCTTCTGTTCTCTTTCCTTTCAATTCACAATCAAATTTGATAATTTACAACCAAAATCTTTTTCATTTACAATACAAATGAATTACACTTGCAATAGTTCCTCCATAATTTTAGAAAAGATACATCAGTAAGTGAGAATGCCCTATAATGATTAAAATACAGTTGCTTCCATTTAATTGGGCTACCGGTTAATTGGGACAGCCACTTTATTGTACCAAATCTCAAAGAACAGAAACCAAACTAATAAATTAATACATAATTTGATCGTTTAATTGGGACAGTAGCAGAAAAGGAATTTAGCAAGTTTTGATATATTTTAGGGATTTTCCAAAAATATGTAGATACTAGTGTTGCCAGCTTTTCAAAATTGCTGACCTGGACAACAGATCAGATTTGTTCGAACAGAAGTCCCTGACGCATGTGCAATGTTATTTTACCATGGAAAGAATAACATGCACGCCAGTTCTAAACCAGTTAGGGACTCGTGTAGGAGCAACTTGAATTAAGAAATGAAATAATTTAGCTTTAAAGAGCTGAGAAGCAAAGAAAAGACAAAAAAAAAAAAAAAAAAAAAAAAAAAAAAAGGCGACAGAGACAATAGTCTGCGTAAAGATGGCAAATTAACTTTCGGTGAGTGTGTGAAGTCTTTCGCTGTTAAAATAAAGTAAATTTATAAAAATATTTGCTAGTACTTTGTTTCATCATAATTTCACAATTTCTACGAAATCCTGGACAAAATTAATTGTTAACCCAGACAATGAATTAAAAACCAAATGGGTGGCAACACTAGTAGATACTACATACACTAATGTCATGTAGGCCTAATGATTGGCAGAGACAAAGCAATTTTATCTTTTGCTCAGGCAATTCAGTTTTTCCAGAGGAGGGTCACAGCGTAGCAGGATGTATCATATGAGATTTTGTCTGAGGTGGACCTGAATGCGAGTTACTGACCCTGCCCTAGATTAGACCAGACAATCCCCTTAAAAGTGAAGGGACAAAGATTGCCAGACAATTTTTTGAGGTCTCTTGACTGAGTTGGAAGACAGCTAGAGTTCCCTTGGAAGGTATTGTGTGCATAATTACGTCTAGATTCAGACAGCAGCCATCAGATTGTTGAGACCAGCATCGAGCTAGCGGATTCTACGAACACTCCCACTGAAGTTGCACATCTCCAAGTAAAGGAAACTGTGCTCAAAGGAAGACCATAAAATGACTTTTGGACGAACCATTTTCTTTCTCTTTTTCTTTTTAGTTAGAATATGTTCTAACTAAAAAGAAAAAAAGGAAAAATTGTTCCATCAGGAACAGATTAAATGATCAACCCTTGTGTATGTCACTACTAATATTTGCAACACTAGCATTATGCAAATCAGTTATCTATCGTTGTGAGTCTGGCAAATTTATAGTACAAATATTTTCTGTATTTTGGATTAATAAAGCATTAAAATAGGTACCTAATTATTATATTTTACCTACTTATTTATTTACCGACATATTACATATTTTATTATAGAATTTATTATTAGTTCGTTTAATTGGGGCAGCCACTTAATTGGGCCAAAATGGATTAGTTCCAATGTGTTCAAATTAAGTGGAATCAACTGTATATTGTAAAATTTCAGGTGCACACAGACTAGATAGGACCTAAAAGCCAACTCTCAAACCTCAACGGTTGAAAAGTAGTTCCCTGCTTCATCACCAATATCAGGCAAGATTATTTTGAAATATTAATCATTTATATAACGTTTATGTATTTAAAAAAATTTAAAGCTTATTTGAACATTCATTCAAACACATCTAAATAAATATAATAATAAAAATTGCTGGGACCAATATGGCTTTACAGAAAAATATTTCTATTAGAAATATTTTTCTGTAAAGCCATATTGGTCCTGGCAATTTTTATTAAATGTAATTTTTTAATTTTAATTATGCTATGCCACTGCTAGAGGACTTTTTAACTATTTTACATCTTGCAGCGAATGGTAGCCTACAAAGAAAGGTCGATTTCGCCGGTGGAACTGTTATTGCCTCGTACAGCGTGTGAAGGGACAAATCAGCTAGACTCATCTATGTATGTATAGTCGAATAGAAATATTTTTTTGTAAAGCCATCTAAATAAAATTCATCTGATGATAATGATGTTGCAGAAAAGTGTTTGCAGTATCATCCAGCCTATATAGCCTGTGGTTAGAACAAGATTGAAATTCAAATATCCATAATTGTTTTAGATATTTGAATTTGTTCTGCAATAAGAATTCCAATTGTATATGTTCTAGATCAGTGATTCCCAACCGGTGGTTCGCGAACCCCTGGGGGTTCGCAGTGTTTGCAGAGGGGGTTCGCGAAAATAATATTGTAATGGCGGATTTTTTAAAACGCCATTAAAATCAAAAGCAAAAAAAAAAACAAAAACAAAACAAAAACACAAAAATTAAAGAACACACCCACTGTAAAACAGATTGTTCGCTGCCTGTTTGTTAAGAAATCTATAATAAATTTCAATATTTTCATTTCTTTTTTCCTTATTTGTTTTTCAAAATTACTTCATCAATATCAAATTATATCAACAATTTTATACATTATAATTTATTCCTCTTATTCAAGTAATCAAATACTATTCTCTTTTTATTACAAACATTTATTTATATTTAAAACATTTTATCAATGTGATTAATATCATGTTCTGCTTTATATTTAAAATCAATGCAGCAGTTTTCCCTTCTATGTAATATTTTTTTTACAATACAATTGGAAATAAATATCAAATTAAGGCAGTTTACTACAGATTTTAGAATTAGATACTTGTTTACAACCGGAAACTGGGAGAGTAGTGTTGTATTAACCGACGTTCATACATAGGCTTAGCACTTGTAAAGCTTGAGTGATAGTGATACTGTAACTGTCAAGTTCTCGTGTAAATGATTTAATAATTATTAATTTAATTATTATTATAGCTTATTTCTATTATGGATTGATGGTTAAAAACGGGTCGTTTAGAAACGAGACATGATAATCGAGATGATAGTACTGAAAACTGTAGTGAGGTACCGTTTCACCAGACGAAAAACAAAGGAAATGATGTTAGAAAAGGGAAAACGCGAAAATATGACAGCGACTATCTACAATTGGGTTTTCATTTTACTGGGGATGAGTCGGAACCTAAACCGCTTTGTGTTATATGTAATGAAGTTCTTGCCAACAGCAGTTTAAAACCATCACTTCTTCGTAGACATATCGAAACAAAACATCCGACACACAAAGATAAACCTCTTGAATATTTCAAAAGAAAATTAGCAGATATCAAAAAGTGTAGCCTTTCTTCTTTCTTGACTTCAAACGAAGATAGTAAAATGGCCCTTGAAGCATCATTTCTAGTAAGTTATAGAATTGCAAGATCTGGACAAGCGCATACAATGGCAGAAAATTTAATTGGACCATGTGCGAAAGATATCGCCGAATGTATGCTTGGGGAACAGGCAGCAAAGAAAACTGAGCTAGTTCCCTTATCAAACAACACGGTGTCGCGTAGAATTAATGACTTGGCTAATTATGTGGAGAACGAACTTCTAAAAAGAATAAAATTGAATTATTTTGCAATTCAACTTGACGAATCGACGGATGTAACAAATGCCGCAGTCTTGCTTGTCTACGTTAGATATCTTTTTACGAATATTGTTCAGGAAGATGTACTATTTGCAAAACCTTTGAAAACCTACACAACTGGAGAAGCGATTTTCGATATGATCAATGGGTATTTTGAAAAGAATGGAATAAGCTGGTCTTATTGTGTGGGTGTGTGTACAGATAGTGCAAAATCAATGACAGGAAAATTTTCTGGTTTTGCGCACGGGTGAAGAAGATCAACGAGAAAATTCAATGGACTCATTGTTGTATTCATAGATCAGCTTTAGTATGTAAGCGTTATGCAGAGTTATCTACTACTTTAAGCGATGCTGTGAAAATTGTGAACTTTATAAAATCACGTGCTACAAATTGCCGTCTATTCCGTACGCTTTGTGAGGATTTTGGAAGTTTCCACGTTTCTTTACTACTTTACACAGAAGTTAGATGGCTTTCCCGTGGTAAAGTTTTGACGCGTTTGTTTGAACTGAAAGTCTGAAGTTCAAGCATTTTTTATTGATCATCCGTTTCATTTGTCTTCTTGTATATCCGATGTTCTTTGGCTGCAAAAGCTTGCGTATTTAGCTGACATTTTTTGTAAACTGAATGAATTAAATATGTCTTTACAAGGCGAGGGTGTCACCATTTTCAGTGTACATGATAGAATTGAGGCTATGTTGAAAAAGATCAATTTTTGGATTCAATGCCTGCAGATGAATGAGTATGGATGTTTCGATTCTGTCAGCACTTTTTTTTTATCAGAAAATTCAATTAAACTTGACGAAAACATTAAAAGGAGTATATGTGAACATCTGAACTATCTTCGATTAACTTTCGATTACTATTTTCCCAACAGATGCAATATATCCATTTCAAACAACTGGATACGTAATCCATTTCAAGGAAATGTAAGTTCAGAAACCTCTCTAAATATACTGGAAAAAGAAAAACTCAGAGTTATCTTGTGACAGTTCTCTACAAGCAATTTTTAAAGATCAATCTTTAATTGACTTCTGGCTCAGTATACAAAATGAATATCCGGTTCTGTCAAAAAAAGCCATTGAAGATCTATTACCATTTTGCACAACATATCTATGCGAGAAAGGATTTTCAACATATACTTATCTGAAAGATAAATACAGAAACAGGTTAAATGCAGAACCTGATCTAAGACTGAAATTGTCAGATATTGAGCCTAACTTTGAATTGCTTTGTTCTATCAAACAGCCACAAATATCCCATTAAGAGTTTTTCCAAATGTAAAACATAAGACCAGTTTGTTAAATTTATCTTCTTTTCAACTTTTATAGCCATCATTTTAGTCTTATTAATGTTTTATTTAAATGTTTCACGATTAATATAATCAATTATTCTGCAATATGTAAAATATATATTCTATCAAATTTTACTGCTTTTTTTTACCTGTCATTAACGACTACATAGGGGGTTCGTCAAATTTTTTCGGGCCTTTCTTTTGGTTTGCGAGGAGAAAAAGGTTGAAAAACACTGTTCTAGATTATTTTAATCTGTTAAGTTCTTTTCAGTTGTTATGGAGATAGTGAGACATTGAATCAAAAAACATTTTTAAGATGTTGGCTGAAAATTACGCCAATATTTAATGCACCTTTAAGAGCAAAAATTTTTAAAACAGTGCTATTGTTTTCAAACCAATTAATAAACCATCCTTTCTCTTTTTGAAAAATATCCATTGTTAAGACATTGTAAGCAACTCAACTAACAAGGAGAGGCTCAAATCTGCATTTCACAGATTTCGATAAGCTTATGCATAGTTATTCTGGCGCATTAAAAAGTATTCCCTATAAAGCCCTAGGTTTCACTTCTGCATTTTATTTGAGAAAATCATAATTTTAGGTTATGAAGATGGATTGCTTTCAGAAATTATTAGATACTGAAAAAACAAGTTATTTTTACATATGTATATTACATCCAGAAACTAACAGTTTTTGCAAAAATCAGCATTTTTTTTTTTATTCCAACCAAAACTTGAAATACTTCAAATTTTTGATAGTTGTCAAGTAATAGCTATAGTCACAGGAGATAGAGTGCACATCTATGGATTCTAGATTCATGTTTATGCCCACTGAAAGTTTTTTTTTTAATTTTGGTAATTGTTTATGTCTCACTATAAACTTAAGTTCTTAAAAAACAGCTATATGTTTAAATGTTCTGAAATTTGTTTTACTCTATACCTTGGATATATGACCTGAAGATGACCATTAAATTATCATAATCTTGTTATTCAATGAAATAAAGTCAGTTTGCTGGAATATCATAGTGCATTTCTCTATTGAAAACATTAAGATTTTAACATGGACAATGTACAATGTTAAAATAAGTTTAATGAAAACTATAACAGTTGTGGGAAAATGTTTCTAATATTTGTATTTGACACAGAGAGCTTGCTTTAAGTTAAGAAAAGAAAGAGTGAAAAAACATAATAAGAGAGAAAATGTGGCACAGAATGTTAACACCATTATCACATTCATGCTCTCTATTCAACATCAATGTCTTTTTCATTTTATACCACTATATTGCAAACCTCTAAACTGGTCCTGTAAGTGTGGATTACTATTGTCTTTACAAAAATATAATTATTTCAAATGTATAAAAATTGTTTTTGAAAAAAAGCAAAGAAAAAAGGAAAAATAATAAATATCAGGATAGGCAACTGCCCCTCCTAGCACCTCCATGGGCACCCCTTACAAAAAAAATCAACATATATTTAATTTTTTTCTCTACAGAATATCAAAACATTTAAATACTACTTTTAAATTATTTTAAAAATAATATAACTTATTTATAACACAAAAATTATGTCTCACTGACAATATAATAAATATATACAGAGAATTCATTAATTTTTATATCTGAAAATTTTAGAAAATTATGGCACTTCTTATCGACTAATGTTTAGTGAAAACATGACTTTTACAATTAAACAGAAAAATTTTTCAATTATGTCATCTGGAAGTTAGCCTTTAATATCATGTTTTAGTAATATAAATTAATATACATCTGCTTAATAAATCTTACCCACATTTCAAACTGTTTAGATTTTTTTAATTACTTAATTTATAATTAAATATTAAATTTAGAATCAATTTTCAATAAATATATTTGGACATTTGCTATAACAAATGAAAACAACATAGTTAAACACTAAACATTTCTGAAATTAGTAGCATTACTAAATTTCAGTAACAGAATTAAGAATGCTGTTAAAACAGCAATCTTATTTTCATTAGATAACAAAGAAAACTTATCTGTTGGATATTATTTATAATGTAGTAAAAACAAACAACTCTACTAAACCCGATACACTGTAATACTAAAGCCAAACATTGCCTTACACTATAGAGCTAATTAACGGCTATTATAACTGTTAATTAGCCCGATAGCATCAGGCAACGGTTGGCTTTAGTATTATAAAGTATCGGGTTCATTTTGTCAATACATATTGTTCACTTACTCAATACAAATTATCATCCAAAAGTTGGAATTTCTTGAATAAAATCATACAATGCACCTTTCTGGCACTAACTTTACACACACATATTATGACTGTCATAATATGTAAAACATAAATTTTGACATAAATAAAACATATTTATGTCAAAATTTACATGTTTAACAATTATTTAATACTACATAATGATGTAGTATGGGAAAGCAAGCAGCGCAGGATCCAATAGATGCGAAGCCCGATTGAATTTTTTTTTTTTTGCAGGACCCCTCAAACTTTAAATAACAAAATTGATTAACAGTTAATTTACATATTGAAATATGTTGTTATATTTTTAATAATAATATACCTAGATATTTATTTTTGTAACATGTACTATTTTTAAATATATAAATTTTGATGTGCTGCGGGGCCCAATTGGCACATATTGCTCCAATCTGGCTCTGAAAGCATGATGTATTGTATTTCAGTGTGATAGATTCAAATTTAATATACATGAAATTTTAATACATTTAACACAGCATCACAAAGTAGGCCAGTAATATTTAAAAAAAAGCATTTACTACATAAGAACATAATTGAATCTTCAAAACATCAAACTGGCTTATCTTCATGATCTAATTTATGGTTTAATTACATACATTGAATATGACGTTAAAGATAACATTTTCAATCGGTAACCGGTGAAAAATGCGAACAATGATAGAAAGCAATTTCATCTTTTCCCGGAAGACACAATTAGCGGATTATATTTGAATAATTAAACTTCAAATCGATAAATTATATCGATTTTAAGATATTACAGTTAATTAATATACTTACTTTGAAAGAACTAAACGATCCGTACGATAAAATATAAAAACATCTGACTAATCCGAGTTACACGTCAGAGGTTGCCAAACATTAGAAAAGACCGACCAGCCCGTTCGCGATTACTTTTACTTTTCGACACAGGAAGTCGCTGCAATCGAAGTCTGCATTTTATTCCGTATATTTTTCGATTTTTATGATTTTTTAAAAATTCTTTAGCTATACAAAAACGCTAAAAAGACCTTCTGTGGATCGGCCAGAATTACACTAAAGCAGCCGAATGGTGAAGAAAGCGCCCGACAAATTCGGATCTGGTCACTCGTGGGCATTTCTGAAATGATCCGGAAACGAATCCGAACCCCCCGGGAGGGATGGATTCGTGTCTTTATTGTTTCGAATGTTTGGCCGTCAGATGTTATTGTTTACTAAAACAAACTTCAATTAAATATAGATTATTTGAAATTATAATATTGATTATACGGTATTTGATGGTTTTCATTGTTGTACACATAGGATATACATATACGGCCGGATGGCCGAGCGGTAAAGGTGGCAGCCTACCGCTCTGGGGACCCGGGATCGAATCCGAACGGGTCGAATAATCCCCAGGAATTTTTCAGGGGGTGGTCCGTTCGGATATGTCGGGCCCCGTCCCTCACCACCCGGTCGACCCATTGTGGGCCTGGCCGAACCCATAATGGGCCTACTAAAAGAGGCCCTCTTAGTGCCCACAGGGCGGAAAGAGTTTAAAAAAAAAGGATATACATATACAAAAAATGATAATGTAATAACAGCAAATATGACGAAATAGCGTGACACAATATTTTATAAATACCAAAGTGTTTTCGAAACGATACCATATTCTACGAAAAAAGAGTATATTTTTGAAAACATGATTGACGCAACGTGGACTTGACAATACTATTTGACATGCTCTGCATGATTGAAAAAATTTATTTTAGATTTTAAAGGCTTTACTACATCTTATTGGAAATGAATAAAAAAATATTCCTTTAATTTTTAGATGACGTAATGACACGATTAAAATGATCTTGCATCCTTACAAAAGAGAGAAAAATGCCAACGAGTAACTGTACTTATATCGATTCGTTAGCGAAAGTTATAATAGGTTATTTCATATAATTTTAAATAAAACTTTTTTGTTTGTAATAATGTTGTTAATCAAATTATTACTATATTTGACATTAAAAAATAAATTGGTTAATAGAATATGAATTATTTTTTAGCGCAAATTACAATGCTGGAGTTAATTCAAATTGTAGATCATAAAACAAATAAAACTTTTTTATTATCAGATATCTGAAGTTTTCAGTTATTTCAAATGAATGGATTGATGAGATAAGGCAGCGCAACGCACGGGCAATCTGCAAAGAGTGATGTCTCCCGAGAGAAAACTGGCCTCCTATTTGGGCTATTTGGGTATTAGACAGGTTTTAAACGCTGGTGTGATACATTCCATAGATGATAGTAGACCTATTAAGTAATAAAAATAGTGAGTTTGTTGTTTTGTTAGTTACAGCAACGCAACACTTGGGCGATCTGCCCAGGGGGAATGCCTTCCGGAAGGTCTTTTAAAGGTTAAAAAAAAACCTTAAAAAATGTTAACGAACAAGTCAATGCACACAATTTTCATAATCATTCCTGTGCATAATACTTAATAATCCTGTCACGTACCGTATTAAGGTATTATGTAATCCTCCAACCATCAACGCAAACGAATTTCCATTAGGAAATGACGACATTCGGATTTATCATCGCACAATTCCGAATTAAAATAATCCAATTAAAACACTATCACAACAATTCTGTAATGTATTAAGTAAATTGCAATGAATAAATTGGATTAATAGGATAAGACAATGCACATCTGCCAAAAGGGGTGTTTCCTGAATGGTGTTTCCTGAAAGGGGTGTTTCCATTCAGGAAACACCCCTTTTGGCTCCCATTTAGCTGCTGTCGTTATTAGATACAGTCAATGATGTGGGGAGAAAAAATATAACAAAATCTCAGAAATACAAAATATTTAGTATTAACAATCAGTACCGTAACTAGGCAGGGGAAATAGGTGCACCCGCACAGGGTCTATTTGGAAGGGGGCCCAAAATGCATGTATTTGTTTTATTATTTCCTCAAACCTAATTAATTAAGGGGCCTAAATGAAAATTCTTGCACAGGGCACAGGAATGGCTAGTTACGACACTGTTAACAATATTCTACACAGAATTACAAAATTGAAACAAAAGAAGATAAATTAAAACAATGTTAAATTAAATTAAATTAGTGAAAATCTGTCAATGTAAAACACTATACAGGGTGGGCCAACGAAAACGAAACGCAGAGTGTTCGTGTTCGTCCAAGCAAATCGCTCGGACAGGTCGATTTTATTCTCGAGGGGACATCTTATGCAATAAAGTTTTTGCGAATCTGAATATTAACTAAACAAACATTTTTTTTTCGAAATAAATGTTTGTTTAGTTAATACAAAATAAATGAGTTTTTAAAATTTTTGTTGTCTGTTGTATTCAGAATCGCAAAAACTTTATTGCAAAAGATGTCCCCTCGAGAATAAAATCGACCTGTCCGAGCGATTTGCTTGGACGAACACGAACACTCTGCCGTTTCGTTTTCGTTGGCCCACCCTGTATATATATACGGACATAATCCATTTTTTATTCAATTTAGAGATACTGAGCAAGTGCTTGTGTCGACTAAGCGGGTTGTTGGTTTGTATTTTACTTTTCAAAAACAATATGGTAGGCCGTTCTGCACCAAACTGCTCTAATAACGGCAGACATAAAATATATAGATTTTTAGGCCATATACTTATGCATATTACAGAACGTACAATTACTACTAATAATAGCACTTCTCTCAGTGGGAAAATATCAAATTTTAAGTCCCCTTATGTTTTACTTTATTCGTAATTCCATCCGATAATCTTACAATATTAATTTTTTAATAGAATAATTCATTTTTAAGCAAGGTGTTTATTCATAAATTTATTTTATTTTCACTTTTAACTAATAATTTCGATCAAAGCATTTATAATTATGAATAGAAAACACAGGTATTGTACAGGTATATTTTAAACCACACTCACTACATTCCATTTTATATAACTTGTAACGAGTTCAACAACATTGACAGTACGATAAACAAATGATAAGCATATACTGCATTCCATTTTTTTTCATTGGATGGTCATCATTTCCCCTTTCGGGGATCAGAGTCACCCTTGTTCCGCTACTCGCACCACAAGGGAGACATTTTCTTTATTCATTTTTCAAGTTCAACTTTGAATCTTAACATATACATCAAAATAAATATATTAGATTAAAACGTAGGCATCTTGCCTTTACAAGATTGCGACTCATGTCTCATAGGGAACAGCTCGCTCCCTCCCTCACGACAATGCTTTCGGCAGGGCCGGATTTACCAATTCAGGGGCCCTGGGCACAAAGTCGATGGGGGTCCCCCCTTTAAGAGTAGGCAAATTTGATGATTTAGAAAATTTACACAAAATACTGTACTTTCAATTAGACTTGAACTAGGAAGTTGTAAATTTCATTTAAAAATAAGGTTATTGTAAACATACATATATTTTATTGTGTAAAACTAATTATTTTAATTTAACTGAAAAATACCCATGTGAAATTTTTTCTCGAAATTTTCCGATGTTTTCATAGGTTTTTTCCCGGATTTGGTTTTCTCTGCCTGTTGCCTCCATGATTAGGCCACACTAGGCTGTCGCGGTAATAGAAAAAAAAATTATGTTTAAACATAATTTTTTTTTTCAGTTTTGTGGGGGCCCCTATTTTGTGGGGGCCCTGGGCACAGGCCCCAAATGCCCTTATGTAAATCCGGCCCCTGGCTTTCGGCGTGAAAATTCTCACCTCCTGGATCATGTCTTTAGTCCGAATTATCATGTAACTGCATTCCATTATTAACCAAGACAGAACAAAGACAAGACACACGTGTAACTACGACCCGAAACTAACCAATCCAGTTCGCGCCAATGACGCTGTTCGCCGTAGCGGCATAATTTAAAACTAAAATTTACCAGGGCTTTAGACGTTTGTCTCGTTGCCCTCAGGTCCTGTTTCGCTCTTTTTTTCAGTAGTTCACGAATCGGTCTTCACCACCTAAGGGAAAAGAGTTAGAAAAGAAAGTTCTAGAAACGAGAAGGAACAAAAAACAAAGAAAAATATTCTAAAACTATGATTAAATTAATATACAGGGTGGGCCAGCGAAAACGAAACGGCAGAGTGTTCGTGTTCGTCCAAGCAAAGCGCTCGGACAGGTCGATTTTACTCTCGAGGGGACATCTTTTGCAATAAAGTTTTTGCGATTCTGAATATTAACTAAACAATCATTTTTTTCGAAATAAATGCTTTTGTAGTTAATACAAAATAAATGAGTTTTTAAAATTTTTTGTTGTCTGTTGTATTCAAAATCGCAAAAACTTTATTGCAAAAGATGTCCCCTCGAGAGTAAAATCGACCTGTCCGAGCGCTTTGCTTGGACGAACACGAACACTCTGCCGTTTCGTTTTCGCTGGCCCACCCTGTATACTCGTACAACGGTGTAATGCCACAAGGCGTTAGAGACGTAGAGAAAACCCAGAAAACTCCACGTGGCCAGTCCTTCCTGGTGAGGCGCGAACCCACAACCTAACTACCAGTGTTCAGGGAACGAAACAGCTTGGTCACTGGTGAGTCAAAAGTAGTGAGAAACAGAAAATTTCATCAAAACAAATTTGTCCACCGAAACTGATTTCACAGTTGTAAAGTTTCTTTATTTCGACTGTAAGAAATTATCAATTTATGTTTTGGAGACATGAATTCAGATGTTTTGGCATAAAACCAATCGTAACGTTGTAAATCAGACACGATCGACCTTTCTATACGTAAGGATACGTATGACATTGCTTAGATCGGAAATCAGACCGAAACACTAGAACTATTAGATTTTTTTAAAAATAAATTAACATTTGCAAAAACGTGAATACTATAGAAAAGTACTCTTCATAGTTATTGCTTGTAACCATATGATTTTTATTTACTGGTTTGGTTAGTACGAACAAAAGCATTGTGAGCAGGTATTACCATGAGTTTTCTACCCATGAGTTTTCTATGAATTACTTCACACAAACGACGTAAAACGCTCAAATAATATTCTTTGTTGACAGTTTAGCCAGTCGGAATTAGTGATGCACAACACCACGATAATCGAAGAAAACAGTCAACCAGTGGCGTAGTGTAGTGGGGGCGGCAGGTGCGGCCCGCCCCGGGCGGCACTTTAAGGGGGCGGCAAAATTTCACAATAAATAATAATAATACCTAAATAAGGGGCGGCGAAACTTTCCTCCGCTTCGGGCGGCTTACACCCACGCTACGCCACTGCAGTCAACACGACCTTGATTTTTGACTGACTTTGATATAGTCTTTTCGGTCTCGCTTCACCTTTCGAACGCTATTCACTCTATTGTCAAGCTGTTTCAGTGTAAAAAGCGTAGATCCTGTTTCATCACCCGTAATGGTGCGTTTTTAAGAACAATTCGCCCCGAGAAAACATTTTCTCGGCCATTCTAACACTTATTTTTGGAAAAATTCGACGTTTTTGGAATGACTCGAGAAGCAATGAGCCGCAAGTCCAAATGATCTTTTAAAATTACTTGACAAGATCCAAATGATACTGGAACATGTTGAATAATGTCCCTAATTGTGAAACGACGATCATTGAGCACCAAATCTCTGACTTGAGCAACGTGCTGTTCATCAGTTGAAGTGGATGGTCTACCAGAGCATGATTCATCTCCGACATGTTCACTGCTTTCCTCGAACATCTGGTATCACTCAAAAACTCTTGTTTTTGACAGACTATCGTCACCAAAGGGTTTTTGCTTTCTGTAGCAGTATTTTGTTTGTATTCCGTTTGCTAAAGCAAAATTTAATGCATGTTCTTTGCTCAGTTACACTCGACAGTTTGAAAAATCGCCGGAGAAAAAATTCTTTATACACAAAGCAAGCGTTTATTTGCAACCGAAAGCAGACGATGGCACACCGATTGCTGCTAGATATCGATAAAAGCGGTACTAAACAACGAAAAACGATGACAGCACGCAGTTTAAATAAACTACAGGTATTCCCGATAGTTTTTGATCACAGTAGTATTTCTCTAAAAACATTTGTTTTTCAAAAATGATGAAAATAATATTTATTATATAGCAGGATCCAGTGGCGTGCCGTGACATTTGATGACAGGGAAGCTGTGTTTCTGTAAGAAGCCGACTTCCAGGGGCAATCAGTTAATTGCGCGTCAGTGATGGTCTAGGGCAGTGGTTCTTAACCTTTTTATACTCGCCGCCCACCAAATATTTCATAATTTTTTTGTGATCCCCATTTTTTAATAATAATTTATATTTGATAATTTGATAATTTATCTATAATAAATTGATTTTTTTATTATTGCTTTATTTTTTATATAATAAATGTAAATCATAACTTTATTATTTCATTATCTATTTAAATAACATTCAAACTTCACAATTAAACATGAAAACTCATTAATTTTTAACAGAAAATAAAATAAGAAACATGTCGATAAATCGATCCAATGTCGATGCTAAAACTAAACTAAAACTAAAACGCCCACTTGTCGTAAGGATTTTGCATAACTTTTGCAAAAATATTTAAATTTTCAAAGCCTACTATTTTTCCTAATTATTTTTAAAATTCCAAGCATTAATAGTTTCTTAAAATTGCTTTGGAATAAAAGAAGTAAATACTGCGGTGTAAGTAGCATATTTACATTTATTTCTTCTGTACTAACAAAGTTGTATGTAGGAAGAAATACAAAATAAATAAATAAAAACTAAATAGGAAAACTTTATCTTTCTTATTTCACTTTTCAATACGATATTCGAATTATACATCAATTTTCTTTTTATTATATTCTGAAGGAAATTTTGCATAATTTGGAAGCCCCCGGCAAACTTCTTATGGACCCCCAGGGGCCGCGGTCCCCTGTTAAGAATCACTGGTCTAGGGTCCATTCGTATTCATTTGTTCGATAAGCCAGTAAAAACTGTAGACTTCTCTAAATGTATTTTTAATATCACAATTACATTCTGAATCGCTAGCAACGATATAAGGGCTAAAATTAAAAATAAATTATAAAAACTTACTCGGTGAAATAAAATGTGCAGTGGATATACATACCTGGTACAATGTATTGTTCGATTGTATTAATATACTTTTAAAGAAAATTATAATTAAAATATAGCTTTGTAAAGAAACGTACATAAAAATAACATAAAATAGTCTTTACTTTTTAAATCTTAAAACAATCCACTTAGTCAAATATCTTGATACGAGTAGCTAATGGATGGAACTAGTGACGGTCCAGGTAGGTGTGTAGTGAGTGTGTGCGTGCCAAATCCCGAGGGTGCCGATACCGGTCAATGTCAAATGCCTCTTTTGTCGCATCACTAGTATATCTCAAAGGACGCCACAGGGCTGTTGTAAATTTTAAACGTTTCTCACCGTAGCTGTAAAAATCTAACTATGTTAAACTTAATAGTCATTCGTTTTCTAACTAATTCGTTTTAATACCAGGTGTACACGGAAATCAGTTTCCCACTGTACTGAGCGAGTGATTGGTTCTGTTAAGCTTTTGTTGAAGTAAAATTCTGGCTCTTTCAACAGGATTTTATTTATGTCCCCATTCCCTAATCTCTTAATTATTTAGTCACTTCTTAAGTAGAAATAAGTCGAAACCAGTTACTTTGTACCTGAATATCTGTAGTCTTGGGAAAACAGTGGAAAGACAAATTTTTATGACAACGGATATATAAATCGTAAATTTAAGGAAAATAAATTCTAGAGCTTTTTTTTGTACCATTGTATGTACTGTACGTCTCATTCATTAAATTTGATTGTAAATGATGCTGCCAAAGTAACAGTTAATTTTTAACACTGTACTAGAATTGTACACGTTTTTTCTGCATCCCCTTACAGATGGGACATACTAAATCGTAATATCACCGGTTTAACATTGAAATCCGTAAGTAATATAAGATGGGAGAGCGGAATAAATGCAGAATAAATATATCAAATATTTTAATGGAGTTTTTTAAACTCCTGTCAACTATACAGAACTATTATAAAACGTGCCAGTAAACTCCTATCGGTTGGGTTGTTATAAATCTAGTCTAGGGTGGGCAACCCTTTTTATAACATGGGCCAGAATAAATTTTACGTTTTTTTCCGCGCCGTAGTAGTTAATTGACGCCTTCTTGTGACTCGTAATTTTTTTAGTCTGCAAATATGAAATAAATAAATAAAAAGTTAATTACTACATTTATTTCTCTTATCGTTTTCGAAAATTACAAAGAATTGGAAAATAACTATTAATTAGTTATTTTTCCAATTTAATAATCTATTAAAGATCTCGCGGGCCGGATAGAAACTTTTCGCCAGCCGTAGCTGGCCCGCGGGTTGCCCGCCGTTGATCTAGTCTGCTCGTGATTCACATAATCGGGCGAGGGTGGCCGAATATCTAGCAGGCGGCTAACAGCCCACAAACGCTCCGGGATATAAAGTCGCGTACTCTTTACGCGTGTCGCTTCTACCAGCTAAACCGTGACGTTTGTGCTATGTAAAGCGCATGCGCCAATGCCTATAATCTGGCTGCTTGGAAGTTGACAGGCAGGCGGATAACAGCCCACAACCGCTCCGGGATATAAAGCTGTACTCTTTACGAGTGTGTCGCTTCTACCAGCTAAACCGGGTGAGGTTGGTGCACTGTAAACCGCATGTGCTAATGCCTATATAGAGAGGTTTCATGTCGACATCACGAGTGACGTCATGAGCATGCGCAATTGTCCAGCGCCATCTTTGTGACTGTTTGTGACTTGTTTACGTTTTGTGTGTGCTCACGTGCGCTTTAACTGGAGTTCTTGTGTTGTTTTTTTTCGTCGCGAATATCACTATGGTGATTTGTTGTGTAATTGGGTGTAATGCTAGTTCACTCAAGAACAAAGGAACATCATTTTTTAAAATTCCCGGCATTATTTGTCATCAAGGATCCCAAACTGAGGAGCTTTCACGACGAAGGCAAACTGCATGGCTCTCGAGAATTAACCGGAAAAATTTCAATACAGATAAAGTGAATATCAATACAAGAGTTTGTCAGAAACATTTCATTTCAGGTAAGCAATAAATCAAATTACTAGTTATCAATAAATTAAATAAACTTTCGCATGAGTATCATAGTGTCTGCTTATAATAAATATGCAGTAGAGTTAACATTAAAGTGTTAAACAAAGATAATCACTTAGCAGATGAAGAATTAGAAGTGCATTTTGAGCCAATTTTCCTCCAGTCTAATTTACATAAATAAGTGTATTTTTAAGATATAAACTAATAATTTCCATTGTTCATTTACAAATAGCTAAGTTAGGTTATTTTGGTGAGCAACATTAACATTTCTTTAAGATGCTACTTTTTACTTGGCATTTTTACATTAGTAACAAATAATTATTACATAGTAATGTTCAACTTGTTCCTGACAAATTCTTATTTATTATTTATATATAACATACCATTATGATAAGTTTTTTTTAATATGTGAAATTAATAACATTATTATTATTAATACACTGTGTTTAATTTAATATTAAATTGTCATAATATATTATTTAAAAAGTTTTTTTCACCCCAAAGGAAAACCTTCTTCATTGTATGATGAGTCATCACCAGACTGGGTGCCAACATTACACATGGGATATGAGAGCAGCCACAACTTAACTGCAAATCAGGAGCGTTATGAAAGAGCACGTAATCGCAAGATACAACGAGCTGCCTTAGAAGCTGAAGCTTGCACCCAACCTTCTACTGTTAAAGACGCAGATATCTCTACAACTGCAGAAATGGAAGAAGCAGAGCCTTTAAAATCTAATGCATGGGTACAAACTACATCTTTACTTGAAACTGTCACTTGCCAGACCGAATTTAAAGTTAAAGATATAGAAAGCTTGCAACTTGAGTGTGCAAACTTGAAAACTGAAGTTTCGTTATTAAAAAAAACATATGTTCTTAATGAAGAGTTTTTTGAGGGTGATGACAACAAGATTCGTTTTTTTACTGGACTCAGCAATTTTAAATTGCTATCATTGGTGCTGAACCTTTGTTGTAAACAAATTGATCATCCAAATTCCAGAAAATTAACTCCTTTTCAAGAGATGATAGTATGTTTGATGAGAATTCGCTTAAATTTAAGTTTGGAAGATTTGGCTTACAGATTTAATATTTCAAAGGCAACAATATGCCGAATCTTTGACAAGTGGCTGCACATTTTATACATCAGGTTAAGCAGATTGATTGTTTGGCCTGAAAGAGATGTGCTGCAAAAAACTATGCCCAAAGAATTTAAAAAAAACTATTGGCAGTAAGATTGCAGTAATAATAGACTGTTTTGAGCTTTTTGTTGAACGGCCTTCATCGTTAAATGCTCGCTATTTGACATGGTCCCAGTATAAGCACCATAACACAATAAAGTTTTTAATAGGTGTTACTCCTCAAGGTTCTGTGTCTTTTATATCAGAACCTTGGGGAGGAAGGGTTAGTGACAAACACCTAACCGAACATTCGGGATTGCTTAAATATTTACTGCCTGGGGATTTAGTGCTAGCAGACAGAGGTTTCAACATTACAGATAGTGTTGGAATTACTGGAGCACAGCTAGCAGTTCCTACATTTACCAGAGGTAAACAACAACTTTCTGCATTGGAAGTAGCAAAAAGCAGAAAGCTATCTCATTTGAGAATCCATGTAGAGCGAGTAATCGGTCGCATTAAAAATAATTTTAAAATTTTAGAATCAACATTGCCAATTGAGCATGTGACACTAAAAGGACATGACAATGTCACGTCAATAGAAAAAATTGTACATGTCAGTTGTTCTTTAATAAATTTATGTAATAGTGTTGTGCCATTTGAATAAAATCAAGTTTACACTGTGTAATGTTTGGAATTGTAAATAAAAACATTTATTAAATCTATTGTTTTGAATACCAACGTGTTGTCAGTTCCGGTAATATACAGAATTTGAAAAAATTTTTTGCTTTTTCAATGATTGTATTCCACAATGTAAAGTCTCTATAAATTCTCTCAATATGCAAACTTTTTTCTGTCCAAACTACAAAGTCACAATATTCGACATTACATACAAATATTTGTGTTTGCATTTGATAGTAATAATTACTGTTTTTGTTAATTGTGAAAATACCATTCTCCTTAACTAAAAAATTAGGCGTGTTTTCATCAATATTTTGTTGTCGCTGACACCAAGGACATTTTACTTCAACCACTCCTTGGCCACAACAGTTGCATTCTACAAGACCATCAGGTGTGGCACCAATAAATGGATGATCTGGTAACACATGAAATCCTGTTTCTTTAATAATGAAATTATGATGTAATTTAGCATGTTTTTCTTCGTATTTTGATCGTGCATGGCTTTCGTGTTCACATCCCCATCTTACAGAGGGGCTTTTGAATCGATGTTCAAATGGATAACAAATTTTTTTAATCAATGACTTTGCTGGATTTGTTAAACTTGTGTGACATGCTGCTTTCATAATAGATGCAGTTATGCGTCCAGCTCGATACTGAAACCAAAGTTTCTGTTTGTATTGTTTTGTTGTCATGTCACATATGTTTTTTACCTGGTCTTCTGTAAGTTGCAACTCTTGAAATAGTTTGCAACAGTATTCTTCCAGCTCAGGCCACTCCAGATCAACAAGTGATGGATTAAAAAGATTTCCAAACATTAAAGGAAAAGGTATATCCTGACTTGGAACAAAATGATCTGAAAATCTTGGTGTAACAGCCAAAATGCAAGCTTGTGGATTACATTTTGCCACATCTGACAAAAATGAATCCAGCTCACTGTCATTCATAGGTGTTACCTTCATGTTTCTCTTTTTGAATGACCTTTGGTTAATATTTAAACTAGTCATGCAGTTATACTTTGAGATTGACGAACTAAAATCTATTTCTTTTAATGGTCGAGGAGCAAGAACTCTTGAATGTGGAGGCAACCACTCATTTGCTCTGTCGGTGGATGTTTTTGACTCCCGGATTCTAACACCCACTTCTAAAGCAAAAAGTACAGCACCAACATGTGAACATGCTGAAGAGCAACCTGCCATGCAATTGCAGTGAGCTGTTACAATTTCTCCAGAAGATTTACCAAGAATCCACACTTTTAAAGGTGGAACTCTCAAGCTTTGAGAATGACTAACCTGAAAAAATAGACATTATGTGAAAAAAGCATTCTCAAGAATTTAAGAAAATTGTGTCAAGAAATGTGCTAGCATTAGAACATTTATATTAACATTTAATTTTAACATTAATAAACACTAATTTATATTTTAAAACCTAAAAGAGTTTACTGATTTGCTTATATTAATTTAGTTAGGTATAGTGCATTTATAAATGAACTAATGTAATTTCAGATTTTAGCTAGTGCAAACTTATAAACATTACATGTTAAAACTAAAAACAAGTAGGCTTATTATATACTCATTTCAACTAGAAAATAAAAGTACTGAACAATTTGAATTAAAAAAATTGCTACAGCTGTTTTTAATAAGACTTTTTTACTTTCAGACAAAAATTCTTAGTTAAGAAATACGTAAAAACACGAGTTTAAACAAACAAAAGAAAACATACCTTTCCAAGCAATATTACTTCGTTGTTATTCATGACTTTTACTTTGATATCAGGAGAAACCCAGCCACTTGTTAAATAGTTATGGGCCTCTAAAGATTTATACGCTTTCATTTGTGACAGGGTGTAGAAATTTGTTGTCAAAACCAAATAGTTTATAATGTCACCAAATTCTACTTTCGGCCACAACTCTTGATCAACGACGAAGTCTGATAAACTGGCTTCGTATGGATCGCCTCCACATAACGAAATTTTCTCTTCATATAGAGCTATATCTCGTCCTATTAGATTGCTAGAATAGCCCGCAAGAAAAGAATCTTTTTTAACTTTATCCATGATAACAGAACAGCAGTATTTTCGAACGTTTAAACTAAAAAAAAGGCGTCGAACAACAAACCACGTGCGAGCTAAGCGAACGAAAACTACCACAAAAATGGCGAATGGGCGGAGCAAACGTGTGTTTTATCACGTGACATGCGACCTTGAAACCTCTCTATAATCTGGCAGATTGGAAACTGACCCGGTTTCGACATTCCTTCCGCCACCGAATTATTCGAATATACAATAGCAATCTTATCGTTTTTTTCACATGTAGTATAGAAATTTTTAAAAGATACATAATGCAGTTATAATAAAATATTCATTTTAATTAATTCAAAGTACGTTAAAATATGAAAATTTATATTTTATAAAATTCAAGGGAAGGGCATTGGAAGGTGGAATCGGCGCTTCCATCGCTTCCAATGACGGCACGCCACTGGCAGGATCCACCAATGAATCACTTTTAAAGCATCATTCCTGTCCAAGATGTAAGAATCTTCTTCCAGAGATTGATTCTGATCAGCCTGGTATACTATAAAATATTATTCATTTGACAGATTACACAAATGTGGAAGAGTTAAAATTTGCATAGTATTATCAGGAATCTATAGGATTTGTAAAGAAGCATAACTAACTCTTCAGATACACAAAGAACTGACATTGCAAACTCCAACAAATGATAACATAATTGAAAATATCAAAAATAAATGCCAGTATGTTGTTCTCTTAAAGTTTGTTTGCAAGATTTCCAATTTCGATACCTGATGCCGAAATTGGCCAGTACTTTAAGATCGATATCGGTATCGATACTTTAAAACTATTCATGGCACTGGTATCGATACTTTTGTTGTATTGGACGTCCCTACTGATCTCACGCTTGATATGCACCCCCGATGTTAAAAATTAAGCATTTCTCTAAAACACATGTACAGTATACAGTATTAATTAACTTATTCATATTTCCTGTAAAGGCTGATTAATTAAAGAAGCAAAAAATCGGTACGTCTTTGTAATATATTATAATATTATATATATATATATGTGTGTGTGATAGGTGCTTGAAATAAACAAATAAATAAATATTTGCGAATGGCAGTGAGGGAAAAAACTCGACATATCCGGGTAAAAAATTTCTGAAATTCCCGACTCGGACTTGAATTTGGTTCCTCAGAGCAGATTTAAAACCACAGAATTTATTCTAATGTATCAATATCTTATCCAACTGTGCTACATGTCACTACAAACTTATAAAACAAGGAGAATGTCGCTACGTATAATACTTAGTTCTAACATTTATTTGATAGTCAAACACATGCTATTTACCTACCAAATAAATGTTAGAACTAAGTACTGTACAACACGATTTGTATGTAGCGACGTTATCCTCGTTATACAAAATCAATTCTTATATCAAATAATACAATCAACTTTTTCAACTTTATCAGAATATTACATGCTTGTTATTGAATTAACCGCACAAAAATATATCTTTACATTTATTAATATTATTTAATGGTAACCTATAACAACAGAAATAGGCTTACCCAATTCTCAAAATGTTATAAATGTAAACTAAAAATATATAGCTATAAAACTCCCAGAATTTTTTTTCCAACTTTGGAAGAAATAAACAAAATACTGTATTCACAATTGACAAACTATTACTATTAGTGAACCACAATTTATTTTAAAATTTTATTCATAAATTATTAGTTAAAATGATTAAGTTTCATTTTAAATTAAAATATTGGCAATTGTATGCATAACAATATCTGTGTCTATTCTTGTTACTATTCAATTAATTAAAGATTCAATTGAAACAAATAATTTTCAATTTTTTTGAATTCATCGTACCAGGTGTGCATATTTAATCATTTATGTTAAATATTTCTTTATATATAATTTAAAATAAAATGTAATTATAAATGCAAAATGAGGAAATAACCATATTTTAATCTGTTACAGGAAATGTTCCATCTATTGTACAAGACATTTAACTCATTTGGAATTTTTCCAAGTTATAAAACAGTTGTGCCGTTTCTATTGGGCTTATTCTTAGCTTATATCTACTGCTGTATATTTAAGGTGTGCTAATTTAGAAGATAAATATAGAATAAATTGTACAATTCTCACAAAATTAATTTCAATTGTTTCTTTATATTCAGATCTTGCGTAATGCTTCAGGAGCTGGAAGAGTATTTTTATTTCTATAAAATGTATTTATTATTATTGGAATATTTAATGTTACAAAATATTATTTATACTTTTTTACAGTGCCATAACTCTTTAAATACTGGTACTAAAGCTAATTCAATTACAAAGATTCTTGAAATGGTATTAATTAAATTTAATTCAGAAAACAAAATTATCTTTTGTTAAAAATTATCTTCACACAATTAGGTTTCAAGGGAGGAAGATGAAATAAACAAATTTGAAAATGCATTCGAACAATTCATTGATAAATTATTGTCACGTAATAATTTTAATATATCACTTTATAAATAAATTAATGAAAACATTAATTTTAAGTGGTATACATAATAATAAATTTTCAGAAATTGAAAATGATAAAAGTGTAGTAGTTAAACAAAGTAGAAAATCGTGTCAACCCCGGATAACATTCAAGAAGAAATTTATTACTTTTATATCTCCATTAGTTCAGCATTTTCTATCCAGTCAAGAATAAAAAATTAATCCGGTTTAACTGAAATTCTTAAGATAATGTAAAACGAATTGTTAATAAAATTAAAATTTTATATATTTTATAGCATAATATTGAATTAGTCTTTATTATGTAAAATTCAAAAGCAGATCTGTCGAGTGGTAGCATAGAAAAATTTGTTCCTATTACCTTTTATTAAAATAAGCAGTTTTACACTTCACATGAGAGAACATGGCTGACGTACACTATGTCTGTTAAAAAAACGTCTTTTTCATTTTCTTTATTATAACAGTCCTACCAGACTATTATAATAGTCTGGAAACATATAACAGCCTGGAAGGACTGTTACGATAGAGAGAACACAGAGAATGGAAGAATAGAATGGAATTACTCCCTACGAGAATCGAAACTGGGACAATTCTAGCTTCCAATAGAATTGTCCCAGTGTCTGCAGAGAGTAATTCCATTCTGTTTTTCATGTTCTCTGCGTGAAAAGGGAAATATGAATAATAGGATGTACAGTAATTTTATTTTGAAACTCGGCTGTTTCTGAGGAAGGCCTTTGGTGTAGGCCGAAAACATTTGAACTGCGTTTTTTTACTCTGTTGGATTGGATGTTATGTTATTCAAACGTACCGGTACATGTGATATGCTTTTTAAACAATTCTCCATTGAAAAAAATCTATGCATGTTTTAACACTTGACGTTTCGTCGAACATCCTTCATTATACAGTATAAAGGTTTTATAATTTCTAATAATGTTGAAAATGCGATTCTTCGGGAGTTGAAAGGACTTTCTTGAGTCATGTTGATCCTGCCGTTTACAATGAAAAATGGCACAAATGATCCCTACCATTGTAAGATTTCAGTGAAATCCAAATCGAAAAGAAGCACACGAAACGTCAGTCAGATTTCTCGTACATAACAAAAGAAAAGCACGTTTTTCAGTGATTGTGTTAACCCAGCCGGATAGTAGTGGTGTCACTTTTCAGCGCCAAGTGGGAAGAATTACCGTATGGTTTATAAATTATTTGAAAGAAAAGCATTTGAACTTTGTTCTCTGTTTTACTTAATTTCGGTTCACAATAATACTGGTCCGCGAGGGATTGGAATGAAAAAATCTAGTTCACGAACTTAAAATTTGAGCAGCACTGTATTGGATAACATTAATATAAAAATTTTCTACCTAAAGTATCAAAAAATGTTGACATTTTATTGTGTATATCTCTAACGATATTAACATTTGTTTATTTTAAATACCGCACAAATAAGAGATTGCTATTATATTTGAATATATTTCGTTTAAAGAAACATTCTCAAAAATTTACCTTTATTTAAAAACTTTTTTGTTAGATCTACTGAATTATTAAAATTATCGACAATGAAAACTTATTATTCTTTAAAATATTTTTGAATATAGAGATTATTAAGTTTCTCTTAACAGCTATCTACCACAATACAGAATACTATACTTTTTTCATAAATCATATTTGCTGGAGACATATTTTCATTGGGAATGACGTCAAAACATTTTTTGACTGAAATAAATTCCAATATTTTTTCCCCAAAATTACCTGAATTTTTTTTGAAATTTCTCAGAATAATTTTTGTATATATTTTTTTTTCACAATTCAGAGAAAAATAAACGTATCATTCTTAGAAGGCTTTGTACATTTGTTTTGTTTATCTTGCAAACTTCTTAACTCTAACAAAGATGACGAAATGGAATATAAAAAGCTGGACATCTAAAATAAAAGGCATTTTAAATATATAAAGTTATAAAATTAATATCAAAAAATATATACAATTTAATTAAATTTATATTCCGAAATTATTGTTACTTATAAACTATAATCAGATTAAGTATTCAATTTTTATTTAATATTTATTACATAGAATAATGTAATATTTATATATTTAGTTAACAAAGAATATTACAAGAAAACATAACAAGCTTATATAAATGTAAATGTTCTACAAGTTTTTAATGTTTTTGAATTTGAATTGTCAATTCGTAACAAGTAAAATTAAAACTGGTCACATATCAACTAATTTATTAATGTCCGACATTAGAAATTTATCATCATTTATTTTTACAAAAAATATATAAATAATCAGATCTTTGTGATTTCTCAAAAAATTAAATTAAATTAAATTAAATTATATACTGAATAAATAAATAGGATGTTGAAGTGATTAGAAATACATAGAACATATATTTAAATAAAAGACATTTTAGATATTAAAAATACGGTTTTAAAGTCATGAAAAATTAAATAAAAAAATGACACAACGTAAATATATCTAATAACTAATCTTATATATTGAATGTGAGTTTTGTAATACATTCAATATAATTCAATATATCACGATTCGTGATAGTTTATGCTTTCAAGAATTGCTGTTTAATAAACCTATTTCCCTTTTTAAAAATTTCTATTTACAATTTTTGTGGATGAAAAGATAAAATATCAATTTTAAAATTTTGTTTTTCTTTCACGTTCCTGTTAATCCCATTTTTCTAAGCCCTGTGCCTAATAAATAAGGTGGGCCCACGGACCACTTTATTTATTAGGCACAGCATTTGATTTCGGATTGCGTAGCGCAGTAAACTTAACCACTCGGTCATTCGTCATTACTTTGTGATTAATACAATAAACATTATATACCTTTATGTTTATTAAAATAATTTAAACACTGATTTTAAACATTTCCAGAATAACTTTTCGCATTACGTCAAATTTTTAAAAATATGACTAACATTTTCAGTTCGATTGATTTAGTTTATTTAAGTACCATTTGTTTTCCACCAAAAACATGTTTTAATACACGCTGTTGTATATAAATATTGATAAATGTGATGGTAATAACAACAGTTATAGCATTTTATTTTAAAAATATGTAGATTATGTTATCTTTTAATTAAAAATTATTATTTTTATATGATCATATCAAGGTTTAAAATAATCGTTTGAATTACATAATAAAATCGAGAAGTGCTACTTCTTAGAACTGTTAATACCATTTTTATTTTTACCTTTTTCTATTTGGGATACTAAGAGGGCTATTATTCCATATCCGGGTTCTGCCAGGTCCATAAAAAGGTATCGGCCACCCTCACTCATGATGAGCTATGGGGAAAGAAATTCGGGACATCCCGCCCGTAAAAATTCTTGAAATTCCCGATCAGGCCTCGAACCAGGAGGCCCTAGAGTGGCAGATGACGTAATACGTTGACTTGTTTTTTATTACTGTCGTTCGTTCTCAAAAATGTTATTTACAAAAAACGAAAACGTTTATTTTTCTTGCTCTCCACTAGAGACAGCGAGGTCAAGTTCAATTACTTTGTCCTTTTCAAAAATATATTCTTCCAAATTTTACCATTTACTTTTAATACCAATCTGGTATTTTTATAATTAATTCATAGCCATATCAAAAGATTAACGTGATAGTTAAGTATAAAAAAATTCATAAAGTTCTCGAAATGATTTTATAGCACTGTCACTTTTTACATTAACTGATTCGTTTTGGATGCACATACGTAAAACTCTACGTACAACGTAAAATGCTGCTTCACTTTTTTTTTTTTTTTATCAGACAACAAATAGTGAATATTTTTAAATTAAATATTAATTCCATTACGACAACAATACCTCGGAATAGATGGTTAACTGCTGACGCTGAACAAATATATATTTATTATATTAAGGGAATAAGGCAACGCAATACACGCGGGCGATTTGCCAAGAGTAATGTCTCCCGGAAGAGCTTTTTAGGGAAATTGGCACTTCTAAGTTTTAGACACATGAAGAAAACCCGAAGAAGGTCATGTGGCCAGCTTCGTTGGTTAGGCACGAACGGAACTCAGTGTTATATACAGTCAAACCTGTTTTTATGCGGTCTTTTTTGTGCGATTTTTTATTTGTGCGGTATAGTTGGCGACTAGTCTCATGCGTTTTGTCACGTCTCACGTTGACTTATTATAGCTAAATAAACTTATTATAGCAATATTATTGCGTGAATATGCTAAAAATGAAATACAGCAGAGCGTCGATAAGTGGAACGTCGGTAAGTGGAATGACCGGAAAGTGGAACGATTTTCAGTCGAACTGTGTCGTGCTGAATTGAATGTTTTTGATACTAAATTTACTTCTAAAGTATAATTTTCATGTTTTTTATATTCTTTAATATATTTATTTTGTTTGTACAAAATGCAGAAATAATTTTTAACGATACGATAGCCTCGATGATTATTATAAAAATTTTCGTTAGGCTTAAAATCGACGAAAATTCAACACGAAGCGACACGCAACGGAGAAAAATTCAACAGGAAGCGATACGCAACGGAGAAAAATTTGAACATCGGACAGGTTAATGTATTTTTTCGTACAAAGTCGGAAACTGGAACAAATCATTAACTGGAAAGACCCCAGTCCCCAGTTGGTTCCACTTATCGACGCTCTACTGTAATTTATTTTTTAAGTCAACAAAACACCACCTGGACAAAAATATGTAAAACAGACGATAGACAAGACGATGCAGTCAAGTGCTGACATCTGTTGTCAATAAATTTTACGTGTGTTTTAATTACGTTAATTAAACCTTCAAAGTGCTTTCACATTCCTGGACCATTAAGATAAGATTCATTTCAAAGCGTAAATTGAAGGTAAATGTACTGTATTATTTTTTCTATTTAGATATAAAATTTTAGGATTTTTATTTTATGTTTAGACATAATCCCTGAAAATGAATAAGTGCAAAAACAAAGCAAAGACGAAGGTAATTTCCTTAGAAACTAAGACTACGATTTTAAAACGAGTTATTTTCTACGTGAGACTTTTTTTATGCAGTCCCTATTCACCGCATAAAAACAGGTTTGACTGTATATAATAAATAAATAATAAAATAAAATGAAATAAAGCGAGAGAATAACACAGTTCTGTTCGCGCCTAACCAACGAAGCTGGCCACATGACATTCTTCGGGTTTTCTTCATGTGTCTAAAACTTAAAAGTGCCAATTTTCCTAAAAAGCTCTTCCAGGAGACATTCCTCTTGGCAGATCGCCCGCGTGTTGCATTGCTTTATTCCATCAATTTAATTCATTTTTTTAATTTTAAAGAAGCGCTTTTTATTCACATAAATTCACTAAAAAGTAAAAATAAAAAAATAAAAAATTCAGCTTTCACAATATTCTTGGTATTATACGACCAAAAATAAAAGCATGGGTGTTCGTGTTTAGAAATATTTTTAGTTACACTCTATCAATTTTTATGGGCTTTCCGTAAGTGCTTTTGTTTTCAGTCGCATAATACCAAGAATATTGTGAAAGTTGAAAAAATGGTGTTTTTTTCTTCTTTTTACTTTTTAGTGCATTTATGTAAATAAAAAGCGTTTCTTTAAATTGTATATATACAGATATATATATTATTTTCTACTTTTTAGCTTTATATATAGAACTATTGAATTAACACTGAATTATCGAAATTTTTCTTGGTTTAGCATTTAATTGGGGATGGATGAAAAATTGGGTTACAAGATTTAATATAGAGAGTACGACTAAATAGGGACAAGAGTTTGCCACTTTTGCACGACCTAAAGGGTATTCACGATTTGTTAAGCTACGTGTAGCGCCATTTGTTATCAGATTTCATTTACAAATTTTATTTTATTTTTTGCTAACTTTTTACTAATTGCTAATAGCCTATTGTTTGCAAACTCAAGAAAATTTATTGTCATCGGAAATACATATGTATGCATAGTTTCAACTAGATCGGGAATTGGAAAGTGGGTGAAAATTGAATTACAAGATTTTATCTGGACAAACAGACAAAGTTAATAATAATAAAAAAAAGTATAAAAGTAAAAGCAAACTAACTTAGAAATCAAGGAGAATCACAAAAACTATTTCTACTCGCGACTAAACCGGTCGCAAAGATTCAGTCTCAATAATTCCCTGTCTCAGTTTCCGGTCGCAATAATTTCCCAAATAACTGATTTTTTACAATCAATATTTTATTTTTATATAAGTGAGAGCAATTCTCACGAGCGCAACTAGTATTTAGAAATAGAATTATATTGCATATTAAACTATAACTATTAAGCAATATTATTCTATACAATGATTGACAAACAATATTTCTGAAAGCACCTCAATATAAGTCTGTTTTACATTAAAATTTACAATACTTACTTTAATAGGAAATTTTTTGGTTACGTCAAAATAACCTCCAATAGTCATTCTAAGAGACGCCTTTGCAAATTTTTTCATGAAATTTAACAACTGTTAATTAAAATAACACATATTAATTTGATCATTTATAATTTTAAGCTATTTAATTAAGCAATTTATTTTCGTTACTTTTAATTTGTATTTGAGCTTCAACCGAACTGGCGAAAATATCCTAATTTCTTGAAACGAATCTTCCATCTAAGAAACAAAACATTTGACATTAAAATCATCAACGTCTGAGCTCTAAAAACAAAGACTTTTCTAATTAGGATAAAACTTACCGCTGATGCCATCGAAGATAATGATAAGGCTATTATCAAACAAAGCATAAATCCCATCGTTGTTATCAACGCCATGCATATTCTCAAATGTCGATCCATATCTAAAAAAATGGTCACGTAGGCGCAAAGGCAAACAACCCATGCATTCGTCGAATATCTCAGTGGAATAACAATATCCCCGGTGTTATTTATTTCGTTGATGAATTGCCACAATTCGCCATGTTTATTGATTAAATCTTCAAGAAAATGCTTAGAATAAACTGGATTTAAAGCCATTGTTTTCAACATTTCGGATAATTTTATATATCTTTTATAGACTAAATAACAGGACAAAACAAATGAATTAGCTATGTATATCGTTTGACCCGTAATTATCAGTGACCAAAATCCATACTGGACAGAACAAAAGATAGCTTCGTTTTTATATTTATTATAGTATTGTATTTTAGAGAAAACGAAGAAAATATTCATCGCATAAAAAGCGAATGAGACAATAATAACAAAAAATGTTAAACCGAATAACTTTTGGAAGATATTATATAATATTAATTCTTCTTCGGAATAACCAGAAGTTTTCAAGCAAACGTATAACTTAGCTCGCTTTACACAGCGAAAATGCAAAGCAAAGAAAAATGCGACAGAAGATATCAATATCTTAATAACATACAGTTCGGTTTTAGATATCATATACCAACCAGAACAGGGAATATAACTGTTAAACGCTGGTATTAATTGCAATACAGAAAGAATAAATTGTATCCAAAGATTAAACTCGACTAAACATTGATATGAAGTTTTAAAAAATTTCCATCTTTCTCTGAGTTTCAGAGTGTCATCGCATTGGCATGATAAGAAGCAATCTAAGCCATAGACAATTTCGCCAGAGAAAATATGCCGAAGAAAATAAGTTAAGCAACTATTAGAAGTATTCTGTGCCATTTCTTAAATAGCAAAAACCTATTTTGTGAATTATATATTACCTCTAAAGATCGATAAATGATACTTTTGAATAAACCTTTTCATTTAATTCTTATTTTCCATTCTGCAAATTAAAAAAAAAATAAAATTATATAAATATAATGTTAAAACTTACAAATCTCGTTCTAAATACAGTTTAATATTATTTACAAAGGTTAAAATCATATTGTCAAGTGTTAGATTATTCAATACGATAGCCTTTTTAAAAAATCTTTTTACCCTGTGGACACTAAGAGGGCCTTTTTTAGCATGCTCACTATGGGTTCGGCCAGGCCCACAAGGGGTCTAGTTGTGAAGATGGAATCCGATATATCCAGACGGACCATCCGAAAAAATTCCTGGAGTTTTTCGGTCTGTGCAGATTCGATCCCGGGTCCCTAGAGCGTGTCCCACCTTAACCGCTCGATCGTCACAATACAATAGTTAATTTTAGAATTTATTTATGAATGACGGGTATATCCCCTTTTCTTTTAGCAAACTAATAATAAGAAATAATGTACAAATACAAAGTAGAGTAAAAAATGAATAGATCTTTTGATTCAGAAACTCTTTCACGACCCCATCTTTAAAGTAAGCTCTTTTTGATAATATAAATTTCTTCTAGCATTCAAACCAGTTATCAAAGCAGTTGCGGAAGACATCGTGACATCATTAAGACCTTTCGTCACTGCAGCATTCGCATTTGGCTTCCATCGATCGTTCTCTGTTGACTAATGTAATACTTTTAATTAATTTATACAGTATAAATTAATTAAAAATCATAATTGCGTAAAGTAAAAAATGTAGGTCAACATGGCCTAAATTTAATTAATCTAAATAAATTTAATGATGTGTAATAATGTTAAAGGAGGGCAATAAATTTCATTTAATACAAATTTACCGTATTTTACGTCATTAAGACGTATGGACATATAAGATACACTATTGTTTCAACGCAGAATATTTAGGGGGAAGTATTTAGTGTATTTAAACTATCCTGCGCCTTTAGCACTTGGCATCATAAAGTTAAACATTCTAACGTTAGCATGCATATTGCTAATTATAATAAAAACATTCATTTGATAGAAGTTAAAGTAGCATTATAATCAACTATAATTATCTGTTTCCTTTGTAATTATAAAGAGAGTCGTCGTCGTCGTCCTCGGAATTATAATTTATTGTTTTCTAGCTTAACGAACGGACATTCCTAAGCGATCTTTAACTATTATTTTATAGAATGATTTCATTGCATCTTCCAAAAAATTCAAATACCTTCCGAATTTTGAGATTAAAGTCCATCTTCAAAATGACACGTTTCTATCTTTTATAGTTGAAAATTTTACTTAAGTATTGTGCGTAAGAAAACAAAAATTATAAATAATATCTGTAATAAAATAGTTTAATTCAATTTTTATCCAGGCTGATGATCTAGAATTAGCGTTAAAATAAAAACTATACGCAATTATGACTACGTTACATAAATTATATAAATTGATAGAAAGAAATTAATTTCCAGAATCAACGACCAAATATTTATTTTGACATCATCACAATTCCGGGCTGCAATTTTTAATTATATTTTTTAATTTATTTAATTTAAAATGTATGCCTCTCGCCTCAAATTAGTAGTGTCTTTACCCTGTATATTATACTTTTTCTGTTAAAATAGAGTCGTTCATCTATCTAATTCCTTTCATGAAAAAACGTTGAAATTAAAATAACAACTTCCGGCTTGCAACGAAAGTGTATGTTAATCGGAGACTCGTGTCCTCAAGATTTCTATGTCTGGTCTCGACTTTCATCTAACTTACTTCATTTTCGAGATTAAAAAAGGATAGACAAACCGACAATAGTGGGAATTTATTTTACAATTTGAAAAATTGTAGCCCAATAATAAAAATGATTAAACATTGCATGAATAAACCAAATAAATTGTGTCTTTAAAATTTATAATGTTATGATAAGGTTGCATATAAAAATTATATTCTTATTAACCTTGTATACAGTGTGTACTGTTCTGTATATAGGCTATAAAGTTAGTGTCTTAATGTTACGCATATTATGTTCTACATAAAATAATACAGTGTATATACTTTCAATAAAAATATTCATATTTATAACTTTACTATAATTTATAAGACTATAGTAATAATTAAATGAACTTCAATATAGAGCTAATATTTATATAGTCATCAGGTTATAGTAGATTTAATAAGAATGTAAATGAATGAATATATGAATTAAACATTAATTAAACATGAATTAAATATTCAATATGAATATTTCCTATCGAGCCTTTATATATTTAAATATATTTAGAAAAAAATTACATTTTTACTTTTTTCGTAAAATAATATTAAATTTATAAATAACTATTACCTGGTATTATACACAAAATTAAAGCTCGAATAAAAGAATATTAATTTCTGTCTTGTTGGAAATGTTTCATGTTAAAGAAACAAGATTTACTTAATCTGGGCAAACATAATATCAAAATATTTTAATGGCGGCTGCTATGACAACCATAGGATATGCATTAACGTTACAACATACAAATTTTTCATTGATTGATAATTAACGAGAAAAATCTTATATAATATTCGATTTTAATTTATTTTTAAGGCGAATATTCTATTATATTTGTTAAAATAATTACATTCAGGACATATATAATTTATTAACATTCATATTAGAATCTTGAAAATCATAATTTACAACATTATCGACTCTTAATTTATATTTCTATAGCCTACTATTTATCATAACTTTACAGAGTATAGGAAATATTCATTTTATGATCACTTATAATCGTAAGTCGAATAGTTTTAGTGAAGTTTTGTGCTTATATAACCTTAAATTGCATAAATAAAATGTAATTTATCCCTTACCTTTTCTTAATCTGAATATTTGATTAATAATTTGATTTTAAAAATATTTAATGAGTTATTGTAGGAAAAATTACAGAAAAGTTTCCATAATTTCCTAAAGAAACTTTGCAACACGATTTATAAATATTTTAATAAGTTTTGACTAAAAAAATAACATATTGTATTTGTAAAATAGGGCTGGCGGAAATACAGCATTAACAACGTTAAAACACGTAAACAGATAATAAAAATATCTTCTCTACTCGCCATGTCCAATCACCAGGAACAAACTATTCTCCACAGCTGAGACGACCTTTCTTTAGAGAAGGGGTGTCCAACCTTTTTGTTTCTCTGGGCCACATTGGAAGAAGTCATGGAGTTTTGGGCCACAAGTATCTATAATATACTTGTGGTCCAATCCTTAAATATACAAGTATATTTTAGGATTAACATGTCTAGATTATAGTAATAAGTATTAAAACTTTATCACGAAAAAGAATATTTAAAAAAATTACTTCTACAGATACTTTCAATTTTTACTTACAAATAGATAAATTAATTTATTATAAAGGAGACAAACAAAAATTTATTTGAAAAACACAAATATTTGTTTTATTTGGGTCTTCTAATTAATAAAAAACGACGAAACACCATTTTAAAGTGCATTTTTATTCAACTAATATATTTCTAAATAATATGTATCCCAAAAAGTAGCCAATGCGCCAAATAATATTTTTTACGCCAAACTAAAAAAGGGTAGCCAAATTTGGCGCAACGTAGCCAAATCTTGCAACGCTGGAAGGAACACTAAATAAAGCTGGAGTTGGGACTCAAAGGATTATACACCCAAATGCAAGGGAAGGAGAGAAAGGACAAAAGATAAAGAAATGAGGAAGATTGGAAAATTAAGGGTCAATATTTGCATAACAGAAGGTCTATTTAACCTTTCTCACTACTTTTTATCTTTCGGCCTTTCTCTCCTTTTCCCGAATTTGGGTCTATAATCCTCTGAGTCAAAACTCCAGCTTTATTTAGTATTCCTGGATGTTGTATAAATTAGTCCCCGTGGAATTTCGGAGTTTAAGTATATATCTAAACTCAGGGGACCGAGACGAGTTCAACGATACCATACTTTTGAAAAATAAGAAAGTTATCATATTTACGATTTATTGCCTTTTACAATGCATTCTACGCCATTTTAGAGTTTTCCACTAGGTGACGCTGCTTGTAGTTCAGTATACGCTTCCTTTTTTTTCTTTTGTTCAACAACTACTGTGAATCAATAACTAGTGACGTTAAACACTGGGCAGCCCGCCGGCGGCTCCCTTCCGGGAGGAATCCGTCGAGAGCACAAACAGTCGAACGCCCACCTAGTGGAAAACTAACTCTAAAATGGCGTAGAATGCATTGTGAAAGGCAGGAAATCGTAAATATGATAACTTTCTTATTTTTCGTTTCCGGTCCAAAAGTAGAGTATCGTTGAACTCGTCTCGGTCCCGAGTTCAGATATATACTCAAAGTCCCGTAATTCCATGGGGAGTAATCTATACAACAGCCGCATTGCTTCCTCATTCACACATTTCAAGTATTTGAAAATATTTCCTTTCCACTCAAAAATAAAACATGTATAAACTTTGTGAAACTTCTTTCTTGAGTTTATGCCGTTGAAATAAATAAATGAAAACATTGTCGGTTTTGTTTACATGTTTATTGGGCCGCATTGGAACTTGCCTTGGGCCACGTGCAACCCGTGGGTTGGGCACCCCTGCTTTAGAGGCTTGCGCTTCTGCCAAATTATGTAAAACAGTAAAAAGTCTAAACGTGTTTTAACGTTGTTAATAACATATTGTATTTTCATAATTATCCACACTATTTTTCACACTTAATGTGACAAAAATACATTTTTTTAGACTTTTTCTTATTACATTTTCACGTAACAAAAATTGCAATATATAATATCGAATTACTTTTTAACAAAATAAAATACACATGTAAACTTTTCAGATACAGTATTCCAAAGTAATCTGTAGCATACATTTGTAGGCTACTGAATACACAATTTAACTGAAAGTTACAATAGATTTTGCTATCATGCTTAGAGTTATTATAAATGCACATTTTTTATTTTACATCGAAGATGTTAGAAATTAAATTTTCGACCGAGTGAAATATATTTCCTGATTATAAGTTAGTTATACATTACAGATTTAGGGACACGTGATCACTCGTGTTTTTAGCGCTAATAGATTATCGAGTTTGTATAGGCCGGCGATATCTATGGACTCACATAACAAGGGCTCTCTTTTTCCACCCTAAAATTGTTTACTGTCTCCATATTTTTAAAAATTAACTTCAATTAATAGCTTACAGTTTATTTATTTATTTTAAATACAAAATGAGATTTTTTTTTTATTGTAATTGCGGCGGAGCGTTAGGAAAACATCTTCCATGTGGCTTACAGAACTGTATTCGTTCTCAAAACTTGATTGATAGATTTTGATTAAACTTTGCGTTTTCCACTAGCCTAATTGCGACGAGGAATCCCAAAATGTAATGAAAAACCGGCAATTACTACATAGGAGGTACAGAGGAGTCAAAGTGACAATGTCTATGCTCGCTGACGTGACTGAAATTCGGGGGAAAACAGCATTGCGCGTACAAAATGGAAAATGGGCACCAAAAACGAACAAAGCAATCGACACTAAGAGAGTGTAAAGACTCGTTTACATTAGTCAAGTTATTTGAATTTAGCTCCTTTGGTGCCATTTTAAGTATCTACTTGATTCATGTTACTTGCTTATACAAATAATATGAACACAAACTTGATTTCAGGTAACTTAATATTCGGAGGAGATGTGAGGTTTGCCGAACGACTGCGTTAGACAGAATGTCGTGCGGTCACGATCCACGTGTGGGAGTGAAAGAAACTGTTAGAAACAGACTTTCATTCGTAACCCGTTTATATAACAAAAGGTGCTTACAACTACGATATACTTTTATCAGCGGCGGCGTTCGAGTCTTCTGGGCCCCTTCTCGAAATCGAATGTCCGCAAGAAAAGTTCTCCGATGTTTTCGCAGGAGTATGATGGCCCCGGGGAGCACTGTTCAGTTTCTCGAGGGAGAGTTCCGGAAGCAGGGACGATTCAGATAACAGGTGACAAATCCAGGGGAGCGGGTGACATTCCAAAAGAGATGTAATCCAACTGCCGAAGATCACGGAAACACACACACTCGTAAGATCGCGAGCCAAAGCTCCAAGAACCAAGAGAACTGAGAGAACTAATAACCGAGAACGTCACATCCTTTTTTGACGGTTTTTATAACTTTCTTTTGAGTTCCAGATCGAACATTCCGATAGGTCGATGCCGACTTGCCTCCGCTTTCCAATTGGTCCCCCCCTTCGTTACGAATTGTAACGAGATCGGAACCCAGGTCGTTGGATGAGTCAACGTCGACGGACAATTCGATTACTATCGAAGATGTTCGATCTAAGTACTCAAATTCATCTATTGTTTCAACCTGAGAAGTCCGACTTTCTCGGAAATTTCTAGACATGTAATATTCATTTTTCGTTTTTACTATTTTTTTCTTGTTTGGCGGTTTATTTTTACAACGTTAATTTATAATAATAATTATTTATTTTCTTCTATACAAAACTTAGAAAAAATTTTCTTATTTGCACAAATAGTAGGCCCACTTCCAAATCTTCACAGAGACGTAAGGATCGCCTACTCGTTTGGCGAGCAACCGTTGATCACACACATCCTTACACACACATTCAAACCTGTCAGTGCTCTGGTTCGATGGAACAAAAAATAATTTATATGTAGTATTACTAAATTTAAAAAAATTTAATTACAAAACGCAGCATTCCGCCTCAATTCTATCCCGATACTATGAAGTCACGCGGTCTCCATGTGGGTCCGTATATCAGGTCACTTGGGGCATGTGCCCCTTTGTCATCGGGTTGTGCCCTTTTCTTAATCCCCAAGGAAGTTTCAAGTTTCATTTTATTTTTAAAGTAGTTACTCATTTTTATCACAGAAAACTTTTTACTAATGACAAAATTAAAATTTGTTCTAGATTGTTGTAATCGTTCGGTCGAGTACCGAGGTACTGTACCACTGTACCTCGATGATGCGGCATCATCGAGTAACGCGATTAACGCGGTATCATCGAGGAATTCAGTGGCGTGCTGTCATTGGAAGCGATGGAAGCGCCGATTCCACCTTCCAATGACCTCCCTTGTATTTTTTTTTTTTTTGTAACTCTTTCCGCCCAGTGGGCACTAAGAGGGCCTCTTATAGCAAGCCCATTATGGGTTTGGCCAGGCCCACAATGGGGCGGCCGGGTGGTGAGGGACGGGGACCGACATATCCGGACGGACCACCCCCCGAAAATTCCCTGGGGATTTTTCGACCCGTCCGGATTCGATCCCAGGTCCCCCAGGGCGGCAGGCTGCTAACCTTGACCGCTCAGCCATCCGGCCGCTCTCCCTTGTATTTTTATAAAATATAAATTTTCATATTTTAACGTACTTTGCATTAATTAAAATTAATATTTTATTATAACCGCATTATGTATCTTTTACAAATTTCTATAACTACATGTGAAAAAAAACGATAAGATTGCTATTGTATATTCGAATAATTCGGTGGCAGAAGGAATGTCGAAACCGGGTCAGTTTCCAATCAGCCAGATTATATAGGCATTGACACATGCGGTTTACGAAGCACCAACCTCACCCGGTTTAGCTGGTAGAAGCAACACACGCATAAAGCTTCTAATTTTATATCCCGGACCGGTTGTGGGCTGTTAGCTGCCTGCCTGCTAGATATTCGGCGCCCTCACCCGATTATGTGAATCACGAGTAACTAGATCAACGGCGGACAACCCCCGGCCCGGGGCCAGCTACGGCTCGCGAAAAGTTTCTATCCGGCCCGCGAGATCTTTAATAGATTATTAAATTGGAAAAATAACCAATTAATAGTTATTTTTCCAATTCTTTGTAATTTTCGAAAACGATAAGAGAAATAAATGTAGTAATTAACTTTTTATTTATTTATTTCATATTTGCAGACTAAAAAAATTACAAGTCACAAGAAGGCGTCAATTAACTACTACGGCCCGCAGAAAAAACATAAAATTTATTCTGGCCCATGTTATAAAAAAGGTTGTCCACTATTAGAGTAGATTTATAACTTAACCCAACCGATAGGAATTTACTGGCATGTTTTTACGATAGTTCTGTATAGTTGACAGGAGTTTAAAAATAATCCATTAAAATATTTGATATATTTATTCCGCGTTTATTCTGCTCTCCCATCTTATATTACTTACGGATTTCAATGATAAACCGGTGATATTACGATTTTAGTATCTCCCATCTGTAAGGGGATGCAGAAAAACGTGTACAATTCTAGTACAGTGTTAAAAAATTAACTGTATACTTTTACAACCTAAATTTAATGAATGAGACGTACAATGGTACAAAAAAAGCTCTAGAATTTATTTTTCCTTAAATTTACGATTTATGTATCGGTTGTCATAAAAATTTCTTTCCGCTTCTTTCCTAAGACTACAGATATTCAAGTACAAAGTAACCGGTTTCAACTTATTTCTACTTAAGTAGTAGTTAAATAATTAAGCGATTAGGGAATTAGAAACATAAATAAAACCCCGATGAAAGAGCCAAAATTTTACTTAAACAGAAGATTAACCGAACCAATCTCTTGCCGAGTACAGTGGGGTCTGATCTCTTCTTAATATTAGATGTAATAAAGACAGAAATTTTTCCAGTTCAATGAGAGTGACCGAAAAGTTGTAAATTTTGGAAATTTCCGTGAACAATTGGTCCTAAAACGAATTAGTTAGAAAACGAACGACGGACAATCTGTTAAGTTTAACATATTTAGATTTTTACAGCTATGGTGAGAAACGTTTAAAATCTACAACAACCCCGTCGCGTCCTTTGATATATACTAGTGATGCGACAAAAGAGGCATTTGACATTGACCGGTATCGGCATCCTCGGGATTTGGCACGCACACACCTACCTGGACCGTCTCTGATTCCATTCATTAGCCACTCGTAGGGAGCTATTTCACTAAGTGGATTGTTTTAAGATTTAAAAAGTAAAGAATATTTTGTTATTTTATGTATGTTTCTTCACAAAGTTATATTTAATTATAAGTTTCTTTAAAAGTATATTCATACAATTGAAGAACTTTTTGTACTAGGTATGTATATTCGTCACACATTTTGTTTTACCAAGTAAGTTTTTCTGATAATTTTAATTTTAGCCCTTATATCTTGGCTAGTGATTCAAAAATTTATTTTAAAAAAGTTTTGGTTCAAGACCAATATAATGAAAAAGAAAACATTATTAAAAGAGAAAGACCAATGCCTAAATTAAATATAAATACGTCAACAAAAAAACTTCGACATTTTGACGATAAAATTTATGACGAATGACGATCCTTTCGTAAAATTGAAGCAATTTGGAAATCAACGCGGAATAGAATTTAACATAATATAAAATAAATATTGAAAATTATAATAAGATGATTACGATTAATAGATATATCTAAATTAATAGATGTTATGTGTTTTTTCTCAAAGCAAGAATTGGCATTTAGAGGGCGTAGGGAATTTATTGAATCTAATAACGGAGGTAATTATATTGAACTTTGTTATATATTAAGTACGTCGGATAATCTATTAAAAATACATTTAAAGAAGTATACGGTTGTTACTGGCTTATCGAACGAACGAATACGAACGGGCCCTGACGCACAATTAATTGATTGCCCCTGTAAGTCGGCTTCTTACAGAAACACAGCTTACCTATCATCAAATATCACGGCACGCCACTGGAGGAATTAACTAACTGCGTTAATCAAGAAATACCTGTTTATACAGTATATATATTGTATATTTTATATAATGTGCTGTAAGGGTGCCGGTGTCCCGTTTTTTACTTTCCCAGCTGTTATATATGAGGGCAAGTATGGCGATCGAGCAAAAAATGCCCAAGATTTTCGCACTTTTGGACTCAGTGGACGTTGAAACCTCGAGAAATAAAAAAACTGGGGGGTGGGGTTCTTTACATATGGTTATTTGTGTATTAGGGAGTTGATGCTATTAAATTTTGGTGGTCGTGTGCCTTATCTCGAGTAAGATCGGACTTAATAACGAGTACAATCGTCATTAGCATTTACAACTGTGCTGGAATTTTCCCTCTTCTAGAATTTTTCTTCGAAAACTTAATAAAATTCGCGCGATTAGTAATTTGGTCCGTATGATTTTAATTGGGCCATTTTATTATTATTATTATTATTATTATTGATATTTTTCTTATCAGAAAGTATCATAACTACTTTAAAATTTCAAATAAATATTACGAATAAATGAATTATAAGGCAAACTATTATAAGGCAATTTTGATTATCTTTTTCATTAAATCAAAATAAGCAGTCCACATTTTTTTTTTTTTTTTTTTTTTGTTATGATTAGAAAGTATTATGAATGATCGATTATGACTGTTTTTAACAACAAATTAAATGTCTAATTATGATCGCTAGTAATAAACCAGAGCTTTCTAAATTGCTAGAGATTTTTTAAAGTTCTACTGAATAAGACGATCTGATTTTATATTAAAATATTCATATTTGTTTTCATAATTATTAGAAATTCACCCATTCCATACTATGAAGTTTGAATAGATTCCAAATATTTTGAAGCAGTTAGCAATTTAAAAAATACAGTATAATTATATACTCTAATCATAATCTGCGTTACTATCTTCCAAGCAAAACTTTTCTTAAACGCTTCATATGCAATTTTGATGGCTGCTTTCACTTGCTGTTGCTGAAGTTGGTTTGTTTTATAGCACAATTTATACAGTATATCAGTGTTTAGCAATATGAATATAATTCTGTGAGAATTGTTTACACAATAAAAATAACTTACTTTTTATTTAAAATTTAAATCATTTTAACGATTAAAATCAATTTATTAAAAAATTATTGGTTTAAACTGCAAATAAATATGTCCTTCGAATTAAATTCTATATATTTGAATAGAAAAGTTGACACATCTTGTGCAATTAAAGTATGTTATCTTACTAAAGAAACGTAAAATCCACTTTTAATTCCATATATCTAACTCATTTTTTACATTGGTTTTCACATAGTTTTACGAACATTCGTGAATATCGTATTTTTGAACGAAATATCTTCACGAATATGTATTTTATTTATTATTCTTTGCATTAACTTGCAAATATCAGTTTGAAATCATGTACTGTACGTAATACAAAAAACATATATGACAATAAGAATACGACTCTCTTTGTTATATATATGACAGCCAGCTAAAAATTATTTCAGTAATATTAAATAAATTTGATTAAGCAATGAATTTTAAAAAAAAAGCTATTTTTGTCTTTTGAAATTTATATTATTAATTTAAAAATTCAAATGAACTATTGAAAGTGGTTTTAGTCAGTTTATCAAAAAAATTACTTTCTATTTCAACGGATCAAATAATAAAATGACGATTTTTTCTTTTTTGTCAAAACATTTATTTACACAATTTTCTACAATACAATATTAATAAGAATGCATTTGACATTCCCATATGCCAACCGCTGCCTTTACAAATGAAATGAATTTTATATATACTACACATATATAAAATTCAACCGAACAAAATACTGCATTTATTCACTCGTAAGACGATTTCATTTATCAAAGTCACTTGCAATTTTCATGAGAAATTAATGGCCACGTAAACTATGTTTTGTACATATAATTTTGTATATTACTAAAAGAATATTAATGTTAGAGAATCTTTTAGACTCGCATATCGGCACAAAATCAACTCATACACAACTTGTGTAACACAACCAATATGTGTGTCGATTCTTTTTCCGTGTAACGTGTCCAAAATCACGCATTATAATGTAAGTATCATAGACGGCATTTTTAAGAAAAAGATCATCTCTCTCTGTATTTATGACTTTTCCTTTTCTTATGTTTCCGCTTATGTTTTTTGTGCTTTTTGTGTTTAGATTTCCTATGTCTTAGTTTTAAGTCTGAATCGGGTGTTTCGCTTTTGTGTCTTTTCGCGGAAGATTTATCGACATCGGAAAAGTTGCTACACGGTGAACTTGCCGAAGAACTCTGTGGACTAACAGATCTTTCTCTTTTCTTCACCTCTACTTTATCTCTATGATGTTCGTGTCTAAAAGCAGCTTGTCTCGCCTTCTCTCTTTCTATTTCATTATCGCTCGTTCTCGCAACGAGAATTTGATCTACATGTTTCCTAGATTTCTCTTCGTTATGCCTTGATCTCCTAATTTTTGCCTCCGCGTCACTACTTTGTTCGGATTCACTAGTTTCGTCGTAATTAGGCTCAAATTTCGATTCGTCGTGTAGCGATTCCTTTCGGTTTCTAACATGTGGTTCTTGGAAACCTCTACTATCGATATTTGAATGCTTTGGTGCTTTCATTCGTTCACTAAATACAGCCTTTTCTTTCTGTTTCATTTCAGTATTGGAGCTATGGCTACTAATCCTTCTTTTCGGAACTCTTTTCTTTCTATCGTCGCTTCTATCTTGTGTGGAAGAGTGGAGTTGTTTATTATCGATGCTTTGACCAGAATCGAAACTTCTAGATCGCGATCTTTCTTCTTTTTCTACATTAACGTTAGATGGTTCTTCTCTATATTTTTCTTTCTCTCTGTGATATGAAACAGAGTTATCTTTATAATCTCTCGACGATGACCTTTCTATTTCTTCTTTTCTTCTTATTTTTTCATCTAAATTAATTACTCGTTTAGAATGAGATGACCGTTTCTCACTGTCGTGATCGACATGCGATTCTCTTGATTTCGATTCCCTTTCCGAACTATCGCTGATCTCACGTTTATGATCATTATGTTCGTATGTTCGTTTTGTGAAAAATGAATTACTGTCGGCAGGTTTTGATCTTCTGGGGGATTTTTTACTAGAAACGTTTCTTGATCTAGAATCACTTTCTTCTTCGTGACTACTTTGTTTTTCTTGATCATTTTCTAAATTAAATCTCCTATCCTTTTCTATTTTACATATAATAATTTTATCTTTTCTTCTAGATGTAGGAAGACTTTTGCTGCTAAATTCTTTCGAACTATCGTTCGAGAATACTTTTTCGGCTGTCATTCCTTCGTTAATAAAATGTTTTAATGATGCTTCATTTTTACTCTTTTCTAAAAATTTGGATCTGTCTAATTTTAATTTCTTAATCTGAGAATTATCTGATAATTTGTCTTTGGAACTGCTGCTTTTCACTTTAGTCGTTTGCACTGATCGTTTGTTCTTTTCTGCAGATATAGTGATCTGAAGCGAAGCTTCTTCAGACTTATCTTTTAATTTTGTTTCTTTATCTGTTGATTGTTCTTTACTTTTTTCTTTATCTTTCATATTGGATACGACTACAACAGTATCTTTAGGCGCTTCTCCGACTCTTGATGATTTTTCTGTTTTTCGATCCATTCCTCTGTAAGTATGCTTCTCTCTGGAAACTGGAGGACCTACGATTGCAGTTTTAAGCGCTTTTTGTAAAATTGCCTTTTCTGCTCTCTGAATAATATCAGAAGACAGCGAAGATCTCATCTCTTTCTGCAAAGAATTGGAATCATCATTTGAAGATTTTTCTTCTTCTTCAAACTCTTCTCTTTCCCATTTAGATATCTCGGGTAATTCAAAACTTATTTCTGGAGCACTTGCATCACTAACAGTCGGAATCACATCGTGATGTTCCGGTTCTCTAGGAGATAATTCAATTTGTTCGGGTGACAACACTTTTTCATCAGTATTTTCTGCAGTTGTCTCGTTTTCGTTTTTATAAACATTTTCATCGGGATTATCCATTAAGATAATTTTCGGTTCTGCAATAGGTTCAAAAGTAGGCTTAATTTCAGTTTTTTCTTCTATAATTTGTTCTAATGGAGGAAGAACATCTTTCATTAATGCTATTGGTTTAACTTCTTCTTCAATATTAACTTTTTCTTTTAAGACATCAGATTCTTTTGAAACAGAAACATTTTCTTCTAAAACGATTTCATTTTGAATGTTAACTTTGTTACTTAAATCTTCGTTTATAGGAATTTTTTCTGATTTTTCAACTGACTGGGATTTTTGGTGAGATTTTTCGTTTTCTTTTTTTTGCTTTTTTCTTTTTAGTTTTGGTGGGTTTTTCTGGTTCATTCGGATTATGATTTACTTTTTTCTTTTTCTTTTCTTCGCTGTCTTTTTTCTTTTTGTGTTTATGCTTCTTTTCCTTAATTTCATGAACCGGAACTACTTTTTGTTCTTCCATTGTTTCAGTTACCGTTTTTATTTGCGTATCAACCAGCTCAGGCTTATTTGAATCATCCACTAGTTCTCTCTTCTTATGCTCCACTTCGTGCTTAACCTCTTTTTTATTTTCGCGATTTTTATGATGATGTTTCTTGTGTTTAACTTTTTCATCCTTCTTTTTATTTTTAGCAAAATTATCTGCATTCTCTTTTGATTCACTTTCTTTTATCTTCTTTTCTGTATTTGATTTTGATGTATTTTCTCTTCTGTAAGTATTTTCGCTAATTCTTGGTCTTTCGGATTTTTCTAATTCGCGACTTCTTCCCCTGTGCTGAATGTCATCGAATCTCGGATACTCATGCATATATTTATTGTCATACCGCTGGTCGTGTTGTTCATATCTAGGACTATTATATGGATTGTGATATTCCTCATAAACTCTATATTGATCGCGATAATATCTTGACCTATCAGCATAGTGTTCTATAGGAATATTGTGATGTGGAATGGAACCTGTATATGACGCAGGGTATGTTGGATTGTAAAAATTTGTAGCATAATCCTTCTTTTGATGATAGGGCGACCTTGGAATATATCTAACAAAATTTTTCGGAGAATTTGATCTAGAACGTTGGTGCGGGGAAGTTCTCCCTCTAGACCTAGACCTAGATCTACTTATGCTTCTTGATCTTGAATGAGATGATCTAGAAAATGATCTAGATCTAGAACGTAATCTTGAGCGAGATCTAGATCTACTACTAAATGAACGAGAACGTGACCTTGAACAAGAATGAGATAAAGATCGTGATACAGAATGTGGCCATGATTTTGAACTATTATAAGAATGAGATGACGATGAACGCGATCTTGAATGATATCTAGAGTGTGGTCTATGCTGTTGTTCCCGTCTGTATTCTAATAATTCACGAGCAAAATCATCCATAGGATCTCCTATTCTGTTTCTGAAAAAATGAATTATTATTATTATTATGTTGCATTCCTAAACAGAGAAATTTCCATTTATATTACTTATTTTAAATATAATTATCAATAATATTAATTTTTAATGTTTAACAATATTTTACTTCAAAGCTACAAATCAAGGCAAATATTCAGTCATTTGCCAAAAATATTTAATAATTAAATATGATATTTTCCATATATTTTTCTAAGAAATAAAAATCAAATATTTCAGTAAAATGTATGTTTAACTTTGTTTAATGGTACTACTCATTGATCCCAATTAGCAAAAGTCAAGTAATCTTTTTATTTTAGTGAGAATTAACAGTTCTATATCATCAAATATGCCATAGTAAGCAATAAGTAGAAATTATGGCATTTTTTCTCATATCAATAAATTTATTTATAAAATTAATTAAAAAGTTTCAAATTAATCTTTTCAATCTTAATCAAAAAACTTCAATAATTAGAAAATAAATTAGATTAAGTCTTTCATGAAGTATGTGAAGCACATTCATAATCAAAATTTTTAATGTAAATAACAATGGTTTTTCTTTATTGACAATACAAAATTTGTAGTTCAATTTTACATTCCTCTCTAGTAATTCATGTCCACCAATGGCCAAGTGAATAAAACTACTGAACACTGGCAGTTGGTAGTCATTTGGGTGTAAGCCTGAGTGACCATATCAAGTTTTCTGGGTTTTCTTCAAATGTGTAACATCTAAATAGGACCTAATTTTCTATAAAAACTCTTTCCAGGATATACCGGTACACCCTTGACAAATTGCTCTGGTACTGTATTGCCATATCCCATGAAACAAGCAAGAATTCTGAGTAATGCAACTTCTGTTTTTAATGTGTATAAACAATTATCCTATTCCAAAAGTTATACTTTCATACCATCAGATGAAAATAATTGCTTTAAATTATTAAATATTTGATTTTCATACATAAATATTTATATACAGTAAGTCCTCACTTAATGTTATTGATAGGTTCTTAAAAACTGAGACTAAGTGAAACAACACATTGGTACAATAAAACCGATTTTACCACAGGCTAATTGACATAAACAAAATTTGAATCTGTAGGGTATATTTCTGCTCTCAAAAACCACCCTAAAACTTCTAAGACCGAAAACACTTAATATTAAACATTAAAATAAATGTGAGTTTTACATATATTTAAGAAAAATTAATAAAAGCAAGCAAGATAATTATTTAATCAATTTTTGGTGAATCAATACATAACAGCAGTGTTAATGGTGGTGAGTGGTATTGGGAAGGAGGCTTAATTCTTATCACTGGTAATGGGTAAAAATGAGTAATAAAAAATAAACGTTTGCAAAGTAAAATTGTAAGAAGCATTTTCTAGCACAAGCAGTTCAAAAACATACAATTGGCAATTTTAATAAATTATAGAGGGCGCTATATAAATTTAAAGCGATCTGTAAAAACAGGTCAAGTTTGTTTATAATCTACATTGACATTAAATGATGTCTTTCATGTTGTTAATGTGAATACAGGTGGTTAATTGAGAAAATGTGAAAGTATAATAGTATAATAAATGCAAATTATATTAATCAATTTTAAAACAATAAAATAAATCCAATTACTGTATTATGATTATTCTTGTTAGATCATGTTTTCAACCTCCAGAAAAAAATATATTTTGCATTTTTAGTATATGGTCTGATTGATTTGTTGGTCAGAACAACAACCAGATCCTTGTCACAATTTTTCTGTATTTGATTTGAAAAGTTCCTGCCAATAGGCTATAGTTTTATCTCCTACAACAGGAATTTTGTATTAACTAAAAAAATCTCTCTTTCTCAAGTTATAATTTCAAAAAATAAACAGAAGTCATTTGTGAAAGTCATTCAAGTAAACAACTCCATGTGCTGCATATGAAACAAGATGACAAAAACTTTTCTTTAGTTGAAGAACCTTTTATCAGACCAAAGACACTAAAATTACTTCTGCTATGCATAAAAACTCTGTGATCATAATGAAGTGGTAGTATGGAACAAATGATGTATTTTAAACACTTAAATTTAGGTATATTTTTAGAATACATGTCCTTAGAGTCACAGAAGGAATAAGTAGCATTATATGAAAACATGTGCTTATGTTTATAGTTTACATGTGGACAGCATATGTAACATTTAGAATAAGCACATTTTTTTAGTTAGATATATGACAGAGGCTGTTTGGATCACAAGGAGCTCTATTAGGGATATGAATTACTGCAACAATATTGTACTTTAATTATGCTCATCTGTACTTATTATGAACAGATACAAATAATTCAACACAAGTTAGATATAAAGATAAATTATGTAGTTTTATAATAATTCTCAAATTGTACTTTAAAAAAAGCTGTGCTTTAATTACTTTTATAATAATTAAATTTACCTGTCTTTCAATCGCCGAGTTTCTCGGTAGAATGCATCATGTGAATATGGATATATAGAATTGTGAGATGGAGGACCTGTTAGCATAATGGGACCAACACCAGGTGGTGGTGGTTGGGAAGGAGGCACAGATAAGCCATGCATATTCAATGGAGAAGAACCTATATACAAATTAAACTGATATTAAATTTTTGATAATTGTTATAACTGAATGAATCATTAAATTTTTAATAATGAACATTTACTTTATTTTTACTAAAATTACATTTCTAAAAAATATTAATAATTTTAAATTTAATTTTTAAATATAAAAATATACTTTTCTATGTATTACAATAACATGAATTTTTTAATCCTTAAAAAAAATATAAAACAAAGTATAATTTTCTGAAAAATATTGATTTTTATCATAATTATGCAATTATTAAAGCTGTTATCCCATCTGATCTCATGTAAATTGTACTGTATGGTAAAGTATTTGGCAGAGCAAAACAAAACCAGCTTATGTATTCCTTGATAATTATCAATCTCCTGAGTTATTTCTTGTTTTTCTACAGTCAAATCAATACTGTAAAGAACAAGGTTTAAAGACAGAAATAATATTAAAACATGACAAAAAACTTGATAGTGGAAAATTCAAATCACTTTTAAAATGTTTTTGACAACTTAATGAGTGAATACAAAAATGTAATCATTTTAAACAATTACTCATACTTTGGAAAATATTAAAAACTTTTTATTATTCTAGTATGTGATTTTCTTTAAATTACTAAATCCTGGAATGTAATTGCTAAATTTACTAAGATTTCATTTAAGTAATATTTTTTACATAAAAGTTCAAAAATTTTGACACACATAATTAAGCATTCAGAGATTATGCTTTCAAATCAAATATATATATATAATATATATAATAATAATTTGTGTATTAAATTATTTAATGTTAAAAACAGTACAATTATTTTTTATTACCTGGAGGAGGTGGTTGAACAGAATAATTAGGTTGTAATCCAGGTGGTGGAGGATGAGGTCTTTGAATATTTTGTGTGACATATTCTGGAGGAATATTAGTTCTGTGCGTTTGAATCTGTTGACTGTATCTTGACTGAGATGCTAAACTTTGAGGTGGTCCAGCTGATTGTGTTTGATAATTCCGTGAAACAGATTGTGAAGGATTCTGTTGTGCATATCCATATGATTGTTTATATGACAGTTTATAATTTGATGGCTCAGAATTTCTAAACAAAAATATATTTTATGAAAAAATACACAACACTATAACAAAAGATCAATAATAAATATTAAGAATTAATTATTAATAACATTGATATACAAAATAACTATCATAAAAATCACTATCAATACAATACTGAATTGAAATTAAGTGATTAACAAAGTTTTATATTTTAAAATAGTATTCATACAAAAACAAATCTAGATATATCTGTGAATAATAATATGACTATTAAATATGTTTAAGTAAATTTTCAATCCTGTATAATACTTTTGGAAAATAAAATATTTCAGTAAGCTTTATAATTTAATAAAAGTAAAGACATTTAAACTAAAAATTTTGCATTGACATATTTTTAAAAATTCATAAAAATGGCTGTAGGGACATAACAAATCAAAGTTGTTATATTTTATTAATTTTATGTATCGTATGAATATAAGAATTTAAATATATTCTACAAAAATTAATTGCTTAATTTGCCTTACTGCTATTAAAACTCTTGACTAGGAACACCACTTTTATGCAAATAATTTATAAAAATTATGCATTCTTAATAATATATTTACAAACAATAATTTCTAAGAAAAAAATTATAATTTTGTCTATGTTTATTACTGGAAGTAAATTTTCATAAAAGAACAATCTAAATTATTTCTTTCTCACATATGTCACTAGTATAAATGTTGCTCAGTTAATGGTTAGTATCACATGAATAGCAAAATTTTCTTCAGTGAGATTACTTCTATCATGTCTTAGAATGCTTTATGCAATTGAAAAGTTTTTTCAGCATTGGCACTACAAGATGACACTGGCAATGCTTTTAATGCTAAAGTGGCAATTTTTCTCTTACTTTTCCAGAAATTTATAGGATTTATATGCTTAATGTAAAAACAACTCCAAGTTCTTTAAAAGTGCAAAAAACAAATTGCATTGCTGGATCTCACCTTTATTTACAAATTAATTAACTTAGTAGTTGTTCTCTAAATCTGGTTGTTGTGCAGATTTGGGGACAGCTACTAAGTTAATTAATTTGCATGTCTCCTGACGATGGATTTTGTTGTTCAAAAATACTATTGTGTGTTTTTGTAAATAAAGGTAAACTCCAGCAAAACTTTACAGTGCTAGTTTTCTACGTGATATACTCTCTTCAGAAAAATTGAAATGCATATGAAATTTAGAGCTGCTAATATATGAAACAAACACATGAAAAAAAATTGTTGTCAAAAAGTTATTATTTTACATAATTTATTGCAATTTTTGTATTTTATCATATTTTTACCTTACTTTACTGTTGTTTTGTAATAGTTTTTTTTTTGGGGGGGGGATATTGTAATTTGTTGTTTTGTGGATATAATCATCAGAAATTCTGGCTTTACATTATATCTATATAATAAATAAATATAGTAAATAAAGTTTTTGTTATTCTACTCCAATGACTTTTTATAAAATATCTACTTATAAGACTAGTCACTAACCAAATGCCAAAACTCTATCGGGCTAGTTTAAGGCTAATTACTAAATGAATTATGTACCAATTTGGCTCTAGAGGTAAGCATTAGGCGCCATCTCGTATTAACATTAATAATTATAATTTAATTAATTAATTTAAATAATTTAAAACTGCAGGGAGAAAAAAAATATGAGGACGTGGGAGCTGAATGTGTCCCCAGTTGGCATTGTAATAACCATTGATGGTTATAATGTTAGTTTATATATGCTGGAAGGGGAGATCGAACTGGAGGTCCGGATAGCGCAACTGGCAACGCATCTGCATGGTAAGCAGGAGTTGTGGGTTCGAGTCCCACTCTGGGCCGATTTTTTCTCCCAGTAGTTTTAAACTATTTAAATTAATTAATTTAATTATAATTATTAATGTTAATACGAGATGGCGCCTAACTGGTACGTAATTCATTTAGTAATTAGCCTTAAACTAGCCCAATAGAGTTTTGGCATTTGGTTGGTGTCTAGTCTTATAATATATCGGGTTTAGTGATACTGTTTATAAATCTACTTATAGCTTAAAAAATACTTGAAATAAATGAAAATGAAATAATTTTATTTACTGTATTTAATTTTCCAATATGATATTTCACAAATTATAATTATATTTAATATTGTATTCAAATATGTTTAAAAATCAACATTTATTTGATTTGTACATGTGCATGAATTATATGGCCATCCCTTAATTGCAGATTAACCACAGATTTATTTCTTTACTTGAAACAACATAATCATATTCCTCAATATTCTTTAAATTTTTTACTGTATTATAATTTAAAATATTTTAAGGAGTTTTAATATTTTATTGATTTATGTATATTATTTCCAAAAAAATTATATTATTCATAATTTCAAAATCATTTAAATTAAAACTATTTTAAGACTATTATATGACCGCATTACATTACTCCAAAAAATTGCATTAAATCAGAAATGTTTAGACAAAACATCCATAAATTAAGTAACAATAATAATTAATAATAAACAAATTAAACAAACAGAATTAAAAAAATGAAATGAAATGTTTATTGGAATAAATATAAGAAAGTGAAGAAGAAATGCTGAAAGAAGTTAATAATGCTAAATTGCTGAAAACCAAAGAAAAAAGAAAGTACATCAAAAAGTGAAATTGACAATACAGGAAAGATTAAAATAATTAACTTGCAATTATTTATTGTGACATCATCACAATGCAAGGCTGAAATTTTGAATCATATTTTTAATTTAAAATATATGCTCTCCACCTCAAATTAGTACTGTAGTGTCTTGCCCTGTACATCATACTTTTCCATAAGTAATGGAGTCATGCTGATCATCTATCTAATGCCTTTCATGGAAAAATGCTTGAAATGAAATAACATGACTTATGGTTTGCACTGGAAGTTTGTATATAGTTAATCAGGGTCTCCCTGTCCATAAGATTTCCATATCTAGTCTTCAATTTCATTTATCTAACACCGTTTGAGATTAAGGAAAGACAGACAGACAATGAACAACAGGGGAATTTATAGGTCTACATTTTTTAAAATTGCAGCCCAATAAGTCCTTCATTGCCAGTACTTTAAGAATATTGAAAGAAAAGACAACAGTAGGAGATCATAATATTGACAAAGAAAAGGAGATTTTAAAGAGAGAAACAGGAGGCTTTTATAAAATGCTTTGTAGAATGTTTCAAATATATTTTGTTAGTCTTTAGTATTTATATTTAAAATTGAGTTTTCAATAAATTCTTCTTATTATTTTATTTGCATGATCTTGCATAAGAACAAATGCAATTATAACACATTTAAAAGTCTTAAGATTTCAAGTACTGTCTCTCTGCAAAGACCATTGAGATAGTGAAGAGACCATTGAGCACATACGTTTGCATAAACAACTATATTGAATGGCATAATAAACTAGATTAAATGATTCTTCGAAAAATTTGCAAAAAGTATAGTTGCCAACATAGCAAGACTTGGTACAACCACAAAGTGAAAAAATTTGAAGAAGAAAAGGAGAAGTAAAAAAAATATTGAGATTTTTGAATACATTAGACATTATGCTAATCAGAAAAAAAAACACGAATTATAGATATTACAATCCCAGGTGTTATCAATTATTTTTCCTCCATTTAGTAACTTCCTCTAATTATTAGAGAGCTGCAAATCAAAGTCGAACAACTGCGGAAAAAGAAGACAGTTATAGTTCCAATTGCAATCAGAACACTAGAAGCCATTCCAAGGGATCTAGAACAACATCCAAGGAACTTACAGCTTGATAGAGCTAGCATCCATAGTCTACAGAAAGGCTTCACTACTTGGCATAGCACTTATTTTGCATAAATATCTTTAGACATTCTAAGTTTCTGGAAGACTATAGATATTCTAGATGTCTAGAATCTAGAAATGTTTAGGGACCATTAACCTACTCCATTATTCCCGATATATCTTGGGTCATGAGCTGTTGACCTTGACCTGTGGACCCAAGATATCTCATTTCAGCATCAGAATGTTTTTGAAATTAGATGTTGCTAGTCATTATAATTTTTATACTAAAACTAACTTACTGAAGTATAATTTTTATTTGTTTTTACATTTATTAATATATCTATTTTGTTTGTGCAAAATAAAAAAATAATTTCAAATGATACAATAGCCATGATTATTTTTTCAAAAACGTGTAATTTTCATTAGGCTTAACATCGACAAAAATTCACTTTGGCATGACACGCAACAGAGATAAAGTTCAACATTGGATAGGTTAATAGCTGAGAAACAGTCGCTGCATTACATTTATTATCATCATCATCATAACTTTCCAAACTTTATATATATAAATATATATTTTTAAATATATTTTAACTGATCTCCCAAATTTACAAATCAAGCATATTATTATAAACTTTTGCATGCTTTTTTTCTAAATTACTTTAATGTTGTATGTTATTTACTGTCATTAATTGTAAATGTTATGTTTAAGGTATTGCTTACAGAGTACAGAATTGCATAGTTTGTTAACAATCACTTTGCTTCTTGATCAGTAAACAATGTTTTAAGCATTTTGCAAACTAACATGATAAATATATGTTTAAATAACAATTTATTTCATTTTAAGAAACTAATTTGGTTTATATTGGCATTGTAATGCATTATAAGAAAAATAAACTCCAAATTAATGTTTTCTTGTAGAATTCCTGATTTTCAGAAAGAATAAACAAGATGATACCAGTATATTTTGCACATACACATTAATTCTAAAATACTAAAATAAAATAATAATCCATTAAAAATTTCAATATAAAATAAACATACCGTTCTATTCGCTCCATTCTTGCTTGTCTGTAACGTTCTCTTGGAGGAGTTCCATATGAATTTCGTGAAGACCGAGAAGTACGAGATGATCCTTAAAATATTAATAATTAAAACAAAATTCAATTGTTTTTATTTCATTTATTTTTTTAAAAATTCAATTTACTTTTTTTCAGTTTATAAAGAAATTTCATTATTGTACATAATTGAATCATTTATATAATGTAATAAAAATTTTTATAAATTAAACAATAGCAGACCTCTGGCAATCAAATTTTTATTTTCAAAAATTTCAAAACACAAAAAGATTGATTTTTATTGAAAATAAAAATAAAACTGTATATACCCAGTTTTGTTTTAACATGTTATATACTTTTCTGAAAAATCCATATATATATATAAAATATACTGTCTGTATGGAAAAAAGATTTAGTTTCATACCTTAAAACCAGTAAAAATAAAACAATAAACCAATTCCTATAACACGATATGTCTAAACAAAATATTACTATTTTATTTAATAAATTGAAGAGAGGACACTAACTTATTAACAACAAAATTTAATACATTGATACTATTTGCACAAATTTTATTTTTCATTTAACTTTTTCATTTAAACACCAAATACTTCTAACTCTTAACACAAAATGGCATAAAAAACTATTCAATATTGAAAGCAGTATATCAGAGTTATATAAACAAATTGTAAAACTAAATTTTTTCTGACTGTTTCATTCATGGAAGTTGAAATAAAAAACCAAGTGTTGCTAAACACATTCAAATAAGTTATAAAAACAGTTAAATCTTTGAATTTATTTAGGTGTATGCAGCAGCATAAAATGCAAATTCTCAAAATACAGGGTGTATTTTATGTACTGATTTTGTTTTGTTGCCAGTCTCCTGGTGGCATTGCAGCCAGTTGCAATTTGGTTGCTGGTAATTTATGACATATGTTGTTGTGGTGTCAAATGCTCTGTTATAATTATTAAAACTTTTTATCAAAATAGATCATCAAAGAAAACTATGAAATTATTTTGGTGCATATATTGTTCCTTCAAAGCCAAGAATTCAGACTATAATCAATAATTTTCAAATGAAGTATACTCTGCAAGATTTATTCCACAAAACATTGATGCTTTGAGAAAAAGTGTTGGTATATGTTCAGACCCTTTGTTGAACATCACACAAGAAACTAGTGCTTCTTCAACAACTGCATGGAAAATTTTATGGAAGGATCTGCAGTTTCACTTATACAAGATTCATTTAATGCAACAGTCGCAAAATAACCATAAATACCACCGTGAATGGAGTGCAAAAGTGTTACAGATGAGTATTGAAAACCCAAATTTCTTTGAAAATTTAATCATGCATAACAAAGATAATTTTGATCTAAATGGATCTGTTAACAAACAGAATAGTCAGTCTGGGGAACATAAAACTCAAGATTAATTCATGAATGACCTATTCACCCACTGGTATGCAATTTGGGCTGGTGGCATCATTGGACCCTCTTTAAAGATGACAACAAAAATGTTGTTACTGTAACTGCTTATTGCTATAGAAGTGTTACAAAACTTTCTTTTGCCTAAAACTGATATAAAGATTGCAGCATATGTGGTTCTAACATGATGATGCAACATTCCAGGTTATTAAGCTTCAAATAGGGTGAATAAAACTGTGCCCCCCACACACACACACACACACACATCATCATCCATACACACAGAAATTATCCCCATATTTTTTTTTGCATTTCTTAACATTTCAAGGTATCCTGTCCAAAAATGTAAAAATCTTAAGGAGATTTTTGACTGATCATCATACTTTCCTTCTGTTATATGTAACAGCCAGGAAAATAATAGTTGAAGTTAAAGCTGTTTATTCATAATCAGTACAATAAATCACATATTTATAATTCAATTCAAAATTTACCATGGGATGGTCCCCTAGAAGAATTAGATCGTGACTGATATTGTCTTGAATGTTGATTTTGAAGACATCCACTGTAAGTATTGAATCCCTAAAATTTTAAAATAATTTATTTAATCTTTAAAGAATTCCAATCCTAAAAAATATAAAACTACTCTATATTCTGAAAATATATTATGAAATGACTCATTAAAACTTATTAGCATTTGAGAGTGTTTAATATGTAATGACAATTTTTAATATAAATGAAATCTTTTGCTTTAACTTACCGAATGCATATATTTTGGACCACGTGTAGTAATTGTCATAATAGTGTTTCCTGATATATTATCCATTCTTGGAGATAGTGAATTATCACCTTGACTTTCAATACAAACACCATCAATAGGAAGTGATGAAACATAAGGAGAATCTAATGTGTTCTGCAATGCATCAGTAGATAATTTCTGATCTGTAACCAACTCTGTTTCTAAATCAACAGGTGGTTCATCAGCTAAAGGAGTTCCTGGTTGATTATCATCAAGCCTAAAAATCAAATCATATAAATATTTAAAAACACAAAATTTTCAATTTACAATTATATATAAATAAATAATAAACTATTTGTTAACAAAGTCAAAAATTAAGATTTATTAGGTACATTTTTAGACTACTATTTAGCTGAATCTGTTTGAGTTTTATTTTCATTTAATTAAGGTTCCAGTTTCATTTCTTTCTTGTACAATTATACCGTATTTACTCATATATAGGACGAGGTGTGACTTTAAGGATCAAAATAAAGAAAATTAGATTTGTTAATACAATTCTAATTTTATTTCATTTAATCACAAGTAAAATATCAAATAAATGTAAATGCACACATTGTCCTGTAAAAATTACTGGCATTTTAAAGTTTAAGGAAAATCTTGTAAAATCGACAACATAATTTGTTCATGTAAAGCTGGACAATCTGGAACCTATATTTTTGCCAATTCTTAACAGTCAAATCCACTCTCCATCGATTACACTTATGAGTTCCTCCAAATTCTGATTTCCAAATAAGCATCTGTTTTCACATGGGAATGGGTTAAAACTTATATCGAGCGCCCATGTGATTTTGTAATTTCAATCTGGAATTCAATTCAAAAGCTTTGCTTTTTCTATTGCTATTCATCTTTACTCTCGACAATATACAAGAATGATTCAAAATGACCCAGATAAAATACTTATGTTTTTAAACACAGGAGGGAAGACATCTGGTAAAAAATGCAAATACATTGTTCACAAAAATTATTTGCAAAAATGCAAAGAATTTTTCGCTCGAGTATATAGGACGACCTAGGAATTTGAAGCTGTGATAAATGAATAAAAACCTTGTCTTATATGCGAGTAAATATGGTATATATAATTTGCAACATAATGAAATTGTTCAGATTACAAATATAATCTGCTTAATCTTCATCATCTATATTTTATAATTGTAACATAATTATAAAATATCTACAAAACCAACCCTCTTAATCTATATTCTTAATCATCATCATCATTATTTTATATCATGAAACCTAACATACTGAAATTGCACACAGTTCTAAAAACAAAATGTTTATCACTTTTAAAAACTTGAGCAAAGAATTTGTTGTATTAATTCATACATTAATATTTGTTTTATAAGAAAAATGTTATAATTTTAATTCAAAATTCAAAATAAAAAAGATTATAACTCTAAAAATATATTACAGTAGAGTGTCATTTATCAGAATCAACTGGGGACTGGGGTTGCTCGAATAACTTATTTTTCGGATAACCAATTCTGTACGAAAAAAATATATTAACTTATCCCATTTTGAAATTTTTTTCTGTTGCATGTCACTTTGCGTTGAATTTTCGTCGATGTTAAGCCTAACGTAAATTTTAAAAAATAATAATTGTGGCTATTGTATCATTATAAATTAATTTCTTTATTTTGTACAAACAAAATATATTGAAAAATATAATAACCAAAAAAAATTATACTTTAGAAGTTAATCTAGTTGTAAATTTTTTAATGGAATCACTGTTCTTTTTAATTAATGTCCAATATTGTGGCAATTCCAACTCCATAGTTCTGAGCTAAGCTAAGCTTGATCCACTAGCACCACACTTCAACTGATCTATTATTTTAAGTTTATCAGAAACACCGAGAACAACGTGTTTACGTTTAGTTGCCATTGCGAATGGTACAACAACTACAGCACGACCTGTTACAAATATAAAATTCATAGATCCAAAATTAATGTCCCCGATGGAAACGAATTTTGATTCAGCATGACACACGTCCCAACGTACAGTCCTCAGAAAAACACCACACAAAAGTGCCAGTGCTGCCAGCTAAAACACACACCAACAAAAAAAATATTGGAGTAGCCCAAGACATAGCCAAAGACTGCAGCGCCACAGCCCTAGTGGAAATTTAAATTTGCCGACTGGAATGCTTTTGGTTAACCGACGTTTCGACTGATTGGCTTTCGAATAAACAACGCTCTACTGTATTTATAAAAAAACACAAATTTACGGTATACATCATACATAACAGAAAAATTAATACAACTTATCACATCAAACTACATATTCTTTCCTCTGATAATCAAAGTAAATAACCATAATCAAATGAAGAAATCTTTCATAAAAAAAAACTATTTAATGAAACTGTTAATCCAGAAAAAACAAAATAATTTCATTCAAAATGTTGTTTTTAAGAGAACAAATTACACAAATTATATTTAAAAATAAAAGAATCAACTATAACAATGATATATTGGGTTGTTCGGAAAGTAATTTCGTGTTTTTATTACTAGAGGAATTAGATGTATTTTTGCCAGCCAATTTTATTTTAAACCACATTTTCATTATATACTTCGATAGCTGACATTTTAAGGCTTATTTGTAAAAAATTTTGTTTGATTCTGTACAATTGTGTTTTTTTTTGGTGACCCATCAAATATGGAAAATCGAAAGCATCATTTTTGGCATATTTTGCTTTTTTATAACTAAAAAATCAAAATGCTGTTCAAACAAGAAAAAATTGTGGTACATGTTTGGAGAAGATGTGTTGAGAGAGAGACAGTGCCAAAACTGGTTTACAAAATTGCGTTCTGGCAATTTTAATATCGAAGATACACCACATTTTGGATGGTCATTTGAAGCCAATGAAAACAAAATAAAGGAACTGATTGAAGCAATCTGCCGTATAACAACACGTGAAATCACTAAGAAATTAAATCTGATAAATTGAACCGTTTATTATTACTTAAAACGAATTGGTTTCATTTCAAAGCTCGATATACGGGTTCTACATGTTATTAACGAGAGATGCTCTCTATGGTTGGATTTTAAAGAAATTTTCGGGCTTTTACCAGACAATTTAACAATTGATTCGAAAGTGTACTGCCATCGAATAAACGACTTGAGTAATATCATCAAACAGAAAAGGCCAGAATTGATCAACAAACAAAGTGTAGTGTTTTACCATGATAATGCCAAATTTCACACAAGTTTGGTAACTCGTCAGAAACTGTTATAGCTTAGATGGGATGTGTTATCACACCAACCACATTCGCCAGATCAGGCACACTCAGATTATTACTTGTTCCGGTCTATACAAATTTTTTTAAAGTGTAAGACATTTACTTGAAATGACAATGTCAAAAATCAAAAATCACTTGGATCAGTTTTTTGTAAACAACGATCAAAATTTTTACGAATGTGAAATCTTGTTACTACCAGAAACAATGACAACAGGTATTTGACCAAAATGGTCAATATATAATTCAATAAAATATTTATTTATTATAAGAATATTGCATTTATTTTTTTATGGAAAAAACGAAATTACTTTCTGAACAACCTAATATATAAACAATAAATCCACAAACCTCAATTTTAAGTGATACTAAAACAACTGACATATCAGGCCATAATAAGGCTAATTTAAGAATTAAATATAAAATAATTTGACTAAAGGTAGAGGGTTAGGACACCATCTCCAGATAATTTTAATAATTACAACAAATTAATTTTTAATTTAAAATCTATGGAAGAAATTTAATAGTGTAATCTGCAATGCATCTGCATAGTAACCAGTTGAGGATTTGAATTTGCACTGAGCAAATTCTTTTCTTCCATAAATTTTAAATTAAAAATTAATTTATAATTACAGTCGACTCACCTTAAAATGAACACCAATAAAACAATGTTTGCTGTTGTGTTGGTAAAATGCCATTGTCACAATGTTAATTTTCATGCATTAAAGTGAACAAAGATTTTACCAAAATTTGTTAAACCAAACTGTAAATTACCTTCCCAACCCCTAAGAAATAACCCTATATCCAATAATGATTTTATTATTCACACTGAAAAGTGTAAACAGCAAAGTGGTACTGTAATTAATGTTCTATTTTCAGTAGAATAGATTTTCTTATCCTACTAAGCAAAGATAGGTTGATCTCTGATTGTACAGCAATTCAAACATCTGTTCCCTAGTGATTCGTATTAATGAGAATTCTCTCTATTAAAATTATCATGAATGACAGCCTGACCACATATGTCTAGTCAAATTACTTTATATCTAATTTATTATTATTATTATTAAATTATTAAATTAGCTTTATTATAGCTGGATAATATGACAGATTGTTTGGCATAATGATAATTGTTTTAATTGTCTACCAATATAATATCCAACCTATCTTCACCAATCATAAATTAATGGATTAAAAAATGTCATCATTCAATCAATTCAATCATCAATCAATCAAATTATCATAGTTCACTGATTGTTTATCAATGTAGATGAATAAAATGAGTACCATTTAAGCCATCTCTTTACAACTTTTGTAACTAATGACATTATTCCTAAACTTTCTACTCCAAAACATATGGTATTAAACTTTTCATTCAAAAATGTGCACATTCTGTTATAAAATTACATAAAGCATCAATCTTAATCATATACAACATAGAAATTTAAAATTCAAATATCACAAATCAACACAGCTCCATCCATACGAGAGTGTAAATACCAAAAATTATGGAAAAAACAAATACAGAAAGAAGAAATACATTTAAAAAATTAGGAAATTGACAAAATATTAATATACTAGCAGGTAAGCTCAGCATTGCCCAGGAAAAAAATACAAACAAACATTAAGATTATTTCGTACTTCTAATCCTTCAATTATATAATATTATAGTATAGTATTTGATTTATATAACTATATAGTTATCTTACATAAGTGTTTATCAACCAAAGTGAACAATCTAACACATTTTAAAAATTTCTTTAAATTGTATACAGTAGAAGAATAAATAATTTTTAATTTAAAATGTATTAGATTGGTCACTTGGTGTGATAAACCCTTACATAAGATAACCTTTGCAGTTATGTAAATCAAATACAATAATATAACAAACATTGAAACAAAAATCATATAAAGCAATTGGTAATTTTAGCCTACCATTGTCACATTTATTGCAATACTCAAATGGTACAAAATGGCACAGTTTCATTAATAAAGTAGACATCAATTGAAAATACAATATCTTAAAAATTTAATACGTTGTATTTTTTTTCTAATGTTAGCTGTAAAAAACTTTCTTTCACAGCCAAATATCATATGGTAATCTGCCAATAAATCAATTTCATGAAAAACAGCCCAAATATTTAAACTCTGTACCCTGGAAAACCACTTAAAATATATTTTGTGTTGGCCTGTAATCTTGTATTATGCAATTTTCATATTCAAATGCCACCATACTGCTGGGTCTGATAGGAAGAAGGGTCTGTTGTACAAAAGGGTTGAAGTTAATTCAACCAAAAGTAGTTATTGACCTCTTCCAGGAAGCGTGGATGGTCAACAACTACTAATTAATATTTGTCTACTACTATTAACATTTGAAGTATCTGTGTCAGATAGATTGTGATGGCCCCTGATGTGATGAAAGTTGCTAATTTTAACATTTTTGGACGTTAAGATTTGATACAAAATATGTTTAAATAAATAAAAAAATCCCATAAAAATGCAAAAATAATTGCTTTTATATGATCCCATAGAAAAAAAACAGATAAAATAGGTTGAAAAAGTAAAGTTCAGCAGAAACATATAGTAAAGGAAAGTTTTGAAAATTGTGGGAAAAGAATAGTAAAAGCAGATTTGACAGCAAGACTCAACATGTGAATAAAGTGCACATTACACAGACTACAACTACAGGAAGTTTCGAATGAAGCAATCTCACTGTGATAATAAATAGGAAAAATAAACATTGGCACAGAAAAAGACTTTGAGCTTTGTACCTTAAAATTGTTGCATGTACTGTACATTAATTTGGTTGAACATTGTTAGAACATCTTTAAGCAGTACTAGTAAAGGAAGTTTGGGGCAATGGGTTTAAGAGTTAATAAGGAAAGATGAAATCAGGAAAGGGGTGGAGTGTCCAGTTTTGAGGTAGTTAAGTATGTCCATGTGAATATTGCATTTATAGAAAAATTATTAGAATTGGTTTGGTTTACTTTGTTATGGCAACATGATGTGTGAGCAATCTGCCAAGAAGGATGCATCTCAGAAAAACTTACGTAAAGCTGTCCCTATTTAGGTGTTACTAACATGAAGAAAACAGAGAAAACTGCACATGGCTAGTCTGTTGGCCATACACAAACCCACAACAGACTACTGGTGTTTGGTGATTTTATACACTTAGTTACTGGAGGGTACTTATAGGCTGCATTTTGAAAAACTTGTAGACCTATAAATTCACTGTTGCCTATCTGCTGTCTAACCCTAACCTCCTAAGAATTACATAGATGAATGCTGAGACCAGATATAAAAAGCTTAGGGGCAGGAGGCCTCAATTAACTACATCTGAACTTTCAATGCAAATTGAAAGTCATGTTATTTTGATTAAAAAGTTTTGTCCTTAATGGAGTTTGATACATAACCATCATAACTCTATTGCTAACAGAAAAAGTATGATCACAGGGCAAAACACTACTCCACTCCACACAGACAAATTCTGTGCACTACCTGTTGCAATAATGGCTTGCCAGAAATAGTTGGAGTCTTGACTATTGTAAGGACCCAGACGAGGTCCGAAATAGCAAAAATGCAGAATTCTGTTGTGAAAAAATTAACGATAAATTATATAAGAGAGAGAGAGAGGAAAAAAAAAACTCTTAATCAAAACAACGTAACGAAAAATGTAAACAACGAGTCTCGGGATGACGTCAACGCGTGTTAAACGACCTGTTAATGTTTAATCCAAAGGTAGAACTCTGACACACGCACTCATAAAGAGATATAAGGTTGACACAAGTATTCAAAGAAAAAATTAAACATAGGAAAACAATTTCAGAAAAAGGGAAAAATTGAAGAGATAGAAAAATATCGCGTGATCGTTAGAATTCCAAAATGACATCAATTGCAAACAACGGATTAAATTATGAGTGCAGGTGTTGTGGTTCTATCAACAATCTTGGAGCATAGTCGAAAAAGGGTGTCAAATAGACACCTCGAATCGGACCTTTCCCGCGACCCGACATGGTCTCGTTTTGCACTTGGAAACAAAGGGGAGGCCAATCGAGAAGCGAGGAAAGGGACGAGGGACCAATCCGCAAGGTGGACAGGACACGGAAAAACGTATAAAAACTGGGACTTCAAGGTCAAGACAGAGTTTTTCGGAATGACCGACGTGCCACTTGAGGATTAAACCAGTGTGTGCTGTGTCATCCCTCGGAACTTAAAGTGTGCCACCGCCCGTCGACATCGCCGTACAGCCCTTCTCGTCCGCCCGGGACTAGAGTGACCTGCCGAACTCTTACGATCTGAAGATCGCCGAGATTTGGATCAACCTAACCGATGTAAGCATGTATTCGTCCAAATAAACGGTTTTCCGCCTATAAACACTTGTCATCATTTGCCTCCTTCGCCACCGCCCACATACACGGGTTCCCTTAAGCTCATCCTGACGTGGGATATTTAAGCCCAGTCTACACCAGTCCAAATCTTACACTGGTGTCAGTGACACGGGATTAATTGAATCCCCCCTTTAAAGTCAGCGAATCTTACACTATGAGGCCATCAACGCTATTTACGACTGTGTGTTCATGCCCATCATTTGCTATGCTTCAATTTTCTAGAGTGAGGCAGCCTCTCAATCTCTCAACCACTGTCGGCTTTGAACAGCCCAGAGTCTTGCTCTCCTATGACTTATTGCTACTGCACTGTTTCAAATGCTGCTCTTCCTGTTCTTGCAGGGAAGCCTCCCATTCTCCACCAAATCCAATACTGCACTGGGCAGTTTCTGCTGTCCAGGAGAAAGAGTATCACTATTTCTAGTAACATGTATGATGCATCTTGCTATGAGGTCAGCAGGCCTTTTGTGGACTTGCCTCATTCAACACTTAGGAAGGGCCTTTGACCTCATGATTGCCCAACCAACATCGAGGTTTATACTGGACTTCACAGGGTACTGCAAGTGCTTTTGTTGTGTACATTAACACCAATGAAGTTCATCATGACACTTATGTTCTACACCCAGAGTGTTCAGTGTTTCAGGCCAAGATGTTTGCTGTGTTTAAAGCAATAGAGTTTTGCAACATAAAATTTAGCAGTAATAACATCTCCATCCTGACTGACAGCTTTGCCACTGTCCATTTATTAACTAATAAAGATAGCACCCACCCCATAGCCAGAGATATTCTTTCTTCTGCTGCCCAGACCAACACCACCCATGGTATTAAATGGATTTGGGGACACTGTGGTACTAGGGGAAACAAACGTGCTGATTCTCTTGCACGTGCAGCTACTCTGCTTACAAGCACTGACCCAGCCTAACAGTCATCTACCAGCTTCCAGACTGAAGCAGCTTTTATGGCATGACATCATTGCAGCATGGCAGCAGGAATGGGAACTCATTCCTGAGCAACAAATCTCCCATCAAATCAATATTATGACCATACAAATAATTTTGGGTCTTTACAGAATTATCCTTTTTAATTGTCCAATCAGAGACAGATGGTAACAACTTAAAAGCAACAAATGACATTAAAAATTCATACAATACAATTGACGCTGACCTTTTCTTTTTGGTGTCGGATCCTCAAAGAAAAGGTCGGTGTCAATTGTATTGTATGAATTTTTTAATGTCATTTGTTGGTTTTAAGTTGTTACCATCTGTCTCTGATTGGACAATTAAAAAGGATAATTCTGTAAAGACCCAAAATTATTTGTATGGTCATAATATTGATTTAATCAACAAAATTAATCCTTGGAACTTTTTTAATAAATCTCCCATCAGTTTTCCCTGAGCATTGAAAGATGTCTTTGATGGAACTGGTTTTACCCAAACACCAAACTTCGCAGTTTCTGTCTGAACACAGATGGTTCAACATATAACTTCGTAGGTTCAATATCATCGGAATGAACTGCTGTTCCATCTGTGAGGTTTAGGATGGAATGAAACACTATCTGATAAATTGTCTGATGCTAGAAGACACAAGGCAACAACTCAAGCAGCTCATGGATGAAGATAATCTTGATTGGCAATGTGATCTTGAATTGATACTGTCTAGCAAAAAATACTTCTGCCTATTTAAAAAAATTGTCAAACTCTATTTCACAAAAACAATGATCCAATAATGGACTGTTCATCTCTTCTGTCTTCAATGTACTGCTACATGTTACACTGTCTTCTCACGTACCCTAATGTTTATTCAATGTATGACTGGCTCAGCACATTGCTTGTCCATTCTGTTCCATTATGTTTTCCATGTACTGTACATACGCAATTCGACTGTATATAATGTGTTAAATTCACCACACGAATCGTATTGCTTATTCATTGTATCACTGATTTTGCATAATGTCGGTTTAATTCATCCTATCTTATTTTCCTTGTATATATGCAATTTTTCTTTTATTTTATCTGGTATTATTTGATTACTTCACTCGACTTGTTTCACCAATGTATGCTTAACTTGTTTTCATCAATATTTATTAATGTATAACTTTTATCAATGAATAATTATAATTAATAAATTTCTTCCCAACTGTGCCTAGCGGTATCAGACTGAATAAGATTATTTTGTCTGTCTGTCTGTTACAGTAATGGTGTGTAATAGCTTGTCTATTTCATACTATATCATTGTTGCAGTAATTAAGTGAATATAATATATATATATTTAAAATTCTATCCTTTTTTGTAAAAATTATATTTACTTTATTAGTTTCTTAAATTGTTTGCCAATAGATGGTGCTACATGTAAAGTTAGAAAATCAAATATCGACAAAAATTAATTTATATGTAGAAATCCATCAATATTTTGGTGTGAGATGTATGACATGATCCAGATTGAAGTATATGAATGCAACTTCAGAGTTTCATAGCACTTGATTGAATGGCCTAGGCAATGCACAGCAAACAAACATCCATCCTCATTTCATTAATGAAAATTAAGACTATATAAACAAAGTTTGGGTCCTTTTGCCTGTTTATATCCTTTTTCTTATATCCTAAAGGATATAAATAGGCAAAAGAACTCAAACTTTGTTTGTATAGCCTTAATTTTCATTAATGAAATTAGTTAAAATAATCCTGTGCTTCTATGTACAAACATCCTCATTTATATATATAAATGATGATAATTTTAAAAAATTTTAGATGTTTCATATAAGAAATTTTGCCCTGCAGTTTTAATCTTTCTCTCTTTTTTCTTAATGTTTTTGCATTGATAAATGAATCTGATTTCTAACTCTCCTCCATGCATGTGATCTACAACCTAATTCTGTTTTCAAGACATCTTTTTTTTCTTCTTGCTTTTCTGATAAAATATCAAAGCACTAGAGACTTCTTTAGCTGACATTTTTGATTTGTAACATAAAAGAAAAATTAACTAAAATCCAACCTTGATATGCAGTGCTAACCTTTATATTATATAGTAATATATAATACAATATTTACTATTCACATAAGTTCACATGTTACAATAATGCAATCTAATGGCTGGCAACAGAATTCAACCAGACATATTAAAAATAATCTAATTACCTCCCTTTTTTTTCGTTTCATTAATTTTGTTAATCCTTCTGCAAATAAGTAAATTTTACCTTTGTAAATATGAAAAGTAATTAAAATACCAAATCACAAATATGCAAGATCTGCAAATAAAGAAAGCATAAAAATGGAGCTTCCACAATATTTCATACTACTGTTCAAAAAACATTTACATTTCTACAAAAGCTATTATATTTGACATTTGTCAATTTACCAGTTTATTTTAGATACTACTTACTACTTACTACTACTACTACTAAGGTTTTAATTCTTACTCTATTCCAATGTGTGTTGATTCATGTTTTTCCAAAGTATCATTATTTGGAGAATGCAAAATCTGTGACTCAGATTTAACTTCTTCACAAACAGCTGATGCTTCTTCTAAAATTTTTTCTTGACATTCATTTTGAAGAGAATTTGATGCTTCATTTTCATTAATTATATGTGAGGGTGAACTTATCTGGATGGTAGGAGGTGTTTGAGACTGCAGTGGAGAAGGTGGAACCATAATGGTATTTACAGGTGAAAGATGCACTGGAGTAACAGCTGGAGATTGAATTTGTGTTATAGGAAGATTTTCAATAGGTTGGGAACGGCCACCTTTAACACGAGTGTAGCCAGTCTCATTTTTAAAATTCATAACTTGAGTTCGTAAGAAGCGATTGGGAATTAAATTATCTGGTGATATATCTGTTTCATGACATACAGGACATTCATGATTCTCTGAATCCAATAATACTTGTCTGACACCTATAAAAAAAGCATCGTTTAAAATATTGAATTTTTAATTGAATATGTTATAGTCTTTTTATCAACAAATAAACTGGTATGATTTTATACTTATTAATTAGTCTTATAATTGTATATTATTATTATAACATTAGAAAAAAGTCACCATTTCTTATCTTAAGTACTATGATTTTAAATTACTACTGAACATTTAAAAAAACAAAATTCCAATTTCAAATCACTTTAGTATCAAAAATAGAAATTACATTTTTGCACATGAGAAAATCTGATCTTATTTAATAAATTCTGTAGTTCTAAAAATAATTTTTTTTAAATATTGAAAAATTGTTGTGTTTTTGTACACCAAAATATTATCTAATGAAAAATTCTACAGTTATGCTTCAGAAACAATATATATATATATATATATATATATATATAAGTAGCCATATTGTATTACAATTAAAGTATAAAAAATTTCAACAGATGCATTTTAAAAATTATCTAAGTAAACAAAAACAAAATACTGTTTTTAAAAATGTCACTAACCATTAATATAATACATGTGTAATATGTATTAAATTTATAAATATATTTTTATACCTTTTTATTTAAAATAATTGATATATTTTGAAGTTCCCCCCTCAGAATGTACAATTGTTATTTTCCATATATCTAACCAGTATCGTTATATTTAGTTAAATGCTTAGTAAAATTAAACCTATCTAAAATACACAGTCAAATGTTACTCAATTGTGAAACTTAGGCATAAAAAGAATCTTCTAGACTTATTTATATTAAAAATATAATATATTATTTTTAACAAAATAATACAATTTATGTATATTAATATAGTTGTAAAATAATACTTTATTATTGCTTTGATTTGAATGCATTAGAATAAAGATATAAATAATTACATTCATCACAAAAGCTATCTCCACAACATGGAATAAGTACTGCATCCTGTAGTAAATCTCTGCAAACCATACATAATAAATCTTCTGGGAGTTTTGGTTCAGGATCAGGTTCTGGTTCTGGTTCTTTCAAAAATGGTGGTTTTTCCTTTTTGACTTCTTTATAAGCTTCACTAAAATATATAAAATTTTAAACATATACATCTCAATCTTTATTTAAAAAATTATTTAAGTAAGACTTACTGATCAATAAGCGGGACTGCAAATTCTCCAGTACTAGTGAGAAGAGCACCTTTATGCTCTGGCCCATCAACAGGAACCATAAAGCTGCGTGGAATTCCTGTACTTCTTTTAATTTCCAACTATATTAAATTATATTTTATACATTTACAATTGTTATAAATTCTATATTAATTACCATTAACTTTAGTAAATAAAAAAAAAATCATTGCTTATAATATTCAACTATCATATTTCCACAAATATAAGAGCATGCCTGCTTTATATTAAGTATCTAAAAACACATACTACTTTTAAAAAACTTTTATAATATTGGAAGTGTATTTTTTTTTTAATTTTGGTTTTCTATTTTTGATAATATTTCCACAGAGATGGTACTAAATAGTTCCTGTACCAATACCTTTATATTTAATTTACATTGGCACAGCAGTGCTCTTGTATATCAAAACAAGCTGGTACACATAACATCATGTCTTTATATATGAAGTATACTTTTATAAGCAAAGCAAGATGTGTTTCAAACACAAAAACATTTTCATACATGACAGATGCTCTTACTTGCACAAAAATATGTTGTTATTACTATTTACATAAAATATATATAGAGAGAAAATATTTAACTATTTTTCAAGTATGAAATATTTAAAAACAGTAGTATTACTACACTGGAGTAATGTAAAATGCATGTACCTATAAGCCTTTTACCGGTTTGCATCTTGGAACAAAATATAAAATAAAATAAAAGTCCATTACAAATGTTTTTGAACTATTGCGGTTCTTTTTTAGGTAACTTGAACTTTCTAATCGAATGCAATTAGGAAGTTCAAGGTATGCGCATTTTATAAAATATTTAGTTATATGGTAATTACTGTACATATAATTAAATATTTACAGTAAAAAGTTTAATTTTAATTTAACTTATTATATAGTACAGGGCTTCTTAAACTTTTTTTATTCACAACCCCATTTATGATTGTGATTTTTTTCCGCGACCCCCCCCCCCAAATATAAAATAAAGATATATAAATATTTTGCAATATACATATGAAATACAATAAAAATATACATATATATTGAAGATATACACAAATTTGCAAAAACAATAATGGTGTACTACCACAGTTCACTCTTGTGTTACAATGGAACAGAGACAACTGAATACACTGAAAAGCAACAACACTACACTAGTTCACACTACAATCAGTGCTGCTGAATCGTTGTCTCGCTGCACCAGAAGTGACACAAAGTGCAACTCACGAAACCTACGACACAAAGCATGCCATTTTCAAACTCTTACAAATTATTTTCAATATTTTGCCTTAAAATCTTGTGACTCCAAGATTTCGCTAAGCGACCCCATTTGGGGTCGCAACCAATAGTTTAAGAAGCCCTGATATAGTATAACAAAATTAAATATCATTTTTATATTTGATTTATATCATAATCCAGGGGAAAAAAATGTTTCAATTTTCTCTTGCTAAATGCAATTTAAAAACTGAACAATTTTACATTTTTGCTTACTTAATCTTACATTAACTTTCAAGTCATTAATGAAAATAACTAACTAAAATTTTTCTATTAAAAACTAATTCAAATGTTAAATAATAAAGAGTTCTTATTTCATTTATAACACTATATAATATTAACTTTATAACACTGAAAAAACAATAAGATTTTCCATTATATATTCAATTCTAACTTGCTGTAAACTGCTATAGCATCCAAAACTCATTAATTTTCATGTAATAAAAATTTAACTTTTTAAAAACTATTTAATAATTTATATATTTTGATGTGATATAATGTTAAGTCTGGGCAGCATTTTTGGACATATAATTAACAATCCATTTAATTTTTCAGGTAAGATTATTGGTAATATTCAACATGTCTAAAAGGAAGATCTACAGTGGTACCTCGACATACGAGTTTAATTCGTTCCGTAACCTTGCTCGTATCTCAAAGCAATTTTCCCCATTGAAATTAATTGAAATGCCATTAATCCGTTCCAGCTCCCAAAACACCACCTCAGTTGTTTTTGTTAAGTGTTTTTGAATAAGAAAAACGTATTTACAAGAAGAAACATTTATTTATAAATAACAAATACATATTCTATAAAAACATAATAAAAGAAAAAGTGAAGTGCTTACGGAAGCGCTTAATTTTCGTCACTGGTCTTCGCTTTTTTTGTCACGCTTTGCTCATTTTCACCTGCAGATCGTTTAAAAAAACTGTCCAAGGAGGTTTGTTTCTTCCTCTCTTTCAGGATATTGTGGAAATGAGTTAGGCAAGTTTCGTTGAATAACTCCGATTCACGACCAGTTTCAACTTTTTCGGGGTGATTTTTATTCACGAACTCTACAACTTTCTCCCACATTCCCAAGATCTCCTTTATATCTCTTGTAGAGATAACCTCCTCCATCTCTGGCTCCTCTTCAAAACTAATTTTTTGTTGAACCACAGTATGCTGCTGCGAATGTAGATCGTGTAACTCCTCAGTTGTCAGCTCCTGAGACTGTTCCTCGACGAGTTCGTTCACATATCTCTCATTCACCTCCAGACCCATGGATTTTCCCAGAGAAACAATCTCCTCTACCACTGACACTTCGGGTTCCAATCCTTCGAAGGCCCTTTCAGGTAAAGCCTCAGGCCACAGCTTCTTTCATGCAGAGGTTAAGGTCCTCGTTGTAACACCCAGCCAGGCCTGATCAATAATTCTCAGGCATATCACGATGTCAAAGTGGTCCTTCCAGAACTCTCGAAGGGTAAGGTTTGTGTTCTCTGTCACCTCAAAGCAGCGCCGAAAAATGTGCTTGGTGTACAACTTCTTAAAATTAGAAATCACCTGCTGATCCATGGGCTGCAGGATAGGAGTGGTGTTGGGTGGTAGGTAGAGAACCTTTATAAACTTGAACTCTCCGAGTAAATCATCTTCGAGATTTGGTGGGTGAGCAGGGGCATTATCGAGGACGAGAAGGGCTTGCATGGGTAAGTTGTTTTCCTGTAGATATTTTTTAACAGAAGGGCCAAACACCAGGTTTATCCACTCCACAAAGAATTTCCTGGTGACCCACGCCTTTGGATTTGCCCTTCACATAACTTGCAGTTTTTCTTTTAAAATCTTATGTGACTTAAAGGCTCTGGGATTTTCCGAATGGTATACTAGCAGAGGCTTGATTTTGCAGTCGCCACTCGCATTGGCGCAAAGTGCTAGAGTTAATCTATCCTTGATGGGTTTGTGACCTGGCATCGTCTTCTCCTCTGCCGTTATGTAAGTGCTATTCGGCATCCTTTTCCAGAAAAGCCCTGTCTCGTCACAGTTGAAGACTTGCTGAAGGATGTATGCTTTGGCTTCTATCAGTTCGGAAAACGTTTTGATGTAAACCTCAGCTGCCTTCACATCCGAACTTGCTGCTTCACCATGCCTGACGACGGAGTGAATGCCGGTCCTTTTCCTAAAGTTGTCAAACCAGCCCTGACTGGCTTTAAACAAGTTTTCTGATTCCTCGTTTGTGGAAGTGTGTGGAATCTGCTTCAGCAAATCACCGTAAATCGCTCGTGCCTTCTCACATATGATGCTTTGTGTTAAGGTTCTTCCTTGAAGCTGCTTCTCTGTCACCCACACCATCAGTAGTTTCTCCATCTTTTCATGGAGAGATGTCCGGAGCTTAGAAATTATTGTAACGCCCTTAGCTAGCGTTATACCCTTTATCAACTCCTTCTGTTTAAGCACAGTACATATCATTGATGTGCTACGCCCGTACATCCTCGCCAAGTCAATTACTCGCACACCTTGCTCATGTTTTTCTATGATTTCACGCTTTAATTCAATAGACATCATCTTCTTCTTCGGACCCATAGTTATAAAAATAAATGTGATAAAGTTTTGTAAATGTACAAAAAGCAAAAAACGCGAACCCAACTTATCAAAAATGCTTCGAAAACGAGGGAAACAAGCACACAGACTAAGGTCTAGTCTGAGGTGGGAGAAACCGTTAGACGCTGCACACGACCCCAACATGCGCCTCGCATGTTGGGGTCGTGTGCAGTGATATAGTGTGCGATTCCTCGTATCTCAAATCTTGCTCTCATCTCAAAGCAAAATATTGCTCGCTCGGCGGCTCTTATCTCAAAACACTCGTATATTAGGGCACTCGTATATCGAGGTACCACTGTATTTGCCAGTGAGCAAGTCAGATAATAGATCTAAGATTTTTCACACAGACCCATTGGAAGAGAGAAGGATTTTAGAACTGGATATTAAGGATGGGATGGCACTATTAATTCAACTGAATTTAAAGCAGAATACTAAATTGGAAGGAACAAAGTTGATAGAATCTTCACCTGGTAGATTATACAGAATTGTAAAATAGAAGTTGTTGATAAGTACAAGTATTTAGGTATATTTAATAAATATTTAAATAAGTTCAAATATAGTGTTTCTAATTATAAATATAATAAATGGTATTTGGGTATTTTTAACGAGTGGGGCTCAATGACTTATGTGAATAGAGAGACCATTTTGCATTATACAAACTGTGTTACATGTGCAATGCAATATGTTTAAAAGAATGATGGCTCTATGTTTAGATTTTGAATTTTGTTACTATAATATTAATTTTGATGCTTCTCATTTAGTAACCAAATGTAAGGCTTTGACATCTGTCAGACAAAAGTGTTTTGGTTTAGATTATTTGTTGGTTCAAGCATATAAACAATTGTTGTGCGATTATAATAAATATGATTGTATTTATAATTTTATTGCTAAGATAAATGGTTAATAGGAATAGATTTGTTTAGTTTAAGATTTTTTTTTCTTTCAGTTATAACCACCAGGAGGTGTAAATAAAGTATATTAGTGGCTGTTTCAGTGTTTGAGAGTAGGCAGCATTTTTGGGCATATTATAACAATTCAATTAATTATTCAGGTAATTTAATTGTTTAATTTCATTTATAAAAATTTTTTTAGAATTTTAGTTTGCATCGACTATTTGCTGCCACTTTTTGTGTATATATTTTTTATTTCTTTTTTTTTGGTTATGATTATTATTGTTGTTGGTTTTATTTGCTATTGTTATTATCTTTATTATTATTTTTTTAACAGACTTATTATTATGTGCTGTATTGTTAACATTATTTTGTTCTGTACTGGAATTGATATTGGTGATTGAAATGTTTTTTGTTGTATGCCCATACATAAAGGGTTTCCTTGCACTAGTAATTAAAAAATATATATATAAATGTCAAATCTATACTTCAGATATAAACTTTTTAAATATTTAAAAAATTATCAAATGTTTATGAACAAATGCATTCATATACAGATCTTAAATCATTATGTAGTAGTCATTTCAATTTATTAAACTAAAAAAAGAAAAAAATATATATTTTATAAATATAGTTCATTTATTAACAGTTGTGTGTGTCAAAATAGTTATATAATTTGAGAATTCAAACTAATATAGTCTCAAATTAAAAATTATTTTTGTTATTCAGTAATCCAATCTAATTTTACAATTATTTAATGAATACAATTGAATTTACAAATCAAATTTATGTAAATATTTCATTAACAAATTTTATAAAAACTACTATTTCCCACTCTTTACCACTATTTCTCACATAAAAAGAAAGTGATCATAAAAATTTTAAAATAGTTTTGACGATATTTTTCAATATATAAAAACAATTTGAAATTTAAAAAATTATTAAAACATTGAAAAAATATGGATTTTTTTCAATGTTTTTCTATAGTAATGCTTCATCTGCAATCAAATATAAGAGAATATATTTGATGCCTAAAATTACTAAAAAAATTTCAAATATCCATCTCAAATAATTTTTATGAAATTCGTTGTATATATAAAGTTTTTTTTCTTTTTACTGAATTGTTAGCAAATAAAACAACAAATAGTCAAATATAAGGAATAAGCAAAACATCAATGCTAAAAAAAATTGTACTTATCAATACTTTCTACTCCTTCTTTTGTAAATGTTTTTATCAAAAAATAAAAACTTTAATAGCATTTCTACTTAAACACAAATATATTTGTATTTCATTCTATATTTTTATAATTTAAATTTGTTAATTATGTATTTTGACAAGTTTGTAAGAAATTTTCATCTGTTTATACAATTAAAATTTTATTAATTGGTACTGTTCAATTCTCAATCTGCAGATCAAATCCATCCTAAACTTTTTTATGCAAAAAATTCCATAATAAACAAAAAAGTATACATAAACATAAATGAACTTCATTTAAATTTATCTCATCTACTAGTACTTTATAAATTAACAGGACTTATTATACTGGATTTATGGATGCAGCAATTAGGTCTTAGATCAGAAATATTATTGTTTATTTAAATCACCTGCTCCAGAATTTCAGCTATAAATTATTAAAAATTTGTTTAGTTAATACGCCTTTGTGTCCTTATCTTAATTTAAACTTGTCTCATCTACTAGTACAAAACTATATCAATTAACAGGACTTATTATTCTGGATTTATGGATGCAGCAATTGATAAAGTGCTAGTAGACGAGATAAGTTTAAATTAAGATAAGGACACAAAGGTATATTAACTAAATAAATATTAGTAAATGAAGTTCATTTAAGTTATATATATATATATACATTAAAATATTTTTAAAAATATTCAGGAATTATTAACACAATATTAAAAATTATTTTACATTATTTGTTGGACAGTTTTTAATCCAGTGTCCAGGTTTTCCACATCTGTAACAAGTATAATTTGGAGGCAGAGGGCCAGTCATACTGCGGCTCTTCACATATCTTAAAGGAAAAAAAAAAGAAAAAGCATTTATGAATTAATGTAAATGTTATTAAAAGCATCCAAGATACTGTATATAATTTACTGCACAAAACTATAAGAGAATCTGAAGTAAGTTAAAATTTTCATATAAGTTTCATTTAATTTTCAAATAAATTCTATCAATGTATCATATTTTATCTCAAAATAACTGTCATTAATATCTTAATTATTTTTATGATAAATATAAGTATCTTTTTCTGTGCTATTCTAAGTAGTATTACAGTATTATATTCTACAGATGGATGTATCTATAATATGTTGTTAATAATAATAAAAGTGCAATTAATTAATTACTTAGTTGATTATTGAACAGTTGGCTGACATTGAATGAAATATTTTCATTATTCAATTACCAAAAAGTTTATATGTATTTTAAAATCCCATTCAAATATACAGACCAATGGTTTATTTGATTCAATACAATAGTTTTTAAATGCTAAACAAAAATTTTTTCAGGTTATAACTGGGTTAAATGTAACTGGATTACCTAACTGGAGATAAAATTTTATAATCGCTTGATCAGTTCAATTTTAACAAACCTCTGCAATTTTTTAGTATTACCAGTAATAATCTCATGTTTTTAATAAATTAAAAATAACACCATTGTTTCTTTAGAGTACAATAAAATGAAACTAAGAAAATAAAATTTGTCTGTAAAAAACCAAATAAACTGAATGAACAACAAATTTAACGAAATAAACCTTGTATTTAACAGCAATTTTTATATTGAACTAGCATTTTCATTTATCTTAAACTGTATCTTCAGATTCTAGATCATAATACATGTGTACAATACAGAGAAAAAATTTTCTACCATATTGTCAGTCCAAGAAAACACTAACTTATAGAATGCTGCCCATATTAAACATCTTAAGAAACTTAATTTGACCATGGTCAAGGAAATTTATAAGCATAAAATGGAGTACATCAATCACAAAGATTTGAACACACTTCTAACAGCTAGAGATTTGTTCTTCAATAGTTTGGACTTTTAACTTTAGCTGTTAAATGCAAAAACTGACAAAATTAATGTTAATGGTTAAATATTTATTTAAATTACACTAAAATAAATTTAATTTTAACAATAAGTTGATTATTTAAGACTGCAGAGAGTATTTGTTCATAATGAAAATTATTGCTATATTACAATTAACAATTCAAAATAAAAATTTGTTAGTTTTATCTGCATGCATCACTTAACAATAGGAATACTTTCCAAGAAATACTTCATTAAGTGATCATTTCAGAGTGTACTTACATAAACTATTCATACAGGCTATATGTAACAATTATAAAACAATGATAAGTATTTATATGTAAATCAATTGAAGAGACAGTCTGTCAAAAAGAAAAAAAATCTTTGGTAACCACCATTTATTAAATTTACGTGTTCCAGAATATAAACCCTTGACGACCGGACCTTCCTTTTTAGACTGCTTGGCCGTCAAGTTTAAAAGCATTCCTTTAAAAAACACAGAAAAATATCCAATTAAAATTATAAAGTTAAAATTGGAACTGGAGAATCTTATAGTTCCAATTTTAACTTTATAATTTTAATTGGATATTTTTCTGTGTTTTTTAAAGGAATGCCTTTAAACTTGACGGCCAAGCAGTCTAAAAAGGAAGGTCCGGTCGTCAAGGGTTTATATTCTGGAACACGTAAATTTAATAAATGGTGGTTACCAAAGATTTTTTTTTTTTGGACAGACTCTCTCTTCAATTGATTTACAAAAAATTACCATCCGACAAAGTTATACAAGTATTTATATATTTAAATATACCTAAACAGAAAAATTACAGTAAAATACGATATTTCATATTTTGATGTTTAACACTAGTTTAATTTAATGTAAAATCATATTCATAATGCAGTAGAAATAATGCAATAAGTTATAGTATTTGCTGTTCAGAAATTTTCTGAAAATACTTTATTCCATAAACCTCATGTACTTTTACATAATTGGCTGCACCAAAAGTTAGTTTATACATTAACAGAATGCCCACTCAGATCCACAAAAAATTTCCCCAACTTTATCTGGTTCATTTTTAAATTTTACCTAGTTCACAAGACAAGCCTTACAATTATAAAATTCATACATTCATTCAAAATAATTATAGTCAATTCCACTTAATTGGGACATGTTAGGACTAATCTACTTTGGCCCAATTAAGCAGCTTCCCCAATTAAACGAATTAATAATAAATTCTATAATAAAATATGTAATACATAGATAAATAAATAAGTAAAAAATAATAATTAGGTATTTATTTTAATGCTTTATTAAACCAAAATACAGAAAATATTTGTACTATAAATTTGCCAGACTCACGACAATAGATAACTGATTCGCATCACGTTAGTGTTGCCGAATACAGTATTAATACTGACGTACAGTACATAAGGATTGGCCATTTAATTTGTTCCTGATCAAACGATTTTTCCTTTCTCCCTTTTTAGTTAAAACATGTTCTAACTAAAAAGGGACAAAGGAAAGGGTTCATCCAAAAGTCACCTTATGGTCTTTCTTTGAGCACAGTTTCCTTTACTTGGAGATGTGCCACTTTGGCAGAAGCGTCCATAGAATCACCAGACCCAGATGCTGGTCTCAACAATAGGATGGCTGCTGTTTGAATCTAAATGTAATTATGCACACAATACCTTCCAAGGAAACTAGCTGTCTTCCAACTCAGTTGAGAGACCTTGAAAAAGTGTCCGGGAATCTTTGTCCCTTTGCTTTTAAAGGGATTGTCCAGTCCAATCTGGAGCAGGGTCAGTAGTTCACATTCAGGTCCATCTCAGACAAGATCCCAGTCTGATACATTCCGCTATGGTGATCCCCTCCAGAAAAACTGAACTGCCCGAGCAAAAGACAAAACCACTTTGTCTCTGCCAATCATTAGGCCTACACAACATTAGTGTACATAGTGTCTACATATTTTCGGAAGATCCCTAAAATACGGTGATGCCTCATATAACATACTTAATCCGTTTCAGGTGCAAGTCCGTTAAGTGAAAAGTCCATTATATGAAACACATTTTCCCATAGAAATACACGTTAAAACATCTACAGTAGAGAGTCGTTAATCCGAACCCCGGAAGTCTGAATTGCCGGTAATCTGAACAATTTTCAGTCGGATTGTGTCGTGCTGAATCGAACATTTTTGATACTAAATTTACTTCTAAAGTATAATTTTCATGTTTTTATATTCTTCAATATATTTATTTTGTTTGTACAAAATAAAGAAATAATTTTTAACAATACAATAGCCTCGATTATTATAATAAAAATTTTCGTTAGGTTTAAAATCGACGAAAATTCAACACGAAGCGACACGCGACAAAGAAAAATTTGAACATCGGACAGGTTAATATATTTTTTTTGTACATAATCGGTAATCCGAACAAATCACTAATCTGAACAACCCCAGTCCCCAATTGATTCGGATTAACGACTCTCTACTGTAATTCGTTCCACTGCATAAAATAACCGTACTGTACTGTACCATTAAAAAAAATGAGAATGGAGCCGTCACCAATTATGCCGGGTAGTCAGATGTTGTTAGGGGGAGGTGGAGGAACACATTTCTTCACACATTCATACAGACACACTTTTTACACATTGCGGCAGGTCTCTTTTTTATTGTTTTTTTAATCGGAGTCAGATTCAAGAGAAACTACTGGGGCTTGCAGGGTCAACTCCTCTTGTTCCATCCTTTGTATTTTGACAGCTGATTTCTTGAGAAACAAGTCCAAGCTGGTCTGTTTCTCTCTCTTCTTCAACACCTGTCGGAAATGATGGGCAAGGGTGTCATTGTAGAGATCATTGATCCTGTTGGCCTCAGCTGTGTTTGGATAGTGAGTGTTGGTAAACTCCTGAACCTCTTCCCATTTGACAAGGAAGTCCTTGATGGCAGCAGTTGAAATTAGTTGATTGGATTGCTCCTCCTCCTTGTCAGATGAAGCTTCCCTTTGAGCTTCATCGTGTTCCTGGGCCAGAAGTGCTTGGAGCTCTTAAGTTGTCAGCTCTTCTTGGTGTTCTTTAATGAGCTCCTCCACATCCTCCATTTCCACCTCCAATTCCAACTCTCAGGCTGTCGAGATGATCTGCACCACTTCTGTATCCTCAGCTGGTTCTTCCTGGGTCCATTCAGGAACAAGCCTCTTCCAGGCTGAATTGAGGGTCTTCTGCATGACTTCTGCCCAGGCCTTTTGGATGAGTCTGATTGCCACAAGAACATCAAACTTCTCTTTCCAGAACTTTTGGACAGTCATGTCTCCACAAAGCTGACATTCTTCAAACACCTTCACATAAAGAGAGCTCTGGTGTACAGTTTTTTGAAATTGGCAATGACTTGCTGATCCATTCATTGACTGAAGGGTGGCAGTGGTGTTTGCTGGCAGATACTGCACATTGATGAAAGGATAGCTTTCTTCCAGGATCTCCTCCAGGTCTTTTGGGTGACAAGGGGCATTGTCCAGTATCAGTAGGGCTTTGAGTGGCAGCTTTTTATCCAGCAGGTATTTCTTTACAGCAGGAGATAAGGTTTCCACGATCCATGTCCTTGAAGACAACCTGGGTCACCCAGGCTTTTTGGTTAGACTTCCAATGGACAGGCAAGTCGGACAAAGAAGAAAAAAGAAAAAAAAAACAGCTTACTGTTCTGCAGCCAAAGAGCAACTGTTTTCAAAGGCTCCCAAAATACCTACATCAAGAAGATATTCTGGGAAGCCAAGAAGAGGAAAACATCTAAAAAAAAGCAGATTGTCATTGGCAACAGCAAAAGAGCAGAAACATCATTTGCGCTTGTTCGCAGGAAGTCTGTTGTTCACCTCACATATCTGCCAAACGGAAAGTCCGTTATTTGCAGCCAGTCCGTTGCTTGAGTCATGTAATGGCCAAACAGAAAGTCTGTTGCTCGCAGCATCCATTATACGAGGTACCACTGTATATCAAAACTTGCTAAATTCCTTTTCTGCTACTGTCCCAATTAAGCAATTAAATTATGTATTAATTTATTAGTTCGGTTTCAGTTCTTTGAGATTTGACCCAATAAAGCGGCTGCCCTGATTAACCAGTGGCCCAATTAAACGGAATCGACTGCATTAACGCTTATTTAGTGTGGAAAATTTCTTTAATAATTACAAGGTGTTTTTTCACAATAGAATGCTTCATGTTTTTCTTTTCAAGTGTTCTGTAATAATCACAAAACCTTTCATGCAGATATTGGGTAATATAGATAAAGTGTAATATTAGGTATGATGCCATGCGTACAGATTGATTTTCGATTGTTTTGGAGATAGTTCTACCACCCCAAAGCAAAAGGCTCTAAGATTATATAAAAAATTAAACAAATACAAGTTTAATTATAAAACCATCTCAAATATGTAATAATTTTAAAAGCTCTTAGGTACATGATAAGCAACTACCAAAATAGACCATCTAATTACATCCACCTTAAATATGCTACAAGAATCTCACATAAGTTATAATTTTTACAAAGTCAAATAATAATAGATATAATTAAAACCATAACAAATTAATAGACTTATTTAAGGTAAACCTTCATAATTAATAATTTATTTGTTAAAATGTTAGATAAATAAAGCAATTCTCTCTATTAGTTTATGCATGTTTTAATTGACATTTTTATTGTTTTCAATCCCTTATCATTCATGAAATAATAAAATTAATTGTGATGTTAGAAACTTGTCGCGTCAATTATTGCCCTAACATTTTACGACAGAGATACAATCAGTCATGGTATGACAACAGATGTTGTTATTACAAGATTAGGAAACAGAGGAGTTTATCATGTTTTAGGAAAACTAATCGCCAGTCATGTTGGAAAAGATATGTAGAAAATAAAATAATCTATAGAAGTTTTTTGAAAGCCAAAAAGAGATGATTTTTTTCTGATTTAAACAACAGTCTGATAGACAATAAGTTAGATGTGTATACTAATAATTTGTGTCCAAGATGTAACATGGTCTTCTCAAAATTTCATTTGTTATGTCTATGTGAAAAGGCTAACGATATCAGGAAAAATTTGACCTCTTGTGTTTAAAGAAATGTTTTACGGAAAGTGCGATGTACTGTACATTATGTTTCATATGGCAACATTAAATATAATCTATAATTTGTATAATTATGTTAAAAAATTTGTATTGATTAATTGAGAAGAGCTGATTGTTGACAACATAACCCCCTTTGTAACAGGTTATGCCTATTACGATTAAAGAATATTTGATTTGATTTGAAATAATTATTTTTAAAGTGCAGGTTAAAAAAATTATTAATTTTTATAGTACCTCTACTTTGGTAAATATTAAGTATAACATTTGCAGTAATGATTCTAAAACTATTTGTTAGAACTACAATGAACAATTATTTTATTGTAATGTAGTCACAATGCTAAGCTGCAATTTTTAACCATATTTTTAATTTAAAATATATGTTCTATATCTCAAATTAGTAGTGTATTGCCCCTGTACATTATACTTTTCCTATTAGCAATAGAGTTGTGCCAATCATTAATTAACTCCTTTTAGGAGAAAATTTTTGAATTGAAATAATGTAACTTCCAGTGCAAACCAGAAGTTCATATATAGTTAATTGCCAATTTCGTGAATTTGTCATAAATACTGTCAAATTCTTGAAATAGACACATCAACTGCCAATTTCACAAATTATGCAAATTTTTGCCCTACTTCACAAAATAAGCAATATTCCTAGATTCTCTATAACAGACTCATTAATATGCTAGACCAGGGATGGCAAACCTTTTTGAGTCCGCGTGCCATATTGTAAGCATACTTAGCTTTAAAGATGTTAATACATGCCAATGTCTTAGACTTCGAATAAATGTAAAAAATCTGATTGAAAAAAAAAAACGATCAGGTGATAAACAGAAAAGATAATTGAAAAAGACAGAAATCATACAATACATTACGTGCCACTTTGGGCACATGTGCCATAGGTTTGCCATCCCTGTGCTAGACAATATCAAGAAAAAACTTTTAAATTCGGTTAATACGAGGGTGATTCAAAAAGTAAAATAACAAGAGATCTTCTGTACAAATTTCATTTCACAGGCAGATATAGTGATACAAATTTTTATGGCACTGGTACATATTATTTTTCAACATAGTCATCATGCTTGTCCAAACATTTATTATAACAATATACCAAAGCATTGATGCGGCAGAGAAGAAACCTGTGTCAAGTCCCTTCAGCCACCCCATGACAGCTTGTTGAACTTCCATATCGGTTTGGAATCGCCTACCACCCAGATGCTTCTTCAATGGTCTGAAGAGATGGTATCACAGGGTGCCAGGCTGGGGCTGTAGGGAGGATGTTCCAGTACCGCCCACTTGAAGCACCGTAACAATTCAGAATATGTTCTTGGCAGAATATGGTTGGGTGTTGTTGTGCAGCAACACGATGCCTGTTGAAAGAAGTCCAGTTCATTTTCTGCAAATTGCCTCCCTTAACAGTGTCAGTATGTGACAATATGAGTCAGCATTCACTGTTGCTCCCCTGCTGAGGAAATCAACCAGAAGCACACCCTTATGGTCCCAAAAGATTGTCACCATAACTTTCTTCATGAATGGAACTGTTTTGAATTTCTTAGGATATGGGGACGATAGATGTTTCCATGACATTGATGCTTGCTTTGTCTCTGGTGTCACGTGATGCACCCACATTTCATCTCCTGTAACAATATGGTGCAAGAACAGAAATCCTTCCTTATGAAACCGTTTCAAGTGATTGAGAGACAATCCCATCCTGGAGGTCTTGCAGATTTCTGAGAGTTGCTGTGGGTGGCACCCAGCATGAATACGTCTTTCGGTAGTTGAGTTGCTCATGCAAGATTTTGTGCACACTACCTATGAAGATGTTGAGTTCTTCAGCAATATTGTGAATACGAATGTGATGATTGTCCTGAATCAGACCTTCAAACGGCACAGATTGTCATCTGTGGAGGATGTGTTTGGCCTACCAGATCTTTGTTCAGTTTGCACATCTGTCCTGCCTTTATCGAACTTAGTGCACCAAACCTACACCTGTTTTCGTGACATGACATTACCACCGTACACTTCAACAAGTTGACAATGAATTTCTATAGTGAGTTGCCCTTCAGATGCAGAAACCGAATCACACTATGCACTTTCACATTTGACCACATTTCTGTGAATGCAGCCATCTTAAAAATGATATCATGAGAATCTGACAACATTTACACCATCTAAGAGTGTGCCCTATGTGGCAGCGTCCAGCAATTGTGCTTCCAAGCGGAGCAGACAAACTGGTTCAAGCAAATGTGTGCATCCGGAGTAGCCGCGTTTAGCGTGTAGCGACCACCAGATGACGCTTCTACATGTGCGTCTAGGAAGCAGCTACCAAGCAAGTTTGATTGCCACTTCCATTGCTCGTGCTTCCAAAGAAGAAAATGGCTGATTTTGTAGATGAATGAAAACAAAATGACAAATTGTGTACATATGTTGTGTATACTTTAATTAATAATCTTTTACGTAATTTAATAATTTCTGATTTTGTAACTAATGTTTTAAAAATAAAACTTTTTATTAACTTATTATTCTATGAAGATTCTTTACATTTGTTGTGTATCTAGTTAGTGATAACAATTACCTATCAAATTTACCGTTTTAATGCTCGTCATACTTTCTGTAACAAGCATTCAACAAAGTTGTCTCACAGCCATTTTGTAAACAACACGTGTCTACTCTGGACAGAAGTCGCTCTTGAGTTGAATGCGCATACAAAGATTCTTTCCGCCCGTGGTCGCTGGAAGCTGCCACGTAGGACGTAGCCTAATGCCTGTGCGATAAGCTGTGCTCTTCTGCTTCTACCCTAATGGGAAATTCGAATAAGAGGAGGAATATGACACCTGTGAGAGCTCATTACCTTACTTTCTGAATCACCCTCATAATAATTATATTTAAAATATCATGGTTATGAAATAAGATATAAAAATACAAATAATCTTACTTAGAGACATCATATTCTTGACTTGACTGTGTCATCATTGCTTTTATTTTCTCATCTTCACTTGCAATAGCATTAGCTAGGTCTGCAGTCTAAACATTAATCAGGTATAAACTTTTAAATAATAGTTTCACAATTAATTTTATTAACTGCTAATTATTTTAATAAACTTAAAATGATTTAGATAAAACCAAGTAGAAATTACAAGGTATCTTTTTGCAATATATCAGTATAATATATAATGTGTTCTAAATAATGCCTATTCCTAAATTGTAGAATATTCTACATATTTTTATATAGCTATTTTACATAAAATAGTTTTGAATTTTTCACAAATCAAAAAAAATTTTGTATGAGCATCTTAGGTCATTTGATTTGATCCTACCAAAATGTGATATTATGTGATCTTAAACATCAGTCTTCATTTCAGATAATTTGAAAAATCTGATTTGTGTAGGTAAATATTTGATAGAAATTATCAAAAAAATTTAGTCAAAAATTTATACTGGGAATATCTTGATTCTACTAAATGAAATACTTAAACCTTCAACACTCCAAAAATACCATATGTAATTTGCATAATGATTCTTGCAAAGATTATAATCATCAATAAATTTTAAAATATTCTATTGAATTATTATCATTACATATTTTCATGTAGCTTTTGTTTTCTATAAAATATGGTTTCTTAATGAATACCTGTACTTTTGATGCACTGAATAAATTTTAAAAAGTATACATTTCATCTAATCTTCATGAAAATTCTTCTAAAATAATAGATCATATTTATGATTTGTCAATTCCTTAATAATTTCATTATTTTGTATTAACATGTATACTGATACTCAATTATGCATTTAATATTAAAATTTCTGTGAAAGTAAAAAGCTGCAACTAATTTAAACTATCATATATTGCCAGAATTTAATGTTTATGGCATATAAACTTGTAATTTTACTTTGGTTTCAACTAACAAAAATTTTAATTAATAAAAAATACCTGATACCTTAGCAAGCTTGTCAAAACGGACATGACTGCCTGGATCTATCTGCTCACCAGAAAGAAAAGTAAAGGATAATTAAAACATGATGATTTTTTGTGATAAAGCCACAGGAACAGTTGGTTTATGGTTATTTGTAGAGTTTTTATTGTAAAATTAATTTTAAAAATATTTAAAACTTTGTCTTGTAATTTTGCTTAATTAAATTGAAATTACATTAAATTTAAAAATAATTAGTTCTTGAAAATATTAACAGTATTTTTAACTTTAACTGTTAATATTAAGTGTTTACTAATTAAAATTGAAAAAGTTCTTAATTTATTATATGATAACAATTTAAGAATTACGCTATAACCGTAAAACCTTATCATCTAAACATGTGCTGAGTATCTACCCTTTCATTTCAGGCATTTTAAACTCAAACACAGTTTAAAATATATATCTTTATTTTCCTTCAAAAATCAATCTAAAAATATTACAGTTATATAAAAGCACTGTAAAAGACATTTTAACAATACAGCTTTTATATCATACATAGTTAACATTTGTATATAACAAATTTTTAAAACAATTAAATCCTAATACAAATATGTGTGCGCCTAAATTTTATGTGAGAATTTTCAAAAATAAAATAATTAATATAAAATATATTATAAAACAATTACTTTTAATATACACTTCCCTCTGTGATTTATTAAAAATGCAAGAAATTTTATAACAAAATATATAAATATATATATTTTTTATGAATTATAAAAACTCCACTTTTAATTTCCAAAAATTCAATGAAATTTTAGATAAGAATGTAATGCATTTAATACACCAAACTCATTCAAATTAAGATGTGGAAACAATCATCTTTCAGAGTAAATAAATATACACAGGAAAAATTCTTTTTATCTAAGAACTTTTTATAGAAAACAGAATAATAAAATATGTCAAAAATTTAAATTGAATTTAATATTTAAAATCACATTTTAAACCGTTAAGTTTAACAGTTTAAAATTAAATTATTATATAAAATAATTTGAAATCAAATGCTTTTAGATAATTATATAATTTATATTAAATGTTATATCATTTTTGATTCATTGCAATTTCTGAAAATTTTACAAATTTTTAAAATATAAAAATTATAATCATATATTTCAAATTATTCAACTGCTTTAAAATAAATTAAAACATAATAATTTACAATGATAAAAACAAAATTAAAATACTAATTCTTTGTTAAAAGAATTATCTAAGCTAAAAGAAACAAAGGGTAATAAATACTGTATCCAAAATCTCAATTATTTCTGTTTCTAGAAATAACCAAAATTTCACTGTCCATTCTTTGAAAATCAAATTATTATTTGAAAATGATTTCCTAAGATTTGTTTAGCAAATATATAATTGTTAATAATTCTGTTGTTTGTACATTTGAAAACTAATCCTTACATCTTAACATCAATAAGAAAATAATCTCAAAAAAAGAAATTTTAAAAAGTACAGTAATACCTCGGTTTTCGTTGACTTCAGTTATTGTTGATTTTTTTCATGAAAAATTTGTCTCAGTTTTCGTCAGCGTGCCCAAGTGACATCACTGCTAATTTTGTGAAAACAAAGGGTGACTGACCCACGCGTTTTCTGGCTCAGTGTGGCTTATTTCTCGTTGTGTGAGCATTACCTCGCGACTGCCCACCATTGGCCAATGGTTCCATTCCCTAAACACTGGAAGTTCAGTTGTGGGTTCTCAGTTCGCCAGGGTGGGCTGGCCATGTGAAGTTTGAGGTTTTTTCCACACCTGTAATGCCTGAATAGGGGCAGTTACCCTTAAACGAACCTTCCAGAAGGCATTTTCTCCCTCGATATGACCATCATAAACACATACAACTACTATTACATGGCAATTACATCACACTTTACCACAGGGCGATATAGGCTAGAAGCTCATGTCCAACTAGCTTCTACAAGACAAGACATTCCCTGCATGTCTAGTCAAACAATTCCATTGCTTTCTTTTAGATTAGTCTTTTATATTAATTTCTTATTGCTTTTAGTATTTAACGCTATATTAATTCTCTATAAAATGTGTTTTTTGTATGTATTTTGGAGTGTCTAGAATGAATTAATTAAATTTACATTGATTCATATGGAAATAATTGCCTCGGTTTTAGTTGGTTTCAGATTTTGCCTATTGTTTTTGAACGGATTATCGACAAAAACCGAGGTATCACTGTGTATAATAAATTTAAGTTTTTAAATTCTTAACACCAGCTAATTTTTTCTTCTTTAATGACAATTAAAGCTGTATGGCAAAGATATCCTCATGTACATTGATAACTTAAATTAATTTTAAGTTTAAATAATTCAAATTTCAACACACTTTTTTTGAAGTTTAATGACAATACAAAAATATCACATTTTTGCATTTAATGACAATACAAAAATATTATAAAGGCTAAAGATTTGATAGTATGGTGAGAAAATTATACTTTTGTTTTTAATGTAAAGGCGTCAGATCCAACAATGAAAGGCTGACATCTGATATCGTTTTAACTTTGTAAAGAATTTTTTTTCTACTGTTAATTGTCTTTTTAACGAAGTTTTTCTTCGAGCTACTATGACTGTTACTTCTGTGGTTGGTGTGAAATTTGGATGAAAGGATGGACTCAAAAATGTAATATTTTTGTATTGTCATTAAACTTCAAAACAGAAGTCATCCAAGAGTTATTATGTAAATACTTTTTGTTTTAATATTAATAACATATATTGAATGATTTATTTAAACAAAGAACAATGAACTATTTTAACCTTGAGTATCATACTGTTCACATAAATTTTAACCATCTGTTTTCTGAAAAACAATCTACTTTTAAGAAAATAAACATAAATGTGCTTTATTTAAATTTTCGAGACATCATTTTCATTATTTAATTTTAAAAGAATACTGAAGGAAATCTGATTATCTATCAAAATAATTGTAATGAAGAAATGAGTTGAATTTGGAGACAAAGTATCTGTAATGTACTGTACATGAAGGTAGAGTAAAAAAAAATAATAATAATATCAGTTCCTAAATTTATGATATTTTATAGAAAAAGCTACCATACAATCAAATCATGTTTGGACAAGCAAACATCAATGCCAGCAAGAGATGATAATAGATGTTTACACAAGTTTGATCATTAACATTAAACTACATAAACACATTAAATAAAATAATAATTCTACGTGCAGTAAGCTAGAACTTTTGTATAATAAGTTTCAAAACATCTCTCTCTCTTTTTTCTAGCAAATTCTTTAATTAAATCAAATAAACTAACATTTTTGGCTACTTTAAATGGCCTTCTTCATTCATCAAGCATAATTATGCTTAACCTGAAGAAGGCCATTTAAAATAGCCAAAAATGTTAGTTCATTTGATTTAATTAAAGAATTTGCTAGAAAAAAGAGAGAAAGATGTTTTGAAACTTATTATTAAAATAATAACATTGTCCTATTAAAAGTGACTAAACAAGCATTGCTGAAAATTCTACACAATGAAGCTCAACTAATTTAAGCTTTTATAAGTAGCCATATACAGTAAAACCTTGCTTAATGCTGCCTTGCTTAATGCTGATTCAATATAATGCGGTCTGCTCAAAGCCCCTCTCCAAAAAAAGCTCAAAATTTACGCAGATTTAAATTATTGCATCATTTCATTGATTCATATACTGTATAATACGATTATTTACAAACACAAACCAATCAGCAAAAAGTGGCAAAAAGGTGTACTTTCTTTAAATCTATGTTTGGTGCAATTTTGGAAAAAATATATCATCATGGATGCCATGGGTAATATCGGTTTCGCTTGGCAAGAATTAACTGATAAATGCACGAATGAAGTGTGGAAGTTATGGCTGAAGATATCCAAGAATTCTCAACGAGAAGAGCCTATCACTGTATCGTTAGGTTGACCAAATAATCGATACAGCAGGACTAGGTTTCTGGTGAGAGTCTTACCAACGATGACCTTCAAGAACTGGCAGAACAAGGAATTCATGAACAACTGGACAATAGAGATTCTGAAAATGAAGAATCCAAAGAATTTCTCTACAGATTTCCTTAGTTTGATAACGATAACTGAAATCGTTGATCAAATTGTAGCGAATGATCCAGATTTTGAAAGGAATGCAAAAGTAAAATGAGGCATTTTGGATGTTATCTTCTGCTACCGACATTTGCTTAAGATAAGAAAAAAGCGACAAATGAAACTTCACAACTTTATTGCAAAAAAACAAGAATTTTAGAAGTCAGGAGCTTCATCACAAAAAATGAACTTTACATTTCTGTGTGCATATGTTTTTGTGTTATTTAACATATATTATTATACAAATTAATATAAAAATAACTTAAAATTAAAGTAAAATTTATTTATTTTTTGTCACGTGTTTCCCTATCCCTATTTACTCTATGTTAAAATGGTCTCATTTAACGCTGTTTCGTTTAGCGCTTTGTCATCTAGGAACACATTCCTGGGTTAAGCAGAGTCTTACTGTATTAGCAAAAATGAAATTTAAATGGATTAGTTAAAGATAGACTGACTGACACACACACTTTGACATGATAAAAGAAGAAAATGTGGTCTTTTTTAAATTGACAGTTAGATTATGTTTTAATAACAATGGCAGATTAAAAAAAAACTAAATGCTTACTTGAAAATTCAAACTTGGAAGGAATCCAAAGAGAAATAACTAAACGTATTAAAGTCCATTTATAAATATTAAATCGAACAGTTTAAGGCCTCAATCAGTTGACACTTAGAGCTTTCAGATGTATTAATTTTCTATTGCTGAAATAATTTAAATAATTTTTTCCTCCAAATCTCAAGTTGCTACAGCTTTAAAATTTATAAAGTTATATTTCATTACTATTCATTATCCACTGCAGAAATTCTTGCTGGCATTAAATGAAGTTTGCAATGACATGAATGTTCTAATATTTCAATCATACTTCAATGAACTAAAAAAATTCTGTCATAATTAAAAGTGTTTGTAAGAAGCCTGATTTAAATATCATACGAAACTGCTACGTAATGATGGCAGAAGAAATTTTATTATTGGAATGAATTTAATTCTTGATTTAACTTGTTTGCTATTGCTGATTTAGTCATCCATTTGACCAAGACTGGATAGCTCTTCATTTGAAATGTAGACAATCAGTAGTAGTATAATATAAACTTTAATTTTTCAAGAATAACTATAGATGATATAACTATTAACAAATTTTAAGTTATGTGGTTAATATAATTTACAGTTGCTTTCAAAATATTTTGTGAATGCAAAATTCTAATTATCTTAATTATTTTTTGATATCTTATGTGATATATATAAAAATAATCATCAAATTATTCAAGGCGATGCAACAAAAGAACATAAGAAAATAAATGAATGTGTCACTCAGTATATCAAACTGCTTTATGAAACTGTTCAATTAATTCTACAAAATATTACTGTATACTTCCGCGGATAAGATGACCTGCAGATAAGACAAGGTATAAATTTTCGGCAGAGTTTTATAGTTTTAGCATATATTTGTCCTATAAGACGACCCCCAAACCATCAATGGCCTATGAATTTAGTTTAGATCAGCAATCATCATCTGGATAATAATACTGTATAGCGTATACGGAATTATGTCATATTCGTAATTTTTCAAATAAACAAATTTTATTTTCTGCCTTGCTATTGTTGCAAATGTTTGCACTGATTCAGGCATTCGGGTAATGACCTTGACTATTCACAAAAACGTCATATGGGTTATTCTATTTTGTATTTCGTGGACGTGCCCTACTCTCTACTAGTAAATAATTAGGGTTTGTCCGTTTTTTATAATGGTTTTAATTTATATAAATTTCAATCTACTTTTTTTTTTGTATCTGTCCTATAAGATAACCCCGGATTTTGGGGGCCTTTTTTTATGATTCAAATATCATCTTATCCACGGAAATATACGGTAAATGAGATTTGTATATTATGTACATATAGTAAATAAAAACAGATGCATTCAAGAGCTGAAAATAGCAATTTAAATGTAATTTTATTTTTTAGGTTTAATTAAAATAAGCAATTGACAAATTATGATCATTAATGCAATCACTGAAAAGACAGTAGACATTAAAACAGACAAGTAAAAAAAATGATTTTAAGCTGTGCTCATTGTCATTTCTAAACTTAATTCCATCCATAAAATTATAATAGTTTTTGAAGTAATGTAAAGCAACAACAAACTAAAACATAAACTAAATAAATATTAAAGATGAGATTTGCCAAGTGTCTGAATGAATACAATGAATGATTTGTGTCCAAATTACTAAACAAACTGATACCTAATCAATTTATAAAGAATTTTACTTTTGAATAATTTTTTTCAACTAAACTATAAAATTAAGGAAGTTTGGAATAAACATTAATATCTAAATCTAAAATGTTACATATTTACAGAAATAATGTAGCAATTAATTTTAAATTGTTCATTATTCTTTATTTAAATGTACTATTATTATTTAACTTTTAAAATTAGAGAATCAATATCTGATTTATTTAAATGTTTGAAGCAATTATAACTATTGATGATACACATATTCATTAGAAAATTGCATAATTTAGAAACAGTCTTTCTTTCAATATTAAATAAGTTTAAGGTAATTTATGATCATATATTTCTTACATGCAAATTTAAATACAGTAGGACTTGTTTTATAAAAATCTTTGATTTAGGAACTCAACATGATTTGACAATCAATAGAAAGTTCTAGCTGTTCTTCCATAAGTGTAATGCTAATTTACTATCAATATAATGACCCTGTATATGACCAGAATTTCATCAATGTGATAGTTGATTCAATATTCTGAAAGAATATTGAATCAACAATCTAGTCACATTTGCTTCAAAGAATTAAATTGAAAGTGAAAATATGCATAACATTTAAAACAAATTTTTAATAAAAAAACTGCATTTATTGTACATAAAAATATGAATATGATAAAAGTAAATATAATTTTGATAATAAATGAAAAAAATATATATATAATTTGTAAATACAAAACTGTTATAATTTCTTCCATAACATGATGATTAATTCCAATAATAATAATGAAGCATATATGAATTTATAGGAACTAGTAAGCATTGTTTAACTGAATTTTAACTGTTCTGATTTGTCATTTAATTATTAAAAATAAATTTATGTAAAGATATTTTTCTTTACTTTTTGTTTTTAAATTACTTTAAATAATTAACATAATTTTAAAAGATAATTTTTAAATTTGAGCATAAATAAGCCAATGTAAAGGCTGCCCTAATAGTACTATACAGCAAGTCTACTGTAATATTTTTATATTTACTATAATTCATTTTTTTTATATTATTTAAATTTTATATACACAATCATATTTTCTGATTTACAAATTTCTCTCTAATAACAAAGAAATATTTTGTGCACTAAACAGTAAATGTAGATGGATTTAATTATTATAAACTTTTTTTAATATAAAAATTTTGAAATATAACTGTGTGCGTAATCAGTTGCTTGTAGCAATATCTACAGAATTCTAGATAAATTTGGTCACCACTAACATAGGTCAGTCTCGTTGATTAATTCAAAAATATTTAACAATCTTAAACTGTAGTAATTTAATCTGAAAGACTACACTTGACATTTACAATAATGTAAATATTAAATATAATTTTTAATTTCCAGCATATTACATCATTTTTTCTTTTCTTTCTAAAAATAATTCCTGATGGTATAGTTATTTGTGTAATAGGACTACATTGATAAAAATATTTTGCTTGTGTATATTTTTTTACATTATTAAACAATGTTATTTCTACATCTTAATTAATAAAAACTTTAATTGGAAAATCATTCTGATAATAAGAAAATTATTTTATAATCATATAATAATACATAAAATATTTATTAATCTTTCAAATATATGAATATTTTTGCGGATATCTGAACCGTGAAGATTTACAAATATTAAGTTAATTTACAACAACAACAAAAAATTGTTCCTAACAAAAGCATTTTTATTTAATCCTTAAAATTAATTATGTAAAAAGTATTTAATGTAAGATAAACATATAAACTTAATTTGTGTTTATAGATTTTAAATATTTGCTAAACAGCATTGCAACTAGTAGAACACAAAACATACTAATTATTGACTATTTCATTTTCAAAAATTATTAATAATGGTAACAAATATGAAATATTAGAAAAAAATTGAAATAACTTTAAATAATAATTTAGAATATAAAATTTCTATAAATTGTTTACAAATGCATAATTTTTTATTTTTACTTTTTTTAAAATAAAATATTGAATAATATTTTAATAGTCTCCTTCAAAGAATAAAAACATGAAAATTTAATTATAATCATAAATATTAGAATAATAAAGTTTTAAACCATATAATAATAATAATAATATTGATTAATACAGGTGAACAAAGTTACTGATAAATAAGAGTTCCTATATCAGCAAATAAATACCTTTAATTGTTAAATTTTATACTAGTATATTATTATTGGGTTGTTCAGAAAGTTTGTAGCAATTTTTGATAGCTGACAGTTGAGACACTGATTGATGTGAAAATGATTAGAATTGTACAAACCAATGAATATTACGATAAGTGACCTTGAGACGTGTCTGTTACAAAAAAAAAAAAAAAAAACAGTTAAGATTATTCAAATATCATTTAATTTGTCTTGTTGCAAAAATGGATATGAACAATGTGCATTATTGACACTTGTTTCATTTTTTTTTAATCATCTTAAAGGCAAAAATGCTGTACAAACAGCAAAAGAAATGTGTGATGTTTACAGTAGGAGTGCTGTAGCAGAATCAACTGTTCAAAAGTGGTTTGCTAAATTTAAAGCAAGAAATTTCAGCCTTAAAAATGCTCCCAAGCTCAGGAAGACATCCTGTTATTGAAGAGAACCAGGTCAAAGCATTGTTGAATGAAAACCCTTGTTACACAACTCGAGAGATTGCAGACATAGTGAAGTCATCTAACAGTACTGTATTTCAACATCTAAAGCAGCTCAGATATGTGAATCATTACAACACTTGGATACCTCACAACTTAACGAAAAAGAACTTACTGGATCGCATCTCCATTTGTGATTTGCTTGAAAGATGAAATGAAAATGACCCTATTCTGAAGAGTTTAGTGATGAAAAGTGGATCATTTATAACATCATCAGCCAAAAACAATCACGGGGTAAAAAAAATGAACCATCATCAAAAACACCAAAGGCTGGTCTTCATCCAAAGAAAGTCATGCTCACTGTCTGGTGGGATTGGAAAAGAATCCTGTACTATGAACTTCTTCCACAGAATCAAACAATTGATTCTGATAAGTATTGTTCCTAATTAGATAAACTGAACATGGCAATTAAAGAAAAATGTCCGGAACTGGCCAATAGAAAAGGAATTGTGTTTCACCAAGATAATGTCAGACCGCACACGTCTTTATTAACATGCCAAAAATTATTGGAACTAGGTTGGGATGTTTTACCCCACCCCCTTACTCACCCAACCTTGCCCAGTCAAACTACCATTTGTTCTGTTCTCTGAAAAATTCCCTTTATGATAAAAACTTTGATACTTTGGAAGCTTGCAAAAATCACGTGGATCAGTTTTTTGCGGGAAAAACTGGAAAGTTCTATGAAGAGGGTATCATGAAGCTCCCCTATAGATGGCAACACATCATTAAAAACAATGGCACATAAAATATACTTTTATTCCATTATGTTAGTCTTAACACAGTTTCTTTTATTTCTCTTAAAAATTGCTATGAACTTTCCAAACTAACTAATAATTTACTTACAGATTGGAAATAAAAAGATCAAACATTCACAAAAAGAAATGTTAAGTTCAGTTTAAAAAAATTTGAGAGAATGTTTCGTTAATTCTAATTTAAATCTAAAAATTTCCTTCTAAAATTTATGAAAATAAATATAATCTTTCTACACACCGGAATTTGAAATAATTAAATAAATTCTTCTAACCTTTTAACTGGTGATTCTAAAAATAGATCGACACTGGTTAAAAGGTTAGAAGAATTTATTTAATGAAAATAAATTTAATTCATAAATTTACTATCATCATCATAATATTTTTTATTAAAAAAATCATTATAGCAACTTTCTAATTCGATCAACAAACTAAAGCTATACTTTCTTTTTATTTTGATTTCTCTCAAATTTAAGTACTGATTTTAAAAGTTCCATAAAGCATGTGATTTTTGTAATTGCATTTAATAGATTTATTTTAAAATAGATATATCATAATATATGCAGACTGTATCCATTTAGTTTCAGGAAATGTTACACAAATACAGAAATACACATTGTATTATACATATTTGGATTCAGATATTTTCAAAAATATTCAGTATTCATTTTATTTTCATTCTGCATTAATATCTATATGATTAACTACTTTGAATGTAATCAATACATTAAACAAATTATATCAAAAATATTTATTACAAAAATAGTAGTATTAAAAATAATTGAAAGAAATAATGTATTAATTTAAATGAATTTAATGTATTTACCATAACTTCCTGCATATGAAATTACTAAAATAAAAACGTGCATATTCACAGATTGTCAGTGGTCTATAGACCACTGTACTGTATTCTAATGTACTGTACTCAGTACAGTACATTAGAATGCGCATCTGTGAGTATGCACATGTTCTGATTAGAAGACGTATTCTCAGACATTGTTTTCCCTTGTTTCTTTGAATTTAAGGGAAATAAAATAATTAAAAACTATACGAAAGGGAAAGAGAATATTTAAGACAGAACTGCCTAAACCTGCATTAAGTATTGAAAATAATATTTATTCAACCAAAGATGAGCTTCTCTATATGGTAAAGATCCAATGGATTATAATTGTAGGCTATCCAATTACTGCTCAGAAAATATTATGTGAATGTTTATTTTACTACCTTTAAATTATTATTAAATAACTTTTAATATAAAGTGTATACAAATGTTACTTTAATTGAAATGAAATAAAATTTCTATACAGTACAATTGAAAAATGAAGCAAATAGATCAAAACAATAATTTTATCTTTAGTTTTGATTTCATTTGCAAAATGGCAGGGGAAAAAATGTTTTTATAAACAAAACATTACATTATTAAGCTACAGATATCATTTTAAACATATATAATTTTAGTTCTCAAAATTCATTTTATAGCAATGAAAGGACCAAGAGTTTATAAATTATTCATATTATTACTAACAATATTTTTGTTTGAATACGTATCAAAGAAATTACATTTTAAATTCACATATCAAATAAATTAGTTATCACAATTAAAACTTTTAACTGAAATAAATCAAATATTTCTGATTACTTACTTTATTTGTTATTAGTAGAAAAATAATAAGATAAATAGGTTTTAAAATTAAGAAGCTAACATAAAAACTATTTGTTCTATTTCTTTTTCTGTTTTTACATTAAAATTATGATTATGTATTAACTCTATAAAATTACATATTTTCCTTACTTCATCTCTTAACACAAAAAAACCAGTTTTTTTTCTTTTAACTCCTATTGATAGTGTGTGCCTTAAAATACTGCATTTTTTTGAAACTGATGGAAGGGGATGGAGAAAATAAGAGACTATTATATACAGGTGCACTCAGTGAAAAGTTCTGATTCTGCATCAACTGAATTGTGGGTGAAAATAGAATGGTCAAAAATTATTGCTAAATATTCCTTGAGGAATATCTATAATGAAAACAAAACCACACTTTATTTTTGTGGGCAATGTCTGATCATATTTATGTTTAAACATGAAAGTGCTAAAGGATTTAAAATCACTAAAGGAATACATCACAGTTCTTTGCTGTGCTAAGGTAAAAGAATAAAAACAAAGACTTTTAGTGACTGGAAAAAGTACAAATCCTAGATGTTTAACAGTGAGGAACATTTACCAGTGGTTACTGTTCATATGCAAATGCTCGGATGACAATTTTTAACAACTGGTTAGTTAAATCAGGGCATTTACTGCCTTAAAAAATTCTTCAGCAATTTGACTAATTAGTTGGAGAAAATGTTAGTCAAATTCAAAAAACTTTATTGTAGTCCTATATGCTCAAAGTGTGCTTCATATAAAGAAGCAAATCTTAACATTTTATTGACATAAAAGCCCTGTTAAACTATGCTGCTAGGAAAACAGCACAACTACAAGATTTATAATTACTAACATAGAAGCCATTGTGTGTGTGTGAATTTCTTATAATTACTACAATTTTTGTCCAATCCAGATGAAATTTTGGTTATATTCATTTTATGTTCTGAAAAGTATAGGCTACTTATTTTGCAGAAATATTAGCTATAGAATAAACATTTTATTGATTTTGGATTGGTGATTGCACTTACATGCCAGTGACCAGGTGACATTTATGCTTGATGAGAAAATTTTCCTTAAATTGCATTTTTATATATTTTAGCAAATTGCATTTTTATATATTTTAGCAAATTGCATATTTTAAATTCATTCATTAAATTTAAACTTTAAACTGCCTAGGGGGAAATGTAAGAATAAAATTGGTCAGGTAAATTCTATCTTAAAGAATAAGAACAACAGACTCCTGAAGGCCATGAAGCCCAACTTGGGCAACATCAAGAAACAATGGCTTTAGCAAGGGCTGTAGAAACAGCATCACTTCATCAAGCTTTTAGAGTTTCTTCAAATTTTTTCTCAATCCTTCAATCTCTACTTCCTCATAAAAAATGTTCTGTCATGCTTGACAGGAGAATTTCTAGTTTTTAATAATAATTATTTTTATTATAAGTTAAATGCAAATTCAAATACGTCTCACTAACCTTTTAAGGCTTTGCAGATAATACTTACAACATAACACTAACATTTTTGACCCATATCTAGAGACTTCTTCAGGTGTTCTATAAATTTTTCTGGTGCAACATGAGTTCGATTCTGATTTTTAAACATTCCCGAATGTTTAAAAATCAGAATCGAACTCATATTGCACCAGAAAAATTTATAGAATACCTGAAGACCCTATAAATTGGTCAAAAACATTAGTGTTACATTGTAAGTATTACCTGCAAAGCCATAAAAAGTTAGTGAGACATATTTGCATTTATTATTGCTTTGTTCGTTGGAGGAATTTGATTAAATGCAACTTTGTGGTTTCTTGTAAAATTCTTAAAATCAAATTTTTAGTTTTGTTTTGAGATGGTATTTCTTGCCAATAATGTATATTAATTTCTGATTATTATACTGTGTTTCAAATTACAGTAAAATATTTTAAATTAAGTATGTTAAATTTGGCTTAATTTTGCAATCTCATCAAATTTATTAATTAAAACATTTGAGAGAGATAGAGGAATGAGGCTATTAAAGAAAATTATAGATGCATAGTGAGATTTCACATGTATTCCATAGCTGTTTGCTATTTCATGGAAACAGCAAACTTTGTAAAACTAAATATTAAGAAAAAAAGTAAGTTAAAATATTTTTCTACTTCAAAATACCATATTTACTCGCATATAAGACTAAGTGTAACTTTAAAGATCAAAATAAAGAAAATTAGATTTATTAATACAATTGTAATTTTATTTCGTTTTATTACAAGTGAAATATCAAATAAACGTAAATGCACACAATGTCCCGCAAAAATTACTGGCATTTTAAACTTTAAGGAAAAATCTTGTAAAATCAACTACATAATTTGTTCATGTAAAACTGGACAACCGAGAACTTTTTTTTTTGCTAATTCTTAACAGTCGAATCCACTCTCTGTCAATTACACTGATGAGTTTCTCCAAATTCTGATTTCTGAATAATCATCTATTTTCACGTGGGAAGGAATTAAAACTTATATCGGGCTCCAGTGTGATTTTGGAATTTCAATCAGGAATTCAATTTAAAAGCTTTGTTTTTCCTATTGCTATTCATCTTTACTCCTGACAATATACAAGAACAATTCAAACAACCCAGATAAAATACTTATGTTTTAAAATACAGTACAAGAGCATCTGGTAAAAAAATGCAAATACACAGTTGACAAAAATAATTTGCAAAACACACAGAATCATTTGTTCGCATGTTTAAGACGACCTAGGAATTTGAAGCTGTGATAAATGAATAAGAACCTCGTCTTATATGCAAGTAAATATGGTACTATACCTATTACAGATATAGATTCCAAAACTAAAAGAAATTCTTCAGTCACTATTTTTTTTTTAAATAAATTATTTGAGTATATATGTAATTCAATAAAACTTTTACAAATAATATTGTGGTCCAAATTAATATCATAATAAAAAATTGAAAAAATAATGGCTTGAAACAACTTTTCACAGTTTAATCAAGTAATGATAACCTAATCTGAAACTTAACAGAGGGAGGAAAAGTCAAATATTTTTAGAAACAATAACATGAATTTAAACATTTTGATTTTCAGATAATAAAATTTTAATTTAATAAATAACAATTCTTTTTCCAATGCAGATTAATTTGACTAAATTTTGAGAATGTTTGAATAGGAAAAAGTTTAATTACTGTATTTTCTGAAGTTGTAGAAAACATTTTTTTTTTTAATTTTTGCTAGAGTGGGAAACATTAAGATCAAAAATTTTCTGAACTACATTCTAACTACAGTTTACTTATAATTCAGGCCTAATTAGATGTATTATGCCAAATTTAAATTGTTGTGTGTAACATCTAGTGTTCATTGGATGCAGTAAAATTATGTCATTTTGACACATCCTCATATGTTACAAAGTTATGAGAACATAAGCTACTAAATATATCAGTCTTTACAGTTTATTGTTGCATTCTTTTCAGCTGCATTGGTAGAGACAAGTGTTAAACTTTTTTTTCTTGAACAGTTACTAATTTGAATTGCCTCAACATTTGCAGGTAGACCCTAACCTAAGAACAAATACTGTAAATAAACTATCTATATCTATAGTATTTACTGACAGAGCACACTGAGCATATGAAATGACATAATTCATGCCTTAATGATAAAAGGATAATGTTCAACTCATGGAAAACGAGAATATGGTCATTAATGCACTGCCTACCAGTAGATGAGCATTTGAATGCTGCCAGAAAATATAACTTAGAGGCTGACGAAAAATCATGGGAGGTTCTTTCTTGATTTGACAAATGTATTCAAAATTTTGTTAGTCACATGAATAGTTTTATTCACTAAAAGGATTTGACTAGCAGCAAGTGGAAGCTCTGTAAATGGTATATATATTATATAAAGTTGAAACAAGATACAGTCGATCTTGATTATAACAAACGTGGATAGAATGAGCAAAATGCCATAACAATTTTAATTTATGCATAATTCTATGCATTTTCTGATGGCTATAATGAGGGTACTTCACAGATATACTGAGCAAATTTCAGTAGCTACGCAAGTACATGAACATGTTCTAGTAGTAGGAAAGAGTTACTAAATTCTTGGAATAGATAAAACTGAAAAGGTTACTTATTTATGACCACTGGATAATTAGTTTTACAACCTGCATGAATTACAAACCTATTTATCACTTAACTTTCTTTTTGCAGACTGTCCCCTTCTTTCTTCACTAGGTTGAGGCCCTACTCTGCCAATTTACCTAATCATCATTATGGTTGTTTCTAACTAAAGTGTACAATAATTTTACAAACACCTCTATAAAAAAGATATCTACAAAAAAAATGTCTGTTCGTTCACAAAAAATAGAAGTTATTTACAAGTTAGAATGTGGTGCTAAAAATGTCAAAGTGTGTAGAAAGTTTCCTTGTCATCTTTGACAGTATCAACATTATAAAAAAAATAAAGCAATCATCAATGTTAAGATGATCTGTTTCTTTATAAAATTGTGGCATACAGGGCATTAATTAGGAGAGCTTTTACATATTCTTCTACACTCCAAGCTTTTGTGGCCAAATTAACATTTATTAACATTACCGCAACATCACACACAGGCTGATTGAATGTTATCACCAGATACACTCAGGACACACTTAAGTAGTTGACTTAAGAAGGGATAATCAAACCAAGGATGCAGAACAGATCCCTATTACCTTTAACCCGTACTTAAGATCGGTATGTGCCAAAATTGCCAGGAAACAGTGCATCCGTATCGCTTTCAGGAGGTGTCTGACTATTTTTGACATACTTCATAATGGGAATGACCCACCCAACCCAAACAGACTCTCAGGCATGTACAGTGCATTAGAGATAACAGATGCGATAGGAACCTGGTATACATTGGGTCAATTAAGCACTCCATGAGAAAGCAAAAGCATATCACGGATATACAACATGCATGAACTACCGTGGTCCTCTCTACATACACTGTTGATCCTGACATTGTAGTGGACTTCAACCAGGCCAAACTTATCCTTGCTTTGCTCCCCATGGAACACCTCAGATGGTTGTAGGCCATGAGGATATTTAAATCTAATTTTACATCAATGCATATAAATAATGAGGAGGAGATGGTTTTGTCGATGGCCTGGCAAGTGTTAATTGATAATACGATTTAAACATTCATCGAGTCATTGTTGGGTAACAGAATGCACAGGCACGACATGGTTTCTTTAATTTTCTTCTTGTAATTCAAATGCTTGTTTGAGTTTTATGGCATTCCATCGGGTAACCATTATTCACCTGAAGAACAACTCTGGTGGAGTTTGAAAATGTGCGTGTTAAAAAAATTTTTTGTTTTGAGCACATTGGTTATCAATTCTGGGTACATTATTCATCAATTTTAAGATTTGTAGATAAAAAGACTAACTGAAATTGAGCATATTATTAATTAGTATTATCTTTATTTACAAAAAAATAAATTGTTCAATATTAATTATATTGTAGTTTATATAAATATTAATAAAAATATAGTATAATATAATTACATTTTTTTTAATCAACTTATTTAGAATTAAAAATTAAAACAGATTTCACTAATTATCAGTGGTGTAGCTACAAATTTTGCTGCCCATGGGGTACCCCTAAGCATTTACATCCAAAGTAGCCACCCATTCTCCCCTAGTTACATCACCGTTCTTCACAGATACAATGAGCAACAGTTATAACATGGAAATCTTGCCCTCCCCTAACCAAGTTTGACTGTATTTTTTGATAAACAATTAAACAGCACATTTGTGTGTTAACAATATACAGGTATCCTTTGTATAATACAGCAGTTACATTCCAAAAAAGTGACACATGCAAATCCATGCTAAACAAAACAAAGGACTAATACAAAAGATGGGGTTAAGTTCCAAAAGTTAACAAAAATATATTATTCTTTTTCATTACTAAGAGAAGTATGTTTATTAAAGAAATCAATAATTTATTTCCAATCAATTAACTAACAATCACAATTAAAAGTACTGTATTACAAGTTAATAATTTTAGTTATTGAGGGAGTTTTCTTTTTACAAAGCATTGTGTCATCTGAGCTTTTTTGGTAATCTTGATTGATCAGAAATATCAGCAACATCTTCATTTTTTTTTAATTTTTACCATAAAATTTTTTTATGTATGGTAAAATAAAAATATGTTATCAATCAAAAATTTGTTCTAATGGGTTGTGTTTGTTCAACTGAAGACCGAGCAATTTTCCCATAAAATTTGTTTTCAAATACCAAATTGTTCAAGTTGGGAACAGTTCAAATACCAAGATACTGCTGTATTTCACTTGTCATTTTTATGAATGATTATTTACCTGATTAAAAAAAGTTTAACAATACTTACCAAAATGTTTAAATAAAGTTTACTAAATATGAAGATTAATCTATAAAAACAAAATACAGTGACAGTGTTATTGCTCTCAGATTTTAGCCTTTAATAATGACATCTGGTTGATTTGAAAGCTAGGACAAGGAGGAAAAAAAATTGCACTATCAGTTTTCATTAAACCTGATGAAAGACACAAAACAAATTGAAAATTTCAATATCCTAAAAATGAGCAAATTTAAGACAACACGCATGATCACTTGAATGACAAAAACATTGAATAATTAAATTTGCATTTAAAAGTTCTGAAATTTTGTTTGGAGAATTTCACAAATTCTCAAATCATGTTAGACCAAAACTGGAAATCGTGTTGTACAAGAGATTTCCCCAATTTTCAACCCATGTTATACAAAGGATCCCTTAAACAACATACTACATAAGTGAAATGTATGCAAAAATTTTAGGAGAACTAAATATCGTATTTACTCACATATAGGACAAGGTATGACTTTAAAGATCAAAATCAAAACAATTAGATTTATTAATACAATTCTAATTTTATTTCATTTTATCACAAATAAAATATCAAATGCATGTAAATGCACACATGTCCTGCAAAAATTTCTGGCATTTTAAAGTTTAAGGAAAAATTTTGTAAAATCGACAACATAATTTGTTCATGTAAAGCTGGACAATTGGGAATCTTTCTTGCCAATTCATAACAGTTGAATCCACTCTGTCAATTACACTTGAGTCTCTCCAAATAATCATCTGTTTTCATCTGGGAACAAATTAAAATATATATATAATCAAGCTCCCATGTGATTTTGGAATTCAATTCAAATGCTTTGCTTTTCCTATTGCTATTCATTTTACTCCTTACAATACACATGAACAATCCAAACAACCCAGACAAAATACTTTTTTTTTTAAACATGAGGGTGAGAATCCAGTAAAAATGCAAATATGCAGTTGACAAAAATTATTGAAAAAATGCAAAGAATCCTTCGCTCGCACATATAGGATGACCTAGGTTTTCGAAGCAGTAAAAAATGAATAGAAACCTTATCTTATATGTGAGTAAATACGGTGATAGTCAAAAACAAACTGATATGATTTCTATTGCTAAAAGAATTTCCCTACTCGATGCACTACATTATTTGGGAATGTTGCAAGACAAAGTTAAAAGACCAGATAATAAAAAATAGGCACAGAAACTTCTGAAAATGAAGTTGTAACTGTTGAATAGGAGATCAATAATACAACTTCAGAAGATATGACAAAAGAAAAGTTTAAAAACTAGTTGGTAATTGACAAGGAAATTCCAATGTCTGTTATATCATCAGAAATATGCCAAACTTGTTACTGAAGAAAGTCCTAAACAATAATCTAATGAAACTTAAAAAAATCAAAAGGAATTTGACAAAAAGCTTATACTCCCAATCACTTGCAATGCAAAAAGCCAAAATTTGGTCCATTTTTGTTCTATTTTATATTATAAGCAAACAAGTTACTTTACATTAAAAGTTAGCTTATTAAAATAATAATAAACTAAATAAATCTCAAAATATTAATGTAAATAAAGCCATAATAAAAACTATCATAATTTTGTGTGAATACTTATGGGTTGTATGTTTAAAAAAGTGTGGATTATGCTATAGGGTGGGTTATTTGACACTTAATTTATCCAACAGTTTTCCTTTTGTTTAACCTTTTACAAGGTTAAAAAAGAATGTCTTTAAAAGAATGAAAAATTTTATGCCCATAGACATTCAATAGTTATTATTTTTCTTGAAACTACCAAAAGGGACATTGAAGTACACCTAGCTTTCAGTTCTCTCTCATTCATTTGCTATGTGTTAATCCATACTTTAATACATATCATTAAACACACTTACTTGAACTTTTATCTTAAAAGCTGATAAAGATCCAATTATTCCTCTTCTATATATTACAACACTCAAAAAACTACTTAAAAGTCAATTGTCATTTAATCCATGTTAGTTCTTCACAGTGAATTAGCTAAATGATCAGTTTTGACATTTATCATCATCAAAAAAATTAAAATAGATAATATATGAAATTTGAAAGTCGTTTTTGTATTTATTTCTATTACTATTATTATATTTTGTAATTATTATTTCATAAATAAACTAGAAATAAAGTAAAACAGTAACAAAAATTTGTCATTAGGTGGCCATTTTGCATTTTTATCATTTAATGAAGTTTTGGCAGTTCCATCTCAAATATTCCAGGTTTTGTCTCATTTCTTTATGATTATGTCTGCAGTAAACTGCTATTTGGGGGAAAAACAAAGCTTAAGATGATATCTTCTAAGATGCAAACTGGTGTTAACAGCTTTTGGAGATATGGGATATACTGTACAATGGTGCAGGTTAAATGCAGAAAATTAATCTTACGTCATATTTCTGTGGTTCTTATTAATAAATAAAGTTTATTTTTAAACCATTCATTTTCAATATCAAATAGAAAAAGATTGTGTAAAATTCTTTATTGAACTGTATTGAGGTTAGCAAAAGTATAATCTCAGAATAAATGTATGAAATTACTCCAGTCATGAACAACTTGTGGCCTGCAGGCTTTGATTTTTTCTTGTTTACTGCCTTCTGCCATTATGCAACCCTAATTAAGCTGATATTCATCATGAAAAACATTCAAACTAAACTTAACCAGAGAAAAGATGACAATAAATTATATATTGCTAGTTTGCATATCGTTAATGCACATATTTCAGTACCTAGTTTAATGGTGCTTATAGAATATGTTGGTACTTGGCAGGCTTAAAGTCTGCAATTCTAAGAAAAAATGTATGTGGCCCCTCAAGAAGTCTACAAAATTTCTTTGCAACATTTGCAAACCTAGAAAAGGTTACACACCATTATATTATTTTATTTGTACTTTTATAGGGATTCTAATGAGTCATAACTGATACTAATTTGTTATATTAATTTATTTACCATATTATAAATGTTTAATTTTTTACATGAAAGAAAATTTCTATAAATTTTAAAAACAAATCTATCATAAGAAACATTACTTTTATATAAATATTTAAATTAGTCTATAGTATAACTACCCAATTTTACAAAAACATTATTATTTTAAAAATGAGATAATTGAACATCCTCTGAAACTAACTTCATCATTCCCATAACATTTTAGTTTCCATTAGCTGATACTAATTTAATTGCCTAACATTCAAAACAAAATAATAATTAGTCAAAGGAGACATTTACAACCATACAGCAGCAGCTATAACATGAAAGTTAAATTCACATAGTAAACACTGTAAAACAGTATAAGGCAGCAGTGAGACTAACTCAAATCTATACAAATAATAAAAAGTTGAATTTATTATTATTTGTAGAATCCACTTATTGTAATTACTTTGGCATTAATCTAGAATAATGATGATGGCTTTGATGTATGATAACATTAAGTGGGATAAATAAAAAATGCAATTAGTGAAAATGTTCATGATGTGTTAACAACAAAACTGTATAACTTGGAAGATTTATTAGTATTCATTCAGGATTTAAATGAAGTGATTGTATTTTCTCAATTCCAAAATATATCTTTTTGGACTTTTCTTGTCTTCAAAATTGGAAGGCACATTAGAATTGGGCACAAAGTCAATATAATGCAAATTTGTTTGTATTATTTACTCCTCATTCTACTTGACAATTTACAAGTTTATGTCATCAGTATAGACTTAGTGTTTCTTCCAGTAGTTCAGTTTAAATTTTGGATATTCTACAATTGAAATTATTTTGCAACAATTCATATCAGGGAGCAGCTAAAAAATCTACATGTACCAGCACATATTTCTAGTATGTGTAAAGATATTTCAGTGCGATATACTATTTATCTGGAAAATTTTACGCTGGCACATACCAATGCAAAATCTCTTAAAACATCTAAATTATGTAATTTTAACTGTGATTCTGTGTTAGTTCTATATTTGATAATGGAATAAGTTGTAAATGAATATATTGAGAAATGTGAACATTGTGAAGCAATGTAAACATGACAATAAACATTTTTCAAAAATGCATTTATTGCTGTTTAAATACATTAACTTAATGCAGCTGTGTGTTTGGTGATATAGCACACACATTAACTGTATATTTGCAAGCTGACCTTTTTGGATTTTGACATCTGAAAAATTGTGTGTACGTCAGAATCAAGAAAACATGGCAAATGCTAGGAATTTGAATTACTGCATTATTCTGAATATTGAATTACTGTTTAAAGCAAGCCTGGCCAACCCAAATTGTTTCGCAGGCCACTTTGATCACACGTAACATTATGGTAGGCCACAATTTAGGCAAACATGCTTTTAAAAAAATAAAACAAATACAAAATGAATAAGATTTTATTGTTATACCAAGAGTTCGTACTCGGACTTGTACATTATAACAATGACACACAAATTTTCATTTATTTAATTGTTTTGGTATACACATAACGGGAAACAAAAGTTTTAATGGATATATAATATCGCTTAGCGGGCCACACAATTTAACGTAACGGGCTGCATGCGGCTCGTGGGCTGGCCAGGCCTGGTTTAAGGCATTGAGTTAAGATCAACATCATCATTCTTAAATATGCATTACCCAACCATATTAAAGCTAATTGCATAGAAAGACAGCTTAAAATGCCAATTTATATGAAGCTAATAGTGACTATAAAACTGATTTCAATAAGCAAAATTTTATTAGTGTATTTTAACTTGCTTGTTTCAGAATATAACTAATTCTGGTAGCATTATGAGAATTCATAAAACTTGATATCATGTTATAAATTACAAGGATTAAACTGCTATTTTTAGGTAACAAAATTATTTATTTACTTATTCAGAAAGGCTTTAACAAACCAATTTTAAAATTTTTAAAAAATTTGAAATCTATATTCTACTCATTTTTTTGTTTTCATGATTACCTAAATATGGCCAAGTAAATGACCAAAAGTGTTACTATATAAATACATAACAGCTTAATCATAATGTTTCTGATAAGATTAGATGATTTATAAAAACATTCATAATTAAAGTAAGTAGATTCTACTATATATAAAAATATTTATATATATTTAAGACAATAATAATAGAACACTACTTAGGATACTAATATAAAAAATATGCCTGCAAGGTGATTCATTTTAATCAATCCATTGGAATAACTCAAAAAAAAAATTTCACTAAACTAAACATGTTAGATTTCAAAAGGGTTACAAGTTGATAGTATCAGTTTCATTATAGATGATGATAGAATCAGTGAAAACATCAACTTCACTTTCTTAAATGGGAACACCAACTTTTATTGCATATTATGATTCTACATAAAAAACAAGCAAACTTTTTATCTGAAACAATTTTTCTAAAAAACTCATGCCATACCATGCATGCCATCTATAAATATATGCAAAGTTCATTGAAAAAAAGAACTGATACAAAAACTCATGTCACAATCTGTTAAATCCAACAAAAGCTTGTTATAAAGAGATGATAATCCACTGCTCTTGCTGTTTACGCCAGTGATCCGGCTTTTAACCAGGCGAGGGTCATCCTAACCTCACCACGCACAGAACATCTAAGGTGGTTGGAGGCCATTTGTATCTATAGATCTAGCCTGACTGACAGATGATCATCTTAGTTGATTTTTAAAATTTTTCTTCAAACTCAGCTCAAGATCATCCTAAATTTTTTCAATACTGTATATTTTTCATGTTAATTAAATTTTAGCAGTGCACTTAATTAACATGAGTCTCCTTGCTTTCAGTTTTCTTGCAAACGACGTTCAGATATCTTCATTTTTCTGAATGCATAAATCAATTCTCTGCTAAAATGTCTCATCATTTTTAGCATAACATTCTATAGTATATTTGTACAAGCTGTCCAATTCTCCTGATCATATCTTCTCTAGTTGTTGATTCCCATTCATAGGCAACATTTCTTAAATATCTCCACAAATAAAAGTCAAGTCTGACAATCTTCAGGGTGATCATACTGATCTACATTATTTTTCTTCCTTTTTCTCAATGAACATCACAAATAACCACAAATGTATAAGCATGTATGGTTCAAAGTTCAAACACTCGTAACTTCTGATAAGTTTGTCTGTTGGAAAAAAAATTTGTTTACTTTTTAAGCAGAACCATAATAGACAATAAAAAAATGAGGGTTTCCATTTAAGAAAATAGAGTTGGCCTGTTTCACTAATTGTAGTACCATTGGTAATGAAATTGATAGTGTCATCTTGTGGTCCTCTTGAAGTTTAACACTTTTGATTTAATGAATTTTTTGCAAGATGCATATTTTTTAAGTTATTCCAGTGGATTGATTAAATAAAACACTGTATAAAAATGTTAAAATAACTATAAAAACAAACACACTGAATTATTATATAATGAAAACATGAAAATATCAAAAGCATTTGGCAATCAATGTGTACTTTGCCTGGTAAAACAGGCTTTAATACAGCTGGATAAGTAAAGCAAAACATAGTCCTTTTCAAATGAAATGGCCAATGACATTGTCTAGTTTATTCAGTTATTTTAAAGCCATTTTACCAAACCGTGTACCCAATGTTTATACTTTGTTTTCTGCTTGTTAAGAAGAAAAATTTGTTGTTTTCTTATAGAATGATGCCTTTTGATTTTCCATTTCTCACAATAAGAACATATTGTTTTTATATTATCAACATCTTTTTTGAACCTGCAGAATGCATAAGTGAAAATTAAAGTAACTCCCAAACAACAATCTCTATTGAAATTCAACTAAAACAAACATATATGCCCAAATGTTCAAATCTCTTATGTAATAAATTAGGAACAATAAATTCTGTTAAAAAACTAACAATTTTGCATTTAAAAATGTATTTTAATATAAATAAAATTAATAATAGAAGAAATCATCTGATACTATGACAAAAAAATTCAAATACTATAGTGCAATGGACTATCTATTAAAATGAAGTAACTTAAGGTTTTAGTGTATTGGAGCTGCCAGAGGGCATCATAGTAAAGTAACATAAGGAACATCACAGCAAATAAATTATTTTTACTGTTACAAAGATGTAATGTGCTGTTACCATATTCTCATGTAAATAACAATAGGTTATTTATATGCCTAGAGATCATTACTAAATTGTCAACAAAGAAAGGGTAGTGTGACTAAAAAAATCAAATACAGGTATCCCTTGATTAATGCAATTAATTAATCCCAAATGCTACTACGTATATTAAAATTGTGTTAATCAAATACAGTGGTACCTCAGTACTCAACTAAACAATCACTACCCACTATAACAAATTTTCAGTTAATAAAAAATGTATTTATTTCAATTCCGTCATTTGTAAGGAAAATTTTCTGCGATAAAAATGCTTAACAAATTTTAAATTAGCTTTTGCAGTAACTATAGCTGAACTAACAAACCTTCAAAAAATTGTATCTGAATTTGAATTTTGGAAAAGAAACACAGTAGAGAGTCGTTTATCCAAATCAATTGGAGTCTGGGGTTGTTTGGATAACTGATTTTTCAGATAACCGATTATGTACGAAAAAATATATTAACCCGTCTGATGTTGAAATTTTTCTCTGTTGCGTATTGCTTTGTGTTGAATTTTCGTCAATTTTAAGCCTAACAAAAACTTTAATAATAATTGGGGCTATTGTATCGTTAAAAATTATTTCTTTATTTTGTACAAACAAAATAAATATATTGAAAAATATAAAAACATAAAAATTATACTTTAGAAGTAAATCTAGTATCAAAAAAGTTCGATTCAGCATGACACAGTACAACTGGAAAGCGTTCAGATAACAGACGTTTCGGATAAACGACTCTCTACTGTAACTATGATCACGAACACAGAATCAAAATGCTATTAGTATGATTAAAAACTACAAGAACAGTAAAAGACTAAAATACTATATATTCATATAAGGGCTTTTAAAAAGCTTTACTTTATTAAAAATTTAGTTACTAAAAAAACCTTAAATTTGGGCTGTGCTCATTAGTGAAATCATAGCTGATACTCAAAAATAGCCACTATATGCTCAAGAAGATACATTCAATTTAAGAAATAATTTGGAATATTCAATGTACTAACACTTTTAGAATTATATGAATATTGCCCAACCTCTAAATACTCAAGGTTAAGCTGCCCAATACTAAAGCTTTGTTGATTTTGTATGTATCAAACAAGACTTAATGTAATATTCAATCTGTTAACATTACAAACAGGAATTTTGATAAAGTGTCTTGATAATTCAATTTCAATAATCTGCACCCTTAAAATTGAGGGATGTTACAGTTTTAGATTAATTTTGATAACCAAATGGAAAACAAACTTCATTCTTATACAATAATCAATGAGAAGAAGCTATTGCCTTAAATCTGAATATATGCTTCTATTGATGAGATATCCTTAAGTTATTATCTATCTTAAGTTGCTTTTATACATTTTGTGTATCATATCTAATATAATCAGAAACCTAAGAGCAGAATAAGCAATCAATGTAAATTTTACGTAATGTTGGAAAAAAGTTCCAATGAAATATAAACTTAAATTTTTTTGTTTTTATTTAAAAGCATGGGACTCTCCTAATATAAATGTATTGATGAAAAACAACAGTAACAAAGAATGAAAAAACGCTTTAAAAATGGTAAAGAAGATACAGTATATAATCTTCAAAAATGACTGGAAATAACCTATAGCAGTGAATTGAAGGTAAAAAGTGAGCAATTTATTAGTACATGACTACTGATTGATATTGAGACTAAAAAGATAAATATAAATAAAGAATAAATAACATCCATAATTACCACAGACTTGCAAAGGAAAAAAAGTCAAAATTTCACTATTTGCAGGGTAAGAAAAAACTCACAATCTTGATTTTATATTCAAAGAAATAATAAATTATTACTGAAAATCAATGTTTGTATTTATGTTTTGAATTTATATATTGATGATAATCTTATAACAAATTGGGAATGTTGACACTTCCAATATATATGTGAAATGGGACAAATAAATAAGAATGTTAATCACCAAACAAAAAAAAGTTCAAAATTTGTAAAAACTGTGTAACATAACTAAGTTATCATTCTTCCATTGAAAAGAGATAATCTGTAAGTTTTAATTTTACAAGAGAAATTACCTTATAGCTTAAGAAATCAAAATCCAATTTAACATTTTCAAGGGTGCTACATTCAAAGATCCAAATAAGAAATATTCATTTTAAAATTTATAATAATTAGAACATATAGTACAAACACTCAAAAAATTTTTCAATTCACTTCAAAAAAATTTTTAATTTCAAAGCAATGTTTTGAAATTTAAAATGTTCTATTCATATTTGAATCTAACAATGGGACTAAGGAAGTCTTGAAAAATAATCTTAAGTTTGGATTTTTAACTTCTTAAATTGTATTCTGTAAAGTTTATGCTCAAATTAGTGTTATATGGTAATTTAAAATTGTTAGAAATAAAAATTGTTACTAGTGATTGCTATGTATAGCTATTGAGACATTTATTGAAGAAACTTGGGCAGCCAGATTTGATATAGTCTGATGGGAAAGTGTTACATGACAGTGTATTTTGTTTACACAGTGATCAATAGTAAGATATTTCTGGCTTCATAGTATAGTAATCAGCCATCCTTTTTAAAGCTCATTCTATGGACAGTAAAAAAGTCAATGCATAACAGATCACATGTTGTCATTTTTCCATGTAGAATAAATTGTTTATCTACATTCAAATTATCCAGTATGATAAAGCAACATACATAATTTCAGCAGCAACAATACATAATCAAATGCTAGAAATGCTATTCACAATTTATATGAACTTATTGATATTTTCCATTAACACTGTAGTTAAATTTATTATTAAAGCTTTTCTGTAAATTTTAACTTTATTTTTTTTATGCTACAGTAGAGTGTTGTTTATCTGAAAGCCGATCAACCGAAACGTCGGTTAACCGAAAGCTTTCCAGTTGGACTGTGTGGTGCTAAATCAAACGTTTTTGATACTAGATTAACCTAAACTATAATTTTTTTTGTTTTAATATTTTTCAATATATTTATTTTGTTTGTACAAAATAAAAAAATAATTTTTAACGATACAATAGCCACGATTATTATTATAAAAATTTTTGTTAGGCTTAAAATCGATGAAAATTCAACACAAAGTGACACGCAATGGAGAAAAATTTTAACATGAGTAACATATTTTTTCATACATAATCGGTTATCTGAACAACCCCAGTCTCCAATTGATTCGGATAAACGACACTCTACTGTATTTTCATTTTCACTCAAAGTAAAACTTTAAAGTATAAACATTTTTACTTAAAATTTCTTTATATAAAACAAAACATCTTTACATTAGAATAATTCATATACATTACGTAACATACCGTATTTACTCACATATAAGACAAGGTTTTTATTCATTTTTCACTGCTTCAAAAACCTAGGTCGTCCTAAATGTGGGAACAAAAGATTCTTTGTGTTTTGCAAATAATTTCTGTGAACCGTGTATTTGCATTTTTTACTGGATGCTCACCCTCTGGAGTTTAAAAACAAAAAGTATTTTATTTTACTTAATGAATAGCAATAGAAAAAGCAAAGCTTTTGAATTGAATTTCAAATTGAAATTCCAAATCACATGGGAGCCTGATATAAGTTTTAATTCATTCCCACATGAAAACAGATGATTATTCGGAAATCAGAATTTGGAAGAACTCATAAGTGTAATCGATAGAGAGTGGGGATTCGACTGTTAAGAATTAGCAAAAAAAAAAAAAGGTTTCCAATTATCCAGCTTTACACAAACTATGTTAATTTTACAAGATTTTTCCAAGTTTAACATGCCAGTAATTTTCGCAGGACAATGTGTGCATTAATGCGCACTTGATATTTTATTGGTGATTACACAAAATAAAATTAAAATTGTATTAATAAATCTAATTTTCTTAAATTCGATCTTTAAAGTCACACCTCATCCTACATGAGAGTAAATACGCTATATTGATATATATTCTCCAATAATGTGTGGTAGAGTCAAAAACAAATCAAGCTTTTTTCTTATGACTTATTATGTTAACAGTATAAATATTTACAAAAGAACATTTTAAAATAAGCATTTTCTGCAACTACATACTCCTACAAATGTTCATAACACTTATTAAAACAGTGTTGCAACACATTCTACATTACCTCACGGGAAACAGTCAACTCCTTCAAGCTAAGGTACAGTATATGAACTTTTCATCTTCTGCTGATTTGAATGTGAAACTAATAAAGCTCTCATTTTTGTTAGGACAGGAAAGTCTGCAGGAGCATGGAGATAAATAAGGAAGTTGTTTAAGTACTTATCTATGTGGAAGTATCTATCATTTCACCTAATATTCACAAACTAGGAAAGCATGATGCACAAACCAGTGTTTTGCTTGCCAGAGATGAGACTATTTTCACCATTCATATGCTTGTAGTATAAAACATGATATAATCATCATAATTGTTTAAGTCGATTAAATGTTTCAGAAAGGTTTTATTAAGTTTGATGCAAATCTGATTCACTTCCTTTCGATGCATCATTTCAGAATTCTAACAACATAGACTTACATATTCCAATACTTTGGATGTTTTGTGTTCTAATTCAAACAAGCATCTATGATGTGTCAGACACATGGTAACATATGAGATGATGTTCAAACATGCTTATGTCAAACATTCAGTTTATTTTTTCACTCTACTACAGGAAATCTTTGTTATTTCAAAACTTAAGGGATGAAATAATTGCAACTTGTAATTAGAGAGTTTCATATCTTTCTGCACAATATGTTAAATGCCATTTAAATGTTCGCTTAATAATTTATTAAGCAAACAGAATATGGCTATGTATACAGAATGATTTTTTCATTAATTAGTAATAATAAAAATAAACTGCAGGTAAACAGGATGTGTCTAGTGAGAACCTCACAGGTTGCCAAATATGTTTTATAAAAAGTAATGCAGACTTCCTTGAAATGTAGTCTAAATTATTTTTAAAGTTGCCCAAAAGTAGTAGCTTAGAGTCCTATAAATATCTCAGTCTGCTACTTGTAGCCCAATTTTGTGATCCAAAAACCCAATTGTATTTTATGAAATAAGAGAAAAAAGGGTAGTCCATATGTAAGATGACACCTGAAAATGTGTTACTGTAAAAGCAAAGTCATATTGACCAGATTAGAGTTGTTCTCATCTATTGTTCTCTTATAGCATGAAGGCACTTCAATATAAATGAACAAATTAACATATGCTTATCACAGTTCAGACAGAATTTTCACTTCAAATTACAAAGTAGCCGTACTTCTAACTAATTGAATGTAAATCTCTATATCCCCAGCCAAGACAAAAGTGAAGTTACGAACTAATGGGATTTTGAATTATCTGAGTTCAAATTAATGAGGATTTCCTGTACATATGTAACAACCTTTTTATAGAAAGAGCATAGAACAAAGTGGAAAAAAAACAAGATACTAAATAAAATAAAAATAAAAATCAATTTTAAAGTTTAGTATAAATTTAAGATTATTTTACTTTGTTATATCTTGATATATACATTATTTATGAGAATATATAATGTTTATTGAAACAATGATGACTGGTTAGCATGAAATATATTTCATGAAATCAGTTCAACAAATAACTGCTGAAGATAAATACGAGGTCTGTTCAAAAAGTTCAGAAACTTTTTGAATAGCGCACCTCCAGTTGGTTATTTTTTAGTCAGCTTGGAGGCATTGCGTCTGTGGAAACCTCTTGAGTAACCTCCTTCAATCTGTTTGTTGGTATCTTGTTTTGGTAATTAGTTACGGCCATTTATGTGAAGGAGTGTTTGTGGGGTTCGGCAAAAAATCGGATCCACGGAAATGAGCTCATTGAAGGAACAGCATTCTTCTGTGAAATTGTGTGAAACTCGGGAAGTGCTTCATGGAAACTTTTGAGTTGATTACTGAGGCTTATGGTGAGGGTGGGTGAAAATCCCCCACCCCAAAAAAGCTCAACAAAATTTGCTCAAATGTTAAGGCAACGTTGACTTTTTTTGATGCAAAGGGGGTTGTACATCACGAATACTTACCTACAGGCCAGACAGTCAACACAGACTACTACCTGGAAGTTATGAAACACCTAAGAGACAGAATCAGGCAAAAACGGCCCAAACTTTGGAGGAGCAACAAGTGTTTTTTTCACCACGACAATGCACTGGCTCATTTGTCCCTCAGAACTCATGAGTTTTTGACCAAAAACAAGATCACTGTGCTTCCCCACCCTCCCTATTCACCTGACCTGGCCCTATGCAACATTTTTCTGTTCTCCAAACTAAAAAACCCACTCAAAGAAAAAAGATTTGCCACCATTCCAGAGATAAAGAAAAATTTGATGGAGCAACTTATGAGCATTCCAGAAGAAGCGTTCCAGGACTGTTTCAAAAAGTGGAAACACCATTGGGATAAGTGTATACGTTGGGGAGGAGAATACTTTAAAGGGGACCCTGACCAATAAATTGTAAATGAAGTTTTTTTTTCTGTAATAAATAAGTTGGGGAACTTTTTGAACAGCCCTCGTATAGTCAGTTGCTAATGCCAACTGTTGCCGCAATCACATCATCCTTAAACATAAGGTTTTCATTTCCTAGAGTAGGTTTCATTAGTTTTTCTTCCTATTTTCGAAGGCGAAAAAGTGATCAAAAAGATGCTGATTTCAAGTGTTTATGAATTCAGAAGACTGACACAATAGAAGTAAATACATTACAGCATGAGTATTCAGTTCTTCTAAGATTTGTTTGAACATGTTAAATTAATTATTTATTTTGAAAAGACAAGTAAAAAATTTACTTTATTCATATTTTCTGTTATTTCAGGTCTCATTGCTCTGTATACAATGTGTATTTAATTTTAGTAAAATAATATTCTTGTATTACAATGAATTTTTTTAAACATGTAAAATATTTTTTATATATATATATAATATTCTGATGAATACAATCCGTTACACAGCAGTTTTGTAAAAATTGTTTAAAGTAACATAATCCAAGCTAATGTATATGAAGTAAAGACAAACTAAGGTTTTAATCAAGTGACAAATTCATTTTAAAAGAAAAAAATAAAAATCTTAAATTTGATAACATTTTTTGATGTTATAAAATTTGTGCTGTGCAACCAGGAATAAAATCAAAATTACAAACAACAACAAATAGAAATATTTTAACATTCAATAATTTGAAATATTATTGTCTTACTGGAGAACTATTCCAAATTAATTTTGAAGAAATAAATATGTAGTTATCATTTCACAAAAATGCTCAATCAACCAAAATATACCTACAAAAAGAATCCAAGAACTTTTGGACTTGCTATAAATAAAACACAAAATATATAATTTTTGTATTTTATTTTGATTTTATTCATTTCTAAAGACAGACAATAACTCCAAAAATGTTTACATTGTTTTTGTAAGTACATTTTTTAGCCCAATAAAACATTTTTGTTATTTAAAAAATAACAAAAATGTTTTATTAAATGGATCTTGGACTTTATAAAAGATTTTTTGGAGGGAAATAAATAAAATTTGTGATCAGGGCTGTCAAATTTACTAAATGCAGTGATTTAAAATTTAAAATCAATAAAAAAAAAATTTAATAAATAATAATGAACTTATTTGTCTAAACAGTTTATTTTTCTGACTATAATTTTACTTAGGTCTAATACCTTAGAATATGTTATAGATTTCATTAAAAGAATACTTGTTCATCATCAAATAAGTTAAATGATATTAAAATCAAACATAATAAATTTATAATTGAATTTAGATAAATTTTGTATTTTAATAAATTCAATAACAACAATGTGCTTTAAATAAAATTTGTAAATAGTAGACCTAAAATTTTATTATGTCCTCATTAATTTTTCATTTAATAAAGAATACATTCAGTTTATATTTAATTCTAAGTAATGAATTTTTTATTTTACAAATATACTGAATATTAAAATATTTAAATAATAATAAGTTATCAATTGATGTTAACTATTACAAAACATTAATATTGAAATTATCATAATGAAGAAAAATCATATTAGACATTACATTTAAAAAAAAAAAAAAATTAACACAAATGGATTAAAACAGATTTTTAAGTAAATATATATTAGCTTAGCAGGTTTCTAGCATTTTCTTTTTTAAATTATTTTGAATTCCATAGATTTAGATTAATATAACAATGTCAAATTTTTTAGTTTTATAAAACAGCTTTATTATTATTGTTAAAATGCAAAATGAAAATATTAAGTCTGAACAACTCCAATACATTATTAGTAAAAGTCAAAATGATCTATCATCAAACAAAATGTGTTTCTTCCAAATATAAATGAAGGTAAGACTTTCATTTAAAACTAATTTAGCCTTAACTTATTCCAGCATTATTAAATTCTATATTATCTTCTTAATTATAACTTGTATAAATTCAGTACAATAAAACTAGATAAAAATTTTGTAATAATTAAACTGATATAATATGAAATCTATTTTTACATGTTCTATCCTAACTATTATTTTTCAGAACAAAAAATTATGAAGGGGAGAAGTAATTCAGAAATAAATATTTCTTTATTTAAAACAATTATTTACATCAATTATTAAACTTTCAGTGTAACAAAGGGTTATCAAAATTTACATTTATTAATTCAATTTTCAAATTAATCAGAATGAATCCAATTTATTATTAATTTAATGTTATGTTTTTGTATGTGTACATACAAATTTGTGTATATATTTATATTCTTCTAATACATATATATACACATACATGCTAATGAATTTGATTTTGACCACTTTAATATTCAAGTGTACACACACACACAAACACACAAAATATATATTTATATATTTAACTTGTGCACACTAGAATTTTCCATTTATTGGGAAATAATTATTATTTGACATTTCAACATATATATTATATATATGTATTTATATATAAATATATATATATATGTATATATAAAAATTTTCCAAATGGAATGTTTAAAATGATAGCATTATAAACATTGAAAGTTTTTAAACAGGAAGTGAATTGCTATATGACAAAAAATTTAAAATCACAATATAATAAATAACACTTAAGATAATCAGGTAGATAAACAGATTTCACACTATTACATACGTCCTGAGTTGAAACTTGTATGTCTCCTCTTTCCCTGAAAATGAAAATAACTTTCTTTAAAATATACATACCACTAATATATTACATAAATATATTATATTTATATTATAATATATTTAAAAAATTAATGAAACAAATAATAAAGTTTTTCTATTGAATAGAATAAAGTGCTAAATTATTAACATTTTTGCTACCAAAAGCAATCAGTATGTTAAAATTTAATTGAAAATTCAAATTTTAGTTTACAGTAAATAAATCATTTGTTATAAAAAATAATTTATAACAAAATCAATAATATACAATTGCCAAAAGTTGCTAAAATTAAAAAATTTTCTTAAATTTGTTAGGGCTATTCATCAAAAATAACAATTGCTTTCCTCTTCATGCACACAAATATATGTATTACATTAAAAACAAAATATTCTAAATTAAGAACTGCCTAGTGTAAAAAAACTAAAGAGGGGGGGAAAAAACCAAACAAAATCAAATTAGTTTATAAAATCCAACATAAAAGCTATTTATAAAGATTAAGCAATCTAGTTATTTGATACTCTACTCTATACACATCAGCGGTTCCCAACCAGTGGTCCGCAAGAGCTAAAATATGGTTCGCAAAAGATTTAAAACTTTTATTCATTTTAAATTATTATTTCCACATTGATACAAATTTAATTTAATTTTTACTAAAAATGTTATGTTTTCTATTAAAATAGTACTGTCAAAGCATGTTACTCTTGAGTTTAACGATTACTTATGTTAAAAGTTTTGATTAAAGTTTATTTTTAGATTGACACAGTTTATTTTACTTAAACCTTATGGTCCCTGCTAACAACAATGAAATAAAAGTGGTCCCTGGTCAAAAAAGGTTGGGAACCACTGATATACATACATCAAGTATCAAGTAACCCATGGTTATCACATTTCATAAAAAAATTCTGAAGCATAAACCTGTTCTGATTCAATTCTGTTGATTTTCTTTTATTTACTAACTAAGCAATTTTTATATATCATTGAATTTCAATGCAATTTTTTTAATTAAAAAAATTACATATTTGCTTCTAACAAGGGAAGATCGACATGGTTTTCAAGATTTCAATACCATTTCTGTAGATAAATCTTTCTATGGACTTTATTTAGCAAAAGAAGAAAATGAACTTGTCAAACATTTAAGGAAATCAAAGTTAAAAAAATCCTAAGTGACTTATAAGTTTTGCAGAACCTTTCATAGAAGACTTCATGTTTTGGCACTAGTATGCCTTATGCATAATTGTGAAAGAACTGGTTCAATCTCAATGAGTGAACTTTTTCAAATCAATGCAATATTTATATAAACTAATTGTAAATTATGTGAGTTTATATATTCTGCCTATTTAATTTCTATCAAAAATATGCCAAAAATAACATTTTATTATGTAAAGTGTTTTCTCTGTACTTAAAAGTAAAAAAAGCAAACTTAACTTTTATTTCATTATTTACGTAATATTTTAGAGTTTTAAAGTTATCTGCCCTTCACATAAGTCAGAATGGAAAGAAAAATTGATTTTTTGTGTATTTTTCTACAATATAATTACTTAAGAATTTTATAAAATAATCTAACTCCATTGTTTTAAATAATTAATTTTTGATATATAATATTCTTATAATAAACTTGTTTAGGATATAAAATGACCCCATTTCAAAGGACATGTTGATATTATTAAATCTCTAGCTATTCTGCAAGGAATTCTTTGGCATTTCTGCAAAACTATTTTCTCAAAAACAGTCTTACGATACATTTATTTTGCCAATAGTCAGTCTCTACTTGAGTATTGTCTGAAATATGAGCTACGGCTGCTTCTTCCCATTTACAAAAAAGATTAAAAGAATTAGATAAAGTATTTTTTATTTTAAATAAACTCTCTACTCTTCCTTTTACACCTAATGCTAATGTTTCTATGTCCAGATTGGAAATTACCAGTATTACTGATTGTATCAAATACTTTGACTGTTTACTTTTATACAAATACTTCCATGGTTCCATTCATTCTGACTGACTGTGCCTAAGAGTTCTGCCGTAAGTTACTCATAACAAAACTTTTTTTACCCCATCTTTTAAGCTTTACCCAAACCAATAGCACTATCACATAACCTCTTTTTGAACTTTGACTGAAAAAGCAACATTGCCAATTTAATAACTTGTCAGCTAGTATCAAAAAAGGCTATTAGCAACAAAGTTGAATTAGTGAGAAATCTAGCAATAAATAAATGAAAATTAGCTGCTACTAAAATATTAACATTTAAAAATAAAACTATGTATTTAATTTTTTTGGTTAATGTTTAAAATAATGAAGGAAAAAACCATAACACTGATAACACTGGGTGAAGTTGAATTCAATTAACTGCATTAGATTCACACTTATTTGACTCAACAAAACATGTAATAGAGTTAAAATTTGATTTCAATAAAAAAATATAAATATTTCTTTTTAATTTCAGAAAGAATTATAAGTATTCCAAAGAAATCAAAAACATATCACTTTAATAGAAATGTGAGAAGAATTATTATTTTTTTTTACAATATTCAACAGAAAATCTTGCTGTTTAATTTATAATTTGTCTGTAGCAATCTTAAGGTAATACCAAGAGATTTTTTTCACACACTTCAAGAAAACTATGAAAATTTTCTTAAAAATTCAAAATTGCATAAATTAAAATGAGAACTTTAAAGACTGGACTTTCTGCACAACAAAGCAAGTTTTCAAGCAATAAACAAGCCAACATCAGTGGCTCTTCTTTAAAAGTATGCCATCTATTAGCAATGAAAAATTAATAAAGGAATCATTTCATGCATTAGCAAATTTTGATTTTATGATTTCAAAAATAAAATAATTTCTAATATTAGATTTACAACTTTCCAGAACAATGGTTATGAGAAGAGTTTCAGTTAATGTTAATTACAGGTATCCCTTGCTTAATGCAAAATTTGATTAACATATGAAATTAATTGCAGCAATCCCTTTTTATGTGCAACAGAATTTTTAATTAATGTGGCTTTAATAGCTGTCTTTACTTAACATAGATATGTTTTTCTTGGCAAATAAGATAATCACTGAATTTGTTATTTTCGTTTATTAACATAAAAATATTTGTTATTAACCGAAAATTATGTTCCTGCAGGTAGTGATTGTTTGGTTGAGTACCAAGGTACAGTACCTCTATATTTGATTAACATGATTTTGATATACATAGTAGCATTGAGAGATTAATTAGACATATATCTCAGCAGATAAGACGACCTTCAGATAAGACAAGGTATAAACTTTCATCAAAGTTTTATAGTTTTAGCTTATATCTGTCCTATAAGATGACCCCCAAACTATCAACGGCCTTTGAATTTAGTCTAGATCAGCGATCATCATCTGAATAATAATAATAATAGTGTATAGCACATACGGAATTATGTCCTATTTGTAATTTTTCAAATGAACAAATTTATTTTCTTGAATCTTGCAGCACTGCCTTGCGATTTTAGAAGGCATTCGCGCTGATTCGGCATTTGGGTAATGACCTTGACTATTCACAAAAAATGTCATATCAGCTACTCTATTTTGTGCACATACTCTGCTCTCTACTAGTAAATAATTACAGTTTGTCCATTTTTTATAATGGTTTTAATTTATATAAATTTCAATCTAATTTTTTGTATCTGTCCTATAAGACAACCCTGGATTTTGGGGGCCTTTTTTTATGATTCAACTATCATCTTATCTGCCGAGATATACAGTAACTGTGTTAATCAAGGAATACATATACGTGATACGATCCAAAAGTTTGGGGAATGCAGTAATCTATGACAACAAAAGCATGTATTTGAAGTTACAGCATATGAAATGGATTCTACCAAACCACCTCTACGTGTTCAGGTTAATTTCACCCATGTCATGTGATTAAACCACGAGCGCTGCTGTTTTTTTCCGGAGATAGTTACCTTTGTCCTGTGACGTAATCAAAGTGGAGTTTCAAGAACAACCTCCAACATTTCGACTTCACCGTGACCTTTCACCATACACCTTTCTTAGCAATTTTAAAATCTCCATAGATGTTTTACCTAAACGCTGACAAAATTTAATGTTGGAGGTTGTTCTTGAAACTCCACTTTGATTACGTCGCAGGACAAAGGTAACTATCTCTGGAAAAAAACAGCAGCACTCGCGGTTTAATCACATGACATGGGTGAAATTAACCTGAACACGTAGAGGTGGTTTGGTAGACTCCATTTCATATGCTGTAACTTCAAATACATGCTTTTGTTGTCATAGATTACTGCATTCCCCAAACTTTTGGATCGTACCACATATTATTCATATGGTATTTGAAGATTACTCAAGTAAATAACTTTTAAAAATATTACATTATTGGTAGAGGACAAGAGAAAATATTTTTGGGCATTTGACAAATTTGTGAAACAATATCAATTAGTTCTGGCAACAAAAGCAGTTTTCAATAAAGCCAATTAAACAGTTATTGATAAAATTGGAGTTTTAGCAAAAACCAAAAATGGTTTCAAAACCAATTTTGAACAGGCAACAAAATCAATATCATTGTGTTTACTTGCCTTTTTTTTTACTTAGTTGGTAGTAAAGTATGCTTCGATTTAAGGTAATTCTATATAAGTGATAAACTACAAGAAAATTTCACTGTAATATTATACAGCACCAATTTACCATCCTTGACTTTTTTAAAATTAACAATGCGTTGTGCCATCTTAAAATTTAAATTTAACATAAAAACTAGTGTGAATTAATTTTAAAAGAAAGTTTCAAATGCTATTTGTTAAAATTTTAGACTCCAGCATCTATCAATATCAAAGAAACACTGATTTGACTTGCATTTATCAACATCAAGGAAACACTTACTTCACTTCCATTTATCACTTTCTTGAAACAAGGAATTCTCAATTCGTATAAACTTCACCAACATGGAATAGACCAATTTCCTGGTTACTCTAGACCCCAGGATGTTAATTTTCGAAAATGCCAAGCTTATCAACATACAAGATAAACTGAAACACAGATTGAAAGGGCATTATGATGATAGAATGCAGTGGATTTTGTGATTTCAAATTCCCAAGCGATCAAGTAAGCAAAACTGTCTGTTTATAGTATGGGATATAAGTACCAGACTTTGTCAAGCAAGCACTAAGTTTTGGTCCAGCATATGTGCCTCCACCTTACATGAAAGACGCGGTTAAATCTTACATCCCTGACTTGGAGATCCTAATGAAAGGGCTTTCTCAGAATCGGAAAGAGTATTATAGATGGTTGGCAACCTTTAAAATTAGAAAAGCTAAGGAATCCCTGGAAGTTAAAGACCTAAGAGAAAAGTTAAGATGAACTTCTGGATGGATACAATACAACAACATTGTATTGGTCAGAGCTGACAAGGCCAAACTCATGGTTATGATGAAGCATGAAGCGTATGAGAAGCACCTAAGTGAACACCTCACCACAACAAATGCTCGGAGGTTGAAGGGAACTGGGTGGATAAGATGCATTCCAGGATTGAACGTTTTGCCAATACGATGCTTGCCAACAGGCTAGGTATGAAGGACATCATTGTAGAGGCTCCTGACGTCCCTAAACTATTTGCCAAGACACATAAGCAAGGACAATAACTGCGTCCTGTAGTGGACAAGGCTGGCGCGCCCACTCGTAAATTAGAGAGATGCATACACAACAAGCTTGCCACACACCTGGAAGTTACCAATTCACAGTATCCAGCCCAGTAGAGATTTTGGAACAACTTAAGGAGATTGCCTCTCCCATGTACGCTACAGTGTTGGACTTTAGGTTGTTATACCCATCAATAGAGCTTCCACCATGTTTTTGTGAGATAAGGGACTTACTGTTTACAAAAATAGATGATAGATCAATACACCAAAATATATTAGAATTGGTGTACTTGGCATGTTATAGTTCGGCATTCCAGTTTAAAGGGATTGTGTATGCATAGAGTAGGGGTGCGCCTACGGGCAGTCAGTTATCCGGAGACTTATGCGAAATGGTGGTCAGAAGATTGGAAAGCAGAACCCTACCTAACTTCCTCCCCAATACTCTCCTATATAGGAGATACATAGATGATATCATCATCTTTTGGAGGACGAACCAATCTTAAATGCTTTATAGACAAAATGAACAACAATCCCTATGGACTATTTGTTGAGATTGAACAACACAGCTCAGACAGTCCACTTCTTGGATGTGGACATCAGAATTGAAGGATCGAACATACACACTGCTGTGTATCGAAAACCAAATGCTGTCTCAACGTATATTCCAATAAGATCTTGTGATCCCTTTTCTTTTATAAAATAGCAGCCTTCAGAGCATCGGTCAGGAGAGCATTCACACACTCTTCCACTGCAGGCGTTAACGCAAGAAATAAGAAATATAAAAAGGATAGGCATTGAGCATGGATACAACAATCTTATACATAGGTTATATGAAAGCTACAAACATATGCAAGTAGCAGCATCTAGTAGGATGGAAATACCAAACAATGGAAAGGAAAATGATAGGAAGAGGATCCCCTCATTTATAACCCGCATTTAAAATCAATATAGCGTACAGGAGATGTCTGTCCATTTACAGCATACTAAGGAATGGAAAAGACCATCCCAATCCAGACAGATTACCGGGGATCTAGAGAGTCCCGGTAAGAGATGGCAGATGTGATAGAGAAATCATATATGTTGGCTCCAGCCGACATTTGTTGGCGATGGTAGGATTAAAGAAGCATAAGTCAGACATACTACACAATAAATGCACAATGGCCCTTTCGACTTATGCAACGGACCCAGACACCACAGCCGACTTTAATGAAGCACGTATCATCCTCACCACCCCCTATCATGATCACCTCAAAGTGTTGGAGGCAATGGAAATATTTAAGGCAGGTTGCAAGTCCACATGCATTAATTTAAAAGAAGAAATGTCGCTTTCCACGGCATGGCAAGTCCTAATCGACAATAGCATTTGATTTTATATTGGTTTTATAATGATTTAAATTGAATCTAGTGTGCATTTTGAACCTCATACTAATATCCAATATTTGAATATCTTGAAATATGTGCACGTTTTGAATCAGAAATCAAATGCCTTCTAAACTGAAATTTGAATGAACAGCTTGCAACGGATTTACATAAAAGCCTGAAGAAGAGCCCAGAAGGGGCGTCAAAAACATTCGCAATAGTAGAACATTTTTGCTCCGGTTACTTGGTTTAAGTGAATTTGATTTTATGTCAAACTATTTTTCAACATAATCCATGTTAACATCCAAGCATTTCTGACATTGGGAGACATTGATCTAGATCAGGGGATGGGGAACTTTTTTAGCCATTACCCCAAAATATATTTGTGTAAGTCAATATTACCCCCCTTATTTTGAAAAGGAGAAAATCGATACAAATTTAAATTAAACACTATTTATTGAATCATTTTACACTGAAACTGAAAAGTTTCATGAAAATAATAAATAATAGACAAACAAAATAAAGTTATCATTTTGGAACACAATAATTTCATTGAAAACTTTTATTCTAAGTTTTGGAGAAATTCCTTATTACCCCCAATAATTTCATTTTTACCCCAGTTCCCCGACCACTGATCTAGATGATCCTCTTGCCCAAGTACTCTGCCACCTGTTGCCTGAACCAGTTGGTGACAGTCTTGTGAATGTTGTCATTGGTCTGCATGCATTTTCCATCCATTCAAAAATTAATTTCAGAAAAAGATGAAAGTCAAAAGGTGTCAGGCTCATACTGTATGATAGATGGTCCAATATTTCCCACCAAACTTTTGCAATTGTGTTTTGCCACATTTTGAGCAGTGAGGACATCATTATGAAGCTTGCTCTCCCTTTGATGAATAATCAACACCATTTCTGCACATTTGCCTCATTTGTTACACCTTCACATACTTCAATTATCTGTTGATGAATTTTATCTAGACAAATGCTTTTGCATTTAAAAAATGAATCACTGACTATCTCACAATTGGCAGGGTTGATGATCAGCATCATTGAGAAAATGCTACTAAAAAATTGTGTGATGCACTGAAGAGCTCAGAGCTGACTGATAGGGTCACAAACACGTTAAAACATTCTCCACCAGATGGCAGCCCAAAGTATTGGCTTGTGTTGTTAGTATATGTAAATGATTCTTACTTTAAAAATGATCCTTGTCCATAGTCACCAAGTAACAAAATCATGTAGTTTTCTCATCTGTTTGATGTTTCTATTAGTGGATTCATTAATTTGTAATTACCTTCCCAGCTCTATTATATATCACAGAGGAAAAGTATGGCAATCAGTCAAAAAATGACCCCCCCCCGAGATTTTTACATTTCATTTTGAACTAAGGGACCTTGAAATGTCGAGAAATGCAAAACAATTTACAATTTGTTTTTTCTGTGTGTGTGTGTGTGGTGTGTGTGTGTGTGTGTGTACACTTGTGTTTGCCCTCTTTGAAGCTTCATAACTTCTGTGCTTTTTGTTGAAAATTTCTTAAATTTTGTAGGAAGTTTGTGTATTAGGGGGATTAATGCTATTAAATTTTGATGGTTAAAAGTCGACAAGAGGGGAGATAAAAAAGGTTCGTGTGTCATATCTCAAGTAGGTTGCTTTTTTTGTGCAATTTTTTATATGTGCAATGTGTTTTGTGCAATTATTTTTGTGCAGTATATCAATTTGATTGAAATTCATATACCGCACACAAAAAATCACACAAAACAAATCGCACAAATAAAAAATTGCACAAAAAAACACTGCACAAAAACAGATTTGAGTGTACAATTTCTTATAAAACCTATCCCAACCCATAAAATTAAGCTTTTTGTCATTTTATAGTAATTAAAAATATCAAATGTTTTTTTAAATAAAATATAACATGACGTCACAAAAATTTTAAATGCTGTCAGGAAAGTTAAGAAAAAAAATCCAGAAACGAGTTGCTTAATATATACCAGTGTTCTTTATGTTTTCTTCTTCATTTTTTCAACAACAACAACAAATGTCAGTTTTCTGAATTTCCTTTCCCAGCCCATTTTTATGACAATATCAGCATAGACACCTGCATTCCAGGCAGAGAGTAATGAAGACATAGATTAAAATTAAACCTGCAATAGAAGTTAAATTGTTTTGGCCCATGTACCACCAGGTATATCTGCTAGTACTAAATAAAGCAGTCAAATATATACAAACTTTCAGATAAAAGCTAAACTTATTTCTTCAAAATTAATATTTTTGTCCAATTAGCACATTCAACATTGTCCATATAATAAATTAAATATGACATTAATGATTACTTTTGTTGTAACACAAGAAGTTAAATTTTAAATATTTTTTATGAAAGAAATGAAAGTACATAACACTGATATGTATCATTGGAATACTGAGCAACAAAAAATTGTTTAAAATTATTTATAATTATTGCATATTCAGATTCCATTTTTTAAATCAGTTCTTTTTCTGTATTATCCAAAGATGAATAATTTTGTTACTAATTTCACATGCTTCAAATATCTGTGATGAAAAACATTCTGTAATTATTACAGAACACATTTCATGCAGAATATTGGGTGATACTGATAAAAGATACAACTAGTCATGATGGATAACAAGTGTGCAACTTGATTTTCAACAGATTGGAGATTGTACCAAAGGCAAAAGGTTCTATTATGAAATTTTGTGAACAAATAAAATCAAACTGTTTCAAAATATTTAGCAATTTCTGAATACAAAAATATCTGCAAATCAAGAAATCTGCACATTAATTATATTTCTTTATAGTCACTGACATATCAGGAAACAAAATGCATGAATCATTCTGTATCAAACTGCAGCAAATGCATTCATTCATCACAAGAACTTGTTTTAAGAAAATAAAAAAAATTTATGTAAAGCCAAACAATTACCAAATTATAGCAGGCTATACTACTACTACTAATTAAATGCTAAGTGATTTTGCATTAGAGGCAGGTATTAGGCACCATCTCTTGCTAAATTTTATAATTATAATTAATATTTTAATAATAATAATAGCAGTAGTAGTAATATAGTCCAATAAAATTCGACAGTCATTTGGCTTTAATATATAACTATCATGTTTGGATGTTTATAAAAGAAGTCGATTAAAATAATAATGACTGTTTAACTAAAAAGTCATTCATTATAATATATAATATGTTGCAATATTTATAAATTAAAATGAAGTTATCAATTCAGTACATTATGAAAAATTACAGTAGAGAGTCATTAATCGAAACCCCGGTAGTCGGAATCGCCGGTAATCGGCACGATTTTCAGTCGGACTGTGTTGTGCTGAATTGAATGTTTTTGATACTAAATTTACTTCTAAAGTATAATTTTCATGTTTTTATATTCTTCAATATATTTATTTTGTGTGTACAAAATAAAGAAATAATTTTTAACGATACGATAGCCTCGATTATTATTATAAAAATTTTCGTTAGGCTTAAATTCGACGAAAATTCAACATGAAGCGACACGCAATGGAGAAAAATTTGAACATCGGACAGGTTAATATATTTATTCGTACATAATCGGTAATCAGAACAAATCACTAATCTGAACAACCCCAGTCCCCAATTGATTCCAATTAACGACTCTCTACTGTATTTAATTTTCACAAATATGTATATACTGTATTTACTCGCATATAAGATAAGGTTTTTATTCACTTATCACAGCTTCAAATTCCTAGGTCGTCCTATATGCTCGAGCGAAAAATTCTTTGTGTTTTTGCAAATAATTTCTGTGAACAATGTATTTGCATTTTTTACCAGATGTCCTCCCTCCTGTATTTAAAAACATAAGTATTTTATCTAGGTCATTTTGAATCGTTCTTGTATATTGTCGAGAGTAAAGATGAATAGCAATAGAAAAAGCAAAGCTTTTGAATTGAATTCCAGATTGAAATTACAAAATCACATGGGAGCTCGATATAAGTTTTAATCCATTCCCACATGAAAACAGATGATTATTCGGAAATCAGAATTCGGAGGAACTCATAAGTGTAATTGATAAAGAGTGGATTTGACTTAAGAATTGGCAAAAAAGGGTTCCTGATTGTCCAACTTTACACGAACAAATTATGTTTTCAATTTTACAAGATTTTTCCTTAAAGTTTAAAATGCCAGTAATTTTTGTGGGATAATGTGTGCATTTACGTGCATTTGATATTTTATTGGTGATTAAACAAAATAAAATTAAATTGTATTAATAAATCTAATTTTCTTTAATTTGATCTTTAAAGTTAAACCTCATCCTACATGCAAGTAAATACGGTATTTTTTTTTAAACTAGTAACTTTTTATTAAATGATTTCAAATGATTTATTAAGAAACTGCATAAACATTTCACTGAGAATACATATATTTTTTTTCCACCAAAATAGTTGGAAAAGAATCTCAGTATTTTAACTATTCAATTCAGTAAATGCCTTTCACACTAATTATAGAGGCTCTGAATTTATGACATTTTGAATATAAGGTGGATCAATAAATACCCAGCTGAAAGCAACAACATGGAATATAAACATTTTGTTTTAACAGTAATTATTGTGGTTGTTTGAACATTTATCCCACTGTACTTATGTCTTGTTCAAAGAATGCATTGGGACACTGACGGAGCCAATTACAGACAACAACTTGCACTTTGGCATCAGAGGAAAATTGCCTACCTTAATTTTAAGCTCTCCAAAAGCATGAAAGTCATAGGGCAACAGGGGAGGTGCTCAAAGACCCCTATCCAAACTGCTGCTACAGCTAGCAAGACAAAGGTCTTGCTAGCACTGTTACAAAGAAAGAAGGCACTGTTACAAAGCAAAAATATTGCACTTGTGAGTTTTCTGAGACACCTGCACTGAATTTGCATTTGTAATACACACATTATAAATGCAACAACGATAATCAAAGATAGAGTAAGTATCATCTATTCTACTGATGTTTGCAGGTTGTTGCTTTTACTGGATAGAGATGACGATAGGTATTTCCACAGAATATTATCATCTTGCAAAGCCAAAAACGCGAGTGTCTTCAACAACAAGCCTGTCTGGAATTCAATCTATTCTTTGTTGAGAGAATGTGATATCCACTGTAAACACACTTTCCTGAAATGGAAATATTTGTGCACAGTACCAAAACTCAGTCCTACTGCAGCTGCATTATCCATCTGTTTGTGAGCCATTTCCATATTCTGTGGTTTGGCTGCAAGTTGCAGATGTTTCAATTGTTTTATTTGTTCTTCAAGCTTCTTGTCAATCCTTTGAGAAATTTTTTGCCCACATTTTAACCTGGGCAAGAATTAAGATGTATGGAGCTAAACCTGTTTCATTTGCAATGAGTCCACAAACTTCAGCAAGTAGCAACCTGATTACACCAAACTGCTCAATTTTGAATGGTTCCATTTTTTGTTGAAAACATGTAAATAACAGGGACTATAGATATTTACCTTATATAGGGATGTAAAGTATCTTTTGTACACTGTGCATTTGCATGCAAATTTTGTTCACACGAAACTTATTGGCTGGTTATTTATTGATCCACCCTTATAAATTCATTCTGAAATTGGTTCCTTCAATTTCAACAAAATTTTATTTTAAGATGTATACTTACCAAACTTTCTTGCAAGTTGATAAAACTGGTACCCTAGCAACAATCACTGAAGTATTTTTTGGAACAAGCGTTTCATCATCATCATAAACTGAAAAAATAATGCAATTAACTTTTAAAATTTTTTTTCAGAAAATTTTTAAAAATTTTTTATCATCAATTATAGAAACAAGATTTAAAAAATAAAAATTAACATTTCTGACTATTCTTTAAATCAGAGGCAGACAATCTTTCTACATTATAAACAAAATATTTTTAGCTTTCTACAGTTTATAGAATTACTAAAGTGGCATATAATTAAAAAAACTGTCAATTATTTATTGTAATGTTTATTCATATTATAATATATAAGTAATTTTATAAGTAAGTAAATGAAAACAAATTTAAGCTATTCCTTTACAGTTACTATTACAGTTATACATTTTTAATAAAATACTGTAGGCTAAAAATCAATCCATTAATCAACCTTCATTTTAAATCAAATCAACATTTTTCTCATCTTATTCATATAATTAATATATTTTTATATAGATAATCTATGGTAGCATAAAATTCAAATGTAAAAATTTTGTAGAACCAAAATAAAACCTGTATTAATATAAACCTGGCATTTTCAAAGTGGTGTTGAAAAGACAGCAATGATAAATATGCACTTAAGATATCTCAAGTACTTCATTTTACCTTCTTTTTTGAAATAGTTCCATTTCATCTCCATTAGTAGTTTATTTAGATGTAATTTTAAAATAAAATGGAAAAAGTAAAATATCCAAAACAGAATCTCCTAAATGTGTATTCATGCTAATTACTAACCCAAAAATAAATCATTAGTATAATATACAACCCCTGGCAAAAATACTTGAATATGATATTAAAAAAATTAAAATATAATGTTCAAAAGAATACTCATTTTGTTCATTGGGTTGTTAAGTGTTAATTACTTTAATTTCAAATGAATAAATCATTTTTCCAAAAAAAAAAAATTTACATTAAGCAGTATTGTAAAAAGTTTTTGAATGTGCAGGAAGTTAAAAAAAGTATTTGAACACTGCTCTAAATTTACAGATTTGAGTGTTCTAATTTGAATGAAAGAAGCCATTAGCTTTAAAAGATGTGTTTACATCATTTTCTAAGTAAACAGTGATATTTTACCTGTCTGCATAAACAATGGCCCCAATTAAAGAATTTAATGATGTGAGAAAACAAATTGTAAATTTTTTTTATTCATCTGCTATATAGCATTACTTAGCATAACATAACATTATTATCCCCACATAATAATTAATTTGTCCCACAAAAACATAAGTAACAAGTGACAAAAAAAACTTATTAAAGGAACAAGAGGTAAATTTACAAAAATGTATAAATTTATGATCTCTGTATAATTTATGTATAAACATTAAAAATTATAAAATAAAAACAAGATGTACTTTAGTACTGTATTTTTTTTATTATAAAGTATTTTTTTCCCACTGAAATTTAAAAAGTAATACCAAAAACTAAAAAGGACTTTAAATTTAAAGTTGTTGCAACAGCACAATAAAAGAGCAATGTCTAGATAAAGAAAAATGAAGGTTACAAAATAATAACATAAATTTTTAGTTTGTCTAGGAGAAACGTGAATAGAAGTATTATTTAGAGAACCATTTAATTACTAATAAAATAATAGGCGATTAAATAACTATTGTATGCAAAGAATTTTGAGAATCCAAATCTTATTCATACCATCTCATTTGAGTCAGTATAAGGCAGATGACCTAGACTGTAAAGGAAAAGATAACTCTTGCAAAGCACATTTGAAATTTTTAATAAGACAATGGCACTGCTACTATTCATAAAGGCAAGTAATAGTCAATCAAAGATTAAAAATTAGTGAAAAAGATCTTAAATGACCTTAAAATAGTGTGATGAAATTAATTATACTGATGCCAAAGATTCCCCTTTTGATAGCTATTTTTTACTTGTTTATTAATAAAATGTTTAAATGTTAATTTTTCTTTGAAAAATCACTCCAAAGTCACTATAAGAATAAACATTTGCTGCCCCATAAAACTTTCAGGACTGACATTTTCCAGGTGTAATCTCTATAGACTAAGCTTTGTAGACATTTTTAAAATCACACACATTTGAAAATGAATAACTTGGGTTTTTATTATAACCGATGATTTTAGATTATCAACACAGGCTATAATTTTAATACATGCACTTATTAGACATTGCATTCTATATTATTATGCATTAATATGCATTGTAGATGTGTATACATTTTACCTGTTGTATTCACAGAATTTAATTTTTTCCTTTATCCTTACAAATCAACAATATAATCTAAACAAAAAGACTCCAGTGGCAAAATATCACAAGAAAGTAATGTCCAAAAATGGAACTGAAGTGCTAAATGCAGGAGAAATTCAGCAGCTATGGTTGGTTGCACTTGCATTATAAACAAATGAGACAGCAATTAAAAATGCGAGTTTTATTATGAATTTTTTAATTACTCTATTTTTTAAAACATTCATTCTTTCAATATTCATAGCAGCTTTGGAAAAAAAAATTTTCATAAATATGCAGCTTATACTATAACAGCAAGTTTGCACATTGGTATTTTCTGTCATAAAATACTTTATCGTAACCTTATGGGAATGTTAACACTGTAAACAGTCTCCTGTACATGCTTATGTCATAAAATAAGATTGTAACGGTAGCCAATCAGCAATACATGGATTATAATCAGAACATATATCTAAAATTAGCTTTGGAACATTATTGATATTAAAGCTAATTCAGCTTTAATATCAAAAATTAAAATTAAGGTTTAATATAAGCATTTCTGTTTGTTAAAAAGTTTTGCTAATTCTGTTTGTTAGCATATCTTTGCATAGATTTATAAACAATGTTATTTTTAAACTTTTTCATATCAAAGATGTCCGACACTTGTATGACATTCATATTTGATCATTACAATATTTTGTAATCAACAATTTTGCTTTGTTTCATTACTTTTTGAAGTTACTGTATGATAATCATCTGTCATCAACCTTGTTCTCAAAACTTAACATTTAGTAAATGTAACAAGTTCTTGCACAAATACCATCTATGATGTTTAACATTACACTATTTGTAAACTTTTAAGCATAATGGGAAATACCAATATGCAAGCTTGCTAATCTTTCATAAAAAGATAGCATTTCTATATTTACTCTTCTGAAGAATCAAAGATTAATCTATAGAACAAACTGAAGTGAGCAGAAACTGATGTACTTATAAAACTTGTAGAATCTTTCAGTTAAACAAAAGAATTGATCAGTAGCATAAGGCAAGATTATAAGTTCCACGATTCCAAAAAATCCCAGCACCAGAACTTAAAAAGTTGATTAAAAGCAAAGATGTATATATGTATGCCATTTTACCAAGTTATAGTTAAGAGAACTTAAAATTTTATAATTTAGTCTATTTGGGGTGTAAAGTTTTATACAAACACTCTGAGAAACTAACTATAAAATATTCTTTTAATCCAAGAATGAACCAATACCATATTACCCAGTACAAGGTTAAAAGATAATTTTTATAATCTTAAAAGTGTACATGTACCAAATAGCAAGACAAAATAAAGGTGGTATGTAGAATTCTAACAAAAATCTCAAGAAGAAATAGCAGTTAGCATTTAAATTTTATACTATTTATAATGTTTAGTCCTTGCCTGTTATCATCCTATTTTATTAGAGATAAAAAAAATTAAAATTCAGAAAATACATACAACAGAAAAACCAACTATTTCTAACATTGTCAAATATTAAAATTATTGGTAATTCAAATTATTAAATTTATTCCAAACTTCTCATATTATTCTCCTGGAAATTCATATTTAAATTATTGTAAACAGTTAACTTTCAATAACAGGCATGTAAACATTTTGATAAAAAGATGTTACTATTTTTAAAAATTTTAATTCCAAAATTTCTTTTTATTTGAGAAACTATTAATTCTACAATTAAACTAAGTAAATGATCTTACTCTAGCACTCATATATAGTTGAGTCCAGTTATCTAGAAGTTGATATAGATGATCCCTCTTGACTGTAAAATCTTATATCAACACTTTTGTACAAGTTCAAAATATTGACACACAAAAAACTTTCCATCATTACTTTATACAATTTAATATATTTCTCTATTGGAATTATTATTGAAAAGCTTTATGCAAAACTTTTTCAAATTTAAATTATTTTTTGTCATGCTATAGTTCTACTATCCACAAGTTTCCAGAAAAAGTTTACGTATTTTCCCATACTGTATAGCACCACCATTAAGATACTGCAAGAACAAAGGAATACTGCAGAACTGTACAATTGAGAATATAATTGATTTTGAAATGACTACAAAATATTCGTTCATAATGATCACTTTGTTAGTAATTATAATTTAAAATTAAAAAACTCTTATTAAAGTATTTTCAAAAGTTTAAATTTTTTCTAACAAACCAAAAAAAAGCATGCTACTTGTATAGTAGGGAAATATCTTAAAACTAATAAAAATTCAAAGTAAAATTAAGAAAACCTAAATCCTATTTTTTTTAATTTTTTCTCTCTAGAAAATAATTGGTAAAATTGGCTTCTATAATTTTACTAATATTCCACTGTTACTATCCATCAAAAGATATTTATATTGCCATTTAATTTATAAAGTAGCCTAAAAATTCACAGAATTAAATCTAATGCAAAGTTTTCACATTTTTGCATAGTTTCTTCTACAAACTTGTATTTTCTAATTTATTTTCAAATAGACAGTTGTCTGGTGAGATTGCAGATGTGAATGATGCTGTTAAAACCTTAATAGAGCTGTAGAGCATGTCCATAGGAGTCAAAGGAAAGAGGAAACAAAAAGTCAAAGGAACATACCTCTAATATGACCCTTCACAAGATATAGACCTCCAAAATATATAGCTTAAAGCTTACTCCCAAGTGCTATGGGGGTCACGCTGCATGCTCTGCTAAGACTGTTGCATGTTTAACAGTCAGTATAGCACAGTGATCAGACATTCTAATGATACTCATCAGCAACATAACAAATAATAAGAACGAAAAGTCCAACACCTGATCGTTTGAGAGACATTTGCATCTGAACGTGAAGCCCAACAGTGGGAGTTCCAGTTACCATCTTGCTTGTGGGTGTCATTGTGAGATTCTGGGAGCAATTTGCAATTAATTAATTAGATTAATTGTAACACATAATTGTAACATGGAAAAACCCAGGTCACCACGTCTTCAAGTCAGATAAACAGGAGATGATCAAATATCCTAGGAAGATCAACAATCACTTTCTTTGTTTTGGGAAAAGTTCTAAGATATATCCCAACACTTAATTGTTGATGCATGGAAACATTGACATTGTTTAAATTATACGGTAATAAGAGTTGCATCACCTGGCAGAGAGTATCAACAAATCTGCCTGAACTGTCATTTTCTTATGGCTCTCAATGGCCAACTGATGGCACATCTAGAAAGTATTGTCACAACAATAGAAGTCCCCTAACTCAATTCCCACACTCGGTAGGATAAAAAGGACGTGAACCAATCTTCGGAGTGGACACACCTCAAAGAGCGGATCAAAGCTCTTGCCTTGCCAGCTCTCATCTCCCATCACCTCCGATCACAAGAATCACCAACCAAGAAGATATCAGACCAAGTTGGAGGTATTATAATTGAATGATTCATGTAAACTCTCTCTTTTACAACTTAGAGATAAGTGGACAGCTAGTAGATATAGTGTACCCCTATAGATGTATAGATGTATTAGCAAACTACCGTGTTAATTGTGCCTGTTTGTAGTAGTAGTGCAATAACTCTAGTGTAATCATTTTATTTAGCGTATTAAACTTGTTATTTGTTAAACTGATAACCTGTCATTATTCAAAGAATGGACCCTATCGACTTATCCACTTACTTCTCACCATTCCATGTTTAGATATAGCCCTCCCTTTGTTTACTCTACTCTTCTTAATTAAAGGTCGACAGGGTAGAGACATAGAAGGAATCATGTGTCATATCTCCAGAGTAGTAGGACTTAATATTTTATTCATTATTAGTGTTCACAATTTTTTTTATAAAACTCCTCTCTACCCTCAAAATTAAGCATGAGTTCTAATACGAGCACAGACAGAAAAGGAAATCTTACAAAATTTAAAGATGATTTTTATAATGCACTGGAAAAACTAAATCACACTGACCATTTTTTTTTTAAATTTGGATGTTAAAACGGCAATACTGCACTATCCAGACATTATCCAAGATACAGCATTGCCACCAAGCCAAGTCTCAATAGAGCATTTATTTTCTGCTCTTAAAATTATTAAATCCAACTTAAGAGCTTCTATGAATGCTGACTTAATAGGAGCATTCTTTTTTTAAGAAGTAATTCAGTTTATAACGGATGAAAAATAATAAATTAATCAACATGGCAAAATAAGCAACCTTTTTCTTTACTAGTTTAAACGTTATTTTTCTTATTTTGGACTTACTTTAATGTACATGCATACTTATATATTATGTACAACATTTCTATTAAACTAATTTATTTGTGTACAAATGTATTTATTGTTTTTATTTATACATGCTTACCATATACCCATTGCCTCCATCAAACAAATCAATAAATATGAATTTATATATTAAGTAAATGTGGCAAATTTTAATGTTTAATTAATTTTTTTAAATCGTTTTATTTCATCTTGTTTAAAAAAGTGATCAGAATCATCATCATTATTACTTTTCCAGCTGTTATACAGTATAAGCTATAACAAAGGAAAATAATGACAGTCAGTCAAAAAATGACTTCTCCAGATTTTCACTCTTTTGGACTTGGAAAGCCTTGAAATGTAGAGAAGCACAAAAACATTTAGGGTCTTTTCTGTAGGCACAAATGTTAGAATGTGTGTATGGGGGCACGATTTAGTTCATTTCGAAGCGTAAAAACTTGTGTTAATCCATCCAATTCAAAAACCACACAAGTTATTAAGCTTCAAACAGGGTGAAAAAATTGTGCCCCACATCCATACACACAGAAAAAACCCTGAATCTTTTGCGTATCTCAACAATTCAATGTGTCCTGAGTCCAAAATTGTAAAAATTTGGGGGGGGGGGGACATTTTTTGACCAATCATTACACTTTCCCTATGTTATATATAACAGCTGGAAAAGTAAAAATTATCAAATACACGTTTATATATTGACTATGTCATTATTTAGAGGAGTCTTTTAACTCTGGAATAAAGAAGTTTCTACATTCTATCTTTATTATAACTGTATTTATTGAAGCCGTTATTCTGAGGTCACGTGATGACATCAGAATTCCCAGCCCTATTTTGTTAACAGTCCATCCCTGGTTGGAGTCTGTAGATTTTTACATAACTCCACAGCCCTGAAGCCAACCACTGCATAATATCTACCTGAACTGGTTTTATAAGGCATGTTTGTTGTCAATGAAAAACCAAATATTGCAGACCTACACTAACAACTAGCAGTATCTTAATAGCTGCCAAGACATGCCCTCATGTGGCAAAATTCATAAACAGGTTTTGGAAACTTATGAATACAAAGGCTATTCTGAAAGTAAAGATACAAATGGAGTTATTAAAAAAATATATAAATTTGTTTACAAAGTAAAGTGATAAACTTGTTTTCAAATCTTATTAGCTATTTTTGACATCAATGCTATTGTTGTCAAAGTATTTTTTGAGCCAGGGCACAAACTTTGAATACTGGGGTCATAGAATTCTATTGCCTTCATCCATAACAAGATAGTGACTCCTTTTGCCTGCTTGTCATTGTCAAACTTCTTGCTAAATAGATTTCTTTAAAAAAAAAAAATTGATGATAATCACTGGGAACCATATCAGGCTGTGAGCAGGATGATATAAAACTTTCCATTTAAAACTCTAAGTCAATTGCTGCATTGTTCTTTTCTGTTTGCATGCCCTAGGCATTGTAATGCAAACAAGCAGATGTAGTGTCACAATCTGTCTTTTGCTTTGGATTGCACATCTAAGCCTCTTCAGTGTCCTACAATATATTATAACATTTAAGCAGCAGGAGTTATAAAATCAACCAGGAGAACTTCCTTTCATCCCAGAAAACTGTTGCTACAACTTTCTTCCCTGATCTTAATGTCTTGAAGTTTTCTAGATGGAAAAATGAGGGTTTTTTTTTTTTTTTGGTGTATCCACTCTACTGACTATATACTCACTGGGGTTTGGTTTAAAAAAAAACCTGTTTTGTCTATTGTCACTGTTCAGAAACTCGTCATTGTGCAAGAAATGATAGGAGAAGCAAAATCAGTTTTGCATATTGTCTTAATTTATCTCTTACAAAACCAGAATTTACACTAATTTTTAATCTTGTTTATAAATGTACACATTTATTTCATTTACTTAATTAAATATACTTAAATAGATAATTTAAATTTCATAATTCATGTTTTTCAGAATGATATCAAAAGATATAGTTAAGTTTTTGATAGATATTAAAAAAAATTTTGATTTGAAATTTCATTGCTGTTTTTACACATCAAGAAATATGACTTACAAATAAATTAATGATTAGAAAATGATAACATTGTTTTAAATACTATTATAGAAATAGATTGCCATTTTAGTTCTTAACTTTAAACCTTTAATTCTAAATAAGTACTTTTCCTAGTACAAACATAATATAAAGAAATTAATAGAGGAACTATTGGTTGTAAAATTTACGTATTATATAATAAGTTAACAATTAGATTCTTTCCTAAGTGTATTTTCAATAATTAATTTTTACTTGCAATTACAGTAATGTCTGCTTATCACAAACCTGTACAGACTGTCATAATTGGTTCATTATAATCAATGTTCATTATATCAGAAATAAAACAGTAATTTTGAAAAACTAAAGTTTAATGTCTCAAAGATAAAATATAAATTATTACGTAGGAAGTTGTCTGTTAAAACATCAATATAAATGCTCATGGTTACTTTAAAAAATCTGTAAGATTTGTTTGTTGATTTTTGCTAGTTGCATAGCATCCTGTAATATAACAGTTCCTATCTCAGCAAAACTACTTAAAATATTTTGTGACATATTATGCATTTGTAAAAACTCTTGAACAACAATAGTGTTTTGCAAAATTTTAGAAATTGACATTATCAGAATGTTGACACCATCTATGTACGTTGTATCATTATCGTCATCCTCACTAATTTCATTTTTTTTGGAAGACAAGCTATATCATCACCATCAGTCAAAAGTTTCCTACTAATAATACTGTCATCAACCCTGACATATTCTTCAAAATCATAGTCAGAAAATCCATCCAAAGACTGCAGAGGGAGCACATCTTGAAAATCTTTTGTTTCATCATTTGTAAGTTTACTTTTAAAAAGTTTGTTGAATCAGAATGTCTTCATCTGAATCAGAATCTTCTCCATTAGTTTGTAGAGAGCCATCATGTCAAAAACAATTTGTTTGCATCAATACATTTTGCCATGCCAAACGGATGAAGTTTATTGCATCAAAAAGATTTATAGAAAACAATTCTTTGCTATTATCTATAGAAGTTACCATTTTCAATAGTAGAATTTGTCGACAGCTGCTCTTTAAGCTATGCATAACCCCTTGATCTAAAGGCTGTAGTTTTGAACTTATATTGGGCAACAAGAACACTATAGTCTATCGCAAGTTGGTACCTACTGTAAACAAAGATTTTGTCGTATTAATCCATCGGAGATTTTCATTGGTCAAATCACAATTAGAAGTGGCTAGATACGTGTTGACCAGTTAAGCCCCTTTCTCTGCATGTGTTAAAGTAGGTCAGAGTGGTCACAATTTAAAAATTATCGAGATAATAGTTAGAAAAGTTGTTATAGCCTGCTTTAACATTTTTACGTAGCCATTTAAATTATTTCCATCGTTTAAATACAGTTTGCCAAAAATTATTATTAAATATATTTTATTAAGACTTACACAAAGCATATTTATAATTTTGTAGTTGAACAGACTTCAGAATCTTTATCTACACAACTATTTTATTAAATAGATATAAAACAAAACAAATTCTCCGGCAATCCTTAAAAATCATATGCAAACCTCTAAAGGAAAACGTTACTGTAATGTATGAATTTATCTATGTGATATTTATATAATTAAAAACTTTTTTAAATAATTACAGTGTAAACTTACCTTATTAATCATCTGTATCAGAAGATAGTTGCTCAAAGTAATCATTTATATTGCTTTCGTCACTACTTGTGTTCAACTGAATAATCAGTTTTTCTACGACAGTTTCTGAAATCTCATCAAATTCCCACATTCGTTGTTGTTCTTTTTCTATATGTTCAATACATTTTCTCCATCATTCTTCAGTTATTTGTTCGATATATTTGATTTGTTTTATTCATTAAAATTCGCACATCCAACAGTTTGAATGTTGTGTTGTGTGATGTAACCTTTCATATCTGCCCATATCAATTTGATAGGATTTAAATTACAATGACATGGAGGTAAACGTAACACATCAACACCTATTATTTTGGCCATTTCGTCAATAATATATTTAACGTATTTATGTTTTACAATTTATCTTTTTTAACAATATCCAAAAGTTCTATTTTTAACATTTTGTCATTATGACAAAACCTATTTTTTCCAACTACAATTAGGAACCTTCTCAATTTTAGCTGAGTGATATGGAGCATTGTCCATGACCACAGCAGCATTACTTTCTAATTTTGATAATATTTTTCAAACCATTTTTTGAAATTATTGCCATCCATTTCTTTGTGGTAATATTTTGTTGACTTTGATTCAAATTCATATTGATCACCATTAAGAAAACCTGTATTGCTGTCTATATGAAAAAGAACTATTCATTTTCCCTTTCCAGAAGGATTTTTTAATCCAGTAGATTGTCCAGACATAAAAGCTTTGCAAGATGACGTAATTGAACAATCCTTCCATACTTTATTCTTGGTATGGCCCACATTAATCCACGTTTCATCCAAATAGTAAATCTTACAGCCTAAAGAATGCATTTATCTTATTTTTCGTAGATATTGTCTTCGCCATAAAATGATACAGTCTCTTTCAATTAATCTACTATTTCTATTACAGTTTGTATATTTAAAATTAAGTAATTTTAACAAATTATATATCGTGGATCGAGTAAAGTCTGGTAAATCTGGATCATCATTAACAGCCTGTAATACCTTATCTACCGTAGGTAATTCATTTAAAAAATAAAAATTGTGTACTTTACCTCTAATGGCACATTCTCTGAATTCGTCGTATTTGTCAACAAGTTGAGAATGCTTACGGGTTTTTAAAAGTGTTATTTACCATTAGTAAAATATTCTTTGCGAATTCTGTAAATGCTCCTTTCTGATATCTCTGTTGTCTTTGCTACCATTTTCACTATATCCTTCACAGACTTCTGGATTCATTTCAGTTAGAGAATTAAACAAATTTAATACTATTTGTTTATCCGAGCTCCTCAACGATTTTCCTTGTTGATGTTTAATGGTATTTACATTCAAGTTTTCCATTTTTGTAATTCGACAACAAACAGTTTGAAATAATAATAGTTATTGTAATGAATGGAAAACGAAACCAAGACATTATAGTGCGCATGACTGGAAAAAGTTTATTTTTAATGATTCACAATGTGCAAATATTCATTAAAATAATAATTCAACAAATATGAAGTAATTATATTTATAATCATTGCTAAGTGACTAGTATTTCATTAATGATTTTATAAATAATGAGCAACTATTTTCTATGGACAAATGAGATGCAATGCAGTTTCTAATTGATGGATGTTGGTTTAAGCCAATAAACAAAGGGAGGTGTGTCTTAGTTTGTTTACAGTATGTGCCAAGTTAGGATAAATAGACTATAGTGTCATGCAATGTCTATTCTTGATGTCAAGATGCACTGGGCAGTTGTCAATCAATAATAAAACTTGTTTCTTCATCCCATTCCCACAGTTTGCCACAGAAAATGTTAGAGATCATCCAAGCTCTTTAGTTAGATTCGTAGTTTACCAGTAGCCATGGATTTTTGAAACATCTTAGATTTTTTGATTTCTAATAATTTTCTCTTTTCTGTTCCCATCAGATTTGCTGCTAGTAGAATAGTAATTCTTATTTCAGATAACTTTCCTCTTGCACAGTTTTCTCATTTTAATTTCAGCACCCTATTTGGTGTAAGCTTATAAAAAAGACTTGTTTCATCTGCATTAAAAATATTATAATCTTGGAAACTCTAATTTTTGGCCACTTATTTTGCAACCAGTCTTCTATCATGTCCATATTTATTGCAGCTGCTTCTCTAACAATTTTTCAGCTTCCAATACTATGTCTTCTATTAAATCTCTCAATCCAATTTCTACTGCATTTAAACTCTATACTCTTTTCCAATTTGCTTCCCAACTCTTCTACTTTTGACAGTAATATAGCACCACTAATAGTAATGTTTTTAAGTCTCTATTGAGAAAACCATTTTAATGATGATTGATCAAATTTGTCATGAGCAGGTTTTCTAAGCATTTTAGTATTTCAATTATCACATTCAAAACTAGTAAGTATTTTGTCTTTTTCCTTCCAAATGGTAGCAACTGTCAATTTAGTTATATTCACTTCTTTACATAATTTGTTTTGCTTTACACTGCTTTCAAACTTTTTAATAATTTCATATCTAGTCTGTAAAGTAAATGGCTTAAGATTCTGTTTACACTGATTAGCACTTAGTCATCATATTTCACAGAGATGTATGCACAGTACTTCATAATTCCTACTTAGCGAATGGCAAGAGTTGATATGCCTGAAGATTACACAGTTATTCTTTATAACCAACAGCCATGAACCGAATTTTTCTAACCAATAACAGTATAAATTTTAAATTTTGTGATGGTCTGGTTCTCAAATTTGAAATACTGTATTTACAGTTGAAATTTTCTAGCCAATGAAAAGCACACTTTCAATTTTCAAACTTTCAATGGGAGGGAAATTGAACAAAATCATTTAACTGTTAATAACAGATGATAAATAACATTTAAAATTTAAATTACAGAACTAACAAATGAAAATTCTTGACAGTGTAAATTTTTAAAGTCATTGTTAATAAGCCAGTAGATAAAACTAAGACAATACCTTAGTGAAGAAAGAAAACTAGTAGAGAGGGTATAAAAATTTAGATTTGTAATAAAAAAAATTACATTCTATTATATTAAATTACAGTCAAACCTGTTTTTATGCGGTCTTTTTTAACGCGATTTTTTATTTGTGCAGTTTTTTTGTGTGATTTTTTATTTGTGCGATATAGTTGGAGACTAGTCTCATGCGTTTTGTCATGTCTCACGTTGACTTATTATAGCTAAATAAACTTATTATAGCATAAATGAACTTATTATAGTAATATTATTGCATGAATATGCGAAAAATGAAATAATTTATTTTTTAAGTCAACAAAACACCACCTGGACAAAAATATGTAAAACAGACGATAGACAAGACGATGCAGTCAAGTGCTGACATCTGTTGTCAATAAATTCTGTCTGTTTTAATTACGTTAATTAAACCTTCAAAGTGCTTTCACATTCCTGGACCATTAAGATAAGATTCATTTCAAAGTGTAAATTGAAGGTAAATGTACTGTATTATTTTTTCTATTTAGATATAAAATTTTAGGATTTTTATTTTATGTTTAGACATAATCCCTGAATTCAAACGAACATCAAACAAAAAAACTGGAGGAATGTACTTCATCTAACATAACCTTAATTGTTCCAGTTAATCACGTTCATACTTGTTCAAACGTTTTCGACCCAACACTGGGTCATCTTCAGGCAATCGTTGTAATAAAATAAACCAACGTGCGGAATTGGAACGTTCAAATCGAATCCAGTCCGATTCAAATTACTATCAAACCATTTGATAGTAATTTGAATCAAACTGGATTCAATTTGGAGGCATTTTTATTCATGAAATAAAGCTAAAAAGGTAACAAAAAGAGAGGCATTGTTTTAAGAGTCAAGAACAGATTAATCCATTTTATATTGTTTCATATGGAAAAATTTGTTTCAGTAATAGAACAAATTGGATTTCAAACTTTTAGGAATGAATTAATTTTGAAAACAGAGTTTTGATTGATTTGACAAAGTATTGTGTACATTCATCACATCGTATAACATGCTCCTTGCGAGTCCTAAATTTTTCCACTACCAAAATATTTACTTCATTGTGAATCCTTTCTAACAGCTCAGCCTTATGCAATATTACTATATTCTTATCCAAGGTGGTGATTGGGAGATAATACAATGTACCACAATACTGAATGTGCTTATATTCTTGAATTTATTCTCTTAAGTATTTCAAAGTAGCTCCCACAGATTCTGATAACTCATCCACAGTTTGGATATGATAAAATTGATAGAATTCATACTGGAGAAAATCTCATTAATAGAAAAATCAAGAGTTTCCACAAGGAGCTTGTCTCAATGGAATCAATATGCATTAGGCTATGTCACTAGAGAATGTAGAAATGGCTTGCATATATAAATTAGTAATTTCTAGTTTCCATATTTGAGGCTTAGATTTAGTTTTTTCTTAGCATTTTATTTGCCACGATGCTTTTTTTTTATTTCATAATGTTAATTCTTTGAAGTTATTGGTGTATTATGTAAGCTTTATCTCTATAACTATGGTATTTGGTTGAAATTCAAATTCTAGATACATAAAGCTGGCTTATTAGCCAAAAATGTTAGCATTTTTGGTTTTATCCTTAACTTCACAAGCAGTTTTGTTTCCTTCAAATATATTTGTTGTGAAGTATGCATATTATTTAATTATATTTTTATAAATTTATGAGCTAGATTAAAAAATTAAATATTGAATGTAATTTAACAGAATATAAGAAAAACACTATTTTTATGTTATAATGCAATTTACTACAACAGTAAACGCTTCAAAACATTATACAAATACCAATAACTACTTTAATTAAAGAATAGAAAATAAAAACAAACATTTTTGGCTAATTTGCCATTTTTAGACTCAACATAAAAAAATTTAACTGCAAGTTATATTTTTTTGTCAAGTATAAAAATGTTTGTTTTGAATAAATGTTTGCTTATTTATATTATCTGAATTCACAAAAGTTGGAACTGTTGATCAAAAATAAAAACATGCCAATTGTACTCACTTCAATACACAAATTTTAATGTAAACACAAACATTTTCAGTCACATTTAGTTGATTTATAGAATGGCTCTCTTATCTGATAAAGGCTCCTAAATGTAGCCAAAAAATGTTTGTGCTTACATTAAAATTTGTCTGCTGGAGTCAAGTATGATTAGTGTGTTTTTGCTTTTTTATTTTGTGTTCTTCAATTAAAGCAGTTATTTGCATGTATTAAATATAATGTACTGTACATTTTGAAATTAAATATAATTATTTTCATTTAAAAGGTGAGATCAGTATTCAACTATATGTGTTATTAAACATTTTAAGTTTTAATGTCAAAATATGAAAAAAATAATCATGTCATCATATGTAATGATCACATGATTAAACATATATCAGTACAAATTCTTAAAATTATGAAATATAATGTTAAAATCAAATGTAAAGTTTCCATAATACTGTCATTTGTAAATAATTTAGATATATCTTACCTTCCTTTGTCTGAGCATTTGTTATTTGAAGATCAAAATCTGCACTTTTTCCAATTTTCTTTTGTTGCATAATAGATTTTTTCAGATCAGCAACAGATATATGTAGCCCGTCAAAAGTTACAGTATCAAAGTCCAAGCTACTCTTGAATTTATAATGAACAGACATTTCTATATCTTTTTTAAATGATCAGGTTTGTATCATTAACTATTCATATCTCATTAAAACAATCTGAAATGTTTCTAGATTTCTGAATTGTTACAAAATATTTTGGGAAAACTGGAATTTCTATTTAAACAATATCTTTTAAAAACTGAGATACTTTTGGAAGTTACAATTTGTATTAAAGTATATCAAAAGTATAAAATATATCTTTAATAATAAGCTAAAGATAATAATGAATCACTTTCATTATGAAAATATTGAAAATTTTTATTAAAAAAAAATTACAACTGATTATACAATTCTGAAGTATTTAAATACGGCATATTTTCTATATTTTATTTGAAGTTATTTATAATAAGAATGCAAACCTGAAAACAAAAAAGAAAAATAACAAAAATTAGAAATGTTTTCTAAATTATATTTTAATTTATTTAAAATTTTACAAATTAAAAAATTTCAAATTATATGAATTTCATAAAGAAATATATTTTAACAAAACATAATACAATAGATTCTCTAAAATCTAAGATACAAGAATGATTTATATAGTGTAAGTATATGCCTAGTAATTAGTAATTAAGTGTAATGTATGTCTAGTAATTAGTATAAGCTATTCAGTATTTATGAATTTAACGTCGTCTGACACTAATATATGTTACTCAGTATAATTTTACATTTATTTTTCACTATGAATTATTTGGATTTTCTTAAAATTATTTCTTCAAATGTGGTTGAAATGATGATAAAATAAACTTAAAACAACATTATTAATAGCATTGGCTAATATTTTATCTTTTTTAAAAATTATAACTTAAATACTAATGTTTTATATTCAAACGATCCAGTAAGAAAATATATCTTATTAGAATATTTGAAAGAACCATAGTAACTAAGAACAGTTAAGAAACATTAAATGATAACTTTAAAAATCTAGCAAAGTAAATATAGTGTAAAGTTCATACATTATTTCTCCTATTTGATATTTTAAATCAAAACATCTTTCTGTTTAAAGAAAAATAATTATAATTACAAAATAATAAAAAAATAAAAGAAGTTTTTTGAAACTAAGTTTTTGTTCTTAAAGAAGCAACAACAATAATTTAAAATTAAGATAAAATAAAACTGATAAAAGTGATCAACTGTATTTATCTGAAAATTTTATCATTTAAATTGAATTTAAAAAACAAAACAATATTAAACACTATTGTGACAATGACAGCTGAGAATGAACTAGAACAGACAGGAATAACACTACAGGCTGATGCAACAAATGAGGGACATATATCATAAGCCACTTACATTCCTTAAGTGAAATGATTTGATTAGATCAACGGTTCAACCCTTTTTCATTAGCATACTCTCGTGGCATTTCCAACTTCCCAACGAGCAACACATGCACGAATCTCGCACTGCCTGTTTGTAGAGCGTGTTGCCATTTTGAATTTTATTTTGACATTGTTCTTGGTCCCGAGTACCTACAAAGTCTGGTTTTTTTCTTATTCATGCATGATTTGAGCACCTAATACTCTGAGCCAAATTGCAACTTCTGACATGTACTCCTTCATACCTCTAAACTGGTAACACAGCAGGCAGTATGATTTTATAAACAAGACATAGTCTTGTCAATAAAAATAAAAATACTGAATAAATAATGAAAAAAAAATACTGCTTATAGAGAAAAATCTGGAGAAACTAGCAATATCCTTTTCCTTGCTAACAATAAAAAATACTTTTATAAACAAAAAAAATGCTTTTTTCAAAGAATATGTGGGGATATTGTTGAGAGATGATAATAACAACAACACACCCCACCATCAAAAGACCATAGCATAAATCACTAATCACGCATAATGGTATCCCCACTATCATTGACCGACTGCACAACATTTATTCATCTGTTGCATTATACAATCAGCAGCATAAGTTTTTATTTCTATTTTTGCATTTTGAAATGTATAATAAAGTTTGTGATTTTACAAGGAACATTTTTTACCTAATAATTTTTTATTGTTATTAATTTGTGATACATAGTTATTATGGCAGAAAAAATAATACATTAACTTTTTTCTGTACTCCTAAACAACCTATCGCGTACCCCGGGTTGGAAATCACTGAATTAGATGATAATTCAAAACTCAGCAATCTAATGTCCCCAAACATATATTTTAATACTTTAACAAATTGTTTTTATAATACGACAAAAGAAAAATGTTTTTAAACATTTTCAATACAAATACAGTAGAGAGTCATTAATCCGAACGATTTTCAGTCGGACTGTGTCGTGCTGAATCGAACGTTTTTGATACTAGATTTACTTCTAAAATGTAATTTTCATGTTTTTATATTCTTCAATATATTTATTTTGTTTGTACAAAATAAAGAAATAATTTTTAACGATACGATAGCCTCGATTATTATTATAAAAATTTTTGTTAGGCTTAAAATCGACGAAAATTCAGCACAAAGCGACATGCAACGGAGAAAAATTTGAACATCGAACAGGTTAATATATTTTTTCGTATATAATCAGTTATCCAAACAAATCACTAATCCGAACAACCCCAGTCCTCAATTGATTTGGATTAACAACTCTCTACTGTAGTTATAAATAAAAAATGAAGATATTTGGAATTTTTTTAGTAACACACATTTTGTAAGAATTAATTAACTCTGCCTGGGTAAAAGAGAAAGATTGGTGTTAGGAAGGGAATCCAGCTAAAAAAAATAATAATAAAGTAAAAGTTCTCACAGATGCAAATACAATGGAATGAAGAAACTAGAGTTACAATATAACTGTAAGCAACATATATGAGTTTTGCTGGCTCCTGTAGAAAATGAACAAGAGTTATCTTATCAAGAGCATTCATGACTAATGAAATTAGCTCAAGACATGAGTAGGAAATGGTACATATTAAGATGGGTACACTAAATTTAGACTATGACTAAAACTAGAGAAGTGGTTGGCATGGTAAAAACAACAAATTAGCAATTTTCTGTATACAGGAAACAAATGAAAATTGGCTGGAGAGGAATACAAATTGTACTTCTGTGTTAATGAAAAAGAAAATGGTGTCATAGTAAAACAAGTAGAAAACACACACATTAGAAATAGACAATTTAATTATACAGTTTGACCTAAGATAGATAGTTGTATTTAAAATGCTATTAGTGCCACCCTCTAAGTTTGTAGTGATAGAGAGCAAAGATAACTTCTGGGCAGAAACAAACTCCATAATACAAGACATTCCTACCAATAAAAGGCTATTTGTGTGATGTGACTTGAACACACATGTGAGTGAATATAACACTGCAACTGAGTGCACAAGGCAAATATGGTGCAAGTCTGAGAAACAAAAAGAATGCAAGAAATATGAACTTTTCCAGTGACTATAAATCTAGTCATACTAAACCTCTTCCAAAAGAAGACAAAACCAACCTATCATCTACACCAGGAGTCACCAAACTTTTTTCACAGTGGGCCAGATAACAGAGAATGATGAATGGGCCACACAACCATTTTGTTCAATATAGTATACTGAATACACAAAATATAGATTTAATTACACAAACACGATTGCTGCAGCAAGCTCATAATCACTTTTCTTAGAAACTTCATTGCAGGTACTTACACAAAAAGCACTTCGATATCCAAAGTCACAAAAAGTCGCCAAAGTTTTCATTTCAGATTTTCCTAAAAATTATATTACTGTCAAATGCAAAAATCAGATTGGACCAATTTTGGCATTTTTACTTACACTTAATTTAATTTTCTCTATATGATAAGTTCATTTACAATCTATGATATTTTCATTTAAATAATTATATTCTCGCTCATTTGTGGCACAGTGTGGAAGCGGACTGGATGAAATGACTTCACGGGCCAGATCTGACCTGTGTAGTTTGGTGACCCAATCTACACGCATGGCAAAAAAAAGATCCCGAAATGATGGCAATTGAGTAAAGACAAGAGTAGGGTTTCTAACTGATATTGGAAAGATAGAGTAGATGTACCAGTTTTGGCCAGAAAACAAATTAACTTAAAAATATAATCACAAATGAAACAAACTTTTATTGTTAACTGTTCACACAGTTAACAATAAAAGTTTGTTTCATTGGACAGATTTGAATGTGTGGTGATTATATTTTTAAGTTAAATTTGTTTTCTGGCCAGAACTGGTACATCTACCCTATTTAATGAAAAATATCTGTAGAACTGAAACAACTTAGGTAAGATTCCAGTTTTGTGAATTGCTGTTGCAATCTCTATTTAATAAAAATGGTCAGGACAGTAATTGTAAATTAAACAAAAATTGAGACTATACAATAAGAAGTCTTCTTTTGTCTTTCTCACACCTCAGGAAATAACAATCTTACAACAGAGTCAACCTTTTATTAGAGACTGCTCATTAACCTCACTATGCCATCATGATCAGAGGAAATTTTTATAACATTTTGCACAGACAAACAACCTCTAATAAAAGGCTGACTCTACTATAAGACTTATTTCCTGTGTGTGAGAAAGGACAGAAAACACACTAACCTTATGTTTTTCCTAGTAGGATAAAAAAATGAACACAAATGTGAGAAAGTTAAGATAAAACAAACACTTCTGTTTACTCCTAAGACCTGTTTTAGGTTGATAAAATTGCTTCAATTTTTGAAAAATGGAATGCACTGATAATAAAAAAATTTATATAAATTTGAATTTTAACTAATGGGAGGCCTCTACTTTTATTTACTGCAATAAGTCTTCTGTAACAATGTTTCATATTATGTATCATTTATCAACCTGAAGCAGGTCTTAGAAGTAAACCAAAAGCATTTGCTTTATCTTAATTTTCTCACATTTCTGTTAATTTTCCCATCCTGCTGGGAAAAACATAAGGTTAGTATGCTTTCTTTATAATTACCTTCTTGGTTTTCTGGAAGATTGGAACATTTAGGAGAAAGGACAAAAAAACTTTTTATTGTATATTCTCAATTTTAGTTTAATTGGAATCTGTGTTGGATCAAACTAGCAGTAAAAGCAAAGCAGATATAGAAATATGATAGTGATCCAAATGAGAAGTTCCAACACTAGGCAAAGACTAAAAAATGCAGCCAAGTATTGGGACTTAGATCAGACCAATGCTAAGAGAAAAGAATGTAAAACAGCAAAAAAATTAAAAAAGAGCTGTAGAAAAAGCATTCTGAAATGTATGTTTTAAAAATGAAGATGCAAAACAAAGGAAGAATAGAGATGTTTACAATGTCACAATGATCAGGTTTAGCAACAGGACTCTGATGAGCAGATGATAAATTCTTAACAGGTGAAGAACATTGCATTTGCAAACCTTTTAAACAAGACAGAGTAAGAAGACATCAATTGGGAGCATTCAAGGCAGAAAATTGAAGACAAGAGAATGACTGACAAAAAAAACTAAGGTGAAGGTGAAGATTAATTCTGTGTAGAAAAGGATGAAGAATGATAAGGTTTTGAATCCCGATGACATCCTAATAGAATCAAGAAAATGTATGGATAATAGACTGCTGACAAACATTTAACACAATATTAGGAATAGAGAGTGAGTGCTGAGTATATTAGTTTCCATATATAATAGTATCTTGTATTCATTTCAGAAGGCATTCAAGTATTGAACAAATTTTTCCCAAAAGAAATAATGTAAATAAGCAAATATTTATCGTGACATTGTCACAACACCAGGCTGCAATTTTTAATCATATCTTTAATTTATTTAATTTAAAATATATGCTCTCCACCTCAAATTAGTAGTGTCTTGCCGCTGTACATCATACTTTTCCTGTCAGTAAGAGTCATGCCAGTCATCAATCTAACTCCTTCCAAGAGAAAATTTTTAAATTGAAGTAGCATGACTTTTGGTTTGTGTCAGAAGTTTGTATAAAGTTAATCAGAGCCTTGTGCCCCTAAGTTTTCCATATCTGGTCTCGGCTTTCATCTATCTAACTCCATTCTCAAGATTAAGGACAGACAGCAGCAGCAACAGTGGAATTTATAGGTCTACAATTTTTTAAATTGCAACCCAATTAATTATCAGCCTAGAACTTGGCTAATTATAAAAATATTATGTAATTTGGACTAAAGTTAGGCAGTTACTCACTTGATAAAAATAAATTATTTTGGAAGAAAGATTCATCTGGGACAAGATTCCAACCCACTACTTCTGTTTACAATGCAGATGCATTGACAGGTCTAGGCAATGTAATTGATATGATTTGTTTTCAAATAAGGGGGAAAAAGTTCTAAAAGGCAAGTGCTTTCAGTTTGACAAAATGCTTAATCCAACACTGCATTTCAGTCTTTCAAAAAATAGGTTTCTGAACACATTCAACATATTGATGTAGTAATGATAGAAGTGCATATTATCAACAGAAAATAGAAATATTTTGAAAAGGTATACCTTCAGAAAATAAAAATCAAAATTAAGTAAGTTCTAGCAATATTCCACAAATTAAAGTACCATCTCAGGATGCCATAAAATAGTACTGAGCAGCACAATTAACACTTCTTACATGTACAGTATTACTAAGTATACAAAGTGCAATAACTCTACATTGATATAGTAGTAGGGAATCTGCAAGGAAAAACTAAAGTTCAGGTGCCAATATTAAAGAAACATTAAAAAACACTGGTTTAGTGACATCAGCTGTATTATACATTATCATGTTTTTACAATTTATATAATGTAGAAAAACAAGGCAGCACTCATTAAGTTTACCATCATTAGAAACACAGGATATTAATAATGAAATAACTCCAAATTTTCCTTCAATTTTTCAGGTATATTTTTTTTAGTAGAGTCATTATGGATAAATATGAGACAGTCTGAAAAATTAAAAAATATGGGACAGTTGTGAAATTTGACTTAATCTGTCTGATCTGTCCTGTACTAATACAATATTAAGTTTATTTAGTGCTTTTTAACACACAACTTTTCTTATAAAATGACTATGGTTTCATTGAATCTTTTTAACTTTTTTAAGAAACACTACAAAAATAGGTGAAAAACTTTTCTGTCAGTTCACTAACTTTCGCTCTGTATATGTCTGCAAAAGACATTGATATTTAATTAGAAATTTGTATATAGTATATAAATGCACCTTTCAGCTGCTAGTTGTTTTTATTGCATATATCTTTTGTCTGCATTTTGTGCATTTCAAATGAGATAGAAAATGAGACACCAGGGGCCGTATTCTGGTCACCGTCTCTGGTCTCTTGTCTCTCACAAGCCAGTTGCTGATTGGCTAATCCAAATGATTAGCCAATCAGCAACCAGCTTGTGAGAGACGAGAGACCAGAGACAGCGACCAGAATACAGCTCCAGATTTTTATTTACCAGTCATTAATTTTCATGAAACTTTTATTTAAGTTCAGCCTGTTAATATTTTTGAAATGTATTAAGTCTACACCTAATTTAACCATAATGTTAATACACAGAAAATAGCAGAGCTATAGTTTTATTTACTTCATTATTTTTATACCATGCTAATTAAATAAACAAGTTAAACAGCAAGGCCAATTTTGGGACAAGACTATGTCCCGGAGACTCACTACTAAGTGGGATCACTTCGACGCTCATGGAGGGTCTCATCCTCATTCTTCAATCTTCTTTGGTATTGCTGGTTTTGAACACAATCGTTCAAACTTCTCCGGCCACAACCACAAGGTCGTCCACAATGCATTTTCGGTGAAATTAACCTACCCAATGTCAAAATTTCTCTGTTGTGCGCCACCCTGGGTTGAATTTTTGTCAATGCTTAACAAAAATTTCCCGGTTTTGAAAAAAATAACTGTGGCTATTGTATCGTCCGAAATTATTTTCTTTTTTTTTTGCACAAACTAAAATATATTAATAAATGTAAAAACAAAAAAAAATTATATTTTGAAAGTTAGTTTTAATATAAAATTGCAACAACTAGCACCATCTAGTTTCAAAAATGTTCCGATACTAAAATGATATATCTCGGGTCAATTGTTCAAGGTCAGCAGATTGCAACCAGAGAGATGTCAGGAACAACACGGGACAGGTAAATGGCTTTTTTCAAAGATTCGTTTGTCAAAATTCAATTTTGCAGTGTTTTCATTTTGAACTTTCCAACGAGCAACGCATGCGCAAATCTTGCACTAGTGCCTGTTTGTAGAGAGTGTGTCGTCATTTTGTATTTTATTTTGACTCTGTTCTCAGTCCTGAGTACCTGCAAGTCTGATTTTTTTATGTGCAATGATTCAGGCACCAAATACTCTGTGCCAGATTCAACTCCCGACATGTACTCCTTCATATCTTTAAGGAGTCCAGCCATTGACAGCAGAGCGATTTTATAAACAAGACATAGGTCAGGAACACACATGCATAAATTTGGTGTAAAATTCTAGCATAAAACAGAAAGCATAAAAATGTTTCTGAAGTTTTGGCTGAAACATAATTGAAAAAAGAGTAGAGCTCGTCTCTACTTTTTATGCCAAAAATCCTCCAATAAAGAGAAGTCTTTTTTGTGACGTCAAAGTAGACACACAGTTTTTATTCTAGCAATGGCGGCAATGAGGGTTAACCCTACAATTGTGACAGTCTTAAAAAAACAAAAAATAAATGAAATAGAGGAGTTTATCAAATACATTTGACCATATCAGTGTCTTTATGACAAAAAAGTGTCACGTATAAATACACTGTGTTTAAACAAAGTGTATGGACCATAGGTGCTAAATTTCAAATAACAGGTAGTTCTAGTAGAATCGATATATAGTATTTAGATCATACATTCTTTATTTCAATTCAGAATACAAGTCTATTAATTTAAATTTTCTAAATTATAGCAGAGGCAGCAGAGAAAAAATGGAAGGTCAAAGGTATAGATGAGAGAGAGGGAAAAAAATTAATAAAATGTAGCACTGTTAGTGGCTGTGGCATTTCCTATTTGGCCAGAATTTTTACGTATAATAAAAACTAAACCGAAAGCTGATTTCTGATTCAGTTTTCTGCCAAACAATTTTACACGTGTGTTCTTGGCTATAGTCTTACCAATAATCAATTGTTGCTAAAATATTTTATTTTGGTGTAGGCCTGTTTTATTTAGACTAGGCTAGTTATGTAAATTTTCTTTAATTAGTGGTAGGCTTATTACTTTTTTTATGTTAATATATCTTAATAGGCCATTCAATAAAGCTTTATGTGTTTACTATTAATAAGTCATTATAGCAGAGGAGAAAGGGAAGTAGTTTTGTCTTCTGCTGAAGGAAAACAGTACATCGGAAACATTTGTGAAAAAGCGTATTTACTAATTTGAGTTATACTGTATTTTTCCTTTACCTTCTTTTCCTTTTTTGCTTTCTTATAGCCTACTAAATTATTAACCCAGTTTAGTTATCTTTTTATTCTTTAAACATTTAATTTAGGCCTATACCAAATGTATTTACTATCAGTAATATAAAATAGTTGATATCATGATATACTTTGTTCAAAAAAGGTTAATAAAATTACTTAGGCCTAGGCCTGTCTTTAAAATTTTGTTTTATTTTATACTTTTATATTGTACACAACTACAGAGTAATTTTCAATGATGAATATTTAATCTTATCTACTTACTTCAATTAAAAAATTTCATGTGAAAATGTCAAAAAAATAAGCTGTAAACAATAAACAATGTTCACTAGATGTCTCACAGTTTGATGTTTTACTTTAAAAAATGAAAAACAACAGTATTTTAAATAAGTCTTGAATTGTAAAAATAACTTTAAAACAACTTCATATAAAAATTAGAGAATGAAGTTATTAAAAAAACATTTATTTGTATAAATATTAAAGTATCAAACGAAAGTATTAATTAAAATATATATAATAACATTTTAAACTTTCAGTTTTGCATACAGTACTTTTATATAAACATATTCTAGATCAAGGGTCTCTAAAATTTTTCTGAAAAGATCCAGGTGAGCTACAGACAAGTCTAGGGCTCACATATGAAAGATAAAATAGTCTTAATCTTTGATCTTATATTTCTGGACAACAATAGACATAAATCAATGTGAAATTTGCATTTGCTTTTTTGAAAGAATGTCTTCAAAAATTGGAAATAGATTTTGTGGTATGGTACTGTACATAACACTGAAATCTCATTTAGATGTTTGCTGGACAATGATATTCAATATTTTGATTTTATGTATTCCATTTTCAAAAAAGTTTCTTTGCAAAGGAATTTAGAAGCAAAAGAAAAATATTCCTTCTTGCGACTTAAAAATTCTCTTCTGGCAGAGATTTATAAAAGTAACAAACTCCCTTCTTCAAACAGATTTTCATAAAAAGAAAGAAAAAGAAAAAATAAAACACTTTTAGCAATTCTAATGCTAATTCTAGTTGATTTTTCAAAACTTTATATGACTGATAGTAAAATGTGTCTGTGAAAACAAAATATTCAAAGACAATGCTTAATATAATTACAGTATCTAATAAATCCTTCAGTTGTGTAAAACCACTAAATATATTTAAAACCGTAAAAGCAATGTTGAAGAACAAAATATTTAACATAAATATGGAGGGGGAAACAATTTCACCCATTTATGTGACTGTCTATTGAAAAGAGTCCAAAACCAGAACTAATAATGCAACAATATAAAAGATTTTCTGTTAACCAGTTTGCTATAGACACAAACGCTAAGGCTATATCAATAGTGATACCAATTGCTATCTATAGCATACACATTACCGTATATCTCAGCAGATAAGACGATAGTTGAACCATAAAAAAAGGCCCTCCAAAATCCAGGGTAGTCTTATAGGACAGATACAAAAAAATTAGATTGAAATTTATATAAAATTAAAACCATTATAAAAAGACAGACAAACCGTAATTATTTACTAGAAGAGAGTAGGGTATATGCACAAAATAGAATAGCCCATGGGACGTTTTTGTGAATAGTCAAGGTCATTTCCAGAATGCCCGAATTAGTGCAAATGTTTGCAAAAATCGCCAGACGCAAGAAAATAAAATTTGTTCATTCGAAAAATTACAAATAGGACATAATTCCATATATGCTATTCAGTATTATTATTCAGATAATGATTGCTGATCTAAACTAAATTCATAGGCCGTTGATAGTTTGGGGGTCGTCTTATAGGACAGATATACGCTAAAACTATAAAACTTCAACGAAAATTTATACATCGTCTTATCTGAAGGTCATCTTATCCGCCGAAATATACGGTAACTAACATTTATGTAATATTTAAATTATTAAATAACTTTCAATCTAAGTACATATTAGAAAAGACATTAACTTACAACAAGAGGATCAGACATTTGGGCCTCTAATTCAAATGAAACTTGGTAAGCATGTAGCCCTAAACACAAACAGCTACTTATCCAAATAATAGGACCCAGTTCTCACGTGTTTCCGAAAAATGGGCCTCTGAAAATTGTGTTAGCTTAGAAGTCTGGAAGGTCTGCAACTGTTCAAAATGACAATAGCTGAGTGGATAAGACACTAAGCACTGGAGCTACACAATATAGGTTTGAACCTTTACAATTTTAGTTTTTTCTTTTATGTGTAACAAAATATTTTATTATTTTACCATATTGTTAGTATTATTACAGTGGAACCCCCATTTATCTGGCTCAAACAGGACCAGACTCAATCCAGATGACCGAAAATCCAAAAAATTCATTAACATAAACAACACAGTTTAGATCTACAGTACTGTACATTATATTTTACTTATTGCACATTATATACTTTTACAACAATATTAACAGTATAAATCAAGACATATCTACATACAGAATCAGTTTGTTGTTTTCTATCAGGTGGTACAGTACATGTAAAAATCATTTGTGTAGTATTTTAAAAATCTTTTTCAAGGTCATCCAGTAATCAGACCTAACACTCCACAGGGAAACCAAAGGAGTAATTTGAACCAAAATAATTGTGATACACTATACTATATTTTTTGTTAGCAGATCCTCACTTAAAGTTGCAGGTGTTCAAAATTGGCATTAAGCCAAGGGAAATGGTCTTAAGCCCATTGGATAGGAAAACAGACATTTTACTTGAAATGAATGAAGATGGACAATAACGTAGAAAATAGATTAGCTAGAGCTTTGCTTTCTGGTAAATCATCAAGTATGTCTTACAGTGGTTTCCAACCTGTGGGGCGGGCCCCCCTAGGGGGGCGCGAGGCTGTTGCAAGGGGGCATGCAGCTCAACCGTCGCATTAAATTTTTATAATGTTGTATTAATTATATATTCTTTTTTTTGTATTTTTGTAAGATTTGTTTTTATTACATTTAAAATTATTATTTCTTATAATAAATAATTATTTTTTTATGTATATTTTTACATAATATTGTATATTATTTTGTAGCCCATTAAATAAATTATAATATCAGTTGAGTATTTATGAAATTAGATTGTTAGAAAAATTAGGGGGGCGCAACAATTTTTTTTGTTTAAAGGGGGGCGCAGGTACAAAAAGGTTGGAAACCACTGTCTTAACAAGTGGACACATTCATCTTGATTGATATTTTCACTCAGTCTTTCATCATTTCTTGACTAGTACAGAACACAAATAATTGTTCCATTTCATTTTCTTTTCAATGGCTTTTTTACACAGTGAACATGTCAGACTTATGGCAATGCTCATATGAATTTTTTACTGAATTTATTGAATTATATCATAGTTATTTTTGCCTGTGGAAAGTTAAGTCAAAAGATTACAGTGACAGGAGACAAAAAGAATCAAGCATATGCCGTTCTGGTAAATAAAAATAGTAACTTCAAATAAATGTTCACATCCATTTGTAAATAATTTTGCCACGTAAATAACAACATAATTCATGAAAAAGATTCATGAGTGAACCTTCTACTCTTTGAGCAACCATCTTCTATTGACAGCCAGAGTCTACTACTAAACACTCAATTTTCAGAAACACTTGAGAAGTGGTCTATTATTTGGACAAGGAACTGTTTATGTTTAAGCCTAGATGCTCACAAAGTTTCATTTGAATCAGAGAACTGAACATCACTCTCCTTGTTAGTACAGTGGCACATGCACACACATACATCTGCACTTGTATATTGTCTTTGCTAATGCATTTTTGAAGACACCTTGTATGATTGGCATTTAGAAGTGGCAAGGAAGTGGCAAATGACAAATTCCTCTGAAATACTGAGAAATTTAACTTGTACACACTGGTCACCATTATAATTCAATTCAGGTGTTGTGTTAATGTGATAATTATGTAAATTAAGCGTAAAAATAAATAAATATGCTTAACACATTTGTCAACTTAGACAATAATTATTAATAGGACTGTTAAACTGGTGTTAAGTGTTTATACAAAATTGAGTAAAAGTTCTTATAGAAAACAGACTCTCTATTTTCTATAAGAACTTTTACTCAATTTTGCATTAACACTTAACACCAATTTAACAGTCCTATTAATAATTATTGTCTAAGTTGACAAATGTGTTAAGAATTGAAATAAGGATAATAAGGCAATAATAATTAATAAATAAATATGATTTATTGTTTTACTTTATGATTCATTTCTTTTGCCAAGTACTAATAATATAAATTCACAAAAATTAAACAAAATTTTAACATTAAATAATGTTTTAACCTTTTAAACAGGATTTCAGTATAAGTTTTACTTGTTTCAATATTTTAATTTTATAATAAATCATCATTTTTAGAATTTTGTCTTAAGCTAATGATTTTAATATTTGTTCAACATGTTAATATTTTCTAATTTTTCCATGTTTTGTGATCCAATAATATGGACATAATCTTTGAAAAAATTCCAGAGAAAAATTTGTAGTGTGAATCAATTTTAACTTGTGATTGGATTTAAAATCAGCATATAACCTTCGAAATATATTTAATTATAATAAAATCAGCATATTTCCTTTGAAATTATCTTTCAAAACACAGATAACCCATGAGTTATCCACAAGAAATTACAGTATTTTTAGTGACTATTCCTTCAGGAATAGTCACTAAAATAGTCACTAAAAGGAGAATAGTCCTGAAGGAGATTAATATCTAAAATAGCTACTTGCTCAGAAGTTTGATAACACCATATTGTTCAAATATAAAATGTCATTGAATCTAAGATACACTTTAATTTCTACATGAAATCCTATAGATTGTTTTTGAAACAAACAACTTGAGACAAGTTTATGTCAACAGAATTAGTTCAACTGACAAATTTATTCAGTATTTATTGTACAATACAGTAAGTTACTGTGCAATAAATACCACTGTCTTTTCATTGTATTAAAGTAGGGTATTCACTTTGTTTTAGGCTATTCTGAATCAATACTGCATTCAATGCTTTTATTTTTCTATATACAACCATCCTCAGCGGCATTTGAAGCATCAGAAACGCAACATTTCTTGAACAACTTTTTCTGTGATTTTTATCAAACTAGTTATGATGTTATTGTAACAGATTAACAAAATTGAGCTAAGTTGCCTCTTAAATATTTACTATTATGATGAATACAGGTTCAATAAAATCATTAAAACGATGAAATGAATTGGTGACAAAGAAATAAGACGCAAACTACTTCAACAACCTTTACTCTGTAGTAAAATTAATTCTTTACTCTAACGTTTTCGGTTAGCTTTACTAACCCTCTTCAGGATTGACAAAAAAACCGTTATTTCAAAAAATACGTTTGAAAAACTCTTTACAATTTAGAATGCTTTTAAACTTTCCGGCTGCGCAATCTCAGATCATTCTTTCACAACTGCATACCGGCCTCTCTCCAAGCGGAAGGGATTCGATAAGATTCTTTAAAATTAATGCTTTGCCCTTTTTCATTGTACTTGCCAATACACCACGCCTCCGTATATTTAAGTTGCCATATATTTGCCATGGACTTCCCATGACCCGACGAACTACAAGTTGGCAGCCTTCAGAGCACTGCTTAGAAGAGCATACATGCATTGTAGCAGGATGCAAGACACAAGAAGGGAGGTAGAGTACATCAAGAAAATAGCAGAAAGTATAGGAATAAAGAGTAGCAAAATAAAACAGTTGGTGCAAGAAATAGAGAAAGGTAATAACGAGCGTAAAGAAAAGGGAGAATTTACCATAATGGAGTATAGAGCTCAATTAAGCAACATATATAGAAGAATAGGAATAGAGAAGAATAAAAAAATAGCATACAGGAGGAACCCTACTGTATTTCAGTTGCTACGAAACAACAAAGCGGCCATAGACAGAATGAAAATTCCAGGGGTTTACAGAATACCAGTGCAAGATAAAGGCGGAATACGGAGCTGTATTATATAGGGGCCACGAAGAGATCACTGGCAGTAAGGATAGAGGAACATAAAAGAAATGTAAGATGCAGGCAACCAGTTACGGCGTTAGCCAACTATGCGATAGCGGATCCAGACGAGGTGTCTATCAACTGGGACGATGCGAAAATTGTACAGAAAGTGGCAAATATAAGGCAACTTAAATATACGGAGGCGTGGAGCATTAATTTTAAAGAATCATATCGAATCCCTTCCGCTTGGAGAGCGGCCAGTATGCAGCTGTGAAAGAATGATCTGAGATTGCGCAGCCGGAAAGTTTAAAAGCATTCTAAATTGTAAAGAGTTTTTCAAACGTATTTTTCGAAATAACGGTTTTTTTGGTCAATCCTGAAGAGGGTTAGTAAAGCTAACCGAAACCTGTTTTTGTGCGGTCTTTTTTTGTGCAATTTTTTATTTGTGAGGTTTGTTTTGTGCGATTTTTTGTGTGCGGTATATGAATTTCAATCAAATTGATATACTGCACAAAAATAATTGCACAAAACACATTGCACATATAAAAAAAATCACACAAAAAAAGACCACACAAAAACAGGTTTGAGTGTAAAGCTAACCGAAAACGTTAAAGTAAAGAATTAATTTTACTGCAGAGTAAAGGTTGTTTGAAGTAGTTTATTCGTAGTAATGCAGTGTACATAGAAATAAGATGCATTGCACTATATCACTAATTATGATGTATTGTTTATTATACAGGTGAAGCTAGCAGGCTAAATGCAGCTCAACCTAAGAGATTACTTTATAAATCTAATCTCTTAAAAAAAGTAGACCTGTGAAGGAAAGCAAAGAATCATTAGGGCTAAAAAAAAAGGAGATAAATCTGCCTGAGCAAAGATCTGAACACTCACAAATGAGATACAAATGTGTCTCCCTCAGCAGATCTGCAAAAGCAGCAAAAAGCCAAGAAGCAAAAATTCAGTTAGCAAAAATGTTTACAAAAGTAACCAAAACCAGTCACAACACCAACCAAAAAGTGAATATGATTCTTGTCAAAAGACAATAAATCTTTAGTTCACTAGAGAGCAGGTTAGGCAGAAATGTCTTGTTCTATTTTAAACCAGGAATTAGTCTCCAATGCTTAGAATGAATAACAATAGTCCATTCTTTGACAGCATTAACAAAGTATTAGTAAAAAAGTTAAAAGTATCAAGAGCTGATAACAAACCCTACAAAGAAATATTAAAGTCCAAGAAATCAGCACTTACATTGTCAGTGATATCAAATGTGTCCCTCTAAGCTGTGTGGCCACGCATAAGAATTCATGTTCTGCGCAGGCAAGCATGCACACTGATTTGAATTGTTGTTTACTTATTTCTCACTCTGTCTGCAACATGATTATTGCTACATATATTTCGATTAAATATATTAAATCATTGACAAAAGATAATATTTTGTATGGAAGTATGTTTTAAAATGAATTTTAATCTCTACTTTATAATTATTTTAATTTTTATAGGAAAAAATAAGATTATATATATAGGCCTATATATGCTCAGAATCTGCTCAGCAAAAATTATTTTTGCTCAGAAAAGTATAAGTTCCACTCATCTACAAAAAAACCGAGAGGGAACATTGGTGATACCCACAAGAGGGTAGCCAGCTCATTGAGGTGCAAACAGCACTTCCAAATAAGTGCTGAAATAACCTGACAGAAATCAAATGTCTTTAAGACAACCTATCAGAAACAGCATATTATTATTTTAAAAGATCTACACAAAATAGTGCACACATACCAAATAATAACTAGCATATTATGATATATTACATTATATCTAAGACTGATCCTGTTTTCGGAAGTGCTAAAACCTGGAAAAAACTCTCTTATGAAGGTGGATTGAAAAGTTTCTGGAATGACAATGAAAACAAAATAAATGATTTCCAAGTTATGCTTTATTTTTCAACATAATCTTGAATCTTAACACACACTATCCAACGTTTCTCCAGCTTTTCAATTTCCTCCCAGAAGTGATTTTCTCCAAGCACCCACAATAGCTGTTTATAGCCTCAATCATATCTTCATTGAACTAAAATCTCTTTCCAGCTAGAAATGTTTTGAGTTTCAGAAACAGGTAAAAGTCTGAAAGAGCTAATCTGGGAAATATGGGGAATGTGAAAGAATTTTGAACTTAATTTCTGTTAGTTTTTGCTGAACAACTGCACCTAAATGACTGGGCACATTGTCATGATGAAATGCTTTATCATCATACCCAGGCATTTTTCCTGGACCACTTTTGGACAAGCTCAAAGCTTGTCCAAAAGTGTTGCATTGTATTGGTCACTGACAGTTTATTTTTAAAGATAATCAATTAACAACATTCCTTTGGCATCCCAAAAAACTGATGTCATAACCCTGCCAGCCGAATGAACGGTCTTCGCCTACTTTGGAATCTACTCCAATCTCCAATCCACTATTTTGATTGAATTTTTGTTTCTGGTGTGTAATTGTAAAGCCAGTCTTATTCATTGTTACAAATTGTCACTTGAAATTGTTGGATTTCTCCGTAACAACCCCAAACTCTCAATACAAATTCAGGCTCAAATGCATGTTTGCTCTGGACTGAGCAAATGTGGCAACAGTCTTGCAGACTTCTTTAAACCCAATCTGTTATGCAAAATATGAACTACTCATTCATAGGAAATGCCCACAGCTTCCTCAATTGCACACACTTTGATTTGGCAATATTCTAACACTGTCATGGATTTTATCCATAATTTCTGGAGATAGTAGTAGTAGTAAGACAGGTATCACTCTTTGGTACAACCTATTATGGAGGTAGCAGTTTTTGGACCCTGAATGTGGTTCATCACTTGTGTATGTGCAATCAGGCTTGAATTCAGAAACCCAACAACTTACCATGGATTAATATGAAAATTTGCACCTTTAATCATCCAGCAACAAATGTTTTAATAAATTAAAAACGTTTTCAATCGTTTTTAACGGTCTTCTTCAGTTACAACTCAAATTAATAAAAGAACGATAAAATGGAATACATGCAACTAAATACGAAAAAATAATAAATGCGCATGAGCAACTATAAATATATCGCGCACGATGCCTAATATACATATATTACAGAATAAATGAATAAAATTATATAACAAAAATACGTGGCCGCATCCCTTGTACGTTGTTATTGTTTATCTTTATAAAACGATTTCCATGCAGTTGATAAGAGTCCGCGTCCCTATGATTGATACATCCCATTTTTTCTTGGGCTTTATATATTTCTAGCTTTTCTAGATGTTTGATTGTATGTTTATTCCTATCTTGAGGAAACTGTGTTCTGTATTTTCTTTCTTTCTTTCTTTCGAAGACACAATGTAGTGACAAACTTAAAAAACACTGGGCAAATTTTTCATCCTTTTTATTCGGTTGGTTGGTATGTTCAGTTCTCTTTTGCACATGTGCATGGACATGAGAAATAAATGGACTGAACAGAATACTTAGGTACACAACACTTAGGTAATGAAAGTGAAGTCATTGCACATGGACTATGTAATAAATGGATTGAATGGAGCATGCATGTGCACATCTGACAGACACAGAAAAGTCCTAACATAAGCCCTTTCACCACTATAGTGGAGCATGCTAAAAATGCATGTTTATAAAAAGTTATGTATTTCAGCTAAGTTATCAAGATTAACATGTCCTGACAAAAATACAACTTGACAAACTCTACCCACAGGCAAAAGTTACTTGATTTGGTAGAAAATGGCGATCTTTCTGACACTGAAGATATTGTAGTTGTGAGTAAGATGATGATGATATTTTTTCTAATGCAGATTCTGCTGACAAGGTTGATTCTAGACCTGGTGCAAATATACTTACTAGAGGTAAAAATGAACAAAAAAATTCCACAAAAGATAGAACTGAAAATGAAGATGAATGACAATAAGAAAGCTACCAGATGCAAGTTGCCGAGATGTAAGAGAAAGCATATGATTTTCAAAACTGTAGAAATTCATTTGTTTATAAAAAGGTAGAAAGTGTTTCACAAAATTCCATCAAGATTAAAATTAGAATAATTGGAATAATAGTTTTACTGTTACCCAAAGAAATACAAAAAAAAAGTTATATTCTTTTGTATTAAAAAATGTCATTTGTTTTAGTTTGTTGAATTTCATTATCAATGGTAATAAAATAATGTATTTTATTTTCACTTTAACACAGACCTTCTTTAATACATTACTTGTTTCATTAGCATCTTTTGGTATCATATGTACTGTATATTGTAATGTACTGCACATCCTAAAAAAGGCTGATAAAACCTGAAATAAAATATGATTTTTTGTATGTTGAATATTTATGTTCCCAATCATCTAGTAACACAAAAAACATTGTTTTTCTTTTGAAAAAAGAAGAAAAAAATCAGGTCTGAAGGAGTTAGTTATCATATTTAACTTTTTTCCCTTACCTATTCTAAATTTAGTTTTGAAATGAAAAATAATGCATTTAAAAATTTTTTTAATCAAAGAGTGTGAAAGAAGATATCTACCATATTTTACGGACTATAAGACGCTATGGACTATAAGACGCACCTTAATTTTTAAACAATTTTTTAAAAAATACCTATAAGACGCTACGAACTATAAGACGCACCTGAATTTTGGAGGCAATTTTTCGAAGAAAAAAGTGCATCTTATAGTCCGTAAAATACGGTAATTAAATTATAAACTGAACATTATTTTCAAAAAGAATGAAGGGGAAACAGTAATCATTTGTTCTTGAACAGAAGATATGTAGTACACCTTTTGTCAGAAAAGTTCCAGGACAAAGCTCGTAAAAACTAGAAAATTGCAATTTACCAAGTAATGATGCTAGCTCCGTCAAAGTAGTCCCCTTGGCTTTCTTTTATACACAATTGCCAATGTTTCTGGAGGTCTTTGAAGCAAGCAGATGTTTCAAGTGTGATGCTTGTTAGTTCATTCGTCACAGCCTGTTGGAGCACCAACATATTGGTAGCACCAACTTTCATCCCCTGCAATAATCTTTGACACAAATGTGGAATTATGTCTAGCTCTGCTCTGTCCAATGGTTCAGCAGCAATTGTTAAGTCTGTGATCTTTCTGTTCAGCTGTCAGTATGTGAAGGACAACTTTTGCATTAAGTTTGTTTCCCTAAATCTTTGCATAAAATCCTATGACACACATCACAATTCAAACTAAGTTCTTCTGATAACATATGCACAGTTACACAACAATCTTCTTGTAGTAACAGCCTTACACGCTCCACATTTGCCTTGCTATGTGCAAGACGGGTGGCCAGCTCTGGGATCGTCTTGCACTGAATCTCTGCCTTCATGAAGCCCTTTGTGCCACTCAAAAATCCAGCTACTTGAAAGTGCATCACTCACATACGCCTGCTTAATCATGTTCCACATTTCAGTAGAGTTGTCATGAGCTCAATGCAGAACTTAATGTTCACTCTTTGTTCACAATCAGCATCCATTGTATCACTCCAACTATTCCAACAGCAATGCAAACTGTTGCTAAGCCAACCCTGCCACCTAGTGAGTTTGCACAGAAACATTTCCAAAACATTGTCGAGTAAGAACACATACCAAGTGACAATTAAACACCAATTTATTGTTTTTTATTATCACGTGTACACAATTAAAAAAAATTGTCCTGGAACTTTTCTGACAAAGGGTAAATAATCTTCCAAGATAAACGGTATAGCTAGTAAATTTTTAAAAGTTCCTTTTTTTCTTGTTTTGCAATTTTAACTGATATTTCTTCTGGATTAAAATTAAAACTTAAAAAACTATGAAATGATTCCTTTTTATCCTCATACCTCATTTTTTTCTATCAGAACAAATTTGAAAAATATTTTTGAATAAAAAATTACAATAGTTTACTGTCTGCTACATAAGTTTTCTCATGCTCTGAACAACCAGTGTTATAAATTTCAGCAATTAAAAAAAAAAACTGCATGTTTTTAAAAAAATAAATGCAAAAATTTTTTTTAAATTATAATATAGAAAAATAAATATTCTTGAAACTGTGTTTTATGATATGTTGAGCACTAAACACAAGACTGTTATTTATTAAACACTTGGCTTTTTTCCCACCTCTATTAGTTGATATAGAATATAGTTGATATAATATAGAAATCAAAATTGGAACATTGCATTTTATAATAAATATAAAGCATTTCAAATATATAAGGAAAATATTCTAAAACTATACTGTAAATTGTTAAGTATATAAACTGCCAATATGAAGTATAATTTTTTTCTAGACAGACAACTTAATAATATCACAGCACTATATTTTAGGAGTTGATATTTTTATTTGTATTTAAATTTTTCAGATATCCTATCCTTCTTCAGATCCTTACAAATACGAGGGCTGTTCGGAAAGTTCGCGGCCTTGCCTATATGCGGCGCTGCGATCAATTTAATTTTTGGCGGGAATAATTCAGTCATCTTTGCTAAAGATACGATACGAATTTCTGCTTGATTTGCCGTAAAGTTTTTTCACAACAGCTTATCAGATAGTCAGTGTGCACATGCTTTGTCAAAAATGGAAAAAATGGAGACTCGTGCAGTCATAAAATACCTGACGAAAAAAAGGTTGACCCCATCTCAAATCAAAGCTGACATGGATGAAGTTTTGGGAGAGTCTGCTCCTTTGTACACCACTGTGGAAAAATGGACAGTCCTTTTTAGATCTGGCAGAGAGAGCATGGAAGATGACCCTCGCAGTGGACGGCCGTCAACTGCTGTCACTGAAGAAAATATCGACAAAGTTCACGATTTGGTGTTAGCAGATTACCGTTTGAAAACGTGTGAGATAGCTGAGACAACAGGCATCTCTGTCAACCGAGTTACCACATCCTAACCGAAAATTTGGGTATGACAAAGGTTTCAGCAAGGTGGGTGCCGCATCTGCTGACTGCCGAGCAAAAACGTGTTCGCACTTTGATGTCAAAGGAGTGTTTGGTCTTCTATCAGAAAAACCCACAGGATTTCATGCGTCGGTTTGTGACTACTAATGAAACGTGGGTCCACTACTACACTCCTGAAACAAAAGAACAGTCGAAGCAATGGAAACATCACAGTTTGCCATCACCAAAGAAGGCAAAGACAGTTCCATCAGCGGGGGAAAGTGATGGCCTCGATTTTTTTGGGATGCTAAAGGAATCATCATTATTGACTACCTAGAAAGAGGAAAGACCATCAATGCTGTCTATTTCTGTGAACTTTTGGAAAAACTGAAGAAAGAAATCGAAGAAAAGAGGCCACACTTGAAGAAGAAAAAGATTCTGTTCCACCACGATAATGCACCTGCACATTCCGCCAGAATCACTGAACAAAAGGTAAACGAACTTTGTTTCCAATTAGTTCCACATCCACCGTACTCACCTAATTTGGCCCCCAGTGACTTCCACCTTTTCCAAACCTAAAAAAATTCTTGGCTGGAAAGAGATTCCACTCAAATGACGAAGTCATCTCTGAAGTGAATGAGTATTTTGCACACCTTGACAAATCGACCTATTGTGATGGCATAAAAAAGCTAGAACATCACTGGAATAAGCGCATTGCTAATAAAGGAGACTACATTGAAAAATAAAAAAGTATTAACATTATTTTGTTTGTTGTTCTATTTGAGACCGCGAACTTTCCGAACAGCCCTCGTACAGTTTGAATAAAGAACAAAGATGATAAAAGAAATTTTTGTCTGTTCTATTGTTCTTTATTGATACTGTATTCGCAAGGATCTGAAAATGAAAAAATATTTCAAGAATCATTTAAACTATGTAAAAATGTCTATTCCTAAAATATAGTATTGTCTTAATACTTACAAATTATATTACATAATATAATATTCTTTTAGAATTTAAACTGAAAACACAACTGTGTAAACTTCATAAAACCTCTTTTATGCTGGTATTTAGTTTTATGGTTTTTATTTAACTGAGAAATTAGAAGAAAGACAATTCTTTAAAAAACCTCATCAGATTTTTTTTTCTAAATTAAATTTTTTAAATTTATTTTTCTTCTATTTCTAAATAAATTTTTGTAACAATTGAAGTCAAAATTCTTCCCTCAAAAGTCAAAACAAAAACAAATTGTTAACAAATTTGAAAGTAACCGATACAAATGATAGGCTTCAATAGCAAGTAATTAAATATATTGTAAATAAAATCATAGCTGTTCATACAAACAAAAATAGAAATAGATAATCACATCATAAAACATTTTTTAAAAGATTAAAAAACTAAAGTAGGCTAACTAATTTATTTATATTTTCAAAACATTAAAATATACTTGTTACAACAAATAAACTAGTTAAATTCAAAGCGGTAAACAAAATTGCAGAAAATACTGTACACAATCTACCATAATCAAGTATTTATACTTGAAGACAAACCTATTCCAGCAATTACTTTTTAATTCATCTAACGCTCTTGGCTATCTATGTAGCCATCTTCAGGATCCTTTTGAATAGAATTCTTTGTGTTAAAATTCTAAGTATTGTGTTCTAAACAAGAATTATTTAAGTACATAAAATTGATTAAATTGAGAATACATATAAACATGTACAACATTAATAATAATAATAAACAATACTTTTAGCCCACAACTTTAATTTAGACAGAGTTAGATAGCCTAACAAATAAGATCTAACAATTTAGAGGGCTTATCACACCAAGACTGATAGAAAAAAAAACCAGATCTTTTACAAAAAAAGTTAGTCTTACAAAAAGTTAATTGACAAAGGTGTACAGAATAAAATAAATAAAAATAAGAGTAAAAATAAAGTAAATAAAATTTTTATTTGTATTCTCAATTTATTCAATTTTATGTATTTAAATAATTCTTGTTTAGAACACAATATTTAAACATTAAAAAATTCTATTTGAAATGTGTTTGATCCCAAACATGGCTACTCAGATAGCCAAAAGCATTAGATGAATTAAAAAATAATTGCCAGAATAGGTTTTTTGTCTTCAAGTATTTACAATAATCCAGTTCAAGATCAAGGGTGTACTTTAGATTACCACCTATGGAATTTCAGGACTTTGACTATACAGTAGAGCGTCGAAAAGTGGAACCAATTGGGGACTGGGGTCGTTCCAAATAGTAATTTTTTCCAATTTCCAATTATGTATGAAAAAATATATTAACCTGTCCGATGTTCAAATTTTTCTTCGTTGCGTGTCGCTTCCTGTTGAATTTTTCTCCATTGCGTGTCACTTCGTGTTGAATTTTCGTCGATTTTAAGCCTAACGAAAATTTTTATAATAATAATCGAGGCTATCTTATCGTTAAAAATTATTTCTGCATTTTGTACAAGCAAAATAAATATATTGAAGAATATAAAAAACATGAAAATTATACTTTAGAAGTAAATTTAGTATCAAAAACGTTCGATTCAGCACGACACAGTCCGACTGAAAATCGTTCCAGTTTCCGGCCATTTCAATTACCGGCGTTCCACTTTTCGACGCTCTACTGTATATTTGAACTCAGGGGACCGAGACGAGTTCAACGGTACCCTATTTTTGGACCGGACACGAAAAATAAAAAAGTTATCATACTTTTAAGTTACCATACTTTTTTAATGCTCTCATGAAGACGGCACCATAGTTGCTAGTACTGCCATCTTGCAATAAAGTCTGCAAACCAATGACGTCGGACTACAGTCATCTCCAGTAGGGTTAAACATGCGATACGAGAGCGGAGAGAGTGACGCAACTTCTGATCATTGCGCAATTGCCATTTTGGTTAATGTTACTTATGGCAGCGAACATGGCGGCCGTTCCCACTGTTCATGCTCCCGACTGACCTCCCGGAGGGGAGCCACCACACGCCGCCATGTGCTAAACGTCACTAGTTATTGATTCACGGTAGTTCTTGAACAAAGTAAAAAAAGGGGGAAAACGTCTACTAAAGGCAATTTTAACGGCAAGCAACGCGACTCCCGATCGCTGATAGCGAGGCCGACTTATCGGAGAGAGCGACGCAACTCCCTATCATCGCGCGATCGCTGGAAAATAGTATAACAACTTTTTTATTTTTTGTCTCCGGTCCAAAAATAGGATATCGTTGAACTCGTCTCGGTCTCCCGAGTTCAGATATATACCCAAAGACCCGAAATTCCATAGGTGGTAATCTATAGTATACCCAAGATCAATATACAAGTACAGTAGAGCATCGATTATCCGACCCCTGATTAACCGACTTATTGGTTAACCAACCGTCTTCTAGTTGGCAAATTCAAATGTCCGCTAGTGATGTGTCGCTACAATATTTGGTTATGTCTTGGCTACTTTAATATTATTTTTGTTAAATTTTTGCATGTTTTAGCTGGCAGCACTGGCTCGACCCTGAAAGGGAAGCTAGTATTTAAACAAGGCCTAATACACTATACTAATAATGTATTTTTTCATACTTTTCGGTTATCCAACTAACCCCAGTCCCCAATTGAGTTGGATAATCGATGCTCTACTGTATTTATCATCACGGTTAATGTTACCTTAGGTAGCCAAGATGGCGGCTCGTCTAATTCCAGCAAGGAAACATGGGATGCACGTTCTAACCTAACCTATTCTAATAAATTACCATAATTATTAGCAACCAAATTATTAGGTTAGGTTAGGTTAGAACATGAGTCCCACTATTTCCTTGCTGGAATTAGAGACGAGCCACCACCATCTTGTCTACCTAAGGTAACATTAACCAAAACAGCAAAATAAAAAAACATTTAAAGGTTTGTTTTTTTATTTATTTTATATAGCGGCAATGTGGATCATTATAAACAACCCATAACAATCCACAAATAACACCATTGTCAAATAAAAATTATTGTATGGTATTTGTACAATATTTTATGCATCAAATTCAACTTAGAAATGAACTATTTCATAAAATAGAAACTTATTTATTTGTAGCTTATTCTGTAACCGTGTCTCCTTTAATTTGTTCTTTCTGTCACAACTAGGTACTGTACATAGATAGACACCAGACATCTTTGACGTCGCTCTTTATCTGGAAATATCTTGTGGGCCAACACACATTTCAGGCATGCGCCCCTCTTCTGTCAAAAGTAAAGCCAACAGAAGAAGGGTGCATACCCAAAACGAATATCGGCCCACAAGATATTCCCGAATAAAGAGCAACGTCAAAGATGCCCAGTGTGTCTATGCACCTAGTTGTGACAGAAAAAAAAAACAACTTTATTTATTCTCGAATACTTTTTATTAAATGTTATTTTGTAATCTGTAGAAGAACAATTTTGCTTTCCATAAGAAATATATAAGAATTTATTTCATCTTTTATGAATATAAAGCAATTTAATTAATTCGACAAGCACTTATATTAGCAATGAGATCGAATTATTCGAAAAAAATGAAAAATCTACGCTAACCAAATTTTATTTGTTTTATATACGATCTTTTCATTGCCTGTTACATGAAATAGGAGCAAATTGTACATTTCACAAAGTAGTTAAATATGATTAGTGTTCCTAATGATTTTGTTTACGATTTTTATTGTGTTTGTAAGAACGAATTTCAAATTTTCCAACAACTTATTTATAAAACCCGAAATATATCATTCGAATATTAAATGTTTCTGCTTAATGTATTGAGTTAAAAGTTAAAAAACTAAGTAACACAATTAACAAGAAAAAATTGTGTATTACACAATGGTAACTTACCGATGACTCCATTCAAATTTTAAATTTACTACGAACATTCATATTCTATAAATTAATATAAGATGTGGCACAATAACATATTAATTAGAATTTCTAACAAGTAATATATATATATATATTTGATCCTAACGCGAAACTTTTACGATATTTATTACAACGGAAATTCACAATAATACAAAATGGCGATCCACCTCGGTAAACTTAGTGTCTGCACGAATAGAAAGACGGGGTTAACCGAGTGATAGCACGGTTGCGTCTGACGTAAGAAAAACCTGAATTTTAAAGGACGAATAAATAATAAATATTTTAAAATAATAATTTATATTAAATTAAAAAATAGATTATTTAATAAATTAATGTTTTTAATAATCTCGTATTAATTAATGATTTAAATTTTGCATATATAATTGTATGGAGTCAATAATAACCGTGATGATAACTCAATTTTGTTTTTTTGAAAAATTTCTGTTTAATTATTTAATAAGTAGTATTGATTTTTTTATTTAAATATCAAATATATACAAGTTAGTTAACAAAATATTCATATTTATTTGAATTTTTTTATGAATACTGAAATAGATTTGATACTTGAAGACTAACGGTTTTTCTTCCTTTACTTTATACTATGTAGCAATAAGAGGGTCTTTTCTCTTTGCCCGTTATGGATTCGGCCAGGCTCACATAAGGGGGCCTACGATGTGGTAAGAAAAGAAGCCTGACATATCCTGGAGAGACCACCTATGAAAAACTCCTGGGGTTACTCGTCCGGACTCAATCCCTCAACTGTCTCGGCCGTCAAAAACTTACGATTCATTACCCGAATTCCCCAAGTTTTATGCCTTCGATTCTCATTTACTCAAATATTATTCGACTTCATCTTTGTCCATGTTACAATTGCAAAAAATAACAAATAAAAACAAATAATAATTTTTGAATATGTATCCTTATTAAACAAGTCATATGTATGGATATATGTGCTATATATTCTCTGGATTTCTCCATACTTAATGTGGGTTTGCTAGATCCACAAAAAAAAAAAAAAAAAAAACAGGAAACAGGATCTCCTACATTTTCGAAAATACAGACCACCTAGGGTTACCGTAAACATATAAAAATAAAATAATATTTAAAAAAAAATTGTAAAAACAATAGTAAAGCTGATTGTAATCTCTTTGTTTATATACGAAATATCCAGAGGATGACGATAAAAATTTAATCTTTTTTCTGTGCGAAAATCCTTTTCGAAAAAACCAGGGCTGTAAAGTCGGAGTTGGAGTCGTCAAAAATCCTCCAACTCCGACTCCTTTTTTCCTTTCCCAACTTGTCATGTATATAAAACGGAAAAATTTTGGAATCTTGTCAAATTTGACCTTTCGAGTTTTTTTTTTTTTTTTTTTTTTTCTTTTTTTGCAAATCTACACGTTTAGAGACCTCCTGAACTCAAAATATGTCAAATAAAGGGGGAAAATTCGTATTTGTGTGTTAGCGTCTAATTTGTTTAATTTCTTTATTCTCTGTTCTGAGATATCAACAACATCTGTGGGAAAGGAACAATACTTTTTCTGTGAGATTCTCTCATAGAAAAAGGATTAAATTTTCAACGCCATCCTCTGGAAATTTCGTATAACAGTATAACCAAAGATATTACAATTAGCTTTACTATTATTTTTACAAATTTTTCTTAAATATTTTTTTTATTTGTATATGTTTACGGTAACCCTAGTCGAATAATATTTGAGGAAATGGAAATCGGAGAAGTGAAATTTGGGGAATTCGGGTAATGAATAGTAAATTTTTGACGGCCGGATAACCGAGACAGTTGAGGGGTTGAGTCCCGACGAGTAACCCCAGGAGTTTTTCATAGGTGGTGGGGCGGCCGGGTGGTGAGGGACGGGACCCGACATATCCGGACGGACCACTACCTGAAAAATTTCTGGGGATTTTATCGTCCTGTCCGGATGCGATCCAGGGTCCCCCAGAGCGGTTAAACATCCGGCCGCGGTAGTGGTGACTAACGTCATCAGTCATAGCCGGTTATTCCGTGCGATTAGCGTATTTTTAAACACGCTGGTTATTTCATGGTGTTCGACATGGCGGAAAGTTGAGAGAAGATGATATTAATTCTGTCATTGCTTTCGAATATCGATTCAGAATCATATGACGATGACGATTCGACAAGTTCATCAGTAGATAAAAATGAACTTGTAGAATTTTTTAAACAAGTATCAGAAAAAATTTACCTTCGTTTAGTTTATACTGTGAAATCAATAATTTCGTAGCATTTGCTGGCCATATTCCATGCTGTCTTGACTCATCTGGAATTTGGAACATGACTTTTTGATCTTGATCACTTTGTGTCGCGGAAACAAAATTTTTTATTTTCTCTAAATTTTTAAAATCACGGCCACATTCGTCACACAATACAATGTGTCTGCCATCTTGTAATTCAATAGAACCACTGTAACCGCTTTATTACCGTGGTTAATTTACTTTCGGTAAGTACCGCAGGACAACCGGGGACGTCATAAAAAAGATTTTTAAATGCGGTTAGTTATTTAGGTCACATTTTCTAAACGCTTCGGTACCGGCAGTTACCGGTAACACCGGTTACAATTTCCAAACGCGCCCTAACTTTACTGAGGTGGATCGCCATTTTGTATTATTGTGAATTTCCGTTGTAATAAATCGAATCTTCTCAAAGCAACAACCGAGAAATTTTTCATGCGTGGTCCGTCTCTCTAATATATATCTATAAACATCTTCCTGGCAAGGCTCACAACTATGGAGAAATTAGTAATAAAGATTTTATACAGAAATTTCTGTAAAGAATATTTTGTACGTTTCATTACTGTAGCAAACCTTAATTTAAAACTATTCTACAGATGGAGAAAGGTGCGTTTTCGTGTAGCTGGTCTACATTCGGTTTATGTTGTTTCTGAAGAAATGTTTTATATTTATATTTTCTGCATTATCTACAACCTATTGGTCCGTTTGACAACAATGCTAAACAACCGGATGAGTTATTTCGATTAATGTTGGCAAAACTGAAGGCGAAGGGACATGAAACAAATAAGCGCCAAAACTTTAAGACAAAAGCTCTACAGAAATCATTTCTCTTAATCGAAAACTGATTGACATACGAAAACACGCCTATAATTACTATAAACGATTTTTTTTGTCTTTGCAATGGGCGTATTGTCTGGTAAAATAGTTTTGATACAATTGGATAGAATAGATGGCCAAATGGTTAGAGTGACTGCCTACCGCTATGAAGGACCCGGATGTAGTCAGGGCCGGATTTACCAATCCAGGGGCCCTGGGCACAAATTCGGTGGGGGTACCCCCTGTAAGAGTAGGTTAATTTGATGATTTAGAAAATTTACACAAAATACTGTACTTTCAATTAGATTTGAACTAGGAAGTTGTAAATTTCATTTAAAAATAAGGTTATTGTAAACATACATATATTTTATTGTGTAAAACTAATTATTTTAATTTAACTGAAAAATACCTATGTGAAGTTTTTCCCGGAAATTTCCGATGTTTCATAGGTTTTTTCCGGGTTTGGTTTTCTCTGCCTGTTGCCCTCATGATTAGGCCACACTAGGCTGTCGCGGTAAGACGGCCGGATGGCCGAGCAGTCAAGGTGGCAGCCTACCGCTCTGGGGAACCCGGGATCGAATCCGAACGGATCGAATAATCCCCAGGAATTTTTCGGGGGGTGGTACGTTCGGATATGTCGGGCCCCGTCCCTCACCACCCGGTCGCCCCATTGTGGGCCTGGCCGAATCCATAATGGGTCTACTAAAAGAGGCCCTCTTAGTGCCGACAGGGCGGAAAGAGTTAATAAAAAAAAAGGCTGTCGCGGTAATAAAAAAAAATGTTTAAACATAATTTTTTTTTAGTTTTGTGGGGGACCTGGGCACAGGCCCCAAATGCCCTTATGTAAATCCGGCCCTGGATGTAGTCCGGACGAGTCTAAAAATTCCAGGAGTTTTGTAAGGTGATCCGCCCGGATATTTCGGACTCCATTCCTCACCGCCAGGTTGCCCCATTGTGGGCTTGGCCAAATCCATAATAGGCTTGCTAAAAAGACCCTCTTGGCGCCTATAGGACGAAAAGAGTTTAAAAAATACAATTGGATAAGTAGATCCATTGACATTAGTTTTAAATGAAGCAGGTTTTTATTGGTTTTATCCATTATTGGTTTCAATCATTGGTTTGTTTATCCATCAATAGTTTATATTTGTTCCGCAGAGCAATAGTTTGACGCCTTAGGCTACGTCCTACGTGGCAGCGTCCAGCGACCGCGGGCGTGAACGCGCATCCAAGCGGAGCAAACTAATTCAAGCAAATGTGCGCGTCCGGAGTGAGTAACCGCGTTTAGCATGTAGCGACCACCAGATGATGCTTCTACACGCGCGTGCAGGGAGCTGCTACCAATCAAGTTTGATTGGCGCTTCCAAAGAAGAAAATGGATGATTTTGCAGATGAATAAAAACAGAATGACAAATAAATTGTGTATGTATGTTGTATGCGTTTTAATTAATAATCTTTTATGTAATTTAATAATTTCTGATTTTGTATTAATGTAACGTTTTAAAAATAAAACTTTTTAAAACTTATTATTCTATAAAGATTCTTTATATTTGTTGTGTATCTAGTTAGTGATAACTACCTTTCAAATTTACCGTTTTAATGCTTGTCATATTTTCCATAGTAGCATTCGACGAAGTCTTCTCGCGCCATCTTGTAAACAACACGTGTCCACTCTGGACAGAAGTCGCTCGCGAATTGGAAACGCGTACAAAGATTCTTTCCGCCCACGGTCCTGGACGCTGCCACGTAGGACGTACCCTTAACGAGTCTCTCAATAATCGAATGGGTAAAACTATTGAACACTGGTAATTGGTCGTGGTTTGCCAATGGACCGGACATATGACGTTTTCTAGGTTTTTTTCACGTTTGTAACACCTAAATAGGAACCAGTACCCATAGAAAGTCCTTCTAGGTGGAATTCCCCTCGGCAGATCGTCCTTGTGTTACATTATCGTATACCGCAATAATATTGATTAACAACAACAGGAAGTTAGAAATCGGAAGTGTTAGTAAGTTCTTTAGCTGCGTCATTTGTTGAGTTTTTTGCTGAATACAGTCCATGCTCTTAATGCTCACCAGCGGACGGCAGGATAACCGGGCGGTCAAAGTGACAGCCTACTGCCGTGGGGGACCTAGGATCAAATCCGGACAGGTCGAGAAAGTCTCAGGAATTTTTCAGGTGGTGGTCCATCTGAATATGTTGGGTCCCGTCCATCACCACCCCATTGTGGTTCTGGCCAAACCTATATTGGGCTTGCTATAATAGGTTGTCTTAGTGTCCACAGGATGGAGTGGGGAAAGTTACGCAACTCGTTGCTGAATTTTTTTAAAGTTTTCTAATTAATAAATAAGCTGTTATATATCAGGCCTGGCCAATCCAAATTGTTTCACGGGTCACTTTGTGACGCGTAACATTACGATGGACCACACTTTAGGCAAACATGCTTCTAAAAAAAGTAAAACAAATACAAAATGAATAAGATTTTATTGTTATACCAAGAGTTCGTAGTCGCACTTGCGTATTTTAACAATGACACATGCAAATTTTCATTTATTTAATTTTTTTGGTATACACCTAACGAGAAACAAAAGCTTTAAAATAATTAATAAAAGTTTTCCATTACATATCGTAAAATTTTTTCCTCGAATATTCTTCCTACAACGAAGCTTTTTAAAATTTCTTGTATAAATAAAAGTTTTACCAGTGCATGGTTTACCTGTATTTAATTTATGGACAAACATATAAGCATAAACCATATCATAGAAGGTGTTTGTGTTTGTGTTTGTGAATTAACAAAATTAAACAACATGGTTTCAGAAGAACAAAACATTTAGTTTAGTTAGCCAATGGTCAGTGGCGTAGCGTAGTGGGGGCGGCAGCGGCGGCACTTTAAGGGGGAGGCAAAATTTCACAATAAATAATAATAATACCTAAATAAGGGGGCGGCGAAATTTTCCTCCGCCCTGGGCGGCTGACATCCACGCTACGCCACTGCCAATGGTTTCCAATTTTCAATATACATATGCGCTACCAGTTACACCACGAGCGATTCTTCGTTTTTAGGCATATTTAAATCAAGATAACTGGCAGCGCACCGCACGATCAGCGGAGGTTCCGGGTTCACATCCCATTCGGGACCGATTCTTTTCATCCATTCTAAAATATTTATTAAAATTTAATAAATATTTTAGAACTTACGTTACAAACCGGAAGTTTGTATATAGTTAATCTGGCCCCCTGCTTTTAATCTTTCTATATCTGGTCCAGGTTTTCATCCATCTAACTCCGTTTTCAAGATTAAGGAAGAACAGACAAACAGAAGGACGACAGTGGGAATTTATAGGTCTACAATCTTTTAAAATTTTAGTCCAAGCCCAAAAATACATTTCGAAAAAGCCAACTTCAATTAAAATATAAATTTAAAATTGTTATTATTCATATTTTCCACAATTATTATTGAAAGTGGCATAAGTCCATTTGTACCTAAAAAAATCGTTTATATTCTTTAATACAACTTTATTAATTATTATTATATAAAAAAATTTAACAAGTTTATAGTTTTAAAAACATTAGCGAGGTTGAGGCCGAAGTTTTCAACGCGAAAACGTGTTCCTCGGACATTCGGCGCCGCCTTCCTGTAAGCCTAGAAGTTTGACAATGGCGTTTGGAATGTCGAGCATGATTCCACTGACTTTCCAAATGCCATTGTCAAACTTCTAGGCTTACAGGAAGGCGGCGCCGAATGTCCGAGGAACACGTTTTCGCGTTGAAAACTTCGGCCTCAACCTCGCTATTACTTGAATTTTTAACGTTTGCCAATATTTTTCAGTTGACGCAAAGGCAAGCCCTTAAATATCTCAATGTATAAATAAATGGAATTATACCACTTTCATTTATAACGGCTCATTCATAATATAGTAATAATATTAATATAGTGCAGTTATAAACATATTTTTCACAGGTATTTTTGAAACATTTTATAACGTAGGAAATTGTAAGCGAATAAGGAAAGTTTGGGGTACTAACAAGAGAATTATGGAATGCTCTGGTTGGCAACACTAATACCGTAGCGTTAACTTTGTTTACAGTTCTGAAAACGTGTCTTTTATCATTGATGTCAATAACTATTTGTTTTAATCGTTGTAAACAGTAAGTAAATGTGCTATTATTATTGTTGTTATTTGTGAAACAAAAGCAGAAATTTTATATAACTTAACTGTTTGGTTAATGTTACCCTTGGTGCCAAGACGGCGGCTCGTCTCTGATTCCAGCAAGGAAGCAGTGGGATGCACGTTCCAAGGCCAGTTGATCGCTTCGCTAGTAATTGGCCGTCCTACCAATAATTATGGTAATTTATTAGAATAGGTTAGGTTAGAACGTGCGTCCCACTGTTTCCTTGCTGGAATCAGAGACGAGCCGCCGTCTTGGCACCAAGGGTAACATTAACCAAAATGGGTTTATTAACGGAATGAACGTTATCAACCATGTAAAATGATCCATCTTCAGGTTCTGGAATGGTATTAATGAATAGATCAGGAAGCACATTTGAAATTGAACTGCTTGGGGGAACAAGATGGTAAATGCCAAAATGGAAATTTTAGAATACAACAAAAATAAAATTGTGAGTTGAACCAAAAATCTGAATAAATTTATTCAAAAATCAATATTTTACTGAAAGTGTTTTGCAATTGATCTAGTTTCATAATGACATAATTGAAACAAGAATCAAAAGATTGCACCAATAGCAGTAGATGGTGATGGTGCTTATCGTTATGTTTTCCCGAGCAGCTCAATTAAAAAATCCAAAAATTACAAATTTACATAGTGAGGAGCATAAAATATATTAAATAAAACATAGAAAATAGGAATTAATAATTACGAGAAAAATATTATATACAAAATAAAATAATAAATAAATAAATAAATACAGCAATATATACAAATATTGCCAGTAAAAACAGTTTGACAAACAAATAATTTACATATTTTAAAAATATTAAAATGAATACATAAATTAAAAAATAAAATAAAGCAAATTACATTTGTTATTAACAAACATTAAGTCGAAAAAATATTAAAGTAAAACTCACGCCAAAGTTGTATATACTTCTGATAAACAGCACTGAGTTCAGCGTTAACATAAATTCTTTTTATTGCAAGCACTTTCAACGAAATTACGTTCGTCGTCTTCAGGCGAATAAGGAAGGAACAAATTTGAAAGTGGCACGTGCCGAACGTTCCAAACCGATAACGGAAAATTTTCACGTGCCACTTTCAAATTTGTTCCTTCCTTATTCGCCTGAAGACGACGAACGTAATTTCGTCGAAAGTGCTTGCAGTAAAAAGAAGAATTTACGTTAACGCTGAACTCAGTGCTGTTTATCAGAAGTATAAACATTAAGTCTTACTATGTCGTTCTCTTGCCTCGTCTGGTTATCAACTAAATTATTTATTTGTCAAACTTTTAAAATATGTAAATTTTTTGTTTTTGAATTTTGTAAATTTAAAATAAGCTGTTATGGTACTGCCATTAGAACTCAGTTCTTTTTAATTTGTAATTTAATATGTTTTTTTTAACCATAGGCAGACTTCTGAACGGGTCAAAAATATTTGTTTTGATTTAACTTTTGCTGGAAAAGTGTATAAGGTGTAGTGTTATTGGTTTTGCTTCAATTCTTGTTTTCCAAACAGCAATAAGAATCAAAGTTGAGAATAATTATTTTAAATCGCTGTTTTCATTCTGCTTTTCTTTCTATATCTATCTGAGTTAAAATTAGATAGCAAATAAGAACTGAAAGATTGACTGTGGAATTTGTCATTGGATATTATGAACATATATATTATTTTGTTTTCTGAATTTATTTAAGAATTTATTATTATTTGATAAATAGAACAAATTAAGCAATATGACAAAAAAAAAGAACATTGTCACAGCATCTGTATCTTCTGCAATTGAAATTTAGAAGATTCACTTTTTTTTTTTTCATTTTGTTTATTTTATATACATATACAATGAAATGAAATATGAAAATAGCATTTTAATGTTCAAGACAGTATCTTCTAAGCTGCATATCAGTAAAAGTGTCAGGTATATGGTATGGGTTATGCAAAGATATCATTTCTATTATAGTATATTTCTACAGGATTTCTATTATGATTATACACCATTCTGAGTTATATGCACAAAAATAATCTCTAAATTTTATGAAACATTTTGTTTTTTAAATAAAAATTGACTTTTAACTTTAATTTTTGACAAATATATTCATGTAATCAGTGGTGTTATTCAGTGGATTCGCACAGGTTCCGCCGAACCGTTGTTAAAATTTTCAAAAGTTTTCTGAACCTTGTTAAACACACATTTCTCAGTGGTTTGTTTCTTTTAAAAAATATATTAAAATATACGTATTATACTCTGTAACACTACTAAACTAGAGCCTTAGACCGTTCATAGTTTCCGGGAAAACTGCTCGGGGCATGAGCCGGTTCCGGGGGGAGCCAGTTAGTTGTTAGACATGTGCGAGTCATAGTGCAATATTAAAATATTGCGCAAAATATTAAAATATGTACAAAATAAACCATTTTGAACACTCTTTTTTATTATTTATAAAAACATATAGTTCTGGCATAAACAATGTTAAATTTTAACTGACTTAATTTTGCGAACGCTTTTTTTTATTTATATGGGTATCTTAAGGTCAGTTTTTGCACGAATGTTGCTAATGCACCATTTGAGCGAAAAAAAATTAAGAAAAAATTTTCTGTTAGCGAACCCTTCGTTAAATATTTCGAATATTGCCACTGCATGTAACTATATATATATAGTAAAACTTGTGTAAACTGGAATTGCGTAGTACTAAATTTATTTTTTCTATTTTGAACAGGTTGTAGTATTTTTTTTTTTTTGAACTATATCAGTTAAATGTCACACAGTTACATTCATTTTTAATGGTAAAATCATTTTAACATATAAAAATCCTGTTACTAGGTTTAATTCAAAGCAACTCCAACTAAAGATACAAGTATTTAAAAGCAAGAGTTAAGAACTATTTGATTTAAAAACTTCTTATTGTTTCTGAGAACTAGTGCTAAGAATTTGAATACTTCCTGGATACAATTCTTACAGTATGAGCTCAAGTGATAGCAAACAAGCCAATTTAAGTAACAAGAACTTGTCTCATTTTGCTGTCAGAAATGACATTATAGTAATATAGTGTCTGAGTTATTCTGTGATCTGACTTTTCTAGAAATTTTAATACTTTAATTAATGATTTGCTTTAATCTCTGTAATTATCAACATGTTAATCAACTTGTTTTCAAATACTCTGTACTAGCTAGTTATCAACCAATCCATACAAAGCAGATTGGCAGTACTGCAGGGATTGATCTGGAAAATTTTAAAAAATTGCCAACCATTTCACCAGTTTTAAATTATTTTTGCCACTTCAAATTATTTTTTTCTACCAGTTTTACTTACTAATTATTGCAAGTGCTGGTAGTTTTACCTTGGAGCCAGGAAAGCAAAAATAACATTAATATGTTAATCTGTCACTTAGAAATAGGAATCATTTTTGAATAATTTTTTAATGAATAATACCAAATAACACATTTGGTCACAGTGCTTAAACAGTATTTCACATGTTCTGTCATATCAAAATTTTTATGCTATGCTTTAGTCTACTGAATAAAGATTAAAGTGAAAAATGTTATCCCAAAAAAATCTTCAATCTGGAAATGCTGGGTTGCATTGCATGAAAACTGCCTTTGGTTCTCAACATCACTTCCTGCTTTCTTGTTTGAATTTTCCACATGACATCATGACATGGCTAGGTGTGTGTAGTGCATGGGATTCCAATTGCCCAGAAACTCATATTCTACTGTTTTTCCTGAAGCATGCTTTGTGATTCAATTTCATGTTGAATGTTGAAATAAGTAGACTACTTTTTATCACTAGTATTATATTTTTAATTCCACTTTCATAAGAATATTGTCAAGTGGCAATTTTGGCACTATACAGCAAGACTTTTGGTACTGCACTGTGTTACTTTATTTTCATTGTTTTTACAAATTTCATTCATTGCTTGTTTTCAATAACTCGATACTCAGAAACTTATTTTATTTTTAACAGTTAAACACTTAAGTTAATTCTACCCTTGGCAAATTCTAACAAAAACAACGAAGTTCCCATGTCCACATATCCCCTTGTCATGTGACATTTGTTTCTGGGAAAAAGTTTTAAATCATTCTTGGAGTACAGTATATCATGCTCTGCAATGATCATTGTACCTGGAGGCAATTTTTGTTATTTGTCTACAAGTGGAATCTAAATTTTCTACTTTATTCAGCTTAAGTTACATTCTTGTACCCAAAAACTTCTTTTATTTGCATATTAGACAGGCTTCCAGCTTATAGTAAAATTTAACAGAAAAACATTTTGTTCTGAAAAACTTTTTCTGTTTAGGCAGGTTTTCTTTTTATGGCCTGTTTCCTGCTTAAACAGGTTCTTTTTATGGAACCTATTTAGGCAGGTTCTGTTTACACAATTTTACTGCATTTACTGTATATATATGTACAGTATATATTTTTTTGTTTTGGAAAAGATTATTGTAACAAATTATTTTTATTTTATCTCTTTTTCATTTCTAAACTTTATTATATATAGATCCTATGAATAATTTTTTTAACACTTTATTCCACATTTATATTATTACACATTGAATTACACCTTATACAATTTAACATTAATTTGTTAATAAAAAAAATGTCATTAATATTTTTAATTTCAGATATGAGAACTTTAAGAACAGAAGAGGAAAAAGTTGAAACAATAGAATTAGATTTATCATCTCAACAGCTTTCAAGTTTGCCAGATTATCTATTAGATCTTCAAAATACTACTTCGTTAGATCTGAATTTTAACTATTTATCAACAATTCCTGGTACTTTGTGTAATAAACTCAAAAAGTTGACTTGTCTTTCAATTTCTGGGAATGGCATAACTACATTACCAAATAATATTGGAGATTTAACTGAATTAACAGAATTGCATTTAAGTGAAAATACATTACATGAATTACCCTCAAGTTTTTCACAACTTAGCAATTTAAAAATTCTTAATTTAATGAGTAATTTACTTGAAGCATTTTCTTGTGTTAATGGTTTACATTCTCTGACAGAATTAATTTTAGATGAAAATTGTATAACCTTTCTTCCCGATAATATTGATTGTCTGGTGAATTTACAGCGATTTGAAGCAAGTTATAATTATATTAGTGTCTTACCTGAAAGCTTTGGGAATCTTTCTAAATTAAAATGTTTAAATTTAAGCAAAAACTCAATACAGGAATTGCCAGATTCATTTAATAATTTATCATCACTTGTAGATTTAGATTTATCTGACAATAAATTGAATATTTTACCACAAAACTGTAAATCATCACATTTGTTAGAAAAAATTTTTTTAGACAACAATAATTTAGTTGCATTACCACTATGGTTTAATAATTTAAAATCTATTATACATATATCCCTTAAAAATAATAGTATTAAAGGTATGCCATTTTTAGAAGATTTTGGAAATGTGAGCAAAAAATTGAAACATTTTGATTTAGGAGGAAATTGCATTGATACTTTACCAGAAAGTTTTGGCAATTTGGAAAATCTTGATTTTATTGATATGGGAAGTACAGCTGATGAAGTGGAACGATCAAGACATATACAAAATGGAAATTTCCTTAAATGTCTTCCATTGAGTTTTGGAAAATTATTTAATTTAAGCCAATTATATTTAGATGAAAATTCTATAGAGAGTTTACCAGAGAATTTTGGAGATCTTGTAAATTTACAATATTTGGATCTTTGTCATAATTATCTTCTTTATTTACCTGAGAGTTTTGGAAAATTGCAATCTCTTGAAGTTTGTTTGTTATCTATTAACTATATTGAATGCTTACCTGAAAATTTTGGACAGCTGCAGAAGATGACAGAAGTAAGGCTTGATGATAACCAAGTATGTATGTTTTTAATGTATTCATTAATAAAACATTGCATTAGAAATTTTTTATAAAAATATTTTGTAATGAAGAATTATATAATAAATAGATACGAATGAAGATTATTATTAAGACTGTTGAATATATTAAAAATATTAATCTTGAGTTAATCTAATTTTCAGTCCAAAACATTAAGTCATGTAAATTTGATGTATTAAAAAATTAAGATGATTCAGTTGTAAACAATACGGGTGCAGATGGTGCTACAGTTGCCTTTTGCTAATTTTCAATTATCCATAAATTGGATAATTTGAGGTGGCATTGGATATTTTTCTAACCCTGGGGAAAATTTGATAATTTTGGATGTTTTTAGAAAACCTGCTAACTTGTTTAAGTATTTACAAATCCCAAATTTTAAAAATCCCAAAAACTTACAAATTGGCTACTTTTCATATAGTCAAAATAAAAGGGGGGCCTATGATAACAATATACACTTTAGTGTAGATCTTATTTTCCTTTTTCTTTTTCTTTTTAATTTTGACATCAGAATTAACTTTTCTAAGCCCTTACATTTGACAGCTAGATGCTGAGGTGGTTAAGGTGGTCAGCTTACTGCAATGGGGACCAGGATCTAATCTGGTTGAGCAACCTCAAGAACTTTTTATGAGCAATTTATCATGGATATGTCAGGTTCTGTTCCTTCACCACATGGCCTCATTGTGAGCCTACCAAATCCATTTTAGCTACAATTAAAAAGATTCTTTTAGTGCTCATAAGGTAGAAAAAGACAAAAATGGAAAGAAAGGCCTTACGTTATATTCTTTTAGATAATTTTGGACACTAATGTTTAGAATTGAATAATTTTATTTATTTCCAATGGCAATATTGCACAACTTGCTAAATAGTGGTTTTGGCAAACTAAAGACAGCCAGATTCAAATCATTAAAGCTGCTAACTAGTGAATCCTAGTTTAATGAGGTTTAACCTGTATCACATTGCCACATACTGCATGTGAGAGGCATCACAGAGAATCAGTTGATTTGAATATTCACAGTTGCAGTTTATATTCATTAAATTATCATTGGCTATCAAACCACTATTCATCATCTTCAGGTTTTACATCTTCAGAATAGGACTACATTGAACAGTATACCATACATCACTAAAGTTTCTGCATAGTATAAGTGCCTTCTACAAATAAAATATTTGTCAAATGTGACGTAGTGATGAATTTTGGTACCAGTATGCTTTCTTACAGAAATGTCTGTTGCATGATGTGAAATGTCACCATAATAGATTTAACTGCATTTGGACTGCTAAACAGCTCTCTAAACAATGTTGAATAGGAGTATTTTAATTATAGTCACCTGGTACAAAGCAAATATTTTTAAATTACAAATTAATGTTATGTTCTCTTTTCAAGTAAACAAGTGTTATCAAAACTTACATAAATGCTTTCTCAAGAACAGTCAACCTCCCTTAAAACAAACACCTATAAAGCAAATTCTTGCATTAAAGCAAATTTTCCTGTTGCCCTGGTAAAACTCCATTGTCACAACGTTAATGTTCATGCAATAAAGCAAACAAAAATTTTATCAGAATTCATTAAATGTATCTGTAAATTACCTTCACAACCCCTAAGAAATAACCCTATTTCCAATAACGATTTTATTATTCAGATCAAAAAGTGTAAAAAGCAAATTGGCACTGTAATAAATAATCTGTTTTGAGTAGAATAATTTTCTTCTCCTAGTATGCAAAGACAGATTGATCTCTAATTGTAGAGCAATTCAAACATCTGGTTTTATTGGACCATTTCCACTATAGTCAGAAAATAGGGGATAAACTTTAAGGAGGCCATCCCTTTAAATCAGTGGTTCTTAACCGGTGGTCCACGGACCACTGGTTAATGAAAGCACCCGAAGTGGTCCATGAAGTCATCCTAAAATTATTAAATAAATGACGACGAGTTCTGTCAGTTCAAATTTCAAATACGTTTTGCTTATTTAGTGGATTTTTTTGCACAACTAAATAAATTGAACCTTCAACTGCAAGATTCAGGAAATATGAAATTGGAAGGCACTAGCAATATATTTGCATTTGAAGATAAAATCAGTGCGTTTATCGCCAAAATCGACCTATTGATCAGCAAAGTTGAAAGAGAGAATTTTTCTGCGTTTGATACATTGAACCCTATTATTGACAGACAGTGTGCTGAAATGCCCACCAGTGGCCGAGCGGTTCTGTTGCTAAACGCTGGGAGTTGGTTGCGGGTTCCTGCCGCGTTCGGACAGGGTGGCCATGTGGAGTTTTCCGGGTTTTCTTCACATTTGTAACAGCTGAATAGGGGCCAGTTTCCTTTAAAAGACCTCCCGGAAGGCATTATTCCCACGCGTAACATCGCATCCCAGAGACAGCAATGGGAAACCTCTCTGGGTTTAACTTTCCCTAGTAAATTCCTTGGCGCGTTATTAACCTTACTAACCTGCGCCAGGTGTCGCCATAGTCCGGTAATGGATATAGAAGGCACAGAGAAGAAGTGTGCTGAGATTAAAGGACAAATACAAAAGAACATTACATTCCATTTGCAAAACTTGAAAAATGAATTCAATCGCTATTTTCCTGACTGCAAGGACAAAGGTATTCAGAAACTGATCCGCACTCCTTTCATAGTCAATATTTCTGAGGTGCCGGATGAAATACAAGAGTTAATTGAAATGCAACACGATAGTAACTGCAAGGATACTTTCAAGACAGGAATTAATCTTGAAGATTTTTGGAGCCAAAAAGCTATTGCTTTCTCTAAAATTTGAGAAATCGCTTTACGGTACCTAACTTTATTTTCAACCACATATTTATGCGAGCAAGGATTCTCAGTGCTTTTGATAATTAAAAATAAACATCAAAATCAGTTGAATGCCAGTGCCGACATGCATTTGGCTTTGAGTAGCACTGAACAAAGAATCCAGCAGTTGGTAAACACTATGCAGTTACAAAAATTGCACTAAAATAATATAATTAATGTAACATTTTCGCAAATAATATAATACTCTTGGTTCCGAATAATTTTGTACGTGTTTAATTTATAGAACAACCCTATAAGCACTTATATTACTGTCAAACAGCTCGTGGTCCATGGCAAGAAAAAAATTTTGATAAATGGTCCGTCATCACTAAAAGGTTAAGAACCACTGCTTTAAATGGATGTGGTCTCACACAAACATGTGCTAGTTTGCATGTTGGGGATGCATACGGTGATGCCAGGTTTGGCTACTTTGTGCCAAATTTGACTCCTTTGGCATCAAAAAATATTTTCTACTTTTTCAAACATTGCCTATTAATCAAAAATTAATTGAAGTTGAAGAAAGAGTATTAAATTTAATCGGTGTTACTGCTGTCCTCTCTCTCCAATTGCTCGTGAAGTAAAATCATTCTTACACGAAAAGACGCCATGTTGTTTTCACTTTCATTACGTTCCTAACGGCAGCTCGAGAGTGACCGATAACAAAAGCTTAGTTATCGCACGTGGCTATCAGCACCGAAAACGAAACGTACAGCTCAGAATAGCATTTTCACAGTTGATTAAATGCGAATCACATGGTTCCGATAGAAACTGGTTTTTATCGTATTCGTTAGCTTAACGATACTACTCATAATAGGTCCCTTGCTCAACTAATTTACTCATCTGGAAAACATTTAAGCCTGGACTCCTCTTTACCGGAATCTGCGACGTAATCATAAAACTGAAAGCCAAACTGACAAAACTTTCAGTTTTGGAAGGTTCGGTTGGGCAGAAACAAGACTGAAAGCAGAGTTAAAAATTATTTAACTTTTCCGTTTTCGTTCCGCGCTTCTGTCGTACTGCAACCAATAAAAACGCAAGGATTCGTGACGCGTAGTCATGTGCATTTGTCACGTGTAGTTTGATTGTCGTAATGGCGGAAAGTGTAGCAAAAAGGATGAGGAAACAAATAGATTTGGAATTATTCATTGAAGAAGTTAGAAAATACGACAAAAAATGTAAATAATTCAAAGATTATTAACAATGAAATTGTTAATAAATGCAGAGAAAGCAAGGCAAAATCCGTAGCGTCGTCCATGTTTGACTCTACGACAATTACAAAACTGATCAACAGATGATGCACTTCCACATAACGTGCTAGTGGAGTCAAGTTAAAACAAAAACAGAACTGAAACAAAAACTCTGTATGTTTCAATTCTGTTTCTGAGTTTCTGTTTTCAGGTAATGTGGAGTCTAGGCTTTACTAAGGAAATTCTAGACATCTGTATTGTAGTGGAGTGGGATGCTTGTCTTGATGAAATTCATTTGTTCTTCTATGTCATTATTATTTAATTGTGAAATGAGAAAATTTTTCAGCATATCCAGATACATGATACTATTGATAAAAAAAGGAGGAGGCCATACATTTTATCTTGGCTGAGAGCACAAATTACATTCAAGAGCATGTTCTACTTTGCTCATGGAGTTTTGAATCCCCAGATCCTGCCATTGTGGGTGTTTGTTTTACTACTGAAGTGTAAATCAACTCATTACCAAAGATAATGTTATCCAGGAATACCTAATTTTTCCTCATTTCCATGCAACCTTTCTTCATAAAATTCCTGACAAGCCATCTTATCTGTGTCAGTAATTTTTTGCAAATTTTCAAATTTGTATAGTTTTAAGTGAATTTTTTGGTAAAACTCTCCAAATAGTTGGTTGTGAAATGCCAATTTTACAAGATATGCATTGTGTTAATTTCATGGGACTGCAAATAAACCTCATCCTCACTTATTCCATGACAGAATCAGAAACTCATGGGTGACCAGTGGATTTGTCATGGCAAACAGAACAACCTGTTTCAACAAAATTTCAATGTTATGAATAAATGGGGGGGTTTAGTGGAAAAATGATGGAAATTAGAAAATTAGGAAATTTTTGAGAAAAAGGAGGATTGTGCTTCAGTTCAATATGCAACAAACTTTATTATGCACTTTAAGTTAATAAAAAATTGCACTTTAATATACAATGTGTTATTAAGGTGGATGTACAATCCATGGGCATGCAATTGAACTGTGAAAATTTCCTAGAAGATGGATTAATATAAAATTTCACCAACCTTATGTAGGCTATGCACATAAATGCAAATAAGAAATCTGTTACTAATGTTTTTGGTCTACATTTAAGACCTTGGTTTTCAAAATCACTTTCTTGTACTGGTGCTAGTATCAGAAAGGTTTTAAAAACTCTACCTTAAGAAAATCTTAGATATAGACTGGAAACATTAGTAATGAATTTCTCACTTATGTGCAAGGCCTACATAAAGTTGAAGGTGAATTTTATTTGGATTTATGCTTTGTTATTAGATCAATTTATAAGACGGATCAATGATGATATATCCAATGATATATCCAAATTTGTTAATAACGCATTTTTTGTAGTTTTGCAGGATATGCCATTTTTTCATTAAGTTCCTCAATTGTAGGTCTACTTGGAGGATTCTTACAATAGTGATTGCAAAAATTCTGTGGAACTATTGTGGATTTTATTTCTGAAAAACCAAAACATACAGCAAGCATCCTCCATGCTACTGAAAACAGCCATTTTGAAATATATATCTCACAGTGACATAATGCCAATAACCATAAAACATTACTGTAAACCAGCGATTCTCAACCTTCTTAGCTCTGCAACCCCCCAAATAGTAAATATAAATAAAATTAATATTTCGCGACCCCCGTCCCCCAAAGGAATAATAACAGTAAGCCGTACTATTACTAATCGAATTTTGACTGTAATTGTAAATGTAAATTTATACATTAAGAAAATACCGACAATATAAAAAATGTAATACAACTATTCCTAATATTTTATGTCGCTGCATTTATAGCGACGTATGAACATGCATGTATGATGTGTACATACATGAGCAATTTACAAGTTCCAACTTGATATGTATGTGCTCTTTGTAATTTTATCTCCTCCTATAATACTCGCTGTGAGAGCATGTTTGAACACGCATATGCTGCATTTGAACAAGTCGTGCTGTCGCTAGTATAAAAGAGGCACTGGCGATTGCACCACTTAAGTTTCAAATGCAAAGCGTGCATCTGGTGTTTATTTTAGTGTGCGATCAACCATAAAACTGAATTTTTTTTTAAATTTCTAATGCAAAATGGATAAATTTGTGAAAAAACGAAGTGAGCCATCTACATCCAGTGAATCGGTTGGTAAAAAGACAAGGTTGTACAATGACAGTTATTTAAATTATGGTTTCACCCGCAACCCCCAGGTTGAGAAACACTGCTGTAAACTAACATTTTTTTCCATATACAATGGACATCATCAGGTTTAACTGAAAGAATGCAGAATGGAACAAGAAAATTTAAAAATTTTTTCAGAACAGAACATTTTTAATTAAAGTTCCGGCACGAGGAGAGTTGCTCATGTCTGATACAAAAATACCACTGAAGAGAATTAGATAAGCTATAGTGCTCTACAAGCAGATGAAATTGAGTCCATTTCTTTAAAGTTAATTGCTGTACCCTCTTTTCAACTCTTTATAGATTTCAACTGACATCAACAAAGCAGCAGTGGGCTTGCTACTAGGCTCTGAAGCTGCCAATCTTAAACTAGCAGCAACAGGCCAACTATTAGTTTCAGAAGCAGCCACCTGTCTTGTTGGAGAACCTCCAAAGACACTTCATTCTCATTTGTAGATTCAAAAGCCATGAATGGCTTGTAACATAGGGAAATATATGGTTGATGTTTAAAGTCCAATGCAGATGCAAGGCTGAGTACAATGGGGTATTATCTGGTGTCCTAAGGAGACTGTTTATGGCACCCATTATACTATTTGAATATCCTTCCAGTCCACATCACATCATCTCCCACCTTGGCATTGGCATGTGTTTCTTTTAGTTGGACCCAGCCATGGCAATTAAATGAAAAACCCAAATTGAAACACTACAGCACAGATCACTAAGTCTCCTCATCACAACAAAATGGAGACACAACAGAGAAATTGAATGAGTATGATATTCAGTAAAATTAAAAAGAAAATTCGAAGTTAAATTTATTAAAACAATTTTGACCATACAAATAATTCTGGATCAGTTCAAATTCTTTTTAATATTCCAACTAGAGACAGAACAACTTTAAACACCAACAACATGATATTAAAAAATACATACACTATACAACTGACATTGACCTTTTCTTCGAGGATCCGATGTCAACGACACAGCATTAAAATTTTTCACCTCAGGTAAATATCTGTTGTATTTATACACATCTGTAGACCTCTGGTGGAAATCTGGGAATTCATCATAATTATCATATTTATATTAATTGTAAAATCCCAAGGATTAATTCTGTTGTTAAAACAATTTTGACCATACAAATAATTCTGGGTCAATTCAAATCCTTTTTAATATTCCAACTAGAGACAGATGGTTAACAACTTTAAACACCAATGACATGATATTAAAAATGTTTTAAAATTGTTTTAATAACAGAATTAATTTTTGGAATTTTACAATTCAAAATTAAATTTACTAAAATTTAATTAAAAAGTCGATATAAGTGATTGTGTATTAATCATTGACTAAATTGCAATTATTTATATCATCTATAATGTGTGTATTTTCTCAGTAAAATTGTTTTAAATTTATTAATATTAGTAATATTATCTTTTTTCTTTTCTAGTTATGTGAATTGCCAAAGTCATTCTGTGAACTTCAAGAATTAAGAACATTAGATTTGTATAAAAATAATCTTAAAGAATTACCTAAGGCATTGAAATTTTTGACAAAATTGATTCGTTTAGATATTTATGAGGTAAGATTCAAAGCATATTATTATTTTATTCTGAACAACAAAAATTTGTTGAAAAGATGTTTATTAATGTTTTGATTTAAAATTATTTTTGTTGTTAGATACAATATATTTAAATGATTTATGTTACATTATTTTTAAGTAAATGTAATATTATATATGTATGTAATATATTATATATGTATATAATATATTATACATGTATATAATATATTATACAGTGTATATAAAACATGATTGTTTTTCAGCCAGAACACATCAGTATGCCATACAGACAGATAGCGTTAAAAGTATTGATAGTTGGTATATGGTACTGGCGGTTGCTGAGTATAGGTATCTCTTTTGATTAACATAATTAACTAGTTGCTCAATACTGCTGCTTATATCAAAATCGTGTTAATCAAATACATTGGTACCTTGGTACTTGACCAAACAATCATGACCCATTAGAACACATTTTCTGTTAAATGACAAATATTTTTATTTTAATTTTGTCATCCATAAAATAAGCTTTCTATGATAAAAATGAGTAACTAATTTAAAAAATGAAATGAAACTTTAGAGTTGCCTACCTTCGTCAGACAAAATTATACTCAATCCAGTTTGTTTTTTTACTTAATGCATGTGAAACATAATCATCATGTCAGTGATACACTAAGAATTTTTGCAAGTTTATGAATTGTTTTATTTATCAGTTTTTAACAATTCTTTCTGAAATTTCTTGTCAACAGCTTTTGGGCACCCCATACATTTTGTATCCTTTAGTTCAAAATTTCCCAAACAAAACATTCAAAACTACATTTGACACATCCAAAGTTTAAGAGTATCTTCCCCATACTCACTCCGAATAATTTTTACTATTTGTATAGTGTTATATCCTTTACAAAACTTAAAAAGCATACATAATATTCCCAATCTGCATTTTATCTGCAGACATTTCAATTTGATTTTACACATACAAAATGTGCAGTTTTAAAATAAGCTTCTAAACAATATCATATTAGCGGTAATATGTTAAATTTCACAACTATCATAATTAAACTACATATCTATATTGGAAATCATCCTTGTCATAAAAATAGCAAATTTATCAACAACTTATTTGCTGAGAAAAACATATCTATGTTAACTAAAGATATGTTAATTAAAACTTCAGTCACATATGTAAAGCGATTGTTGCAATAAATTTCGTGTGTTAATCCTGTGTTAAGCAAGGGATACCTGTAAAAACAATTATATAGTGTATGTTCAGTCATTATATATAACTCTGTATGTTACCTCATATGCATACCAACAGTAATTTTTTTTAGAATAAAAACACTATTATTAATATAAAAGCCATCATATCTGTGTGTGTATGTGTGAATTCCTTATAACTCCTGCAATTTTTGTCTAATCCAGATGAAATTTGGGTTATATTTATTTTATGTTCTGATGGAAAGTATGGGTTACTTATTTTGTGGGAATATTAGCTATAGAACAAATGTTTTATCCATTTCGGATTGGTGATTGCACTGACCTTGCAGTGGTGATAGTGACCAAGTGACGTTCATTCTTGATGAGGAAATTTCCCTTAAGTTGCATTTTTAAATTTTTTGGCAAATAGTGTATTTTAAACTTACTTCATTAAATTTAAACTTTAAAAATGATAGCCACATCGTGTCACTTTTGTAAATTAAAAAAAAAATATATTTTCATAGTGACCACGTGACATTCTATTATCCAATTGGAAGTAATGATCTAATGAGCACATTATTTAGAAAATGTTATCACTCATCTAATTAATGTATATACAATTCATCGTTGTTTTATCAATGCGGAATTAAGAAGACTTGCTATTTTGTCCAAAAAAAAAAAATGCCTAGGAGAAAGCACAAGAGTAAAATTGGTGAAGTAAATTCTAGATCTAAAAGAATAAGAACAACTGACACCCTTGAAGGCCATGTAGTTCAACTTGAGCAACTTTCAGTAAGAATGATTCTTTGTCAAGAGCTACCAGAAACAACATCACAACATCAATCTTTACTTGAAGCTCTTCTCAATTCTTCAATCTACTTTCTCATAAAAATATTCTGTCATGCTTGACAGGAGAATTTCTAGTATAAATATGTGGGTTCACTGGGAGGTCGGGCGGAGTCGGACCTCCTTTTTCTCGGTCAACAGGTCGGTAAAACCTGCCCACGGTCAAGGAAGGCAGTCCAATCTGGAACTAATTGCTTGTCAGGTCGAGTGGAGGAGTAGAGTGGACTCGTTGATAAGACAGAGGCGATATTCGAATAAATGACACCAGTTAAAATAACAAACAGAATTTATTGCTAGACAAAAGGACAGTTACACCGGATAACATAGATAGAACTATTACGTGCTAACTTAGGAGTTTATGAACCCGAGAGAGAGTTTACAAATTAGTGGTCATCATACCTCAACAAGGATCGTCAGAGGATGGAGTCAGTTCGAAATCCAATCGGCGACGGCGGAGAGGCCTTCGAGTTCAAATAGAGGCGGGAGCCACAAACGACCCCTCTGTCCACGCTCCCCTCCTTTTTATTTCATCCCCTCGTTAATTTTCTCGCCAATTAGCGAATTTTGTCTTTAGTTCCGTTCTGACTCAGTTTCGAGTTTCGAGGGGAGGGGAAATACAGTCATTCCCCTAAGACGGGTTGGCTTTTGGTTTGGAATTTGGTTGTTGATGTCGAAATAAAGACTAATAGAAGTTTAAATTTATATTTTGCCGGTAGATTCGGATTTTCACAAATACAATATGTAAATAAAACTATGTAAACTATATATATAGTTTCAAACTTCAGATTGCAATGAATTACATTAGAATCTCTCTATAATAGAACACTAGATAAAAAAAATGGAATGTACAAAAATGAAAGAAAAATTTCTTGCTTTTTTTATGACAAGTTTAATTTTTTTTTTTTTTTTTTTAAATGGTCAGGAATATCTCCATATTCATACAAATACATCTGTGATAATGTTCAGCATCAGAATGTTTCAACTCACTCGGTAGTTGGTAGTGTCATGATTTCTTACCTCTCTGCTTTACTTAACATAATTGTTCACTTTTCTCCTCATTAATATCAGTTAATGCTAACGAAATGAAAATGTTTTCTCTTTTTAACAATGTATAAAAGATGGCTCTGCTGTCAATTGTAATCTACACTGTCAACTATTATTAGAATGTCATTAGTTAGTTTTTAAATGTGTTGCTGCTGTGTTTCAAGTATGTGACTATTGATTTGCTTGCATAACTTTATTTGTTGTAGTTGCAATTGCCCGCACAGCTGAAAATTGAAAATATGGTCTTTATTTAAAAGCAAACAGTAACTGTAGAAAAGATAAAGAATAACCAGAAACTCTAGACATTATTGTTTAAGGTAAGTGCTATCTATTATCTTTTGAACATGGTATGCTGAAAGACACTATTTTAGCCCATTAGTCAAACTTGCTTTGAATACTTACACAATAATGTCTGAAGTTTCTGGTAAATGAATTAAGAATGAATTTAAATGTTTATAAATAAAATTTCTTAATTTTATATGAAAAAATATAATGTACATTTTAAATAATATTTTTTCATTTTAGAATAATTTTGAAATTTCTTGGGAAGATTCAATAACTAGAACTTCAGAAAGAAGTAAAATTGAAAATTTAAAGAAAAACAATGATACTTCAATTGAAAATGCCAAGAATATTGAGGTAACAAATATTAACATATTATTTCTATAAATGAAATAAAATAGCTATATTTGTTGTCATTTAAAAATAAATTCAGCTTAAATTTTACTTTTGTGTTAAATATAGAATTTAGTTATTGTATAAATTGTTAAAAATGTTAAAAAATTTTTGAATAATATGTAACATATATATTGTTGTAATTATTGTAATGTACGCTTTAACGTACATCACAATAATTACTCTGAAGAACAAAATGAAACTTAATGGCTGTTAAAAAGAAATCATTTTATAGGAAAGGAAAGGTTTTTATATGGATTTTTTCACTTATTTCAAATTTTTCTTTCTTTCTTTTGGATTCAGTTTTCGAGCAAAGGGCATTTCTGTCTTCTGTCATAAAACCATTTGTAACCATAGTAAGTATTAATGCTTGTATATTTATCTCAAATGTCTTCCTTGTAGATATCTTGCTGTATTTAGCTAGTGGAATGTCTTTCTTCAGGATCCAGTAGTTAGCCAGCATTCTTGCAAACCATTTGCCTTGATAATGACTTTCCATAGTCAATAATTCTTGAGAACCATTTAACTTGTTCACCATTTACAGCATCTGAGTTCTTGAGGAAAAATTCCAGATGTGAGTCCAAGAAATGTTTATACAAATGTTTCAAAAAGGAAACATTCATTATGAACTTATTACAAAATTGAACAACAGTTTTTAAATTGCTTAACAATATTTAAATTAGAAACCAACAAATATATATCAAAAATAGAACAAATTCAGACAGTGCATAAGTATTACAAATTTGAAAAGATGAAACACATTAAAAAAAATAAGATTGAAAAAATATGTGATTAGAAAATAAAAACACATTTTTGTTTGAAGAAATTTTATCGCAGTATTTCTAATCTGTCTCTTTTCATTTATTTTGTGGTAAATTCATGCACTAAGAAAGTACAAGCAAGCATAGCTGCTGAATTTGAAAGGAAGCTCCTGGCAAGGCTAATCAAAGATCAACAGAGAACAATCACTGGTTTTAAGCAAAATGTATATCTTGCACACAGCCTTTTTTAAAGTTTGTGAACTGAATACCCTTTATGAACAGCTTGATAAAATTCATTTTATCTCCATCATCATCATCTTCCAAATGAAAATGAAGTTGGATAAAAAGTTTCAATGGTTTTTACAAGAAAAAAAAAAAAGCAAATGCAGAGCTCCAGTTAATATTCTCTATTATAATTATTCAGATAAGGTTGTTCCAGAGGCAGTACACTGTTTACTACAATGCAGCCAAAATTTATTCCAAAGCCAAAGAAAAACCTAAGTGAATTAATTCCTCCAACCATAGCAGTGGTTAAAGGGTGCCAACAGAAGGACTTACATTCCCAGCTAGTGGTATCTGTTTTTACAAAAATTTCTAGTGCACATTCTCCATGCTCTGCATTTCCATTCAGAAAAGACAAGAAATTGGTGACAAATTACTTGAACAATTTAAATCTTAGACTTTTGATCTCTGACAAAGACAAGAATTTGTACTGTGCAAAAATGAGGACTTCTTATGTAGGGCTAATGACTTCCTACTACAGTCAGGATCAGTGTTAGTAACAGAAGATCCAACTCCATCAGTTTTGAGAAAAGTGAAAAAGTGTCATTATGCTGACAAGGGGACCTTACGGTCTCGGAAATTCAGTTTGGGATGAGACTTCGCAGGTTTGTAGTATACCTCAAGGATGTCCACCTAAAAAAATTTTAAAGCGCACTAGCCAGAAGATTCCGAAAAAAAGGGCTCTAAAGTTTTAAGCGCAGCTCATATACCGATCGATTTTAAGTTTTCGCAGCACGGCGAAATGGCTGAGTCTGTAGCGAACCTTCTTGCCACGCGGGTGAGCTGGGATCGCGCCTACCTTTGGCTAATTTTTTTTTTTTTTGTTTTTGTTTTAAAAATTATAACAACTTTTAAATAAAGTTAATGACCTAAAAGTATTATTAATTAAATCATAAATCATTTTATTTTATTTATGAAATGACTGTTACAGCTAATTAAAATGTGAATTAAAGATATTTTATTTTTAAAAAGTTTAATAATTTCAAATGCATTTTTAATGGAGGTAAATCAAACCTTTAATTACTATTGTCATTAAAAAGTTATTACAAATTTTAAGATATTATAAGCTGTGGAGAGGTTAAAAATATTCGTTGAAAGATAGGCAGATAGTCAGGAATTTTCAAGACTCTAACGGAACTAATCGAACAATGGTCCTTATCTGCTACAGAACAATATATACAGGTTTACCCACCCTTATTCCTCTAGAAACTCGATCTAACGTGCCAGTTCATTCTTGACTTTCGCAGGATTGGAGCGTTCTGTACTGTGAAATATTATCAAAATTTTTAAAATATTGTGAATTGAAAATGTCTGTTAATGGAGAAATCGCAAAAGTATCAGAAGATGGAAATGAAATCAGTCAAGATTCATTATACAGTGAAAAGTCAAAGTTGAGGTTAAAAGATGCGGTCGTTTATTACGAAAGCTTGCTTGCTGAAAATAATTTGACAACATCAGAATCTTCAACTTCAATTTCTCGTGAAGCAATGTTGATGGGTGAAGAAATTTACGAACGTACTATGGACATGCTGGCTGAAAAAATACTTGTGACTGATGAAGAACTTGTTCATGAAAATGAAAACTGTGATGAGGAACTTTTTGAACAAGTCGAAGACCATAGCTCATCAGATGAATATGAACCAGAAGAAAAAAAAAGAAGAGAGGTAGACCATCTTTCTTTGGATTACAAAATTAAAGTTGTTAATATTGCAAAGGCTCACCCCACGTGGAATTTACGAACATTGCAAAAAAAAGGATGCAGCCGGTTAAAAAAGATGGAATATTTATCCCAATGGGAAAAAGAAATAAAAAAAGGAGGAAATCAATTTGATAAGTACGCAACAATCGATTCCTGGACACATGATCGTTTTGTTGAAGCCCGAGAGAATTATCAACAAGTGACAACTCAGAATTTACAACAGTGGGCTTTAGCAGCAGCACGACAATTTACAGATTTTCAATTTAAAGCTTCTGACAGCTGGGTTCATAAATTCAAAAAAAAGCATGGAATTCGTCAACGAAAAGTGACAAAATTTCTTTCAAAAAAAGAAACAGCGACGATCGAAGAAACCTTGGCTTCTGCAGACATTTTTCGAACCCAGACGTTGAAATTGATACCGAATTTCAACAAAGATTTTGTTATCAACACTGACCAGACAGGTAAATTTTTGCAGAGTATTTACTAACTCATTTTGCTCTCTATTTTTACGACTCTCTGACAAAATACTTCAATTTCAGTTGTTTTCTCTTTCCAGGATGTCAGTATCAGTCGGTGTACAACAGGACTCTGGGTGAAAAAGGAAGCAAAACTATTTTCGTCAAAAGGCACGACATGAATAAACTGACTCATACATATACCGCTCAATATGCTGTTACTCTGTCTGGAAAAGTCCTACCTCAAGTATTTGTTTGTTTGCAAGAAGCAACCGGTAATTTTGGTCCCCGAGTTCAAAAAACAGTAGATGAATATGCACAAAAATATAAAAATGTCGTAATAACGTCCTCGAAATCTGGGAAACTAACGACACGACTTTATATTGACTTTCTCAACCGTTGTTTAAAGTCTTATGTGGGAAAAGAACAGTTTTTATTAATTATTGACTCTTGGGGAGGCCAAACAAAGCCTGAATTATATGACGAAATCTTTCAGGATGACGAAAAATCACCGACTTGTACAATTAAAGTAATTCCACCAAAATGTACCCCTCTTGCTCAACCTTGCAACATATATTTTTATAGACAGGTAAAAAATTTAATAAAACGTATACAAAATTGCGCGTATCTGATTGAGAATAATAGAGAAATAAACTCCCGTGAAGACTGTATAAAAATACAATCAATAGTGCATCATCAACTGTCATCGCCAATTTTTAATAAAATGATCCGGTATGCCTGGTATGCTTCCAGGCTTTCTGATGACAGAGAAATTTTTATGAATGTCAACGAAGTATGTTTTCCAATAGATCTTTTAAAGAAAGGTTGTTCGTGTAAACAATCGTCCTTCATAAATTGTGCAAGATGTCGAAATAGTTTTTGTTTTCAATGTTTTTATGATAATTATCATTCTGGTGATTGTATGTAAAATAAAAAAATTGACAAATAAAGACGATATTGTAAAAATTTTTATATAAATAACACCCTACCCAAAAATTTGTTATAGTGGTAATTAAAGGTTTAATTTACCTCCATTAAAAATGCATTTGAAATTATTAAACTTTTTAAAAATAAAATATCTTTAATTCACATTTTAATTAGCTGTAACAGTCATTTCATAAATAAAATAAAATGATTTATGATTTAATTAATAATACTTTTAGGTCATTAACTTTATTTAAAAGTTGTTATAATTTTTAAAACAAAAAACAAAAAAAAAAAAAATTAGCCAAAGGTAGGCGCGATCCCAGCTCACCCGCGTGGCAAGAAGGTTCGCTACAGACTCAGCCATTTCGCCGTGCTGCGAAAACTTAAAATCGATCGGTATATGAGCTGCGCTTAAAACTTTAGAGCCCTTTTTTTCGGAATCTTCTGGCTAGTGCGCTTTAAAATTTTTTTAGGTGGACATCCTTGAGGTATACTACAAACCTGCGAAGTCTCATCCCGAACTGAATTTCCGAGACCGTAAGGTCCCCTTGTGAGAGTAGAATCAGCATTATCTGTACCCCTGGACCCACCAGCCAATGTAGCTTGTCCCAGATTGTTTTTGAAGTAAAAATACACAAACCCACCTGGCCTGAAGTAAAAACACAAATCCACCATTCTAAAAAGTAGGTGGGATGAGAATGCTTGTTCATTCTTTGGTGAACAAGTGTTCCCATCCCACTTAGTTTTTAGAAAAGGCTCTTGCTAAGAAATTCATTGCTTTCTAGCTCCAATCTTGATATTTCTTCCACTCTTGAGGCAAAGTCTCATAACTAATACTATTGGAGCTACACTTCCAAATTTGTACTTTTTTCAAAACAGATGAGGGCTCATTATACCCATTTTTTCCCATTTTGAAGCAGTCATGCTTGCAAATACTGTATTGATTGAGAATGGGCATTCCATATCACAAATACTAGGCTTGAGGGAGGCTCTTTTATTAATTACAGATAGTAACTATTTCTGTTTCAATGGTAATATTTATTTACAGAAACAGGGAGTGCCTGTGGGCTTGCCTCTCTTGGCTATTTTAGCTGAGTTAGTTATGAGAACCATAGAATTCAAAGCTTTTCGATTCCCGCTTTGTATACACTATCCCTGTCTATATCTGTGGTACGTGAAGGATGTGCTGCTAGCATGGGAATGCTCAAAGGGTGAATAACTATAATTTATACAATTCTTGTCAGTTGTTTTTCCAACCATCTCATTTACTAAAGAGGAAGAAAAAGATATAAAAATCTCTTTCTTGAATTTACTTGTATATAGATCTTCTAATGGGCCTTCCTTTTCCATTTTTCACAAGTGTGATGAACTGCCATTCATTATCCCTTTCACTGCCTTCCAGCCCTCCAGGTACAAAAATTTGGCCATTACAGCACTTACACATAGGACTTTTTTATACCTATCCTCCCAACCACTTGTGGATGAAGAACTTACCCTTTAAATTGGCAGTGAACAGGGCTAGATATTCTCTTGCAAAGTTTAATTATTTAGTAAAAAGGTAAATGGGTAAAAAGCACATTACTTCTAAGGTCCACTTTATTTTGTAAAAAGGAACTGGTCTTCATGTTGCCAGTTATCCCATACCTAGGTACCTCTTCCTTACTAAATACCGAACCTGTTACCGGTGTAATTTGCGTGAAAAATCTTCTTTCCACAAACGTTTTCGAGCTTTCCAAACAGCTCTTCTTCAGGTGGAGAAAAAAGTTCCGACGAAATACTTCGAAGAAAGACGAAAAAAGAACGTAGACATTTAAATAAAAACGGAATATTTCGTCGGAACTTTTTTCTCCACCTGAAGAAGAGCTGTTTGGAAAGCTCGAAAACGTTTGTGGAAAGAAGATTTTTCACGCAAATTACACCGGTAACAGGTTCGGTATTTAGTATTTCATCCCCGGTGTCGGAGTGAGGAGTAATTTTACTTAACATTTAGCTATGCCGGCTAATACTTATCGTAAAAAGCTCTTAAGCCTCATTAGGGCTAGGGCTAAACTACAGTTCCTAACGGAATGCAAAAAGAACGGACTATATTCCGTTTTTATTTAAATGTCTACGTTCTTTTTTCGTCTTTCTTCGAAGTATTTCGTCGGAACTTTTTTCTCCACCTGAAGAAGAGCTGTTTGGAAAGCTCGAAAACGTTTGTGGAAAGAAGATTTTTCACGCAAATTACACCGGTAACAGGTTCAGTATTTAGTATTTCATCCCCGGTGTCAGAGTGAGGAGTAATTTTACCTCTTCCTTACATATATGTCTTTAGAAAATTTGAACTAGCATTAGCTCCCCAGTTCACATTGCATAGGATACTTTGCAATGATAAAGGTGGGTTTATCCTTTTTGAAAAATCTGGAGTTTATGCTGTACTTTTACAAAATCTACTAATGGGATCAAACTATTATATATATAATATCACTGCCAGAATGCTCTGTAACCATCTGGCAGAGCATTGTGAAGATATCATACATAGGAGGTGTACAACAGAACTAGCCAAAAAAGGGATGGAATATAACTTTGATTCTTTTTGGTGGTAAGTGTCACTGGTGAAACACTGTGGGAAGAATCTTATTCATATGGAAATCTTTGTTCATTACATCAATGTTGCCATACAACTCTCCCACACTTGATATACCAGAGCTGAGTTTTGCTGTTCAACTTTCTAAATCGTAGATCATGCAGTTACGTGACAAAAACATAGCAACATCAATGGCACTCCAGTGTTTGTGCTTTGTTTGAATTTTCTTTTATATTGTTATCAATTATTTCTATGCATATTAATTATGTTAATTTTATTAACCACAGCCATCATATATCATATTTATTTTGTAATAGTGTACAGTTTTATATTTTTATATCTGTAATTTTTATGTTTCATGCTTGTGTGTGAAGAGCAATTTGAAAATGTGTTCTTTTTCTGTATTTCTAATGTTCTATTCTCCATATTACCTGAAGAAGATGGTTATATACCAGACATGGGCAAATGCGGCTCCGAGAGCCACATGCGACTCTTTGAGTTACATGCGGCTCTTGCTGAAAGTGTTAATTTCTGGTTTTTTATTATTATTTTTACAATTTTATTTTTATAATTTTGTGAAAATATGTTTATTAAAAAAATTCAATATTTGTTTTATATTATATTTATATATATAATAAAATCGCGCGCCTTACCATACTATCCGCCACGACAGTACAGAACTGCGGCTCCCATGCATTTTGCAAAACCTACATTTCGGCTCCCACTGAACTCTTGCTTGCCCACCACTGTTATATACTGTCAAAAGTACCCACCAATTAAATGTTTTTACTACTAATGCCAATAGACAGTTTTCAGATTTATCTTTTGTTAATAAAGTCTAAATTCAGCCATATTGTCTCCTAAGTTCCTGTGTGATAAGTCTGTAAAAAAAGCAATATTATATGCTTGAATTTGAAATCTTGTGATAGTACTCTTAAACAAAAAATACTTTTTCAAATGTTACAAATTTTTAATAGTTAAATATTTTTCAGAGTAATTCTGAAATGATATATGAGGACTCACTGAGTAATTCTTCAGATGAAGAAACTGAGAATTGCAATGAATTTGATAGCTCTACAAATGTTAAACATATCAAAAATGTTGTTAATGTAAGTATATTATTATAAAATAATTAAATTCAAAATAAATCTGTAATAATAATAGTATTTTTTTCTTTGTTTTTAAATTGATATAGATTTATTTGATGACAAACTAATAACATTATTGATACATGATGATTGAAATGTAAATATTAAGGATGACTGAAATGTATTGAGTTGTAATAGTTTGAACCTTGATACTATAAAATGGCTTTATGTTTTATTTTAACACAGAAATAATATTTTAGAATTTATTATAAAAACTTTAGTATCTAAGTTGTTTCATTTTATCAATTTATGAAAATTTTATACAGTATGTTTCATTTATTGTAATCACAGCTATTGTTATCATAATTTAATTTTATCAAAATTAGCAAAACTCAAAACATACACTTAAAATGCATTTAGAAAATTTCATTTACAGTAATTAGAATAATAAGTGCTAACAATAAACTTCAGTTATTGTTATAATTTATTTTCAAGTAAATAGATAATAAGCTGTTTTTGCACATTTTAGTTTCAATATGTGGATGATAATGCACAGTTATTAGCAGTCTTAATCCAGTACTTTAAATGTAAAACATTAAATGTCAAACATTAATGATTAAAACAAATCATTATTTGTTTGTAATGCAGAAGTTATATTATCAGTATTTCTTACTTCAATTATATGCCAGAATGTAGTACTGCAAAAACCAATAGGAAAACAACAATGGATGAATTATAATTAATAAATCTTCAAATTACACATTTTATAGTTATTTTAATGTATTTTTTAAATATCAGTCAATAAAAACATTTCCATTAATTGTAATTGCTGTTTACTTACTTCAATTAATGGTACCATTTGGTTATTATTGTCAGTATGGACAAGTTCCAAAGTAATTACAGTAAATGGATCCTACTGTCAGTGTTAATACACATGCATATGACTGATAAAAAGTAAATCTTCTTAATTCAAATATCAAAGAAAATACAAAAATTGTTCAAATTAGTTATATAATTTGAATTTTTTTAATTTGAACAAAAAAAATTTGAAATATCTCTTTAAGTTTTTTTACAAGTATCTAGTATTCATCAGTATTCCATATTCCTTGATAATATATTTTCTTTATCATTCCTTGGATAATTTCAACTTTTTAAGCAAAAGATAAACATATGTATGTTTCATGTTTAACATTATAAAAATGTAGCCAAACAACCTTGCTATCAGGACAAATATCACTGAATCTGTGAAAATATGTGACAATTTTGCCCATACCCCAGAGTTTACAGAACACATACAAATTGGGAATTCCCCAAAACAAACATATTCTATATACCAGTTGATTACACGTTATACATCTATAAAACATCTCAAAGTCTAATGTTTTTAAAAATAAGCCAATTATTCACCATAATGAATCAGGTTACTTTACTACTAATATTAATAATAATACTAGTAAATATTAATTTAATTATAATTATTAAATTTAATAAGAGATAGTGCCTAATGCCTACCTCTAGTACCAAATTACTTAAAATTTAATTATTAATAGTAACAGTAAAGTAGTTTGATTCATTACAACAATCGTTTGGCCAGATTACATTACTTTTATTTTTTTCAATGTATGAGATATGCTTTGAATTATCTGAAGAAACATAAATTCTAAGAAGATTACAGGAGTCAATAAAAAGCATTAACTCCTGTTATCTTTTTAGTGTTTGTGTTTCTTCTAATATCACAGAGTCAACATACTCTGAATTTTAAGAAGTCCAAATTTTATGCTAAAAAGGAATTCAAATTAACTGCATTTTTTAAACATTAATGTAAATATTAATTTTAAGGGAAATAATAATAGGTTTAAATTTAAACTTGATTAATTCAAATTATGAGATATTTTAACAGGTTTGACTGTATATTGATATTCATTGTAAAGTTATTTATTCAATATATCATAAGATTTTATCTTTATGATACATTGAAAATTACATCTCTATATACAGTAAGGTCCTGCAAACTCAACTTAATGTGGACTGAGAAGGTAATGAGTTACTAAAAATGACAAGATTTACAACATAGCAATGATGTTAGTCTAAATAATGGAATTTTCATAAAAGCATTATATGTGCAAATTCATATACATATTAACTATGTACCAATAATGACTATTTCTATTTATATTTAAATTTTAATTACAAAAATATTGGCTTCTTAGTGGCCACTTTCAAGTTAGTGACATTCATATTATGGCATTTTGCAGTAGCACTTTGGAAAAAGGGCTATATTTTAATACATGAAATTATCATCATATTATTACAATTATTATTATCAAGTGTTGCCAATGAAGAATGATAATTTATTTGAAACTAGTGTTAAGTTATACAGGTAAAAATTAAATTACATGTTTTTCGATTTTTTGAACAGCACAACAAGTTTTATGGAATGTTGAGTTATCAAGGCTCAAGTTTCTGAAGTTTTAATATGGATTTTAACATTTCATTATAATTAATTTGACTGCTCAGAGCAAGAGGGTTACAACCTTCTCGTAGACTGCATTTCTTAATAACTATACATACTCAGAACACAAGATGTAATAAATACAGCTGCAATTATACAAGGGGTTATGAGTGTGTATAGTTAAGAGGGTTACAACTCAAAAATTTTGATTTTTTAGTTATTGTACTTATGGGAATGCTTGTATCGAGTTCTATCTTATGTAAAAAGATTATATCTCTAAATGGCTTATTATGGCTCTGGGACGTACATATAACAGTTTTGCATTATGCTAATATACTCTGTTATTGAATTCAAGAGGGTTACATTCCGAATTGTAACAGTTTTCAGATTTCAATCAATTGCATTCTTGGTGAAAGAAAGTTGCATTTAAAGTTGCAACTCTTTTGCATTCTAAATATCTTAGAAAGAAATGTTAATTTTAGATTTGGCAACACTTTCTCATTCAACAATGAATGTAGGTTGGCAGACTTGCAACCATTCCAATTTAGTTTTCATAGCATTTTTAACTTTTATTTCCATTGTAGCCTTTGTCCGTATAACACAGTTTGTGTACAGCTATTTAATCATCTTTAGTAAATAAGTTTATGAAGTATATGGAAAGTAGAGGAAGGCGTTTAGTGAACTTAGCCTTGAATGCCACAAATGAAAATAATAATGAAGATGACAATGTTAACAATGAAATTCCTTCTTACACGAGTTTACAAGTAAGTACTATAAATTATTTTATTTATTTATTTATTTATTTATTTATTAACAATATATACATTTAAATATATAAATCGAAAATTTCACATTGAAAATTGAAAATTATACATTTATATATGAAAATTACAAATTGCAAGTAATTTGCTCATTACTTTTAAATGTTTCTTGTGATCCATTTTGTAACAATGGTACAAAAATCATGAACATAGAGTAATAATATATAAATTAAAACACACTGATTTCACTATGCCCCTGTTTTTAGGTGATGGACCCATGCATTGAGTACACAACATTTTTTGATGATTCAATCCAGGATCCTATGTTTGATGTTGGTGAATGCTATGATGAAGGAAATTCTAGTGACGACAGTGAAGGTAAGGTGACAGTGAAGGTAATAAGAGTGTAGTAGTAATGGAAGAAGGGAACTTGATAGATGAATTAACCAAAAGTAATATACTACATGGTAAATGTTAGAGGAATGAAAAAAGTTGGAAACAAAATGTGTTGAAGAGAAAAAGGAATTTTGGTGAAGAATTTGTGAATAAGAAAGGGAAAACTATACAAAAGAAATCTCTTCTACCTCCATGTGGTGACAAATGTAGATTAAAGTGCACTACAAAGGTGATTGAACAAATGAGAAGAAAATGTCATTCTGTTTTCTGGAAAATGGGAGATATAACACGACAAAGAAAATTTGTGGCAAGAAATATTGTTGTAGTTGAATACAGATATGTCAAACAACCTACTACTAAGCAGTGCTCAAAAAACTTTGCTTATTATTTGGAAGCTGAAGGTGAAAAGGTTAGAGTGTGTAAACATATGTTTCTTTCTACATTAAGTGTCAGCCATAAATTTGTGTCTACTACAGGGACCAAAAAGACCACTGATGGAATAATAGAAGAGGACTTCCGGGGAAAACATGCAAGCAGAAAGAAAACTGGTGAGGAAATACTGAAGAATGTGAAAGAACACATACTGTCTTTTGAATGTGTTGAATCACACTATTGTAGAAGAAATGTAAACAAACAGTATTTAGATGGTAGCTTAAACATTAGTGAAATGTATCGGCTATACACAGACTATTGCAGAGAAAAAGAATTGCCACTTGCTAAAAAACACATTTACTTAATGGTATTTCATTCACTTAATCTTTCATTTCATCAACTGAAAAAAGATCAGTGTTGTATATGTACTGGATATAAGAACTGTACAGATACAGAGAAATTACAATTGCAGGATGATTATAACACACATATAAAAGAAAAAGAAATGTCAAGAGCTGAAAAGACTAAGGACATTGAAGCAGCAAAACAGGATACAAATAAAATTGCTTGCTGCTTTGATCTCTAAGCAGTCCTCCCTTCACCTTGTGGTGAGTGCTCTTCCTTATACTACAAAAGGAAACTGTCATGTTACAACTTTACAATTTATGATATTTCAAGCAGTAAGGTCCACTGTTATTTTTGGCATGAAGGCTTAGCCAAAAGAGGTTCAAATGAGATTGGAACATGCCTCTATAAGTTCATTACTTCATTGCCCAATACAGTTAATGAAGTAGTTCTGTTTTCAGATAATTGTGCTGGGCAGAACAAGAACAAATTCATTACTTTATTACTTCTATACTGTGTAAATAATATAGACTATATTAACACTATTACTCACAAATTTCTCATTCAAGGGCACACACAGAATGAGAATGATTCAATGCATTCCACTATTGAGCGTGAAAAACAAAGAGTTGTTAAAGGTGGGGCAATAACACTACCTGCTCAATGGGTACCAGTACTGAAATTAGCCAAGAAAAAAGGCTACGTTTATAATGTGACTGAACTAGATACAGCAGATATCTTCAATTTGAAAGATTTATCACAACAAATGGGAAACAGTATCTCCAAAAATGAAAATAATAATTTAGTGAATTGGCCCAACATTAAGATCATTAAGGTCATGAAACAAGATCCTTATACCATCGTCTACAAGCACTCATATGCGCAAGAGGATTTTGAAAAGCTAAACATTCAACAAAGAATGAGAGGGAGATCTGCCAAAGTCATGCTGCACCCAGCTTATTCTTCACCACCAGGGATAGATGCTGGAAAGATGAAAGATTTGCTTGTGTAAAAGTGGTGACATTCTAAGCGTGCATGCATCATTTTATAACTCTGAAAGTTTCCAGTAGTTTCGAAGAAGACTGATCTCTAATTTGTCTGATAAAACCATAGCAATTAGTGATACTTTTTTTAATGGTCATGTTAATTTTTTATGAACTTTCTTACTTTTATTTTTATTGTTTGTCATGTTAGGAACAGCATGGGTCTCATAAAACCAGAATGTAACATTACATTTTTCTGTTCTGTTAAAATGAATACTGTATCTTTATGTAAAATGTATATTATTATGTAATGGCAAACAGCTGTTCTAAGTAAAAAAAGTATGGCATACAGTTGTAACTGAGAAAACAATAATGACATTTTGAATGCTAAACTGTTGCAACTCAAAAAATATGTAATAATATAACAGAGAAAATAAATTTAAATAATATTAATTTTCCAACTTAATGTTATGACTATAATTAACATTCAAACCAAATTCCATTGATTTTAAACAATTCCTTGATTTATCAGCTGAGATTAAAAACTTTAAATGGCTGTCCTGAAAAATCTATATTTTTGAGTTGTAACTCTCTTGTTCTGAGCAGTCGATATGTATCCAAATAAATGGATTAATTTATTTTATTTTAAATTTTGCATGTATTAATAAATTTATTTAAAAATTCTTTTAAATATTTGTATAGCTATAATTCTCTTATTTCACTGTCACACATCAGTGTTTTCATATCAATGCTTTGTTTAGTATTATAAAATTGTATATATGTTATATGTTTATATATATAATTAAAATGTGATGATTATAATTTTATTGTTATTTTTATTTTGTGAAATTAGTTTCTGATGTGTCATATGATGACTTACCATTGTATTTATCATCTCATCAATTGGTTGTATATAAATTTAATTGTAGTCTTAGATTTATTATTTATAGTATAACTGATGAAAAAGACCTGAGAACTATGATGCTAAACACACTTCAATTTAAAATACATTTTTGGAAAATTTTGAAATAAATGTTTACTCTTGTACTGTTTTGTAAGGAATAATAAATATTTTTTTTAGGAAAATGAATTACAGTTTACACAAGAAGAATTAAATAGGATAAAATGTGCCTTAAAAGAAGGTGCATCTTTGTGGAGACAACATCGGGATGGATTTTTAATTAATGATAGTCATCAGTTAATTGCAGAAACAGAAGAACTATGGGATAAAGATCTAAATTTTGGTAAACTGAAAAAAATAATATATTTTTAATTTATATGTAAATAATAGCAATGGACATACACAGAATTAGAACAACCCCAAAAGAAAACATAAACAACATTAATAAAACATAAATAACACTCCCTAAGTCCCCTGTAGAAATTACTGGGTACCCAGTACTTTGAACTCTTCCTTGTAAAGAAGGAGGATGCTGCCTCTGAGAAATTTTAAATCTTCACTAAAAACAAATACAGAAAACAAAACAACATCACAATTACACAAAGCTATAACTCAAGCAGACAAAAATGATACACCATTAAACTTATACAATACTGACTTAATCTAACACAGTGCACAAAATGCACAGACATCATCAGATAGTCTTGGACTCAAAAGGAGCTCCGTGATAGACATCCTATTAGTCTCAGCCAGAATCATGTTGACAGAACTATATCAAACTGCTGATGGACTCATGGCTTTTGGTGAGACAGAAGAGTACATGATTGTCATACAAGACCAAGTTGGTCATAAATGCAAAAACTGTAGAAAGCACATCTTAAAACACAGATGTAGCATATCCTCATTTCCTACATCATGCATGAGACTATACAACACATCATATCAGGTTGCATTTTTTAGCATAAACAGATTAATTTATGCCATAACAAAACAAAATTAAATAACAGCAAATCTAATAAATCAAAACTTGCACACAAATATAAACTATTGCACACCCAGGAACCATATTACAAATACATACCTCAGCAATAATAAAAAAAACACACACACACACACACACACACACAAGATGCACTATATGTGAAGTACAGATAATTACAGACAAAACAATCCATCACAACAGATCTGACATCACACTCATTAACTCTTAACAGTGGAACAGTCAGCCGTAGCGCTTCCACTTAGTTGTGGAGCTAAAGCGTGGAAAATTTTTTAAGAATTATCCCACGCGTTCTTCTCGTTTCGGTTGAGGATAAAAAAATTTTAAACAGTTATGTCTAGTAAAAAAAAATTGTTCTTTATTGTCATATAATATTTTTATATATGAATTTTTTTCGCAGTAATTTTTTGCAAAATTTTTAAAAAAAAATTTATAATAAATTCTTTTTTGATTTTCCATCCGTTACGATTTTTCCAATAGTTTTGAATTTATTTTCAATTTTATATAATTTTTTAAAGTTTTAGGCATTTAAGTCATGACGATTTTTTTCAACCTTCGAGTCAAATTCAAGAAAATGTAATTGACAGTTAACAAATTTCATCCACAACAATAGATGACGTAAAGGTTGTTACGTTTACAACTACGACGACTGGCGGCCTTTCCCCCCAGACTGAAATGTGGGTGAAGGTCGTCTCGTGTTCTACATTCTGTAGAAGTGACGTAATCATTGTAAATAAAAGAAAATTTCAGTATATCTTTTATTTAAAATTCTGAAATTCGTTGTTCAAATTTACACCGAAATATTAAAGCAAATTAAAATATTAGCATTTTGTAAATAAACTTACTTGACATATAATAAATTTAAATAAATTAATTTTTAAGAAACAACAAAAAATGTAGAAATATTTTTATATTCATCTTCACATTTATAACATATGTTATCGTCATTGACCGATATTTAATTTTAAAAACAATTTTCATCATTGGCATGCATCAGAAATAAAAGCATAACTTCCCTAAAACACACTTCACTGAGAGGGTCCGCTTCACTCTGAAAAAACAGACAGTTTTATGTCAGAAATCCAATGTGTGACCTACTTTCTCTAACATAGTAAAACAAACTAAGTTACAGTACAACAATACATATAAACACAAATAAATTAGTAGCCCAATAATACATACCTTCATTTATATCCATATGTAATATCCAAAAATCAGTTCTCGCAAATTGTCGAAAAAAAAAATTATTTTCAACTTTCTTTCTGAATTTAGAACTAATTCACGGTAAACTTATGCCTTTAAATATCCATTGCAATCAACGCAAAATGTATGAATTCACGTAATAAAAAATTATCGCAGTGAACTTCGATAAAACGAGAAACACAGAAGCATTAAACTGCACTTCACGAACTGATCATATACAATAGACAAAAACGAAAATGCTCTTGTCCAATGTCATCAGGTGACAAAAAGTTTCTAAATAAACGCTAAAAGTTTTAAAGAGTTCTTCATCAAAAACCGATGAATTTAATTAATACACAATAACTAAATCTGTTTAATAAAGATTAATAATTTTCCATTATAATTATGCAAATTAAATATAAAAAAGATCATTGCGCAAATTCTCCCGCGAACCATGGATGACTCTTACATCATCCTGAATTGAAGTTTTCCTAAAAATACTAAAAATTTTATATAATTATTTTACTAATCCAGTCAAATTTAAATAATATAAAATGTCTAGATCTGTTTAATAAAGATTAGTAATGTACTATCACTAATATGCAAATTAGATAGGACAAAGATCAATGTGGGAAAACTCCCGCCAAAATAAAAATAGCTTTCGGTCACGTGATCACCAAGAAATACGAAGAAATATGTCAAAAAGTTTAATGTTTGTGTACAAATTAATAAATTTTAACTATGTCCTGGTTTAAAATTTAATGTTTCTGTAAAAATTAGTAAACTGTAACAAATTTCATCAAAGACAACAGAATAATTTTCAGCTTATAAAAACTTTACAATAAATGATTATTTCTTCGAAAGAAGTCGATATGCACGAATAAATAATAAATATGTAATAATGCTTTTATCCAGTTTAAGTGGATATTGTAAAAATTAAGCTATTTAATTTGTTTGGCTTTTATAATTTAGTTTCCGAATATTTTACTGTGAAATTCCATTCAGTAAACAGAAACAAAGACAAGCTATTAATTATAAACAGGACAATAGAATAATTTTTACATGAATTGAGTGTAAATACAGAAAAAAACGAATTATATCAAAGATGTTACAAATTAGCTGACATCACTCGAACAGAGCTCATATACTCATTGTCATTTTCAGCCTGGTTCCCACTTCGACTGTTTTATCTTGGGAAAAAGTTAATTTTTCAAAATAAAAGTACTTTGTTTTAGTGAAGAAAGATAAAAGTATCGAAATATAATATTCAGAATTAAAAATATTGATGTATGTCCATATTAGAAATGTATATTTTATTCCGATATTAAAAATAATATCACGAGAAAAACATTAGATATATGAAATACGGCCATAAACAATTTCTTTCTGTCAAATAAATTAAGAATTAAACAGGTTTATTTATAAAAATTCAATCGCGAATAACTGACTTTAAATATACAGAGGGTACAGTATGCTTTTTATGTGATAGTATCTGCGTTTACAAATTGACAATTTTTAGTTTTTTTACACATTATTATGCTATAATCTAGGAAACTATGTTTAATACACAAGACATACTACAGAAAGGGTAAGAAAGAAACGTCAGTCATTGTAACTAATGTATTATTGAAAGTTTCATTCATATAGATAATTAATTTTATCAAGATACATTTCTCCAAAAGAAAATTATAGATATTTATCGTAAATATAAGTAAATTTTATTATAATTTAGATAAAAACTCATTTTTTCCCCACGCATGGCTTCTTTCCCCTCCCTCTTACTCCTATACTTGGAACATTCCATTTCATAATTTGATGTAATAATAACGTTTAAAATGATTCTAAATAAAATATTGACACTTAAAGTAGGTTAATATAGGCCTATATTGTCACGAGTCTCAGGTGTATTCATAAAAATGTAATAATCTATACAATAATACTTTCTCACATGCTCCATGTGTTAAAGTTTGCAGCTGTAATTGAAGGTGATATATAAAGGAACAAAATGTTTATATTATCTATAGTTATAAAAGATATTTTATTTTCACGTAGAAAAACAAGATAAGACAGAAGAAACAGACAATCACACGATATCTCTATCCAGGACATTCTATAATTGATTTCAAATTTCTAATGTCGACATACATGAATATTTTTGTGTGTGTGAATATTATATTTCGATACTTTTATGTTTCTTCACTAAGAACATCTTAAAACATTAACTTTTTACAAACAAAAAACAGTCGAAGTAGAAACAGGCTGAAAATAACAACGAATTATAAGCTCTGTTCTGGGGATGTAAGCTTGTTTCTCCCATCTTTGATATAATTCGATTTTTTTCTGTATTTACACTCAACTTACGTATAAATTATTGTATTGTGCTGTTTATACTTAATAACCTAACTTTGTTTCTGTTTACTAAATTGAATTTCACAGTAAAATACTCGGAAACTCTAAATTATAAAAGCCACACAAATTAAATTGCTTAATTTTTAAAATATCAACTTAAAATGGATAAAAGCATTATTAAATAATTATTATTTGTTCGTGTATATCGACTTCTTTCGAAGAAATACTCATTTATTGTACGGTTTATGTAAGCTGAAAAATTAAATTTCAAACATATTTCTTGGTGAACACGTGACCGAAAGCTATTTATATCTTGGCGGAAGATTTCCTAGTGACCTATCTCATATCTAATTTGCATATTTGTAATAATATTTGTGATAATCTTTATTAAACAGATCTAGACATTTTATATTATTTAAATTTGACTGGATTAATTAAATAATTATATAAAATTGTCAGTGTTTAGTGGGAAACTTTCAATCGCATTGACATCGTAAGTTTTTCCGTGACGTATAGTTGGCGGGAGAATTTGCGCAGCGATCTTTGTTATATGTAATTTGCATAATTATAGTGGTAAATTATTAACCTTTATTAAACAGATTTAGTTATTGTGTATTAATTAAATTCATCGAATTTCATGAAATAATTTTTTAAAACTTTTAGCATTTATTCTAAAACTTTTTGTCATGTGATAAAATTTTTACAGGAGCTTCACTATATGAAACAATTGGCTGCAAAATTTAATAGAGTGCGGTTTGGTGTTTCTGTGTTTCTCGTTTTTTCGAAGTTCACTGCGATAAATTTTTATTACGTGGATTCATAGATTTTGCGTTGTTTTTAACGGATAAAAGGTGGAAATTTTACTCTGAATATAGAACTTGTTTTTTAGAATATGCTACTTTACAGAAAGAAAAGTTGAAAATAATTTATTTTTTGACAATTTGTGAGAACTGATCTTTCTTTGGATATAAATGAAGGCATGTATTATAGGTTTACTAATTTATTTGTGCATATAATTATCTAGTTCTAATTTTGAAACATTTATGGTGTTTAGTGTTTATAAGCGTGTTATTTAGACATGTCTACAAATTTAGTGCTAAAACGTAGAACTACGTCAAAGAAGAATACAAACTTTAATTAGCAAGTAGTCCCTTTATTAGCAAACTAATTTGTTGGTAGATTTTTTTACATTTAAAGTGTAATTACATGAAACTAAATGGATGTGAACATAGAAAGTAGAATATGGCAAGACTAATAGATAAAACTATTATTACATATTACTCGATCAGAAAAATTTATACTTGAAGAATTTTATTTTGATAATTATTGCCTAGGGTTTATGTCGAAAATATTTTTCAGTTATATTTGTAATTACAGTTAATTCGAATAGTAATGGCGCTTAAATATTTATAGGATTAATTGAAGTTTTCGAATTTTGTTTGAGGAAACTGAGGAAGGCAAGAGTATCTACAGTTGTATAATGAACTGAATTTAAGTAAATTAGGTGACTTTGTATGTTTCGATATAGTTTTTTATAATATTACGATATACGAACTTTCGATTTTGTAAATTGTATTATACTAAAAAATAAAGTTTTTCGTTATTCTCCTACTTAATGATGTATTTATAATGTTTCTGAACTAAATAATACTTATTAAATTGAAATCCGAGCTTTACAAAGTACTATGAATATTAGAGAAGACCGTTTTACTATAAACTACTATGTTTTACTACAGCTTACTCCAATGTTGATTCTACGAAAATTAGGTCAGACAAGGACCGTTAGACTAATGACGTAGGCTGTTTACTTTTTCCGGTTGCATCGGTGCACTCCCGATAGCGTCATTTAGAGAAGTCACACCTACTTTTTTCTGACGCGAGCCAATTAGGAATATTAATTTTTTTAACCAATCAGATTACGGCGGGAGATTTAAATTCGATTTATGTCGATAGATGGCCGTCTAAAATTTCATATTTATTTTAATTTTCTTTCTTTTATTGTAATTTCTCGAGAACTAAAGGATATTCCAAAACAAAGTTGGAGAACCCAACTACTCGTGAAAATTCTACGACTTCACGAAATGGTCCAGGTATTTTATAAGAATTTTTTAACGACTATAGTCCCGTAAACACACACACACACACACACACACACAAGATGCACTATATGTGAAGTACAGATAATTACAGACAAAACAATCCATCACAACAGATCTGACATCACATTCATTAACAAATGAAACAAGATCACATACATCATAAACATAGCTGTACCAAGCAATCACAGCATAATAAATACATACTCCCTTAAAAAATTATTAAAAACTCAGAACTCTCTCATAAAATAAAGCATTTGTGGAGAAGGATAAGGTACTTATTATGCTAACAATCCTTTCTTGCACAGGCATCAAACTACATACACTATAAAAAAATCCAGAAACATTAGGACTTACAACAGTACATACCTTGGATTATAGAAGACTGCCATGCTAAATACATATCACTAGGAAATTCTTAAACACAGATATACAGGAACTACATGTAAAGAAAATAATAGCTTGTTCTATAGATATGCCTTGATTCTGGTTTAGCATAGCATTATGTTCTGGTATATAAACTGAGATATACTATAATGATGATGATAATGAATATAAAATATTTATTATTATTATTATTATATATCAGTTATAGGATTAAAAATTAGAAACTATCTAATTGCAATAATAGATATAAATTTTCTTAGTTATTGATTGTCTAGTTTTGATTTTACATATTCAAAAACTATACTTTCATATGAAGCAGTATTTTTGTTCTGTTTTCTTATATTAACCAGTTGTTTGCAGGGTACTATCATTGGAGAAACCAGTTTTAGTTAAACTGTTGCACAGTACTCCAGTTGGAGTAAGTGTCAATTTTTTTTTTGTAATTAACTAGGTGGTGGCAATTTAAGCACTGATTGGCTTTTATCTACATAGACTAAGTCTGTTTCAACAAATAAGATATTTGTTACCACCCTGTATTTTTAAATTTACTCGCAAAACTCCTCCTTTCCATGTTAAGTCTATGGGAGACCCTTCTTTCATTCATTGTTCAATAAAATCCTCATTTGCATGCCTGTTGAGCTCTGATTGATATATCATAGCTAAATGACTATCCTTTAACGAAAAGGCATTGACTTGGGTTTGTCGGGTGGAAACTTTCTTGGAAAAAGTTATACCTTCTCGGAGCTACATTGTCAGCTACAAACATAAACAAACAATTATTATTCAACAAATCATTATTCTCATCTATTTTTAGCTTAAATTTAGTAAATTTTTATGTATATTTATCCTATTTAACAAATAAGCATGTTTTTTAAACCATCCAGCCATAAATATTTCAAAAAACAAAGTACTTCTGGTTATTGTGGTACTTTCGTAATACGTAAGAAATACATGTATATTCGTTAATATAATAAAGTAATAATCGCTTATTATAGTCCACTGTTAGTACAATAGTGTAAATAACGTATAAATAGAATCAAATATACATCATTTATAATAAAAGTGTATTGACCTAGATTTAGAAAAGCCACCACCCCCTCTTCCGCGCCAATCGGCGTTATAATCGATAGGCCGTATTATTTCTCTACATCGATTTAGAAAGCTGCAGTTTTTTTTTTATTTGATAGAATATAGACATATCTAAGTAACATATATAACAAATTAATGGAATATTTATAAAAAAAAAACGAATTTTTTTTAAATATTTTAAAATCTTAAATTTTATTAATTTTTTAAACTTACATAATATTTTGAAGTTAACAGTCGTAAAGTGTAATATGTACGTGATAGAAAACCAAAAACAGATCATATCTACCAGAATTTTTAAGCGAGACATTGCAAATTGAAAAACCACAAAACATCTACATGTGATTTTGTTTCAGGTTATTGAGACTAACAGCTGACAGGTTAATTTAAAATTATCTGTATGCATTTTTTAATTTGGAGAAATAATTTCTCATTCATAATATACAAAATTTTATATTCATAGAAATTAGAATAAAGATACATTAATAGAGATATAGTGAAAATAATTGTATTAAGAAGTTTAGTTCATTTCAATTTATATATAATATTTACAGTTGAATATTATGTTATATAAATGAAAATTTTAATTTCAATTAATATTGATTAAAAATACAGTAGAGAATTGATTATCCAAATATCGATCAACCGAAAGCGTTCCAGTCGGCAAATTTAAATTTCTGCTAGTGCTGTGGTGCTGCAATATTTGGCTATGTCTTAGGCTACTTCAATATTATTTTTGTTGGTGTGCGTGTTTTAGCTGGCAGCACTGGCGCAACCATGAGAGGGTACTTAAGGACGTACCAGGATTTGAACGAATTTCAACACAGGACAGGCTAATATATTTTTCAAACATAATCGGTTATCCGAAAAATCAATTATCTGAACAACCAAGTATCAAATTGTTTCGGATAATCGATGCTCTACTGTATCATCAAATTGTTTATTCCAAATGTAAAACATATTATTGAGCATATCTAGGTTAGTCAAAGTCAAACTTTATTCAAAGTCAATTTTTATTAATATAAGTAATTTTAGAAAAACATTTCTTTAAATATTTTCACATCATACAAAAAGGTATGTATATATATACAGTAGAGCGTCGATAAGTGGAACCAATTGGGGACTGGGGTCCTTCCAGTTAATGATTTGTTCCAGTTTCCGACTTTGTACGAAAAAATACATTAACCTGTCCGATGTTCAAATTTTTCTCCGTTGCGTATCGCTTCCTGTTGAATTTTTCTCCGTTGCGTGTCGCTTCGTGTTGAATTTTCGTCGATTTTAAGCCTAACGAAAATTTTTATAATAATCATCGAGGCTATCGTATCGTTAAAAATTATTTCTGCATTTTGTACAAACAAAATAAATATATTAAAGAATATAAAAAACATGAAAATTATACTTTAGAAGTAAATTTAGTGTCAAAAACATTTGATTCAGCACGACACAGTCTGACTGAAAATCGTTCCACTTTCCGACGTTCCACTTATCGACGCTTTACTGTATATATATATATATATATATATGCCTAGTGTTTTAATTGAAATTAATATAAGAAATGAGCACAAAAAAGACTCAGATACTGGATATTTAATATGTTTTTCTTTTTAATGTTGGCATTATCTGACAATTTTTGTATAACATGATGGTAGAATTTTTTTCTTAAGTATAATTTTATTGTTCTATTTATTTTTAAAATTACTTCTAAGATCAAAGACTTAATTTCATTTGGATTTAAAAATATTTTGTTTCATTATTAGTCTGCATATCAATATGTTTCATAAATTTAACATGTTCTTATAATTTTGTTTTCCAGTCAAATGCACTATCATTTTCTCTTTTTCTAGTCTAATTTTACTTTCTTATTAAATTTTAACTTGTTATATCATCTGCATGTGATGTATGTCAAATGATATAAGAAGTTAATGTTTAATAAATTTTTTTTTTCCTATTTTTACAAGAATTAAGTCATATTCTAAAATGTTGTATTTTGTAAAGTTAAGCAATGAATTTATTTTAATAAATATATTCTACTAATTATATTTATATATGAATACTAGCTGACCCGACCACACGTTGTTGTGGCTCAAAATGTATCTATTATAAATGTATAACACTTCCCCCGTGGGGGGAATTTCAAAAAATCCCTTCTCAGTGTACATTCTGTTGACGTACCCTATTAAAACGCAATCAAAAACGCATCTAAAATAGTATAATAAAAGCAGAGTTCTTCACGGTAAGCCTTAATCCCGTCACTTTTCCCGCTGGGGAATATCGAAAAATCCCTTTTTAGTGTATATTCTGTTGACGTAACCTATTAAAACGCAATTAAAAACGCAAAAAACCGCATGTAAAATAGTATAATAGAAGCCGAGTTTTTTACGGTAAGCCTTAATCCCGTCCATCTCCCCCCACTGGGGGGAATTTCGACATGTATATTATATAAAAACACGTGCGTATTCGAATGCAACGTTGTGTCAAAATTTCAAAGGAATCGGTAGGAACGAACGAAAGTTATATTTTATTTATATAGATAGATAGAAAATGATCCGCTTCAGTCCATTCTCACAGAAAAGCATAATGCCTGACAGAAAAGCAAACTTAATTCGTCGGAAGGTAGCGCCATCTGTTCTACATAAAAGCCTTAATCCATATATAAATATATTTTTGAAAGGGGGAAATGGTGTAGGGGTATGAAAAATAGATAGTAGCCGATTCTCAGACCTACTGAATATGCATATGAAATTTGGTAGAAATCGGTAAAGCCGTTTCGGAGGAGTACGGTAACAAAAATTGTGACAGGAGAATATTATATATAAGATAATAATAATAATAATTAGTAGTATAAGTATGTTATTTGGTTATTTCAATATTTTTCTATGCAATTATAATTTAATAGCATAATTTAATATAAATACATAAATAGATTGTGTGCATACAGATGGTCCTTAATTTTTGAATAATTCAGTCGTTTGTATGATAATTTGATACAATTAGCTTGTTTTTCATATACCAAATTTACACTTTCCTACCATAATAAGAGATTTTATAGCTTATCACTTTAATTAGTTTCAAGAGGAGAGATTTTTCCATTTGTTTCAGAGCAACTTGTAGACACAAAGGAAAAGCCTTGTAGTTGATGGTGATGCACTTAGGCAGTATATTGTGCGCTCTACACTTGAACAGAAAGTGTAGAGCACTTAGCAAATAGCACAGAAAGTGTAGATGCACTTAGGCAGTATATTGTGCGCATGCACAATATACTGCCTAAGTGCATCACCATCAACTACAAGGCTTTTCCTTTGTTATAACTTATCTTTGAAATTTTCTTTATAACAATTTTATTGGTTGACTTTCATATAAATTTTTAAGATTACATATGTCCAAAAGTTGAGATCCATCTGTAATGTTAAAATTTATGATAAATTTTCAAACTAATTTCATTTCATAATTAATCACTTGGCACACTAAATACTGCTATCAAAAACTCTATAATTTTATGCAGTTTTTGAACTCTAAACAAAGGAAAAATAATAATTAACTCAAACAATATTTAAGGTAACAATAATACTGTAGATTGTACACATGAAAATAATAAATATGAAAAAGATTTTGGTTAAAGATTAATAACATGAGCATAGTAGCATACATTTTTCTAAATAAAAAAATTGAGTTTTGAGAATATTATGTATAAAGGAATTTTATTAAATATATAGTATTTTTTAATTTTAAACATCATAAATTTTTATATTTTATAACCTTTTTTGCTTTTAAACTTATACATAATGATTTTATTCTAAATCGATATTTTCAGGAAATTTTGATCAACAAATAAATAATATGAATGAAAATAACTACTTTGAAATGAATTTCTATTCAGACGATGATGAAAAATGGGATGAAAATATACATTTAAAATTTTCAGGTAAAATTAATTTTCAATTTAATTTATCAGAATGTTCAAAGTTTTCATTTGTTAAGAAAAAACATTTCAAAATAATTTAAATAAACAAACATTGTTTGAAATTGTACAAGTTAAATATTTTTAATACAGTAGAGCATCGTTTATCCGAATCAATTGGGGACTGGGATTGTTCGGATAACTTATTTTTCGGATAATCGATTATGATACGAAAAAATATATTAACCTATCCGATGTTCAAATTTTTCTCCGTTGCATGTCGCTTCGTGTTGAATTTTCGTCGATTTTAAGCCTAACGAAAATTTTTATAATAATAATCGAGGTTATTGTATTGTTAAAAATTATTTCTTTATTTTGTACAAACAAAATAAATATATTGAAAAATATAAAAACAAAAAAATTATACTTTAGAAGTTAATCTAGTATCAAAAATGTTTGATTCAGCATGACACAGTCCAACTGGAAAGCTTTTGGTTAATTGAAGTTTCGGTTGACTGGCTTTTGGATAAACGATGCTCTGCTGTATTAAAATCACATAATACCATTGTCATAAATAAAATTGTTTAAATTGAATTAAAGTTTGAAGTATATTTTAATAGAAAATCATAACATTTTTTCTGTAGATAAAAATATTGAGAAATACAAAAATTCTAAAATTTATAAAAAAACATTTATATATTCTGTAGATTTTTGTGAGATTTTAAGTCCAAAATTTTTTATTTTTTATTCTAATGTATTTCAAATTTTTAGAAATTTTAGAATGAAACTAATATTTATAATAATAAGCAAGTAAAAATGTTTAAATTTTTTAGAAAAGAAGTCAATAAGACACAATTCATATAAGTTTTAAGTAATAAATTATAATTAAATATGAGATATAAAATATATAAAATGAATATTAAATCTTTTTATAATGATTCCAGCTTCTATTTCTGTTTATTTTAAATCTTAGAATTATTACATTATAAAACTTTTAAGTAGCAAATAAACACATAACTAAACTATACAAAATTATTTATTAATAATTGTAAATTGTGACAACTCAATCAACGTTATCTATTGTTAAATAATTACTATATCAAACTTGATTTAAATAACTTGGAAGTATTTTTTTAAAAATATATTTGTAACATTTTAATTGGCAATTTTATTAAAATTTTACAAATTATACCAATGTATCAATTCTGCATATATATGTAATGATCTCAAGCTAAATAGAACTGTTATGCTGGCTCTCCACTTTGTGTGAGTTTGAGGCCTTTGTCACTGTTTATGCACAGTAAAATTGCCTTCAAATACTTTGCTGACAGAGTATGTGACAATGTATATTTTTGCATAGCAATCAGATTAAAGAAATTAAATACAAAATTAAATTGAAAAATATAAAATGTTATTTCAAGTTGAAAGTTTGCCACCATTTGAAAAAAATTCCCACAATTTATTGCAAATTGCCTTACATTTTGTGCAAAGTGTATAGGGCAGCAATTGAGTCACTCTATGAACCTTCTGATGATAATGACACGACTGCGCTAAATGGAGAGCCAACATTAAAATTTATATGTTTTCTTAGGACAAGATTTTAAATGCTTCAATAATCAATTCTTTAATTCAAAACTAAAATGAAATATATTTTATATCAAAACAGTATAAAGAAATACTAAAATCTCAATCATTTTCAAATGAGAAGTTCATCAGGAAAAAATTCTAAAATGAAATAAACTATTTACTATTATTGCTGAGGAAGTAAGGATTATTTACTATATCAACCTGTTTCTTAAGTACTGATATATGTGAATCATATTATATTTAGAAATTTAATTATAGGTGTATCCTGCAGAACATCTCTCTTGTTAATATTTTCCTGGTAGAAAATGTTTTGGTTTTTAATATTCAAACTCCAAAGAATGCATATATCTCTCAATAAAACATTTTTTTGGTTACTATTTAGACTGTAAAAATTTATATTTGTTTGAAAAACTCATTTGTCATTTTTTAAATGTTGTATTGAGAAAAGTTAAGTTAATTCCAAATATAGTTAAAAATATAAAACTCACCAAGTGTTTCGGAAAGTACACCGAGTGCCAACAGTATGTAGCCCACATCTTGCTGCATCTGTTTAACAATGATATTATTTTTGTGTTCAGGTGGCAATGCTTTAAGCATTTTGCACATTAACATGATAGGTTGTTACTTAATTAAAACACACAGGAACTTTTTTCAACATGAAAAAAAGTTGAAAAAGCCATCAATTATCTATGAGTGTGTCATTTTTGAGAAACATGCATGCAAATCCTCTTTATTCTAAAAACTTTTTTCTAAATTTCATTCCCATCTAATACTAAACTTCAAAAATACATTATTACGCTGTATGAAACAATGAGGCTCGACATCACCCCTTAACTTCAAATCTTTGTAACTTTCACACAATTTTCATGATTGCATTTTTGGAAACATTTTTTAGCTAAAATCTTTTTTATTTTTTTACCTAGAATTTGAACATGTAATTAAAAGTGGGCGTTTCTTTGAAAAATTGAAGTTTATTATTGGTAAACCAATCTACAGAGAATCCAATAGCACACCGACTTGTGTTCTCCTTGGCAAGCGTGTCCAGAATATTTTTTTTTCCTAGGATGTAAATTTCTCCAGATATCAATTAAAATAGGACCTCCCGTATATATATTTAGTCAATTAGTTGGGAGTTTTGGATTAGCATAACACATTATAATTTTTTCTTTAACAAGAATCTATTTTCCATTGTTTTAAGTCTTTTTAGATGGAATATTTTTCAGAAATGGATTAATTATTGATATTAAACTTGAATGTCTGTTTTTAGAAAATTTTAAATTTTGAATTAATTCATTCTATGGAAAGCAATTTTATATGGACTAAACTAATTTTATTTATCTTTTATATTTAATGTGCAAGTTTTCCAGCTCATTCTATAAGTAAAATCCTGACGTTTCTGCAATGTTTAATTTATTATTACAGACAACTTTTAAGAAATTAATATTTCTCTACATTATTTCACTATTGTTGTCAAGAAGAATTATGATATGTTTTGATTAGAGAAAATCTGATGCATATGGGAGGTGGGAACAAGCTTACATTTCAAATATAACAAAAAGTTGAGATCAAAATAAAGATTTCTAGAAAAATATTTTCTTACTCCTTAAATTTTAAAATTAAGTAAAAATTAGAGAAAAATAGTGAAAATTCTGTTGTATTAAATGAAGATAATACTTAAAATTTTAGGGAAAAAACAAGAGATAGGTCATAAAATTGAAAAAAAAAACAATACTGTTTGACTCCTACAGAACTATAAGGAATGTTAGAGATTTACTGTCAAATTGAACAGAATATATACCTTTGTCAGCGATAAAAATAAAAATCAATGCAACGACTACACATTGACGATGATGAACACAATGTGGCACATCCGGCATGATTACAGTGAAAGTCATTGAAGACGACACTGACCAATAATGCTGAATTGCTGTGACATTCATAGAAGTGTTGGAATGTAAAAAACACCTTATCATTGCTGAAAGCTTCTAAATTTTATAGAGCTAAAAAATTAGTGTGAAATGTCAGGAATACAGAAATTATTTTTTGATCCATGAAAATAACTTTCTAGAATTGGAGCTTAAAAGTGTTTTAGAACTTTAAATAACTAACTACTAAACGTTGTAATTGAGTTATATTCTGCTATGGCAATTGTTTATCTTTAATTTTTTAGTATTCAGTTTTAGAAGTTTTTTTTTTATCAAGAATGAACTTGTTTGAAAATGTTCAAGATTTCATATTGTTCTGAAGTAAAATATATTTAAATAAATAAACACTATAATTATGAGATTTATTTTAAATGAAACTTTAAATTTCATCTATGCAATTACTCAAAAAATAATAATGTCTAAATATTTAAGATAAAAATTAAATTTTGTTTAATAAATCTTTTTTAATGAGACTTTCTATTAATAATATAAATTATTTACTATTATTAAAACAAGCTATTATTCACATAAGAAATTTTATTATTATTTGTAGAGATGACAATGCCCAAAAATCCACAAGATCAGTTTTTACCATCAGATATTCATCCACCACCTCTTGAAAGAGAAATAATTGAATTAATGATTGAAGATGGTCAGTTTGATGATGCACTCTAAGATATTTAAAAACAAATTTTTAAAAATTTTTCTTATGTTTTAATTCTTTTATTTTGTAAAATAATTTAAATTTTTAAAATGAGAAGCTACAATACAGTAGTGTATTTATTATACATTTTACATTAAATTATATATAATTTAGTTTTCAAAATGCTGAATGAAAATTGTTATTATTCAATTTTACCATTATCAAAAATTATTCCAAATTTTGGATAAATTAAACACATTTTTTTATAAAGCAATGAACAATATTAATAAAAGTTACTTTTGTGAATCTCTGTGCATTTCTTTTGATGTCATCTCCTTTATTTTCTTTTATTCCATCTAATTTTCAAGATTTTTTTATGCTAATTGTTAAAAAATTGACAATGTTATAATTTTCAGAAAGCTTTTTCTAAGTGCTTTTGAGTATCCAAAAAATATCTCATCTGTAATGGAATATTTTGTATAGTAACAAAGGTAAAAGCTTCCAAAGTTTCAAAAAACGAACAAATATAAAATATTTGAGACATTGTTTCTGTCCAGTTCCAGTAAGGTATTTATTATAAATTTTTGTGTTGGAGAAAGGATTGTGCTCATAATTTGAGGGATTAGTTTTATGATAATTTCAGCTTATTGTTTTACTGTGTATGATGTCAATAATGAATGAAATAACTTCTACTGACAAAAGAAAATATCTGATATATAATTTCTGACAAAAAAAATAAAGACAAATCTTATTTGAATGATCATTTTTTGATAATACAGAACTGAAAATAGCACTTTAAAAAATTGGATACCAAGATAAGATGTAAAGTCCTGCTAGAAAAAATGATGTTCTTCAGTATTCATGATATCCAAATCAAATCATCTCAGTATTATAAATTTATTTGGTGTGCATCTGTGAAAAGTTTGAAGGTCATATTAAAAACGGGAGGTGGGAACAACTCCCCATTGTCTGTATTTGGTTATGCAGTTTAGTGACTGCAAAATTTCAGTATAATTTTATTAACTTATTCAACACAAATCATTATATTATTGAAAAAACCAAAGTAAACTGTACAGTATCATTACATTTTCATTGCTGTCTGCTGAATATTAAAGAAAATGCAGTTTCTATACAATTCCTGATAGATGATACTATACAAACTTATCCTTTAAAGACCTCATTAAGTGTTTAGCATTACAAACTCCAATTACCTACTAATTAAACATCATGTTAAAAAGTATGGTTTGATACATAACTTCTGTAGTGTTTCAGTGTCATATGGAGAAATTGGTTGAGGTTATTTGGATGGATTGGAAATGAATTTTTCCCTTAAGAAACAGTGGAAAAAATTTTCCGACATATGAATATAGTTTTCAGGAATGAATTAGATTTAAATAATAAATTATGGCTTTACTTCTAATATAATGCTGTTGTAATCAATGGTTATTAATGACAATAATATGACATGTATGAAAATAATAAAACAAACTGAATTATTATTCACAGAAAAATAACAAGAGAAAATTTAAGAAGCACTTTATTAATAAACAATAACTTACACTTCATATATAAAAAATAAAATTGTGTATAATAAAACAAATTTGTGTTTGTTTTTTTATCACATGCTGACTAGATGATTGTGTGGCCTTTTTGCTGGGAAGTGAATCTATTATTTTATGTAACAGAAACAAATGTGTCCTTCATAACTGAAATTGATTGGTTGTATTGCCTTGCATTTCATTTGTTCTCTCAGGTAATAATGAATTATCTAATTTATTTTCCATGGCAAGGGTTTTAAAGTGCTGTAAAATATTAAAATAAATATTAGTTTTGTGCTAACATTGATTTAAATACAAATATATTACCTGTGAATTCTTAAATTCAGAATATAAAGTGAACAATACATGGAGAGACTGTATTTTGCTTTTATATACAGGAATATCTAAGATACCTATAGAAATAATAAAAAATATTTTTAGTAATGTTTTTAACTTTTTTCTACTTAAACTTTCAGAGAATATATCTAAAATTTTTCAATATTTTAATTTTTCTAATCAAAGTATTTGATAAAATATGAAAAAATTACTATTTAAAAAAAACAAGTAAAAGTTATTGTGATATTGTCGCAATGTTGGGCTGTAATTTTTAATCATATTTTAAAAATTTATTTAATTTAAAATATATGATCTAGATCTCATATTATTAGTGTCTTGCCCCTGTACATTTCCTGATAACAACAGAGTCATGCAGGTCATCTACGTAACTCCATTCTGGGGAAAATTTTTGAATTGAAATCACTTGAATTCCAGTCTATACCAGAAATTTGTATTCAGTTAAAGTAGTTCCTGCCCCTAAGCCTTCCATATCTTGTCTCAACTTTCATCTATCTAACACCATTCTTGAGATTAAGGAAAGACAAACAGATGACATTGGATATTTATAATAGGCTTACAATGTTTTCAAATTGCAGCCAAAAAAGAGGAAGAAATAATAATTTGCAGAATATCCATATTGTCTTTCACTATTATCTATACAGAATGTTACAAAATAATTATGCTTAAAATTACAAGAAAAATATCAAATTTTAACAAAATGTTTTCAAGACATTTTCATTCATTACAGTAAATATAAATATCTTTTTCTTCATCACATTGTAAATCAGTTATTGAGATAAAATTTTAATCTAAATTTGTCCAATGTACAGTTTTTCAACCAGTATTCAGTGGCACTACTGTAGTATTCTGAGTCTTACAAGAACAAATATAAATATATTTTATAATCAAGTATTAATTGATGTGGAGCATTAGTGAAGCCTCTTCTATGTGGCTTACAGAATTGTGTTTGTTCTCAAAATCTGTTCAATCAATTTTGATTAAACTTTGCTCTTTCTCATTAATTGCATTGAAAAATTCAAAAATGTAATAAAAACTGGGGTCCGTGACTTTGTTTTTGAGATGTACGCACTCTTGAAATAATCTTATAACTAAGTGATGCTGTACGATGTTCTATGGTCGCTTGCATATCTTCTATGGGTTTTACTGTAGAATCAAGTTTGTTCTCAAAATTTAATGAGCTGATTTTGATAAAACTTTGTCATTTTTCATTAATTGCAATGAGAAATCTAAAAATGTAAGATAAAATATTTGTTTTCGATATACAGAAGTATTAAAGTGACAATGTCCATGCCTTCTAGTGTGAGCATTGTACAGCATTGCATGTGCCTAATGGAAAATAAACACGAAAAATGAACAAAACAATTATATCAATTGCTTTGTTCTTGGATCGCCTCTTTGTGTTAGTCAATGCAAGGATTGTGCCTCCCATGGCTGATTAGTACAAAGATCGCCTCTTCTGTGCAGGGATTGCTTCTTTCTTTCCGGCTCTGCCTTAATTCTATTGCAATACAACAAACTTGCACAATGTCCTAGTTTATTTAATTTTTCTAATAACAATATGGTTTATTTAAAATTTTTTTTAATATTGTGATGTGTGTTAAATATTCATAGCTGATCATTTTCTATAGTAATTAAAAAGAAATGAAGAAAATTTCCATTGTAGAACGTCATAAACTGGGCAATAATTAAATTTCTGATACTGAAAGATGAATGTACATATTCATGTTAATTACATTCACCAGAACTTTGCAAAATCATAGCCAAAATATTAAAAACTTTAAAGCAGACTTAAGGTGGGTTCCCACTGTGTGATTTTGTGCAGCAAAGTAGATCTATAGAGACCATGGCCTTGTACAACAATCAGTTTACAGCTGTCAAAATTGTAGAACAAAACACACAGAGCTAAGTCTTACATTTTGATAAATAAGGATGTTTGTGGATAAGCATCATAAAACCAACAGCCAATAGAAAATGTTCTCTGCTATGATAGCTTGTAACAATTACCTTGTTGAGCTATTGAAGAAAAATTCATGTTTATACTGGATAACTTAAAAGTCAAATATTGGTATATTTGAGTGGTGGTGGTAATTTTTGGAACAAATCTACTATAATTTAATCTATATTTTTTTATTTTTCTCTCCTATTATATCAATGATTTGTTTATTATTGTTTATGAACACTGTATATTATTATTACGATTAAATAGTTATAGTTCATTATGTTTAAAAACAATAAATATTCAATCAATCAATCAATCTTTATTATTTGATATAACAGGTATTATTACAAAATGAGTTAAATATCATTGTTACCTTAAATTTGATACATGAACAAAAAATTTATATAATGTTAACATGGCAAAACTGTCACCAAATAAAATTTGATAACAAAAATCAGATGATAGTATAGCAGCTCAGATATCCAAAAGAATATTACAAGAATCAAGGTGTTTTCTCACATCCATCACTGTCATTCCACGAAAAGAACATTCAGTGTCACATGAGACATTAATTATTTTACCATTTAAGTTTATCGAAAACCTATTTAATCTAAATTGTGCAGCAAATAGCTTTATTTTGTAACTCAAATTAATAAATATGGTGCTGGAATCAACATTCCATTAAGAAAAATTTTGCTGTTCCAACCTCTTTCACTCAAATAATGATCATCTTTTAACCAATATAAGTCTCTTAGTTGTTGATCACAATCCAGGAGGAACAAACTTTCACTTAAAAAATATATATAACTAGAGGACAATCCAATATTATTTAATAATCCTTTAACTATAACAGGCCATGGCTTCAAAAAAGAATTACCATTTATCCGTGAAATTCATATATATCAATTTTCGATAATCATCTTCCGGTAGGTCAATAAGTTTTCTCCAAAACTGAAACAAATTTATCAATAAATTAATAGTGAGGGGAGGTCTTCCATTTTTAGTACAGGACCTGAGACAGATCTATTAATATGGAACACCTGCTTAAAGTAGAATAACCTCAAATCTGTCCACTAAGAGACCACTCCAAACCAGAAAGCATAAAAAAAATACTTGGTCCAATCAAGGAATCAAATAATCTAAAATAATTATTTAATGTAGATGCTTTAATTTTAATAAATAACTTGATGAAATGGAGATTTTAGCTATTGCATCATGTAAACCTTCATTTAAATGATAGAAAGTGTACTTGCAAAGAAAAATAAATACCTAGATATTTAAAATTTGGCACAATTTCCAGTTAACGGTTTTCTAAACTGAAATTGTCTGTTTTTTTTTAAGTTTATCACCTCTACAAAAAATCATAAGCCTTGTCTTTTCGAAATTAATTGCCAATCAATTATCTTCACCATATCTCCAAGTAAGATTGAGTCTTTCCCTAAGTGCAGGAGCTGAATTAGCCAAGAGAAGGACATCATAAGCATAAAGAAGTTAATTTCAACATGAGAAGATAACACTATCATAGAGCTTTGACCTCTCAGAAAGTCAGAAAGATCATTCAAAACAAAATAAAAGGATAGGACTCAATGGTTCTCCTCGAGGTAGCCTTCTATTGGACTCAACATAATCAGTACTAAATGAAAAAGCCTTTTGAATTCCAGTTGAATTCCTCAATAAGATATCTAGTTTTAGAAAAAAGATTCTTAAGTAAATTAACAAAAAATGCAGAAATACCAATACTCCTAAGCTTATACCATAACAAATCATGATCAACTGTATTGATAGCTTTCTTGAGATCAATAAGAGCAGTATATACAGTCGAGTCCGCTTAAGTCGACACCCAGATAACTCTATACCATCGGTTAAGTAGTCAGTTTTCTGTGGTCCCGGCCGACTTACATAGGCATTAATGTTAAAAATCTCCGGTTTACTCGAACACCGTTTAACTCGTCACCACTGGATAAGTCGACATACTTTTGCTGTCCCACACTCCGATAAGTCGTCACCCCCTCCTGAAAAAATGAATTCACTCCGCACGTGTGGTGCGAACTCATTTTTTTTTCAGGAAGGGGAGTTGATTTATTTATTAATATATAATTAATATATATAATATAATAATGTATTAATATTATTAATATATACCGTATTTTATGGACTATAAGACGCACCTTAATTTTGGAGGCAATTTTTCAAAGAAAAAAGTGCGTCTTATAGTCCATAAAATACAGTATATACGTATTAATAAAAATGCCTTAACGTTTTATGTATTTTTACGTATAAAATAATAACAGATAAACAAAAAGAAAATATACAATCTACATCAACGTCACACCAGAATCCAATTTTGCATTTTCTCATGCTAGAGGCATTAAGAATCCTTAGACGTCACTTGCCAACTGTGGCGTAGCGAACATAACTGGTGCCCGGGGCATAACTGGCACCCGACACTTTATTGACGTCCCCTTCCTCCTCAAGAAACACATATAGTTTGTCTTGGAGACCATTTGGGTGCCCCTCTGCAAGTGGCGCCCAGTGCATGATACACCCCCTTGCACCCCCTCGCTACGCCACTGCTTGCCAACAATTGACAATTGTGAAGATGATGTTTTCAAGGCATTCATGATCGTTGAAAAACAAAGTCAAGACGGTTAAGTGCTCAAAACAAACAACACTAAACAAATTTTTTCATCTACAGAGTAATTGTAAATGGAGGACAATGTATTGTAAGCCTATACTAGCGTATAATGCACTACTGTAATTAATTGTAGTTTTGTGGTTTTTTTTTCCAACTTTGCTTTAGTCGTCACATTGGATAACTCGACACATTTCCACTTCCCCTTGGGGTGTCAACTTATGTGGAGTCGACTGTAATTTCCCTAGTTTCCTTGAAAGTGATATTTGAATAAGACCAACCAAAATAAACAAATTGTATTTGACACCTCTATTTTTAACAAGGAGACTTCTTGGAGAGGTGTAACAATATTAAACTCATTCATCCAATTCTGGAGACAATTTGCCAAAATAGCTGAAAAACTTTCTAAATATGCTAATTAAAGCAATTGGTCTATAATTAGTTGATGTCTGACTACTTCCCTTCTTATAAATTATCCTTAAATCAATTTGTTTCCAAGATAAGGGAAAATAGCAATTAGACAAAAAGGAATTAAACATATCCAATATATCTAATAATATTTCTGTAGAAAGGTATTTTATCATTTAATTCCTTATGTTATAGAGATCAGGGGCCTTAATGATTTTAATTTTCTGATTACAGTTTCCAATTCACTTAAAGTGATAGGATCATCCAAAAAAGGAACATTATTACTAAAGCTTAAATCAATACAAATTACTGTATTTGGTCCGGTGAAATATTCTCTTTTAAATAATTCAACCAATCCAAGGGGGATATAGCATTTTCACATGGTTTCTTAATTTGAAATTTATTAACAAATGACCAAAAATCTCTAGTATTTTTAGTCTTCAACAGTAGTGAGTTTATTTTAGCCCAAAATAACTTTTTCTTTGCTTTACATAGAGACATAACTTTTATTTAATTTGCAGTATGCATCCAATAGACTTCTATTTTTATTTCTACGAAACATTCATAATACTTGATTCTTTGTTTTCTTTAAATGTAGACACTGAGGATCAAACCAATGTTTCTCAAATGATAATAAAGAAATATTTTTCTTAACCATTCCAAATCGTAAAGCTGAAGTTAACAAAGTTGTCAATAGTTTAGGATAGTAACTCTGTCCATCTAACAGAAAGGTCCTTTTAACTGAAATATATAGCGAACCAATCAGAGATAAATAATTATTCATTCTTTCTTGTTTCCATATATAACGAATTTTTGGAAGTTTCTGAGTCAATACACTAGCCGTCGTAAATCCAAATGATATTGAAATCAGAAAATGATTAGATTTAAGAATATCAAGAACTCTAAAATCTAATAATCTATCTAATAAATTCACATTTACCGTTATTAAATCTATAACAGATAGACCATCTGTAGAGAGAAAAGTAACTTTAGCTGGATAATTTGAGACGTAATAAAAGGAATAGACCATTTAAAATAGATAATCCATATGAATTAATTAATTGTAAAAATCCTTTTCCATATATTAATACCATAGTATTATACCATTTATACCATTAACATCATAGTATTATTCCATAATATTAAACCAAAGAGGAAAACTCTTTGGTTTAATATTAAATCATTAGATCTCAGGAATTTAAAACATTTGTATTAAACCCAGCAAAAAAATTATCCAATTCCTCGCCTATTCTAGCATTTGTGTCTCCTAAATTAACTATATCATCCCGAGAAAAATTCCTCAGCAAATCTTCCATTTTAGCTAACAGTACATCCTAAAGATCCATTCTCAAACAAACAAAAAGAATTATCAGACTATAACTAAATGAAGAAAAATTTTTCCTACCATTAAATCTAATTACTATCAGATCATCAGAGTTAAACAACAATTCCAAAAAACCTAGTTTATGGGAAACTGCAAGAATGAGACTGTCATATAGACGACTGGAACTAGCTGGTTTCATAGCAAATTGTTTGTATAAAAATAAATCTTGTTTCAACAACAAGAGAACCTGTTTATAAGAGTTGGTTAACCAAGTCTCAGTGAAAGCAACTAAATCATAATTATGCAATAAATATATAAACTCTTGGTCATTCACTGTCAAGTCCAACATTCCTTGACAATTCCAAGACAATATTCTCATTACTAAAGTTTTATCCCTCTTTTTAGCAATTGTTCCAATTAATCCTTTTGACTGGATTTGTCTAAAAAAAGATTAATCTTTTGTAGTTCATTTGTTTCTAAATTGAAAGTGAATTTGTCACCATCGATTGTCAAGCAATCAGCTTTCAAAAATGCTTTTTTATTCAAAGATTTAGCTTCTGCAAAAAAAGGCAACAATTTTCTATGCCTAAGTCTCGATCTATAAGACAAATCATCAAAGACTCTAATGCGCGAATAGGACGGCAACTTCTGAATTTTCTTTAAATTTTTAAAAATAAGTCTTTTGTCAGCTTGAGTATAGAGCTCAAACAATACAAGCCGAGTTCCCAATATTCGATAACTGTTAATAAAAGGAATAGACTCCCCGTTCTGTCTTTTAAACAACTCAATAAAGCCATTAGCATTATTAACTAATTCTTTGTTGTTACCACTCAAACCAGAAACAATAATGTTATTTTTCTTCAAATCATTGTATACAGAGTCTATATAATAATTCTGAAGAGAAAAATTATCCATACATACAGTTCTAAAAGTTGAAAGTTCAGTAATTTCTCCTTCCAGGTGGGTTAGACGTTCATCATACTCTTTATGTAAATTAGACAAGCAGTCAAATTTCGATGACAATTCTTCGAGTTTTGATAGAATAGTATCAAAACGTTCCTCAAGAAAACATAGAATCTTTTGAGGTATTTGAGAAGAAATATCCTGCGATGCAAAATATTCGTCCAGTCGAGATGATTTCAATGTTGGTTCACTTGGAGATCGACAACGTTTACCAGCAGAAGTCGACGCTTTATTGCGAGGAGAAGAAGGTGGTGTATGAGACATTGGATCTGGATTAAGTTTGACTCCTCCAATAATAAGTAAAAAGAATAAAATTAAAAAAGAAAGCATTATGGTAGAAAAAGACATCCTCAATAAAGTCAATTAATGGCAAACAGTTGAATTGTAGATCATAACAGTAAGTCGTAAAAAAACATGCCAACAGCCAGCACTGTCAAAAGCACCCCAACAGGCATTATAAAACTAACAGCCAATAGAAAATGTTCTCTGCTATGATAGTTTGTAACAATTACTTTGTTGAACTATTGAAGAAAAATCAATGTTTATATATATATATATATGATATGACCGATCTTTAAGAGTTTTATCTTAACAATCTGCATATCATGCAGATTGGCATAAAATTAAATTCAATCAAAATTGTTATTCATGACAGTTTTTTCAAGACTAGATAACTTAAAAGTCAAATATTGGTATATTCAAGTGGTAATAATTTTTGGAACAAATCTACTATAATTTAGTCTATATTTTTTTATTTTTCTCTCATTTATTATATCAATGAATTGTTTATTATTGTTTATGAACACTTTATATTATTATTATTATGTTGGGTTATGTGAGATATAGTCAGTTAACACCGGTGGCTGTATACTATGCCGAACCAAAGCAAAGCATAGTAACCAAAACAAAAATTAAGAGAGTGTATCAGTGTGTGTGTTTGTATTCAGGAATTTCCTCACAATATGACATGTATTCAATATAGTGGCCTTCTGTAGTGTGATGTATGTGTTTCTATTCAATTGTAATGTGCCCATGCTTTTGTGTAGTGTGTGCTATGACACCTGTAGAGGAGAGAATGACAGGTACAATAAGCACCCTAGCCATCCTCCACAGATGCCTTATTTCCTGGGCAAGTTCTGTGTACTTGCTGACTTTTTCAGTGCATGTGTTTTGTACGTTGTGAGTGTTTGAATGGATATGTCTATAATGTATGTGATTTTATTGTGTTTGTCAATGAGTGTGATGTCTGGTCTGTTGTGGTAAATTGTTTTATCTGTGATTATGGCTCTGTCATAGTACATTTTGTGTGTGTTGTTTTCCAATACTGTCTGTTGAATGTATTTGTAGTATGGTTCATGGATGTTTAATAATTTGTGTTTCTTTGAAAGCTCTTGGTGTATTATATTTGCTACTTGATTATGTCTACGTAAATAATCTGTCTGTGCCAAGAGCTTGCAACCAGAAGTGATGTATTGTATAGTTTCTGGCATGATGTGGCATTTTCTGCATGTATCATTTGTGAGTGTTGTATCTTTGAGTATGTGTTTTCTGTAGTATTTATGACCTGATCCTGTATGGCAATCATGAATCCTTATTATTATTACAATTAAATAGTTATAGTTCATTACGTTTATAAACAGTAAATATTAATTCTTGGATAAATACTAAAAAACTGTCTGCCATATTTTAAAATAAGATGCATGATAGAAAAATATATTTCATTAGAATTCTTCTAATCTTGTCTGCTATTGGCAAGAATATTTATGATGGAAAATGGCTAGAATGAGAAAGTTTTACTTTTGTTGTCCTATAACAATGTGATTGAAATGGACAAAACCATACAGGAGAAATCTGCTTTTATTTTCAGTGTTCTACCACTTTTATTTAAAACTATTCATCCATCTAGTAAAAATTCAAAAATATTTAGTCTGTTTTTGTTCTAGGTGGAAAATTATTTTCTATCACCTTTTACTACAAAAACAAATAATGACTACAATAATACAGATATAGTTTTCAATTTTAAATATAAAGAATGGCATTTTTAATCAAAGAAAAAAATTCTTTACTAGTTTAAACAAAAAAACAAATGGCCAACAATTCCAATCAAAGAAAATTTCTTGCAACACCTACTAGATAAATATAAGATCCTATTTGTTATCCCTAATAAATTAAAACAAAAATTTGCAATTTCTTATATATAATATTATAGTAAGAAATTTAGTACCTGTAATAATTTTAACGTATTCTTCTAAAGTACAATCAAGATCTGCAGATGGAAGTCCTACCTAAATGAAATAAATTATTTAAAAATTAAAAAAGTCAACAGGTGTAAATAACTTAGAGTAAGTATAATTACTATTTAAATTTAAACTAATTTTTATAATTCATCACTAATCAATGCAAGACCAAATAAGTTCTGTATAACAATGAATTTGTTATTATTAAAATGACTTATTATTTTCTTTCAAAGTTTGTACATGAATATTTTTAATGGATTTTGGATGTTTGTACTTTCCATCACCAAAAGTTTCATAATTATTTATTCTACATACATGTTTCTACATACAAGCAATGTTAATTGCTAATTCAATTTGTACATAAACATCAATTTTTTACCTTACATTAACTGATAATAGCCATGGGATACTACTAATGCAATAAAATTAATGTTAATTATATTAGTTTATGAAAAATAATTTCAATTAATTAAATAAATAATAAAAACTTTGATAAAATATGCAAAAACTTTACCTCCTTTAACAACTCTTCAAATTCAGGTGGCCACTCTTGCATTAAGGTATCAATATCTGGCATATTTCTAAATAATTTTTAAAAATAAATTTTTTAATATTTCTAAAAATAATTATATTTTTCTAAAAATATTTAGTTTACAGTGGCTCTCTGTGTAATGTTATTAATTGGTTTAAAATTGAGTTATGTGAGAATAATGTCATATGAAATACATTTTATATGTGGACTAGTTAATAAAGAAACTTTACATACTTACAACTCCTTGCCAAAAAAATTAAAATATTCCATCCAAGTATGTTTTAAGCAATAAAATGGATTGTAAGTTTTGTGTTTATATTATGACTTAGGTAGAGAAAAATATTAATTCTAGAATAAACTTACAAGAAAAACAATAATATTGTCAACTGTGACAAAAAAATTTAGAATATTGAAATGTAATGTGAATTGTCATAAAGAAGAGAGAGAAACTCATTATTCTTTCTAGAAAATGAATTTTTCCACATCATGTAAAATATATTATAAATTTAGCAAAAACAACGATAAAAAAAGGAAAGCAATTACTTATTGCTTGTTATCTCCATCTATTTTCAAAACATGGATAAAAAAGTTGATTTATCTATGGCTGGTTGTAGACAACTAATCATATCCAAAATATTGAAGAATCAACTGCAGCACAGCAGAGCCAATTGTAAAGGAGGAAACAGTGCCAAGAAATGAGGCACAAAAGAGAGAGAAGTTCTAATTTTTTGTCAGACACAAATTGTGTTATATGTGATAAAGATTAATATTTTCTGTAGGCCTCCTTATTGTACACTTAATTAATATTTTTCATTATAATATGTTTTAATATGTGTGAAAAGATTTAAATTACATCCACTTTATAGTGCAACACATACTTGAATGGAATATTCTAATTTTTTTGGCAAAAAGTGTTAGAACTTTCTAAAATGTTACTATTACTTTATTTTTTGTAAATTATATTTTAATTATTTTAATCAATTTTTCAAGTACACGATAATAAATAAAATTGTAATAAAAATAAAAATTATACAGAATAAGTGATATATTTGTGATACCTTCCTGGGTGCCTAGCCTCAAGTTATGTGAGTATAAACATGAACATATTGAAACATTATACTGAATGAGTTCATGACTTGACCCTATCAACACATTTATGTTCCTACTTGTATAACTCAATATTAGGCATCCTGGAAAGAAGGAAAAATCCTTATGGAACATAAATAACAAGTGTGAAGGAAGCTATTTTTTTTTATTCTTTGCCAGGAATTACTATAAAAGGAAAAATAAAAGTCTAATTTTTGTGAATAAATAACGATTTAATAAGAATTGTGTTTATAAATATTTACAAGAAACTTAGGGAAAATTTTTGATATGTTTGTTATATGTTATCATTATAAGTTACAAAAGTTTGAAAATTTTTTTAAGTTATAATTTTTATTAATGTTAAGTTAGAAGAATGTTAATAAATGTTAGGTTAAACAGTTTTGATATTGATTCAATTAAATCTACAGGACTAAATCTACCAAAATATTTATGCTTTATATTTATTGTAATGAACTTTGAGACTATGTAGCCATAATCAGTTTCATTTTAATTTTCTGATTGAAATTTGTGATATTTTATGAATAAATTTACAGTAATTTATTATATATAAGCTGTATTGCCTGATAAAGTAGTTTAAAGCAGCTTTGATAGACAACAGTTTAGTGTTTTCTGATTTAAGTTAGCCACTGCAACACTAATGCAGTAAAGTTTGGAAATGCTGAACAAAAAATTCAAGATGGCTGTCACAGATGGCAAAATATTTGTAAAATTTTTTAAACTGAAAAATAATTATGTCATCAACTATAATATTGCATCATTTCTGAGTAAGCATTTGATTTACACAAAAATAATGTTTACAAATTACAATGCAATAGTAGTAGAAATGCTTCCTTTGAAAGTGTAAATAGCTTCAAGTGGCCTCAAACAACTTTACTAGGTACAATACACACTTATAATAATAATGATCTTGTAGTTTTACAATAAAAATTTTGGATTACTGTCATAAGTAGAAAATTAATGTAGAAAGAAATATATTGAAAAAGTTATGTTTTTTAAACAATTATAGTAGATATATCCAACAACATAATTAGAAAATCAAATTGCATTATAGATCCATAAAAATTAAGATATGTATGTATTGGAAAAAAAATGTAAATAGCAGTATTATCTTACCGTGCATAATGCACAGTAGGTGGAGGCTTAGAACGATGAAGATTACCAATACTTGTAATCCAAGAATCTATTTCTTTAGGATGTTTGTCAGCATCTTGTAAACTTTTAACAATCTAAAAATTACATTGCAATATTATATCATTTAATTAACTGAGTATTATATTAACTAAATATATTTAATTTACTTATTAATACATTTTTTAATGATAAATACTCATAACTATAATATATTTGAATATGTTAAATTAATCATGCTGTTTTAATTAAATGCTTATTCGTGAAAATAATATTAGATATGATGAAAAGTAAAATAAAAATTTTTAAATCATTCAATAAATTAAAAAATATTTTAAATTCGTAACAATTATATTTAAATATTTATTTTAATTTGAAACTATTCAATATGTATTAAATTAATTAGTTATAATAAAAATCATATTAATTACAAATATTTAACAGGAACAAATGTTCCTGTTAAATACCATGTATGAAACACACATTATATCATGTACAAAACATTTGATATTTTCTCTGTTCAAGACATTAACTTGATGAATGATTTTTACATTATTTTATGATTTATATAGCATGTTATTTAGATCATTCATTTTGTTATATTCCTTTCAATAATAAAAAATTTTTTAAATATGAAAGGTATATAACAGGAAATGAATGGACTAAATAACTTGCTATATAAATCATAAAATAGTGTAAAAAACATTCACTAAGTTAATGTCTTGAACAAAGAAAGTATCAAATATTCATTTCGTATAATATTAATATAAACTGAAGTTCATATCAAAATATTAAAATAAAAGACTGTTGTAAAGAATATTGGCAAATTGAAGATTGGTTTTAATGTAAAAAACAAAAAGCAAATGATTATATAAGCTGTGCATCATGCCAACAGAAGAGGGATGGAAATCCAAATGCTTATTGGCAAACAAATCTATAACAGATACAATACTGAATAAAGTGAATATGCCAACAGTCTGATGTCTTAAATCACTTCATTGTAAAATAAAACAGACAATAACTTTCATTATGTTAATAGACAGAGTTGCTAATCTTTTGCTGAGAAGAACCATATAAGTTACAAAAGTCAAGTGGAGAGCCATACACAAAAGATAAAATCAAAGATTTTCTTATTTCTGAACAAAAACATACATAAATCAATGCGGAATTTGAAACTGCTTTTTTGAAAGAATGTCATCAAAATTGGGGATAAATATTGTGGCACACAGTATTAAAATGTCCTTTTGAAATTTAACAGACAGTGATGTTTGATATTTTAATTTTATATTGATTTTCAAAGGGATTCGTTCACCAAAATATATACAGAGATGTGCAAAAAAATTGCATCACATACTGTATTAGGCATTGGATTATGAAAACAGTAATTAAACTGCATAAAGCCATTGTGAACTGTTGTAAACAATATAATAAACAAAATTTTAACAATTTTTTATCTGACAGAGATTTGTAAAAATTAAGCAAACTTCCATCTTTAAATAGGTTTTTATAAAAATCATTTGACAGCAAATCTAATAATTCTAGTTGACTTTTCAAACGTCTAAATTTAATAATTATAAATAATTCATTTTTAATTTAGACATTTCTAAAATTTAATTTGGAATTGGTCATTAAATTTAATACAAGATGGCAGCATAACTGCCCACCTCTAGTCAAATTAATCAATTTCTAATATTGAATTATAGCCTTTACATTGCCCAAAAATTTGGCATATTGTTTGGTGTGTTTATTATATAACGGGCAATGGTTGTTGATGTTTATACGTAATATGCCTGAACACAAGCTTGGAAAAATGTTTGATCACAAGCAACACTAAGATGCTAGCAGAACGAGTGCTAAACACAGACTGATGGAGCATGTGCACAATCTGGGACTTCCCCTCTTCTCATCGCTTGTTATGCAAAACATCACTCATTAAGCGAGGTTCCACTGTATTTAACTTTTTCTTTTAAAGTAATTCACTATGTAAAACATCTTTTTGTAACTCTTTAAATTATACAGCTTATATTAAAAGTAAATAAAATAACACTTACTGTTGTTTTAACTGTTGTTTCTTTTGAAATAGCTCTAAGCTGCAAATCTAAAACTGTTGGATCTGATTGTTTAGCACATGGTTCATCAAGTACATGTAAACCTAATTTATCAGGCTTGTTATCTGGTGGTGGAATCTATTTATATAAAATTATTTTCATATATCAATTTTCAGAATTAATTATTGATTAGTATATAAAAAACTTTTGGTATATAACACAGCTGCAAAATGTAAAAAGTTGTAGACAGCATGCTATTTCTTAAAATAAATAATACAGTATATATATATAATTTTTTTTTCATTTCATATTTAAAAATAAATTTATAATAAAATGTATAAATATATAATTTTAAAAATTTATATATTTATACCTTAATAAAGGCATCAATATCACCAACAGCAGGAATAAAATCTGGAATAAATGGCTTCAATTTATGTTCCAATTCTATTGTTTGAGGAGTGTACCTTAAAATATAATTATTACAAATTTTATTACTGTGAATCATTGGTAATACTATATATTTATAATTAATTTCACTAAAAATAATTTAAATTTCAAAGAGACAAACTTTTATAACTATGGAGTTAATTTTAATTAATTTAAAGTGCAGTGAAATTCTGTTAATCCAGCATCCGGTATGCTGGCAAACCCAATAAGTATTGTTCTTTACCATTGTCATTGATAATTTCTAACATCAACATTGTGAAAACAGAGGAAGACCAAGATGATAAGATGATGTGGTAGATAAAACCAGTTAGCTAGTGATAATTTTCCTAAAGATTTCTCCAAAGACAATAGTGCATGGGTTTGATAAAAGAAGTAGAAATATTTATCACATTTGGAATCAATTATCATCACAGAATTAACTTCTACTTTACAGTTCATGATGTACTTTGATAATTAGAGTATGTTTGAATTTATATGCAATAGTGTACAAAGCACAAAATAAGGTGTTCTTGTTTCAAGCCAACCAAGGATAGGAATAGCATGGAAAAACTGAAATGGCATGTTAAACAATCATAAAGGTGGATTTGTACAGTTTTACACATGAAGATATAGAAAATTGTGTCCAGAGGATTGAAAAATCAGAAAAACTTCCATCATCTTATAAGGTAGCATATTTGATAACCTGACACTGTTGGTCCTGACAATGCTGGGTTAACAGAATTTCACTGTATTATATTCTATTAAATGAACACAATTCAATTAATTTATAAGATTATGAATTAAACTATATTAGACTATTAAATGAACACAATACATTTATAAGATTATGAATCATTCAAATGTGTTCATTTAATAGAATATAATACAGTGATAGCAGTTTATAGTTTATCACTTTAAGTAAAATTTATTTTTGTTTAGAAATTATAAATAATATACTTATAAACTTTTTGATAAACATTATTGATGAAGTTTGTTTACCTGGTTAACCATTAGCAATGTGATGTGAATGCATGCTCTATACAGTGCAAGTGTGACTGTTTAACTTAAACAAACTTAATCAATTAAATAACTCTTCAAAAGCCAGCAAATAATGTATTAATAAATATTTAACAATGTTTTCTTCCATTTTAACTTACAAACAAAACAAACTTTATTACTAAATTATGCCAATCCTATGGTAAACACTGTGTAACTAACTCTTCTTACTGAAGTAAAAAAAAGTGTAATGAATATTTTAAATTTATTTTTAGAAATTTTTTTATACATAATTTGATTTTTTGTATTAGTTTAGAGTTTGAAAAAAGCAAAAGCTTGTTTAATAATAGATATGTTCATACAAATTCTAATTTGTATACTTTATGCATTTCTCCTGTGATGACAAGTGTTTGGTGAACATAGGACATAAACAAGAAATCTTCTTGCCAATCTGAAATATCATATGCACAAGTTAAATGTTCTTTTATTTTGTTAATCCGAGTTAATTATAATTAACCTGTTTAGGAACAATTTTTCAAATTTTAGGTTTAACTGACCATGATAGTAAGAATATACTGTATATTTTTTTATTTCAACACAAAAGGATTATCCCTTCAATTTTTTTTCCTAAGTAAAATATATTGGACTAATTGATGTTTAACTTGTTATCCGTGTATTTTTACATTATTGTATATATGCTTTTCTTTTTTAATTAAAAATCTACATACAAAAAATATTTTTATGAGAGAAAAACTATACAGAAATAAATATTTATATACTAAAAACATAATAAATTAAATGTAATACCGTGTAATATATTGAAATAATTCTTTAAGTTCTCCAGATACTGAAAGATGGTCATAGTCAGCAGGATCATAAGCTCTGATCAATAGAAATAAAAATACTAAATACATAAATTTTAAAAGTTTATCTTACTTTAAAATATAAAGGTTTATAATATGCACTTGAATAATCATTTAAAAATTTATTTTCAACAATTACAATAACTTATACTTACATTTTAGACCAAATATCTTTACTAAATTGAATAAATATAAAATATATATACTGTAATTTAATTTTTTATTACATCGTAGAATTACATATTTTGGTCACTTAATAAATTTAAAGTTTTTAATGGTTTCTTACATCTGATTACATTTTTCTGTGTTCTCACTATGTTTTCTGGAATATTTTCTATTTATGTATCCCTTATTACTTGTTAAATGTTTTGTGCCACTCATTTTCCAAAATATTGAAAATATGGGGTAAATCAAAAAGATGTTCCAATTTTAATGATTTGTTATCCAAGTTTACATAGATGCAATTAGTACAGATGGAAAGAAAAACTCAAGTTTTTTTAAAACAATAAAGACTAAATAGATGAGTTACAGTCTTTTTTAGAATAATTGTTTAAAATGTGATTCCAAGTTTGTGTGGAACTACCAAGTTTTATTCAGACGAATTACAAATGTTCAATGTGTGCTCTATGTGTAACATGATATACTTCAAGCCAGTAATCAACTTCTTGCTAAAATCTTTGTAGCATGTTGTGGTCTGTGGTGGCTGTAATGTGTATAATGTGTAATATGTGTGAATGCAAGTCAAACAGGGTCATTGTAATTGGTGATACAAATACACAATTCTTGATGAAATTGCACGAGAAGAAATCAAATAGGGCAAGATCGAAGAAACATGGTGGGCAATGCAGCAGTTCTTGATCCCCTTCAGCTGCAAGACCAATTTATTGTGGCAATCAGTTATTGAAGTGGACATGAATGCATTATGTCTATTCAGCTTCCCTGAAATGTGAAATGTTGCTTCATCACTAAAAATCAATTTTTCAGTAAAACTATCCTTTTCCATTAGCCTGAGCAAATTTGCTCAGAAACCTGAAGATGTATTTGATAAATGAAACATTTTTAAAAAATGGATACAGTAGAGCGTTGATTATCCAAAAGCCAATCAACCGAAATGTCAGTTAACCAAAAGCGTTCCAGTCGAATTGTGTCATGCTGAATCAAACATTTTTGATACTAAATTAACTTTATAATTTTTTTTTGTTTTTATACTTTTCAATATATTTATTTTGTTTGTACAAAATATAGAAATAATTTTTAACAATACAATAGCCACGATTATTATTATAAAAATTTTCGTCAGAATTAACATCGACAAAAATTCAATGCAAGGTGACATGCAACAGAGAAAAATTTTAACATGGGGTATATTATTATACTATATTAATAATGTATATTTTTGTACATAATCCGTTATCCGAAAAATCGATTTTCCGAACAACACTAGTCCCCAATTGATTCAGATAATCTATGCTCTACTGTACTTATGAAAAGCAATGTTTATGACAATGTTTGATTTATGAAATGCAGTGTTTACAATGATATTCAAATACTCTGATTCTAGAACAGTTGACCTGGTGAAGATCCAGAAGGACTGAAAATGTTTGTCTTTCTAAAGGTGATAACTTACTGGAGATTTATTTAAGAAGGTTCTCTAAGAAGTTTTTGAACTATAAAAAAAAAAAAGGTTTTGTTTTGGGGTCAGGAATGGATTATCCATTTTATATTGTTTCTTATGGGAAAGTTTGTTTTGATTTTAGAACAATTGGTTTTTGAACAACTTTTAGGAATGAATTAAGCTCGAAACCCAAGGTTTGACTGTATCTTGAGATTTTCGTACCATTATCACAATACCAAATGAGAGAAAGAGAGAGATTACACTACTGTTTTGCATGAATTATTGAAAGAATAAAAACATTTTAAAGTCATTTTTTACCCTTCTACTTGAATACCAGGGTCATCATCATCATCATCTTCATCTTCGTCTTCATCTTCATCATCATCTTGACTATTTTGAGAAAGATCCGATTCTCCTTTCCCTAATGCACCAACTCTAGCTGATGGTGCAGGTCGAGATGGAGGTCTGGGAACTTTGACTGAAGACTTAAATGAGAAAAAATTTACAATTAATTAATTAAAAGTTATTCAATAAAGAATAATTTTTTAATCCTAATTATCTAGCGATAAATGAAAAAATATAAGAAGATTTCTTCTCTATGTAGTATTCCTTCATTGCAATTAAAAATTCAAACCATAAAACTGAAAACTATATACAGGTATCCCTGGTACAACACAGTACTTCTATAACATGGTTTTGCTCTAACACAATTAGAAAATTGGGGATATCCTCTGACTTCCAGTTTCATTCTAACATGGTTTGAGAAATCAGGAAATCCTCTGTACAACCTCTTTGTATTCAGTACATTATACTGTGACATTAAGAGCACCAATAAGCTATATTGGCACAGAAAAAAACAGAACTACAAAATTTTCAATTTTAATGTTTAATAATTAGTGATGTAACGAATAGTATATTTGGCCTCAGCCAAATACCGAATATTCGGCTAGGAGCGTGGCCGAATACCGAATATTCGGCCAGGAGTGTGGCTGAATGGCCGAATTTTCGGCCAAACTATTTGGCTTGATTAACGCACGTACGAAAATTGGCGCACAAACCACATTATGGCAAGGATCGCGCACTCTGCTCTCTATTGGACTACTGTCACTACGATTTTTTCTTCCAGTAGGTCTAAATTATTTAAATTAATTAATTAAATTATAATTATTAAAGTTAATGTGAGATGAAGCCTAACGTCTACCTCTAGTGCCGAATTGGTTTATAATTTATGTAATAGCCGTAAATAGCCCGATATGATTCGGCAGTTGTTGGTATTTAGATGTAAGTTATAACTTATAAGTTATTTTATTTGCAATCGATCTTTTTAACGCTAAAATTTTGTTTTTACTACGTATTTGTAAACTGAATAGTGCCCTAAGGATATACTTTAGTGGGGACATAAGGTCTAGTTTCTGCCCAGTTGTGGAACAGTTCAAATATATTATTGGGGGTTTTCTATTTGTGAAATTTTGTGATATTTTAGTGCTATTGTTTTTGTCAATATTTTTAAAATTAACATGATTTCAAATGTTATCTTTTGCATATAATGAAAAATGCTCATTCTTTGCTTTATATATAAAATAAATTATATATTAGTTACTCATCTTCTAGAAATAGATAAATATTTCTTTCATTAAATACGATAAGTTTCAATAAAACGTTTCGTAAATCATTTTAAAATATCGTAAAAAATACAAAAATATACGCGAATACGAATATAACATAATTAACTAAACAATAATATTAATGCCCGATACATTCTAACCTACACGCCATCAATGCCGTAAGATATCGGGCTAGATAAAGGCTATAATATTATTTAATTACGAAATAATTTAATAGTAGAGTTAGATGCTATTTCTTATTAACTTTAATAATTATAGTTTAATTTTCAGCATTAATAAAAGTTACCAAAATAATTAATTTACTGTGTTTTTGTTATTTCTTACTCCTGTTTTTAGGTATTCGGTATTCGGCCGAATAGTGACTAAATATTCGGTATTCGGCCGAATAGTGATTTAAATATTCGGTATTCAGCCGAATAGTGAAAACTAGGCCGAATAGGCCGAATACCGGGTAGTAACCGAATATTCGTTACATCACTATTAATAATAGTTATTTTTATTATAACATATATTGTTATCACTTAGATCAGTGGTTCTTAACCGGTGGTCCATGGACCACTGGTGGTCCCTGAAAGCACCTGAAGTGGTCCGTGAAGTCATCCTAAAATTATTAAATAAATGACAACGAGTTGATGACGAGTTTTGTCAGTTCAAATTTCAAATACATTTTGCTTATTTAGTGGATTTTTTTGCACAAACTAAATAAATCGAACCTTCAACTGCAATGATCAGGAAATATGAAATTGGAAGGCACTAGCAATATATTTGCATTTGAAGATAAAATCAGTACATTTATCACTAATATTGACCTATTGATCAGCAAAGTTGAAAAAAAGAATTTTTCTGCATTTGATACATTGAACCCAATTATCGACAGACAGTGTGCTGAGATGCCTACCAGTGGTCAAGTGGTTCTGTCGCTAAACACTGAGAGTTTGGTCACGGGTTCCCACTGCATTCGGACAGGCTGGCACGTGGAGTTCTCCAGGTTTTCTCCACGTTTGTAACACCTGAATAGGGGCCAGTTTCCTTTAAAAGACCTTCTGGAAGGCATTATTCGGAAACTGATCCACAATCCTTTCATAGTCAACATTTCTGAGGTGCCGGATAAATGACAAGAAGAGTTAACTGAAATGTAACATGATAGTAACTGCAAGGATACTTTCGAGACAGGAATTAATCTTGAAGATTTTTGGAGCCATAAAGCTATTGCTTTCTCTAAAATTCGAGAAATTGCTTTACGGTACCTAACTTTATTTTCAACCACATATTTATGCAAGCAAGGATTCTAAGTGCTTTTGATAATTAAAAGTAAACATCGAAATCGGTTGGATGCCAGTGCCGACATGCGTTTGGCTTTGAGTAGCACTGAACAAAGAATCCAGCAGTTGGTAAACACTATGCAGTTACAAAAATTGCACTAAAATAATATAATTAATGTAACATTTTTGCAAATAATATAATACTCTTGGTTTCGAATAATTTTATACATGTTTAATTTATAGAACAACCTTATAAGAACTTATATTACTGCCAAACAGCTCGTGGTCCATGGCAAGAGAAAAATTTTGATAAATGGTCCGTCATCACTAAAAGGTTAAGAACCACTGACTGATTAAGTACACATTTTTGCTGTTTCTTATAAAATTTTTAAAATTATAAATTGAAAAGTATCATTTATAGCTTTGTTCTAAGATTGCATTACTTACTGATGAAATATTAATTATAATATTTCAAACTACATTAGGATAGTTTAAATTTGGTAAGTTAGATTGGGTTTAATTTCATAATCTTGCCAAGTCTAGCAATTTGCTGTGGAGTACATGCCATTGCAGATTTATCTATATGAAATTATGGTACTCCAGAACTTGCTAATGTAAAGTGATTTCCCCATCACAACAATGCTACACCACACACTGTTAATGTTGTACCACCAGAATTACAATCAAGTATGAGATTCTGCCATATTTTGATATTCATCGGCCTTAGCCCTACATGATTTCCTTCTGTTTCTGTGATTGAAGCAAGTTCTAAAATGCAAGTACTTCACATTTGATGAGGTGGCACATACAACCACAATGACAAACCTTCGACGTATGTCTGAAAATGAATTCTAGAAACCACATGATGTTGATGTATGGATATAACTAAAGCAGAGGTGTGTCCATGTCAAAGGACAATATTTTGAGCATGACAAATTGTCAGAAGACTTAATGATAATAAGGAAAAATAATGTAGTATTACTCTGTAAATTAAATAATCAGTCTTTATACATATTTACTCAAATAGAAGTTTGTACTGTGTACAAGTTCACATTTTTCAAAAGCTTTTTAATTTAATTAGTAACAAGTTATGATTTAAAAAATTATTTATTTAAATTACTTACTAAATCAAGTGACTGTTTTAAACTTTCAATTACAGCATCACCATCATTTTTAGTCTCATCTACTGTAAACAAACATTGACATTGATTAATTAAAATTAAAATTAAATTTCAATGAATACTTTCATATTTGTATGTATTAAATTTATTAATTAACAATTTGAAATTAAAAGACGAAGTATATAACATAAAGGACTTCTATATCTATCACATTTATCTATTCTTGATGAAAGTATTTTTTAAATAAGATGGAAGTATTTAAAATTTTTAATTTTATGTATAAAATATTGATATTATTATATTTAATATAAATAAATCACTGATTTGTACATTGAGAGAGCCTAGATTCCTCTTAGAGAAAAATACTGTAGGAAACAAAATATTTTTCTTTTCTGAGCACGGAAATGCCGTTTAAAGGCCTAGTTCCTATTATGAGAAAATTTTGCAAGTGTAAACTTCAAAAACCAAAAACAGAAAATAAAGAAATATTGTATTTACATGTCAATTCCATTTTTCAAAAATGTAGATTGTCTAGAGTGACATCTAATATTTTGTGCCATTAAAATGATGTTAGAATTCCAAGATAGATAATGATATGGATGGTTGATGGCAAATTTCTAGTAATTCTTGATGACAAAATTCCATTGCAGAATTTTGTCATAAGTTAAACATAAAACATTAGTTTAATTGTATTATATAGCAGGGGTGTCCAGACTTTTTGCTGTAAGAGCCCTAGTTACCTACCTGAAAATATTGGGAGCCATACGTTAAGTTCTTGGTATTAAAAAAAATAAAAATTTCAGAATCATAATGTACTTATTTTGACAATTAAAGTAAGCTGTTTTTATATAATTATTATATTTTTTTATTTACTCTTTGCTAGTTGAAGGTTTACGAATTTGTAACGTCAAAATTTTAAAAAATGACAAATATTTTTTATTTATTAGTTGAGCAACAATTAAGCTTTTGAAGAGTGGCATGCGGCTTGCGAGCCACAGTTTGGGCATCGTTGTTATATAGTAACAGTCCCATCCTGATTGCCTTTGGTAATCCAAACCCAGCATTTCACATTACTTCATGATATACTCATATCTGTATTACAAAAAATCTAAGAATAATCAATGAAAAGATAAAATAATAATAAAAAATTATTTAAAATAATGGAGAGCAAATTAATAAAAAATAAATTTAAAATAAGCAGTTCAAGCTTAAATTAATTGTCCAGTTGACATCGTGATGTTCTAAGGTGCTGAGGGTAACATTTTGATGTCTTGTAAGATCTAAAATATATAACATTTTAGAGATATCAGATTTTTCAGGTAATACATTCAAATCCTCTTTTAAAAGCACTATTTTATTTTTTGTAATAATTCTGCTTCTACTCAAACATTTCTTATCGGTCAGTGAGATCAATATGGTATTATTATATTATATGCAAAGTAAAGTCAAAAATAAACCAAACTTTTGGCATAGGTTTTATTATATGACACACAAATTCTTACATCACACTATCTTTGAAGTAAGTACCTTCTGTACCTACACACTTCTACTAGCATCTAGGTATATAACTTATGAAATCAGTCCTGGAAGCCATGTCTTTTATGCTTTGTTGCTACAGTTTCCTCTCTGTTGCTTATTGGAATTTGCACTTCTCCAACTTCTCTCTTATTTTAGGAACAAAATAAAGAAAGAAGTTGAAGGAATGCAAAACTCCTATAAAAGATTGTGGAGCAGAATTAAAGGAGTAAGATCAAGAAAATATTTTCCTATGCCTTTCTTGCTGATAAACCACTAACAGAAAAGACCAATGAAAGTCCCAGAAGCTAGAGCCTTTAAAATAATCACAAAAAAAGGTCCAGTATCATTTTGACAAATGTCATGGATGCATACAGAATTGTGTAACTGCAGAAGATGGCCACTTTGAAGATGGCCTCAAAAAGTTCACATAGAGTTATTTTGGGGGGCTATATCTCATGAAGTGTCACTCGTAGAGGTATGGTTCCTTTGACATTTTTGTTGCTACGAGTATGTTCTGCAACTCTGTTAAGGTCCCAAACAGAGCTTGAAGTGAGCCCAGTATTTTCTTTACCATTCTCAAGCATTGCCAATGCTTAGGTTAGTTCTTCATAAAATTCGAATAAATACTTATAATTGCTGATGTAATATTCAGAATTTTTAACTATACACACTCAGAATATCTTTTAAAAATGTTCCAAAACGCATGCATCGATAAAGGTCATTAAATATGACCGAAAACGTTCGAATCTAGTAATAAATACGGCTACAGTTTTACGAGGTGTTCTGAGTGTGTACAGTGATTAAGAAATGCAGTCTACGAGAAGACAGAATTTTTAAATACAAATTCATCAATTTGCCGCTTAACGGAATTTTTATATCATTCGAGAGAGAAGCAAAGAAAGAATATAAAAAAGTAAAATTCAATTAAAATTAAATCAATTTACCTTTCCCGCTAGCAGACGCCATTACATAACAATAAAATGAATATGACGTGAGATTTTGCGATAAGAGTTTTTACACACGAGATGGCGTTTTGTTCCATAAAAAACTAAAGCGCTAAATATAGAAAGAAAAGGACTGTCCATAAATTACGTCCACATTCTTCTTGAAATTTTTACTCCCTCTCCTTCCCACGTCCCAGTTTGTCCAAGTTTCAGTAATCCCTCCCCCCTTTGGACGTCCAACAAAACTCGACCCCCCTTAAAAACTTTATCACTTTATGAATGATATAGATACCATAAGTAGAAACGAAACATGCAAGAAATTCTGAAATAAATATAATAAAATGCATAAACTGCATACAATTTAATGAAATAAATGGATGTCCAATAAAACTCAACCCCTCGGTCAGCCCCTAATGCAATCTAACAGTCGTCTGCTGGAAAAATCTCCATTTTCGACGGAAGTTGCCATGGAATGCTTAAAATAACGTTAATTTTTAAGATTTAGAATTTTTTCTACTAAAAGTAGAAGTAGAAGTTTATTTATCAATTCTAATAAACTTTAAAATGCAATACAGTAAGTCCTCTACTTACGAACTTAATCCGTTCGTGGCGGTCGTTCGCAAGTCGAAAAGTTCGTAACTCTAAAAGACGATGTTTGGCGCAAAAACTCAAATACAACGTTGTTTTTACAATTATGTAATGTTTAGGCTACTTGAATAATGTTGAATTAAGATTGTTAAAGGGAAGTATAAATTCAAATCAATCACATGTACTGTACTGTACATTATTTATTAAAATTACACATTTAAAACAACTACAAATGTACTGTAAATGTTTTTAACGTAAAACTTCAAAAATAAACTTGACTGTACAGTGTACATAAAAAATAACCAACTGCACTTTAATAGTAAACAAACGACACCACACACGACTACAGTCCAAACTCAAATAAGAGCCTCTCACCTACCTCTCACGCCCATGTTAACCCGCCATCTGTCGGCTTTGTTCGTAACTTCGAAAGTTCGTAAGTCGAATGTTCGTAAGTAGAGGACTGCCTGTATAATAAACTTTATAAAGGTCGAGTTGATTCAGAATTCTATTTTCCCAGACATAAGATGATTCATAACGTACAACAATTAATATCGTTAATTGTGCTTAATATAGTAATAAATATATTTTATTCTAAGAATTCAGAATAAGTTTCTTTATAAATAAGTTATTTTTAAAAAAAATTTGTATTTATTCCGGGCGAATCTAGGTTTTCGGGGCCTAGGGCTTATTAAAGTCCAATGGAGTCCCATTTTTTATTGGACTAAGAATCTTCAAATTGGGGTTTAAAATTTATTTTTAATAACATCAAAATCAGAGTTGAGATATATTTATTTATGAAATGGTATTCAATGACAAACTTTATATCTTATATGAAAAAACATAAGAAATAAACAAATATTTACATTGATTAATTACTGACCAATTACGTTACAAAGATTACAATAAAACAAATAATATTAATAATATAATAATAATGATAATTTATAGTATTAACTATTTTTTACTATACGATAAATGCTTATTGTTAATGAAAAAGTATTAAAAATTTATGATGACAATTAAATTTTTGTGGGTCCTTGACACTTGGGGGTTCAGTGTTTAAGCCCTATTAGTCCCTATGTAGATCCCCCCTGCATTTATTATTAACATAACATCGATGAAGGTTAATCTATCTATTTGTATTATTTATATTAAAATTCTTGTTTGTTTTCTAGAGGTAATCTCGGAATCTACTGAACCGATTTTTAAATTGTTTTTCTTTATTAGAAAGCTTATTCCTTTCGGATGAACATAGGCTATATACTATTTTCATACTAAAATAGGAAAATGCACGAGAACAATGTTTTTACCGGGGCATTTGTCTGGCTTTGTCGTTTGCCTGCTCCATTCAAGGTCAATCCCCTTCGCCATTCAGTGGACTTTTTTAAACTTATTATTATCATCTTACATTTTCGCATATTATTATCATTTTTACATATTATCATCATCCATCAAGATGCATCCTGTAAGATGATGCAGGAAAGCAGATTAAGATGGTTCGGACTAGGTTCCTCATTTCCCGGTCTTTTGCTTGTCCCGGAATTCCGGGATAAAAGTAAACTGTTTCCCGGGATAGAATTAATTATTTTTAAGATATAAAAAATTTCTTGAAATCAAATGATATAATTATTCTTCATTTTTTAAAGTAATTTAATACGTTCTGAAACCTCCAAAATCATATTAATAATGTGGTGTAAGTTATTTATTAAAAATTATATCTGAATTACGTAGAGATTTTCATAAATAGAAAAAATTTATTAAAGTTTGCTAGAAACTGCATACATCAACAACAATAAAACGCTTTGAACTGAGTTTAAAATTTTTAAAAAATGAACTTGGATCAAACTTCTAAGTTAGAAGGTAATTTTCGTTTTTTAAATAAAACATAATACAAAATATTATTGTAAATTTTTATAATAAGATTTTAAAAAGCAAAGATGGCCAATACTCCGATCATTCAATTTGATTCTTATTTTAGTAATGAAAAGTCCTGCTACCGAGAATGCCCTTTTCGATTTAATTGATATGAGTGGAATCGTGTTTAATGCATTTAAGAGAAAACAGATGTTATGTGTTTTTTCACCCATAGCCTGGAAGATTTCTAGTTCGTTTTCGAGATGCGTTGCAGTACTTCTTTTGCTCTCTACTATTCTTGATTTGTCTGCCTCGGCTGCTTTAATAGCAGCATCAAGCTTATAGCCCGATAATTCGGCAATTCGTTATGAAGAAAAACTTCATACTTGCAGACTTCATACTCGTTTATATCCTTGCCCAGTTTGCACAACCTGGCGTTACAGCTACACAGTTATTGAAGCTGCTGGGCATGGTTAAAAATTAAGACAGCATAAGCACAATTATTCCAGAATTACAGGTTCTGACAAATAAAGAATTTTCAGAGTCCTGCCACGAATAAGCTACATATTGATTATTGACCATTTGTGACATGCCATAACGAGCAAAAATTTAAAAAACTAATAAGTAGGTTTAAAATTAATAAATACAAATGTATTCTGACAGATTATACTTTCTATTTGCATAATTTTTCTCAACCTTAACACAAAATAAAAATAAAACAAGTGAACTTTTAAGAAATTTGCGGGATTTCCCTGGTTAAAAAAACAACCGGAATCCCGGGACCCCGTTTGAGAAATCCTAGTTCGGACGTGGAGAGAAGTGAGGATTATGTTGGAAAGAGGATTAGGAAGTCGGAAGTGGGGAAGATCAAAGCAGAAATAGAGAGACACGGTGGCAGAGGATTTGGGAGAGATGGAATGGATGCCCTGGATAGAGAAGTGGAGAAGACAAATTAAAGATCGGAATGATGACCCCATGTAAACACGGGAAAAAGCAAAGACGAAGAAGATGATTTAATTATTATGCCTTTGTGTCCTTTGTCTTAATTTAAACTTATGTCGTCTACTAGTAGTTTAAGTGAAAGAGAACAATCAATGAAGAATTTGTATGGAATTTATTCGGTTAATATTGACTTTGAATATGCTTGGAATTATGAAGGTGTTTAAAAACCCAGAATTTTAAATGCCTTTTAAATGTCCGCTGATGAGGGACAGACAGGTCCGAAACACAATGTTAAAATGTATGTGTACAGGTGAATTAAATAAACAATATTATTTCTGATCCGTAAGACTTAATTTCTGCATCCATAAATCCAGTATAACAGGTCCTGTTAATTGATAAAGTATCAGTAGACGACATAAGTTTAAAAGAAGAAAATTTGATAAAGAAAATTTGATAGAACTGTGAGTTAGTTTTATATAATTGTATATTAATTTTACAAATACTTATTTCATAATGAAATTTATACTAATATTGAAAGAAATAACTTAAAAAATAGCAAGTTGAGATCAGATTAATTAATTTATATATTTTCTTCAGTACCTTTGTCATCTGATGTTTCTGCCTCTATCGATTCATCATATGGCTGATTATGCAAAATTGTTACCTGAAAATATAAATTTGAAACCTCAACAAATAAAAATGTATTTTAAATTTTTAATCAAAATATAGTTAAGAAATTATTAAATCATTCAACATAAAATTATCAATTTTCTAAGCATTCCTTTTATTTATTTATTTTAATATAACTGAATAAAATAAACAGATTTAAAAAGCATTCAAGGTAAAATAATGTATTATCATCTGATGAACTTAGAAATGAACTTTTAGATATTTTATGACAAAAAACAGAGCATGTCTACTTATAAATTATAAGATTACTTCAGTTTATTCATTTATTTGAATGATGAAATACTGATTTTTCAATAATGTTTACTTTTTCTAAAATGTTTTATGTTAATTTATTCAGTTTAGATTGCGCAATTTTTTAGTAAATTCATTGCTGAAGATGTCTGATTAATCTTCAGATATAAATTTACTAAATAATAAAAAACACTTGTGTATATCTGTTACAAATAAAGCATTTGATTATCAATATTGTCGATTATATGAAACTCATATTATCTTAAGAGAGAAACTTTTACAAAAGATGAAGTTATAGACGTTTTATTTTGCTGCTGGCGCTTTCGAAGCAATAATGGGCGTCGTCCTCAGACAGACACAGATTCGAACTAAACTTTTCAAGCAGATTTTTAAATCGGAAAAAAAAAATGGAACGGCATTAACCGTTTAGAACATAACTACATTTAGAACAAGAAATGTGTTCCTGTTTTAAATGTACTCCTGGAATCCACTCTTCCAGAGTTGTCAGGGAGATTGTAGGCCAGCTCACAATGAATGCGATCGTATGGGAAGAGATGGGGACACACCATTGCAGAAATTTTTCGATCGCCCGGGATCGCCTCGTAGTAGGAGGCTGTAGGCTGACACTTGAACCGCCTCGACATACAGACATATGGTGTCTATAGATGGCTGGGTTGGGCGTTAAGAAGCGTATGCAGAACACAGTTTAAGAAAGAATATGAAGAGCTACTTATGACATATAATAACGTATATTTTAATACAATACAGAAAACATTACAAAACAAAGAACACTAAACAAATCATCTTGATACTAATTATTAAACGGATATTAATCGTCTTGAAGCGGACACGTCGTTGCTTCTTCTTTTTCTAACTCTAACGGTCCGTCTTTTTCCCCCCTGTGCAGGATGCCTGTGCACGACATCGTACTCGACCAAGTCATATCAGCGTGGGGGTCGGGCACCATATATATATATATATCTGAATTCGATATCTGAATTCGATATCTGAATTCAGATATCGAATTCAGATAATATGCAAAGTCCAAAATATTGTAGTTCGATAATGTAGCTCGACTAACTTACGGAGTTAGAACCCATATATATATATATATATATATATATATGCCTACCTAATATATATATCTAAACCTAATATACATATCGCCTTTAGGTAGGCTTACCAGACGTCCCGTTTTAAAGATGTTGTCCCAGCGTCCCGGCCAGTTTGCCATTTTGTCCCGGTTATTTGGTAAAATTTAAAAAGTGCCGAATATACAAGAATTTTACGTAAAATTAATGCAGCCTCGAATAAAATAGCGATTTGTAATGACCCCTCTGTTAGGCTGCGACTCCACTAGCCGTAAAAGGACCGTAAAACCCCTCACCGTAAAAGCTTTTAATCACGTGACCATGATATTTTACGCCTGAGCAGGTCGTAAAACCAACGTAAAAGCGAGTTGAGCAGTGTTCAACTCGCTTTTAGGCGTAAAATATCATGGTCACGTGATTAAAAGCTTTTACGGTGAGGGGTTTTACGGTCCTTTTACGGCTAGTGGAGTCGCGGCCTTACACTCACTGTTACCAATCTAAATATTTCGTATCTAGATCTAAGTACTTTTAATGTCTAGCCCCTTTCCCCAAAATTTATAGCATATGGCCTAATGAATTTAGATGTTTTATTTTTTAGAATTTATAATAGCACGTAGCCTATGAGATCCAGATATTTTTATTTTATTTTTTTAGATATTTTGTTTCAATTAGAATTAGCAATACTGAAACTTACACTGGCCACGTCATTGCTGCGCATGTAATATCTTAAGCTGGTCAGCATTTGAGATTATTTCGTACTGTACAGTACGAAATAATCGCAGTACATTAAATTCATTTAATCTCTAAAATGCCAAAAAGAAACCGTGTATTTACTGATGATTAGAAAAAAAAACTGTGATCGTATTGACCAAGTGAAATATAAACTGTGATTTTTAGAATTTTCAGTGACTCATGGTGGGAATTCAGACATTAAAAATCACTTGAAATGTGCGAAACATAAGGCAAGCAATAGGAACTTCCTCAAATGTATTGTCGTATTTTAAATGTACGATTTAAATGACAAAGAATTTTTAAAAAAGTTCACACTAGTGATAAATATTAATAATAATATATGTTTAGTTCAGTTATTAAAAATTGCTTTTAACTCGTTGTTTTTGTTAACAATTACTTTATTTAGCCTATTCAATCATAGGTACTTATCCTAGTAGACTTAATTTCTGTTGCAAGTATTTTTTCAAAATTGTCCCAGTTTGAGAAAAAAATATGCTAAGCCTACCTTTAGGAAACAATGAAAATTTTCAAAGCTATGTACGAAATATCGGACGGCAGTTGGGATATCAGACGAAATGCAATGCCTACAATTAGTCTGATCGTGTAATTCCACGGGGTTAGGAAATTATAGTCCGTGTATATGCCGCTTATAAAGTTGGTAATAATATCCTAAGTCAGCTAGTTGGATGGCCGAGATAGTAGAGCATCAGCCTCCCAATCTTGTGGTCCTGGGATTAAATCCGAATCTAGTCAAGAAATTTTTCGAGGAATAATTTCCCTCCCGGATTTGTTGGGCTCTGTCTGTCATCGCCCATTATGAGCCTAGCCAAATACACGATGGGCTTTTTTTTTTTAACTCTTTCTATCCTGTGGGCACTAAGAGGGCCTCTTTTTGCAATCCCATTATAGATGCGGTTAGGCCCACAATTGGGCGGCCGGGTGGTGAGGGACGGAATCCGACATAGCCGAACAGACCACCCCTGAAAAATTCCTGGAAATTATTTGACCCGTCCAGATTCGATCCAGAGCGGTAGGCTGCCACCTTGACCGCTCGCCGTCATACACGATGGGCTTGAAAAAAGGTCTTCTTAGTGCCAAAAGACGGAAAGAATCTTCTCGTAGACTGCATTTCTTAATAACTATACACACTCAGAACACCTTGTAAAATTGCAGCCGTATTTATTGCTAGATTCGAACGTTTTCGGTCATATTTAATGACCTTTATCGATGCATGCGTTTTGGAACATTTTTAAAAGATATTCTAGGTAAAATATCTTAAAAACGTACCAAAACGCTTGCATCGTTAATACAAATTCTCTAAGAATTCGATTTTCGGTTATTCTTGATAAAGGTCATTAAATATGACCGAAAACGTTCGAATCTAGTAATAAATACGGCTGCAATTTTACAAGGTGTTCTGTTTGTGTATAGACGGAAATATAAGAAAAATATATCCTAACGGTTAACCTGATTGTCATTCATTAATTTAATAAAAATTATTTTTAGCAATTATAAATAAGTAACTTTTAAATTTAAAGAAAAAATTAAATTTTAAATTATTGAAGATTGCGAATCATAGACGGCGCGCTTAGTATTTAAATATGGTGGTGGTTCTGTTAAGTTCTAGTCGCTTTTGTTCCAAATTCGAGTAAATATTCTTATTTCTATTTTATTTTTGACCTAGCGATATGTTACATAACTCACTGTTCATAATAGAACATAATTATTTATATCTATTTTAAGCTGAAATGCAGATTTATCCGAAAATCGATATTTGCTTCGAAAAAGTGGTTTGTGCTAACCGTTAAAATTGATCTCTAAAAATGATTTTTATAACTAATAATTATTTAGCTTACATTTGTCGTTTCTGATGTTTCATCTTCAACATTATCCATTTTGATTAACGCTACTAATACTACAACACTATAATCTATTCGTATAATGTGCACGTTCTACAATTTGTTTACACTAGTACCGGTCCTAATGTTCTATTCAGCGCCACCTGTTTTCTGATAATTTGCTACATAATTATTTTATGAGCTGTCATATTTACATTTTTATTATTGAATATTTATTTTAAAATAATACTTTTAATAATTAATATTAAAGAATTTTAATAATCATTAACTCATTTATAATATAGTTTTATTTTCTTACTTTTGACTCTCCTCCCCCTGAGGGCAGTAGGAAGCCCTTTTAATTCTACGCAACTACTAGTTCTGTTATTTTATGCGCTGGCCGCTGGTTAGAGAATATTATTAAATAAATTATGTAATTCAATCTTTTATTATTAAAAAAATTCTTGGCTTTTGTTCTATTATTTTTGGGTGTACTATAGATTACCACCTATGGAATTTCAGGACTTTGATAATATATTTGAACTCAGGGGACCGAGACGAGTTCAACGGTACCCTATTTTTGGACCGGAGACGAAAAATAAAAAAGTTATCATACTTTTTTAATGCTCTCTCGCAGACGGCACCATAGTTGCTAGTACTGTCATCTTGCGGTAAAGTCTGTAAACCATGACGTCGGACTACGGTCATCTCCAAGAGGGTTAGTTGGTCATGGGTTCATGCTTTGACAAAATCAGCAAAACTACGTGATCAGCCTACATGCAATTTTCCGGGTTTTCTTCACATTTGTAGCACTTAAATAGGGGCAGTTTCCCAAAGAAAGACCTCCGAGAAGTAATCCCCTCGGCAGATCGCCCACGTTTCGCGTTCCCGTATACAAACAACACACCAATCGATATGTAACTCAAACATAATATGCAGAAAAATTTTAATAGATATAAAAGTCGTATTTACAAGTAATTCAGGAATAAAATTATTGAATAAATAGTTTCATATCGCCAAACAAGAGCTTAAAATCTGTTCACGACAAATTAACACGAATTTGGTCTATCGATTCATTTGATTGCTATTAAATGAAATTTTTATGTCGGAATATGAAAAACAGTAAACAAAATTATTCAAAATTGCATATTCCACAATGATGATTAATAATTTCCTTCCGGATACTTTAAATTTGAATTAAAAATACACAGAATGCAAATAATACAAAATTTCTTTTTTATTATACTGTATATTCATCTATAAATACAAATATAGCAGGTTCAAAATTTATGATTTTGACAACTTTAGAAAGACTGTAAAATCAGTTCATTGGCCGATGTCCAAAAGTTCTGGAAAGAGAAGTTTGATGTTCTTGTGGCAATCAGACTCATCCAGGTCAGGAGAGAAGTCGTGCAGAAGACCCTCAATTCAGCCTGGAAGAAACTTGTTCCTGAATGGACCCAGGAAGAACCAGCTTGAGGATACAGATGTGGTGCAGGAGATCATCTCGATGGCCCGAGAATTGGAATTGGAGGTGGAGGATGTGGAGGAGCTCATTGAAGAACACCAAGAAAAGCTGACAACTGAAGAGCTCCAAGCACTTCTGGCCCAGGAACATGATGAAGCTCAAAGGGAAGCCTCATCTGATGATGAGGAGGAGGAGCAATCCACCAATTTCAACTGTTGCCATCAAGGACTTCCTTGTCAAATGGGAGAGGTTCAGGAGTTTACCAGCACTCACTATCCACAGCTGAGGCCAACAGGATCAATGATCTCTACAATGACATCCTTGCCCGTCATTTCTGACAGGTGTTGAAAAAGAGAGAAACAGACCACCTTGGACATGTTTTTCAAGAAGTCAGCTGCCAAAAAAAGAATGGAACAAGCCCCAGTAGCCTCTCCTGAATCTGACTCCGATTAAAAAACAATAAAAAGAGATCTGCTGCAATGTGTAAAAAGTGTTAAGAGTTAAGACTGCAAAACCGATATGTGGACGGGGAAGTGCCCCGTAGCATGCTCGGCAACACTGTACATAATGTTCTCATTTGTCTCGTGGGGGGCCCCCCGCTAGCTTCTTTTCACACTTTCCTATCTCCCTGTGTTTCCTCTTCTACCTAACTTCTTACTTTCCTAATTTCTTTTTTCCGTTTCCTACAGGGTTAAGTCTGTGTTATAACGGATAGCCCTTCTTATCTCTAACATCAAATCAAATGTGTAAAAAGTGTGTGTCTGTATGAGTGTGAAAAAAGTGTTCCTCACATTATCTGACTACCCAGCATAATTGGTGACTGCTCCATTTTCATTTTTTTTTTTTTTTTTTTTTTTTTATGATACAGTACGGGTTATTTTATGCTGCGGAACGAATGAGTTGTTTTAACATGTATTTCTATGGGAAAATGCGTTTCGTATAACGGACTTTTCACTTAACGGATGTGCACGTGAAACGGATTAAATACGTTATATGAGGCACCACTGTATTTTACAGATGTAAAAATCTAGTTTATTACATAATTCCAAACTTCACAAAGCATTGGTGTTACAAGAATTATACAATTTAATTAATACAGATTGTACCAAAAATAAGGTTTTAGTATGATGAAGTGAAAATAATAATCTAACTTCATTGCAGTCCAGTCAAAATTCATTTATGATACTCTTGTTTAACATTTAATTGCATAAAAGAAGTACAATGTATTTTTTGTGATCTATTTTTGTATGTAAATCTTTAAATGTTATTTTTTGTTTTTATATTACAAATTTACTTAAGAAATGAACTTAGACAAGACATACACCACATATATTTAGTGAACATGAAAGTAAAAATCAGTTTATGATGTTAAAATATGATTAAAACTTTAATAGAAATAAATTATTGCACCAACTTGGAAATAAAATTACTAAATATTACATATATGTAATTACATATATTCACAAAATTGTGGAAATAAAATTGTAAAAATAATAATAATAATAAGCAGAAATTAACACTTTCAGGAAGAGCTGCACATAACTCAAAAAGAGCCGCATTTGCCCACGTCTGTCTCATAACTTCAAAAAAAATTCTTTAAAACATTAATTCTTTTTTATTCATTGTTGATATAAAGTTAAAAAAGGAGATCAACTTGCAAAGAACTTTTATTTACATTAATAAACCTCTTTAGTGCATTTTGCCTATGGAAGGCCTCTTCAGTAGGTCCAATCATACACAGTTCATGCTCCGACAAAAACTTAAGAGAAGCCACTTATATAATTTACAAAGAATTCCCAGCATTCCGCTGTTAACATTCTCGTATTCAAATTTACATTGTTGTCTTGCATAATTATAGCAAAATGTTCTTTTACTTTCTGTTTTACATTGTTTTTTTCTTTAAAGATAATTTTTAATTTATTAGTATTAATTTGACAATTATTAGTATTACAGTGTTGGAAGATAGGAGAACAACTAATTTTTAACCTTACGGCAGCCAGATGTTCCGATAATCTAATCTTTCAGCCTTCGTTTCGTTTCAATGTAAAAACTAGGGTTGTTGCATGTACAATACATTCTTTCGATAAACGACACCTTCTTCTAATATATTTTTTTTAGTGCTTCTTATAATCATCATATTTGATGACAGGTTATTTTGAGATGGAGCTAATCGGATTAATCTTTATAAAAAATAAAAGGTATTTGGTTAAAAAATTTATTATATGTATGGAAATGATACGTACTGTTTTATTCTTTGTTATTGTTTAACTTTATATCTAATTTTTAAATATCTGTTGTACCAGTCATTGAATAATCTCTTTGGGTATTCATTTAGGATATATTTTCTGTGTGTCTCTCCAATTTCTTTCTTTCTTTCTTTCATCTATATTTGTTATTCTAGAAAAAAAATCTTTGTCATTTCCATTAAATATATATTATATTTTTGTTTTAAAGGACAGTACGATTTAAAATTAATAACTTTTTTCGTATTACGTGGTTTTTGAAATTTTAAAAGATTTAAAGATCATTTAAAATATTGTATTGTTATATCTAAATAATTTAACTGGTTATTTAATTCATGTTTCCGAGTAAATTTAATATTTGAGTTGATTTTATTAGCTTGCTCCAAAATTTGCAAATGCACTATCATATATAATCAAAACGTCATCGACGTACCTTGCAAAAAACTTTATGCTATTTAACGTTGATAAAACCTTGTCCACATCCAACATATAAATCTCAGCTAACTTTGGTCCTATTACGGAACCCATAGAGATGCCATCGGTTTGACGGTAGAAATTTTCGTTTACTGTAAAGTAATTATCTAATGTAAAGGTAATTAAATCTCGCAAATAATCAGACACCATACTTTGAATAAACTTTCTACAATCATATTTTTAGTAATGGAAGGATACATAGGTATTATATCCAAGCTCATTATTTTATAGTTTAGCAAAATTTCTCCTTTTTGTGGTCTTGATATTAAAATCATCGGCATTTTTAACTGTATATTCTGAATTTGTTATGTTTTGTAATAGCTTTTTAATAAACATTCCTAAATTATATAACAGTGTAAATCTAAAGTCTATAATCGACCTGCATTGATTCTGTTTATGTGTTTTAATTCTAACATTTAATTTTGGAATTCTTACGTTTTCCTTTGAGAGAATTTCTTTACTTTGATGAGCCTAATACATTTCGAAATAAATTAATATTTTTAAATTTTATGTCCCACTCTCAATATTATGGTCTTTTCAGTTGAAAAAAGTTTATTCATTCATTTGGTAGAGCTAGCAAGAAAGTTCTAATTTAATGATGATGCGGGACACAAAGAGTTAGTTTGAGTAAAGAGTAACTCGAGTAAAAAGGCCGACGGGAGATTCCATATCTTTACTCCAGCGGGCCTAAGAGAAAGGCGACACAGAGAGCCCTTTCTGCTTCCACTGGAGTACATTACCGAAGTTTACTTAATCGCAATTTTTTCGCGAAATCTCAAAGAAACGCGGAACTTTCGAACAAATTTACGCTTAACAATAACCACATACAATAGAAAAAGCCATACATACAATACATTCTAACAATTCATTGTGTATTGTTATAATATATTGTTTAAAACGTGTGACGCTGTCATATTTTTACGTCTCTTGTTACGTAATAACATTAATCGGTTTGAAATATTTCAGAAAGGATTATTTTATTAAAATAATATTCATTAGAAACAGGATTACTTTTAGTTTTTCAAGTTAAAATAATGCATTTTTTTCCTAATACTGTAAATAAAATTATAGAAATGTCGAATCATTCATTTATTCTAAAGTAATGTTATCTGTATTTTTGAAAATCCAAAGAGCAATTTGTAACAATTGTGGCCCTTTGCACCCTAAGATAATGAATGCAACCAGTAGTCGAGGCAACTTATAATAGGCCTATACAGACTGTATTTCAACCGATGTTCTACTAGTAAAAAATTTCACTAGAATGCACTAAACGTTGAACATTTCTACGTTGAACTTTAACCAAAAACATACCTTGCAGTCTATACATGTCCAACGCAGAATTATCATTACTTTAACAATTAAAATTGTACATGGAATTTTCATGATTGTACTCAACATAAATTTTTACCAACCAAGTATCTTACTCAGCTCCTTAAATAATACATCATTCAACACCTGATGCTGAGAAAACGTTTATTAAAGAAACATTAACGTTTTCGACCTAATATGATAGGCCATCTTCAGATGCAAGTATTCTCGAACGTATTTTAACTAAATATTTAAACATCAGAACGTTCGAACACTTTTACAATTTAAATTTAAAACCAAAATACTGGATAAATTAACAAATAAATCTTATATATAAAATTCTCGTGTCACAATGTTAGTTACCTTACTCCTCCGAAACGGCTTTACCGATTTTTACCAAATTTTATATGCATACTCAGTAGGTCTGAGAATCGGCTACTATCTATTTTTCATACCCCTACACCATTTCCTTCCTTTCAAAAATATATTTATATATGGATTAAGGCTTTTATGTCCAACAGATGGCGCTACCTTCCGACGACCTAAGTTTGCTTTTCTGTGAGGCATTCTGCTTTTCTGTGAGAATGGACTGAAGCAGATCATTTTCTCTCTATCTATATAAATAAAATATTTAATATAACGTATAATACGTATAATATAAGTATAACGTATAATATAAGTATAAATAAAATATAACGTTCGTTTGTTCCTACCGATTCCTTTGAAATTTTGACACAACGTTGCATTCGAATACGCACGTGTTTTTATATAATATACATGTCGAAATTCCCCCCAGTGGGGGGAGATGGACGGGATTAAGGCTTACCGTGAAGAACTCGGCTTCTATTATACTATTTTACATGCGGTTTTTTGCGTTTTTAATTGCGTTTTAATAGGTTACGTCAACAGAATATACACTAAAAAGGGATTTTTCGATATTCCCCAGCGGGAAAAGTGACGGGATTAAGGCTTACTGTGAAGAACTCGGCTTTTATTATACTATTTTAGATGCGTTTTTGATTGCGTTTTAATAGGGTACGTCAAGAGAATGTACACTAAGAAGGGATTTTTTGAAATTCCCCCACGGGGGAAGTGTTATACATTTTAAACATCAGAACGTTCGAACACTTTTGAGCAATTCAAATTTACAACCAAAATACCGGATAAAGTAACAAGTAATAATAAAATAAAACACATATACTAAATGAACTAATACAATAACGATGTAAATAATGTAATAAAATCAAAATAACTCAGTCCTGAGGATAGTCGCTTCATTCCATTTAACCACAGTATAGCACAAGCAGAGGACTCCAATAATATGTTAAAATTTAAAAAATGGCCTATTATTTTATAATTACTCAAAATTTTTTCGGACAAAGGGGAAGAAAGGGATTGATTGAGCTTCAGTAGATGTCCTCCCCTTCCTCTTGTCCGACTTGTCTTCAGCAACAGAGTTCAACTAATCACATTTCTGCGAATAATCAGGGGTAAATTCACGAGTCGGTTTTCCTTTTGCTATGAATTGAAGGGGAAAAAAACGGCAGATGTGTTTAACCTGGTAAACCAAAATGTTGTATTGAGAGGGATGCAGCGGCAAACTTGTATTAATGTTTGTACTGATGGCGCTCCATCCATGCAGGATCGAAAAAAAGACTTCGTGGTTTATGTATTACAAAAAATTCACAAGTTAAAATTGTACATTGCATGATTCACTGAGAAGTTTTAGTGTCAAAATCTCTACCTGGTGGTATTCTGAAGACGATGAACAACGCTGTGAATTACATAAAATCACATCCCCTACGTTGCAGACTTTTTTCTTTCCTTTGAGAAACTGTGAATTCTGATTTTAAATGTTTACTGCCTCATACAAAAGTGCACGCACGATTTATCTCTTTGTGACATGAAATAATATGTTTCTTCGATGCTGAAAATTCTAGATGTGAATTTCTTAACGAAGATACTTGGTGGCTGGAAGCATTTCTCAACGATCTTTTTGAGCAGTTGAACTTTTTAAATTTTTGAGTCTGCATGAAGCGAACGAAAATATCATTACAATTACAGGCAAATTAAAGTCTTTCACCGAAAAGTTAGAACTGTGAACCAGGAAAATTAAAAACTCGCAGCTTGATTGCTTCCAGAGTGTAGAGTCTTTTCCAAACAAATTTAAAATTTTGTTAGAATTGTGCAGAAGACGGTAGAAAAACTCTGTATCATTTTCTAAAGTACTTTCCATCACTTCATTATCAAATGTACGAGTGGGTCATCGATCCTTTTGCAACATACAACAGTACACGCCTGCTATTAACATTAACAGCAGGAAAAAATTTAATAGACTTAAAAAACGATCCTGTATACAAAGCCTCGTTTTCTGTACAGAATTTTAGAGCCAATATCCTCGATTAACTATTACATACATACATACAAGAAAGCCGTACACGAAGTGTTTAGTCGGCAGAAAAGAGGGTAAGGGAAAGGGGAGGGGAAGAAGGAGGGAGAGGAGATAGACAGTAGAGAAAGGTAGGATCCCTCTGAACGGCGTACATATGGCTACAGTAACCTCTATGTTTGATGTTTGCGACTTTGATTGGATTAACTACTACAGCCGTTAAATTTCTGTTGCCCTTTGTAACATTACGAATTAGGTTTCTCGGCGCTCATAAAATAAAAAAAAAAAAAAACAAACGGAAACGATTACAGATGGTAAATGAGGACTTACGTGTTTAATTATTTAATTTAGAGCCTTGTATTGACATGATTCTTTCTCAGAAACAATTGCATCCTTCTCATTAGTATTTGGTGTGCCGCGAATAAATTCTCCCTGCCCAGTGTGCCGTAAGATAAAAAAGTTTGGCAGACACTGCCGTATATGAATAAAACAAAATATTTCAGGAATTTTCTATGGAAAACAAATTTCTATTTAGATGTTAGATACGCAAAAACATCCGGAAAACTCCACGTGGCCGGCCCATTGGTGAGTCATACTCAATTCTTATTCTTGTGCAGACTCGGCGCGACTTTCTTGTCTTTTTCTCTCAAATTTTCTAGATTCTTTTCTCGGACCCTGAAAAGCCCTTGTTGGTGGACAGGATTAGTTACAGGGATCATCATAGGATCGCTTTTCAGGGAAGTTTACTTTCACCTGTTTATCCGATAGGTTTTATGGAGTACAGTACATTGTTCCATCTAACGCGACATAATTATTTTTTAAACAATTTTTCACTTCATTCTTATGTCCACACGAGTCATTAAATTCTCGATTATCCTACTCAGGCAAATTCTTCGGTATTGTTAAGGGGCTAATCTCACAATATACACTAATATAAATATTATTTTATCCATAATAAAATGGATAAAATAAAGTAAGAAATAGTGAAAGTGATTTACTGGTCTTTCTCTGTTTTTAAACTCTGTCGAAATCGGAATTAAAAAAGTGAATTTCACTTGTAGTTCTTGGGGTTTTTTAAAAGAAAATTTCTTAGAATTTATTAATTTCAAAATAACCAATTTATTATCTTATTTAAATAGAATACATTATCTGAAATTATTCTTTCAGTATGTAATGAATATTTTTATATAATAAAATTAAATTTTCTAGTGTTTGATTTTATATATTAATAGATAACTTTGCATAGAATGCTGACTTTGCATTTTATCCAAATTTTACATAATAACATTTATCCATACTTTGAGAAAAGCTTATTTTTCATATTAGGAAAAGAGACTAAATAAAGGAGAAATTTTTCAGAATAATTTTATTTCTCAATATTATACAAAAGATTGCATTACTTAACTCATTATGTTAATAATTTCAAGATAATATTTTATGGAATGGAAAATATAATTAAAACTCTAGAATAAACACTGCACATAGAACACTGTTAAATGTTTTATATTTTCATTAGAAAATAGTAGCTAAATTAAGAAAATTTCTGTATACTTCAAGTTTTCAAACTATCAAAAATTTGAAAACTTGAAATCTAGATCAGACTAGGGCCCTCTATAAACGGAGTATGGTCAACTGGGAGGTTAAAATATGATTGGCTACTGCCGATCACGTGGGCTGTGGACGCCATTATGAGGCCAGCTTCCGATCTGCTTATGACAAGTGAGTGTTAATCAGCTATTTATTACGATAAATAACAGGATTCGAAACTTTATATACCAGGTAGTTCCAATCTAAAATAGATTCTAAACATCAAGTTAGTTCTTACTTTGCTATACTGACGTTAGAAATTATTATTTTAGCCTTTAGATCTATCGATACATCTATATCGCTCTTAAAGCTACCACATAAAAATAGATCATGCCGGGTTGATCAGCCATTAATTGCTCAAAATAGAGCTCCTAAATTCAAACTGCATCGATTTCCAAGTGATAAAGCTAGGAAAAAAGCATTGGCGATTAAAGTAAACAGGCTGGATGAAAATAAGAAATTATGGATTCCTGAAAAACATGCATTACTTTGTCAGAATTTTTATGAGAAAGAATCAGAATTTTATGAGATAAGAATCAGAATTTTTATGAGAAAGGACTTCTGCTTTGCCTACCTATCTAATTGTACATTGCACATTAATAAACTAAAGCTAAAGAGTATTAAGTCTGTTAATACATTTTAACCTTTATAAGTATATTGGTTTAGTGATGTGAATATTTACAATGAACTCTCATAGGCTCATTTTGAGAAAGATCAGTGTGAGAATCACAGGAAGGATGGAAGAAGATTGCTGAAGCTTGATGCCGTCCTACACTTTTTTCTCACAGACCTGCACCTAAGAGAAGATGCTCTGAATCAAAAACAGGGCATAGAAACAATTGTGAGCGTATAGATCCGACCTTGGACCACAGTTATGCTACAAATTATCTCCTATGACATCTATGCAGCCCAGTACAGGTATATTTATAATATAAATTTAAAATATTCTTATTAAATATTCTATTTTTTTTATTGCATACTTTGATTCTTTTTGAAGAAAATGCTGAAGAATGTAAAAGCACGAATGAAGATGAAGACAATGAGACATCTGGTCCAGTATTTCAAGACTCCGGTAATCTTGTTAGCTAGCCACTGTCACCAAAATCAAAACAAATTAATGAATTGTAATCTCAATTGCATAATGCATTACATAGAGTTAAAAGAGTGCAGAAAAGAATAAGGATCTCTATGAAGAAATAAGAAAATTAAAGTCTAGAGTCAACACACAGAGTACAAACATAAAATTAATTTTCAATCCTGATCAAATAACAGCCCTTGGAAACGTGTCAACACGGAAAATAAAATGGCAAAATAATATAATAAGAAAGGCTCTGCAGTTAAAATTTGCTTGTGGAAGATCAGGCTATGGAATGTTAATTGAACAAGGCTTGCCTCTCCCCTCTTTACGGACATTGTAAAGACGATTACAGAACACCCCCTGTAACAGGGAAATTACCCTTTTTATTAATAAATGATTGATATTTAGTAATTATCTGCATTCCTTGCAAACAATGCAGAGAATTACTATTTGTTACTATGTTACACTATGTTACTTGAGTTTTTCTTGTTGAAAAATAAACTTTATTGATTTTTTTTAATAATTTTTGTCTTTAGTTATTATATTTTTAAATTTAAATACATATTTTTCAGATTATTTATATTGCAATAGTGCTGTGAATAAATGTGATCCACTAAATATAATTTTTGAATATTTTCACTTTTTTGCTTCTAGCCCTGTTATTGTTATATATTTTGTCCATCACTTATAAACTACAATTATTCCGAACATAATTAAAAATTATTTCTAAAAATGTTTAACTTAATATAACTTCTTTCTGAATCTAATTTCTGTTTTTAACTAACATTGCTCATTTAAATGCTAAGCAGTACTGTGACACTGCAACTTTGGCCTCAAAATGGCGTCCATACGTTAGAGTGGCCATACTCTGTTTATATAGGGCTCTAGAGTTACTCGGACTATTGCGCCCCATGGTGGTGAAAGATGGCGATATTAATATTTTCCTCAGTATTTATCGGTTTGCTTGTAAAAACTTCGCTTTTTTTCTCCTCGCGCCCTCTATCGGTCGGAATCGGCATATTGCTGACGGGCGCCACAGTTTAAAATTAATTAATATTTGAAAAAAAACTGTATTAACATCAAGTGTCATCCACTACAAGTTTAAAAAAATGTATTTGAACTTGAGTGGATGAATAAAAAGTATTTTATTAACGATTAAAAATTTGAACAAGACACACACACACACACATATATATATATAGGAAGAGTGTGAACTAATAGTAGGAATTGAAAAAGAAAACGTGATTTGGAATTAGTAGCTGAACAGTGCTACAGCATACAACAAATGTTTAACAAAACTTAAAATGCCAGTCTGAAATATGTCTAACAACGACGATGCAAATCAGTGGGGAAATATAAATAAAGATATTAGTATTCAAGAAAGTGAAAATAACACATCTGCAACTTCAACCGATGTAGCTAATGTCGATAATGCTCAAACTGATCAAAACAAATTTGAGAAAGAGAAAAATAAAGAAATTTTGCAAGCAATGCAAGTCAGTATTCCAATTCTAGAGGGCAACGAGTCTAATACATTTTTCATAAAGCCGCATTACAGTAATATAGACGATTTCTTCCAGTAAATTAATAATTGTATAAATTTTTTAGATGTAATCATTATTAGAACTAATAATAACTTAGAATATAAAAAATATGTAAAACCCATGCAAATACCAAAGGTACTATACTTAATTATAAATCCGGGGTTCCACAAGCTATGAAATTTAATATTTTTAAAATGTACTGTACATAGATAAAATTAAAAATAGAACGAATCAATTACCAAATCGAGAAATAGAAATAGAACAAGTGATAAAAATGTTTTTACTTAATAGTTATCCTTAAAAAATATTAGAAAAATGGTTAAATTGGATTAATAGTAATGTTAATAAAAATAGAAAGTTTGAAAAGGATAAAAGATGTGTAAATTTAATATATATATATATATATACTTAAAATATTTGAGAGTTAAAAATATATTAAAAGGAAAAATGAATGTAATACCCGAAAAAAATAATTTATTTAAAAGACATTTATTAATATATCACAAATACAAATATTTACTGCCTATGTCTGTAACACAAGCGTCCTATGAACGGAGCTTTTCTACGTTAAAATTCATTAACATCAGGTATCTCGCAAGAAAATCTAGAAGCCTTCGTGTTAATGTCAGTGGAGAAGGCTATTTTAAATGAAATAGATTTGGATGATGCCATTAATATTATTGCTCAACAAAGCAAACTTCTAAGTAAAATTTAATGTTCTAGACTTGTGCTTATTGCAATTTTTGTCAATGTTGTATTTTGAATATATTTAAATATAAATAGAAAAATAGACATTTTATTTTTTTATGGGCTGGGTCGGTAATAAATTTTTCCACTCAAAAATTTTAAGGCCAGTCCGCCCCTGTCCACCAGAGCGGTAGGATGCCACCTAGACCGCTCGGCATCCAGCTGCGAGTATTGAAGATTAGTAAAAATTTCTGAAGTTTTTCTATCTGTTCGGATTCGATCGCGGGTCTCACAGAGCGGGAGGCGGGGTGCTGGCATCTTAACCGCTCGGCCATATTATTTAGCTACTAATGCTAGCCAATTTTATTGAGATTTAGGACCGCTCATAATGGGCAAAATTGCGGCTGGCCGTATACGGTAATGAGCTGTTGTGTCATTTTGACAAAATCAATCAATTATAATAGTTTGGTATTTATAAAATTTAGCTTATAATTTTATGAATATAAAAACTGAAAATAATTGAAATAGTGATAATCGAATTTCGTGATAAAAGATTAAGAATATGTGTTTTCTTGAATTTTGTGCTACGATGAAAATTGATACGTATTTTCTAAATTCATTTTGATAAATTAATATCGAAGATAATTATTATTTAACTTTAAATAATTAAAGTTGAATGAAGTAAAATATTAAATAATTATTTAAGATTACATTCAAAAATCCGTGCATTCCAAGTTATTTAAAATAAATACTAAAGCGGAAAAGCGAATGATTGTTATAGACGTAACTTTAATAATTTTTTACAAATTATATTTATTTTAATTTTACACTTTTCCGAATTACTTAATATATAAATAAGAAGATAATAAAAATATTAAAATATTTTTTTTTAACTGAGAAAATAATGACATCTTTTTGGAAGATGTCTATGAACGGAGTAAGGGATATTTGAAATGTGGGAAGATGGAAGTTACCTCTAAAAGTAAGGTGATATTTAAGATGATTTATAATAACGAAATGCAAAAAAATAAAAAAAAGGAAGAAAAAGTAATCATTGATGTCAATGAGATAAAGCTATTACTAGAGTAATTCTTAGTTTTAATAATAAAATGTAATCAGCATGTTAAATAAATTTGAGTTGGTTCATTTATAAGTTTTATAAGATACAAAATAATGCAGATCTACAAATAAAGGAAAAAGGAATACAATAAAAGTGTAATTCCATAACCAATAACTCAGGGATAAACTTTCTTCACAGAAGCTGAAGAGAAGAAACCTTTTAAACCTGCCCTAATCATGAATATTTGTAATATTAATGCATGTATTTAAGCACTTTGCTATTGATGCAACTGATAACTATTCCAATAAAATTTTTGTTAACATTCGAGTTATTAACAACCCCCATTTATTGTAATATTTATTAGAACTACTACAATGAATATGCAAAATATATCTGAGAAAAGATATGTTGTCCCTCTTAAATATTCTGTATTAAATTAAAATACACATTTTTCGTTCATATCAGTGTAAATGTATTATACGGGGTAGTCTGAAACGGCGGTTGTTAACCGGTGGTCCGTGGAGAATTTGGACATTGATTGACTGAAGTTACACGAAGTATTACAAAAGATATGCAAAATGCTTAATTACTTTTTTTTACTTGTTGGGAGTTTTATATTCGAATCTAAAACCAAATATGAAATGACTGTTACCAATAAATAATGAACAATAAACAATATTGTGAGTGCAATTGTTGTCCTTCGTGGAAAAGCACTAAGAATCCATAAACTTATTTTAAACAAGCAGCAATGAACTTTAGGCCTGCAGTAATTTGTTATAATTAAACAAGGAGTTTCATATTAATATAGTAAAATTGAACTTCTATGATCATTATTCTACAGATTTTGTATCATTTAAAAGAATTTGTGATAGTGGTTGGCAGGATTCAAAATTGTGAGTTTTGTGATATGTAAGGTTGCAGACCGCTGGTCTGAAAGTCTTTTACTCCTGAATAAAATATAATGTACCACAGTAGAATAAATGTAAGGTAATGCACTGATTGGATATATTTGCTCTTATTTTGTTATATTTGTTACATTGTTGAAGAATTCAGATCAGTACGAGCACCATTATTTTTGCAACACAAAATGGTTTAGCACCATATTCTGGGTGGAAGTTTACCAGCCTGTATGCTTGCAGTGAGCTATTCTTTTATACTGTAGGTGCTTTGGTAGCTTGTGTTGGCCATCTGAAATGAATGATAAAGTGTAAATATACAACTTGTCACTCTGTTAGTTTATTTCAAGACTTTCATTTTTTTAACTGAGAAAATAATGACATCTTTTTGGAAGATGTCTATGAACAGAGTAAGGGATATTTGAATAAATATTTAAAATATAAACTAACAGAAACAATGTTTGACAAATAGAACATGAACAAGCAAGACATGTGCATTGCTACTATTAGATACTGTTTATGTGCTAAATAATAAAATGTATTTATGTGCGCTAAATGATAGGCATGCAGTGAGCACTGCATGCCTATCATTTTAGTTCAAAATACAAGAAGTTTTGTATTAAAGTGATAGGCAAGCAGTTCTGTTAAGAGCACTGGCACTGAATGTTTTGCTTCATGCAGTCTATTTACCAACTTTTTAAAAATGATGTCAATTCTAAAAAATCTCAGGATCAGGAAAACTTAATCCCGAAAATTTCAGGACTAAAAAGTGGTCGGGATCCCGGGATCAAATCCTCTAGTGCTGCCTCAATGGAGCCTTTCCAATGTCTATTTATCACATTCAAGTATATGTTAATCAAATTTATTTTTTAATTACAATAATAATCCAACTAACTCACTCCATAGTTACACACCAAACACCTTGTCTTTTAATGAGTTAATTCATAATTTTTATGTATGTTATTTAAAGAAATTATAGTTGCTCTTCTTGGAATAAATAAGTATCAGAGTTTTATTTAGTATTTTTATTTTTTAATAAAGTGTGAACTTTATAACAGATGCTACTACATTAAATATTACCAAACTAATAAAGATAAAAAAAATGATTTTATTTATACATGAAGTTTGCAATGACAGCATCATTCTTGTTAGATATTGTTTCTTGGCAATACATATAAATACATTTTATTATTTAGCACATAAACAGTATCTAATAGTAGCAATGCACATGTCTTGCTTGTTCATGTTCTATTTGTCAAACATTGTTTCTGTTAGTTTATATTTTAAATATTTATTCAAAGCCTGATAGTTAGTGAAGGCTCTGTAATAGAAACAAAAAACATTTGTATATTAAAAAATTTCCACTGAGTTAAGGTATATTTATTCATTGGACGATCCTTCGATTTGGTAACTCTATATATAAAAATAATATAAATTACTTCAATCTAACAAACAAGTGTTTTATGATGTAATTTAAATCAAAAAGGTCAGTATGCATACTTGCCACCATCAGCATTTGCTCTGTCAGTGGACAGGCTGCTTTTCCCTTTTGTCAGCATTTTTAAAGAATTTGGTATCACATAAACACTTTGTTTAATTAGTATAATACCAATATATAGTATATGCTGATGATATTGTATGTATTTTATTATGAATGACTGAAGTGAATCAGAACGATGTTCTCAGATTCATTCACTTGGGGAAAGAACCAAGATTGATATATTTATATATGTATGTTGGTATAGGTATGAGAATTTTAGCTCAAATATGATAATTTTAAATGGCAGATATGTTAAATTGTATCTTCAAGTCTGGCAATTTTAGTGCTCTTATGTTGACAGTTAAATTAATTATGGCCAATTCATCATCAGAAGGAAACGAGTTACTTTTACAGTTACACCAAATTATTGAGCAGTGATACAGTTTCTCCACCCAGAAAGAAGAAACATCTGATTCATTACTTAAGAATATACAGACCAAATGAATATGAACTTACTCTGGAAAAGAAACTAGATGGTTGTTTGAGATTTGTGATATTTTACAAACATTTGTAATCTTTATAAAATAGTAAAATAGGCTGGTGATGGTTTTGCCACACAGCATAACAGGGCCTCCCATGCACTGCAGTGTGACAAATGAAAAAGATATTCTGTATGATAAGAAAAAGTAAGACAGAGATAATGAATAAATAACAACCAGAAAAATCATTGTCCTTAATAATTGCAATAATCCTTTAATCTCTTCCATCAGTGTATTCATGACTATCAGTCAATAAATTGACTGATAGTCATGAATACACTAACACTAACAAAGCAAACCAAAGCCCAAATGCATATAGCATGAGGCACATAAGTGCATCATGATATATGCATTTGAGTGCATCATGCAAGAATATCAAGACTCCTGACAGATCAAAATGAAACATCATAAATCTAGGTGTAGATTTATGATGTTTCATTTTGGTGTGTCCCATAAAATACTTGACCATTTTAAAATTGTGATGTTAAAGAGTATAGAGCTTTTGTCATACTCTTGACAGTGTTTATGGCAACAACTTTATGAAATATCATATGCAGAGATAAATTAAATTTTGTTTATTAATGGTATTTAATATAAGCCTTGTGCAATATCAATGTTAATAAAGAAGTTTTCACTTTTTATGCTGTAAGTGTTTTTATTTTAAAAAATCAGCATTTTTCTACTAATGTCCCAGCTATTCCCCATACTAAAGGTTGGCAAGTATGAATATGTCAAAAACATAATAATCCAACTAACTCACTCCATAGTTACTAAATATGCAAAATTAATTTAATAATTGTTGCTATATTTTAAATTTGAATATCCATTAAGTAATTATTATTCAATTTTTTCTAAATCATATAATTCTAAGATCTGAACATACTTTTGAAAATAGTGAGAAAAATTAGTTTGATTAAAAATCTTACTGGATTATTGAAGTTAAAGGTTTTATAATACTGCTGGATATTATTCAATGTTCAGTGGAAGTATGTGCTGCATATGTGAAGGTCCCATGAGATGTAGCTAAAAAATTTGTAGTCACATATACATTTTCTAAAATTAGATACATAAATACTTATCACTGTGTTATATATATAATACCATTGTATTGCAACTGTGTTATACAAGGTGCATAGGAAAGTCCCTTTAACTGGAAAATTCTTGCAAATGAAGAGAGCTACAGCTATGCAAGTGAGGTAATGGTATAGTAAAGTGATTACACCCGACCTAATGCAAATGACAACAGTGCCCCTAGTGGTAAAATTTGGAAGATAGGCAGTGCAAATCGAAAACGAAAACAGATAGAGCAAACTTTTCAATTAGAAAGTTTTAGAGCATCAATTAATTAGTACAAAACAACATGTGGTTCACACAGATAAGATAAATTGTCACCTGTATACCCAAAAATGTCTGAAAGTGATGCAATCATTTTGTGTAAACGTTTGAAAGGAATAGATCATAGGTATGAAGAAATATGTACAATTTATTGCATAAAATACATACTTGTGTCAATACAGTTTGATAACATCACACAAAAAACAACAGAAAGGCAAACTGTCACACAGTGATGATAAGTTAATGTCAAGTATGTTCGAAAAGTTCGCCATTGCTCACGATACACGCATGTATTCGTGAGAGTAATTCTGCATGCACATTTCTCAGCATGGAAGGTGTCACACTATTGCAAGCATCTGTAATACGATGACGCAGATCCAGCAGACTTGTATGTGGAGTTGCATAAACCTGATCTTTTATGTAACCCCACAGGAAGAAATCCAACAGAGTGATGTCCAGTGATCGTGGAAGCCATTCAACACTACCACCATACCCGATAATTTGTTGTCCAAAACAATCTTTGAGAAAGCTTTGCACTCCAGCTGTCTGGCACACGGGGGTCTCATCATGCTGGAATCGCAAGGACCATAATGCGGACAGCGGAATATCATCTACAAAGTCAGGTATGATATCCTGTATATTAGTTGGAGGTACCTCTGTCCGTTTAATGTGCCTTCGTAGAACACAGGTCCCAGTAAGCGATCCTTCCAGATACCGCACCACATGTTAATGGACCAGCGCACTTGGTGTCTGGTGGATAGTTCCCACGAGGGATTTTCCATCGCCCAGTAGTGGGCATTGTGTCGGTTTAGTAATCCGGTATGTTGAGACAGTGCCTCGTCCAACCAAAGAATGTTGGACAAAAAATCTGAGTTTCCTTCAACATTAATCAACGCCCAGTTGCACCAATCAAATCAACGCTCCTTATCCCATGGCAACAGTGCTTGCTGCAGATGACACGATAGGGATGTGCATGTTGACCATGCAGTATTTGCTATACTTGGGCCCATGTTAAGCCACAAGCCATGCTGATATTTCTTGTACTGCTGTGTGGATGGGCTAGTGCATATGCCAAAATACTCTCTGGCGTTACACGCATACCTGCACTCACTGGTCTGCCAGAACGCGGACAACTTCTAGTGCTTTCTGTCTCCCTGAGCCATTGCACTAAATTTGCAATGGTAACCACACTTGGATGTGGCCCAGCTGGAAAACGAATGGCATACTCCCGTGCAGCATGCTTCGCATTTTGTTGGCATTTGCCGTAAATAAGCACCATCTTGCAATATTGGAAGCCAGTGAAGCTCTCCATTTTCACACAGCTCCAAAATTCTAACTCCAAACTCCAAGAACAGATTATTTTTAATACACTATTTTCAGATTAATTGGTGCTCTAAAACTTTCTAATTGGAAAGTTTGCTCTATCTGTTTTCGTTTTCGATTTGCACTGTCTATCCTCCAAATTTCGCCACTAGGGGCGCTGCTGTCGTTTGCATTAGGTCGGGTGTAGTCACTTTACTATACTGTTACCTCACTTGCATAGCTGTAGCTCTCTCTATTTGCAAGAATTTTCCGGTTAAAGGGACTTTCCTATACACCCTGTATATAGCAGACATGGGCAAATGTGGCTCTTTTTGGGTTACATGCGGCTCTTGCTGAAAGTGTTAATTTATGCTTTTTATTATTATTTTTACAATTTTATTTCCACAATTTTGTGAAAATATGTAATTATATATATGTAATATTTAGTAATTTATTTCCAAGTTGGTGTAATAAATTAAATTGACATTTCAAATCCATTCTAAGTTCTCGACCCAGATGGGGAACACCCTATCCTTCCCTGCCTTACCATACTATTCGCCATGACAATACAGAACTGCGGCTCCCATGCATTTTGCAAAACCTACATTTCGGCTCCCACTGAACTCTTGCTTGCCCATCTCTGTTATATAGCATTGCTTACCAACATACTTCTCAGAATGTATTTCCATCATTAAGCAATGTATACCTGTATTATAAAAAAATACATCAGCTATTCAATAAAATATTAATGTATTTATATAATTTATGCTAGTATAATCAAAAGTTTTTAAAATTGTTTGTATATTATATGCTATCAATTTTGAATGGCTATATTTCTTTGGTGTCTGTAATAAGATTTATGGATTTTTGGAAATTGCTGTAGAACAATATTGCTTTTTGTTGGTTTCTTATTTTTCTTTATTTTTGTCAAATTGTGTGTGTAACTGTAAATATTAAATTGCATATAATGTTTTAATGAATATATTAATGACTGAAATTAAATATACTCATATTAACTTGCATTGTATATTTATGATGTTGAATAAAATCAATTAATCACATTCAAGTTGCATCCTATTGGTAATCGTATGTGATAAATAGACATTCTAACTGAGTGCTGCCTAGGGAATTTGATTCCGGCCCTTATTTCTAATCTCGGGATTTCGGGATTATACCTAGTCAATCCTGGGATTATTTTGGTATTGAGGGTTAATAAAATATAAAAATCAAGAAAATCTTACAGAAATCAGCAGTTTAATCAACAAATCAAAACTTAGACAAAAATCAACATAATTAAGATTTAGAGAAAAATCAACATATTTTACGGTATACACCTAGCTAATCTAATCACTCTAACTAATCAGACTTAGAGTCAGACTAACTAGACTTAAAATCACTCAGTCTTCATGTTAAAGTTATTCTTTTTCAAGCATCAGTGAGATCTCTTTAAACTTGCATAAATTGAAAAAACCTTTATGTAACAAACTATGCAAATAAACGTTGAAAATTAACAAAAATCTCTCTTAACGTCGACTAAATAGACGACTTTCATGTAACAATCTAGTAAGTAGGTAGTAAAGTAAGTTTCTTAGCAAAAAGTATTTAAAAATGATATTAATTAGTCACATTTTTCTTAAATATAAAGAAAACTGATCTAATAGGAACATTCTAATTTGAATTGTGAAAATATGATCTGAGAAATAACAACACATCCAGTGTCTCATCACCAAGTCTGCTTCTCAATTTGTTGCACATATGTGCAGCTGCTGAGAAAGCACTTAGAAGCTCTAAATTTTAATATAGATGAGTTCTCGAGCATATTATTTATATTCATTATTCAATTTAAATTGGATGCAACAACCAGAGGCTGGTGAAAGCGCTCACTTAAGGGTGATGATATTCCTCCATTGAATGACTTATTAGAATTTTTGAAGGGTCGTGTTAGAACTCTACAGCCAACCGAAAGTGCTCTTGACTGTGCCAAAAAATCGATTAGTGCCCGCGAAAATTCAAAAATACAAAAATGAAGTATATTACCAGTGAGCACTGCATGCCTATCATTTTAGTTCAAAATACAAGAAGTTTTGTATTAAAGTGATAGGCAAGCAGTTCTGTTAAGAGCACTGGCACTGAATGTTTTGCTTCATGCAGTCTATTTACCAACTTTTTAAAAATGATGTCAATTCTAAAAAATCTCAGGATCAGGAAAACTTAATCCTGAAAATTTCAGGACTAAAAAGTGGTCGGGATCCCGGGATCAAATCCTCTAGTGCTGCCTCAATGGAGCCTTTCCAATGTCTATTTATCACATTCAAGTATATGTTAATCAAATTTATTTTTTAATTACAAATAGGGCTATATAATTTAATTTTTAGATTTCTACATTTAACATAGAATGTATAAACTATTGAAAAATTTACAGTTTAGCTTGATTTTCTAAATTTTTTAAATTCAAATTTAAAGCTTTTTTGTATTAATGTGTGGGTTTCATTTTTATATTTAAAAAAATATTTTGATATATTTTTATGATTTTATGGAAAAAAATTCAGTTTCTTTGTATTCAATCAGCAAATTTATTGATTGAAAAATTTTTAAGGGTTTAATCATCAATTACTATATTTATCAAAACAAAGTATTCTTTTAACACAGTCAAACCTCAATTTAATGCTATCATTTATTCATCTTTGAAATTGGCACTAAATTGTGTGTAGCCAGGGCCGGATTATCGAATAGGCAAAGTAGACAAATGTCTAGGGCCCGTAATTCGGAGGGGCCCGGCTTCAGTGCAGAAGATTTCTCTGTTTGAAAACGAGTTAAAAATTATTTAAGAAATTCGACAGGACAGAAAAGGCTGTATTTAACAATTCTTTGGGGATACTATAGATTACTATCTATGGAATTTTGGGACATTGAGTATATATCTGAACTGAGGGGACCGAGACGAGTTCAACGATACCCTACTTTTGGACCGGAGACAAAAAATAAAAAAGTTATCATACTTTTTTCCAGCGATTGCATGATGATAGGGAGTCGCGTCGCTCTCTCCGCTAAGTCGGCCTCGCTATCGCAATCGGGAGTCGTGTAGCTTGCCGTTAAAATTGCCTTTAATAGACGTTTCCCCCCTTTTTTACTTTGTTCAATAACTACTGTGAATCAATAACTAGTGATGTTTAGCACATGGCGGTCTGCGGGCTGCTCCCCTCCGGGAGGTCATTCGGGAGCACGAACAGTGGGAACGGGCCGCCATGTTTGCAGCCATAAGTAACATTAACTGAAATGGCGATCGCACGATGATCGGAAGTCGCGTCGCTCTCATCCGCTCTCGTATCGCGTGTTTAACTCTACTGGTGATGACTGTAGTCCGACGTCATGGTTTGCAAACTTTACCGCAAGATGGCAGTACTAGCAACTATGGTGCCGTCTGCGTAAGAGCATTAAAAAAGTATGATAACTTTTTTATTTTTCGTCTCTGGTCCAAAAATAGGGTACTGTTGAACTCATCTCGGTCCCGAGTTGAAATATATAATCAAAGTTCTGAAATTCCATAGGTGATAATCTATAGTACACCCAATTCTTTTCTTACTAAGCTCCACTCCACTAGCCATTACCTGAAAAAAAAAGGTCAACAGCCACCCGTGCGTCGGAAGTTATGTACAGTACGCCACGGGATTTCTCACGCCATCTAGAAATATTCCTAGGGCCACGTCTCGTGGTAGTACTAGTGTATGGATGGTTATGATTTATTTTCTAAATCTACACTTATACGTCGTGACATCACATATTCGATATAGCGTTCAAGTTGCTTGAGTGCGAAGATATTACAATTCAATTGTGTTTTATAAAAGAGTTAAAAAGGGTGACCCTACGGTGTGACTTGGGGTGATACCACGATATCCGCACCGGGTGTCACCCATGCTAGCTACACTAATGTCACATTATATAAGATTTGTTTAGAAGCATCTTATTTAAATGGGGCCCCAATTTAAATTTTGTCTAGGGCCCGCTAGAGGCTTAATCCGGCGCTGTGTGTAGCACTAAACTGAAGAACCTCAAACAATTAGAAGAGTTTATTATTATATTATATACAAGAGTTTGAAAGTTATGTCATTTGCAATGCAAAATCATAGATTTGATAATTTACTGAATGGTTCTCTGTTAAATATTTATAAGGAAGATTCATTCATAACTTTTCATTAGTTCTTCAGGATGGCTGTACTTTATAGCAGTGTTTTCCAATCTTTTTTTTTTTATTGTAGACTGGTAAAATTATGGATAATTTTAATGCACTAGTAATTACATGCCCTCCAGTGGCCAAGCAGTTCTGTCGCTAAACACTGGGAGTTCGGTCGCAGATTTGTGCCGCGCTTGGACGAGCTGGTCACATGGAGTTTTCTGGGTTTTCTTCACATTTGTAACACCTGAATAGGGGCCAGTTTCCCTTACAAGACTTCCCAGAAGGCATTTCCCCTCATGTAACATCGCTGCACCAGAGAAGGCAATGGGGAACCACTCTGGTTGTAACTTCCCCCAGGATACACCTTGGCGCCTTACTAACCACTTATTAATCTGCGCCAGGTGCTCACCGACATCAGGATTTCTGATATGGCACACAGTGAAAGAGAGTAATTATATGTAACTATGAATTATGCTTATTTATTACACTTATATATGCTTATCTAGAGTTACTGTACATAACAAAGTATGCACTGTAACTCTAGATTACTATTTAAATGTTACCTGTAATCAACTACATATAGTCAGTAAGATCAAATATTTTTCTGCAGATCAGTAAAATTTTTTTGTAGACTGGCAGTTGAAAAACACTGCCTTATAACATTGAGATTTGGCTGTATGAGGAGAAATAGATCAGTTTTGAAACTGAATTACAACTGAATAAAAATTATAATTTACTAACTTTTAAGACAAAAATTTATTTTCTAATAAAGCATGAACATCTTTTTAAATTGTTTTAACAAGTCCTTTTAATATCAAAGTCATTAAGACCAAACTTTCACTAATTAAAATACTGAAAGTGTTTTAATGACTACTGTAAAGTTACAGTTTTATTTCAATGGTTATCATCATTAGTAGAGGTGATTCTCAAAATGATTACAATAAACAGATTTTATAATGAAAAATGAAAGTTTAAAAAGCTACTATAAACAGTTTTGTAACTATTAACCCTTTTGCCAGCAGGTTTTGTTTCTTGTTTAGTAAAGTCTGATGGCAGGTAAATTATATCAAGCTCAAAAATGTTTTTGTATTAGATAAGAGTGTCTGTTCATGAAGGATAATGTTTTATTTTGTTTAGGTTTTAGAGTAGATTTCTTACATTTCTTTATTTTTAATATTTTTGGATTATTTAGTTTTACTTATTAAATTCTATAAATTATTTGATTAAAATTCTTTATTTTAAGAAATTTCTTTTGTTTTTTTAAAATGTTGTAAGTGAGATAAATACTCTGTTTACTACAGTTGTTATAAGATGTTTACTATTGTAATTAAAAATTAAGACAAAATTATGTTAAATTTAACTAATATTTATCACAAAATTTATAAGATTTACAATGGTAAAAATGCATTGGTTTCAAAATACAATGAAATAAAGATTATTGCACGACACATCAATTTAAGAAAAATAAAATAAACTTTTGGCAATTATTATTCCTGAGAATTCCTACTACTATTAAGTAGAAGGATTTCTTATGAAGGCTGGTACTACCAAATATATCAGGCATGAAAAATTCTTATTTATGCTAGTAAAAGAATTAAACATGTATTTTGAATAATTACATGTATTAGTTTTGGTTTATGAAGAAAATTATATATTCTAAAATTTAATAAAACTTTAAAACAATTTTAATTATTTATCAATTTAACTTAGTAACTAACTTAAAATAATTTTAAAAAACTGTTTAATTTTTTATTAAAAAATTGAAATATAATGATTACTTTTAGATTTTAAAGAAGCCTTGAAAATTTTTGAAAATGATTTGAAAGATGTTAGCTTCATTGCTGTTGATACAGAATTTACTGGTAAATAATTTTGAAGAATTATTTTTAGAATATGGTTTTTACATTAGTTTTACAAAATGATGGTAAAAAATATGATTTTATAATTTTTTAATTAAATTATTTTTTAATGATTTTTTTTAAAATTAAAGTTTAAATATTAATAAATTTATAATAATTACTATATTTAATAATTTAACAGAAAAAAGCTTTAGAAGAACATTTATGTATATAAGTTCCAAAAAAATAAACATTAAAAATTATCTGTTAACAACTCTATATAAAATGTCTTTTTTTAATATAATATACAATCATTTTACATGTTGAAACTGTGATATGAAAAAATTTTTGTACTGAAATCCAAATAAAATCAAAATGAAATATGATTGTTTATAAATAATAATTTCATTTGCTACAGTTTCTTTGTATTGTGATTTTATTTGGATTCTGTACGAAAATTGATATTTCATTTTCCTCACATGAAATAATTAGCTGTTCAACATAAATTTTTAAATTTTTTTGCAGTATTAGATTGGTAGATATCTTGATTTAGATTTGATAAAAAAAGTCAGAATATTTTCCACTCAAAAGATTTCTACAAGACAGACAAAAGTTAGCTTAAGTACAGAGAAATACTTTCTTTTTAAAGTCTAACAAGTTTTAATATTCACATAGAAATTAATCGTAAAATCTCATTTTACAACTTGTAAAAAATATTTTTATTTGACAACAATAAAATTAATTTAACTTTCCCACTAGAATTTAAACAATAATGTTTAATTAATTATTTTAAATCTAAATAATTATTTAGATGATTTAAACTCACTATTATCTTATTTAATTTCATATTTAAATTAGTATTTTAAAAAACACAGTTAATTTGAATTTTTTACTGTAAATTTGAATAATTTAAAACTATTATATATCATATTTCAAGAATGAAACTTGAAAAAAAAAATAAAGTAGCTTGTAGATAGCTGATTTATAGAACTGCATTGTGGGGAATCCGTAAAATGGACATATCAAAGTGTGTATATGGTAAGTGGTTAAACTCTATTGTTAATTTTATTGCTCAGTGATATTAGTGCACTGTAGTAATGGATGTGTAGATACGCACTTATTACCAGATAATACTATTATTAGCATGGTGTTTTTTTTAATTGGTAACATTCTAATGAGGATATGTTAATATAATGTTTGCAGGTATATAACTTCTTTAACATCAGAAAAGTGATTAGATGACTTCTTTATTGTTTAGGATAATGATATCTGCATAGCAAAGTTAAAATTTTTATTTCATTTAATAAGTAAACTTAAGTACAGTACATTTGTTTAATACAATTATATAACAATTGCACAATACAATTAATAAAATTTCAATTAAATAAATTTCTGGAATGCAGGATTATTAACAATTTAGGATTTTTCAATGCTGCTACCAAAAGTTTACATCTGTAAAAACACATGCAATAAAAATAACTACATGATTATAGTTTACATATAAAATTATATCAATAAATATGTTATCTGTATATTATATATTTTTAACAAATTAATTAGAATAATAATTTCATATACAGATGAAAACCTTATTTAGGAGCAATCATTTAATATATTTCCTATTACTTTATACACAATTCTCATTATTTGTATTTCTAATCTGTGATAATTATTGCATTTTCTATTTAATTCTTGAATAATTGATGAAGTATTATAAACTTTTAATATTTGTATTACTTTAGCTTTTGATATTTATAATTAAATTTGATTAGAACATGTTTCAAGTCTTTAACAATATAAATAAATAATATGCTTAAACAACTAAATTAACTTAAAAATGTGTTTAGTCTAATTATATGCATGAAAATGTTCATGAATACTTTCTTATATCTTCATAATGTGAATTTTAACAACATTATAATAAATTGTAATTTAACTAAGTATACAATTTATACAACAATCAATAGTAATTGCTGTACAATCAAAATGATTTACCTTTCTTTTTCATTAGAATATGGACTTAATCGGTTTCCAGGACTTGAAGCCATTGTAATAAACCTTGCAAACATACAATAGAGATAAAACATCCTGCTAGTAAAAAACAGTCTTGTGTAAAAAAGTTCATTTTCAATATAACTAATAATGGTTGGTATAATACATGTTTATATTCTGGCAATGAGTGAGTCTACACAACCATTACTAGAGAGTGCTGGTATCATTGAGTGATGAATTTAACAATAGCATATTACTGCTTATCTTATATATGTTTTGGCACACATTCTATAAACCCCTGAGGTGTAGGCATGTTTTTCATAATTTTAGTAATGCTTGATTCTAGATAGCAGAGTCATTTAGATATTATTTTTATGATGTAAGCATGGAACATGACACAATTCTGTCTTTAGCTTAAAAAGTTGAAATGATTACAGTAAAAAAGAAATGTGATATTGCCAAAGAATATGGAATATTGATGAATACCAGAAAGTTAAAAAAATGAGTTTAATTTTCAAAAACGTATAATTTAAATGTTTGATAATGCATACTTTTTAGAATTCTGCCAGGTGCTTGAATTAAAAACATTTGACTGTGTATAAAAAATATTCAAGTATTTAAAGTAGATCATAAAAAATTTTAGAATAAAGTTAAAATTAATTTTCTATTAAGTTTTGAATTATGACCTAAATAAACTAGAGTCACATTTCAAACATTTGTGAAAAATATTTTTATACGTAGTAATCATATAAACTGATGATGGATGCTAAAGACAGTTGAAAACATTTGTTCGTATAATAAATTGGCTCCTTTTAACTGGATTATAGGTGTTCATTTGTGATTTTAAATGTAATCCCATCTAGTTTTTCAGTGTCTTTTATTATATATTACTTTATTACAGTTGTATTTTTAAAATTTTTAACCCATTTTCTTTCTTATATTATGTATAAAATTTTAAAGTTGTCATTAGATCATTAATAATAATAAAATAAGCAATTATTTGAATATACAATAGAGAGTCATTAATCCGAATCAATTGGGGACTGGGGTTGTTCAGATTAGTGATTTGTTCAGATAACCGATTATGTACGAAAAAATATATTAACCCGTCTGATGATCAAATTTTTCTCTGTTGCGTGTTGCTTCATGTTGAATTTTCGTCGATTTTAAGCCTAACAAAAATTTTTATAATAATAATCGAGGCTATTGTATCGTTAAAAATTATTTCTTTATTTTGTACAAACAAAATAAATATATTGAAGAATATAAAAACATGAAAATTACACTTTAGAAGTAAATCTAGTATCAAAAACGTTTGATTCAGCACGACACAGTCCGACTGAAAATCATTCGGATTACCGGGGTTCGGATTAATGACTCTCTACTGTAATTGTTATCTAAATTTACAAAGCATTTTAAAAAACTGAAATAATTTTTTGTATTTTAAATAAAATAGGAATTGAAACCCACTTTTCATAATCTTGTATTTATTGAAGTGAAAAATACACTTTTATATGTTCAAAATAAAAATAAAATACAGCTGTCTTAATTATATAAACTATAATTAAAACCATTTTGTTTAACTTTAAACTATGTTTTTATTATTTTATATTTTTGAAACTTTTACAGCATCTGATATTTCATTTTCTGAACACACATTTCATCATGTATGAAAAATATGAACAAAAAGTTTACCTTTTTTTAGTCATAAAATATATATTGATAATTAATTCTATATAAATTAATTAATTAATGTTCTATATAAATTATGCTATAATTAATTATATAAATTTTTTACGAATGTTTTAGAATAATTGTTTAATTACAAAGCAATTAACATGTGGATTCATCAATTTCAATATATTATTTTATTAGCAAAATAACCAACAAAATGCATTAGCTGTTTGTTTGTTAATTAATGTAATACTTCATACATAAAAATATGAAGTAAAATCTTTCAAAATAGAAAATAAGTTACAAAAATAATTAATAAAATTTAAATAAATATGGAATATAAAATATCTAAATATAGAACAGTTGTAAAAACATATTACTTAAGAATTTTTTTTTAGTATAAAATAAAATATAAGAATTCACTAACCTCTTTTGGGTTATATGACTTGGATGTACTATCTATCTTTAAGGTACTCTTCAGAAATAAGTTGAGACTAAACTTAGATCTTAACCAGAAATTATTTAATGACATTTCATCTAATCCAAGTTAAACAGAGACCAGGATCAGATAAAATTGGCTTTTTTGGAAACTTTGCATTTTGGATTGGAATTCTACCAATTTCAGGCTCAAAATACAAGATTCTTTTTATAAAATTTTATAACACCATGCATAAAAACTAAAAAAAAATTATAAAACTTACTTATTTAAATGAAAACCTAAACTTTAAAAACTTTAAAAATTAATATACCACAATCATCCATCTTCATAAATTACATTTTTTATTTAAAATTGATAATGTTGTCATTCCAAATTACATTAGTATCCATACTGGTATTTAAATTAATCAAATTAACATGATTGACTACAGCCACATGTACTTTAAATTTATGTATTAAAAGCCATTTTCTTTAAATAATAATTTTACATTATTCTATCAATTTTACAATGTTCAAACCTCTGAGATTACATGCTTTTTCATTGAATTGCCACTTTGTGTTCTCTCACTCTGTTGTTCAACATAATACATTTTTTTTACATCATTACAATTAAAATTCAATCTATATTCAACTCCTTTACATTCTAACACATCAAAGATTTTTTTTTAATTTTCAATAAGGCTGCTTTTTAATTTATTTTTTAAATTAGCTGCTAATCTTGAAAACTTAAAAATTTACAATATTTTTCAAAAACATTAGAAATGTACAGAAATAAAAGATATATATTATCTTTTTTATTTTTAACATTAAATCTATTAACAATATAATCTCTAATAATCTATTAGGATAACCATTTAATATAAATTTATATTTTAAGTTAGGTTGTTTATTATATCAGATTTATTTGTAATTCTCCAAATCTTAGATAATAGTGATAAAATTTTTTTCTTTTTATTGTTAATGGGCAATACGATTTATAATTTATTGTTTTTCATCTACATTTTTTGTAAGCCTCCTTATTGTACACTTAATACTTTTCATTAAAATATGTTCTAATGTATGTGAAAAAGTTTAAAAACAAGATTTTTCATATGTCTGTATTCTTATTGATTGTTTTAGTCACATTAGTTTAATATCTAAATAATAATTTGATTTTCTTTTTCTACTTCATAACCAAATTTTATATTTAAATCTAACAAGTTAGATTTAAATATAAAATTGACAATTCTTTAAAAATCGTAGTGTGATCATGTCTTTTTAGTCTATGTACCATATGAATTTGGTATACATTGTGAGATATTGACAATTCTTTGTTCTGTAATGCTGTTACAGTCAAAAATCAACAAAATATCATCAACATGTTGCATTAATAATATGCAATGTGTTGATTTTCTTAAGGCTAACTATTGCACAATCTATCTCTAACATACAAATTTCAGCCAGTTTTGGCCAGTTTTTGAATATAGAATAGCTTTTAGTTTCAATTTAAGAAAAATTTCTAAATTAAACAATATACTATATCTAAAATCTAGTAGTGGTCTACAAAATGCTGCCAATTTTCAAACAATTTCTTGACTCTAAATTTAATTTATGTAAAATCTTGAATACTCTTAATGTTTGAAAGTCAAATTTTTTGTTTATATTAGGTCTTGGTGAAAAAAGAAGTAATTTATTTGATACTACTGAAATCAGATATCAGAAATTACGAGATGTAAGTATTTTTATTAGAAAATTATTAATAACATTTAAATTAATTTATATCAAATTACTTAATTATTCATTACTAGCATTTCTAAAAGTTTAGAAACCTCAATAAAATATTGTATGATGTTTACAAAATATTTAGTCAAAAAACTTTTTACATTAAAGAAGAATATATTTTGTTTCTTTTATTAATAATTTTTTGGTTAAAGTTTACCTAGGTAGTCCCAGTAGCGGAACTTGTTAAGTTAGGTTAACTACATTTTTAGTAGACGTTTTCTTTTGTTCAAGAACTACCGTGAACCAATAACTAGTGACATTAAACAATCGGTGGCCTGCTGGCGGCACTTCTCCAGGAGGAGTCCGTCAGGAGCACAGACAGTCTGAAGTGCAGCCATTGGGACTACCTAGGTAGACTTTCTTTAATTTAATTAAAAACATTGGTTAAAGTTTATCTTTGACATTCTAATTTCAAATGCATTTCTTTCAATTTTTGCACTTTTTTAAAATTTTGTTGTCAAAATATGAAAATAAGATTGTTTTAAGAATGTTTCATATACAATTAATTATTTTTTTATTAGTAGAATCCAACTATCACCTATAGAACAAATTTAACTAAATTTTTCAGGGAAAAAAAAATAGTTTTTATATTTATATTTCATAAGATTTTTTTTAATGTAAGATGTTCATGTGATAAGAATTTCTTCATAAAATTCTGTAGAAATTAATAGTCCAAAAGTTTCTTAAATTTACAATAATTTGTAAATTATAAGTTTTAACTTTATAATAATATACAAATATACAGTAAAACTTCTAACAGACACCTCTCTAAAATGGAGAACATCCCTCCATAATGAACAGTTTTCTTGGTCTAGTATAAAAAAAGTATGTAACTTCATTGGGCTGCAATTTGAAAAAATTGTAGACCTATAAATTTTCACTGTCATTTGTCTGTCCATCCATCTGTCCTTCCTTAACCTATCCCATGTTGAAATTTTTTTCCGTTGCGTGTTAGCTCCACAATGAACTTTTGTCGATGTTAAGCCTAACAAAAATTCCACGTTTTAGAAAAAAATAATCATGGCTATTGTATTGTCCAAAATTATTTTTTATTTTGCACAAACAAAATAGACATGTTAATAAATGTAAAAACAAAAATATATATATATTTTGGAAGTTAGTTTTAATATAAAAATTATGCTGACTAGCGATATCTCAGGTCAACTGGTCAAGGTCATTATGTTTCAAACTGAGATATGTCGGGAATAGGTTAATCTTGAGAGAGAAGTTAGATAGATGAAGGAAGAGACCAAATATGGAAACCTTAGGGGCAGGAGGCCCCAATTAACTATATATGAACTTCTGATGCAAACCAGAAATCATGTTACTTTAATTCAAAAATTTTCCCCTGAAAGATAGATGACCATGACTCTATTGCTAAAGAAAAAGTATGATATACAGGGTCAAGACACTACTAATTTGAGATGAAGTGCATATATTTTAAATTCAATAAATTAAAAATATGATTTTAAAAAATTTGTTAAAATTTGTATTATAAAACAATTATTTATTGTGACAATTATTCTACTGTCTTTTGAGTTTTAAAAATTGATTTTTTAAGATGAATCAGTGTAGGCATTCATTTGATTATTCTTTTCTTCAAAAAAAGTTTATGCAGTTGTGCATTTAGGAAAACCTGGCTGAAGTGAATGAATTCAAAACTTGGTTAACTCATGATGATAATATTTGTTCAGCTTGTTGCGTCATTTGCCAAATCTCATTTAGTGTTAAATACGATGGAATTAAAGCATTTAATATCTAAATAAATAATTTGATTTTCCTTTTCTACTTCATAATCAAATTTTATATTTAAATCTAACTTATTAGCAAAATTGACAATTCTTTGTTCTGTAATGCTGTTATAGTCAAAAATCAACTTCATGCTTATTGCAAGAAGTATTAAAAAAGAAGTGCATCTTCTCATTTGCCTTCCCCTTTCCCCTGGTCATCACATCAGCCAATGAAAGATGGGATAATTCTTTGAGTAGAAAGGAATTAGTTGTAATTTCTTCAGGGTAGTGTTGCAATATTAACTTTATCTGAAACGAGATTACAGTTACAGGTACTCCTCACTTTTCAACCGAATTCCGTTCCAACGACTACATTATTAAACGAATTTGTCAATAAGCGAGGAGCTTGCACTGGGAATTAAAATCAGCGCTGTAACTAGTCTTTTATGCGCCTGGTGCAAGCTTCTATAACTATGCCACAAAACTATGATATAAAACTTGGTCCAGGTCATTTCTACGCCCCCAGGGTCTGCGCCCTGTGCCTGGACACCGCCCTAGTTACGGCACTGTGTAGGATCATTGTAAAATTATAAAAATTATGCAACAAACTTCAAATTTATTCATAAAAAGACTATTATAGTATGCTATTAGCCTATTGTTGTAGTATAAGACTATTATAGTACACTTAGTGAGCATGTCACCATTCACCACTGACCGACACTCAAGCTGAGAAAGGGAATTCCCCGAATTGCAGGTTGAAACTCGATTGGTCGTAAATGCGAGTGGTCGTTAAGCAGATAGGTCGTAAAGTGAGGAGTACCTGTATTTTGTAGTATACAATAAAAGCATGCATATCCACATATAAATGGAGAGTTTTCACATTTCTTTCCAAAGATTGATTTTGGATTTCCCAATTATTTTCCATTCTTAAGCTTGATGTTTATTAATTAATGAATGTACCATGCTCGTAATGTAAATCGTTAATTTTTCTAAACTAAAATAAACTTTAGGAAAGATTTTAAAAAATCAGAATCAGGAGAAATTTTGGTATTATCCCATCACTAGTAGTAACATATACCAATGAAGTTGGCCAAAAACAGTTCTGTGTACATTCATTCATTCCCACAATTGTCATAGCTGTCATCTTGTGTTCTTTTCACCTTCTTTCTCTTTTTACATTCTTGTTTAGCTTATTACAAATTGAAATTTTTCTAAACAGAAGTCAGCAATAGAGACAGTTGCATTAATTAGCTTGCATAAAGGATTGTTTTCTTGCCTACGAAATATTTAACCAATAAATACAACTATTTCTATCACTGATTGATTATTTAGAAAACCTATTTAGAAAACTTTTGTTACAATATAAAGTGTATATAAGAAATTGATGATTGTTAATGTCTATATTCTTATATATTCTTAATCTGTGATGAAGACATAACACACATATTTTTGTGTTGAAAAGAAAATCTACTGGTGTTGATATGAGTCCGCATAAATCACTGACATTAAAAAGGAAGGTAGAATTTATTGAATATCATAAACAGGAAAAATGCAATGAGAAAATTAGCAGTAATGTTCAATGTTGAGAAAATGCAAGCTGTGGGAATTGTCAAGAAACAAGAAAAGCTACTTAGCTATTGGTAATGTGATAACAATAAGCAGCAAATCCAACAATTTCAAGGTGGAATAGCACTATCATTGACAAAATGGTCATACATAGTAGAATATATAAGAATGATTCTGCAGATCAGAAGTCAGAATACATGGCCAATCATACAAGCCAAAGCTTTAAAATTTGCATCTGAATTAGATGTCTTTGACTTTGAAGTCTCAAATGAATGGATTAAAAAATTTTTGAATGTGACATAATATCAAATTCAAAGCCATTTGAGAAGATTTGTTTGGCATTGATCACATAATACAGCAGCAGAATGGGAGGCTGAGTGTCCTTCCATTATCACTAGTTATTCTCAAGAAAATATTTTGAATGTAGATGAAACAGGACTGTTCTTTTGCATTCTCTTGGATAAAAGTTTATACTTTAAGATTGAATCATATTACAGCAGGAAAATAGCAAAAGAATGACTAACAGTTCTGTTATAGATAAGTATGGATGGAGAACATAAGAAACCCTAAGTAATTGGAAAGACTGCCAAACCAAGATATTTTAGGAATATAGATTATAGATTATACAAAATTTGAAATTGAATGGAAATCAAACAGAAAGGCATTGATGGTGATAGAAATTATGACAGAATGTCTGGAACAATTGAACAGAAAAATGTGTCAAAACAGGAAAGTGCTTTTGTTTCTTGACAATACTGCATCACATCCAGACATCCAGCTCAAAAATGCTGAAATGATATTTCTAGTGCCAAATAACACTTCATTCTCTCATTTAATCTTTGGATCAAGAGTAATTCAAAATTTTAAAGTCAAGTATAGACAAATGGCTATGAAGCACATATAATCACAAATATAGATCATGGAGCAAAACTCAAGATGCTGACAAAGCAATTCATCATCTTCCATTTCATGGATTTAAAGTGCTTAGAGATAGGTTCTGCCATCAACAATTCAGAGTTGATTTTTCAAAGACAGATTTCCTTTCTCTTATGAGGATGCTTACAATTTTATGGCAGCTATTGCAGATGATGTGGAGAGAACACAGAATCTCATGAATGCAGTAGGACTTACCATTAATGCAAACCACTATTTTGTTATTGATTCTGATATCCCAATTTGAGTGCAAATGCCAAAAGACAAAAACAATTCTTCAGTCACTTTCTCAGATTCAAAGGAGATAAAGATGATGATAATGGCAATGGCTTCACAACTGAAATAACACTTACTACAGAACCTCCATTATAATTATATAAACAGGCCTCAGACTACATGAACAAACTCAAGCAGTTTTACATCAGTAGAAAAGACAGTATAAAGCTAGCACAAGATTGATTTATGCATAATGAGAAGCAGATTACTATAATAAATAAACATAACTGAAGTTTTTTTTTAAATATTACTGACTCTCTTACAATAATTCATCACTTATTGTAATGTTTCAAATTACCAGCAGTAGTTTGTGATAAGCTGTGGAACTGCAACACTCCCAAAGAAAAAAATAAAATCATAAAATAACGTCTTAATTTTTATTACATAGTAATTATATAAATTATTATACATGATCAAGATGAATGTTTTTATCAAAACAGTACACAAAAAAATAAAAACAGTTCTATTAAGGCAGTTGCATACTGCAAGCACTTCTGCAACAGCACTGCTAAACAGTACATTGTCATCTCAAGCATTTCACCATTTGAAAAGATTGTTCAAATGAATGGGGCTGTTCTCTAAATGAGGGTGGTAGATGGCACTGCACTGTTTAGTAGTGCTGTTGCAAGCAGTGTGGCCACATGGCAAGAATTAGTTACTGAGTCAGAGTGGAGATGCAAAGTACTCTGTGACCTATAAATATTAATATTAAAAAAAAAAAAACAAAAGTTTCAAATCTTGAATAATCTAAGAGTTGGGTGCCTCCCCTTCAGATACGTAACCACCCAAAGGGATAGATGTTAGTGACAGAAAAGCTTTCACAACAGCTTCTGTTGACTAAGATGAAAGTATCCCGTGTCCCAAGGATATGGGATTTTATAGATGACCAAACATTCCAATTGGTCTTGAATACTCTTCCTCCTGACTTAATTAGCCTCTCACTTGTTTCTAAATGTAATTAGAGACCATTTCAATCACAACGTCAAAATTAATTCAATGCTGACTTTGATTCCAATTGGACTATGTTTGTTGACTATGGGACTCTCATTGTCATGAAGCAGATAGTATGTACTGTACCAGTACTTCTCCTGACAGTTATTATTCCAGAGTGCAAGTCCTTTGAAATATTGATAAGAAATAAATTATTAAAAGGAATTATCATATATTTCCACAGATAAGTCGACCTTCAGATAAGACGAGGTATAAATTTTTGTCAAAGTTTTATAGTTTTACTATATATCTGTCCTATAAGATGACCCCCAAACTATCAATGGCCTATGAATTTAGTTTAGATCGGCGATCATCATCCGGATAATAATACTGTATAGCATATACAGAATTATGCCCTATTTGTAATTTTTTGAATGAACAAATTTTATTTTCAGCTTTGCTATTGTCACAAACATTTGTGCTGATTTGGGCATTTGGGTAATGGCCTTGACTATTCACAAAAACGTTGTATGGGCTATCCTATTTTCTGGACATGCCCTACTCTCTACTAGTAAATAATTACGGTTTGTCCGTTTTTTAAAATAGTTTTAATTTATATAAATTTTAATCTAATTTTTTTATATCTGTCCTGTAAGACGACTCCAGATTTTGGGGGCCTTTTTTTATGATTCAACTATCGTCTTATCTGCAGAAATATATGGTATTTTTTATTATAAAAAGTTTTTTTCTGAGGAGTTTATGGTGAAGGTTTAGACCAGGGATGTTCAACCTGGGTCCCAGTGCACCCTAAATTTTTTAGGTACATTTTCATTTATTTTGGTAAAGTATGTTGTAAAAATTATTCTTGTTTCACTGGATACATTTTGATGTCGTAATGATGTAATTGATGGTAGAAAACTGTTGTGCATGTGAGGTATACTGTTGTGAACAATTCTTTTCATGCATGAAAACCATCAAAACTGCTGAAAGAAATAGATCAAGTGATTCCCATGTAACTAACATTCTTAGAATTAAGTCTGGTACCATAAAAGCAGATATTGACAATATTATAAAAGGAAGGCAATGTCAAAAATTACATTGAGTTTATTTTTATTTTGTAAGAGTATAATTTCTTTTTTTACTGTCAATAAATAATACAGTATTTTTTGTAATTATATTTGTTATTAAAATTTGATATTCACATTTTTTTAAAATATATACAGTGGGTGATCGGTTAACAAACATAATCTGTTCCAAGACTTTGCTCACTATCCGAATTGTTCGTTAATCGATTATCGATTTACCATAGGTTTTAATGGGAATTTAATTACAGTAGAGAGTCGTTAATCCGAATCAATTGGTGACTGAGGTTGTTCAGATAAGTGATTTGTTCGGATAACCGATTATGTACAAAAAAAATATATTAACCCGTCCGATGTTCAAATTTTTCTCCGTTGTGTGTCGCTTCGTGTTGAATTTTCATCGATTTTAAGCCTAACAAAAATTTTTAATAATAATAATCGAGGCTATTGTATCGTTAATAATTATTTCTTTATTTTGTACAAACAAAATAAATATATTGAAGAATATAAAAACATAAAAATTATACTTTAGAAGTAAATCTAGTATCAAAAACGTTTGATTCAGCACGACACAGTCGACTGGAAAGCATTCAGATAACCGGGGTTTGGATTAACAACTCTCTATTGTAATTCGTTCTGGAGATCCCAAAAAATAAAAAAATATATACTTTCTTACTACGTTTATTTATATGTAATAATAAAAATACATATACACACAGTCTTGCATTTTTATTAGTCATGTTTTTTCCATTTGAGGGGTTAAAGAATCTGTCTAATGTCAATTGCTTTTCTCTCTTCTTCAGGATTTTTCAGAAGTAATTAATAGCATTGTAATTGTACAGATCCCTAAGCCTATTAACCTCAACCTGGTTTGGATGCCATTCTAAGACTGTTGTTCTGACATACTCTCACTTCTTCAAAAGATGTTTAATAGCGGATATCGGCATTAATCCTCTTTTTCAGAAGAAAACATCTCGTCGAGTCGAGTTTCTTGGTGTTCTTCATTCAAGAGTTCTTGGCGTTCTTCTGTCATCAGATCAGTTTCAGGTTCCATTATGAGCTCTTCAATGTTCTTTATTTCTCAGATGTGATTTTTGTTATTTCTTTAGCTGCTTGAGTCTTCTTGATTATACTGTATCTTTCTTAAATAAGATTGAGCTGCGGCCTACTGTAGACCTGTTCAAGCCATACTGCCCAGCAACATTAGGCATCTTCTGCCCACTCTCTACCTTTGAATTATACTCTCATCTTTCGAAAATAAAAATCAACGCTAAACTTAATGAGTGCCTACCTGACAGTCTTGTGAATACTATAAAAGAATTGTTTCTGTTAGAAAAATAAAAGGATGGAATTACAATGGAGAGTTTCAAAGTTTGGAGGAATACTATCTGAGCGGTATATACTGGGTTGAGCATCGATGTTGACGTCTCCCACACTTCGAAAAGTTTCAAATTGTTGCCCAAAGACAAGGGAAGACCAATCGGTATTTATTATTTTACATCGCTTCTTCTTGTGTTTGTTCTGTGAGGTGTTCATTATCCGATCGTGTGTTCATTGTCTGAACATAAAAATCTTTCACAAAAGTGTTCATTAACCGATCACCCACTGTGTATACCAGGTTGTTCAATAAGTTTTGTCGTTCGATAAAAAAAACACAATTTTATGGTTTGAAATACATTTTATTATTCAATATAATTTCCCTGAACTTCAATACACTTGTTCCAGTGATCTTCTAATTTATGGATTCCATCCCTGAAGTGAGAATCCGGAAGACTGTCGAAATACGCTTCCACGGCTGCTATTACCTCTTCGTTCGATGAAAATCGTTTCCCACGCATGAATTTTTTAAGATGTGAGAACAGCCAGAAGTCAGAGGGAGCTAAATCTGGCGAATAGGGAGGATGTTGCAACAATTCGTATTTTAATTCGCTGATTTTCGCGATGGTTTTTTGAGCTGTATGAGAGGGTGCGTTATCTTGATGAAAAATGATTTTTTTCTTCTGTAAACCAGGTCTTTTCTCACGAATTTTTATATCCAGCTGGTCCAAAAGATTACAATAATAGTCTGAGTTGATTGTTTTACCAGTTTGGAGATAATCCACGAACAAAATTCCTTTTGCATCCCAAAAAACTGATGCTAACACCTTCTTGGCCGATTTCTGGACCCTAACTCGCTTCGGAGCCGAAGTACTGGGTTCACACCACTCCTTAGCCTCTTGTTTTGATTCAGGATCATGATGGTAGACCCAAGTCTCATCCATAGTAATGAAACGACGCACAAAATCCTTTTTATTTTTTCTAAAACGCTCCAAATGTTGCTGAGAAAGTTGCATTCGAATGTGTTTTTGCTCCATAGTTAGCGAATGCGGCACCCATTGTGCACACAGCTTTCTGTAACCCAAAACATCAGCCAAAATATTGCTCACACTGCCTAATGAGATCCCTAGGGCTTCTACTAAATCTCTCTCAGTTAATCGACGATCTTCCAAAACCATATGCTGTATTTTTGCTACGATTTCTGGTGTTGATGCACTTTTTGGACGTCCTTCACGTGGATCGTCTTCAAGACTTGTACGGCCACGTTTAAATTCAGCAACCCATCTTTCTACTGTTCTAATTGAAGGTGAAGAGTCCTTATACACTTTTACCAATCGTTCATGAATTTGTTTTGGTGCTACACCTTCCAAAAATAAGAATTTTATCACTGCACGATATTCAATTTTTTCCATTGTAAAAAAATACACTGACACGTCAACTTTGAACAGCTGCAAATATAGAAATGAGTTGACAGATCTACATGAAACTTCACACGTGTTTATAAAAAAGTAGTACTATTTTTAGAGTAATAAAACGACAAACCTAATAGCGCCATCTCCTATTGAACGACAAAACTTATTGAACAACCTGGTATATATATACAGGGTGGGCCAGCGAAAACGAAATGGCAGAGTGTTCGTGTTCGTCCAAGCAAAGCGCTCGGACAGGTCGTTTTTACTCTCGAGGGGACATCTTTTGCAATAAAGTTTTTGCGATTCTGAATATTAACTAAACAAACATTTTTTTTCGAAATAAATGTTTGTTTAGTTAATACAAAATAAATGAGTTTTAAAATTTTTTGTCGTCTGTTGTATTCAGAATCGCAAAAACTTTATTGCAAAAGATGTCCCCTCGAGCAAAAAAATCGACCTGTCCGAGCGCTTTGCTTGGACGAACACGAACACTCTGCCGTTTCGTTTTCGCTGGCCCACCCTGTATATATATATATATATATATATATATATATATATATAAGGTACCTTTGTGGCCTGCTGAATATATGTAAATTTCTAATTTGGCCCATTAGGAAAAAAGGTTGGACAACCCATGTCAGGACTGCACATTCTTATTTTCTGGAATTTTAGTTAAATAATCAAACTCATTAAATTGTTAAAAAGATTAAATAGCAATACAGTAAAACTTCTGTAACTCAAATATTTCTTTAACTCAAAGAAAATGAAGCACTTGGTAGGTCTCAGTGGAATAGCATAGGGATTTATGTCTCCAACTGGAATTTCTTTAACTCAAATTTTCTCCAAGTTGAAGGTATTCATGTACCCCTGGCATTGGTTTATGTTACAAATAATAACATCTTAAGCCTAATGAGTTTATAATACATCACCAGACGATCACCTAAATATCGGGCTACAATATGGCTAGTCAAATGATTAGCACAAAGTAATTTGTCACTAGAGGTAGACGTTAGGTGCCATCTCTTAAGTAAATTAATAATTATAATTAAATAAATAAATTATTAAATAATTTAGAACTTTCTGGAATAAAAGAACTGACCCGGGGCAGGGCTTTTTACTTTGGAATTAATTTGAATTTTAAATATTTTGTATTGCTTGTGTTCTATTTTTCTGCATTCCTTTGTTTTTTGAGTTCGTTTTAACTGATGAAGGCTGTTTAAAACAGTCAAAAACGTTATTATTAAATAATTTATTGCTGGAAATATTAAGGTGTTTTTAATAGTTTATTTTTCCAGTAGCTTGTTTGTTTATTGCACTTTATGGCTACGCCGGCCAAGATATATAGAAGAATTGTTATCAAGCTATACAAAGCGAAGGGAAAATTTGAATTCCTTTCACAATGTCGCTTAAATGGTGTTTTCCCGAATTCTATTTATTGGATACATCTCCCCGTAGGATGTGAGTCTTTATTACCAAAACTGAAATATCTTTGCCTTAACAAAGCCATCAGATCTTCTAGAAGACGTTATTATGTCTTATTGCATGAATTTATTCAGTTGGAGGATCACCTTTATGAGCAAAACCCATTGCTTCTAAAGGATGTCAACAGCAGGGTGGTCAACTTAACGTATTCTTTCGAAAGAAACTTGAAATGTAACTATGTCAAAAAACTTAAATGGTTATTACGTGGACAGAACATCAAACCTTGCTTGATGAATAACACATTTATAACACCTTGGAACAACATTACTCCTTCGAAGTGTCTTTTAGACGCTATAAAATATGGCCCACTCTTTGCTCCTACTTCTGTACCAAGCCCAGAGAATATTATTCCAAATATTGAATGAATTATTAAGGATTTGAATGTTACTGGGCAAGATTACGTTAGATGGAAAACAAGATTTAGTTCCGCAAATGAAAGAAAGTCTAAATTAGATGCAAGACGGTTCCACAACTGCATTGAAATGTCAAGAGAATGGCTACGGATGAATGATGTAGTACTTATTAAAGCGGATAAGTCTAAAGGTGTGGTCCTTATTAAATGTGACTCCTATAACCATAAATTACATGATTACATCAGAACCACTGAATGTCAGCATGCTTCTGACAAATATATGGAATCGCTGCAACAAAGAGTCAAGAAATTCTCTTTAACCTCATTGGCTCGTATTTTGCATATGCATAACTCAGTTTTACAGGCTCCTAAAATGCCTAGAATTTTCGCCTTTGGTAAGACGCACAAGCCTGATTGCCAACTACACCCGGTAATAGAGAAGTGCGGATCCCCTACGTTTGCCATTGAGAACTTGTCAAGTTATCCAGCCAAAGATTCAAGAATACCCCTATGCTATAAAAAACGCAGTACAACTGGTGGAGAAGCTAAACAGCATTACCCTCAAGGATAAGAAATGTATGACAGTAATGGATTTTAAATCCTTGTTTCCATCTATAAGACTACCACCATGTTTTTGTGAACTGAGGGACTTTCTTTTTGATAATATAGAAAATGCAGCGAAATACCATATCAGCATTTTGGAGCTTGCAAACGTAATATGTTACACATCGTTTTTCGGATTTGAAGATGAAACATATTTGCAAGAAAGAGGGGTGCCAATGGGGAGCCCTATGTCCTCTATTTTATGTGAGTTTGTTTTACGACAATTGGAAAACAGGGTCATGCCCATCTTTCAAAATCAAATCATTTTATATGCAAGATATGTGGATGATGTTTTCATTCTTTAGAAAAATGATAGCAGCACTCTGCATTTCCTTAACGAAATCAACAAAAACCCATAAGGTTTGACTTTAGTGCTGGACCAAGAAAGTGCTTCTAATGTAAATTTCCTTGATTTTTCAATCACATGCAAGGAGGGTCAAATATGGACAGACATTTATAGAAAACCCAGTTATCAGCCCATTATTATACCAAAAAATTCTTTTGATCTGATGAATTTTAAATATGCAGCTTTTCATGCCTGGATCAAGCGTGCTTACACACATTGCACCAGTGTTATTGACACCTATAAGGAATTAAGTTACATTCATACTACAGCATTACAGCATGGATATTGGAGTAAGGAGATTGATGGCTTATCGATAAGTTTCAGAAGACAAAAAAAATTGGCAGCTTCCTCCTATGAATCAAGGAAGAAAAGTGGTTCTCAATTATTTTCCTTTCTTGCACACGATGATTAAGAAAGTAGCCAAAAATACAGTAGAGAGTCGAAAATCGGAATCAATTGGGGACTGGGGTTGTTCCGATTAGTCATTTGTTCCGATTACCCATTATGTACGAATAAATATATTAACCTGTCCGATGTTCAAATTTTTCTCCATTGCGTGTCGCTTCGTGTTGAATTTTCGTCAATTTTAAGCCTAACGAAAATTTTTATAATAATAATCAAGGCTATTGTATCGTTAAAAATAATTTCTGCATTTTGTACAAACAAAATAAATATATTGAAGAATATAAAAACGTGAAAATTATACAGTGAAGATCCTTATGTAATCCGCTACGATCTTTACGATGATCCGTCTCGAGTTAGTTCTTACGACTCGAGAATGTTCGTACGATGGTTCGAGGAAAGCTACACCTCCACACTCAGTCCAGTGAACACTTACAGTTTATTTACAAAACAAATATTTACAGGATGTACAAGTTTGACAACATTACATATACGATGCAACAAAGGTGTGGTGCCTCGCGTAACAGCTTGTCTGTTGGGGACTATTAGACTCTGGGGAAACTCCGGTCGGTTTGTGGAGTTGGCTCAACTGTGTGGCCGTCCGGTCTCTACACTAACCCTTCTCAGAGGAATTCCTAAGAGGAGAACACTCTCTCTACACCTCATGGGCTTCCTAAGTGTCGGAGACTACCACGTATCGGTCTCTCGCCCTTCTCTCCGTTCCTCTCGCCACTCTTACAATTTAAAGAGTCCCACGGCAACAACTTGCGACCAATCAGGTCCTTCTTTTCCCCTGGGAGCTTCCAAAGACGTCCGCCCTCCGCCCGACGACGCAGCTTACAGTCGCGTCCGTTGCTTGTTTACGTTTTTCAAGCCGACCAACACGTGGCAAACACATTGACATGTACCCATAAACGGAGACACTACCCCTTTGTTCTTCCCGGTCGTTTGTAGACCCTACGCCAGGTGGGACCAATTACCCCGGTTGTGTGGCTTTTAGACCTACTAAGCTAAAAGCAGACCTTTACATATACTTTAGAAGTAAATTTAGTATCAAAAACATTCGATTCAGCACGACACAGTCCGACTGAAAATCGTGCCCATTACCGGTGATTCCGATTACCAGTGTTCTGATTAACGACTCTCTACTGTAACAACATAAAGTTGTTGTATCGACGTAATCCTACGATATATAGATTATTAAGAAACGACAAGAAAAAAGAAAACCAGAATTTTAAGATGGGTATATTCTATACCTTTAAAGGATTGTCAGTTTAATTCAGGTCTTGTATACGTTGGTGCAGCTTTGAGACATTTAAAGCAGAGGCTTAAGGAGCATAGATACTCCATCAATAAGAGCTTGGATACTACTGTGCTAGCGGCTTTCTCTAAGCATCAAGATGTCGACGTTCATTGGGACAAGGCATCTATCATTAGGGCCACGAGCAACAAACAAATGCTGAAACATCTAGAAAAAACTATAAGTCTACAAAGCCCACATTAACACGGGTTGTACTAATCATAGGGATGCAGATGGTTTATCCACTGTATGGAAATCATTTTACCGAAGTGCATAACGTTTTTCTTGTAATAGACATGTTTTTGCAGCAATATTTTGTAATCTTATTTTTATTTTGTTTCTATTTATACTACTATATTTAGCTCATGGTGCAATTTGTTAGTTTCTAATACACGACGGCATTTTTACTTTGAAATTAATTTGAATTTTAAATATTTTGTATTGCTTGTGTTCTATTTTTCTGCATTCCTTTGTTTTTTGAGTTTGTTTTAACTGATGAAGGCTGTTTAAAACAGTCGAAAACGTTATTATTAAATAATTTATTGCTGGAAATATTAAGGTGTTTTTAATAGTTTATTTTTCCAGTAGCTTGTTTGTTTATTGCACTTTATGGCTACGCCGGCCAAGATATATAGAAGAATTGTATATCACTGATTATTTAAATAAACAGTTTTAGTTTTATATAATAATGTTCAAAATAATGTTTAATTTTTAATTTAGTATACATTGTCTTATTATCTTTCAGATTGTCAATAAATATGCTGTAATTCAATATGGAGTATGCTATTTTACTTATAATTCTGAATCTAAAAAGTAAGCTTTAAAATTTTAAAATGTGTTTTTAATTTTTATTTTTGATTTAAACCAAAATATACTTATGTAATTAATTAATTTTTCATCAAATTTTTAAATTTGTTGCTTAATACTTTATGCCAATAACATCACCAACTGCCGTAAATAATCGGTCTGTATATATCCAAAAGTTAACTCGATTATTTACGGCAGTTGGTGATGTTATTGGCTTAATGTTATCGGGTTAGCGTGATGTTTATTTAATACTTTATATTTTGTATAACCTTATTTTAATTATTATATTATAATAATATAAAATTATAAAAGATAAAAATATTTCTTTTAGTTTTAAACTAATGTCGTATTACCACAATAATTTCATAAATATTTATTTATTTTTAAATGCTTTTCAAAAAGAAAATAATAATAATTCCTTGACACTATAAATTTATTCCATCTAGGCATATTAAACAAAGCAAATAATTTTGAAATATATCTTTTTGAACACTATCTTTAAAAATTTGATTATTTAACTTTGATTTTAGTTTGGGAAATCTAAAAAGTTATAATTAATATTTACTCCTTTCTATTTCTATAATAAAAAGTTATAATAGAAATATCAAAAAAGTTATTAAAATAGTTAAATGTAGTCTTTTTTTTAGTAATTTAAATTATCAAAGTATGTTTCAAAATGAAACTTATAGGTATAAAAATCTGTTATTAATTAAAGAGGAATGATAATTTCTTAGTTACTACTTAGTTGACTACTTTTAGTGATAGAATGCAGATGTTCTGATGATTACAACAAATATGGAAAATTCTCAGTAATAATAATAGTATGTTTTTGAAATTTTAATTAGATATTTACATAATTTATTGTTACTTTAGTCATGTTCAAAACAATGAAGTAAAATGTGATAATAACATAATAGTTATTGATTAATTAATGTAATATTACAAATGTTAAAAATACCATATTTGGAATAAAAAGAATGGTTAACACAAGCACAGATGAATTTAATATCCATTTCACATATGTCCGGTCTGAGAGCTGGAGACCTTCTTCTCTCTCCCCTGACCAAGCCATTCCTTTCCCTTCATGACCCCCTCCATTCTCCAAATTCTCAACAGCTACAGATGTGGAGTTTAAGGGGAGGGGTGCTAATGAGTAGCAGATTTTAAACTCTGCTTACAATTAATATAGGAGATCATGTAGAAAAACATTTTCATTTTTTTAAAAATTATATAATTTGCACATATTGGATAAAATGAAATTTTTATAGCATATCTCCCCACATCCTCATATTTTAAAAATCTGATTTGCTTAATTACACTGGACAACAATGATTTTGTTTCGGGCTCAAAATTAGCATATTCTTATGTATTTTCATCTGCTGAATTCAAAAATCTCCATAAAAATGACCGATTAGCTCTTGCTTTGGAGATACAGTGATATGTTATTTTTTAGAGTCTGCATTTGTATTTTGGAGAAAATTTATTTTTTGGGAGTTGTCACACCTCTCATACTGAACAGAAAAATGTTCTCCATATGTTTGTAGGTTATAAACATAATAAATGTAGCTATGGCTTTGAGTTTAATATTGCTTCTGTTTTTCTTGGTTAAAATTTCTGGTTTTGTAGTACTTTTGAAGTGTAATACTAGTTATACCAAAATGCCACAAAAATGTGTAAATTTAGTGAACAATTTTTGTTATATTCGCAGGGCTTAAAGTGACTCTCTTTTTTAGCTTTTTAGCTTTTTTTCATAGCTCCTCTCTTTTTTAGCTTTTTCTGAGAAAAACTCACTTTTTTAGCTTTTTTCACTTCTCATGTGAAATTTTTTTTTTCGTAAATGCGCTCAGGAGCGAAATAGCGACCAGCACGTCCCCGTATGCCTTATGGACCATGCGCGACATGATAAGGCACTGTCGTATACACATGTAGTGTACTACATTTATATAGACTAACAAAATGAGGAGCTTCCCAAAGCTTGATACTCTGCACATGCTGTAGGAATTTGCACGTGGGTTCTCCTTGCTTGTATCCTTGTGAAATACCGATCTCCACGGCACTTCGATATAATCACACTGCATTAAGACATAAGTACACTTCTAGTTCGGTGTTAAGAGTGATTTTTATACAGCATTATTTTTAGCATTTGTATTTATTTAAGCGCAGTGGACAAAAGAAAGAAATAGATTTTATTTAATACTAACAGTAGAAACTCATGTTTTAGCAACGGAAAATTGTATAGGACCCAATACTTTCTGAAGTAAGTTGCTAAGACAAAACTTCTTTCCAACTGCCTGCTATTCTTTAGCTTAAACGATGACATTACTTGTTTTTGACAACCGTAGAAAAACCAAAAATAACTGTTGAGTGATAATAAATTTGATTTCTACTGTTATTATTAAATAAAACGTTGTAGGACACTCGTTTCAAAGCTTGTATCTTTCTAGCACTCTGTAAAATTAAAGATTGAGTGAATCTCGTGCCGGGAAATACAAGATTTTAAACTAATATCCTAAATATTAATAACTTCTGTAGAGATAATCTTTAGACAAAGACAAAAGTTTGGTTTTAAGTGGGTGCTTATATATTTGGCATGCACCATGGTTTTCTGAATTCTAATGGTGTCCTTCATTTTCCATTTCAACAGAAACTATAAAACTCGTCATGCGCGTGCGCATTTGAACAGCTGCAGTCAATCCGGCACCAAATTTAAAAATTAATTTGTAAATATTTAGTGTCGAAAAACCACTATTTTCACTTTAATCTAGCTTTTCAATATGCTTCTAGTCGAACTCAGTCAAAAAATTAATTTAATTATAATTTATTGAAGATTTTAATTTTTTAATATTAGAAAGTAATTAGCATAAATTACATGGTGTCATGTCTCATCTTCGCTCCCGTTCAAGTTTATTGTCCTATACACGCGCTGATGTTCATTTTTACTTCTGCTGGGATTTTATTTCAACCTCGACCGTTTGGTTACGCAAAGTGGGGAGACGGGCGTCACGTAATTGCGTACCTGACTTTTTACAAGTTTCCTTACCTTGAAAGAAACTTATATTTTTTCTCAATTTTAATTATTATTAATTAACTTTTTTGATGGATTCTTATATCTTTGTATTATCTAAAGTTGCAGATATAAATGCGTAAAACTTTATTTAAAAAATTGTTTTTCTTATATTTTAAAATTCAAAAATAAATTAAATATTGGAAATGCTAAACTATAAGTACAGTGTGTTTTACATTATCATTGCGAACAGATACAGCCAATTATTTTATAAACGTATTTATTATTTTAATTTTTATAAATTATTTAATTTGATGCAACGTGATCAATTAATTACTGTGGCGCATTAACATGGGCATAGCCAGGAAGGGGCATGGGTGGGCACGCCCCCCCAGTTAACCTGGTGCCCTTCCCCAGAAAATTACAGCCTCTACTAGGCCTCCCATAACAAACTCTGGCTACACCAATGTGCGTTAATTAATATGGAGGTGAGACTCGATTCAGTACTGTTACTTTTTCATTTCAGACGTTAATTACAGTGTTATTTTAATGTAATTTTATACATAATGTATGTTTATTATAATTAATAAATCTATATAGGAATAATATCTGTGTCTAATAAAACAAAGCGATTATAAAAATAAAAAGTGTGCATTCCATCTCGATCTTTTGTAAGCGAAATTTTATGATTTTAATTTTTAAAAAATGAGATTTTTATTTATAATTTCTGTAATTTGATCTATAAGAGCAAAAAACTAAGCTTATCAAATATCAACTCTCTGTAAATAATTTCATCATTTACTTATTAATGTCAGATTTGTTAAATTTCATGGAATTGTATTATTTTTCAACTTCAGGGTAGTAGAAAGCTTTGTATATTTTCTCCCGTGAAAGTAATAGACTCTGCGGATTCCCCACTGTGAAGGACAACAAACTGTTAAATGTTTAATTACATTGTTTTCATAAACTCTCTTCTCTGTCAGTTTTGGGTCGAATGACTAACAAATTGTTTTATTGTATTCAGGGGAATAGATTTGGAGACTAGTATTACCAGTAATGAATTCTGTAATTTTATTTTTAATCATTTAAAAAATATTGATAAAATTACCAAATAAATGATTGGGTCACAATTACTAGTGGTATTGCTATATAACAGACATGGGCAAATGCGACTCCGAGAGTCACATGCGGCTCATTTTGAGTTTTATGTGGCTCTTGCTGAAAGTGTTAATTTCTGCTTTTTATTATTATTTTTACAGTTTTATTTCCACAATTTTGTGAAAATATGTTTATTAAAAAAATTCATTACTTGTTTTATATTATATAATAAAATCAAGGTACAGAACTGCAGTACAGAATAAAAAAGTACAGAACTGTGGCTCCCATGCATTTTGCAAAATCTACATTTCGGCTCCCACTGAACTTTTGCTTGTCCACCCCTGCTATATAATGAACATGCAACCCACTGATTCTACCAGAAGTTGTTTTTTTTTCCTTCTTTAATTACATTTTTTTTATGAAGAAATCAAAAATGTGCCTTGAAATAAATGGCATTTGAAATTTGGCATGTTATATGGAAACACATTCTGGTAGTTATGTTACTATTCCATTTGCTTTGCTGTGTAACGGTGGGAATTCTGTACGGGGCACATGAAAACTTAATGTGGGCCTGTTCTGGCTTAATGCAGTCTTACTGGTCACTTTTCTGGAGTATAAACTCAGCCTAACTATTTTCATATTTAATCTTATCAGTCCACTTAATAATCAATCTAATATCATATGCAATGTTATTGATACAAAATATGTGTGCGTTTGTGTGTTTTTTTAATAACGCCTGTTTTCGTTCATTTTAACACTATTAGCTTTTTTAGCTTTTTTTCAGTGTGAACTCTCTTTTCTCACTTTTTTTTATTGCCATGACTGCTTTAAGCCCTGTATTCATAGTGAAATAACATTTTCGTCACAGAAACACAATCTGATGCCTCTTCTGAAGACTGCCTATCACCATTATTTGGGTATAAAGGTAGGGGCAGGATAAGTCATGGGCTCCACGTTGCAACTCTTGTTCAGTTATACTACAAGAATGACTGAAAAATAAAAAATGATCTATGGCTTTTGCTGTGCCTAAGGTTTGGTGGGAGCCTACAAACCATACAGATGACTGCTATTTCTGCTTGACTCCACTTATAAAGGCAGGATTGTCAATGAAGAAAAAAGAAACAGTTCAATACCCAAATATTCCATCTGCAATTCGACCTATTCCACATTCAGATAGTTTACCAGTTCCTACTCCATTCCAGCATTATGAGCTTGAAGTAGAAAATGAAGAAAGTGTGGGAGAAGAAGAACCCAACAAGCGTCCCACATTCCATGACTCTGATTTTGAGATAAAAGATGATACACCACAGACTGAATTAAGCAAAATTGAGTGATTTCATTCAAAATCTAGTCTTGTCAAAGAATAAAGAGGAACTTCTAGGGTCAAGACTACAGCAACGGAATCTTCTCCAACGTGATGTCAGGGTCTCACAGTACAGAGAACATCAGAGGGATCTGATTCCTTTTTTTGAGAAGAAAAACAATCTGGTTGTTTGCTGTGACGTTAATGGCTTGATGAAATGGAAGCACTTTCAAAAATTCAAAAGCACTTTCAATGTTGTTAACATATGTAATTAAAATGTGTTGTTTCTTCTTAAGCCATTAAAATCACATACTGCCACCTCTTGTATATCACAGAAACTAGAGCTAATAAAAATTTTTCTTTGTCATATTCGATTTTATCACCCCAAAATTAGTAAGATTCCACTCATGAAATAAAGAAAACATTCAAAAACATTTTTTTTGTTGTCCAGTGTTATACTTAACTTTTAAGTATCGGTGTATTAGCCTTCTTGATGAAAAGATACTCATTAAGAATAAATATTTTGTTGTTAAACTTCTGATTACTTTTATGATTTGCTTACCTTTTATTTATTAGTTAAAGGATATTAGTTTTAAATTAAAATATATATATATATATATATATATATTAGTTTATTTATTAAATTGAATATTAATAACTAATTAATATTTATTAAAGTTTATAAATTGAATTTAAAATGTATTTTATTTTTTTAGATATATTTATAAACCATTTAACTTCTATGTTTTTCCTCATTCATTAATCTCTTATGGACATGACCGTAGTTTTAATTGTCAGGTGAGTTATTTTTTATAAAATTAATTAATATTTAATGTCTGTCAAATTATTTTCTATGAATAAATGTTGATTTGAAATTTAATGTAGAAAATTTATTAGTAATTGGAAGAATTTATCATTTATTGTGTAAAAGTTTCTAAACTTTAATCTAACTGTTGTTTGATGTTGTTTATCAATTAGTCATTGAAAAATTTATACCTTGGATATCTCAGTATAACAATTCGCTTTTCAGAAAAATAGTTACATCTCAGTATAGAAGTTAAATATTCTTAAATAAAACTAGTAAATAATGAATTAAAATTTAAATATTATTTATTACTTTTGTTTTTTAAAACTGATAATCATAAATTAAAATGTTTGATAATAGAGAAGGTGATGATGGCTAAATAAAACTGAAAATATTATAATAGCAAAATTAATGTGAATTTTTGATTGATTAAAAGGATGATATAAGATTAATATTTTTAAAATAAAGTTTATAAAATTGTTCAATTAAAAAAATAAAACTTAAAGAATGAATAAAACTAAATATTTCTAAAAACAATTTTTGTATTAATTTTATTATTTAGGCATCATCATTGAGTTTTCTTGCTGAACAAGGCTTTGATTTCAATAAACTTATAAATGAAGGTTAGTATTATTTCATTTTATATTAACAATTAATATTAAAGTTAATATAAAACATAAAATTGCTAACTTAATAATTTATTTGAAACTTTTAGAGAATGAGCTTGTAAAAATATTGTGGGTGCACCAGGAGGTGGATGGAGTCGTACCTCCTTTTGTCGACTAACAGGTCGGTGAGACCTGCCCACGGTCAAGATGGTTTGTTATGCGTTACGCGAGTTCTGGTTTGTTACGCGTTACGCGAGGGGAGGAAGCAGAAGTGGATGGGTCTGACGATAGAGCAGCGGTGATACTTGAATAAATGACATCAATGGAAAATACAACAACAATTTATTAAAACTAAAATCTACAGCTACAAGTATGGATGATATACAGTCGCCTAAGTTTAGGGTACCCGGGGAGAGAGTTCACACGCATTTGGGGAGATCATACCTCTTTGTTTGAGTGGAGAGGTCCTTGTAACAGGTTTAGAGAATATCTTCGGCTCGGGCTTCCTTCAGTAACGGCATCGGTTTCCCTCGGGATGGACACGCTGTGCGTTCCGGACTTGTTAGGAGCGGACGGGCACTCTGTAATCGGCCTGGATTCGATCGGACGGACACTATGTAACTGGCCCCCTTTCCCTCTCTGGTCGCCCTTTTATCTCCTCGGTCACGTTCCTCTCCTCCATCAACCAGCACTATTCGGATTTTGTTCCTCGTGATTCTTTTTTTTTTTCCATGGGAAACAAGCAATAAAAATTTTATTGCTAGAGTTTGGTTCCGGCGGGTTCGAATTTTCACAATATGTTGTAACGAAAAATGGAAACACAAATGTAATTAATGAATATTTCTGAAATCACCAGATAACAGTAGATCTATGCTTGTAATCTTGTAATTTCAGTAATTCATGTGAGAAGCTGCCTTGGTTAGAGGTTACTACTTAACCCTTTTGTGGGTGAGTGTTATCACTCCTTCACCCTTATGCAGCGTCAGACTGGTAAAGTTCACTCACTTTGTCACTGGATGGCTTTACTAGCAGATCGGAAGATCTTAAGTTCACCTGCTAGTAAAGCCATCCAGTTTTTTCTGACACCAGTTAAGAAATAACGCGTCTTAACTCACAGTTCTACCTAGATGTCCGACTGTTGATGTCTACTGTCTAATAGGAGAGCTAAACGAACAGTGGAGAGCTAAACGAACATGGATACATCAATAGGTGATTCAGCTCGAAAGAACTTATCTCAAACCCCCGTTAACAAATAGCAACAGTTTAATCAGTTAAATACAGCAATGGTTACACTAGAGCTACAGCACTAAGTCTACATACAAGCACAATCAGCATTTTCATCCAATAATACATCTATGAGATAAACTATATCAGATACCTAGCTACTTATATACTAATAGACCGAGAGAGAGAGAGAGTTTACATCAATCTGTACTATCTCTTAAATGGGCCGATGTCTTTTGATTCTGGTTATTCAATCATCAGAAAATGGTCGGGGATCCTTTTGGAGGAGGAGATGGAAGACGGTCGGAAGCTTGGCCTCTGGCTTCCCAGGGAGAGTCCACCCTTAGAATTGAATGTCTGCCCCTTTTATCTCGCAAACCCCCTCCAAATTGGGGGTGTAACTCTTCCATGAGATGGAAAACTAACACTGCTTCTCACCTGTAGCTGTGTCCTCTACACGTGAGGTACAATTTCTCAATAGGAAGATGATGTATAAACAATGGGAAATGTTATTTCCTTTTGTCGCTAATTATCTCACAAGAATGTAAACTTGTGTGCTTTTTTTCTCCCAAGTTATTAATTTAATTAAAATATTGTCTCCTTCTCCAGATTCTCACATTCATATTAGTTACAATTATAATTGATATTAACTTAAAACTAGATGATTATTGATTATTTTTATATTTGAGAATACAAAACACTTTATGGATTGATTAGTTTACTTAATGATGTAATAAAATATCAGTTCTGGTCCTTCTGTGAATGATCACTGATTAAACCTATTGATCAAATTATTTCATGGCACAAAATATTAAATTTTTTAAGTTGTAGTAAAACATAGAATTTAGAAATTGGGGGGCTGCAATTTAAAAAAATTGTAGCTATATAAATTCTCTCCGTTGTCTATCTGTCTGTTGTCCATTCTATTTTAAGCTCAAGAACAGCATTAGATAGATGAAAGTCAAGTTCAGATATGGGAAACATAGGCATTGGAGGACCTGATTAATTATATATGAACTTTCAGTTTGTACTGAAAGTTACATTATTTCAATTCAGAATTTCTCCCCTGAAAGGAGCTAGACAGATGGCCGGCACAACTCTATTGCTAACAAGAAAAGTGATGTACAGGGGCAAGACACTACTAAAACATTGAGAACATTGTGACAAAAAATTGCAACCTGGCATTGTGACTATATCATAAAAAATAATTGTTCATTTACAATTACAATTAATTTATTCTGTTTTGTAATTTTTATTTTAGCTAAAATAAAAATTACAAAAATGAAAATGAGTTTCAGTTAAGAAAATAAATCTGAAAATTTTAGAATAAAATTATTAAAAACTTGGAATGATTTACTCCTTTAATAGTAACATAATTATAAAATAAGTAAAAAATAATAAACTGTAATGAATTTAAACAAAATAATAATTGTTTTTCAAAACTGAACATAAGATTTGTTAAATTTAAAAAGTTTAGTTTTTTAAAGTTTTTTAGTTTTTCTCTTGTAAGTGCACAAAATAATAGATAATAAACTAATCATATATTTTTACCACCAGGCACTTAAATAGATATTACTTATGATGCTATTTCTTGTTTTTATTCTAGGAGTCACTTAATTTTTAAATGTTTTTTAATACAGTTTAAGGCTAGTTGATTGTTATTATACAGTAAGTTTTTGAAGTTGTTCTGTACAATAATTATTTTTGGAACATCACATTAGCTTGTTACTTTCATTTTTAATAACAATACAATATTGTATTGTTGTTAATTTTTTTCCATAATTTTAAATTTTTCCCCATAATTTTATTTAATTATGGGGAAAAATTTATTTTTACTTTTATTTTTTTCAGGTATATCCCATTTAAATGCAGAAGAAGAAGAACGAATTAAAACAAAAATAGTTGAAAAACAAGAAGAAAGATTGAGACAGAATGCTATGTCATCAAAATCAACAGAAAAAGAACCAATGCAAATACCAGAGGATCAACAATCATTTATTGATGACATATTGTAAGAAATGATTTTGTGATGATTGAATGATACTATAGGTTTATGCTCCATAAGCTTAAATCAGTTATGTCTTTTAAAATTTTAAATGTGTATATATATGTATATACACACATATTTTAAAAGACATAATTGATATATAGTATACATATATATATATATATATATGCAAATATGTAAATATATACACATACACACTTTTACCTGTTCCATGGATCAATCCAATGTTGATGAGATGAAACATTTTGTAAGAGTCTGAGGAATTCAAGGTTTACTGAATGTATGCTAAAAAAACTTCTTGGGTTATTTTTTTCTTTACCACAAACCACATTTCAATAGACTGCTTCATTTTTGTTATGAATTACTATAATAATAAAGATCTTTCTTGGATACCCTGCACTCTAAAATTAAGTCCTTAATTTTTTTCTTAACCCTTTCCCAGCCGGGGTACCGTTTCGTCGTAACCCTAATTCTTAAGAAAATCGGTTAGGGTACCTATTCATCGTTACCCTGTTAAAAATCGACTTTTATAAAATTTATCAACAACAGATGTCAGGACTTGACGGCAGCATGTTGTTTATCGTCTGTTTCACATATTTTTGCCCAGGTGGTGTTTTGTTGACTTTAAAAATTTTAATTAATGCTTTTTTTTCTTAAGTTTTCATTTCCTGATAAATTTTTTATTTCATTTTTAGAATATTCATGCAGTAATATTATTATAATAAGTTCATTTATGCTATAATAAAGTATTCTGCTATAATATGTCAACATGTTATAAATATTCAAGTTGTAACCCTTCAGTTCTGATATTTTATATTTTTTTAATTTTTAATTTCTATTTTAATCGAAAATATCAGAAAATGTTACGTCTATTGCTACTGGTAATCGTATGTTTATTACAAAAATATATAATCTCGTTCAATATGAAGTGAATAAAGTATATTAGTTCATTATACGAAGGCTATTTTTTAAATAAGGTCCGTTTGTTAATAAAAGAAAAATACTGTAAATATCATTAAAATATATTTTTTCCATATTCTACATACTTTTATCTACTTTTCTACATAATTTCTATTTTTGTTTAAACATTTGTCATACCGCTCAACAATTTTTTGAATTCTGACTTCAAAGAAATCTGCCGCCTGTGAAGAAGGCCAATCCACGACTGCAGTTTTCACCTCTTCATCGTCGTTGAACCATTGACCACAACAGAACTCCTTCAAGTATCGAAACAAGTGAAAATCACTGGGTGCACGGTCTGGACTGTGTGGATGATCATATCGAGTCAAAAACGATAAAGCACTGTCCAATCTTTTTGTTTTGTGATCGTCAGAAAGCAATCTTGGAATCCATGGAGAACACAATTTTCAATAATTCAGTTTCTCCGAAACAATGGTATACAAAACTGATCTTGAAATCTGTGGAAATTCAATTGATAACATTGAAATCGTGAATCGTCGGTCCTCTCGAATTTTGTTATCCACATCACAAACCAAATCTTCAGAATTCAGAGAAAGTCTGCCAGGGCGTGGTTCATCATGCACATTAACTCACCCATCCTTGAACATTCTTACCCATTTTTGAACTTTACTGTCACTCATAGCATTATCACCATAAACTTCACAAATCTGACGGTGAATTTCCGCTGCTGCCAAGTTTCTTGCACTCAAGAATCGACTAACAGATCATATTTCACAGTCAGCGGGAGACTCAATTTTCTTAAACATTTTAAACTTCTATAGCTCAGCATACTGACAGACGATATGGCTGCAAATGGCGTCAAAACGCGCACCAAGCTTGCTCGGAGCAGAAGCGCATCTGTACTGGCGTGATTGTGTTATTCTCACTCTCATTCACAAATGGACCTTATTTAAAAAATAGCTCTCGTATTTGTTGATAGCAGAATAAAGTTTTGATTTCAAGCAAATGTATGATATAATGCATGATAATTTCACAATGAATAAATGTACATGCATTAGTGTTATATCAAATTGTACAAAACAATATTTTACATCATTCTGGCTCAGTGCCAATAAGAACGAAGTAACCAGACAATGTTAATTTTGACAAAAATTAACAAATTTTCAAGTTTGAATGTCAGTTATGATATAATTTTTTTTTTTATCATAAATTTCTCTAATAAAAATTATTGAAAAATATGGTATTTAAAACAAAAGATATTAATAAATGTACGTAATTTTTTTCATAACAAATATAATGATAATTTGATTTTTGGTGAATTTTTAAATTAATATTGCCTGACTGACCTTGACTGACCTATACTGCCCTTGGCCGTTTTACAAAATAAACGTAAACAAGGGGGCGGTATAATAGGCAGGCAAAGGGTTAAAGTCCAGATTAACTTATTATAAATGTTAAACTTAATATATACAGTACAAGTTATATTTATCAAATTCAAAACTACAGTGGAACCTTGCTTAATGAGCATAATTTGTTCCAGAATCTTACTCATAATGTGAAACACTCATTAAGTGAAACAATTTTTCCCATATTAATTAATGTAAAATACGATAATGTATTCCATGCCAAAAAAAAATACTCAAATATTTTGTTTATTCAAAGAAAATTATATAATATACATTGTTAAGGAGCGTGAATCATCATCATCATCATCTTTTCTTCTAGCATGGAATGAACCAATGAACCAACCTGGAATGCAAATCTGATTTGCAGAAAACAAAAAAATAAAAAAAATATGTCTCATAAACAGCAAAATGATATGCGAAATTTTTTGGCTATGTAAAGGCTATAATTAAATATTAGAAATTGATTAATTTGACTAGAGGTAGGCAGTTATGCTTCCATCTTGTATTAAATTTAATAATTATAAATAAATAATTTTTAATTTAGACATGTCTAAAATATAATTTGGAATTGGTCATTAAATTTAATACAAGATGGCAGCATAACTGCCCACCTCTAGTCAAATTAATCAATTTCTAATATTGAATTATAGCCTTTACATAGCCCAAGAATTTGGCATATTGTTTGGTGTGTTTATTATATAACAGGCAATGGTTGTTGATGTTTATACGTAATATGCCTGAACACAAGCTTGGAAAAATGTTTGATCACAAGCAACACTAAGATGCTAGCAGAACGAGTGCTAAACACAGACTGATGGAGCATGTGCACAATCTGGGACTTCCCCTCTTCTCATCACTTGTTATGCGAAACATCGCTCATTAAGCAAGTCATTTTTAACAATTTGTTTTTGCTTGTTATGCAAAACACTCATTATGCGAGGTGTTTGTTAAGCGAGGTTCCACTGTATATTTTATAAACTTAGCATCTTTAAACAGTTATTCCGTAATGACAATACAGAATGTAAAGAAAAGTAGAAAAAGAAAAAAATTTAATTCATACAAAACATTTCAAATAAAATTTATTAATACATTCACTACTGTTATAGATAGAAGATAGAGTTGGGACATGTGAAATATTATATTATAATATGTTAAATGTGCATTATATAACTAATTTGATTATTTATTTTTATTTGAAAGAACATCAAAAAATAACTGTAGAGCATTATCTAGGACATAACTATTCATAAAAATTTTAATACATACTGTATACTTTCACCTGTGTATGTATGTATATATATGTATTTATATATATACACACACACACACACACAACGTAGCTTTAAAAAGTTCCTGGAATTATGATGGTTTAGTCAATTAAAGATAATGAAAAAGGGAACATGTAATATGTAATGCATGTCTTAGAATGTCAGGAATAGTGTTCAAATAAATCCATACTCACCACAAAGATGACAACAGTTACCATTCACTGAAGGTTGTGTTAGTAAGACATCATGAAACAGTCTAGCAAAAATGTCTGTGGAAGAACAATGTGCAAATATTAAATTTGTGTGTTATTTGGAAAAAATCCTCTGAGATCTTGAAGATGCTTCAGGATGCCTATGCTGAATCTGCTATGAAGCATTCTCAAGTTTATGACTGGCATAAACACTTTTGTGAAGAATGGGAAAGTATTGCTGATGATTTGCAAAGTGGTCATCTGTTGACATCAACATCTGAAGAGAAAGTCTCAGTTGTACATGAGATTGTGAAGTCAGACAGACAGCAGTCAATTTAGCAGATCATCAAGACAGCAGGAATTTCGGTTGGAAGTTGTCATTTTATGCTGCATGATGAATTAAACATGCACCATGTTTACCAACTCATGGTGCTACAAATGCTCATGGTGGACCTGTGAGAGACTCACAAGACATTGTGTGGAGATCTCATCAAACTGACTGATAAGAATCTGGAATTTCTTGACATTATCATGGATGACGAACTTGGTGCTTTTTGTACGATTTTCAAGCAAAATGACAGTCCATGGACAGCCCAAGTCACTCACTTCACCACATTCCATGAAATTCAAGCACGACAGGCATAAGGGAAAGGTCATCTTGGAGGTCGTCTTTAACTCCCAGGGGATTGTTCACTATGAATTTATATCCGAGAGTTTCACAGTCAACAAGGAGATGTATGTTGACATCCTTCACTGTCTTAGAGAAGCCATCTGCCAAAAACATCCATGCCATTGGGAAAATAACACGAGTGCTTCTCCACAACAATGCCCCTGCGCATCGGTCTCTGCTGGTGAAGCAGTACCTGACCAAGCATGGAGTGATCACATTGGAGCATCCACCATACTCTGGATCTCATTCTGTGCAATTTTTACCTCTTCCTTCAGTTGAAAGATACCATCAAGGGACACCATTTCAAGAATGCAGATGAGGTTATACAGAATGTAACATCTGTGTTGCAGGCAGTTGCAAGACTGCTTCCAAGAATGTTTTTAGCAACTTTATCAGCATTGGCAAAAGTATGTGGTTACCTAAGAACAAGACTTTGAAGGACACATTGCTTGATTTGTCAATTGTACACATACTTTTGAGTAATAAACCAATTCCAGAACTTTTTGAAGCTACCTTGTATATAAACAGACAGACAGATGAGAAGAATTTTACAGTTCTGAATGAGGATTCTTTAATATAAACCAAGTTCAGATCCATTTTGAAATATGCCTCCATACTAAAAATAATTGGGAAAAACAGTTTTTATTCAAATTATATAAAAATCTTTCAGATTTATTTCATAGAAAATCTTCATATTTCAAAACAAAAATTAAAAAAAAGGTACTTTTTTAAAATTGGTCAAACATAATTTTTTAAACATTCAAAATTCAATTGGTAACATGCTTCATTTAGTTTACTTGCCCCTTGGGCTTCATTTGCTTCCAATATAGACTATTCATAATAAAAATTTTGTGGTAATTCATCAATTCCTGGTGTCATCATTTCTACTTTTTCCCTCATGATGGAAAAAAGTATTATGACAATTTTAAGCATTTTTAAAATCAATTGACTAATCAACTTATAGTTATTGTTTATATGTATTTGAAGACATTAGATGTGACAAGGACTTTTCTAACTATGAAAGAAGGTTACTTAAAATCATCTAATTTGGATTTAGCCAGAGAGAACAAATTTAAGTTCTAGTGTAATTGTAACTTAAAGAAATTAAACAAAAAAATTGTAGATATTTAAGCTAATCAGAAGGTAAAAAGTTAGTGAAAACAGGAATAAAATTTAACCTTTTAGATATTTATAATTTAAATTCAAAATTTTACTTATTATGAATAACTTAAAATTATAATCTTTAAAACAAAATTTTGTTTTGATATAAAGGTTATTCTACAAACAATAAGAATAAAAAAATTTTTGATTTTTATGAAAAGCTATATTTTCAATTAAATATAGTTTTCCTTAATGAAGAGAAATTCTTAATCATCATATGAAATCATTCACTAGAAATGAATTCAGTTCTATATAATATAAATCATAATATTGATGTAACATTTTAGTCTTTTTATATTTTAAATTAAACATATTTATTTTATTGGGCTTAAATTTATTTTAAGTCCAATAAAATAAAAATGTTTAATTTTCAAAATTTTGTATTTTTATTTTCAGAAAGAAAGTTGAGGAATTTGTCAAAACAGAAAATAAGACACTCAAGTTATCACCTTGTAATAGTTTTCAAAGAAAATTATTATATGAAACATTAAAAAACAAATATCCATCAGGCTTGGAAATGGAAACACAAGTAATGGAAAATAATGATAGATATATAGTACTAACAAAAGCAACAAAAGAAGATATTCAGAAAAAATTACATTTGAAATTTGAATCTGAATTGGTAAGTTTTGAAATTTATGATTGTGTTTTTCTTTTAAGATCTTGAAAAATTATGTTTGCAATCAGAAGTCAAATTATTCTTGTTATAATAAATTAAAAATAAGTATAATTTAAAAGAATGATCAGACTTATGAGTGTCAATTGGATTCCAGAACTTTTTACAAAAACTTTTCATTTTTAGACATACCTGATACAGTGATTTTTATTCTATTGTTGACATACATAAAACCAAAACACCGTGTACTGTAAACCAGTTAAATATTCCTAAAACTATACAATGCTAAATTTTAAAACCATACATTGCCAAATTCTCCAATAAATTTTCCCTTGATGTAATTTTATTTAAATTACTTGCAGAGTTCCATTTTTACATTGTAAATATTACCAATAATATTGCACATACCATTGGACAACAGCCATATACTGTTTAACACAAGTTTAGCACTCTGCAAATCATCCCACAAACTGCATTTCCACATTAAATAATTTTCACATATGCATTTACACATTTATAACTTGGATATTTATATATTCATTAAATTGCATATTTATTTATTATATATTTAAAAGTTTTTGTAAAGCAATATTTTGCTAATATTATGTATTGATAAATATTGTTAGCCAACGGATGAGGGGCACCAACCCAAAATACATATTGACAAAACAATTAGTTTAAAGACTGTAAAATACATAAGAAAATAAAGTAGATGTGAAAAAGTCCAGTGTCTAGTGTCAACACTTTATGGTGTCTCAAAATATAACATAAAGGAAGGCCAATTTCAATACAGAGAAAATCATGAATGCTAAAGTTTCCTTATTTGATTTGATATTTATGATTTAATTCACAGTCATGTTGTGCAGAGCTATTCATGTTATGATGAACTAGTTTTCAGATTTAATCATCTAAAGTGAAATGATCATCCAGAACTCAGATCTTGCTTCTACCAAAATAAATTAGATTGCAAGATATTAATAAGTTCTCAAGTATTTTTCACTATTGCATATTGTAACTGTATATTTGTATAAGATAAAATCACAAAATAATGCTGCAGGAATATTTTAGGAAATTTTAATTAAAATAGTGAATATAATAAATAAGTATAATTTTCTAACATAAATTTTAATGTTACATTTAGGATAGTGAAAAGTTTTTTGAGAGAATTAATTTTGAAAAAGAATTTAAAAAATTAATTGATTTTAAAAAATTTATTTTTAAAATGCAGTTTAAAATGTATTGAATTTTAATTGCCCTTTAAAAACGACTTTTAGCAATTTAATCTAAAAACATTATAATAAGTTTTTGATTAAATATCAAAAAAGAAAATAAATAAAATTTAAACTGTAAGGGCATTTCTGAGCAGATTTATATAAATTAATTCATTCTTGACTATTGATATTTACATAATGGTTAGTGTAACTATTAGTTATCCAAGGGTCTAATCCAGTGTTTCCCAACCTTTTTTGTGCTATGTTCCACCTAAGCCTTTGTAAAATTCTTATGCCCCCCCCAACATATATGTTGAACTCTTTTGGAAGGTCTGTCATTGTCGTGTTCATTGAAATTTTTCTTGCACTTAATTGCCAAACTGTTTCATTGTAACCACGATAAAACCCAATCTTTTCATCAAAGTCTCTTGCACTTTCCAGTTGTTGCCAAACACAACCTGGAACACCACAACTCACATCTGTCCACCTCGAGGTCTGGGCAAAGAATGTTCTTTCTCCACTTTCACCAGTCTCAGTGCTTCGTTCATCTCTTTGTTTTCAGTGGTTCCCAGAATTGTTAATCCCACCCCAAGGGAAAAGGGTTATAAAGGAAAGTTCTAGAAGGAAAGGGAAACAAAGAACAAAGAAAACTAAAACTAATTTAAATCAATATTTACAATAAATATGGCATACAGCAGCTATACCGTATAGTGAAAATGTCCAGAGTTTAAGTTAATTGTATAGGCTATACAATTAGCTTAAACTCTGGACATTTTCGAATTGCCTCCCCTAACAATCGAATTGCCCCCTGTGGGGCATGGGCCCCACATTGGAAAACACTGGTCTAATCTCTCCTCCAGGATTATCCTTAGTTTATGTTGGAAAGAGGACTGAATGGTTCACATTTTGCAAGGAAATACTTATCAAAAGAAAGAATTTTAGCACTTGTTGAATTCTGAAATACACATTGTTATGCTTATTTGTATATTATTTATATATAGCCATAGTAATTTTCAAAGAATATAGATAGATATTAACAAAAAATTGAATAATAATACCACAGGAATCATTCTATGACTTTGATATTCATTATAGTTAGTGCTTTTTTATCATCTTAATTATTTCGTTTTGAGGAATTCCCAGGTTGATTCAAAATTTATTTAGTTCATGTGTAAAAAGACAAGTTTATTTACAATTTATATATGTACAGTCTGGTTGTAATAATAGTAAATAATTTGTATTGAACCAATGTGATACTATTCTTGGAGAATTTTGAACATAAGATCTTTGCATTTCCTGGTAGGAAATGCAAAGATCTTATGTTCAAAATGTAGTTTTGTCAATTTGTCTTTAACTAGAGATGTAAATTACTTAATTGTCATACAGATCCAACTTATGATTTTCTAGTACTTCAGCCATAAGATCCTAAGCCCAGATTGAATTGGTCATTTATCCAACTTTTCCAAAGTTGATGAGTGATTTAAACGTCAGATGATTTGACTTTCTGAAGTTAGCACACACCCTATGACAATTTCTATTCTGGAAAAGTAGTATGATTCTGAAACTATGAGTCACTAAACAACATAACAATGATGTTTAGAGGCCTCACTCTCTCTTGTCATGCTTACTTTATAACTTCTTTACAGTGTTTCAGAGAAATAAACTATCAATTCAAGATTTTTGATTGTTTCCTCATCAAATTCATTCACACTGCCACATTCTAAAGTCCAAACTGTGCTTCATGCAGTTCATTCTAAAATGTTTTGTTTTAAAAAATCAAATAATGATAATACTGCTTTTGTTAATGTAGAATTCTGACAATTATTACATTTTTCTATATTAGATTATTTTTTAATTTGAAATGATTAATTTATTTGTATTATTAAATATGTTTGCGATGAAAGAATTAAATAATGATTATCTAAATTATATGTCAGTTTTTAATAATTTTTATATTAGTTTTAGCATTTGAAATTTATAATGTGTTATATATATATATACTTTTTAAATATTTTAAATATTAAAAATTAAAGTGATAAATACAAAATTTAATTTTAAAATATATCAGGTTGTGTAGGTGAATTTAGACATTTTGAAAAAAACTTTATATTGACAATTAACTCAACAATGATTACAGTTCAGTCTGGTAGGTAATCATCATCAGTAAAATGATTGGAATTTTTCTTTGAAGAAAGTCTGAAGCATTGCATATTGTCATTGAACTGTACATTGGCATTATGGTTATGCAGGATGTGGTATAAATAGATCATAGTCAGTTGGCAGCAAGTCTGGGCTGTAAGGTGGTTGAGGCAGAACCTTCCAGCCCAGACTGGCCAGCTTCTCTAAGTGCTGGCATGTTTTTATTAAATTTTCTTTACTAGCTGTATTTTATGTTTATCAACTTTTTGCTGGCATGTTGTTGTGGTGGTTTTCAATTTTCGTATGGCATTCTTTGATCTTGGTGTTCAAACGATCCAGTTGTTCACAGTAGAATTCTTTTGTGGAAGAGATATTGGTTAGTAACAGCTCCAACATGATGCCAAACAAAAGCAGGTCATTGCCATCTTCTGTACTGTTAACCCTTTGATATTTGCAACAGATTTGGTTGACATTTGTTCATCCATGAATGCTTTAACAAATGCTTTGCAGATGAGATTCTGAGCCTTTGTTGCATTGTTGCTATTTTTGAAATGTAGAGCAATAGCAAATGTGCTCTTTTGAAAGTTTCATATTGTCAGACATTGCTGATGTATGTATTTCCAATGAAGTATATGATGAAACATCCTTTGGCCACTCTACTTATATGCCACATTGAATGTTCTTGAACATTTTTTTTAGTTGTTTCTAGAAAAAAATCAAAATGTCTCAATTTCACCTTTACAACCTGTACATAATACTACATTGAAACCATTTAATTTAATTTAATTTAGAAAGCGATTTGTTTTTATTAATTTATAATTTGTTTACATAATGTATATAATAATCACATATATTTTTATTTTAGAATGAACTTGGGGATGCTGTTGGTTTTAGTAAAATTATTAAATTAATTTCAAAATCAAGAAAACTCATTGTTGGACATAATATAATGTTAGACCTCATGTATACAATAAATAGTTACATTTATCCTTTACCTCAGGTATGTCTGAAAATTTTTATTTTGTACATTAATTCTTAATATGATAAATTTTTGTTTTCTGCAATTGAGACATTATACATTATTATTGATAATAAGTTGAAAGTAGATCATACAGCTAAAGTAGTATTGGTTTTGTTTAATTATTTTTAAATACTATTTCTGAAATAATTATTCTGAAAAATTTATGAACCTGAATATTGATTTTCATAAAAATTTGTAAAACATTTTAAATTCTATAATAATTTCTTGTAGTACAACAGGTTTTCTGTTACAATTACAATGTTTTCTGGAAACAGTTGAATGGGTAGTTTCTGGTATATTTTAAAAACAAAAAAATGAAAAAAAATTACCAAATTGACATCTACTTGCTAGAAATCATTTCTAGAAATCTTTACATCACTCCTAAACATTTCTAAAAACTGAATAGAAAATGAAAATAAAGATAATTGCTGCTAAACATAAAAAATATTATATTGAAATGTAAACAAAAATGGCTTTTCAAAAAGAAAATAATATTTTTGCTTATTTCTCTGATTTTATTTATGTAATTGTTTGGGCTGCAATTTGAAAAAATTGTGAACCCACTGTCATCTGTCTAGTGTCTATTCTTCCATCTTTCCCTAATTTCAAGAACAGAGTTAGATAATAAATATATATCAAGCAATGGGATCGGTTATTATATATATTAAAAACAATAATCTTTAAAAAATTGTAAATTTCTTAAAAATAAACGAGTTTAAAAAAAAAAAACTCTTTTTTATCCGACTTCGAAATGAGTTAAAAACTGAGATAGACACCTTAAAAATTAGCAAATATTTCTTACTTTATTATCCATTACGTTATTATCCATTATTAGGATGATAATGGATAATAAAGTAAGAAATATTTGCTAATTTTTAAGGTGTCTATCTCAATTTTTAACTCATTTCGAAGTCGGATAAAAAAGAGGTTTTTTTTTTTTTAACTCATTTATTTTTAAGAAATTTACAATTTTTTAAAGATTATTGTTTTTAATATAGAGTTAGATAGTTGAAAGATGAGACCAGATATGGAAACCTTGGGGGCAGGAGGCCCCAATTAAATATACATGAACTTTTGATGCAAATGGGAAGTCAATGTTCTTTCAATTCAAAAATGTTTCCCTGAAAGGTGTTAGATAGATGACTGGCATGACTATATTGTTAAAAGAAAGGTATGGTATACAGAGGAAAACCACTACTAATTTGAGGTGGAAAGCATATATTTTAAATTAAATAGATTAAAAATTGCAGCCTGACATTGTGACAATGTCACAATAAATAATTGTTGTATAATACTCTCTTTCTTACAGATTTGATTTGACAGAAAATAAAAAAATTGAAACAGTTATATAAATAATTCTTTCAAAAATCAGTATGAACTCATAATTAGAATTTTTAGAAATGTAAATAATTACAAATAATTGCTATCTCAAACTTTAAATACTACATTGAATTTTAATACTTGTACACACTGGATAATATTTGGGGCAATTCTTTTTAATTAAGACTATGCAATTTAAAACTAACAATTAACAGTATATGAGCTGTTTATTTTGAATGTAGCCTAAGTCCATTTATTTTTAAATCGGGATATTTAAGGGTTTGCGTTTTAAGTAATTTAAAAATATTGGTAATTGATAACATGGTAGTATAAATGTTTTTGTGTTTCTGAAAGTGTTTAATTTACTTAAACAATCAGTACAAGTATCCCTTGATTAATGTGGTTAATTTAATTAATCCCTTGATGCACTCAGTAGAAATGAATGCCCTGATAACAGAAACTTATGATCAATGACATCTACAATATCCTTGGCAGATTGGACATCTTTTAACCATGTTAAAGCTAATTTTATATTTCTATTTTGTCCTGCACACATTACTGTAAGCTATAATATGTTTTTCATTTCTAAGATTTTTTAGATGATTCGGAAGGTATGATGCTACTTCCTGTGAACCTCTGGATACAATGGTCTCTTCCCAGAGGTACATGTAAACATTAATATCATGAAAATTATGAAAAATCTGATTTAAAACATACATACTTACGCTTGTAATGTTCAACTTAGTAAGGCAGTGCTTTTTGCTAGTTGAAAGAAAAAATGAAATAGTGATCTGGATTATGTGAAGCTAGATCTTGATCTTGTTTTAATGATTTTCTAGCCAATTCTGCTTGTCTTGTCTAATGAGTATCATGAGTATCTTATCTAATGAGTATCATGTTCTTCCATAAGGTTTGTCTTTTCTTCTCCATTATTTGATCCCTTAATTTTAATGTTCAATAGATTACATTTTTGGTATGTATCTTTCTGCAGCTGGTGGAAATGTAAACTAAAATCTTTAAGAATTTAGTTTACATTTCTATAAGTCCATCCACTCATTAACAGTGCTTGTTTTATTTTCTTTACATTCAAACAAGTATAAATTAAACATCTTTATATTTAGAGTAGGATGTAAGAATTTTCTGTTAGGATAATGCAATCTGATATAATGAGATTCAAATCTAGGATTTTGAACAGATTTTTTTTCTTCAGAAATTTTTCTGGATGATCCACTCATATGCTCACGTAAATCATTTCCTGGATTTTCAGATTTTAAAACATGTTTTAACCATTCTTCATTTATATTAAAGGTATCCAAAAAGAATTTTTTACAAGCGAAAGCTTTCCATGAGTAGTATTTAAAAAATACTTAAAACTATAATTTCTTGGTAATCCTTCACCATTTATTAAACATTTTCTTATCACAATTAGGTGCTTAGTAGCTTCATGAAATAATATATTTTGCGTATTAAAATCACCCAAATTCTAAAACTTGTCAAAAATATTTTCCTTCTTTTCTGCATTGAAAAATTTTATACAAGCCTTTGAACAATGGCAATCTTTGTTTTGGAATACTTTTGCAGGTATAATTTTTCCAGTTTGAGTATAATATTTCTTTCTGCATTCTGTTTGGTTTTTCACAATTTTTGGATATAAGTTTCATCATCCTTTTCTCTTAACTTTTCTTTTGTGGAATAAGAACTATCATCAACTAAGGCATTGTTTTCACCCTCTGTTGATAAATATGTTTCTATAATTGTTTTTCTCTTTCTGATGTTATTTTTTAGATTGGAATTATTATTTTTTAAATCATCACTTTCTGATTCAAATATTCTTGTTTTTTATTAATTCCATGGTATAATGTCTAAAACTTATAATCAAATAAAAAAATAATCAAAACTTTGTTACACTTTTAAATTATCTGATTTATTTTTAACATGTATAAGTCAATTTTTTTCTTACCTACATCAGTGTTCGAGGAAGCTTGAAGGTGAACACTTCTGAATTTATATTAAAAACAAAGTTAAAATTTCAAACATTGATGTATCGTTGTTGTAAAATTATGTTTTATTTAATGGATTTATTATTATACTTATTTACTAATAAAATTTTATTCCATAATATGCTGCATATTGGTTGGAAACTTGTCAAAGTGGACTTAGGCCACTTTCAAAATAACATTTTTATTATTATATTAATTCTGGGTAATATAATAATAATAATTTTCTATTTCCAAAATCTTAATGAATTTTGAATATAATAAGCTGCAAATTGTTTAAAATGAAAAATAATGTAGAATTGTAAACATTAAATTAAAGCTGACTTAATTTTTTTGGAAATGGACTTAGGCCACTTTCAAAATAAACTGCTCATATTTTATCATGTTGTACTACTATACTTTTTTATTGTTTACAATACATATTATTTTTTTACAATAATTTAATTAGCAGTTTGAGATGCACACTAAGTGAAGATAATATAAAATAAATTATTGTTTTGATTCACAATGCTAGCTACTCTTGAAATTTAAAATTTATGATTAATTTTTAAATTACATTATATGTAATTCAAATTTTTAAGAAGACTAAAATATTTTAAAATTTTAACAAATTTTCAAAATAACTGTTTTGTAATTGAATAATTTTTATGGTAAAGATACTTTCAGTTTAGTTTACAATGTTAAGAAACTTATGAGGATAAAGCTCTGTAAAATTTGTTAAAGGATCTTTTAATCTCTGCAGGGTCAGGTTATTGAATTTTACTGTTTCTGAAAATTGAATATTTATTAATAATGCAGTATTGATAATTAATAATAAATTAATAATTTAATTTATATTTTTTATAGGAATATAATGATTTTAAAGAGATGTTGAAATGCACATTCCCACAAATTTTAGATACAAAAGTATTGGCTAATTCTGAACATCTGAAGGTATTTAAAATTTAATTTTCTCATCTACATTGATATAAAATATTAATAAATTATTTTATATGATATACCTTTTGATTTTGCAATTGAATATAATATATTTTTAACTATGTTTATGTTAGATTGTATTTTAATTTATCAATTAATATTTTATTTGATAAACAACCTGGTTGACATTGTAAAAATGCAATATCTATTTATACTAACTTACAAGTAGGCCATAATTATAACTGTAAGAAGAAAGAATAAGTTAGTTTATTATAAAATACAATATTATTTGATATTATAGATAAAAGGATAATTAACATTTATTTGGGCTCATAATCTTTTTCAATAATATCAGTTAAAGTATAATAATTCATAGGTCCTTATACAAAACAAAAATATTAAACATTTATTGTTATTACAACAAAAAGTTATTTATAAAAGTTATTTCATTAACTCATAGTTGTGCAAAATTTAATTTTAGAGATAGTGAATATTCTTAAAATAATATATATTAACTAACTAACATATAACTAAAAAAATAATATAAAATTATTTTTTTAGTTTTTATATGTAGTATATTTAGTTTTTATATAAATGTATGTCTCAATATACTGAACTCTAGGCGCAAAGATACTTGATAGCTGTGAAATTAAGTTATATTACAAATACTGTTTTAATATATAAAATATATTATGATTAAGATATGTATTGAAAGTTTACAAGTTGTAAAAATAATAAAAATTTTGAAGTTTTGAAATAAATTTGAAATTTATGACTTTACATAATAACTTTTAAATTGTTTTAAATGCAATTTCATATATTTATCACCAATAAATTTTGTTTTTTGAAGACCATTTTTTTTTGTCTTTGGTATGATAGAAAACATTTTCTGTGGGTTACTGTTCTCTACATTTTGTGGATTTATTTCCCGAGTAATCTGGCATTAAAATTGCTACATTTAACATATAACAGTTGATGTAATTTTCTCTTGTTTAGATTCTGTTCTATAATTTTTTTTAACATTTTCAGTGTAATATGTTGATTAAATCATATTATGTATATACTTATATGTATTAATTGAATTGGATTGTTAACAATTTTTAATGTAATATTTTAGCATTTATAACTGGTACATTCAAAAGATATTCAGCATCATATTACTGGTGCATTTTTGTTTAATAGATTATAATCTCTTGATTTCATAAATCTTTATTTCTATTCTGTTGTTTTAAATGTAAGGTATTTCTGGTTTGGGACACAGTTTACTTTTTTTTTTTTTTTGACTACTTACTGTAAGCATTGATTTGTTTTCAGAAGTACCAAAAATAAATAAATTTTTTTTAATAAATTTTTTTACAAATAAATTTAAAAATAGCGACAACTCAGATTTATATGATTCAAAAATTAATCAATATATTGAAACATTTTAATTTAAAGCACTGTTTGTTGTTTAAAATCTTTGTATATTTTATTTTATTTTTTCAAGGATTCCATCAATAATAGTACCTTGAGTAATTTGTTAAATATTCTTCTAAAAGATCCTTTCAAGCTTCCAGAAATTGGTAAATTTTAATTTTAATATCAATATCAATATTTATTTTAAAAATTTTTTCTCGTTGATATATCTCTAATTATATATCTTTTAGTGTTAAATATTGACTATAATTTATTTACTAAATTTTATGATATATTAAAATATAGCCATTTTGTATTACCATTGCATATATCTAAACACATGTAATATGTATACAGAGAAAATTACTACAGGTGATATAATAAAGAAAATTTGTTTTTTTCTGAACTAATTTTCATTCTTGTGTCAATATTAAAACACCAGTGTAAAGTCGTAGTAATAAGCAATGTCCAAGTTGACAATTAAAAATAACTTACAAGTAAGGACTGTAAGGTAATTATAATTTTAATCAGTTTTAAGATTTCTTTCATAATTATAAACTAAATTCATTTGTTATATCAAATAAATACAAAATTGTATAGATAGTTTCAAAAACATAACAGATATACTTTCATTCTGAACTTCACAAATCTAAAATGAAAATGAGAGCAGAAATTTGGTTTCTAAAAAAATAATGCTTAAGAATAAAACAAAGAATTTAAAAATATATATAAATTATAGAAAGTTCCAAAATTCTTTCATTTACAACAACAAAAAACGGAACAAGTTTATGTTCAACATTCAAATAAGTAAAATTATTCTATTCTGTTTTTTTATTAGTGATAATGTTTGAAACATTGGAATGGACATTTTATTATTAAAATGATTAATATTCATATTAAAATGGATTAGTTTTTAAGCAGTAATATTATATGTGGTGTGATCAAGAAGTATTGAGTATGAATTTACTACATGAATATCAAATTGCTAACCTAAAGTCCTTCAGAATAGTCTCCTTCCCCTTCCAAATAACATAATTAGCTCAGTGTTCTTTCTACTTCTAGAAATAAACTTTGAAGTATTCTTCTGAAATAGTGAGCAGCTGTCTTGTATCTTTGAACATCCTAAAATCTTTTTCCTTTTAGCTTTTTTCTTTGATTTCAGTGAAAATAAAAAAGGGAAGAGGAGCTGCTCTTTTTTATTTTCACTAAAACTGCTGGCACTAAGGGCTAAGTCTGGGGAATAAGGTGGGTGATGGACCTGTGCAATGTTGTGTTAATCTAGAAACGAATGAACATTTTGTGATGAATAAGTAGAGCTGCTGTTATAGTGAAGTTGCCATCACTGTTCTTGTGTAATACCATCCTTTTGTGACGAATTATATCTTAATCACTACAAAACTTCACAATAATACTCTTTTATTGATTGTCTGTACTGCTGAAGCATGTTTATGATGCATGATTCTGCATGGTTGAAAAAATTGTACACATCATCTTTGCATAGCTACAACTCTGTCTTCCTTTTTTGGGTCTAGGAGAGCTTGGTATCTTTTCACTGTCTGGCCTGGGTCTTAGTTTTTCATAGATTTTTTTTTTTTCTTCTTATATGGTCTTTGAATGATTTGCCAAGTTATTCAAACAAAAATCAAATAACAAATTTGTTACTTGATTTTTGTTATAACTAATGCAACACATGATGTTCTTACAGATAGAAATAATGCACAATTATTAAAAAACAAAGCAAGCAGGAAAAAATGACTTGTACATCCATAAGACACTTCAAGGTTACTTTGTACCTAATTGCTTCAGGCTATGTTGTTATGCTCTGTACTTATGCCACATTCTCAATATTTTTTATCATATTTTGTATATTTATTTATTTTTCAAGAAACTATATTATATATTGAATTTTATTATTTATATTTTTGAGAAATATACATATTCATATTAAGTAAATTATATTTTAGAAGCAGCAGCAGGATTTGAAAAATATAATTTATCAGATCAATTACTTCATGAAGCTGGTTATGATGCATTCATTACAGGAGTTTGTTTAATTGGAATGTGCCAACATTTAAGTAAGTAATATTTTATAATTTGAATGAGTAACTGGAAAATATAATGAAATTTTAAAGTAATTGAATGTTTTGTAATGTGCTAATAATACTCATTTATAACTTAGATATAAAATTATTATAGGGTTTAAAATACAAACTTTATTTGTATTTGAAAACTGGTATTCCTAATATTATTTATTCAAATTAATTTTATTTTAAATACAGTAAGACCCCACTTAATGCGAGGGATACATTCCTAGACGACAAAGTGCTAAATGAAACAGCGTTAAATGAGGTCATTTTAACATAGAGTAAATAGGGAAAAGGGAACACACAAACAAAAAAGAAACAAATTTTTTTTAAATTTTAAGTTATTTTTATATTAATTTGCATAATAATATATGTTAAATAACACACAAACATATGCACACAGAAATGTAAAGTTATTTTTTGTGACAAAGGTCCTAGCTCTTCTGAAATTCTTATTTTTTGCGATAAAGTTGTTCATTTGTCGCTTTTTTTTTTTTTTCCTTAAGCAAATGTCTGTAGCAAGAGATCACATTCAAAACACCTCGTCTTGCTTTTGCACTCCTTTCAAAATCTGGATCATTCGCTACAATTTAATCAAGAATTTCGGTTATCATTACCAAACTTTTACTGAGGAAATCTGTAGAGAAATTCTTTGGGTTCTTTGTTTTCAGAATCACTATTTTCCAGTTTTACATGAATTTCTTGTTCTGCTAGTTCTTGAATGTCATTGGTAAGGCTTTCACCAGAAACCTGCAGTAACTCTTCAATATCCTGCTTTTCTACATCTCCTGTATTGATTAAGTCGACAATTTGGTCAAGCTAAGAATACAGCGATAGGCTCTTCTCATTGAGAATTTTTGGATACCTTCTGCCATAACTTCTTCCACACTTCGTTCATGCATTTATCAGTTAATTCATGCCAAGCGAAGCTGATATTGTCTATGGCAGTGTTTCTCAATCCCTTTAATATCACTGCAATCCCCTTAGGGGGTCGCAGTGATATTAAAGGGGGGTTCCAAGACAATAATGAAATCATTTTATGAGAAAAAATCATTTATTATAAACTTATAAACGTTTTACTTACAATAAGTACACATGTAAAGAAAAGAAATAATTGTGATGGTTGCATTTGTTTTTCATTTAAAATTTTCCCCATACATGGATCAAATTACAAAGAGCACGTACACATCAAGTTGGAACTTGTAAATTGCTCATGTATGTACACTTCATACATACATGTTCATACCCGTTGCTATAAACGCAGTGACATAAAATAATAGGAATAGTTGTATTACATTTTTTATACTGTCGGTATTTTCTTAATGTATAAAATTAGTGCAATGTTATATAATATTTAAAAAATTTACATTTATAATTACAGTCAAAATTCAATTAGTAATAGTAAATCTTACTGTTATTATTTCTTGGGGTGGGGGGTTGCAAAATATTAATTTTATTTATATTTACTATTTGGGAGTCATGGAGCTAAGAAGGTTGAGAATTGCTGGTCTATGGCATCTATAATGTTATATTTTTTCCAAAATTGCACCAAACAAACATAAATTTATGGAAAGTATGGCACTACAACAAATTGCCACCTTTTGCTGGTTGGTTTATGTTTGGGAATAATCATATTATACATGAATCAATGAAATTCCACGATAATTTGAATCAGCATAAATTTTGAGCTTTTTTTTTTTTGTTAGGCTTCTAGCAGACCACATTATATTGAATCAGCGTTAAGCAGGGTCTTACTGTATATGTAAAGCATAAATCTTAGTGTATTAATTACAAGAATGCCACAAAGGAAAAAAACAAGAATGTAATTTGACCTAGTGGAAACCAAAATATGTTTATTCAAAATTCTCATTTTTAAAAGTTTGAATAAGTTTGAAAAGTTCTCAAACTTTTCAAATAAATCCTTCAATACATTCTGAATATTGAAATCATCTATGTACTAGAAGATCTGAATATGATATTGTCTTCTAATAGAATTTTTTAACTTTAACTTCAATTTACTTTCATAGAATAAGTGGATAAAAATCTTTTATTTCAGTGTAAGATATTCCTTTTGAATTAGGGGTAAAAGTATTTTTAGGCTTTTGGAACAAAAATTATTAGCAAAGACAAGATAAGATTAATAAATAAAATAAAAATTGAGCTAAATATTCAGTATGTATTCCTTATCAGTTTGTTTAGTTATAAATTTTCATTTCTCATTTACATTAGATCTATATGCTATGAATAAAATTCGTGCTGCAAGTATTTTTAATCATTTGATTTTATATATATATATATATATGATTCAATTAATTAATGAAATCTATTGTAATTCTGTAAAAATTTAAATTTTATAACTTCAATAGACTAGATTATGATACTTAATTTTTTTTTAATATAAAATTTCAAAAGTCATTCTAAAAGAAAAATTATATTGTTAAAATCATTTAACATCATATTATTTTGGCTTAAACTTGACTAATTATAAATCATTTATCCAAAGGAATCTATACTAAAGGTAGGCAGCTAAATTTTCATCATGTATTAACATTAATAATTAATTTAAATATAATAAATTTTAAATTAAATGTAATAATTAGAATATTCTAAAAGAAAAGATCAACCTTGAATGGAAGTAAAATTTACAACTGCTTATCATATAGATGCTTTATTAGTCATTCTACCTAGACATTTGTTGATCTTCACTTCCAGATCCAAATCAATCAAATTAGTGAATGGAGGTTCAGTAATTGGTAATGCATATGCACAGTAAGCAAAAGTTGTGAGTTTGAGTCCTACTCTTAATTGATCTTTTCTTCCAGAATGTTATAAATTATTAATTTTGAAAGTACTACCTAGGAATCCAAAGGAAATACACTAATGCCTATCATTAGTACATTATTAACTTCTGTATTAATTATTTGAATTAATATAGAAGTTTGGGTTTGGTTGTTTATATATATATATATATATATATATATATAAATTATATTGCATTTTCTTAAAAGGAATTTATTAGTGTAAATGTTTGCTTTCTTAATTTATATAAATTTTAATTTTAATGTATAATTTTCAAATAATTCTATAATCATCTAATTCATATTTCTGTTAATATGCTAATTTTGTTATATATTACAAAAGAAAAACTTAAAAACACCATTAATGCTATAATTAAAATAATTTTCTTAATTTATAAAATCAAAACATTAAAAATAATTCTTATAATGAAATTGTTATATCAGTTAATATTTTTTAATGTAAAACATCTCTTTCATTTCATTAAGAACCGAATGAATACATTTAATTATGTACAGTACATCTTTATTGATGATTTCCTTCACTTTACAAATGCTTTTTTACTTACTACCTACTATCTATTTGAAAGATTAAAAAATTTTTTGGAACAGATCATATGCTATGATACTGTGTGTGTGGGGGGGTGTTTTTAAACTGAAAGTATTCTATGAATTTAAAAATTGTATAATATATAATTAAAATTTTAACTCAAAATTTTTTTTAGGCTCTCTTTCATCAGATAAATCTATTTTTCCTGGTTTTTCATCTGTGACACCTTACATAAATAAGTAAGCTTTAATTATATGTTACCATATTTGTCTAGTTTTAATTTATAGCAGCTGATTTTGATATAAAAATACAGTTTAATCATTTTTGGTTAGTAAATTTTTGTTAAGAATTTCTCATAATTACATGTGGATAAACCATAGCAGTATATAATTAAACTGGCATAGACCCTGCAAAAAATCACTAGGATGAAAATAAACCCTTCATATCTCCAGTGTGACATATGCAATTAAGAAAGTGTTGTCTCAAAATTCCGTTTAATTTCTTTCGTTTTACTTACATTAGCTCTTTGCTACAAAATCTGAAAGTCAAGTTGATATGCTTGTTTCAAAATTAAAGAATGAAATCTTAAAATTTTTAAGTTAAGATAAGTTTTTAATCTTAAAAAGTTATACTTGACAGGTCAACTAAGAGGGCTTATTTTATAATTATACCTATGATGAATTGCTCTGTTAAAAAACATTTAAAAAAACTGTTTTCATATTTAAAATAAACCTTCTAAACTGAATATTAGTAAGTTATCCTTTAAATGTCCTAGTATGATGGAGACAATGGGTATATGGTATATTGCAAAGGTTTTATTTCTGTTTAAGCAGTTTTCTTTTGGGTGTATGCTGGTGCAGGTTTTATGCTGATATTGGTTATCTGTACAAAATTATTATACTATATAGATTTATATTATATATTCCAAATTTATTAGATGATATACACTATTCAATAAGTTAAAGTAATAAATTATGTATAATGTAATTATAATTTTTTCAAATATACATAAAGTATTAAAAATATTATATTGAAAAAATAGTACTCAAAATAAGATTTTTTATTATTTACATATCACAGTTAGCTCATTAAAATTTTGTATAATTATATAATGAAGCATGCACACTGTAATATAATAGAAAAATGTAGGAAATGTACAGAAATATAGTATTATAGTTCTTGAAAACTACTACCAATACTATTTCATTGAATCATCTTCAATTGTAACAAATGTGAATAGGACAGTTTAAAAATAATCTAATTAATAAAATCAAACAATTAATAATAATAATATATTAAAATTTAATTAAAATCAAAAAAATAAAGAAAAGCTGCATTAGTTTCTAAAATGTGCATTTATTGTTTTTAATTAATTTATTCAGTTTTAGTTCATTTATACTGTATATATTTTCTTCATTAATCTTAATTAGTTTCCCATCTGACTAATATATCTTGATATATTAATCATATACAAGGAAAAATTTTTTTTAATTGATAAGTTTTAAATTTATAACTTTTCTTTTATTTTTGGTGTAAAAGTAAGATCATTTTTACTTTATTGTGTATGACTGTGAATTTATAGACCAATCTATTTACATTTTATTTTTATTATTTAAAGCAATTAATCTATTAATAAAGTCAAAAGTTATAAATTCTCTGAAATTTAATTTTATAAATTAATTCATTATTTCAGAAAATATCACGATTTTCTTATTATTATTATTATTAATATTTTTATACATATTTAGTTTTTATTTTAAAGAAATAATTTATACTCTTGTAAAATGTGTTACAATTTATTATTAATTTATATCTTTTTTTGTAAATTGCAGAGGATTTTTAATGATGAGCCAAGATATTCCCTATTTTAATTTAGATGGAGAAGACTGTAAATATATTTTAAATTTTTATTTAATATTAAAAACTAGAAGTTTATTTAAAAATTAATTTGTGTAAAAATTTAATACATGCTCATTAACAAAAAAGTTATTGTATCCAAATAGAATTATCTGATTAAATAATGGCTGTATGCCAAATTTTGCAATAATTATAATTATCCTAGTTGACATTTTAAAATTTATTGCCATTTTAAAACTTCTGAAAGATCTGATAATTTTTTAGAGACTATTTGTGGAATAGAAGAACTGATATTCCTTTATTGATTATTTATCATTAAAATTTTTAGTTTCTAGTATAGTAGAATTTTAGTTTAGCAGACACTCCTGGAATAGAGACTTTGTTTGTTTAAGACAAATGTGTTTAGGAGCATATTCATTTTTTCACTGCTTCGAAAACCTAGGTCATCCTATATGCACAAGCAAAGGATTCTTTGCATTTTTACAGTAATTTTTGTGAACTGTGTATAGTTTATGCTGCCATTATAGCAGGGTGCTATTGAGGTCAATATGAATGTGGCTTTCAAAGAGATGGTCTAAAAATAGCTGGTCACTTGGCAATGATTATAAATGTAGTTATTTCACATTTGTTAAATTGGTATTTTTAATGAATATTTGCACATTCTGAATCATTAAAAATAAACTTTTTCTGGTCATGCGCATTTTGGTTTTGCTACATGGGTATCAAGTGTGTGGAAAAGCATTCCTCAAGAGCTGATAGCAGTCATTCAAGAAATACTGCATTTCAAATTCACTCGACGGATCAGAGAACAATACTTTGTGGAGTGAGAGTGAAAAAGAGGAGAGTTGTAACGAAGCTTTGGAGGGCGAGTCTGAGTAGACAAAAGGTGATAGCGTCAAGAAAACATGGTTGTTTGCTTTAATACGTGCATTTGATAATATTTTATTTGTTATTAAATGAAATAAAATTAGAATTATATTAATAAATCTAATCTTCTTTATTTTGATCATTAAAGTCACACCTTGTCCTATATGCAAGATCATCTTATAAATGAGTAAATACAGTATTTTAAAATGCATAGTAGTTTTTAAATAATTTATGTATGATTGTTTTGTAAAAGAATGTGCTAAGAACAAAATTTGGAAATAGCCAAAGGATTGATGAAAATATAGGATTATTTTTATATGATAATTAATTAACATAAAATGGCATAAAATTAATGACATTAGAAGCATAAATGCCATTTTAATATATTATAATTGGAAATTAAGACTAAAAAGGTTTAAAGATAAAAAGGGCTGTATGTAGTGATGATGCCAGGCTGATGTAGTGATTGCAACACATAGATGTTGCAATTATTACTTATCTGGCAAAACATAGAACCGTTATTCTTCTATAATCACTCAATTCTTCAATTTAGCTCCTAAAGACTTTTTATTCAGAAATGAAAAAAAAAATTGAATTAACAGTACTCACACAAGTTGAATCAAAGAAAATTTTTCAAGTGCTGATAAAAGCTGTTTTTTCAAAATATTTCCTGAATTAGAGAAATTTTTAGAGAGAGTATATTAAAGTTCAGAGTGATTATTTAGAAAAATGTTATTTTAGAATGTAAAGAAATTTATTTATTTATCTATTTATCATTTATTGTTGGTAATTTTATTTAGCTACATTTAAAATTTTTAATTTTATAATGATATAGACATTTTAATAAAAATGCTTTTTTTTATCTATAGTAATACCAGATAGGTACCATGTATTCCATGTAAGTTTTTCCAAGAGAATGGAACCATTGTGATCTTCGTGAATTATTTTTCCCATTTGGTAAGAATTTTGATAAAATTTAATATTAGTAATGTATAATATATTTCATTTTATGAATGATTTTAATGTTTAAAAAGTGTATTGAATCTAATGGTAAAATTTATCTGTATTCTAGCAAAAAACAGAAAACAATAATACAATAATAGTAAAATAAAGCACAGAAGAATAGAATACAGTGGTGATCGGTTAATGAACATAATCCGTTCCAAGACTTTGTTTGTTATCCGAATTGTTCGTTAACCAATTATCAATTTACCATAGGTTTTTATGAGAATTTGATTAATTCATTCCGAAGACCCCAAAAAATAAAAAAATATATACTTTCTTACTACAATTTATTTATATGTAATAGTAAAAATACATATATACACAGTCTTGCATTTTCCTTAGCCATGTTTTTTTCATTTGTAGGGGTTAAGAATCTGTCTAATGTCGATTGCTTTTCTTTCTTCTTCAGGACTTTTTGGAAATAATTAATAGCATTGTAATTGTAGAGATCCCTCAGCCTATTAACCTCAACCTAATTTGGATGCCATTTTAAGATCATCATTCTGACATCCTCCCACTTCTTCAAAAGATTTTTAAGAGCAGATATCGGCATCAATCCTCTTTTTCAGAAAAAAACATATTTTGCCGAGTTTTTTGGTGTTCTTCATTCAAGAGTTCTTGGCGTTCTTCTGTTGTCAGATCTGTTTCAGGTCCATTATGAGCTCTTCAATGTTCTTTATTTCTTAGATGTGATTTTTGTTGCTCGTTTAGCTGATTGAGTCTTCTTGATTATACTGTATCTTTCTTAAATAAGATTGAACTGCAGCCTACTGTAGACCTGTTCGAGCCATATTGCCCAGCAACATCAAACATCTTCTGCCCACTCTCTATCTTTGTTATTATACTCTCACCTTTCGAAAATAAAAACCGATGCAAAACTTAACAAGTATCACCCAACAGTTTCGCAAATACTAAAAAAGAATTGTTTCTGCCAGAAAAATAAAAGGCTGGAATTACAAGTGAGAGTTTCAAAGTTCAGAGGAATATTATCCGATCAGTATATACTGGATTGAGTGTTAATGTCGACATCTCCCATGCTCTGAAAAGTTTTGAATTTTTGCCTGAAGATGAGGGAAGATCAATTGGTATTCATTATTTTACGTCGCTTCTTATGTTTTTTCTGTGAGGTGTTCATTGTCCAATCATAAAAATCTTCTGCAAAAGTGTTCGTTATCCAATTTGTTCGTTAACCGATCTGTTTGTTAATCGATCACCCACTGTAGTTTTTTCCAGATATTATTATTCTTACTTTCAAATAATGAGCCCAAACTATCAGAATTTAAGGAAATATAATTTATTTGAAAATGTTTCAGGGTTTTATTTCCTACATTCTAGTGACATGCACGATGATAAAAAGTAACAATAGGATTAAAATTTAACCTTTTTTTGGTCATAAGATTATCTAAAGACAGAAAATAAAAATTTTGAAAATATTATTAAAATAACTAGACAAATTTTAATAATTTGAGTTGCCATTGGTAAGAAAATACTTAAACAATAGTAGAATCATAAAATTGATCAATAAAATAAACAATCATTTTCTGAAACTATGTCAAATGTAAATACAGTTAGAATTCTCTAATCTGACCAACTTGGAACTGTGATTCTGGACAGTCAGAAAAGAGAATAGGGAGAGTTCTTCAAAATGCATTTTTTGATCATTTTTTGAAAACTCATTTTTATGTAACATGATTTGATTTTATTCCTTTATTACATTATTAATTATTCAGAACTTTATTATATTGAAAAATAAACATTTAGGCATATTTGTGTTGTATTGTAAAAAATTGTGTTATACTGGTTTGTTGTTGAGAAGGATATTGTAGCATTTTCTGAAGGGCTACAGTATCCTTTTTATGATCTTTTGGCATACACTGAATATTTTTTCAATAATATGTTCTTCATCAACATTTAAATATTCATTTTCATTTACTGGTTCTGATTGTTTGTTAATTGCATTCTTGAAGACTTACCTCTTCATTATCTGAACAGAATGAATTATACTTATGATAAGTGTGATATGATTCCAATTAATATAACTGTTTCTTACCATGCATTCACAACAAAACATATTGCATTTAACTAACATAGCTTAATTTTGGCTGTAGGATCTTTTTTCATTTAATTTCTATTTATTATGAATTTTTTCTTTTGGTATGAAATTTTTATGACATTTTATTTTTGTCTTTTTTTTATTATGTACAATACTGTACTGTATATTTATGTCCTGATTTTCATAAATATGTTTTACTTTGTCTAAAATTTCTCTAATTATCACTGAATAAATTAATTTTATAAAAATAGTTACACATTTAGAAAATATTTAATATGTTAAGTACAATTTTCAATATCTTTTATTAGGTACAAAGTAGTACATGCTCGGTACCGCAAAGCATTGCCGGGAGTGGAACAGAAATGTGATATAACACGTGGTGGATAAAGTATAATTGATTACAGGAGACAGTACAAATACAATAAGCAATGTTCACATAGGTGAACAGTGATTACAGGATAAAGCTAAATGGTTACAGAATATAATGAGATGATTACAAAAATATACAGTAATAAAATAGCAAATACAGAATGGTTACAAAAATAAAAGTAAAGATAAGATATAAAAAACAGGTATAATACAATAGTATATACAATATGATACAAGTGCAAAGGTACGGTATAAATTGTAGGGTTGAGCACAACTAGAAAGACAGTCAGTCAATCCCTTGTGGTGTTGGTTGCAATCCTCGAATAGTTGTGAGCGAGTTTTTGAAGAAGAGGATAGAGATCCTTATTGTTAATAAGTTCGTGGTGTGGACAGGGCCAGGGAATGTTCATATCTTTGGCAGTGATCTCGATGGCTAGCCTATCCCGCTCAAGACACACACATCTGTACAAGTAGTGGTCTGGACCATCAACCTCCCTGCAGATGGCACAGAGAGGGGAGTGTTTGCCCGTGAATCTGTGGAGATAACTAGAGAATTTACCGTGTCCAGTGATGAGTTGGATAGAGTCAGGGTCAATGGTAATCTTCTGGTTGAGGTACGTAGTGATGTCAGGAATAAAGTTGAAGGTAGAATTGCTATGGTTTTGGCTCCAGGAGCTTTGCCAGCAGTTAATCAGGTCTTTATGGAGTAGGTTTTTAATCGTAGACAGACTGAGTTTACTGTAAATGGGTTGGAGTGAGTTGTCATTCGCGGCCTGCTTAGCAAGCTGGTCAGCTCGCTCGTTGCCGATGGTACCCTGATGTCCTTGGGTCCAGCTGATGTAGTATCGGTTGCTAGAGTGGAGGACGGCTTTTTTGATGGCAATGGTTATGGGATGAGGTTTGTCGCTGTTGATGAGAGAGATAGCTGACTGGCAGTCAGTGTAGATGGTAATCTTCAGGTTGTTGTAATACTCTTCAATCCAGATTATAGCTAAGTGGATTGCTTTCAGCTCGGCCTGAAAGACCGAGCAAAGACTGTCAAGCTTAAAGCCCTGATGAAAAATTTTGGAATTGTTACCATAAACAACAAAGGCACATCCAGTATTGCCGTTGATTCCAGAGCCATCAGTGTAGATGTTTAGGTCAGAGTCCATGGGAGAGTCAGTGATAATATAGTCATTGATGTAAGGAGCAGAGAGATCAGCAGTAGTGCACATGCCCTCATACCTGGCAGCAGGGATAGTGAGGCTGGTGGTGTGTATGTCTTGCCCCATCTTGAGGCTCCAAAGCTGGTACCTATCGTTGATGATACTAGTGATGGGTGGTCTCTTGGTAATCACCTGAAGACTAGTATTGGGAATAGTTGTTAAGTACAGTACCAACATATGTAATAAATATACTGTACATTATCTCGATTACAGTATTCTACTGTAGTACTATATAGCAATGTACTGGAATAAGCATGTACTTATATGACAAAGCCTAATCAATCTGACTGGGCTTCAGGTTAGAGACTGCACAAAGCTATGCTGCAAATGCATAACTACATTTAGTGTAGTGTTTCCCAAAGTTTGGACAATGTTTGCGAATGAATCATTGTATTGTTTCTATTTGCTACACTTATCAAATACTGTAACTTGATAAGCAAAAATAAATAAAAATTATGCAAACTGGGACAAAAACCCTTTGTTCAGATTAGTGAACAGAATGGGACTTCAAAAAGGATGGTTATAGTTAGTTGTAGATTGATCAGTTTATCTAGAAAGAGCCCACAGATGGGGGTGAGTATTTTGGTCAGATTAGAAATCGCTAACTGCAGTAACAAGTGTGTATGAATGAATGAATATGCTACAAAGAATAAATGTGTATATTATTACAATTTTAGTCTCTGTAATCCAAAAATTATTGGTAGACCAATCTCACAGCAATATCATTGGTCCACAAGCAACCCGAAATGCATATGATGTAATTCTAAATAAAATCAATTTGCCAATGATATCGCTGTGAGATTGGTCTACCAATAGTTTTTGGATTACAGAGACTAAAAGCGTAATAATATCTACATATACAGCAAAACATTTATATATTAATTAATAAATGTATAATGAATATGAAATAAAGTTAAGCCCATACTCATATATAATGACATATTTGTATTTGCTGTAATATAATGTACAATTTTTTCCTCCAGAGATGATGAAATCAATATGAAATAATTTTAAATTTGAATTTTATTGATATTTAAAACCATTTCATATTGATTTTATTTAGTTGATGATAGTTTCAGGATTTATTACTTTTTATTTTATTTTACTTGATATTTTAAAATTTAAAATTTTTATTTTAAGAAATTTAAAACAAACTATAGTTATAATAAAATTAATTTGTAAGTAATTTATAATTTTTAATTATCTTAAAAATTGAATTTATATAAGTATAGTAATATTATGTTATAAAATAAGTGTTTTTCATATGTCTGTATATAAAGGGCACATACAAATCTCATGGATAGATGACACATCAGCTTTTGTTGCTTTAAAGGATCCTGATCAGGCATCAAAAGGTAAATATTAATTTTAAACATTGTTAATAATTATCAAGTAATTAACAGTAATTTCTATTAATACTTAGTTATGAAAAGACTTACAAAAGGGAAGAATATTATTTATAAAGTAAGATCATTTGCTGATTACAAAAGAGGATCAAACATATCTCTCACAAAATCTGATTCTTCATTACCATGTTCTGATGTAAATTTACCTGTTAAAAGAAAAAAAAGCAGCAGAAATGCAGAGTAAGTAATTTGGTTAATAATAATTCTAAATTTATTCTATTAAATTAATATAATTAGCATTATTTTGTCAAAGATTTCTACTGTTATAAAATGAAATTCAGTATCAGAAACATTAAAATCACAAAGATATTGTTTAAAATGAAATGAACATATTTTTTAAATTCTTAATTCCTTAATTAAAAGGAGCAAAACTGTTTTCAAAATTTATTTATCAGAAATTTTCAACATGATTTATAGCAAATTCATATAATTTATCAGTTCTTAATTCATTCTGAAATTAATGGTATACAATAAATCATAATATTGAATTTAAAGAATATTAATAAATTTTAAAAGTATTATAAATATAAAGATTACTTGAATTTATAAAAGTTAAATAGTTGAAAGTTTATTACATCACTTGTTATAGATCTATATATTTGGGAACACTGTGATCTTGGTGTTTTTCTGAAATACAATTCTTTTAGAACAATCATCCAGATTGATAGTTGAATTGTGCAGTCCCAAGGCAGCAGCAAGTTGATGCAGGTTCGATCAGGTTAAATCCAGAGGTCTAGTAGAAACTTTGGAAGGAAGGCGATGACACAGAGAGAGAGAGACGATGGCAATATTAGGAGAAAGATGACTCAATTGACAATTACGATGACGACCAACACTGTGTCCTTGAACATCAGGGTTTTATAGACTGTTTCCTTTCTAATTCTTCTTTTAATTGGCTGGGCTTTCCCCCTGCTCTCAATTGGTCTCTCTATTGTCTTCAGGTAGAAATTGAGATCAGTTCAGATCACGAGAAAGGTCTAGCCAGGATTGCTAATAAAACTAAGACACCTGCATTCATATTTTTACTTGTTATTTCCTTTTATGATGATTTAGAATGTTAATACTGCTTTTTTTCTATGTTTTTTGTTTGTCAGATCTTCTTTTATCCCAATCAAATTCACTTCTAGCTAATGTATATGAGCAATAGTGTCAAAGTTTGGCATTGCTGACGTGATGTATGTTAACTAAATACTTTTCGGCATTGTGTTCGGGACTTGCTTGTTTGTCTCTTTGTCACGTTTATTATTTTATTTTATTACAAATCTTTATAAATCTTTTTAGGTTTGAACTCAATCTGGGGCCTCACATTTAAGTAAAAAATGATAAGAGTAAAGGACAATCCTTAAAAACAAAATAGAAACAGATAGAGGAAGGAAAAAAGCATAGTATGCTGTTGACATTAGTTTTTCAAACAAACTCTTGGAAAAGCCATATGATTATGCAAACAGCAAATATCTTTAATTTAAAATTCAATTTAATTCAGCTAAAACAAACATACTAATCTCAGAACCAATGGATGGAAGGTGGAAATCTTATAAATCATAAGGTCATGAAAGGAACCAGTAATGTAAATTTAATAAAACTTCTTTCTGATATAGTTTTATCTACATGAAAAACAATAAAAGAGGCTAATTCAAGTTTTTAATTTAGAAATGTCATGCAAAAATCTTTATGATGAGAACAACTGCTCTGTAGATTTAAAAAAACAGCAATTTACATTGGAACAAATTTCTTGAATTCTTTGAAAGGTTTAAATCATAAATTAGTTTTAAAGACTAAGAATGAGTGATATAATTGCTTTGAGCAATTTATATTAGTTAAAACATATAAGCAATGGCATTATGAACCAAGTGTGGAATTTTAACCTTTAATTTTTTAGTTTCTATTGAATTTATTCAAAAGTAACTATTAGTTGTTAAAGATAGTATTTCAGTTCTTATTAAAAGAAAAACAAAATTTGAAATATTTTAATATTGAATTTTTATAAGTATATTTAGATTAGGTTTAATTGCATAATTATTTCTTTTCATACTATATGTAATTTTATTTTTAGAATTACATCATCTGTACGAACTATTGATCCAATTCCCGAAGAAGATGAAGAGGCCAAATCTTCAGATTCTGGTAAATTATATAATTTCAAAATTATACAATATAAACAAAATATTTTTATAAAATGTATGCATAAAATATTTATTAATATAGTATATTAAATAAAGTCCAGTTTAATTTTACAATCAAATTGTTTAGTTATTAATAGAGAATAGGGTAAAATTTTTATATCTAGTTAAATTTTAGAGCATAGTGGTTTAATATTTGTAAATTATTTATTATAAACTTCTGTCATAGGAGTTTTTTTTACAAGTAGTTAAATTAACTGAAATCATAATTATAATAATATAATACTTAAAATTAATAAGTTGATTCACATATCTGTTAAGTAAAAAGAGCAATAAAATCAGATCTAATAATCAAGGATTTATTATGTTTATATCATCATCAAAACTTAACAGAAAAGATTAAATGAAAGATTCTGAAGTTCAGTTTTTATTTGAAACAGTTAGAATTAGATTATTAATTTTTGAAGTGTTTGTAAACATTATTATAAATTAAAATTAAATAAATAAACAAAACATACATAAGTACTTTGAAAAGTAATATAAATTGCAAATGTATATTATTTTTAAGCTAAAAATAAAATACAATATTTAATTGATAATAATGAATTGTAAAACAAATGAATAATTATAATAAATGTACAGTAAAAAACTGACACAGATACATATCATTTTATTTTTCATGTTTATGTAATAAAATTTTAAAAACAATTTAAATAAGTTAAATGTGTATATTTAATTCTATTCTGGTGTTTTAATGCTTATTTCTAACTTTCTAACTCAATTTCTCCTTTGAATATCTCTTTTATTCTGTTTCATAAAATCTTGGAGACAATATAATAAAAACATTTGACAATTAACAACATTTGCTTGTGAGATTTATTCTTTATAAAAGATGAATAATAATTATTTCTAAATTGAAATAAAAAATATACAAAGCAATCAAAAACATGGTAAAATAGTAAGTTAGTGTTTATTTCACTTAAGCAAAAGTTTGGTAGAACTTGAGAAACAAATTTATTTGTTTGAGTGAATATATTGATATTATGTAGAGATATTTGTTAAAATTATAAAAATCACAATAAAAAAATATTTTCTATCAACAAGACTAAATAAGAATTTTTGCTCATACTTATATTCTTGTTTTACAACAAATTTTATTACCAGCAGAAAAATTATTTAAATAAATAAATTATATTTAAACAAAGTAAACTAGAAACCTTATAGATATATTAAAATTTTTAAAAGCTGCTAATATTGCATTTTCAAATTAACATTCTTACTTAGAGAATGTTTCAAAGAATGGTTTTCATTATCAATTATGAAAAATCTTTATATCCAGGTAAAAGTATTGGAAACTGATTATCAAGTTTTGAAATATTGGCTTAAAATGAATAAAGAGTAAAATTAGAAATTAATTTTTAAAATTTTTACATTCTTTATGAGTGCAATATAATTAGCTTTCAACTGTCTAATTTAAAAATACTTTTCAGAAATACATGAACAAAAATTGCTTTATGACTCCTTTAAATTTGAAGAAGTTATGGCATTAAATACAAATTAAAATGTATGCAACTTAATAGCCATTTATTCTATAATATTTATACAATAAATAAATAAATTCTATATTCTAAAAATATTTTTTTGATGTTTATGATGTATTTCAAACACAATAAAAGGCTTTGCATTGTTAGAGAAATAGTCAGTTATCACATAAAAATTAGTGTATTTTTAATTATTAGAAAATATTTAATTAACATTTCTCTTTCTCTTAATATTTTGTTTATATATATAAGCAATACAATATATATGTATTTCATTTGATTAAATTATTATATATATATATTTTTTTCTTTTCTTTTCTTTTCTTATTTTAGAACCCCAAAGTAAAATTCCTAAACGAGATGAATCAACTGTTGAAATGGAACTAACACAGAATAAAGAACAGAATACAAAAAAATTATTTGAAGAAGAAAACAACTGGTGATTCCTTTGAATTTTATGATTTCAAAAATAAATCATAATGTTACAATCAAGAAAGGAAGACAGCATTTTTTCATTGTTTTTATTTTTTTGTTTAAAAGTATTTATGTGACTAATTTATATAAATATAATTTTTAAAATTTGGGAATATAAAGATTTGAAAAAGAACAATCGAAAAATTATGCATAAATTTATAACTGTATAAACTGGATCTTAGTGATTAAAGGAATAAAATTCAGTTTTGTATTTAAGAATTATTTGATTTTTTTCAATGTTTAAATTATTTAAGAAATTATATATGCAATGTTTTTAATAATAAAACTTAATTGATGAATTTACTCGATGAACAATTAAACAAACTATTTTAAAATAATCAGATAAATATTACAAAAAGTGCAAGCAATTCCACTGATAATTCAGTAAACTTAAAACAATAATGTTTTAAATTAAAGGTGTGGATGAATTGCTAAAGAAATTGTTCTTAAAATGTAGCGAGCAATTGACATTATTCCAAGATTGAAAAAGAAAACATTAGAAATCAATTAGTTTCAACTTTAAAATAATAAACATTTTTAAATAAATGAGTTAAATTAAAAAAAGGTCAAAGTAATGAACTGAATAAAGTAATTTTTATAATAAAATTTTTTTAAATAATAATTTGGATGAAATAAAATATTTTGCCAAAAATTCAGTTATTACTAAAATTTAAAGCAAAATGTTGATTTTAATAATTTTTCTGGAAATTATCACCAAATATCTGTTTAATATTATTCAGTTTCCAAATTATTATTAACATTTTAAAAACAGTAGTGTTGAATAATTAAGATAAAACAAAATTTTAGTACAAATCAATTTCATTTATATTATTACTTTCATTATAAACATGAGCATTTCAAGAGAGATACCTAGGGAAAGCTGAACAAAAAGTCTATTATTACATATACATGTTTAGTTTATAAAAAGACAAATTATTATTAGTTGCTGTTGTTAAATTATCTTACTTTGAAGTTTAATAAATATAGATTGTATACATGACTATTGATGTATTTTCTACCATGCATGAAAGATCAACTTAAATGGAAAAAGATTTTGAAAGATGGTTTTATTTTGAATTTATTTGTAAAATGTGGAAAAAACAAATGGAAATTTTATGGATAAAGTTATTTAAGTAGTAATAATATTCTAACTTCCCATTAGAAGTGTTATATTTATATTATTTCTAAAAGCAGATTACTAAATTAATTAATGGATCAAGAAGTTTCGGAATGGTCGAAGAGATGCTGTTGAAAAAAGATGTTTTTTTATATTTTACATTCAGAACAGATTAATCATAATTCCTTTTAAAAGCATTTTCAAAGTACAGTACAATATAAATAATAATGAATTGCTATAATGTTTCTTCATCATATTATGAAATGTGTAAAGTTTTAAAGTATATTCTTTTAAACATCAAATTTAAGCATTTCTTGTAAACCGGTAGCTGATGATATAATTTTATTTTTTGAGTTAATATGGATCTTTCTACGTTATCAAAAATCAAAAAGAAATCCTTATTTCCTTTTAAAACTTTAAATTTCTCATTAAATTCATTTCAGTTTGAAACAATTTATTTTTAGGAGAGAAAGTATAGTGTGTGACATTTTTTTCTTTGTTTATTTTTTTAGTTAAACCAATAAAATTCAATTTATTGAGACTTCTGCAATCATACTATTAGTGGTAGAAGTGAAAAGTCATATTAATCCTTATAAATATGTAATGTTTCATACCTTATCTGTCCTAATAGTTTTATAATAGATTGTATCTCCACATTCTATCTTGTTTATAACAGTGCTTGTGTCAAGTATTTTTCCTCATATTAATCCTTAATTATATTGTAGTCTGGTGCTTTCTTAAAATCTTAAGCCTGTAAATTATTGAATTCCTTTAAAAAAATGTTCTTTAACAACTCCAGATGTTCAAAAATTGATTTTTTTTCTTTTTGTTCTTTAAACTACAGCAGAGTTGATTGAAAACCATACACAATCTGCTGAAGAAATGATTCTATTATTATATACAAACTAGCAAAATGTATTTTATTGTTAATCAATATCTCAGATCAATATTTAGCCATTAAATTTAATCAATAATAATAATTATTTATTTACTAAAGCAACATTTTCTATAATTGCTCTACATATATATACATACATTATATAGTTTAAAGCATTATTATGTATTTTATAATTTTTTAATATTCAATACAAATCTGAATTAATATATTTTCTAGAAGAGAATGCATAAATTCAATTCACATCAGTTTAATTATTTAAACTATTTAAGTAAATTATTTTTATTTTTATAAATTTATATTTAAAATTGTAATAATATATATATTTACGATATGTTATATACAGTGTATATAAAATTTAAAATTTTAAAAAACATTAAATATGGAAATGTACCTAATTATCTGGATTTTTATATTTTATTTTCCAGTTTCTCACGCTCATTTCCTGTCCCCTTTAGGCAAGGTTCTTTAGAAATTCCCAGATATATTCAAACGAACATGACGGCGCTTTTTAATCGTGTTAATTAATAGAAACGGGACAAGGTACGACCTATTTTCTGTTACATCGTTCCTTCAGATAATTATTTCTATAATGCAAATTTCATGGCACTTTTTGTCATTTAAATAACATTTAATACGCTGTTTGTAAAGATTTAATAATTTTTCGTTATAAAATTATTCGAATTTAAATAATTACATGTGATAAAAATTCCAAGAAAACAGTAGATGATTTAGGAATTATCATCGTTTATTAGAATTATTATGAAGAGGAAAGTTCTCGTTAATTATGTTCTACGAAAGTATAGAGTATCTAATCTGATTATCGCCAAGAAACGTTTTTTTTTTTTTTTTGATACGTTTAAATATTTTCGAAAGGTTATTCAATAACAGTCAAAAGAAAGATTAAACGATGAGAACTTACAAATTACTCTCAAATTATCTTTTCTCAATAGTTTCTCCATGACAAATTTTTCACTTCCAACTTGATGCTCAAATTGTTCGTTTTATCTCTGTTATCAACAAATGTCTATTTATCTTATTCGCCTATAAATATATCAAACCAATTATCTTCATCGTTACGCGCATCTGAATTATCAGTTAAATAGCTGGGTTTAAAGACTTTCACTCATTTCTCACATCGTCAGAATATTTTTCCCCCAACGTTTTTGTATACCTAAACAATTACAGATCTCTTATCTGCTTGTTTTTATACTGGAAAAAACATTTTGCAAACGATACGTGTAATAATTGAAAAAATATATATATATATATATATTTTTTTTTTTTAGATTATTCCATACTTCCTGTTCAGAAAATATACACAAAATTCGCAATTATATTCTATTTTAAAATAAAGTATAGCAACAATTTCTGTTTTGATTTAATCAATTTAAAATATTAATTTTATAAGAGAGAATATTCCTCAATGTTACGAAAGAACATATTTTAAAATTCTGATATAATATTAATTACATGAAATTTCCTTGAACTAAAGAATTTTTATAACTTGTTATAAATTTTATCAGTTTTTAAAATGAATAATACATGACTAATTATCCCCCAAACATTACTTATCTTAATTAACTTCTGTTAATTATTCTGTTTTTAAGTTAGTTAATAAATTATTTGCATATTACATTAAAGTATAGTAGTATAAAATAGATTATTAGAACTAACTGTTACAAATTACATGTGTTTTTTTCTTTTTTTAGATTTCTAGTTTAAATTATAATTAAAATAATGTCGGCCTTATAGTTTATTTGAGAATTCCTATCTTAGAAATTCAATATTAATAATATAAAGGATAAATTGCATAAATTCAGTGTGGTAAGAAGTCTATTTTGCAAAGTGAGATCATACAGTTATTGGTTGTTGTTATTATATTTCATGGAAAAATAACTTTTTACAATACTAATTATTGAATAGTTAGCATTCTTATAATTCTTATAAGAATAATTTAATTGTAATTTATCCTTCCAAATACTAAGAAATCAACCTTGAGAAATATAAAGTGGGATAAGAAAAGCTTAAATAACGCATGCATATAATTTTATTTCTTAAATTTTTAAATAAATAAAAAAAATGAGGATATTCTTTCTGAAGGAAAATGATTAATAGAATTATTTGCTTCCATCCAGCTAACACTTTCATTGTAGCATCGAATGAAAGCAACATAGTAGTTACAGTTAATTGGATAGAGAATTATGACATATTAATCTTGTGTTGAGCTGCAATTTAATTTTCACGCTATCTCTCGAATAATCTTCAGCAAAAATACTTTTAGGATTAAGTAAATATAATTAATATATCTGTCAACGTTAACGATTTCACAATGAAAGCAAATACGAAGATTTAATTGTCAAAAATATTTAAAATTTGAAAGAAGTATAACATTGGTAAAGTCGCTTTTAAAACTTTCAAAACGATTAGAAAGATTTTAGCTTATTAACAATTGACAGTTCGATAAATTTAAATTTAATATAATTAAAATGTTATTGAAATCTCATTTAAAGATAAATTGATTATAAATGATTTATTATCCTTAAATTCTAATAGTCCATATCGAAGTAATCTTATCTGATTATTTTAATTCTATAGAATTTTAGTTAATATCTTTCTATAAGAAAAAATTTCCCTGCACTGCTTTTTTTTCATACTTTATTATACAATAGCTGTAAAAAAATTAATCGTATTGAGTTTTAATACACTAGTTGAAATTTGTATTCATTTTCTACGTGGTCTTTCTTTAGTGTCATACGAATTAGTTCTTATAGATCTACTTTATAAAAAACATTTAACTTATAATTTATTAATAAAGAAGAATGAGCAATTAAAGGAAGCTCCTAAAAATATGAAATGTTTTTATGAAGGTGTCTTATTTAACAAGGAATTTTATTTTGTTTGTATCAATTATTATAGATAGGTTATTAACACTCTTAATCAACTATTAAAAAATAATAAAGAGAACTTTTCGCTTTGTGGGCAGTGAAGCCAGGTATTCGTTTGCGTAAACAGAAAATAGAATTCTGATTTTTTTTTTTTTTTTCCAGTAACGGTTCTCATATGCAGAAATTGTGTCATCGACTTGTAACTTGAAAATGTAATCTACAGACTTTCGGCTTTTATGCTAGCTTAACATTTTAATTTTTGACATTGTTCGTACTGAAGACAAACGAAGGATACGAATAAATGGAATTTCTGCATTTGCAAGTTATTCTGATATCCGGTGCAAGGGATGCACAGACGAAGGGCCTCTGAAATGGGCTATCAAAAATGATAATATTATATTTTCATTTTGAAATTTTAAAAAAATTAACCGACCATTTCTATCGTATTTGATTTTCTTTTTAAATTTTTTTTTTTTTCTAAAAAGGGAACCAAAAATAATTTTGCATAGGACCCATGAAGAGTAAGTTGCGGCACTGCCGATATCGCAGATTAGGATTCTAACGCTTTGGTTCCGGAACTGTAACCATGGATTTGTATGTATGTATATAATATATATATATATATATATATATAAAGCCTTCGATTCTGGATTTTCATTGACTGAAATTTTTTATTTTAAAAGTTCAGTTTTGTCAACTGTAACAGAAAAATGACGTCTTTTCTGTTCCTGTCCGTGTCATGTTTTCGCACGTGAGTATTGGCTTAAGAAAGTTTTTCCATTCCTATAAGGGAGTCGTTCCCGGATTATAAGGGACGAGGCTCGACAGTCCGGCTTAAATTTTTCTGGGTGGGTTGACATTCGTGAAAATTTCTGAGCCGAATGGACTTAAACCCAAGATTTCCGCAGCAGTAACTGGGACTCTGCCGTGTCGATCGTCTTACTGAAATTGTACAAAACATATAAGTGTGTAAGATAATTCGGAATATTGTATGCCTTCATAAATATTCATTAATACAAAATGAAAACAAGAAAACACATTCATATGAACTCTCAATATGTTAATATATATGTCAATATATATTATCATATGTCAATATGTGAATGTTAAATTCGTATTGTTGGTTTTATGTATCATCTTCCATTACCGTTTACATTTTTATCATTAAAAATATTAAGGATCCTCAATTTCTTATTATCTATTGAATGATAAAAAATTGGAACTTCTATTCTACATCTGTGGAAAAAGCGCTTAAATACTATAAGCTCAATCTGATTTTAAAATTCTATAATATACGATTAAAAATGTTTATCCAGATATGAAAATAAGCCAATAAGTTTTCAGCAATTTACTTTATATAATAAATGTTTAAAAAATAATTGAATCAGGTTTTAGCGTAAGATATTCATTTGTGTGTAAACCGAAGGTAATGTAATAAATGTATTTATTTGGTGTAAGCAAAAAACAGAGTTCATATGGAGTTAGAGAGCCAAAATCGCTGTTTTCTTACAAGTGTAACAATATAACAAATCTTCTGCGACTGATGTTTGAAGAAAGATTGAAGTACTTAATGAATCATCAAACACCTGATGCTGAGAAATGTTTATTAAACAAACACTAACAAACAAGATGGCCTATCATATTGGGTCGAAAACGTTAATGTTTGTTTAATAAACATTTCTCAGCATCAGGTGTTTGATGATTCATTAAGTATTTTAACGAGCTGAGTATGATATTTAGTTAGAAGGATTGGAGTTTATGATATTCTTTACAGCATTAAATAAATCAATTTTACCGCTGCCAGTCAGTGATCGATCAGCAAAAATATCGAATAAATGTTTGAGATAGTCCCATGGAAATTAAGTCATGTAATTTTTTAAATATGAAAGTTTGGTTTAGATCTATTACTAGTTCCAGATCAGTAGCGTATTATAGCTTCATGGAGCACAGGCAAATTTGAATTAGGTTCGTGTTCAGTACAGTTTTGACTTCAGATATTTTTCTTCGAGGGAATTTTTTGAGGGAATATTTTCTTATAAAAGATTGTTTTGGGGCCCCATGCAATTGCCCTTTTTATCCGTAGCATAACATTTATTACTAGATATACATTTATTCAGTAGCAATTCTAATTTTAGTGAAACTAACAATCGGAAGCGATAATTTTGTTTCATAAATAGCTGAATTTTATTATGGAATAAATATTTTTATTTAAAAAATAAAAATCATTGTTTTCATTCATTCGAGCGCATTGTAAGTTTTAATTGAAAAAATACAGTATTAAGAAAAATATAGATTTGTTTCGCTTCATTACATTGCGTGTAAGGCGTCGTCATTTGAAAATAATATTTCTATTTAAACTTTCATCTCCTATTATTTATTTAGTATAACAGTAATAGCATTTAATTGCAATGATATATAAAAATGTGCAGAAAAATATAATACAATTAGAAGTAATACTGTAGAAAAAGGACGTCGTGGCCTTAGGCTTATTTCAGACATCCACAAAAAAGAAAGAAGGGAGAAAGAAAAAGCAAAGAAAAGATAAGAATAATTTAGTTTTAAAAAAAAAAAGAAGAAGAAAAGGACAAGAAAAGGAAGTGGCGAAAGATCGGATGAAGAAAAGAACAAGAGAACTACAGTAACAATATACCTTTCTTCTATGAAACAATCATATTAACTACTAAGAATCAAGAAAAGGAAAGTCTGGAAGTAGAAGTTTCAAGAACATTTTTAAAAACGACTTAGTTATTTTTAAAACTATTTTTCTACTTTTTGTACAGGAAAACATATTAAGATTTAAAATAAATGTTTCGCATTTATTTTAAGCTTATATAATTTAGCGTAATAAAGTCATGGAATATCTGAAAGTATTGTAATTGAGGTGTTGCAGTTTAAATTGTGATATTGTCTCGTATCTTCGATATTCACGAATACAAACGCCAGAAAAAAAAAAAAGAAAATATATAAGTTAAAAGTTAATAAATTAATTTAATTATATTCAGAAAATATTTAAATACTATTTCTTTATAATCGAATGTTTTCTCTTATAAATTATAACTTTTTGCCACTCTACACATTAATCTGTTAATAAACAAATAACAGCAAAAGTGTAAACACTGTGTTACTGTATAAACCAGATGTTGACTCTAAGAAAGGAGTTCTCAAAATGGTCGATATGACATTTTCGGGGTCGATTGAAAACGGTTTATTAAAAATTACAGTATTAGTCCAACGGGTTAAGGTAGTTCAAGATGTAATTTTACATGCTAAGTAGCTCTTTTCTACGAAGACGGTATGTGGATTAATACTGGTTCACCAGATTTATTTATTACTGTTAGCAAAAAAAGAAGAGGAAGATTGATAGAACGCGAGGAGTCCTTGAAGAAATCGACAGTCAAAAAAGTTTGTGGACCTCTGCCCTAAGAGATCTACTAAATAGTCTTTTTTATCGCGTCAGATATAACACCAGCAAGAGATAGCAGTTTTTACAATCATTTCTCAATGGGAAATTCTTAATTTAACACTTAAAATTCTGTATTGTTATTAAGGAAAAATAAAAATCGGAAATATTCAATATATTAAATTCGACTATCGTAACAGTTTCAATTAATTTTCAATATAAATGTAGAACTGGATCAGGTTATCAGATTATTCTTGAACAAAACTATTAGTTAAAAAACTAATACTGTTTTGTTCAAGAAAAGCCAATGGTAGCATTGGTGCAACTTGATAAACGTTGATATTGGCATTTATTGCAGGTATAACTTCTTCACAGGTATAATTTCTATGGATTAGAAATATTGAATGTTTCTTAGTTCAAATGAATAATAGAATAATTGAAAACCGATAATAAATAAATTAAGCTTTTTAATAAATGAAAGTCGTTGGGAAATCGAAGAATATGGATTCTTATTTATTAAGAAATTAATTTTACTTGATGTTTTTCTATGGGATATATATGATTTAGACATTAGAATTTATAAATTGAATATTATCTATTTCATACAATGAAATGTGTTTATAAAACTTAATATTATGATATTCAATCAATCTTTATTTTATTTTAGTATTTATTTATTATTACAATGGTTCTTCGAACGTTCCAGAGTTCGAACGCTAAATTCAAGAAAAATTTGATCTGGAGTTCGAACGATGCTTCTACTTTTAAACTGCGCGCGCAGTTTAAAAATGCGCCCAATGCGTAAAAACCATCCGTTGTGCACCCAAGTCATCTCTCGCTTTCGCTGTGAAAGAATCTCTTGCTCGTGTATTTTCAGCACTTTTTCTTTCTGTTTTTGGTGGTTTTGGTTATATATGACATCGAAGAAGAGTGTGGAAGCAGCGAAATTTAAAAGGAAAGTTGTAGTATCGACGATTGATGTGAAAAAAGAACTTATCGCGAAGCGTGAAAGCAATGCGGATCTGGCAGCCATATTTAAGATGCCGAAGTAGAAGGTGTGCGACCAGTAAATGCTATTTTCATTTTATTATATGGTATTTGCGTACTTTTTATTTATCTTTTTCGTGTTTTAATTTATTATTAAAACATTTAATTGTGTTATTTTCATCTTAAATTGTGTGGAATTGCTGTTTTGAATTTATCAAAATGGATATTGTTTAGGGTCTGGAAACGAATTAATTGACTCCATGGGAAAAACTAATTTGGACTGCAAACGAACGGCCTCCCGGAATGAATTAAATTCGAAGTACGAAGCATCACTGTATTATAATTCATTCCAAAAAATAAGCATAATCGTTCAATCTATAGATAGGAGTTCAGATACAGTCTACGGATTGTTTCTTGTCGGATTAGAATCTGGTAAGAGCGAGAAGCCCCGAGAAAGAAAGCAGTTTCCAAGTGGTGATATGGTCTGGCAGGATTGCATTATGTTTATTAATTGCCTCATTGAGTTCCACGTTTTTAAGGGGTGTCATCACTGCAAGAAGATAAAGAGACAAAGTTTTGCGAAACTTTTCCGATGTGAGTGCAGATTTTATTTTTGTGGACGATAATGCGGACTTACACAGGGCTGCACTCGTCGATGACTTTCTTGAAAGTGAAAATATTCATCTCACGGAATGATAAACAAGATCTCCTGTGATCCCATAGAACATTAAAATACTGTTATGTTGTAATAGTTGTAGATTGTTGAGTAAAAAATTGAGATGTTAAATCATCTACTATCATTTAGTACTTATTTAAAAACAATGCATTCAAGATGATTCTTCGGTGTGCAGAAGGATGCCCTTTCTGTAAACCTTTTGTAAATAAATAATATTTATTTATTTAAGTAATATTTATTCGTTTATTTAAAATCTGAGATATTCATCGAGATTATAGCATTAATTACACAAAAATAACGACAAAGAAACGGGTTATGTCTGTATATTCAAAAGGATGAGAAAATGAACGATATTCGTGATCAAACTGAATTGTTTCATTTTTGTTGTTCCAAGTATCGAGGATTGCCGTTGGCCCGTTACCATAATTTTCTCACACGCTATCTGTAGGACGTTGCCCATTACACAATCGCGTTCGACAGATTGGAAATAAATGCTCTTCAGCGAAACTTCTTCAGCATCGAACATTACAAAATATAACAATACAGACGTGTTAATATTTATTAACTCAATGCTTTAAAATAGGATTATAAATTTACATTTATTTTACGTTAATTTCATCAATTTAATGACGACAAAACTTTTAATAAAGTTTTATCGTCATTAAATTGACGCCTAACTACCTATAAAGTTATACATTCAAAACACAGTTTTCTTTAAGAAATTAAGTATTTTATTAACATATTTTGCTTACGCTAGTCATTAATTTTCATTCATGTTTCTGTTTGACCTTTTGTAACAAGTTAAACAAGAACATTCCGGGTTATGGAGTCCAAGAATCCTTTGAAGGTCGACCGAATTTAAAAAAGAAATGGGGTAGTCCCTATAATCATTATGACAACAGTCATTTGATGCACGGCATGTGATAAATTTTGAATAATCAATGTCATTGATAATAACTACGACATGTGCTAAGATTAATCGCAAAATGTCGGAAAATAAATCTACACGCAACTGATGTTTCATAATGAAATTCCGATTTTTCCGAGTCCACATCTAGAGTCAATGACTTTTATATACTGGTTTTTAGTTCTTGAGCTATTATATCTAGTTTTAGTGCCTAATATCATCAACGTTCCTTGATGCTTCTACTGAAACAATGAAAGCGTGGGTGATCTATTTACAGACCTATAACGAATCGGGGTGCTGTTAAATACTGTATAACGTTGGGATAGTAGGCTTACTTTTTATAATAACTATGTACCATTTTTCATTCCTCTACATATCCAAAATTAATTACTGTGATCTGCTCGGGCTGTATATTTATCCAGACTGTCTGTTTATGTTAATGTTGGCTACTTTACTGCTTCGCTAGGCTATCTTTGATGTATATATTTCTTACAAATGGCACTGAATATGAATTAAGTACAGGTTTAATAAATTTTCTGGGTCTTAGTATCGCAATTTTTAATTATGATAATTAAACAGATATTCGAGTTATGACTAATGTTTTAAATCTTCCATCTTTTAAGGTCATACTAACTCGGAACTACCGTGCATTGAATTTCCGTAGGTGGATCTGAACCTCTTGCATAGTAAGAAGTGTTTAAAGTCTATTATTATTATTAATAAAGTCTGACATAATGATAGTGGCGTTTTTTATTGTTTTTTCTCAATGTTTAATTAATTTTTATTTTATTATAAACGCATTTTATTATCTCTGTTTGCTTCGTGTTTTGTTTTAGATATTATAAACAATTTAAAATAACAGAACAGTGGACGGAAATTTGCATCACTAAACCTTGATTTACGGTTACGACTCTATTTTCTTTTTATTATGTTGGGACTCTATTATAAGAAATTATATACAAGTAACAATTCTTTATCCAATGACGATTTTTGTTGGAAAATTAAACCTGTAGTCCTATATGCAGAAAGTATGTTATATTCACTCATTAAACGGTATTTTAATTACATTAATTTCTGTAAATTATTCTCAAGAATGCAATTTGACAGTTTAAACAGGTTTCACTTCCATTCATTTGATTGCTGATATGAATAAACATCAATGACCACACTTTACTTATGCCTTTCTTTTACTTATTAAAACTACTGAAACTGGTTCTATGGATGATTAATAGCTATCTTTATACTTAAATTTATTTTAGCTTAAGCAAACCGAAAGATAGTAGACGTTACATTTATCAACTTCGTAATATTTAAGAGTAAAACTAGAATTCAGAAATGCTATGAATATAATTATGTAGTTAGTTTAATTTTCTTAAATTTATTTTAGATTTAAAACAGATCCAATCTTTTTTGGGATTATTTTGCAATTATATTCTATACCTTATTATCTAGATTACTTGTATATATAACTGAATAAATTTCTATTTTTAAGTATCATTTATTCTTAAAACTAAAATGCCCGTTTAATAAATATCGGCTGAATATAAAACACGTTTATTCGGTAGCTTATCGTTTGATTCTATCACATATTATTCATTTGATTATCAGTGATTTCTGCGTGTAACTACAGAATTATATGGAGTGATTTATAACCGATATAATTCCTGACAAATTGAAGGTCGTTATAATTATCCAAAGCGAATTCTACATTCAGACTTTTATCGCTTATTACATCTAGAGTTTTATATGATGATATAAATTGCCATTTTGACTGTAGTATCGTTCTATCAGTCAGATTCCGTTTATGGATGCGAGTGCATGACTTGCACCTGTTGGCAAGCTATATGTAATGTCTAAAAATATGACTTAACATCCGACTTATAGTAGATTGAAGGTACTACAGCTGCAATCAAACTCATAACTTTTCCTGTTTTACTTTTATTGAGTAAATAACTATTTATTTATGCATCGAACGTTTCACTACCCTCAGAAACTGTCATTAAAATTTTAATAATTCTAACGAATTACATCAACATTAAGAGTGACAATAACAAGATTCATTAATAATCTCTGACAAAATTTTATTGACTACAGCAATTATAAGCCAAGGACTCCTGATGCAAATTAGTCATTGACACTTAAAATTAGTACGTTACGTTAATATAGATTTCCCTAGTAAAATTTGCACTTATGAGGCCACAGTGTGTTTGAATGATTATGAAAGCTACAATGACTGAAACCTCAACACACCTATCATAAAAAATTAATGTAGCTGGTCGATTTGAGGCAATTTTAACTGTCACATCACGACCTGTCCCTGACTTAATGACTCTTGCATATTCACACAGATGGTGACCTCTCTTTTAGCTGACGCTAAGCACGGGCAGGTCTCACATTTTCTCTTATTCTCAAAACATAAATTAATTTTTTTTTAACTTGGTACGGATGCCTTTCAATCCTATAAACAAATACTTATCAGCGGTGCTATCTGTCACTTCTAACACTTCGATAAATTCCCGTTCTCTCTGTCTTAACGTGTCCACGCTATGTTTTATTAATTTTTTTCCCCAAGGAAATAACTTTCTCACGCAAACAGAAATAGCTATTAATGAAAAATGTGGAAGTCTGATGCATTTCTCATGCTAGCAACTAGGTATACAGATAACACGCTTTAATTCTTTGAGGATCTTCATGCTTTAATTTATAAATAGAAGCAAGAAAACTTTTTTGAACGGTAAACTATATAATTGAAAAGGACAAAGGAGAAAAAAATTAATTCGTGTATTCATTCGAACCTAATGGAGCGGGTCTTTTGTATGAATATAATCTTTAGTGCTTCGTGAGAGAAATGGCTGCTATTAATTATTCTCTGTGTTAATAACCAAACCCACCCTTCATTTTTTGAATATAGAGACAATAGATGTTGGAATTTAATCCTTCAGAAGCCCCGAGGGATCACAACGTACGGCAAACCTCACAGACTATCTTTTGAATTAAGGCAACGAATAAGCAGTTATTTAGAGTTAGCTTCTTTTTAACATTTCATTCATACCTCAATTGCCTGTGATGCTTTTAAACTTTTTAAAACACTTAATTTAACTTACTTCTGAATGAAATAATACAATGGCAAGATATCATTATACTTTGCTACAATTTGTTATGTAAAGTATTGTAAGTTTATTTAAAAATAAGTTTTGGATGGCAATTATTAACCAATTGTTCAAAAATGATAATCCTATTCAACACCTCTGGAATGATATACAATGCTGTTTATATAGATTATAATTAGAATCTATTAGAAACTAATATGAATGCGCTATTGTGCATACGAATGCATTATTATGCCATAAAAAGGAAATAATTTTGAATTTTTTAAATTCGACATTTAGCCCTTTTAAAGCCTGTAATTCACTGCTATTTTCACGTCAGTAAGTTAAAAGGATCCATCAAAAAATAAGAATTTAAAATGGGACATAATTTAATTCACGCATCGTTTCTACGCGGCTCTGCAATTTACTGATTCTTCAAATGGGATGAAAGAGAGCTGATTGCTGAACTTGTCCGCAAATGTAATTAATATAAATTAATATCATTCTACTCAATCCAACGGAAAGAAAGGAGTCGGAATGATTAATGATCTTAAATCGTGACAGGCCGATGTAACTCGTTACAAAAGTCACGAGTCACGGTAGTCCAGCTTAGTGCAGCTCTTTCAGAGACATGTGATTTGACATGACAGACACGTAGATGTTACATCGAAAATATTCATGATGTTTGAAGTTGACGATTTAAAATTGCCAAAATTGTAGCGCGGTTTTCTGTATTCTTTTCTAATGCAAATAATTGTGGTTCGTTGCACGTTATATACGTTATATAGCTTTTTAAACTTGTTTAAAATGCATTCCCTTTCTTTCTTTGAATCTTAAATAGCTTCCCTATTAAATAAGTGGGTTATAAATAAAGATGTAGAATTGAATTTATATGAATATATTCATAATAAATTGGTAGAATTTGAATGCGAAACTTTTATTATTGCTTCTTCTCGGATGTTTTGAAATAGATCTTACTTCACCAAATCGATCATAATGGCATGGACCTTGGAAATACATTGAAAATGTTTCTAGACCCAATATTTTCTCCTTACTTCGGTTTAAAGTAGACATTATTTAAAGCATGTTTTCATCCTCTGGAGATTTTCTATCAACCGTTAAATTTTTTCAAGAAATATTGATGATCCTCTGAAGAATTAGAAACTTTTCTTCTCTCTATTTTGTAATGTATTCGAAACAAATGAAGCAAACTAAGAACGTATCCAAACAAATTTGTTTTCTCGGTATTTATTGAAAAACAATTTTAAAAATCTTTAATGAATATACGAATTATATTAAATACAATATATTCAAAAACGAATGGAGAAAGAAAATGTTCTATAACCTTATCGACAAATTTCTCTTCTCATTCTTCTTTGAGTATAAACGAACACAATATGGAATTTTGTTTTTCAATTAATGCAAATAAGTGATTTACTCATTCATAAATAAATGTTCTCAAATATAAAATAAATAACCTAGAAGCATATCCGGATATGATCACTTTGAGAAAAGAAAACGTTATTTCTAATGATATAAATTTTACTTGTAATAATAAAGATTTAGTTCGGACATTACAAGGTTAAAAGCTCAATTATTTCGATCTTTTGTTGAGTTGAAGCTAAATAATTTGAATACACGAGAGATTTATTTTTTCTCCGTTATGTTAATTATTAAAATTGTCTTCATTGATCGATGAAAAGTCTAAGTATGAAAAGGAGACAACTGCTGTCATTTATTCTTTATTACCTTCACAATACGTTCACAATAGTAAAGATCGTAATTTAAATTTTTTTTAGTAATTTTACTAAACTATAGGGCGGCTCCAGAGTGGAAGGCCAAGGGAGCACGGTCCCTTTGCTGTTACAACTGATAAGAATTTTTGATAATAGCTTTGAAATTCGAATATAAGAATAACAATTGTTATCGTTTTCAAATCTTGTATTATATTGAACAAATGCAATTTGTTCATTATAAGAAATGGTAAACATTAATTTTGAATTGAAATTTTCCTGTTATCTTGTACCGTGTTCACAATACAAGAAAATATTCAAATTATTCGAAATTAAATAAATTGAATGTTATTTAGTAGCCTATTACCTTCGTTATAAATCATTATTTATTTTTATTTGTTTTTTTTTGTGAAAAATATTCGAATGACAGTATTTAACACAAACCATACACATTCAGATCTATTTCTTGCCAAATTGGCCGACAACTCGAGTAAGATTCGTCCATTTTGGCAGAACTGAGGTCGACGATACAGCCGAAGACAAGCTGAAAAGTCATGATAAAATCTAAATATTCGCCATAAAAGTTATTAGTTTAACTATTTTAAAGGTCGTCAACTGCATCGTGCACCAGCATTTAAAATATTTCCTGAATTAGACTAGAATTTTTGAAATTTACGTCGATATAAAAATTTTATGATATAATAATAAAACATGAAAATTTACGACCATTCAAATAATGAAATCGTCTATAATTGAAGTGTTTAAGGTTATATACTGTGCAGTTAAACCTCTGAACATAATAAAATGGCTGTTGTTTAGAATTATTTTATACGCATTTTCGTTGAAAAGAAAAAAAAATGGCCACTATTTAGAGGTTGCCGTTAATGAAGGCTCGCCTTAATTATTTTTTGTAATTAATTAGTTCATTCATCGAGAAATTTGTAAATTTGTAGATGTTTTTCTTAAAATATTACATGGTAATTTAATTCAACAGCGATACGTGATTTAACCGTAATCTAGTAATTAATAATATAGATATTATATGATTATTATCGATAGATAAATTGCTTGATGTCTGCACAACTAATTTTTCTTTATCGATAAGATTAACGTAATTAATTATTAGAAAATAATGGATGAATTATCTTTGAAAATGTTATTAGGAAGAGATAGCATCCTTAAGTAATCAAATTTGAAATGGTAATAATGTAATAAATAAATAAATTTATTTACAGTTTATATTTAATTTTAAATCAAATTTAGGATGTATTATAATGAAATTGAGAGAATATTATAGTCACATTAAATTGGAGATTAAAACACAAACTTTGTTAATTTAAAAATATATTATTTGATTAGATGGGAGCGGTTATTAACAATATATAACTCATTTAAAATTATTAAAGATAACGCGAAAGTTTAATACAGTACATTGCTTTTGCTTGTCGACTTTTGCTTGAATTTATGCCTTCATAAACTGTCGAGTGGATAAAACAATTATACTTAGTTGCGGGTTCGCAGTTGACCACGTGAGTTTTCCATGTGTTTAACGCCTAAATATGGACCAGTTTTCCATAGAAAGTTTTCCCGGGAAGCATATCCCTAACTGTGGTGTTGCCTTATTCTATAAGTCCAATCCAATATTCTTCATATACTGTATATAGAAATGAAATTCATGTTAAATTATACACTATACATAAAAATTGTATAATTGTTCATTGTAATACTTCATTACAATGAACTCATTTTTATTTTTATTTTTTTAAATTTCAAAAAATCAATCAAACTTTTAATATAAAAAAACAATAAAATAAATAAAATGTGTGTTAATTATTATACAGCACAATACCAGATTGCTGATTTTCTCATTCGTCAAAACGTAGAAATAAATTTGGATTTAATTAATCTGTGATGATTTTTAATATGCAGGCTTTGTTTATATATACTAGTTGCCGTGTGCCCGATCGAAAATCGTTAATAATTCGTTAACAATAACATCTAGAAGTCATGAGGTTCTGTTTGACACATCATTTGTTGAATTTGATCAATAGAAAGTGTGAACTAGGTGACTTTGTTCGCTTTTAAATATATGGATTACGTAAAAACTATCGTTTTATTAAATATTCAAACAGATATTGGGAGATTCTTTGTATCAGTTTTAGTGCAATATATATCAGGTATCTTTATATTCAATATTCTCGAGGATATAAATGATTTTTAAACGTATTCGTTAGGCATTTCTCTTGGAATCTCTATATAACTTGCAAGATATGAGACAAACGTTAATAATAGCTTATTCTGTGTATAATGTTAAAAAACATATCCCTATTTAATTGTACATAATAATAATAATAATAATAATAATCACAAAAGAATAATTGAGAACAAAATTATGAAATGACATTACATGCCAGAATTAAGAACAATGACGTAAATTTTTGATTTAAAATAAAAGAACGAAGATTTTATTTATCATATTATTTTTTCAACAATGTGACACACTAAAATAACAAAGATATAGCCGACAATTGATAGAAAAGGTAACTTCACAGTATTAAAAAAAAAAAAATATGATAAACTTACGTAAATATTTATAATGAATTTAATAAAGAGAATAACGTGACATAATAATATGTTAATAATGTAGGTGAATGTAAATATTCAAATCTATGTCGAATAGAAAAGAAAATTTATAGAATTAAAATATAGTTTGTAAATAAATATATTAATCTTTCTTTAGAAAATCGTGAATGTTTAAATGTGTTGGACTCATATATAATTTATAATTTTGGAAATTTATTTTATGAATGAGAAAATCACAAAAAATATACAGTATATGTAATAGTGATCAAATTTGGTACTTGAATTAATCTATGATACTTTAATTAAAACATTTCTGCTATTGCTTTTTACTCTTTCCGCCCTGTGAGCACTAAGAGAGCTATTCTTTTAGTCCCGTAGTGGGTTTGTCAGGCCCACAATTGAGCGGTCGAATGGCGAGGAACTGGACCCGACCACCCATAAAAAATTCCTAAAATTTTTCTACTCCCGGATTCGAATCTGGGTCCCCAGAGCGGTAGACTTTGCAATCTGCCGGCATTCTGCTATGTTTTAAAGCAGTTTTGCTGAGTTCTACGTCTTTAAATACTGACCTCGTTGTTAACATTATTAATTTTATTCATTAAATAATTAAAAAATAAATAATTTTTACTGTAAACATTTTTATAATTTAATTTTTCCGGATACATCAGAAAAGAGAGTTTTTGATACTTTCAACAATCAATCAGATGAAGTAGGCCGCTCGCTTAGTTCATCTGTCAGAATAATATGATTGTTAATATTTATAAAAACATGTTAAAAAAAACATAAAAACATATGTAAATATTGAACTTTAATGCTAAATTATTAATAACGAATCTCATTTATTTTTTATTTAAATGTTTTTTTGTGTGTGTGTGTGAAACACAATTATAAATTGAGTTACAAGCTTTTAATCAGTGTAGAAATATAAGAATATTTTAATTTAGTCTAATAATTGATTCATAGTGTAAATAAAACGTACGAAATAATTAATTCTATTAAAAACTAACACACCATGAACTGTTTATCGGAAATGTTTAAATTATTTATAATTTGTAATTAGAATTCAAAGAGAAGAAGAATGCAGAAGAGAAATTATAAAATAAAAATTTAGTCACGAAACAATCAAGGTAATAAAATTTTTTATTTGTTGTTAAAAGGGGAATTGGGAGATTTTTAAATTCAGCAAATAAATATATTGATTTACATATTTTATAGATAAATGTATACAATACATGCAATAATTAATTATATAAATCAGCATTCCTAAGTGCTGATTAATTAACTATCAAATAACCAGTTTCTTGTTTGAAAATTTTGATTAGCTTCTATTTTGTGTATTAGCTCATATCTTATTATATATTAACACAGATTTTAATTAAATCTTCCCTTATATAGAATTATGTGAATCGACTTGGTCTTCTAGTTTCAAGTTTTTTAATGTTTTCTTTCGTAAGTTACTTTAAAATAAATTTTAAAAAGTTTTAAAATTTACAATATTTTTGATATTGTTATAAGTATCAAATATACAAAGAAGTAGAATATCAGAGATTGAAATAAAATATATAAATAAAAAATACAGCTTAAATACAGTATATTAAAATACTGAAATGATAGATCACGAGTCTCAAGTATTCCTGTAAAAAATGGTATATATGCAAATTATAAAGTTATATGTATATATTTAATAACATCGAACCTATACTCGAGAACTGCGATGTAGCCTTTCTGTATTTTAATACACTTGAAGCTTACTTTTCCTTTATAAATTTGAACCAAATGGATGACAGATCTTACCAAACGTGAAGGTCGTTCGTGTTCACTTCTTGTAAGATTTATATAAAACTGTAGTAGTTAAATGTATATTATATGAAAATATTTGGGAAAATAGTGAGAAGTTTAATGCATTATTACATTTCGAAATCAATTTCTTATATTACGGGTATTTAAATCAAAATATTTATATATATTTAAGAAGAATTTAATGATTTGTTATAGTACAATATTATTTTTAAAAAATCAGTAGATGTATTAAAATGTCCAGGATTAAAATACATTATCATTATTTGCAACTATTATCAATCCAATTCTGGATGTAAGCCAAGTTTACTCCACCCCTTTCTGTCTTCAGTGTTAGTTTTATTTCTTTTGTGTTAAAAGATTATTCAAAATTATTAGAATATACTGTAGTTTAATCCTTTTCATTCAAAAAGAAAATGAAAAGGATTAAAATATATTAATTTATTATTATTATTTATTTAATAATATTAATTCATTCCGTAAGTTTAAACGAAATATACATACTTAAAAAAATTAATAATTATAGGCTTTTTTGAAATCCGTATTTAATTTTCAATCAATAATTTAGTTATCTGAACGAACAGCAAATGAATTTGATCAATATAAAAATAATTATTGGAAAAACTTCAAGTTAATATTCCATATTAACTTGAAGTTTACTAAATTTATATATTAAATTTCCACATATGTTTGATTATATATTGTAAAACCTGTCTAAAACGGACCTGAAAAAAACAGAAAATTGCTAAAACGGAAAAATAATTCTGTACTGTACCTTGTAATTCCAGTACGGGTTTTATTGTATTCCAATTCTAAGTATTATAGAAATTAACAATCTTTATCAACAACCTGCTATTGAAAAAAAACCTGAAAATAAAAATGTTAATTCTTAAAAATTTCAAGAAAATTTTTCATTAGTTTTTCCTTTATAGAATAGCTCATATTTCGCTATTTAATCCATGAAGCTCTGTATCACAAGCATTAAATTTCTTCGTTAAAATTTCATAAATAAAAATTAACTATTGCTATGGGTAAAAACTAAATAAATAAATATAAAGAAAAAGTAAGAAAATAAACTGAACTGGCTTTAGGAATGTTTGAGGCCGATTTATTAAGACAAATAATGATATCAGATAATACGGAACAGAGTAAATTAATTAATAATTACAACTATTAATTATTTAAAATTTATTAAAAATTCGATAAGCCTTTAAAGAGATATTTCCGACAGTTTCTATATTAGAATGCCTGTCTTTAAGTTATCGTCATAGAAAGGAAGAGGTCGTGAATCATGAGCGGTAATATATAATTTTACACTATGAATACAGCATGGTTTTGCAAACAGCATGTGTTATTTACAAAAAAGAGAAATTCGATAGAGTAAAAATTACTATAATATATCAAAATTAGATTGATAGCCATTGAAAGAAATATTTTAAAATTATGTCAGAAAAAATCTGACATATTTTAAAATATTTCCTGCAGTCGTTATCCATCTTATTAAAAAATTGTTATTCTATTCCTTCATACAAACATTCTTAAATCATCATTTTATTTCTTGTGAACTGGTAAATTTATTTATAAACACTCTTGAACTAAATAACTATTAAATATTTAAAAAATATAAGAAAATATCGATGTTAATTATTGTTTATACGAAAAGGGGAAATGGAAATGAAAATAAAATGAATATTTTTTATTCAAGGTTTAAAAAGAATAAATAATTTCGATTACTGGTTTTAACCGCTTAATATTCACAAACCATGTAAAAATGCATAAACTATATTATAAACTAGAATTGTATAAATCATACTGTAGAAGTTAAAGGCACTGAAAGCCACTGTAGAAATTATTATGCAGTCGAACCCCTAATAACGGCCATCTCTAAACAGCGGCCATTTTTCTCGGAAAAATGTTTATCTAAACAGTGGGCATTATTCAGATGTTTAACTGTACTAATAATATGTTTTAATCTATTATTGATACTGTATTTTCCGGCGTATAAGAGGATCCCCGACTTTTGAGAAGATTTTCCTGGGTTAAAAAGTCGTCTTATACGCCGTAAAATACGGTAATTAATATGATTTAATCTAAAATTATTATTATTAGTGATTTATATATCATATTTTTAATGTGCAATTAAAATTATTAAATAAAGAGTGGGGAAATTCGATCAGCCCATATCTAAAAAGATTGCAGCTCGGGCACCATCTGTTCTATGTGTTGATCTGTAGCGGAAGACACCTTTAACACTTGCAAAAATTTAGAAAATAATAAATTATAAGACTAGTGGAACAAACATTTTATGTTTAGTAAACTTTTACTGTAAGAAAACACAATCAAAACAGTTCTAATTTCCAACATGGCATTTCGGGGTAAGTCCGATCACAACCGATCAGAATTGCAGAGGAGAATATTGTGACAAAAAAATTTTGTGATGACGACGAATATATTAATATTGAATGCCAATACATAAAACATTTGTATCCAATAAATGCTATACAATAAAGAAGAATAGAGTATAGAAGAATAAGCTACACACTCCAAATATGGCGTCCCACGTTGGACGCCATATTTGGAGTGTATAGCTTATTGCTGATCTTTATCAAAACTTTCGGTTCTTTTGTTAAAAGAAGACATAATTAGGCTAAAGATTTCGAGCCTTTTGTGTTCCTAGAAAGCGGAGAAAATAATATTAATACCCTGTCAACTGCGAAAGAATTTTAAAATTTTAAATAAAAGAATAATTGAATATGTGAATAAATTCTTAAATATTTTTAAAATAAATTTTAGAGACGTAATTTAGCCTACTAATTATTGTATTTCATGTGGATTTCAGATTTCCGTTATAATGTGATTTTAATATATGGTTATAATAAAGTTTTTTTTAAACTTAAATATGAATAAATTACTAATTTTTATGATATATAAACATTATTTAGTCTGCTGAAGAGTAGAATAAACATTAGGATAGTGAAGAATAAAAAAACTTAAAATGGGATGATCGTATAAAGTTCCATCAGTGACCGAGTTTATCCACTCGGTCACTGATGGAACCATTTAACACTGGTGAAGTTTTCTGGATTTCCTTCACGCGTGCAACACCTACATAGGGTCCAATTTCCCATAAAAAAAACCTTCTTTCTTAGCAGATCATCCATGTGTTACGTTGCCTTATTCCATCAATCCGATTCAACATTGTATATTCTTTATAGAGTTTCAATTATGTTTAAATTATAAATCATTGTTAATATTTATTTATTTGTTTTTGTTTAATCAAAAATAATTAATAAAAATAAAATATAAGTGAAATTTAGAAAACAAATTTGTTTATAATAGCTATGTCTGAACAATTTTTATTAGTAAATTTTAGAAATTTTAATTTTCAAAAACAACTCGAAAAAAGTGGATCTAAGATTATAGTTTATAAAATTTTTTGTGATAAATTTACCACAAAATAAAGATTTGAGAGAAAATTCTTTTCGTACATAGAAGACATTAATAAATAACGAGAGGCTATACATTATTACAATATATTTACATCTACAGTAATCAAAAATAATAAATAATGAATAGCAAGGAAAAAAAATTACATGAGATTAACATCTCAATATATTACAGGAGAACCTGAAATTTTATGGTTAATTTTCCTAACATAAATATTTCCTAATAGACGTGCATTCTAGATCAGTGAAAAGCGATTTTTCTGGGATGCAGGCCGCAACTGAACTTCAAAGGCTTCCGGCGGTCCGCATGCATTGTTTTTTCTTACGGAGTTGCAGGATTTAGGCGTGTTGAGTTATGAATATACTCCATAAATCGCCAGTACACTAGGTACTAAAATAATGTATGTACAGTACAGGGCTGCAGAGAAAGGGAAAATGACGATTTTTCTACGGACTGGAGAAAAGTTAGGGACCCGTAGTGATTCCTACCACAAAAAAATTATTTTTAATAACAGAAAACAAAACCTATTCTTTTATTAACAAAGAAACGTTCTGCATATAGTATTTCATTTATTCAAAATACAAAAGGGACTTGCAAAGAGGCTCGAATATCGGGCCTCAAACAGCTCTCGACGGTCCTGTATATACAAACTAGTAGTATATTAATTTATTCTCATCTTTTTTACTGGTTAAGTTTAGTTTGAATGTTGTTCGTCACGAATATCAGCTTAATTATTGATCGGATTGCATAATGGCACGAGAAAGAAAACAAGAAAATAAAAATTGCGTTGCCAAAGCCATGAAGCTTCATACTAGGATCTCGCTCCCCGAGTTGCTTATGACTGTGCTAAATCCATGTTGATTACAAAAGGATCATAAAATCTTAAAAGTGTAAGTTTTTGTATATGCAAAGACAACAAACCATTGCTTAATTCTCCAGTTAGATTTGAAGTTTTATAATTATCGATGAAATTTTGTCATATTTTCTGATGATTTTTATTTGTCTTCCGGAAAAAAACGTAAGAGTAAATTATACTATAGACCTACTATTATATTAGAATAGAAAACTGTAATAAGAAACGAATATAAAACTGGAGAAAACGTAATGTATTTATAATTACTTTGTCATTGCAAAACATTTGTATATTAAAACTCTATAACCAGCCACGGTTTCAATCATTCACTCAGGAATACAATTTGTAACCAATTGTTTCTCGAGATCGACTATATAGAGAACAACTCTGGATAGTTGATTTCTATATCAATTTAGTAATTTATCATTTTTTATTTTCACTGTCAGTTCATGCTTCATCCTTTTCTGAGGTAAAAATTACTGAATTTTAGGAATTTTACATCAATTTTACATTCTTCACTATATGTATCGCCTATTACAGACTGTTTTTAATAATCTTCAATTTGCAAGGTTATTATATTTGAACAGCTATATTTTAATGAACAGAAACTTTTTCATAGCCTTTAATGATAATTTTGCAATAAAGAAATAATTCCTTTCTTTGGATTCGGAATGCTTATGATATAATCGCGCACTTAAGCTTTCCCGCTATAACGAAGGTGCGAATCTCAAATTTACATGAAATATGAAACAATCATATATAAGATACAAAAATTTTAATTAACTTTGAAAAGAAAAATTTTTGCATCGTTGATATTGTTCAAATAAAATGTTCTTATTATAATACAGATAGTACTAGCTATATACAGTAGTAGGAATGGGCGAATACTCCGATACTACGAATACCTCCAATACCGCACCATAGTAACCGCAGATCCAAAAGTACCCAAAGGAAGCTAATTGAAATATATATATATATTATATATATAGATGAATAATTAATAAGTACCTTTTGTTAGTTAACACGGCGATTGTATCGAGAGTGGTCCGATAAACCATATTTGCCATCTTAAATGTTTTTAAAAACAACGTTTTGAAGTTCGAACAAATAAATATTTGATTTTTTGTGTCAATGGTATCCTCTTGTACAGTATCCTCCACTGTGTATAGGATTTTTTCGGCACTTCTGATTTAATTTGTGATAAGAAAATAAGCAAATTAGATTCAGAAAATTTTTGAATTCTTGTTTCCTTAAATAAAATTCTGCATTAGGTGAGAATGAGAACAATTATTTGTTAATTTATTGAAGTTACTTATGAAGTACCAAAAAAGATACTTTAAAACTTAAAGACAAAATTTTCAAGTTTTATTTCTTTAAATTTGATAATTCTTTTTTATTTTTTGTTTTACTTTATTAATTTACTAGCAGGCACGCGGAGCAGTTGCACTATATACAGTACTGCGCGGTACACGCTATAGTCTGAATTAAATTTCTTTTATATTTCAATGTAGGTTATATTCGTTTTCGTTACAGTTAAATAATTATAAGGATTTTTAGGAATCTACAGGAATCAAAATATGGGATCGTCCATAAGATATGCAACGCTATTTTTATACTTTTCAAATACCATTCCATCCCCATAACGGGTTAACGGATAAAGCACTGACATAAATAGTACGTTTCGCTATGCAATTCTTTTGAAAAAAAAATCATTCAGATACTTGAGGATTGAGATCCTACCATTACGTAACGTTTTTGTAAATATCCCAGTGGGGATATTTACAAAGGCATCGTAACGGTTATTTGAATCCATTATCCATATCTACGTTACGTAAGTTATGGATATATTTTTGTGTGAAGAATACATATAAAAATTTAATGTCTATATTCTTTAGTCCTAATTATTAAAACTTCAATACCTACAATACATTTTGCATTAGACATGTATGCACTGTACGTATAGATGTAATATAGTGATTTAATAACATAATACGGTTGAAATAAAATTTTATAAATTTATAAGTTCTTAAAAAACTGCTACACGTGTATTCACAGGTTTCTCCTTTTAACTATCTCAGAGAAACAAATTTTTATGCTACTTTATAATTAACATACTTAATTCCAGTACAATAAAGTGATGTGGATAAAAACCACTGAACATTGGTTGTTGGGCGTGGGTTCACACCTGATTAACGGGATGGTCACGTAGAGTTTACTGGGTTTATCTTCACATATCTAACACCAAAATAAGGACCATTTTCTCATAGAAAGTCCATCCGGGAGAAACCTCTCTTGGCAGATCGCTCATATGTTGCATTATGATAGTTCATCAAACAAAACTACAGTAAAAAGAAATTTCAAAATATAGGAATACAAACACTACAGACTTTTTAACAATTCATAATTAAAATCATTGCTATTCTATGTGAAATTTGTGGTGTTATGTAGAGTCTAGTTGATAAGATTAGAGTAGATTATCCCAGTGAGGGATGCCGCATTCAGGTAATCTATTCTAATCTAATCTAGGCTTAAAGCCCGCGCTAGCATTTATGTTTATAAAACAAAGAATAATTTGAAATTAATTGTTAATTGGTTATGTGCGAGACGGCTACTTGGGATAAAAATTTTACATATTTTTTTAATAATTGCAGCCCGACATTGTGGTGATGTCACAATAAAACAATTGCTCGTATTGCTTTTAGTATATTGTGTCAGCCTGCCTAGTTAATATTTGAATTCGAGTAAAATGATATTTGTCCATTCTAGTATACAGAGAAGTTTAAATGTGTCGTAGAAAAGCGCCTTATGCAGATAACGAATTTGTAAAGCTTTAGTGTTGTCATGTTTGACTATAAACATCATATTTGCCAGATCCATCAAGCATATCAGAATCTAACATTGTTATTTCCTTGTTACGTTGGTAAACTGAATGTTAGTCAAATGTAATTCAAATTCGTTTATACTTAAAATGTTTATAAAATTCCTCGCATTATATAGCATCGAAAAAAGGAAAAAAACTGCCAAACGCTGTCAAGCACAATTTTATTACAAGATAAGATATAAAGACAAAGTACATCACTAACTAATTATGTACTTTTATCTCTTAGTAAATTCTTTTCGTAATGTACAAATGTCCCATCACTTTTGTGAGACACTGTATATTAATATTTCTTTATATCAAGCATTTTGATACATATCGTTTCAAGCAAAAGAACTTGTTCTCCTGTCAATCTTTCTTTATTAAAATGTCTGCATTAACCCAGTACTTGTCATGAAGTTATGTGATTCCAACCACTTGTAACATTTCATATGCTCCAGAGTTAAGCGATGAGTCTTAGAACAATGTAGTTCACGATGTTACAGTATTCGATCTTCAGTCACAAGGATTTATCACTGACAAATTCGCTTACAGCAGATTTATATGGATCTTCGCTGTCACAATGTGCTATTTTATTTTGGTAACGCACGGGATATTCTTTTTTTTATTAAACTCCCTGCATAACCAGCTAAAAAGCACTTTGCATTACTCAGCATAGTTGCCATCAAACTGCGATTTTATTAAAATAAATTTTTGCCTGCTTTTTACTAAGAAGTTATGCAAAAAGGAAACGAAGGCACTGTGCACTTGCAATCATGTGAGATTGTCAAACGACGCTTCTCTATCACGTCACAGACATGGCGAAGGGGCGGAGCAGATAATATTTTAACTAAGTGACATGATAATTTCTTAGCCAAAAGTATGGGTAGTTATGAATGATTAATGTAAATAAATACATTGCATTATTATACTATTCACTATGCTTGTGCCTAAATTTAATATTGCACATTGCAGTGATATTACAGAAACAAAGTTTATTTGAATATATATTACAGCTTACATTTACAATAATTTATTTCATTAAAAACAATAATAATAATAAATTAATTATATTAGCAATAAAAATATATCTTAATTCTAAAATGACTATTTTCACTATAATTTTCTCACGGTTTCATCAAACAATTTGTAATTTTTGTGCATTATTAAAGATTCTTAATGGAATGGCTTGACAAAGTGTTCTCTAAAAATGTATAATATTGTATAATGATAAATTATTTCGTATATATTAGACCACCCAATTACTTTATAAAAAAATTACTATTAAAGAAAATCTTTTATAAACTAATGATGATCTAAACAGTGGCGACTGTACGGGTGCTGTTGCAGTTTAAATAATAAAATTCATAAATGAATGTAAAATATAGAATTTCATAGTGAAAATAATCAATGCGCGCATTAATAGTCAGAATTATCCCTAGGTATCCGAAAATTAACCTAATTATTCTCCATCCCACATATATCAATCAAAAGAAGATACTGTTGTATAAATTTCATACATTAGAATAAAACATTTTATAATTTATCATAACTACATAATATTATATTAAATTGAATAATATAATAAAATTAGAACGTTTCTAAATACTCTTCAATCGCTGATGTGCTATTATTAATGATATTTTGAAATATATAACATGTATATAATAGCTGATGTAATTATTGCATTTTGAAATTTAATCTCATTGCATATCATTATCAATTAAAATTGTAATTTGCAAATTATCAAATTCATTCTATAACATATTTAATACTTATACATAATAAACTTTTTCTTCTAACAGCGTATAGAAATTTAAAAATCAATACATACGTGTAATGAGATATAATTTTTATGACATGATTTCTTTGAGAATTTGATTAATAATTAGAATTATAAATAAAAATTTAAATAATATATTTCATAGAAACACTTCTAAAATGAATACATAAATAAAATATTGAATTACTGGAATGAAAATTGATGTATCAGGCCTAAACAATTGAAGTAACCAACAATAGTTAATTATTAATACATCTGAGAATTTATTTATTTATTTATTTTTATTTTACACAATGCAAAGAAATTTGTTGAATAGCAAATATATCTATTAAATTTTCCAAGAAATGTTTTTAAACAGTATGAAATTTAAAGTTGTCCAAAAACTATAACATACTATAACTATAAGTATAATAATGTTAATAGTATGTTATTAATATTATCTTATTAATATAATATTATACAAATCATTTTACAAAAACTTCATCGAATATCTAATTAAATATCAAATTACTGTAAATCTTGAAAAAGGAGAAAAAATTGAAAAATAATCTTCAAAAGAAAAGGTTTTGGTTTTTATTTGTTTACAGCAACACGACATTTGGGGATCTGCCGAGGAGATTGCCTCTCGGGAGGTCTTTTATGGGAAACTGGCTCATATTAGGTGTTGAATTGTATTGTATTTAGATGTTATTAACGTGAAGAAAATATGGAAAACGCCACGTGGCTGGTGAACTCACGACCAATTGGAATTACCAGTGTTCAGTGGTTTTATCCACTCGGCCATGGTGGATCTAAAAAAGGAGAGAGGAAGCTGAACAATTAGTAAATGTGATTACTTTTTATTTTTAATTAGTTAATAAATAAATGATTTCGGCAATTTTCTTCCCTATCTTTACATAAGAGGACTTTTTTCCATGTTTATTTCGAGTTCGGTCAGGCTCACAATAGGGCGCGGGTAGTTAGGGACGGACTCATAAAAAATTTTGTGGAGTTGATCGCTTGGATTCGATCGAGTGTCCTCAGGACGGGTGTGGGATAACGCCTTAATCGCCACAGCCTTCCAGCGTCGAATTTCAACAATTTATCTAATATATGTGTATAAACTATAATAATTGAGATAATTATAGAAAAATTTATTAATATATCTGCTAAATTTTGTAACATTGGAGTTTTAAAAATAGAATAATACAGAACGTCCTATGCTTTTTCGATAGTACTATTATATATGCTTGCTTTATCCAGTTTGTGGAGAATGAGATAAAGGCCCATTTAGAATACAACTTGATATAAAAAATTTGAAATTTTTAAGCATGTTTTTAAAAATTATATCTCGTTACACGCCGAACAATAGATTCGAACATCGCAAAATAAATACTGAAAATAAATCAATGTATTGTACTGTACAACTTAATAGATTTAAGTAAAAATATTTTTCATTTTTAAATCACGTTCTCGTTTGAAACAATAGCAAATTTTTACTTAATACATAGAATAAAAAAAGAAAATGATGTTAAATGCGGAAGATGAAAATAGATTTTTTCGTGGAAGGAAGATTAACCCTACTTGACAGCACTAAAATAAAATAAAAGTAAACTCTAGAAGCAAGTTTTAAATAACAAATAATAAATCTTTAAAGTATTTCACTATATATATTTAATGCTATTGTAACTAGTAGATTATTTTAAAATACAAATATACCCAGGTTATCTGAATGAACGGATAAACAATTAAAACTTTTTAAATATATTTTTCATTCTGTCCTTTCTGTGCAACTCAGGGTTTTTGACATGATTATCACAAGTTGGTCAGGTTTGCAATGGCGCAGTCATGTGAAGAACACTGCACAACGCATTCAAATTAAATTGTAGCCATGAAAATTTCTGAGACGATAAGCTGGTACCTTAAAGTCAATGCATACAGGCAGCAAAATTGAACCGACAATGAGCAACGACGAAATTATCAAAGATGACTCGTGAAACCAGTTGTTGATGTTCATTATCGACTCAATTTTGTCACTCATCTGCATGGACCTTTAGAATGTAACCAATTTCAATAGAATGGGACGCCTCGGCTTTCTATCCACTTTGAAATTGATTGCAGAAGTGATTAGTTGTATTCCGAATAATGACCTGTGTACAATGAACAATTTGCAGGATTATTAGATTCAATACGAAAATTTTAAATATGATGTCTAAACTTGAAAAGGAGTAAAGAATTTTAGTTTATCTTAATTGGATTTTTAAATACAAACACTTTTCCCCATATTTCCAGAATGTTAAAGGCCTGATATTCTCAAAAAATTCACATTAAAAACATTTTTAAAGACAGATTTTATAATTTTGAACAAATCTACATCTTAAAACATTAACTCATAACAGGAGAAATTTTTAAAATAAATTTTTAATATAGCTTTGGAAAATCAGATATAAACTTAGGTTGTTAACTCGCTAAACTAAAATAAAATAAAATAAAATAAATCAAATAATAATATAAGATGGTTAAATTACTATTGTAAGTACAGTGTTTTACAGACTTTATAAGCACATTGCCAAAAATATTCGATTCCAAAATTCAATGATTTTAAATTTTGAATTTCAGAACAATAATTGGAGAATATGTATTAATTAAATATTGAAAACATCAATATATTCTCTTCACTTCACTTCATTCTTCAATAAAGAGAAAATGTTTTCACTAGAGACTGTTTGTTCCTATTCCTGTAGGACGGGAAGTGAACACATTGCTTCTTCTAAATTGTGAATATTATATATATATATATGTTTATTGTCCTTGGCCTTTTCATTAAATATTTTTTTGTATTAATTATAATATTTTTAGAAAATGTTTTATTTACGACAGTAGCGTATCCGAGATTTTGAAAATATGGGTGCTACTCAAGGCAGATTTAATGGGGAATCAAGGCAGTATACCCTGTCATTTTTCGGAAAATTTTACTCAATTTCCTTAGTTACCTAATATTATCTAATTGAAGTCATGCGATATGCTTTATTTCATTTATTTTTATTTTGAAGTAACAAAATTGATTGCTTTGGTATCAAAGGATGCTGCAGCACCATAGACACCTAGATAAGTCCGATTTACGATATATAACTGAAACGGCCTAAAATTGAAACAAAAAGACGATTGTGAGAGGTCGAAAATTCTTTCAGTTGAATTATTAGATAATTCATATGTTTTCTTTCTTTAATTTTAATGTTTTTTTCCTGTTTTCTGTTATCTTTTTTCTAACCAAAATACCAAAGATTCTCTCGAATCATTTGTCCATAACTATGTATTTTGACAACAAAGTTTTAATATAAGAACAAAGTAAAAAGACAAAAAAAACACTTTCGAAATAATTGCGATGTGATAAATAACATTAAATAAAATTTTGAAATCAGATTTAAGAAAATAACATTACTTGCCAAAATAGAAAATTATATCGTTGTAAAATAAATAAATACATTTAGTACGGTGAATGTAAAAAAGTATATATATATATATATCTTTTGTAACTAAGTTTCTTCTGAGATTAAAAAAGATATTTAGAAGAAAATTTGATGACATAACAAAAGATTGGTAAAGGAAATTCCTGGAAACGAACAATTACTCGTGACTCTTCGTAGAAAAGAAATCAGAGAGGCGCAACGAAAACATCTTCACCGGTTTAGGGAATTGTAGACTCGACAATTTGTACTTCCTGTGAACTTAATTGTTTCGGAAATTTTGTTAGTATCCTAGCGTTCAGAAATAATAGTAGCACAGTGAATGTATAACAAAAATACAGAGTGACTTTTCTTATGTCACTTATATATTTTAGATCGTTATAAACACCTATTTACTCTTTCTTTAAAGTCACGAATAAAGGATGTAAGAACGTGATTCATTTTGAAATTTTACGAATATTTATCCATGTTTTGTCAAATTAGACTCGTTCTAATACATAAAAAAGTTTTAAATAAAAATTATTTTAAATTTGTAGATCATTTTCATCATTTTTTTATTATACGAAGAAGGTTGTTCGTTTGTTTGATATAACAATTACAATGCATTTTTCTAACAAGAAATTACTATTGCAAAGTGTTTTCAGCTAACTTTTTTACTTAAAAGATCAAATTTATTTAGAGAAAATGATAAAACAATGTAATTTACACAAAAAGATTTAAATTTTTTTGAAAGATTCTTTATTTATTTGAAGGAAGGTCAAAACTCTTATCGAAGAGTTAGAACTTCATTACTAATTTAAAATTTTTATTATTAAATTGTTATACTAAATCTTTTACTTATTGTTTAGAATAATATTTGAGTGCTATTTTATTGAATCAATTTAACTTTATAATTTTTAATTACTGACAGCCGGATGACAGAGGAAGCGAAGATGTTGGTCTATCGCTCTCTGGTTTGGGGATCGAGTTCGGGTGAGCAACAATAATTTTTTATGGGCAGTCTGTCCAGGATATATTGGATATATTGGGGGCATCATTCGAGCCACTATTGTGGGCCTGGCCGAACCCACAATAAGTATGGTAAAAAGGCTTTTTAGTGCCTAGAGTCATTCATCATTCTTATAATCTTGTTTTCCATACAAACTATAAATTATCATTTAGTTTTTATACTCTTCGTTGTTATTTTCAACAATTAATTACTTCTTTAATTTATTTAATTTGTTTATATTTAAAAAAATAACTGTTTCAGATTGTTTTATAATTTAGTAACATCATAAATACTTTCGAGACTCGTTAATAATAAGTTAATTATAGAACGGGCATAAATTCCGTTCATTGTTCTCTATTTTCCGCTTGAATATTTTATATGAAATTAATAGTTTCTAATAATATAATAATTACGTCTAATAAAATACATTATGAATATAATAAGATATAAATAATGAGTTACTCTAGATATCACCAAAAAAAAAAAAAAAAATCTGATCATCCAAAGCTATATTATAAAAATAAACAGTAATAATTATAATTAGTCTTAAATAACAATAATTTTGAATGAGATATAAATCAAAACTATTAAATTACATTTAGATAATTTACATATAAATATATCGCCATACAATAATAATTTTCAGATTCAATTATATTGTTAGTTATTTTAATGATTAAAAAAATGAAAAATTTATTTATTTATGCTGTCTGTCTGTTGGCTAATGTTTGAGAAACTAGAAAAACTAGAAAATTAAATTTTTCAGTTTATTATTATGTAGTTTCCTTTATACTAGATTCAAGCTTTCATTTATTGATTTAGCTAGTATTATTTGCTAAGATTTGTAAAGTAGAACACCGTCTGTAATTTAATATTTTAAATGTATTTGGTCATGGTCTTGATCTCCTGTTCAGCCAACCAGCTTAGCTGAGGAGGGAGATGCATTCCAAGTCCACATTGTACAGTAATATCGTATAAAGTGTTACGAAGATCTTATACGTCTGATGTCTGTTTTATACACGATCGAGTATATTTAAAATTCTAAACTTTCTAAAAAACCAGGCTTAATTTATTTCAAAGTTGAGAAAGTTCTCTCATGTTAATTACTGTATGATTTGTCTTATCTTTCTTCTTAACTTCTTATGTATCTAACAATAAAATTCTATTTAACTAGACTATTTTTGTTGCGTTTGTAGTTTTATAAAATATGAAATCTTTGACTGTTTAGCAATAATTTTTATTTAAATTATAACTTTTACGTTTTCAATATAATTCCAGTATAAAAACTTGTCTTTCTTTTGAAATATAAATTCTCAGTAATATATTTATTGATATATTTAATAAAATAGAATAAAAAATAATTTACTTTTTCAATTTATAATTATTTAAGTGCAATGAAAAAATTCTGATTGTAATCATCGATGCATAACAAAGACATCTGTACTTATCAAACAAAATTACAATAATCAAATTGCAAAAAATTGTACATGTGTTGAAAACATAATCTATATTCGATAATACGAAATATACACGAACAATGAGTAATAATAAACTTTTTGGTAATATTAAAAGAAAAAAAATCAAAGTGAAACAACTCGTGGAAAAAATGCAGTCTACTAAAGCAACCCTTTTTTTTCTTGATCAATCTTTTGTTGTGTGCATTGGACACAACAATTCGTCCTTCAAGATAATACTTTCTTTCTTCTTTTGTTTTTATCAATTTATTTAACTTAAATTTAAACAAAAAGTTGTTTGACAAACCGTATCCAACAGACTTAATACTCGATTTATGCTTGTTTTTCTTTTTTTCGTTTTTAAATCATTCTAAATAAATAATTACTTGTAGCCGCGACTCAGTAGTCATTTCGTTTGATTCTTTATTGTTATTTTATAGTCGTTTGATGCTTTATATCTGTCAAAACAGCGCAGCGGCTTCTCAGATTGCAACTTAAAATCAAATACATTATAACCTTATAGGCCTCTATCTCTTTAGATATGCTTTTTATTGTTGAACGACTTACGTATCATGAAAGCTTAAGTTAAAAATCTAATAAATTTTCATATATATTTTTGTAATTAATTTTTATTTAAAATCTAATGGAAAAGCTCTACTAAATCCAGTTTTAATGAATTTAATACTATATTACTTATAGACTATACATACATCTTGCATATTATAAAATTCATCTTAAAATTGACAAGGTTATGCTGTGTCAAAGTCAAAATTGCTTTTACTCATATCAACAATAAATCGAACGGCATAACGGCAGTGAGAAACAAATTTCTGTTTAGTTTTGATCAATGATCTATTAATTTATGTTTACCGTCCTTAAAAATCTGATTAGTATAGTCATTGACTTGGCACATTCAGCAAGGTGATTGACAGTAATAGATTATTCTCAATTATCTTTTCTGGTATAATATACATAATTAGAACCTTCTATCTCTGTTGATTAAGTTTAATTACAAAAATTATGACTTTATGATTGACTATGGGCAATCAGTCGCTATTAAGATTGCTAGACACTATCTGATTATAATGTATTGGGAGTAGTCTTATTAACCGAAAAAACTTTGGTTGGCAGCAGACAAAATTGAAAAGGAAAGAGAGGCAGGGTTGAAAAATGCTTGTTTAATGCAATAGGGAGTGTTTCGACTACTAACATTTCTTACAACATAATGGAATGATAAGAATAGTCAGTTATTGAATACGCCATTAAGTGTTATCGCTGGGAAATTCCCTTTATCTGAAAAAAATAACAGAATTGCTTATTTTATAATAAAATTGTAAATTGGACGATTATTGACATTCCATATTTGTATCCTCGGTAATATTTACGATTAAAATAAAATATTTTTAGCTATATTACGTATATTATAAATTTAAGTACCAGTTACTGAAACATAAAATTAATTTAAAATATCCTGTTGGATATAGAAAAAGAAAAATATCATAAATTGAGTTATTAATATTAAATGAATTTTGAATAACAAAAAGTGTATTTCACAATAATTTGCATAATTATAATCCATTTAAAGTATAAATAATTGCAATCAACATGTTACATATTTAACTATAAATAATCTAATAGCCTGAAAATCTACTAATGTCGTCTTAAAAACAACTGTTTAAATTAAATCTCACTTTATAAATTATTTTTTTCTCCAAAAGCACTAAGAAGACTTTTTCCCATACTAGGCCGACAATGGGTTTGACCACACCCAGAATGGGGCGGCTGGATGATGAGCGATGGGTTTCAGCATATCCGGATTAAATCATTCATGAAATTTTCTAAGGATTCAGTTCGAACTCGAATCCGGATCCTTACAGCAGCGGGTTGACTTCTTTACCGTCTTGGCATGGTATTTATTATTATTCATTCCTCATTCAAACTGCCTGACTTGGACTTTAAATCGTTCAACATAATATAGAACATAAGGAATTAAACATTGCCAAGAAAATAATTCAGTACGCCGTGTTAGATTCGAACGCGTATCTTCTTATCATCAGAAAGGCGGTTGGGTCACTTGGAATCAAATAACTTTCCATCATAACAATATTACAGTGCTGAGTTCTGTTTAAACTTATCGATCTTCTACTCGATAAATTTCATTGACAATCGATGTCTCAATCAATTGATACTGCTAAGAAAATAATGCAACCTGAGTAGCTATAGAAAGAAATATTAATATAGACCTATAATCAGATATGTAATCAAAGTTTAAAGTTAATAAATTTGGATTTGATTTATAAGATAATCCTTTAAAATAAAGATCAGTAGAACATATAATCTTTAAATTTATTAATAGTCATTTATTTTTATTTAAACAAATTTATTGAATAAATACGAACTTTTGCAGAACTTACTATAAATAAATCTGATTTTTAAAGTATCTTTTACTTTAAGAATATTAAAAATATATATATATATATAGATTTATAAATCTTAATATTGTATTTATTTCATTAACTACACAATATCTAACATGTGTTATATAAGATAACCATTAAATAAATAATCAGTTTGAATTTTTATTTATTTGAACAGTTAATAAAAATTGATAAATATAACTTTTTGCATTTGTAAATTAGTTTATGATTATACAAGTGAATAACGTTTTACTTTCTCTCCTAGATTTTAATTCATAGATTTTTTTTTACACTTGGAATAACCCTTAAAGAATCACATGTTAAGGATTCCCTTAAAGATAACCCTTAAAGACATTTACTCACATGTTAGGGATCCTAACAAAAATAGAACACCGTTAACATAATCTCGATTTTATCATTATGACATTTACAAACGAGCTTAATAAATTCTTGCATTTTTAATGCATTTCCTATTTGATGAATGGTCCTGATATCATCTGGATTTTTCTTTTGAGAGCTGAGAAAGAAGAGATGATATCATGAAATCTTAACCGACAGTTTAACTGGAAAACGTGCCTGAAGCAATTATTATTGTAAATATAAACAATCATTTGATTAGTGATAAATTAAGGTTACTAAGTTCCTAAGAAATTGTTAGAGTTAATCAGTTTCTTGAAATATATATACTTTAATAAGCTATGAAATAATAAAATAAAAATGTTAGCTTGTTAATCATATAAGAATATAGTTTTACTTATAATCTTGTTGAGAAAACTAAAAAATATAAAAGTATGATGCATAGTAACATTAAATGTAGTGATAAATTAGTTTAGATAAAGCATGATTCACGAATTACTCTAGAATAATCTAATGTACTTTTCAAAACAATAAATTTACGAATAAAAATTAATAAAAACTGAATTGTATCTAACATGGTTATATTTCTCGTAAATAGACTTGGGTGAGCCACTTCAATTTACTGAATTATGGTCATTATTCGCTCATAAACAAAGCAAATGATTTCTTTACAATCCAATTATGTATTTTTCCCTTCTATAAAATATAGATAATAATTTCTAATATATTTCTGACTAACAGTATTATTTTGTTCCTTTGTGTTATTGAATTACAAACGCATATTTCACGTTTATAACTAAAGTTTTAGTATCTTACATTATTTTAAACACGTCAGGTTAAAATAAAAATTTTCAAAGAACACCGACTCACACCTATAATTTACGTATTGTTTAGATCCGTAGGTGTTGATGACAAATGATCTTCAAATTTAATTGAATTAAAAAGATTTATTTTTGAATGGAAGCAATTATGCATATCTGTCATGTATCCGGTTGAGTGGAATGTTGTCTCATATCATATTTAGAAGTGAAATCATAGAATTGTATTTCAGAAGTGACATCGTAAACGTGATGATATTGCGAATGATGTCATTACAGTGTTTTCTTTAAACATTATCAAATTTTCATTGTGTCTAAGCTTTAGCTTTCACCTTATATCCATTTAACGTGGAAAATCCATGATAATTTGAAATTTTAAGAGGTGGGATTTTATATTAAATCGAGTCTTTTAATAATGCACTTTATTCTCTAATAGGGTGTAATCTTGTACTTAATATTAGTTAAGCTTCTTGTTCTGACAAATAAATTGTAAATTAAATTTTAAATCTTTACACTTACAGAAGTCTTATAAGTTACTTTCAACTTTAAAATTTTTATTGTTCAATAAATATTTTCGAAGAAGTTATCGAGATTTTTAACAATTTTTATTATGAAATTTCGAATTGTATACTGTTTATATTATGAAAACTTTAAATTTTCATGGCCAAATTAATAATTATTATTTAATAGATATTAAAATATGAAATATAAACTGTTTTATACGCATAAATAATTTATATAAAATCCGGTTTTGATTATTTTATTTGTTTAATTATTTTGGAATAAATTAATAAGATACTGATAAATTTATTATTAGAATTAATGGCATTTTATAAAAGCACCAGGAGTTAACAAGTTTTGATGATAAATAACAATCATTGGATGACATTTATTTCTTAATAAAGATATAAATAGTGTTACAACGGCTTTCATTTACAAGTTTAAACAGTACTAAATATCACGGTAGAAAAGAGAATATTATCAGTTGAATGTTTGTTTTATTGGCAAAGAATGTATCTTTTGATGACAACCGTAGCACATTAATCATTTCAAACTGCATTAAATTAAATACTTTTTAACAAGAGTAACCTTAATTATTATTTGAATATCAATAAGATAATTAAATTTATGCAAATCCCGTTCGCTACGTAATTATTTTATATTTTAATTTGACGGATTATTGTTATAAAATAAATCATTGGAATTTTCTTTCATCGCTTGAGAGTTTTATTGCATAAAATGTTTCGTGTTTTGTATTTCTTCTTTGATAGCCGGACATGCCTCTTCGTCGGTCCACTTTTGGGCCACACCTTACACAATCCAATACTAATTTACTCTTTACATACCACCATAATAAAAAACACCCACATTCCAAAGCCGACAATTTACGATTCAGGATTCGAGAGAACTATAGACATTTCGTGTTCACCCTATGACGTCACATTGTATATCATAGGTCGATATAATAAAATTTCTTCAATTCATAACATATATAATAACACCTACCGAGATTTAAATCAGATCTATAATCAGTTTATTTCATTTTTTCGTTTTTTGCATCGCTGTTGAATTAGCCATCTTGCATAAAGGCCTGATCCATACTATTGTTAGCCAAGGGTCGCACCCGTGTATAATTTTGCTCATATCTAATAACGTATGCAACTAGGTATGATGCCAGAGGGAAGGGTGGTTAGTGCCACCGTCAGTAGTATCATTGTTCATACTTTCTCTGTGATGGATCGTGGTAATACAAAAGTTCCACCCACAACAACAAAATAATCACTGTCATCCTTGAAGTGCATCTTTTGTCTGAAGACATAAATCCAAAACACCTCCTTCCCTTAAATCATTTGCGTAAAGAACCAAGAGTTACATCTCGAGATTAATGTGCATAACATTATACTGAATGTAACACCGAATGGTTGTTCTTCGGAAAATATAGTGTTTGGGTGCATCCGGAAAAAGGCAACTATCCCGATCTGAAATTATTTTTAATATAAAACTTTATTAAGTTTAAAATTTTCGCTTAATATCATGTAAAAATTTTTATAAAAAAGATGAAATGTATCATTATCCGAAACTTAAAAATCCAGGTGTGCTTTTGCACCTGTGATCAAGTAGATCTTTCATCTCAGCCATATGATAGCTGGATGTCAACAGTTGTTAAAGTCACCGTTAATAGCTGACAGTCTGCCTCCGACAGAAACTTCCTGTTTGTAGTAAGTTAAATTTGCCTTCGAGTGCGATATAACGCTCAGATTCTTCGCTCGAATAAAAAAATGCATTGTTTCGATAGGAAAAAAAAAAATTTAAAATTACACTATCGTTGAATAAATCATGCGGTCGAAATAATTTTCTACGATAGATTGATGTCAATTATGAAGATGTTTACATTTCGTCGTAGTCATGAACCGAACAGTTTTGCTTCGTTGATCAGAAATGAATACAACCGGAAAGAGATCAGTGACCGTCTATTATAACAGACTATATTCAGGTAGCTAGTTAATAGGGATTTCTAACGAACACGAGAAACAATTTGTCAAACGTTAAATTGGAAAGTTAGTGAACAATTTACATTGGTCTATCACGCATGGCTCGCAGCCAGTTGTTGTAACTGTATCGTGACAAGGGGACTACGATAGCTTATTTCCTCCTTCCATTAGCTGCACTTCAGATGTAAACTTGCAGATCTTCTATCTGTTTAACTATTCGAACGATGAAAAACAGCTCGTTTAACGAAGATTTATCTTCAAAGCTTGACGTTTATAATATAAAATGTTACTTTATTGTGCGGTAATAGTACTTATGCTATATGGAACTTGATCCTAAAAATAATGTGATGTATATTGAGTATTTAAATCCTATAAAATGATTTTTAAATAAATATATTTGTGAATTTAAAATATGCATATGCGTAAAACGATTCATCGTATCTTTAGAATAAAATAATTTATAAATTTTCTTAAGTATATAATAGATAACATGTGCTTATAAGCATATATTATCTCGGTATCTGTGTTAAATGAATTATACAGGATAGAGGTTAAAATTCATATTTTAAACTTAAACTAGCTTCATTGTTTTAAGTCATCCCTATCCATATATTAAAAACGTTAATTGTTGCAGTCTTATTTATGTGAGACCTCGTAGCATCCATTGCAGATTCCAAACACACGTAGTGTCATCCATTCTTGTTGTTGGAAGCTACTGAAGGAGATGTCTCTATAATTATCGCAAAGCGTAGAGTATGCTAAGATAGGAGGATGGAAAGTGGCTCGACAACTGAATATTAAGTGGAGAAAAGGTCCAGGTTGGTCATCCAAATTATATAGAAGCAATGAATATTTATAAGTTGACCTTTAATCAAAAACGAACCTCTTCTCCATTTATAAAGATGAAAAAGAAATATTTGAAGCGTTAAACCTCATATTTTTAGATCCACTTTAAAGTTTGGATGATTCCTATTTAAAAAAGCGCTATTTAACGTTTACTTTATGAATTTAAATTTAAATAACCCTAATAATGAGTGAAATTAACATACCGTAGTGTAAAACAAGAGAATGTTCGTGATTTCTTTTTTTTTACATATAAAATTATAATGTTTCATTCTTCACACGAAAATTTCCTCCTCTTTTCACTGCATTAATTAAATTAACAACAATATACACAGAAATATTCTTTTATATAACATTTTCCTTTAATATTAATCATTTATTTTTAAATTAAAATTCATAAAACATTCTATTTTGTTGAGAAAATTTTCCGTTTTTTCAGTTTTAATTTCCTCATTCATATAATTAGAAGTGTTAATTATTTATAAAAAGCTATTTTAAGTGAGAACAATTCTTAAGAAATGGCGCCATTCGATTCTCTGAGATGAAATAAAGAATAATTAGGATCTATGAATATTTCAAGAGATAAAATAAACTGTGTTTTAAGTCGATGAAAAAAACTATTGTCCTGACAGAATAATTAAAGATTAATTGAAAACATTTTTTACTACCTGTTCACATTGTATGCATAATCTTTTTATGTGTAGGGCCTTGATTAGGCATTTTACAAGCAAATTTCCGCCTATTTAATGCTGCTGCTGCGTGAGATAAACAGCAGTATGTTAATCAGCGTCATAATTAATTCAATTGCAATCACATTCAAATGAATACATTTCTATTTTCCTCTTGTTCTTTTCCTCTAAGTTTCTTTCGGTCCTAATTAAATATGAATATTATAATTAGCTTCTTTTTTATTGTCTTTTTGAAAATTTTAAAAATTTAACTCGTCACGTTCCACCTTTTCTTTGCTTTCGTTTATATTTAATTCTTATGAAAATATTTTGACGTATTGTTACGTCAAAATCTCAAAAATTTCTGCAAGATTAAATTAAACATAACAGTTATTTTCAATCAAAATATTTTTGTCTATTAAATATCCTTGAACTAAATGTTTGAATCGTGTGTAGGTTTTTTTGTAAACATGTAAATTGTTTTTTAACGACAATGATTCATGTAGGTCATAAAATTATCTATTTGTTTTTGATTTCCGCGATATATTTTTGTAATATATACATCAGCAACTGGTTTTATAGACTATATTAATATAACTTCGGAATAGATTATAAGTCTCTTACTGTAAACATCAAAACAATTTTAGTATGAAATTTTGTTTGAGTAAAATATTTCTTTAATATAATGCAATGCCTTGATTCTGAATGTCTTATTTTCTTATATCCAGTAATTTCTGATAATATTAATTTAAAAACAGTTATTTAAACGTTAATAGATCTCTTGGGTTAAGATATAAATTCGATTTATTTCAACGCGAACTGTTAAATCTGCAAAACAACTTCATACAATAAAAAAAAACTGTACCTCGAAATTGATTTTAAATTGAGTTCTTTTTCTGAACAATTTCTTTTATCGTAATTATGACAATAACTGGATATAGACGTGTACGGTTTTTTTATATTTAAATTATTGAAAAATGGATAATAATATAATATAAAGTGAATAGCTCTAAAATAGGGAAGATATCTAAACAAGTAGTAAGTAGTTGAAGAGAAGAGCTGATACGCGAGTAATTGGACTATTCAAGATGATAACTCTCTTTAGAAGAGAGCCCGACTGAATATGTTCGGCGGACGAAAATTCTTCCAGAAAATGGCAGTATCATTTGGAGAGAATACTCAACGGGGCAATCAGAGAGATCATTACTAGAACTGTTAAATGTCAGCAATATTCCAGTTGCAGATTTTAAACTTAGCGGCCTTGAGTAGAGTACAAATCACCGCCTTGTATTGCGGTACGCCCACAGAGCTGCAGTAGCCTCTTATTTCGTCCCATCATTCCTGCTAAGTCTTCTAGCGTCAACGACCCCGTCTCACCTCCAGCTCCTCAGTTTCAACACTGGTGCCGTTTCCGTATGGTCACGTATACCCATTAGTCACCTATTGTGCAGTTATGCTGTGTTTTAGGTTGGGTGAAAAACGATTGCGTTTAATTAGACAGAATTATTAGGTGTAGGCTTTAACTGAATTCGCACTTTGTCCACACCCGGTTAAAGCGTATTCTATAGATTCGCTTAATAGTCGTTTTTGATCCGCAATGGCGAGGTTCTTCGAAATTTTTGATAGAAGCATTTTTCACGTCTACCTTAGTGATATTTCATTGTTATTTTCTGATAGAATTTAACACACCCTTTCACTTAACAATAGGATGTTTGCATATTGTCTGAGCACGAATTAATATGTCTTGTCACTATGAAATATTCTCATCAATTCTAACTAGATCTGGTAATTTGCTATGGATACTCACAATTGCTTATCGGAATCATCGAAATTTTAATTTTCTTATACTCGTGACTTTCTTAAAATATTAATAAAGTAAAATTTACTATTTTTTCAAACTTATTATAGTCGATGTTAACCATTCAGACTCTTAACATATTCTTGTTCGTGATAAATATTTAATGAAGTGCAAGGAAACTTCCAAGCATTATATGCATACATCTAAATAGCATTTTTCATTTCTTTTAGTTAATGAATCGTGTATTATATGCAAGCTATTTATTCTACAGTATAAGTATAATAGAGATATTTATCCCGATAATAAAGATTGTTTTTTATGTATAAATGAAAAACTTCAAAATCCTCATGAATTTTTTTTCTATCGAAATTTATGATAAGGTGTTGGTTGTTAGGTAAGATTCTTTGTTACTCAATTTGACATAAATGCTTAGCTATTAAGTGTTGTGAAGTCATATTTGTCACAGTAGGAGATTTTATATTTACATCTAAGTGTTACTAAACACAAAATTCTGTTATGATAGCAATATCTTAAATAACATATAATTGTTTATTCGATAACATATTTCTTGAGAAGTCTGGGATAAATTAAAGAAAATTTTTTAATATTTTCGAGCATCTTTATTAGTTAATTCGTTCTATGAATAAACAATTTTTTTCTATTAATTTCAATTGGTATTTGACTATTTTAAATTATTCTTGCAAAAAAAGGAAATTATCATAATTTACGTAACTTACAAACAATTGATGATAATTTAAATATTTTTTTCAGATTTAAATATCTCGAATAGAATGCATTGTTTTTGAAAATAATTTAAACATTCTGATAAAGTCGGTAACGCAATTTAAACTTTTTGAATACATATTTTTGTTTAGAATTTGTAAAATATGAAATTCTACTTGTTATCACGATAGAACAGACCGGCATTAATTAAAGTTTTTGTGAAAACAGCGTTTATATTTTTCTAACCGGATGCAAACAGTGCTTGTTATCTGTGATTCTCAAGATACGAGTTACAATGCCGAAGGCTTATCTAGTGGGCAGTCTATCACTTCCTAGTACCATCTGCACACGCTGGATGTGTCATTTGTGCAAAGTATGATGAGAGAATGGCTAGATCACATGTCAGACACACAGCTATATTTTGAAGATTGGTATGAAGGATAAACGTTGCTGTAGACTATCAGAAGCCACTGTACGCCAGTAAAACGTAACTAACTGTTATCTTATCCTGCAAAAGAATTGCTTACATTATGTATGAGTAGAGTTTATTTTTGTCAAAAATTTCGTTACTAGAGGCAAGACTTTCGTTACTGGTTAATTTTTCAGAAATTCCCATCCTATTTTATGGTACAAGATTTTGTATTCTATGCTAAAAGTTTTTAAAACCCTTTATCGCCATAATTAAAATTGATAAAATTTTACCCACAATTAATTTAGTTCACAATAGCTATTCAGATAAATTATTTATTATTCTACAACGTATTTTCACTTTTATAAATCCATCTAATATGATTCATTAAGATAAATCGCTTCTAAAATAATTTCTTCAGTTGACATTATCCAGGTAATTGGAATTCGTCAGAAACATTGTAAAACAAATGTGGGGTGTATCATAAGTGGGGTTAAAATGTAAATGATAGTGAAGAAACAAAGAAATGAAAATTAACGAGGCCAAATAAAAGAAATGACCGTCGAGAGACAACTCCATAAAAATTGATTGCAGAATACTTAATAAAGAAGTTGCACTCGTTTAACTCCAATATAAATTAAGTGATCGAAGTTTATATTAACTGTAGTTGTTTAAACGTTTTCAGCTAATTAATGAGATAGAAGGGAGTCGAAAGTTTTAGGTTATTAAACTTCCACTCACATTAAATAATTTACGATCCGAATGTTGGGCAGGTAAAAGAGGTTTGGTTTTAAAGTGGAGGACCATAAATGGTTGTCAAATTTATTGCATATTGATCATAATCTTACCCATTTCCTACTTATCAGATAAATAACTCATCCTCGACGTCTTTATTTAACTCCATTTTATTATTATTTATAATCATAATTTTACAACGTATTATTCGCTCATAAAGTAAAATTCTATAAAACTTTATTCTACACGAAATCAGATTACGATCTGTTTAATTATAGATAAAAGTATTTAAATTAAATTTATTTAATTTGAAATAATACTATCATTAAATTTATTATGCTATTAAACTTGAATTCTGTTATATCCTATAGTTTTTAATGATTATATATGTTTTTTTAAGCATATAATAATGACATAACCAACTTCATTCATAAGCGTTAATGATGTGACATTCTTAGCGCTAACTACGAGTATATACGCTGGATCTATCATTTACGTAAAGGATAATGCCTAAAATATAGTCGAACACAACTACATTTAAGTAGTCTATAAGGGTAGTTCCTATTTATCAGAAGCCATCGTCTGCTAATACATTTAGACTTGAAAATAATAATAAATATTTGTTATTAAGTAGCAATGTATATCCGGAAGAAAATGTTGGTTAAAAAACCTTTTGGTTTATGAAACATGTCAAAATATTACAAGATATTTTGACATTTTTTAAAAAATTTTAGCAAACAGTAAAGATCCTGCAATTCATTCAAGATCCTGAAGATCCTGAATTGGATTCTTATATTCTTATCAAGTCTAAAGATTCACAATGTCATCGTAAATCCTTTATTTAACTTTTCATATGTTTCGGCCTTTTTAAAAAGGCCTAAATATGTAAAAAAAAAAAAAACCGAAACATATTAAATAAAGGATTTACGATGCCATTGTGAATCTTTAGACTTGATAAGAATATAAGAATCCAACTTGCAGGATCGCTTTTACAGTTTTCTAATTAGGAATTTTCATCTAAATTTCTGAAGAATTAGAATTTTAATTATGAATTATAATAAATAAGATTAAAAAATGAATTATAATATACTATATATATATATAATATTACGAGACACGAATGAACTATCGTGTTGCTAATTAATAATTTTTAAAAAAATATAAACTTAATAAGAACTTTGAATAACCGAGCAAAGAATTTTCATTACAGCTTCAAATTTCGAGTTACTTACTTAACAATCTGACGTTGGTGTCAGGAGCTAATTAATGGTTCTTTAACATTTAGAACCAAAGTAATTGTGTAATGAATGGTGTCTCCTAATTAAATTATTTTTATAATGATGTTACATTCGGAATTTAAATTATACGTAGAAATTTAACCCGAAGTAAAATTTTATATACTCATTAGTTCAAGCTTTTAATGGGCAATGATTGAAATCTTCATTTAATGAATATTGAATCATATTATACCAAAAAATTATTATAATTTAACGATGAGTAGATGATAAATAATAGGGATAAGAAATTATTTTGAATTAATTCAAATCTTTTAAAACCTTTAAAATTAAAAATTAATCAGATTTTATGTTTTTGTTTGATTAGAGCTTTCTAAAATTATGTAAATATATAAAAACCATTCGAAATTTCAATATAAAATGATAAATTTTCTACTTCTTCACACATTAAAATTCTTATTCAAGATAATTTTATTATATTTTAAATTTAGCGTAATATTTTAAATATTTATGTTGGTTTTTTAAACGATGGAATTCATATCCAATCAATATTTATTTTCTTTGTAATAAAATTCCTATCTTTAATCTGATACTTTAAGTTCTTGATATCCTTGAAATTAATATCTCGTAAAAAAATATTTTATGGGAATCTGTTTTGATCTAGAATCGTTTTTGATATTATCAGCAATAAAGCAAAGACATTTGTTAAATTATTCGAGTTTAAAAATAAAATTACATAAAGTAAGCATGTCACAACTAAACATATGCAAAATTCAGGAATTTAGAATATGTAAAAGTTTAATTATAACAATCTGATCTGAGTTATTAAGTTATTTCTCTTGTTAAAATTCAATTATAGCTAATCACTGTACATAATTAAGCACATAACTGTAAATTATAAACTTAAATATTTTCTTTCTAGTAAAATATAATTCCTATACTGTAAATAAAAGAAAATTACAAATACAAATATTTATAATTGAGTAACGAGTTAAAACTGAATACAGACAAACCTGTGAATAACGGCTACTGATGGGAACATAAGAAAAAGGGGGCTATTGTCTAGAGATGGCCGCTATTGGAGGTTTGACTGTACTTGGTTAAATTATTTTTGTTGCTGTCTTGAGGCTATTTAATTTCATCGAAAACAATACATTTATATTGTAAGTTACATAACAGTTAAGAAATAAAAATTTCTTGTGTTTTTTTTTTTTTTTAACTGTAATTAAAATAAAAATGTGTGCTATACTCTTGTAAAGTTTCCTTTACATTCGTGACAAGTATTTTCTTTTTTTCTCTTTGTTTTTGTGGTCTCGCGAAAATTTAAATAGGATTTTTCGTAGGCGGTGTCATTTCCGGTTTACACCAAACACTTTTTATTTTATTCTAGACAAAACAATTGTGTTGATTAATTTCTGATTAATTGAAATTCTTCGTATAGTGAGAACTTGATAATCTACTTGAATTACTTAGAAATGAATAAAGAAATTAATTCAAACTATGCCTGATGGAAGCAGCAATTATCCTAATAAATGATTAATTTTAACGTATTTGTTATTTTTAATTTTAGAAATTCTCAACGTTATTGTCTTTTATTAAAGAATTTAATTAATTAATCATAAAAGCATTATTTTTTAATTAATTTATTAATTTCTCTCATATGTAAATAGTAATAAACAAAATCTCTTAATAAACAAAAATTACGAATTTAATCATTTTAATAAATTAATTATGAAATTCAAGGAATTAAATATTTACTAAAATTAATTAACTTTTTAATTCTCTAAACATTAATATGCTTAATTATTGCGTTTAATAAAATATTTTTAATTATATACATTTAATATTAACATTTTAAAATGTATTTATAATATATTTAGAGTATTTAAAATAATATATTTTAAAAATTTTAATTTCAAATAATAATTTTTGTGCTCGTATTTTACTTTAAAGATAATGGGATTTTCATACATTCGAAAGAAAAAGAGAAAAAATCTAATTAATGGAAATTTATTACAGTATTAATTTTTGAATAAAGAATTCAGATTTTAAAAGAGAATTTCAATCTTTTGCTTTGTTCATTTACCAAGCGACGATGAATTCTTCTGTAGCTGGGAGGGATCCGGGTTCGATTCTCTTTCTCCATGGATATTTCTGAGATAAACAGCCATAAATTACAAAAAGCCTGTAAAAAAATACTAATCTACTACAAAGATTAATTCAAGCTAGAAAATTCATTATGCATATATAATGGTGTAATGTATTAACATACTATTCTTATCTAACAAATAACATGAGAAAAATGTAGAAAACATCAACAGAAATTCTTACTACAGATTTACTTTTATTATTTAAATTATGTTAATTTTATTCGGTAAAAAAAAAATAATAATAATTAAAATAAGTTTATCTCAAAACTATTTTTATTCCTTAGTTTTAATATAATTATGAATAATTTTTATTATATTAAATAAAAATCATAACTCCCACAGTTTTTCAAAAAATAAATTACTGTTTTATAAATTGAATGTTCATTTTTGTAGCATAAAATATTAAAATGATGTTTCATAATACTGTCATTTATTAATTCTTTTTCATAGAACAGTTTACATTTATATAACTATTTTTCTATAAAACATATTTACACATAAAGTAAACAAAATGCAGCTTAGGGCTTCGAGTTATGAATCTGTAGCTCAGGGCCTCACATTTTTACATGTATCATTATTTGGTAGATGGGAAGGGCCTATTATATGTTATAGCTTAGGGTCACAACGAGTCCAAGTCCAACCCTGATAAAACAATTATATAAAAAAATATAAAATATGTAACTACTTGAGAATGGCATTTCCTTAAAAGTAAATCGCAATTCATTCATAAAGTAAAATATTTATTAACCGTATATTTAACTATTAATCAGAGTTATAATTAAATACATCTTCGTAACATTTTAAAATAATCCATTATATCAAGATGACGATTTTTCATTTAATTTTTACTTCTTAACTAAATGCTATTCATGCTACGATACGGAATTATGTAAATTTGCTTTGTACATTCTTCTTTTAAAAATAGTAAAAAGATTTAATGAAACATTTCATGTAGTCATATTCAGTAAATGATGTGATCATATTCCAGACACAATCTTAAATTCGCACATAAAAATACAAACAAGTACAGAGACCTTGGCATTTAAAATTCTCTTTAAGACAAAAATAATATTTATTAAAGGGAAATCCCCACAGCAGTAAGAGATAAAACAGAATTTATTTGTATTCACCAATTACTTAAATTACAACCTAAATATTAATTTTTATACACATATAGAATTAACGAGTAAAAATTTAATTATAAATCAATATAGATTTTTATCGGTAATTTTTATAGATTTTTCGGATTAATTTACTTTATGTAGAGAGTAGGCCTATATAATATAACTCTATTATTTATGTAAATGGTTTCATACGAATCATTTATAAACTAAAAGACATTAGATGATGATAATAATAATATAGCATAATGATATGATAGTATAATGACACGATAACACGAAATCTTATTCTCTTATTTTATTTATTTTTATAACTAGGTTTTAAACGCTTGATTATCTTTAAGGATTTTAAATTAAAATATAAATTCAAAATTTATAAAATCTTCAAATATTTTTATAAAAGTTTAGTTGTCCTTTTGTTCCAAAACCACAAAATTTCTCTAGTAGAAACGATAACGTAATTTATTAATTAAATTCCTTAGATAAGTTGTATTAAGTTGATTGTAATTAGACCAGTCATTTTATAGTTCATATATTGTTTAAATAAATTAAATATTATGACAATGTATATTAGTTATTAAAAGTGTATGTCTTTAATTATGAAGTAATACATTTTATAGTATTTGTAGTTCATTCGTTAGCATACTGGTAATACGGTTTAAAGAGTTTTAGTGAATAATTACAGGTATTAATTTAATTTATATAAAATAAGATTAATTTTATTGATTTAATTTATTAACAGAACTTTAAAAAAGACAATAATAAATCAATAAGAAAATAATGATAATATTTCTTTATTAAAATAAAATAAACTGAATTTCATAATTAAAATTTTATATTTAAATATTTAATTTAATTAGAAAGTTTATAAAAAACATTTAATATATTAAAATTTATTTTTATAAAGATTTAAACATTTAGTAGGCTATATAAAAAAGCATGTTAAAAGTTTGAATAAATCGACATTTATATTTATATAATTGTTTTCGTATAAAAATATATAATTAGTAGGTCCGTTGAAGAATTGCTTCATCAATCTACAGTATTATTGATATGTATTAGTAATTAATCAAGAGTGTGATTAAAAAAATACGAGAGAACAGCAGTTTTTATTGTGCAGTGAGTAGACATTAATTAACAATAATAGCCAGTTAGACTATATATATATAACTTAATTTTAAAAAAATAAATAGTAAAACATTTATTATTATATGCCTATATTGTTTTATTAGTCATCTGATATTTGTACTTGATGAACTTATAAACTATTTTTTTCCCTATGAATTTACAGCTTATACTGACTGTAATTAATGTTTATATTACTTTTCAGCGATTAGTGATTTAGCTAATTTTATTTTTATACATAATTAATTATAATTTATTGTAAGAAATCACGATAATTAATCATGACTACAGGCTATAACTTTAATAGCATGGTATATAATTCTTTTTAAAACTATCTTAGTTTTAAAATTTTAATCTTTAAAACATTTCTATTACAAATAAATGTTAATTATTTGTAATAGAATTGTTAATTATTTTTATTTTTATATATCTAAACTGCGGAGCACAATAAAAATATAGATTTATTTATAATTAAATATTTCTGATTAAAAAAAGAAAAATGCTTCTTTACTTTATTTTAAAGCTGTATTTAGAGCAATACATGCTATTAGATTTATAACAAGGCTTATATAGGATAATTAATTAAAAAATTATAATTTTTTTTGTAAAATTCAGGAAGATTTTAAAGTCTTTAAACACGTTTTCACTTAAATTTGATAATAAAATTTTACAAAAAATGTTTATGAGTTTAAAATAAAGTTATAAATAAGTAAATATAATGGATATAACATTATGACGAGTATATTTAATTATATTTTTATGTGTGCAACTTAATAACAACTTAATTATTAAGCTCATTTCTTCATTATAATTTACAAAATTATTATTAAATTTAAGAATTGCCTAAACTTTATGTTTTAATATCAAATACTACAGTTACACAAAAGTTTGTATAAATGTAATAACGCTAAAATAGATATCAGTTGGTCCAAAATTTGCATATTTGAACTTAATTGTATTTAATATACTTTTATATTATAACTGCAATTCTAACTTCTCATTAAAGATCAGTTCACATTCATCACTTTTTACTTAATTGTTTTTTTTTTAATTTATTTATAAGTGATGTATGATGACAGCAATGTATTTTCCAACATAAATAATAATACAACTTAGTGGAGAATATATTAAATTATAAAAAAAAAATATTGTAATTATTTATCAACATTTTTGATGTTTGTTGCATGATCAATTCGTAATGTAAAAGGTTAATCTGTCATGTTTCTCTGCGAAATTTTCCTTTCAAAATTTCTATGAACTAATTGGAATTTTTTTTATGAGAGTTGGTTGAAATTATTCAGATTAACGAAAATAGTAGAATATAATAAATCATAGCCAAATGCCTTTTAGATCTTGACAAAGAAGATAAGATCTGTGAAGTACTTGGTTTATAAAAAAAAAAAAAAAAAAAGACATTTTATGCACACAGTTACTTGATTGATGACTGAACTGTTTTGGAAAAATATTCAAGAAATGATTTATATTGGCAATTTGGATCTTGAGTATTCGATAACCATATTTTACATTATGAAAAGTCACATCGATATAAGTATTTTAATATCATCCGAATCATCAACCACTATAATCTTCTTTAGGTTTTTTAATCTGCAAGGAATTAATTAACTTTCTAAAGATAATAAAATTACATTCAACTTCCCACACTCGCATTCCGAAATCTATTACATCATTAAAAATAAATGATTTCCTAAAATGCATTTTCCATTTTTGGTAAAAGTCATTAAATGAAGAGTTCATCAGTTCTTCCGGATCCTAAATGGTCCACTAAATTAATTATCGTATTCTGAAGTTTTCAATAATCTAATCTTAATAAAGGCAGCAAAAAAGTGATGAAACAATATTAGATTAAAAAGCTTTAATATAACTAATTTAATTAATGACATTATAATTTTTCTTGATATTTTTTAATAGGGAACCCGATAAGTTAATATATAAGATAGAGTAATATCAAGTTTTTCAACCTGTACGCTTAATTAATAAAGAAAAACTAAATTTAATATCAAGTTTTTTAATTGGATAATTATTGTAAAATGGGAAGGACAATTTTGGAAAAAAATACGAAACAGTTTTATTTAAATTTAATTGAAATTGTATTCTAATTTATGTGATATTTTATGGCACGTCGAGTATTAGCCTAGAAATCATTGACCTAAGCAAATTGATTTTGTTGCCAAAAATTACATTTTAACTCGTTATTAAATATTTTATAAAAGAATAACGAATTTAATTACATTATTTTTCATATTTCGTAGTCTTAAACGTCAATATAAATCACTTTAAGTAATAATCTGATGAAGGGTTTTAATTATAAACAGTAAAAATGTAAATTAAATTCTAGATTTTTGTATGGTTAACTAACAGTCTTAATTGTCACGAAACTTATTAGTATTAAAGTTAGAAATAAGCAGATATTAAAAGGAAACTTTATTAGTCACCAACGACCTCGTTGATAGATAAGCTGCCCAGTCGTTAATTGGACATTTGGAAAGAAATAATAGACATTGCAGTTAATTACGTGCTCTATCCTAGTGGCCAAAATGACTGGTTCTAAAATTCCTGTAGTTACGGTTATAATTAGGGAGATGCAGAAACAAATAAAAAATATATATATAACCTGGATTATCAATGCGAATAGCATACAAAGTTAAAGAGTCATTGCCCTTTGGTTGTATACCTTTTTATCTAAACCCGGATTAGGCTGTAGTCCATCAGAAACACTTTATTATACTAGGTTCTGAAATCATTTTGCTAAGAATGGCATAAAGCTCGATAACTTTCCGTTGTTTTAGTATCGCTAAATAGGACACGATTAAACTTCTTATCATAAAGACGTATTATTTTTAAACAAATAATCAAATCTATTTTATACTCGCACTCCCATTTTATTTTAGCAAACGTAAAATTTCCTTATCTTTACCTAACTTCTTTTGAAAGTTACTCGATTACAAATTCAAAAATTAAGAAAAAAAATTCTATTAAAATTTTAATTATAAATAACTTAACCGTTTAAAGTTAAACGGTTAAAATTTGATATGAATATGTGTCTAGAGATGCATGCATATTTGTTTTTATTATAATATTACTTCGCCATTTCTCTATCTGATCTATTCATTGAGCATATAATCACTGATGTGATCAATCGTTCCTAAAATATTCGTTTGACAACGATGTACAGTACGTCCTGTTAATCATGTGTATAGATGCAGAAAGCCGCAACTAAACGTGAGAACGGCGTAAACAGTTCAATGTGGTTATTTAAATGATTGTAACCTCTCTACTGACGTCAGAGTTCGCTCACCTCAAACTGAAGAATATACTTTTTTCTCCATTAAAAAAAAAATATGTTGTATGGCTATAATATTTTTTTATTTTCTTAAATACGAATATATAATTAAATATATTGCTTTGAAATAAATTTATTTATTTATATTTTACTTTGTACTAATTTTAATTTAGTTAAAACAATTACAATGTAAACGGAAATAATAGAAAAATAATAAATAGGAAGATAAATTAAATTATATCGGAAACTTTGAAGAATTTAAATTTATAAATTCATTAAATATTGTAAAATCAAAAAAATATTTATAATATATAAAATAGAAAGATTTTTACCTATTAATGGAATGTTAGTCGTAACGTTGTATAAACGAAAGGAATCAAATAAGTATTAAGATGCGTGTTTCTGTATACTTTCGTGTCTGAAGTTGATCTCTCGATAGAAAGATAAGGCAGGTGTAGGTTTTGTAAGCTGATTTTAAATCACTTTGAGCCACGCAAGGTCTTCATAATATACTGCAGCTTGTACCAGAATAAACTTAAAACTTCATAACAGTCAAGGAATCTTGTTGTTGAATCTTTCAGAATTTCTAAAAAGTATTAAATAATAATAAATAACGTAGATAAGGCTTGCTTCAAATGTCGATGTGTTTACTACCATTGAACTATTTAGCAGAAAAAAAAATATGAAATTAGTATTACAAATATATATTAATTTTTCTAATTGATAAATGATTAATAGACCTATCTTGTATATTTTTAAAATTTTACACATTTTCATTTATTCATAAGTTTTTCCATAATTCAAAAGTAATTATATCGTTTGCAATATTATTTTTTAAAAAATTAATAATTATATATTAACATAACAAGTTTATTTTTAGATGATTTAATTGCCAAAATTAAGAACCTAGCAATTTAACATCACAAAAAAATCCACAGATATCTTCAAATATTCATTGATTTTTGTATCAAATATTTACCCGAGTAAGTATCTTCATTTTATTTTATAATATTCAATATTTAAAGAATTTTATATTCTTTTAAACATCATGCTGTAGTGCTTAATTACTCTTGTTTATTATTAAGAATAATAATGTATTTGTTTACTAAATTATACAGACTGTGATTTATTAATCGATGATATAGGCTATTAGTTTCTTCAAAGAAGGCGATTAATACACGAAAATAAATAAATTATGAGAAAGTCAAATCGAGAAAATTCAGTATAAATTTATAAAGCAAAAATACGATACTTTATGGAAAGATCTATGAAATTATACGAGGAAGAAGTAAGCAATTTGATTTATGCTATCGGTTAATCAGAGATTCGAACATTTACGAATATTAAAAAGTTTTATATGTAAGATGTATTCTATTAATTATGATGATTATTGTGTAAAAGTGAAAAATACATCAAAGGGATGGAATCGCGTGAAAAGAAGTAATTAAAAAGTGATTAGTCTCAGATCTATTCTCTTGCATAATTCAATAGATTTTTCAACGAAGACATAGAAATAAGCCTGAAGTAAAAAGAGGCCGGAGCCTTAGGCCTTTATGCAAAACCATATGCAATCTGTATTGTATCAAAAGAAGTTTTCTATTTTTATAATTGTAGTTAGCATAGCAAACTGTAATCGACTGTATTTGTTTTCTTTTTTTAAAAACCGTTTTCGACTTTTTAACCGTGGTTTCTCTTGATAAGGAAGTCTGATAAACTTTTAATAGTGCCTAAATTATAAGTTTGAATTGCACGCAAAATTATAAAATCATGTAGACTGTAATGATTTACTAAACAAAAATTATGATATACTATTTTAAAATATTTAAATGTATAAAATATGATATGCAGTTTCATCTTATCTCAGCCTTCAAAGGCCAACTGAAAACATATTAAATGATAAAGTGATGCCAAATGACTTCTATGAAGTCAGAAAGAAATTATTTAATGGTATTTTTCTATCATTAAAGAGTTGTTTATCTATAAATCGAGAGTGTTGATTATTTATGTTTGAAATAATAATTACAACGAATAACATGATGATTAGATATGTAATATATGATGTACTGTACATAAATTTACTTAAAAAACGTAAGTTTAATGACAAGAGTAAATTTCTCTGTTGTTAATTATACAGAATAAAAATATATTTATCCGAGATAAGTTACTTCCAAACAGATTATTTTACCTAGTAGAAATATTATAGATAAAAAGTTGATATACAATAATATTTTTCTCTGTAAATAAAAATTAATTATTATTATTATTTCTGATACCTTTATAATTAGTGATGATGGACTTTTGCGATGTTTATAGAAGTTCTCATTAAATATTATCGTAGTATTTATTTTAAAAAAGATTAATTGGTGTATTTAATCTTTCTTTGTAATTATTATCACCATTATCCGAAGCATTAAGAAAATCTAATTAGTCTATTTTACTGAACTGATAGCAGCGAATGTTGATCTCTGGCAAGATGAAACTTATCTAGTTGAGGTTTAAACTGTAATAAGTATTTTAAACTCACTTGTGAATCTGTTTTTGTAAATGATGGCAGTTACAAAAACAGATTAGATAGACTAAATGGATTTTTAAGAAGTTCTGAGTATGAAGGCAATAGCATGTTAAGATTGCCAATTAAGATTTATTTTAGAAAATATTAGTGGATAAATTGATACTTTCAAGCTTATTTTTAATCATATATATTAATTTTAATTCATTCTAATTCAATAATTCAATAAATTTATTTTTGAATTCTTTACATGCTGATGTAGGCCTATATTAATACTCTGTGATGATTAACTCAAATAAGCTTAAATACATAAAAATCTTTTATATTAAAATAATTCATTATAATTTTCATAATTTTATCAGGTAAATTATATTAAATATTCATAAAAGAAATAATTTTTCACATGTCATAAAATTTTTAAGTTATTTACAAACAATAATTACTCTATAAATTTTATTTAACATGTTTTAGTCTAAAAAAATTTGCATGAAATTAAATTAAATTAAAAGTCTATTACAATGCATAATTTACCTTATCTGTAAACGACATTTGTCATTGGGATATCAATAAGTTTATGGTCAACTAATCCATTTATATTCCTGCTGTTAACTAATCCATTTATTTATACCTACTTCTGAGGGGGGTAAAATTATTTGGCATGAAATTAGTTTGTTTGCGTGCGTAAAATGTTAAATTTTAAAACGAAAGCATCTTGTATGTCTTATTGACTTATTTCTTTAGGTTTCTTTACCTTTCGTACATAGATAAGAAGTCTATTTCTTTGTTTAGAATGTTAGAGTCCTGATAAATTATTTACGTTGGAATGTGATGTTTTCTTCACATAGTTATCTTAGATTTTATTTACACACTGCAGCAAGCTATTTACAAGATCTGACTACTAATTAATATCATTGACAATTTAGGAATTGAAAGATCTGTTTACTATCTGAAAGTATTTGGATGCTGTCATTCCCTCTCGGAAACTGTCAAGATAAAGATGATTTGGAAAAAATATCATGACTTGTCAAATACAGAAGTTAAATTACTGAAAATAAAAAACGAAAATGATCTGAAAAAAGTTGATTAAATGTGCAAATGTTTGGAGATGAATTTTATATGCAAAGTTGATAGGATTGATTGACATAATTAGTCACATTTATTTGTAATAAAGCTTAAAAGTGTTTATCTTCGTGTTAGAAAATGGGCTTTTCTTAGTCTGTGTTTCTATTATTATTAAATTTTAAATATCCAGCTGATAAAATTTAAACTATAATAGATTTAAAAATGGGTAGAATATAATTGAATTTACTTTAATAATTAATGAAAAATTTAAATTGTGTACAATTATCGAGATAATTTTGCTTAAATAAATCAAAGTCCCTATAAAAAGTAAATAGAAAATAAACGAAAATATTTTAATATTTTAAAAATGTGAGTGTAAGAAATTTATAATCATACATACATAACAACAGAGCTGTAGCTTATTCATAGTAATAATTAAAAAATTGAACATAACATATTAAAGAAATGTATAAAATGCATTTTAACTTATTATTATAATAAAAATAGTTAAAGTTTTAGAAAGTTTACTCGAATCGAGTATTTTAAATTTATTTATAAATAATCTTTATATTACGTATGGCTTTTGTTGTATTTTTTCCTGTATTTTTTAAATGATGAAGTCAACTATTAGTGTAAAATACTTCACACCTAGAAAAGAATTAAAATATTTCATAAGTACTATCAACTTACAGTCTATTTAAATATAGATCTATATATAGGCGAAAAAAATGTCTGGGAAGGAAAAATAACTGAATGCAATTTAGTTAAAGAATATAAGAGATATCTGATTATGATATCCAACAGAGAGGAAGTCTTTTTTTTATGTCTAGAACACGATTATTATCTATCTCCTACGTTTATTTCCTCTTTCTTGAGGCTGAATGAACGTGTTTATTTAAAACCGTTTATGAATATTTTTAAAAATGTCTTCTAGAACAAAATACATTAACAAACGATTTAGATTATTAGAAGAATCTTGAAAAAAATTAGAAAGTTATGTAAAAATTATGTACTTATTAATGTTTTAAATTAACTTTTCACGTGATAACTAATTTCTGATCATTATTATGCCTTTGTGTCCTTTTTAACTCTATTTAAAATTTATTTTGTATACTAGTACTTTCTATATATTAACAGGACTTATTATACTGGAAATTATGGGTGCAGATATTTAGTCTTACAGATCAAAAATAATGTTCTTTATTTAGTTCACCTGCATCCATAATTTCCAGTATAATAAGTCCTGTTAATATATAGAAAGTACTAGTATACAAAATAAATTTTAAATAATTTCTTATCAGTTTGTTTTCGCTTAAAAATTATTTAAAAGATGTAACAGAAGCAGTATTTATTTCATAAAAATACAATTTATTATTACTTCTTTGTTTTATTAATCAATCTATTAATATTAATTCATTATTTTCCATTTTTAGCTTAATTTTTAAGCAATTTTTAACAATACGAAGCAAAGAACAATGATATATTATTGTCACTTGTCTGTAACTCGAGTACGTTGGATTTATTTAGATGAAACGTGTGAACTAATAAATTCATATCAATTTATTAGGTCATACGTTACACCTAAATAAATCCAAATCTTTTTTCAATTATTACAAATATAAGACATATAAATATAATTCAAAGATAAATAAATAATGGTTAATAATATTTAGAATTCCAAAAATATAAAAAAACGAATATTTTTATTTTTTAATATATAGGCTACATTATATACGCATCTCTTTAGATTCTACAGAGCAGATTGCTATAATTATGTCAGAAATTGCATTCTAATTGATTTAATATTTATGAATGTAAATCGAAACAGATAATAAAACTTTATAATAAAAATACATTTTTTAACAGGGAAAATTATTTTTATCCCATTTAATTCATAAATATAACTACTATACACAATAAATTAAACGTGTTTGGTAACAGTGATCTTTTCACCAATTAATTAATTGCATTTACCGTAGATTTTATTTATAAAACAATAACATAAATTATAATTTTTTAGTTTAATTATTTAATTTGTTCTTTATAAAGAACTCACACATGAAAATAGTAACACTTAACTGAATTATTGTATGTAGGTTAATAAACAATCTATTAAAAACTTTAAAAAATTTATAAAACTTTTGTCTAAATTGAAAATATTCGTTATAGTTTCAGAATAGAAACTAATTTAAATTCATCAATTACTTTATAATACTTGAGTTATATAGCCTGTAGACTAAATCAAGATATAAGCCAATATAAATCCTACTTGTTTAAATTATTTTTCAAATATAAATGTACAGTACAGTACATTTTTACATTTAATTTCGTTCCAAAATCAATGAACCTAAATACCTAATTAATGAACCTAATTACATTAAACAAGCAAGAAAAAAAAGGCATTCAATATTTTTTCATTACTTTTAAAACATAAAAACGTGTATTTTACGCTTTAAAAATGTTAACAGGTCAATATAATTATTCGTCTAAATATTTTTAAAATAAATCATTAAGGTATTTAATTTTATTAATGTATTTTTTTTTTTTTTTAATTTTAAATTATCTGTTGATTGATTCCTTTACGAATCAAAGTTCAATTTGGGGAGCCTGTTTCAGTCGCCTGCACTAAAAGTAGATGAGGCAATTTTATAGTGTTTAATTTCTATTAGAATCATTACTCTCTTCAAGTTTAATTATACGATTGCTAATCAGGTATTCTATGGAATCTGATAGAGTACATTACGTCCGTTTTAGAGCAAAGGTTAATGACATACAGTATTTTTAAATAAAAAGGTCATTTTAGACAGACGGTGTCTGACTCTGGATGGCGCTCGAGCCATGGAATGCAGGAAGTGGTGAAACTATGACCTTCTAAATGTTTTTCTCATCAGAACAAATGCGACACATGACAGTCATGTCGCTTTATATTTAAACCTCTTGCAGTGAGTGTCCATTGTCCATTTTAAGCTGTATTCATTCCATTCAGCCTCATATCAAGTACAAGAATTAATGTAGTGAATATGTATATATTTAGCACAGAATAACAAGAGATAGAATTTGTTTAGTTAAGAAATTTTCTTTTATGCTATTTCTTTAAAACTGAATTCTTTTGTGTATCTATTAGCCTTGCTAGCTGTTCTCAGCGCGTGTTTAGTTTTTCGATGAGATTTGACAGACTGTATTCATCTACGGGACCACCCAGTTAGATTCATAATGCTCTATCTACGATATCCCGCAAAGTTTCAGACAATGAAAAATTTCTTCCGTTAATGTAAATTGAAATTACTAGCGTTCTAAGTTCGGTTTTGTAAAAAAATTTTAATTCTATTTATAAGTTTGGACAGTATATTAATATTAGTGATAGAATCGAGCTGGTTTATTTTAAAAGTTCTCTCTGAAATTTACGGTTAAAATCGTGTCGATATGGCTATTTAAGAATTATTGTATTTTCAAAGACATAATAGAAAAGTATTAAATATTACGCTAATTTATTTAGAAAGCTATATTTAGTAACTTCAGTAATTTAATTATATTTAATACTTACGTCTAATGATGTTCAATAATTAAATATTCGACTTATTTCACTTAAAAATTCGGTTATTTGGAAAATTGGAGTTAATTAAATTTTAAATTAACTTTTATTTAATCTACTTTAAACTTCAAAATCAGCACAGAAATTAAGAGTTATTCTTGAAATTTAAGTTGTAATATCTAAGAACTAAATACAAATAATGTTTTATAAATGAAATGTTTAAAAATTTCAATGAAATTCCTAAAAGATGTCAATATTAAACTATTTATAATTAATGCAACTATTTTTTTATCTTTGAAAAATCTTTGTAATGGCGATTCTGTTCCATCATTTAACAATATTTTTCGTTTTATACTGACTTTAAGGTTATCTTAAGTCATAGAATACCAGATTAATATTTATGAATTACAAAATTAATGTTTTTGACTTTTCATAAAACTGGTTGATCAACTACCAGGAAAAAAATGATCAAAAAATAAACAGCTAAACATTGATTCATTCCATATCGTCGTATAAATAATCGATTAAGTGACTGAATAACATATTATTATAGAAATTATAAGAAAAATGTATTTAGTTTACTATACTAAATATCTATTCTATGTATATTTAAAATATTTTTAAGTACAGTAATTAAGTCCAAAAACAAGAAAATAATACTAATACATGTTAATTATTAGTATTACATTTTAGGTTATAATAATTATTATATTTATGTTAAAATATAGTAAAAACTAAATAAAATGTATGCCTAAATTTCATAAATTTTAAGGAAAAATAGAAGATGTATAATAGTTTTGTAGGCTTATATTTATATTATAGATTTTGCAGTAAGTAGCTTATTAACAACTTACATTTATTTTATGGTAGTTATATATTTTTTAAATATCCTTAAAGCTGGATAGTTTGAAAGAAAAAATATCTTTAAAAACTAGCTTTAACTAGCTAAGCAACATATTTAACTGGGAATCAATAGGATGAAATAAGTATTAGGGGCTAATTAAACAACAACATTAAACACTTTTTAACATAATTATTTCTTTTACATTTCGTTAAAACGTTGTAAGTTAGCAAGATTACAACTGTTAGATGTTTAAAGACGAGTATCTTGTATGAAGGAAGTAAAGAAAATACATGTGGTTGAAGGTTTCACGAGTATAATTTTCAATGGAATGTTTCTAGTCAACCGATAACTTTTATTTTCTTTTTTTAATTGAGAAGGCATTCCTCATTTAGTTAATCGGGCGAAAATAATTATGTTTTTGACTTTTGTGAGAACCATCCAAAGTTGTTGGATAAGCAATGAAATGACAAGGCGGTGAAAAATAGAAGGGAACTGCGTGACTGAGTCGTTAAACTAACTCGTTTTTTGTCACTTATCGAAGTAATGAAGATGAAAAGAAATAAATATATCCTGGAGTAAATGCATTTATTCGCTGCTCGCAGACGGTATAAAGTAATATACCGTCAAAAATTTAATTTACGAATTATATAAAAATGATTTTCAACTAAATACTACATTAGAATAAACTTCTGTTTTTAACTGATGTTTATAATGATTAATATTTGCCTAGGAAATAAATTATCCTTATTATTTCTGAAAGGTCATTTGTTTTTACTACTAAAAATTCATATAAAATAAAATAATACTATTAAACTTATTTATATATATTAATTATAAAATAATGTCATTTAAAATACAAATGATAAATTACATAATAAATAGTTTCAGCTTAATTAATGTATTGGTTTAAGTAATTAATTCGAGATTAAGTTTCCATTTATTAGTCCTCTTTCAATGCTTTCTACGTATATATAAAACTATAAATACTTTTTAAAAAATAATATTTTATTAATATAAATTGCAAATATTTTTTAAATAGTTCTAGAATATTCAAACATTTATTCTTTTTTAAAAAATTTAAATATGTAAATAATGGCCCATTATTTTAGCTCGTAAAAATGGCCCATAAAAATTTGTGTTGAAATTGGGTATATAATATTATCTACACAGATTTATTATCAAATAAAATTGATATGCTGCTGAAATTCATAAAGAAAACATATTCACCTACTTGACCCGCATTATCCAATTTTTTTAAAACTGCACGGAAAAGAAAATATCAGCTTCTTTTCTCCGCTATCTCATTCTTTTTGCACCATCTCATCATCTGCGAAAGTTGCGAGCTATGTCAATATGCTATACATGTTATCTCATAACCATACTTTGTTGATGGAAAGTGAGGTCAATATGGCACATAAGTTCGCAACACGACATGGTCAAAATGATGTGACCCTTTGATCTTTGGTCACGCCTTGAATCTGGCGAGCATGACAAGTAACCGCCTCCACTACACATCTTATTCAAAAACAACAAGCGAAAACTCGAAACGTGTGTGGCAAAAGATGTGGGCTTCACGCTACTGTGAGAGAGGAATTCTCTAAAATTACATATTTGGGCTCTAAAATCAAATATATTTTATATATTTTTAATTTTACTTCTCTTCAAAATTTAAGTTCGCCTTAAAAAACACCTTGAATAATAAAAATAAACATTTATGATGTTTTTATATATAAAATAATAATAATAATAATATATGTAATTTATATAAAGGCATATAAAATTATTATTTTTTTAAATTAAGCGTTTGTGATATTATTTACATAGATTTATTATCAAGTAAAATTTTATAATGTATAAATAATAGGGTATATCTAATATTAATTTGCTAAATTTCATTATTTTATAATAAAAATAGATAAAAAATATTTTTCCACTAAATCATAACATTTTTATTGTAAAAATTAATTATAAACTCATAAATTTTACTCGTTAATCTTAGAAGTTTAACACGAAATATCGTGGAATAACTTTATTGCTGTGTGTATTATTAAATACACTTTATAAAAAAAATATTAGCTATTTTATGATATACAAAATATCTCTCTTAATTTTATTTCGTTTGAGATATTTGTTAAAATTTTAAATATGAAAAATAATAAATTTGACGTCCATATTCATAATATAAAATTAATAGACGTTTTAAATATAAAATTTAAATTGAATTGCACAGTTTATTAGTTATAGGAATTAAATGTGCATGATATGAATAACTGATTTGAAAAATAACCATCTGTCAATGTATATTAAATGACCTCTGTGTCGTCAATATATTCATTAAAAACTTATAATATTTTTACGAATAAATAAATTACAAATGCCCATGAACATATAAACATCAATAAATGAAAATCTATATTATACTACACTAATTTAATTTAGTTTTTATTTTATTAAATTAATAAATTAAACCTCTGTAATTTTCTGTTAAATGTGCTCTGTATATAATAATGCAGATATAGATATTCGATACTTATATCACAAAACCGAGTATTTATTTAGGATCTTGTTAATACTAATGACTAAATTATAAATATTTATAAAAAGGTTATTAAAACTATGACATTGAATAAGATTGAGAAACGTCAAGAATTGAAATTTGTTTACATAATCTAACAGGAGGTAAAGTGCATTTTATAAATGAAGTGTAAAAAATAAAAAAAAATAAAGAACATTTAAACAGAGTGTCCTGAAAAAAAGTAAATTTCTTTATTCATATTTTTAAAATAATAAAATTTAAATAATTGAATTTCATTCCGTTAAAATTCTTGTTTTTGATTATACTATTGGTGCAGATTTATTAGATCCTATACCATAACCAGGAAGACCCATGGTACCCGCTCCATACCTTTGTATATAAATAAATGAAGAAAAATCAAATAAGTACCGGAAAAAATTTAAATGTGACGAAGACATTTATAGACGAGGATATACAATATTTAAGAGTTCTTTCTCTCTTCATGCACAGCGATACAGGAGTGAATGTGGATTTGCACGTTCTAATTCGGACTCCCCTAATATCAGTTACGATGTTGATTAGACCTACGATAATAAAGCCTACATACTGTATATTACGAAATTTGACACAATTTATTCATGAGAGAGTATACAAGTTTCTTCGAACATTGACAGAACCGTCGAGAGCTTCTACGAGACCTGAAGAGGTGAAGTGTGCCCTAAAGATTTTTTTTTAACAAATGAAATACGTAGAACGTTTCTTTATTAATATAAAGCAGTCTTAAAAATTTTATTTTCTGCTAGTAAAAATATTTATTTTATAGGAGTGTGAACCACTTCGGGCCCCTCTGTTTTCTCTGGGCCAGGGAAAAAATCCTCCGCATTCCCGCTCGACGGCTCTGAAAATTGATATATCGGAAAATGGTTGGCTTACATTACTACATTACATTACGAATATTGATATATACTAAGTAACCATTCGAAAACCTGCATAATATTATTTTAAAAATATCATCATACCTTTATTTAAGCAATTCCTGTATTTAGGAAGCTAAAACTATTAATCGTGATATTTAATTGCTAGTTACTATATTATAGTATATTTTATTTATGTTATCACTACTAATGTTGTGGCTATTTTTATGAAAAAAAAAATAAGAAAGTACTGTAAAATTTAAATTCTTTTTGGTAGTAGTTAAACAAAATTTTATTTTAATTAAAAATTTTCAAATTTGATTAAAACAATTTTAAACAAATAGAATTATAAATTTGAATTCAATAATTTAATTTTTCCTAAAACTTAAATTATTGTTATATCTGTTTTTTGATATCCTAAAAGATTGAGTTAATGAAATAAGGCAATATAACACTTAGATCTGTCAATGTTAGCCCTTGGCAGATCGCCCAAGTGTTGCCTTCCGGCATTACTTTCTATGAGAAACTGGCCCCTATTTAGATGTTAGACACGTGAGGAAAATCCGGAAAACTCCACGTGGCTGGCTCGTTGGTAAGGCGCAAACCGGCCACCAAAGCTATTAGTGATTATTTTATCCATTTGACCACTAGTTAACATAAGAAAACGATATTTAGAAAGTCTAACTTTTTCTGCAATTACTCAAAATGATAGAAAGAAAATTGATAAATTTTTCAAATGTAGTATCCAAGCTGCAACTATTTTTCAATTCTAACTTTAATTTTTATTTCATATTACTAAATAAACCTTTATATTGAATATCATTTTACGTTTGGTAATGAATATTATTTATTACAGACAGAATTAACCATTTCAAAATATGAAATATGAGATTTAACTTGTGTAAATTGAAATAAATTACTTTTATTATTAGGATGAAATTAATTAGAAATGGATAAGACGAAATTTAAAGCAAAAGTCTAATATTTTAATATAATTAATTATAACCATGTTCAAAGGCAAAAGTATTAATATAAAGAAAGATGTATAGATTTTTATCATCAATGTCTGATGAGTATCACACCTTAAACATTGATAATATCGTTACCAATGGATGATGATCCATTGTTACATTAATTTTCTCAAATAATAAGCTAATTTGTTGGAATTTTGCTCCAGAATTTTATAATAAAATTTAAAATATTTTTCAAATGAGATCCAAGAGTATGGGCGGTGCGCGTTATTCAGTTAACATTTACAGAATAAATTGGAAGTCAATATTGAATGCTCAAAAGTGAAAAATTAAAAATTTAATTATTTAAAACTTATGTTAAATTACTTTGACTTACTTATATACGAGTTATACTTTTCCTTTTTAATATATCAAATAAATTATCCAGCACTTTTGCAGATTGTTACATAAATTTTTATTTATAATAAATCAAAAATATTATATATAGCCTATACTTGTATACATGATCATATTTTCCCAATTTAAGAGTCATTTTATTTTGAAAATAAGGAAAAAACTGACTGATACGTATCAAATTGAGTAATAAATGAGAACTATTATTAAAATTAAACTATCATCTTTAAAGATTATATAAATTAACTAAATTTTGCTTTAAACGGTATCAGATGTATTATTTTTATTTTAAATTTATTCTTTTTCTTTATATATTACATTAGGTAAAAATAAAATCAACAAAATTGTTTTAGAATATTTTTAATCACAATGTTTCCATTATCGGGACCTACCAGTAATTAAGTAGATAAAACCACTAAACACTGGTAGTTTGGTCGTAGGTTCGCGCCTGAACAATAGGATGGATGGCCACGCGCAGTTTTTCGGATTTTCTTTACGTGTCTAATACCTAAATAGGAGCCAGTTTTCTATAGAAAGTCCTCCTGGGAGGCAATCAATCCCCTTTGGCGCATCGTCCATGTGTTGGTCACCGTATCCCAACAAATTAACCAATCATTTCCGAGAAACTTTTTTTAAATAGAATTTTGCTAAGCTTCCAATAATTTGTATCTTAATAAATAGCAGAAACAGTATACAATTTTTATATTAAAACATTTATATTTTATAAATGAAGTGAAATTACTTCGATATTACGAACCATAACGCGTGCCTTCCATAACAGCAAAAGTTTCTTTTGCTGTTATGGAAGGCACGCGTATAAATAAACTTAGACGTAATTAACACATATTTGGTTAAATCTCTTTTAGAATAGTTTATAATTCAAAAAATAAATCTAATTTAAGCAATTCAATTGTATAATTAGACTTTCTAATTATTGAATATTAAAATTCTAATTATAACAAGTTAAACAAATATAGCTATTTCAGAGACATTATAAAGCTTATATTGATCGCTACATATAATTTTCGGCAATTATTAATAATAAAAAAGTTTTGAAGTTTATTATTATAATTTATTATGCTCATTAATTGAAAAAAAAACTATTAATTATGGTCTTGTAACTTCTTTACTTCTATAATAGTGCTGCTTTGTTAATGTATATCTTTGTATATTTTAGTTATACAAATAACTATATAAAAAACATTTTGTTTGTATAACTAAAACAATTGTCTATTTTTTAAAACTATTTTTGTGGAAATTTTTATATTAAAAAAACTACATTGACATGTTTCAATAGTAGAAGCATTCATGTAATAAAAGTTTAAAATTTTATTAATAAATGAATATTCGCCCTATTATAATTAATTTCTTATGTTTATTGCTGAAACAAATATCTTTTCAACTTAAATTTTAATATGCTAAATAATTTTTGCTTTTTTTTCCCCTCTCTGAATTTATTTTTTTATTGTACTGTACTGTACATGTATACATCGAGTATAGGCTATGATTCTCTAATGGGTGATGTAAATGTTAAAATTTTGTTTTCGTCAAAGAATTCTATGTGGAAAATCCTACAGAAAAAATGAATTTCAGAAGGAAAGTTTTAAAAATTTACTTAACGAGAATAATTATAATATTTTAGCATCTAATAGTAATAATAATTTCCGCTATATACTACTGAACCATTTCCGAGTAAGAAAATAAACTTAAGCATTATAATTATTTTAATAAATTTAATTTGAATTCATTACAAGATATATCTATTAAATAATTTATAGAATAAATGAATTATTCAAAATGAATTTATATAATATAATGCAACGAAATTTTTAATATAAAATTGATTTTATTTTTTGTGGACATGATAATTTGTAATATTCTTTAAAAAATTTTCGCTATTTATAAATAATTTAGGTAGAGAATATAATATTATTCTTTTACATTAGATACACTAATAAGACCACTTTAAAATTTTTATTATTTTTTAAAGATCATTCTTATGTCGAATATAGTTTAGTTAAGGACGTTTAACATAATAAGAAGCATTTACTCGTAATCTGATATGTCATAAGGCATAAAATTCTGCGCTAATAAAATATGCACGATTTTGTATGGTGTTTTTAGCCAAACATGCAAAAAACACGTATACATTTTTTACATAACACGAGCAATTATTCACAGCAGGAATTCAAATCATTTTAAAATTATTTTTAGAACGATAGTTAATTATCATACACGTAGAACAGCTGTGCAAAAATTACGGCCTCCGGGACAAATCCGGCCCGCGAACGTATTTAACACATCAGTTATAAGTGATAGAAATAGGTCTATTTTTTGTATATATGGAATATACAGAATATTTGTGCTCCTTATATCTACGACTTACGCGCAATTTGGCTCGCCAATCTAAAATTTGATGTAGACGAAACACTAAATTAAAAAATAAAAGTGTCTTCATATTTCGTCCTTCAGAATCCAACAATAGTCTGATGAGGTCTTCAGCAAAGTCGACTTTTCATTGCGGTTCTCGTCTATCTCCATAGAAAAAAACCATGAAAACACAGTTTTTAATTCAGTGTTTCGTTCTAGATGCATGATATTTTTAATTTGTTTAAATCAGGGGATTTTCTTTATTGAAATGCTTACTTAGATATTATATATTTAAATTGTCAACTATTTATTATAATGTGTTATTATAAATGAGGTAGGTCGATTTCTATGTTTACAAATATCATAATTAAAATAATTCTGTTTTAAATGATGTACTGATCCTGGTTAAAAATAAGAAAGTTTAAAGAAAAAAATTAGATGATGATAGTAATAACTTTGATCATATTCAAAATGAGGGACAAATGATAATGTACTAACATCAACTGGTTCTTCAACTGGTGCCGATAACCTGAAAGCAATAAAAATAAACGAAATGAACGCAGTATATCGAAATCGAATAAATGAAACCATTCGAAGAACAAAATAGACGACATTTATTCTAAAATTTACTTTTCTAGTGATAAATATTATCCAAATCTTCATTACATTATATAATGAAATTTTACATAAGTCTACGATTTCTACAATGCTTTATTATTATGTGAGATAATAATAAGCGTAAAATTAAACTAGGAATTAAACTAACTTTCCATTTCTGAGTCTTTTTCATTGTATTTTTAAATTTTAAAAATAATTTAATATGTTTTTTTTTATATTTCAGCATCTATAAATATGCGAAAATTTAAAATTATTCAGTTTTGACTCAAGAAATATTTAAATTAAAAGCTAAAAATAATTAAAATGCCCTGTACTTATAATGTTGTTCAAAGTAATTTATCATCTTTTTTCGAAGAAGGAAGTATGCACAGTTCACAAAGATTATTAAACTCTGTTCTGAATATTGCAACAAATACACTAAGTGAGAAGCTAAAAAGTATATTTATATCGTTGTTTGATGAGAAAATTCAGAAAATAATTCAAACACATTTATTGAACTTATTCGAAGAGTCAATTCGAAAAATTGAAATTATGTGAAATTTTTACATTTCAGTTTGTTAAAAGTATTTGTTTCTCTCTCTCTCTCTCTCTCTCCTATATTTATTTCTGTACTACGCAGGCAATTTTCTAATAAGGAAGAGCGCTTAAAACGTCCATTTCCATTAAATAAGTTAAGTTTTTAGATCAAGTTTTCACTCATTATACTGAGAGAAATGATAAAAATGTATCGATATGTATGCTATTAATATTAAGACAACTTAAGTATGGTTTAACATGTATAAGAAACGTGTTTAACATGTTTAATATGAAATATTATAAATAATAGCCTGCTTTAAAGCAGTTTTTGAAACATTCTGAAGGGTTCAAGTGGTCATTGGGTGTTGCAGATACAGGCAATAGTAACAAAGAATAGGCCTATTCGATACTTCATTAGATAATGCAATATAAATTAACAATTTTATCAAACTAAGATTTTAAATAATAAACTCGGAATTGTTTCATACATATTCTTTGGCTATTTAATAAAAATATTAATAAACATTTTTTTTTTTTTTGCTCATAAGAGACTTCAACATTAAACGTTAATAATGTATTTTAAAATATTAATTAGTTTGCTTATCTTGCTTTATTCTAACAAATCAGTTTTAATGCTGTTTTATTTATAATTGCGTATAAAGAATCAGAAATGAAATTTTTACATAATTTCTGATATGAACAGGTATCAAGATAACCAAAAGTATAAAAATTGGCATTTTTGAACATCTTACAATGTTATATAATGCATATGTATAGTACTTCTCAATAACAAATAAACATTTAAACTGACAAAATTTGTAGAGTTTATCATTTTCAATTAATAATTGATCGACTGTCAAATAGTTTCTTTTCTAATTGGGTACCAAACGAACATTAATCCCAGAATAAACTTGGTCCACTTCTGCGTATTATTATACTATTATATAAATTTATTTGTAGATTAATTCTATAAAGTTTTTATGTTTTCTTCATTACAGCTTGATACTAATGAAGTTTTTTTATAGTCTTGCCAGATATTTTCCGATTCACTGATTCAAATAATGAAATATGTATAGGTCTATTCATCACGTACACTTTTGCTCTGAAATGTTATTTTTATTTGTTTTTCTATTAAGATTTAATTTGAAAGATAACTCTACTGGTGAAAAGATTTGAAATCGTATCGAAATTTCTTCATAAAAACAAATTGTGGCATTTTGAGAGTATTTTTTCTGTATTTTTAAATTAATTACAACAGAGAATATAATATTCATTATATTATTTTATATTATTTTAATCCCTAAAAATCTGAGAAAATTGTAATTATTAATTTTTAAATTACCTCATATTAATCATTGTCATTATGATGATTAAAGACGAAATAGTCAAGCATGAATAAGAGCTAATTTAAATCAAAGTTATAATAAAATATACGAGTTCGAATCACTTGTTGGAACCACTTATCATGCAACCATTCGATGCTGGCATTAAACTTCAAGCAGGATGCAACCGTTATTCATCAGAATGATCTTTAATACCTCATTTTATCAAATCGAAAAGGAAACAATCAACCACAAAAGTAGAAAAATCCTTTACATTGCCCTTTTTCTCATTGACTTAATTCTTTGCAAGAAGTGAGGCTAAATTATATCTATTATGATCTATATAAAAATTACGTCAAGACGTTAGTCCATGCAAATTATACGTTAGAATTGAACAGCATTAGTATATTCTTTTATTGCTAAAATTCAATTTTGTAAAGCTAAAAAACAAATTCTGCATATAGAATATTTTATGAAGAATTTAATTTAATCTTGCGTGTTTGTATATACTGTACGTATTGTACGTACAGTACAGTACAGTAGAGCGTCGATAAGTGGAACCAATTGGGGACTAGGGTCCTTCCAGTTAATGATTTGTTCCAGTTTCCGACTTTGTACGAAAAAATACATTAACCTGTCCGATGTTCAAATTTTTCTCCGTTGCGTATCGCTTCCTGTTGAATTTTTCTCCGTTGCGTGTCGCTTCGTGTTGAATTTTCGTCGATTTTAAGCCTAACGAAAATTTTTATAATAATCATCGAGGCTATCGTATCGTTAAAAATTATTTCTGCATTTTGTACAAACAAAATAAATATATTAAAGAATATAAAAAACATGAAAATTATACTTTAGAAGTAAATTTAGTATCAAAAACATTCGATTCAGCACGACACAGTCGACTGAAAATCGTTCCACTTTCCGGTCATTCCACTTACCGACGTTCCACTTATCGACGCTCTACTGTACTTCTTACCTAAAAGCAAACAATTGCAAAATCAATGTCACGAATATAGAAAATGAGAATCATTAAAGTAAATGCATCAGTCAAAGAAGTTAAGTTTATTTTTACTTTTAATCTATTTCATTGTTGGCTAGAATAAAATATTTGTATTTTCTTTGAAATAAAACGCATACATGAAATAATTTAAATACATACAATACTTATGAACTTGTAGTAATTTAAAAACAAACCGAAACAAAAGTCACGTTTGTTCCACTTATCTATAGGCTAGCACTTTAACTTTTGAGTGCAGTTTTTATCAGTTAATGCATTTAGAAATTAAAATAGCGAATGCTCGAATCAAAAAATAGCAATAATCAATCGAAAGATAGCAACAATTGCCTCACCTCTTGTAGATGTAGGCTATAATTGTGTTAAAATGCACTGTACTTGAAGAAAAGCTGATTCGCTGTGAAAATTGTAATGTACTATAGATCTAAATCTAGTTTTTCGATATTTTAGCAATAACAATTATAATATTTATTTTAAAATTCTATAATTAAAAATAATAATAATATATATTTAGAATATTAAACTCTTAACCATAAAAAGAATTTTATTACTACTGTATCAACAAGCATCATCAAAATATTCTAAATGTCTTAAAACTAAAATTCATTTAAAATTATTCTCAGTTTAATCAGTTAATAAACAAGCTAATTTAATTTATTTTCTCTTTGTTTTCAATTCTGTTTATTGAAAATGATACTGTATAATATCACTACGGCAAAATATATTCTCCATAAAGTTCTTCGTAAAGACTTTTTTCTGTCTTTTAATTTGGAATATTTCCAGTTAAAATACTATTTTAGAAAAATATTAGAAAATCAAAACAGAAAAATAACTGCTCATTATTCTTAGTTTTAAAATCTTTTAAATTATTTCTAACCAAATTAATAAGCTGAAGGTAGTATCAACAAAATCGTAACTAAATGAAATATCCGATATTTAGTTTCGCTTCCGCAAATGATTTAACTGAGAGCTTCAATTGTAAAACATTTTTCATGATTAAAGTATCTGTATGCAAAAGCGAAACTCTAATATCGGATGATTCAAATAATTTAAGACTACGAAATTAAATTCTATTATTTATTAAATTTCGCAAATAAATACAAAAATAATTTAAGTGTAAGTTTACACCCGAATAAGCAAATTTGAAAATAGTAATTAATGCTTTTTTAAAATCCAAATTCGCTTTATCAAAGTTATAAATATTAATTTATTTATATACTGATTTCATTATTTGATTCTTCCACTATTATAAATAACATTCCAATTCTTTACGTCTATAAATATTATAACAAAAATTACGATAAATTCCGTTATGGGTACAGTGGTCGAGTGGATAAAAACATGCGACATTACCGGTAAAGTATGCATTGGTAAATATGCTGGTAAGTTCGGTATAAAAAAAAAGGTAGACAGGATATAAAAATAAATATTTCGCATCAAAATAGTATTAAAATTTTTGAAGCGAAATATACACTTTTACGTATACAGCATTTGTAGTTTTATTTATTAAAGACAAAAGCATCAAATATTTTTATTTAAACCGTAAATGTAGTTTACGTCATTTATCTTTTAAATTATTACTTTACAGTTCTTTTCGATTTTTAAAATATCATATTGCAGTACCATACAGGTCAGTTTGGCAATTTGTTTAACTCGTAACACCTAGAGCGCAATAAAGATTTCAGTCGAGTAACATTTAGTTGACAAAGTGAAATACATTTATTTGAATGTGAAAGATAGCGCTGGCAATTTTTTACTCACGGCAACTAAAAAAGTATAGGGTACTCTGATTTTCAGGCGACAAAACTTTTTCTTTTCAAAACAGAAAAAAGAAATTTAATTTGTGAGCAATAAACAATCTTTAGTGCTCGCAAACTAACCAATCAATAGAGTGAGCTAATTTTTCCATTTGGAGTCAAAATTTAAAAATTACCGATAATAAAAATGTCGGTAAATTCACGAGTTTGCACCTGACCAAGGAGCTGGCCAAGTACGGTCTTCCGAGTTTTCTTTACATGTGTAACACCTAAATGGGGGCCAGTTTCCTATTGAAAGTTCATCCGGGAAGCATCTCTTGGAAAATCGCCCAAATATATATGTTGCCTTATTTCATCGATCAATCTAATATAGATATAGTGTCAACAAAAATAAAAATAATTATGAATAACGAAATTTATAAATTAATTTTAATATCTACTTAATTTTAAGTATAAAATGATTTAATAAATTACAAAGAAGTTTAATTTTAAAATCTACATGTGATCTTTGATATGACTATATCTAATAGAGTAATATAATCTATGTGAAAAGTCGATGACTTTATATTACAAATAAAAGTAGTTCTGAATTTAAATATCTTCAAATTCTCAGAATAATCAATGTACTGTACTGTCGATATTTGTTTTATTTTAAAAATTCAATAATCAAATTAAATAAATATAAAATTCAATAATTCAACATACTTAATAATATATTTAAGTTAATTTTTTACAAAAATAAATAAATTTGGTATAAGCCTAATATTTAACTTATCAATAATATATCTAAGTATTTTTAGGAATAAAAAGTTAAGAAAACTTATATAAATTTATCATGACAATTTTATATTCTGGAAATATTTTATATTGTTATTAGAACAAAATACAATAGATCTACCTGATCATAACTATTTTTATTATATAAATATTTGATAGGGTATTTAATGGATATGATCACATAATTTAGCTGCTTTCACGCAGATATACGTTGGTGAGTCTATAACAGTGGTTCTCAACCTTTCTGAACCGCGGAACGCCATTCATATACTTTTTATTACACTTAGCATTAACATCAATACATTCAAAAATTTATAAGGAATTCCATGTTTACTATTCTCAGGAAACAATAAAGCAATGAACTAATAAACTTTAATATATTGAATAAAATAGAAACATGGAATTATCTACGAATATAGCAACGGGAATGAATTTTAATAAAAACTTTAAAATCTTTTCTTTCGTGGAACACTCGAGGTAGGTTTGCGGAACACTGGTTAAGAACCACTGGTCTATAATTTGTCACTAATATTCTTTTATTTACATATGGTAAAACATTTAAATGTAGAAAATGAAATTTTTAAAAAAATTTAACATGAAATCATACTTTTTTAGCTTATAGGATTTCTACGATATATACACTTATAGACTTTGTGTAATCAATGAAATATTCTTTACTTGTTGCTTGATTATTCAGATATTACAAAGCATGTAATCTTGTTATATTATATTAGTTTTTTTTTATTTATAATGTATATAAAAATAATAACAAAGTATAATAATTAATAATGTGTCAAAAAAGAATTTTTAAAGTCTACTTTAAAAGACTGCAAAATATTTTTCCATCTTGTTTAATAGTACGAATGACGGGTTACTGTCATTATATAGTCTATGAGAGGGACCCCAAACAAACTTTTTTGACTGTCGACCCCTTCAAGAATTCCGATACTTTTCACCAACCTTCTTTTATTGCTAATATAGTTAATAATAATTAATAAATTTGATGGGCCAGTATTAATCTATACATCGCATTCATAGAAAATATCTACTAACAGTAGGCAAATTTACATTCTGAATTGTCATATACATAACCCATTGGACTAATAATTTTAATGAAAAGTTTTTAATTGATCCACAGAAGTCAATAAAGGCATTTTGGGGAGTCCTGGACAATAGAAGCGTCAACTAACGAATAGATCTGCTTTTATGGATTTTAAGAAATGTGAATATATTTCGAGTGATATAAAAATGTTTTTAGTTGTATTAAATATTAATTAAGAAAGATCTCATTCTTCATAAGAATGAAAATCATCATCAAAATGTATTAAATTATAGCAAAATTTAGATTACGATCTTAGAAATTGTTATCTACTTCTAAATTATAATTCTGTAGATTTCTTTGTGTAAAAACTTGTAACGATCTATTTATTAAAATCTACAAAAATAAAAATCCTACTAATGACCGAAATCACGAAACAAACACGACAGCGACTAGCACTGTAATCAATCATCCTGCACAATCAATCTTGCAAGATAATTCTTTTTTAATGGTGACTATATATTTATTTATTGATCATTTAGTATAAAATGATAAACAGATTAAAATTTTAGCTATCCGATATTAGATACTTCATATTAAATCATTAAATAATTTTCTAATAGTTTATATAAAAATTAATCTTGATTTTTATATCTGATATAAACAAAGAATGCAAATTAATATAATATAATAAAGTAAAAAGAAACGCTTGTTACTATTTTATAACTGATTACAAATTATAGCAAATTTATAATAATTAAACCTGTAAAATTATTTTTTGATTAGGAATTATATTCATATAAGACTGTTATATTTTAATACTTCAGTTTTTTCAATTCAAATAACTTTTTCTGTGTTAAATCGAGTCAAATATTTATTAATTTCATTTTTTGGTTACATAAATTAATATTTATGATAAGATTATTAGAAATATCAATGTAATGAAATTTATTTGAAACTATTTTATTATATTAATGCGTTTTCCGCCTTGTCTATTGTCAGTTGTGTGATTGTTAATGTCTCTATACTGTGGAGGATTTTATTATGCATCATAAAACGCCGAAAAGTATCAAGTTCAATAATAAATATCTATAAAGCGAATTGTAACGGCTAAATAGTAACAATGTTCAAAAATCTTATAACAGTTGAACAATTCGACCATTTCATTCAACGCTAGTTTTATTCTTTTCTCTGAAAATTGATTTTTTCTTGTTGTATTTTAATTAATAATTTGTTTTTAGCTTTTATATTAATAAAACTATTTAGTATTTTTAAACGGAATTTTAATATTTTAGTTTTTCTGTTCCACGTTGATTTTTAAGTAGACTTATCTTTTACAATAAATAGTTGGTTTCAAAAAGCTTTCTTAACTATATATTTTATGAGAATATAATTGCAACAGTAAATTTTCAAAGCAAATTTTTAAAAAATTACATGCAGAATTGCAAAATATATTGTTTTGAGGACACTAAAAAAATATTAATTATGTAGTTAAGATGTCAGAAGTTTCCCTGTAATTGATTAAAAGCCATAAAATAATTTTAAAATGAGCTCTTTTAAAGTTAAAAAAACTAAAAGTAAAGAAATTAAAATTCTTAAATTAAAACTTTAATTCAGAAATGAAGAATCATTTGGAACTTAAGATTTTAAATATTAATGTTAAATATTTTTCTATATCTTTAAATCATATCTATCGATAAATGAGTAATACAGTATTGTTTTGCAATCAAGCAAATGGATTCGAAAGGAATGACACCGCTAACGAATAATAATAATAATAATAATTTTTAACCCTAGAAAGTTAAGAATGTCTTCGTTAATTCTAAATTCTTACAAAGAAAATTATTTCAGATGATCTATAGTAATAATGTTTGTTGTGACGAATAACTAATAAAAAAATAATAAATTTAGCTTAATTTAATTTACTATTTTAAAATTTAAATTTACTGATAAAGTTCGAATATTTAAATCTTTTTGCTTTATATAAATTTAAAATATTTTTTATACGAAATTTTATTATAATTATTATTAATTAATGCATTATTTGCTCTTATTTTCATATATAAAAGTAGATAATTAAGCTAATGTTATTTTTATTTATAATTTTTGAAGTAAAATATTTAAAAAGTCTATTAACATAATTTCATATTTAATGTTTAATTTATTTTACAGTTATTTTTTGACAGTCGTGGAATAGGTTTTTTTACCTTGATGTAAAAAAAAAATTAAAGAAAACCAACCAGAAATCAGAATATTCTCTGTATAAAAAGTAATAATAGGCCTAATACTGTAGTAATTTCTATTTTAATTCTCATAATGTAATATTGAAATACCTTTAATGATAATGAAAATGAAATTTGGTGTATTATGATCTTTATTGATTAGAAATGAATTTCATTCAACAATAAATATTAACGTATAAGAAAGGATTTAATTAATTAGCTATTAATTACGGAACTAAATAAAATTTAAATTAAGTTTTATCTAAAATATAAACCATTCTTTCTAGGAAGATTTAATAATAATTAAGCTTACATAGAATTTTCGCTTAGGTTATAACTAAATCTGTGTGTAACATAAAGTAAGTAATAAAGTTTCAATTCAAAACTTAGTTCTAAACAATATATAAAATATAAAACTAAGATAAAATATCGATTATATTAACTGTTTAAAATCGAAATTACGTTCAATTCGGTAGAATAGCGAAAAATTAATGCTTCAATAAGAATGTTAATGCAACTGGCGCCGACTGATTATAAAATTTCAAAACAGCATTTTTCAATTATGTGGCCTATATTATAATATTGTTGCTTAGAAAATAAATAATCGTAATAAATCTAGCTAAATTTTTCTGTAAATTTTTATTAAATATTTCTTCGTAAGAATATAAGTTTATCATCATTATTTATATTTATTATTTGATATATTGAGTACAAATTTCTTTTATATACATTTATAATCGCGTACATTTATTTACAATTTATATATATCTATTTAAAATATAAGCGTATGAATCCATAATAAAATAAGCTTAAAATGAATTTTGTTAAGATGTAAAATTCTAATTTATAAGTTTATCAAGTAAAATATATCGACTTATGTCATCATGAGGATTTTGTTGCAGAATAATTTAGGTGATAACTTACATATTGTCTGTTATAGTGTATATAATTCTATGATAAAATAAACTATATATTAAAGTTATCATATTATTCAACTGCACTTTTTAAATTAATAACAATGTTTAAATAAATATTTTTGCCTGTGGATTACTAAATAATAAATAATCAATTATTGTACAAAATGACAAATAATCAGATATTACATCAAAGTTCATTTTGAAAATTATAAATTAGCATAAAATTTCATTTTAAAAATTTATTTCTATATATATATTGAATACAGAAATTTTATTAGTAATTTTATACTAAACTTTAAAAGATTAATAATAATAATAATAACATACTTAATTTAATACTAAATAGAAGCATACAATTATTTATTTTAAAAAAATTAAAATGTTACCTGCATTACAAGATCCTGTTTTCATGCTTTTCTTACTTTAAGATAAAATTTTCAAAACACATCTAGCAGCAATTATTTGGATGATTAGCTTATTACTGCATTTAAGTTTTCTTCTTTATAAATATTTGATTAAGTATGTCTGATAGGAAGTCCATTGTTTCGAGTGCATCATAATTCATATATATTAGCTTGAAAATGATTTTGCATCACCATACCTTATGCTATCTAGCACCATCTATTGAAGAACGTTGTGACCTTTAGCGGACGATGATACTGTTCTTATCTTTACTGCAGCATCTTTATTGTACAAAGACATCGAAGAGCTTTTAAGTAATCCACTATTCTTGTGTCCACAGGATGCCGTTGTATAGTTGATCGGTAGACTGGAAACATTTATCTTGCAAATATAACTGTTACTTGCTCTAACGAGATTGTTTCTCATTCAGAATTTGTCTTAACGAAGTTTTGTTCAGATAATAAAATTAAATCCTCGTAAGATCAAAAACGTCCACAATTTAAAGAAACAAATTAATTACTGTATTTACTTACTTGTATTTACTTACTTAAATATTCATAAAATTATAGAGTTTATAGCGGTTCGGTTATTGTTAAATACATGCAATCAGTTAACTTATATTTGCCTGATTATGTTTAAATAAGATTAAATATTCTTAAGAATTTGTCCATCTGCACTATTTTATAATAGACCCTTGAAGAAAAATAAGCTTGCATTGATTCCATAGAGCATATACATAAAAATTTTTAGTTTAAAGATAGTGATAAATGTTATATTTTAACGTTAGTATTATTAGAAATTTAAGTAAAAATTAATTTTATTGCATTACACTCATTGTATTACTGAATATTTAAAATTTTTAAATCGTTCGAGATTTATAGAATTTAAGCTAGCTTAAGTTATTCTGTCCTGCTATGATGTTAGGATAATTATTTGAAGTTAAAATTAATTAATTAAATCAAATTAATTAAAATGTAAGAGCATACAGAAATAAGTTCATTTAATTTAGAGATCAGTCAGCAATAGTATATTTATAAACGCATCCAACAAAGCATAGGAAATAAATCACTATCTTAACTAATGGAATGAGAGAGGCCAAGATCTAATAATAAATTACGATCTTAAGTGAGAAGGCTTTTAATGCTACACGAACTAGACATTTTCATTTGGGATGCGAACATGAACTGAAAAATAATTTATAGAAACGAATATCGTTTTCAAGTTATTTATCATTTCTACAGATATATGATAGATTATATTCGACGGTCGGTATCGTTCACAATGGGCTTATTTATCATCCATCGATTTGTTTACAAGTTGAATGATGCAAGTAAAAGTTGTCTAACAACAACATTTAATAAACATGATCATGACATTCCTTAGCGTAGGGCGATGAAATAGCATTGTTTCAAACTATCAAAGGATTGTTTGTAAAGGAGAACAAGTTTGGATTGTTTAAGGACAATGCCATCGGTTATATGAAGAGAAATGTATTGGTCACTATAGAATTCACCCGAAAGTTTTTAGTTGAAAGATATTAAATTAGTTGTCACATTTTACTGTCAGTTTTGAAATAGTTTTATTCTTATCACGTCATTCCATTATGGGAGGTCAATGACATCATTTTATCAAACGACAAAGGAGTAGCTGACATTAATCAAATTGATTACATATTAAATAAATACAGGTATGACTAGTATTGGATTAAATTAAAATATTATATAAGGTAAAAAAAGGTAAAAAAGTTTATCATTTATATAATATTTTAATTTCGTAAATAGAAATCATGAATTAGGTTCAGATCCAATTTAAAGCGAGCTTCGTTTCGTGCTTCTACTATAATCTGTATTTCTCATGTTGCCAGGCAACATTGGTATTCCTGACTAGTGTCAGTAGCCGCAGAGATAACCCCTTCAGCTCACGTTTTCAAGCGAGTGACCTTCAATCCTTGTCGCTTGTCGTATGTACAACATTCCTCGAAACTACTGTATACTACTTCATTATCGATGGAGACTGCAATTCGAACAATAATGGTTATCGATAATGTTAGATAGAGCTTTTTGTCAAGATTGCATGTGTATACATATAATACACAGTTAATAATCCTCTCTGACATTAGATAGTTATGCTGCTGCTTTTCGTGTTTAGAACCTATTTCTGAATTCAATACGTGGATACTATGCATATTATTACTGATTCCGATCGAGTGTTATGATAAATTTACGTAGAACGTGTATTAAAGATAATTTAGAATATTAATAATTGTATAGGCCTACGTGTGAAAACTAAGTCAAGGATGATGATAATAATAATATTAAGTAATTAAATTAAATAACCGGTATTTTATAACGAACGTTTAAATTGTTTCTTTAATCTTTTAAAAATATTAAATTATCAATTTATTTGAAAATTTTATAAAAATTATTGCCGAAATCTCTTGTCATTTTCAATGAATGTAAATATCATTAGGAGAATATCCATGAAAGTGTTAAATAGAGAGAGAGAGAATTAGCGAAGATGTATATAGATATAATACAAATAACAAAGCACTTGTTTACTTTAGCATATCTGAATCGGAATTCATTCCACGTTATTACTAAAGCATTTCAACCATCAAGAATTAATCTTATCAAGGTCTCTCAACACTAGCATTTTGCTGGGAATGAAAAAAGAAAGGCACAATCGCTGTCGTCGCATGACAGATCCAGCTGTAAATACATGTATCATGAGAGAAAGCGTGCAACACGTAATTTATGTTGATCTCGTATCGGCTTGTTATGTTCTTTACTAATTAATTAACAGCCAACGAAGGACTACAATGGCCTAAGTATCACCAAATACCAAGCATTGTCTGTTAGTTAAAGAAAGTTATCAAAGAATCATTGGAAGAATTACATTATTTATAAAACTACTGTATATTAATAATAAAGAGTTGTTTGATTTTTAAATCTAGTCAGCCTGTTTCTAAAGTATAAGCAGCTGTAGATGATACATATTTTTAATAACTTATTATAAAATTTAATAATATCGGATCTGAAAAATTCTATCTGCCTAGAAAAAGATAATATCTATTCAGATACTTATTGTGGGTGGAAATTAAATACGGGGACGAGTTCTCTAATAACCAATCGTTCCATAGATATAAAGGTCAATGTTCTTTAAAGAATAATCCTGCAACCAGTTTCCATTTTGATATTGTTTAAAAAATAAAAATCAAGAAAATAATTTACTTTTTTTGAAAGTTAATAATGAAACCATTTTATTCTGTTACCTATATGTCTATTATTCGGCAATTTTAGAAGATTTAATTTTAAAGGATTATAGCATCTTATTAAATTAATCGAATATGGATAAAATTTAACAACATATTTTGCATTACTAACTAAGCTCCACTCATCCATCAAACCAAACAAGATTAGAGGTGAACAGAGATAGGCTGCCTAAGGATTTCATATCGAATTTTAAATAAGAACTAACGTTGATTAACAAGCAGCATTAAAGATACATCAAATTTGAAAACTGTGCTCTATATTGTTCAGAAAACAAAAAAAATATATTAATTTAAGCAGAATTATTTTAAACTTTAACCTAATTTCTTTTTCATTTGGATAACTTCTATGAATAAACACAATGATATTATATATATAACAAATTATATACAGAAACTAATTATATTTTTATTAGAAATGAATAAAATATTTGACTAACGATGCAGCCTAAACTATTAAATAGTAACTTTTATTGTGATCTAGAATCTTGAATAACTTGCATTAAATAAAGATGCACTGATGAAATATTTTGAAAATATATAATTATCGTAAGATATAATGTTTTCATTATCCTCTAAAGTTTCAAATTTAACTTAAATATAATATTTTTACCGAGAAAATTTTATTTTTAATTGTTTTAAGTAAGCTTTCATTCATAGAATCCATACTAAAATATGAAAAAAAGATTACTATGCAAATAAGAAATATAAATAGCTTTAAATATTCTTGTAAATTATTCAATATCCTTTAAAATCGATATTGTTTACGTTATACAGGTTTTGCCAGTTCTAAACACTAAAATCCTATTAAAGTTCAATCGCTTTGAATTATTTGATAATTAACTTTTCAAAGTGATAGATAATAAATTATACGCTGCTCTGACAGAAGTGTTCACTATAGATTTACAATCATGATATAAGTCTGTTTTTCGATTAAAAGATATACTGTAAAGTTTCCAGATACAGCGATAAAAATTAAACACGATTTATTTAAAATATCGAAAATATGACATAGTTTTGTAAGTTTTTATACATATAATATAAATTTTTATTTAGTTAATATCACGATAATTTAAGTAAATTTATAAGACTAAATAATAAAAATGTACAGAAAAATGTATATAGGCTATTATAAAAATGTTGCCATTAATGTATTATACGTAGGTAATTAATTAATACTTTTAAAAAATATTTTCGGTTTCACAAGTATTAGATATGAAAAAATTAATCATAAGCTTCCTCATAAGATGGTAATAATTTGGTAACCCATATTACAGAGTTAAATTGGATTACTAAACGAATTGTTATTGCATAAGTTGTAATACATTGCATTAAAAACATCGATTCTAGGCACCTGTTTTGTTTATGTAACACTTAATGTCTCTTCCAAGGTTAAATAGTCTACAAAGATGTAAACAGTCACAACGAAAGATGTCTGCTATTCATATTGAATAATTTACAAAATATATTAGGAATAAACTCTTAACAAAGAATTAAATATATACTGATTTTTGTGTTACTATATTAATTTATTTGTTATATTATAAATTAAATAGTAAATATTTATGAAATAATCTTTCACAATTGTAAGCTTAGTTTTGCATTATATAATTTTCTATGTCTATTAACTTATATAGGCCTAAATTTATGTTAATTTAAACTATTTTATATAAATATTTTTATACTAAATTTTATATCACTTACTTTAATTAAACTATATTAATTAAATATTAAAAAATAATAAAATAATTTAAATTCTGTTTCAAAACACAATATTTATTTAGTCACAATACATTTAATACTGAACATTTTTATTTGATTTGGCAATTTTTATTTTAAAAAATTGGATTTTTATATATTAATATGCTATAAATTAAATGTTATTTTATATATTTTTTACATAAATTTATGAGTAATTAAAGACAAATTGCGAATGATAAAAAACGAAAAAATTATTACAGTAATTAGGCTAAAGTTTCTAAAAACAATATTTATATATACGAACATGTAAATATTTAAATAAATATATAGGCTAAACAAATAAGAACAAACATAAATAATATATTTGAAAAGTATTTTAAAAAACAATAATAAATTTAATTTTCAAATCAGTAAACAATGTAGTAAAGTAGTAAAATTTAATTCATTTAAGTTTATTCATATATCTTAATCGCTGCTTGAAAGTCAAGTTTAAGTTTCAGATTATGTATTTGTAGCAATATTATGACGTTTTATAACAAAGAATTTATATAGAAATAGAATTTTCTAAAGAGAAATAGCTCAACATTAAGATTATATGAAAATAAATGAATCAAGCAGTTTAGAATTATATTAAAATATATTGTTCAAAGTATCTTAAAATTATTATTATAAAGTATACAAGATCTATTTAAAATTGCAAATTAAGTTTAAAATTAACTAGTACATAATTATCTTAAGATTTTTATATAATAAAGGAAAATTTCAAATGTCTTTAAATGATTTAAACTTGTAATTAATCCAGTATTAAAGGAATGTTTAAAGTTAAATTTCTATAGAATTGTTGTGTCTTCGTATTTTAATTTAGAAAATTATCACATCAAATGCGATACTTGGTAGACAGTTGTCTTATTTACTGTAAAGCAAGTAATGCAGGTATAGTGATTTCTTCACATCCCACCTGTCTTTTGTTAGACGCAGCTTTCACCCATCTTCTCATCCCGTGTCACCTGTCAGAAGCAACTATCCCTCTAAATGTTTTGTTCTGCCTTCAGGCAACTGATGTCCATCTAATCGGGTACTAATAGTCAGGGTATCAAGGTCATGATACAAAGGTCGTGTCCTGAAATTGGGCTCCGAGATTCCGTTTAATAAACACAAATTGTTACTTCTGAAAATATTACAGCATATTTTAATAAGAATTAAGATTTGTTCTCTAATTATTTTATTAACTTATAATATAATTTGTAAATAATATTTTTTGAGTAATTAAGCTTTTATTTAATTAAGTTGTTTTTTAAAAAAATATTTTAAACTATATCAGTTCATTTTTTAATCAGTTAAAATATTAGAAATTTTGTAATTTTGTGAAATTTAATTTTGTTATCTTTTAAAAATAATTAAATAATTTTAATTGTTTTAAAAAGAAATTGTATATTGATTCGTTATAATTACAATTAAGATAATTATTTAATTTTCTATTAAAAACTATTGTTTAAGTGTTAAAAAGCACATATTTCTACTTGTTTTTTGTTCCGTACTTCTCTTGTAGTAACTGCAAAATAATCATAAATTGATTTATTATAAGTGAAGTAAAGACACAATCAGTTCTTTAAAGCTATCTAGAAGGAACAAGTAATAAATATTCAAGAGCAAGTTAAATAAAATTTAAATACATTGTGATTCTCAAGAAATTTTTGTTTCTTACTAATCCATTTAACCTTATAAAAATATAAATCTTAAATAATAATATACGCTTGTTTAAAAAAAACTCTCCAAATTTTTAAGTTTTTGATGACACATCTGTCAATGTAAAGGAAGCTTTTTCCCCCTATCTACTCATTTAAAAGATGTGATTTCTTACAGAATGACAGTTGTATGAAAAATGTAGATAAGATTTTTATCTTAAAAATTTCGAAATTGATGGTTTATCATTGACAAACTATCGAGAAAACAAAATAGTTGAATGAAGCCGCTACTAGTTATAATTAATTAACAAGAAAAAGAAACACGATTCTTCGCATTTCCGATGATCCTAGCACTTAGATTTTGATAAATTTGAGTAAAATATGTATTGAATTTTAATAAATCTGAGTAAATAAAATTAAAAATAGAATACGTAAATATATCACAGTTAAAATTTTCGTTAGAAAACAACAACAACAATAATAATATCATACCCACAGTAGTGAATATAGGCCTATTCCAAGCTTAAATTGGAATTAATTTTTGTTTAAAATTATTTTCAAAAGTAAAATATTTAAATAAATAAATTTTAATGTGTGATAAAGCTTGCATCTGTCACGCATATTTTTATTAAATATTATTAATAAAATAATTTTTTTGAATAAAAGTTTATATTCAAATACCAATTTAGTTTTGTAATCTTTTAAAATTCAAATTAATAAAAACAATATTTCTTAAGAAATTAATTTGTATTATCGTTAGAAGTAAAGTAACTTGAATGCATTATGAAAGATATACAGGATGTCTCAAACGTCCATACTCGTAAGTATTTAATTTATTATTTATATTTTTTTAATTTTCATATACTGAAAATGAGTATCTGTTTATCACAAGAGAAATGAAAATGTACTCAAGTTCATCATTATTAAATGAATGATATGTACCAAGGATATGGACTTTGTGGCATTAAATTCTTGGCATTAAAATATTGGTTTTATTCAACATCGCCTTCATTAATTCCAATAGATGATAAATTTTTTTAATAGTTTTTAATGTTTAAAACAAATTCCATAGATGGCTAAAATGCTAATTATTTACATTATTGTTCTCTTGAATTATAAAACAGCCGAAATTATCATACGTTAAAATATATTTTAAATATATTTTTAATTAGTATTTTATACAAATTTTATTGTTATAAAATGTGTTTTTCAGTAAGAATATTCCCGAATAGAATAAAGCGTGCCAAAAGACTATAAATCGCCCTCTTTACTTTGGATGAAACAGAACGATGGCAAAGTCTACGTAACGATATCGTTAAGCCTGTATTTACGACTCCCTGATATTCATAATTTCAGAGGTACGTTGTCTTCAACGACAATGTTTATGATCTCATGCGAAAGGATCGGGTCAGAAGTAGCCGCTTCTCCGATAATAGTGATAGCTAATGGTAGCTAGAGATTTTGCTAGCTTTGTGGTTGCATTGTGGTAGTTGACCTCGCTTAACCGTTGACCACGATAACCCGAAAGGTCCTGGGCATCCGCACTCCTAAATCATTGCATGCTATGCCTTTCAATTAAGTGCAATTTCTACTACTAGGTCACTTCGACCAACAGTGATAAATTCTCGCACAAGAAAAGGGAAGTAGGATAAACATTAAAGTTTTCCTACAGGTCATTTAACTAATCCACCCACGCAATGTGGATGGATGGATCTGAGAGAACAACTGTGTACAGCCTCAAAAGCACGAATGTGACTTGGGAAAATAAACTCCGTCACGGCTACCTGTCTTGGATATAGCTAATGGAACAATTAGTTTGTGTGTGGGAACTGAATTTTGTATAATGTAGTCTAAACCAATAAGAATACCACTTAAATAACTTTTCCATTGATTCCTACAGGGCATTTTACAAGGCTGAGAAAATGTTTTCACTAAACCTTTTGGTCTTTTGTGTATTAAAGCTTATTGTTTATTAGTTTAACTTGTCACGAGCTTACTAATAGCTTTCTTCGAATTTTTAAGTTTTTCCCCTTTAAGCATTAGCAAAACTTGGCAATTACTTGAATTATCCGTTTTTATAGTAATATGACACTAACTGAGTACATTTTAATTTAATTTAATTAATTACTAAACTCTTTAATTATTATAATTTTACATAGTAATATAAATTAATTTCAACAAATTACTGTAAAAATTATAATAAATAAATCTGAAATAGTATATTTTTTATACTCTATTGACAGAGTGGAAACAATCAGAAAATATATATCCTATTAAGAGAAAATTTCCCAATAAAAGTGAAAATATTATATAAGAGAAAATAAACGTATGAAACAACTAATAAATTAGACAATTTACGCTTAAAAGTTTTATAAGATATCGTTCATTAAAATTAAAATAAAATTTACTGTTGTGATGTTTAATTTTAAATTATAAGCCTAATTTTGTTTACAAAATTTATATTAAAAATTGTTAAAAATTTAAAAAGTTATATTTAGAAGACCCGATTTAAAAATTAGTTTTAAATCACGGTTTTGGAAAGATTAGGTAAGAACACACAAGTCTGTTAGGCCTGTGTTATGAATCAGAACGGATATAAAACACAAATTAATAAATTAATATAATCAATATATCTCATAGAAAAAATATTTAGTAGTAGAATTTTTCAGATATAATTTCAGAAATGATTAAATTAAATTTATTTTTAATGATTAGTTTTTTATTATGAGATAAAATCTAAATAACAAACAGAACTTTATATATCGTTAAATGATCATTATTTTGTTATTTTACGATATAAATATTGATATTAATAAGTAATCTTTATGAAATTAGTTTTAGTTTGCTTATTACTTGCAAAAGATGCCTTATTTATATATTAATAGGTCTATACATCTATATGCAGGCCATTCGGAAAACTTACATGAACTGATATAACTGAACAAACAAGAATCGATCTGTTTAATTAATATCAAGTATACATTTATTATAAACTTTTAAACTGGTTCTATAGTATGATAATAGCAAATGTGTAGTTATGAAATTGATTTAGCCTATAAAATATACAAATAAATCATTGAAAGATTACGGTTTCTAATTTATGTCACATTTTAAACACAACATAAGAACCTGAGTTAATTCGGTATTTCTTGATATAAACATTATTTCAATTAATCACTGCATAGACTAAAATTTAATAATAATTTTGCTGTAAAATTTGTTATTTCTTAATCCATCCAATAGATTATTATTTAATTATTTTTGTTTTTACAGGCCTATAACAATGAATTTACAATGTTACATAATTATTTTTATGCTTGTTTATAAGTTAAACTATACACCAAAATGAAGATATGAATGAAAATTTTAACAATAAATTTTGAATTAGAGTATTTATATCAATGTTTTATTAATACAAATGTTTTATAAATATTCGCGATACTAAATTTGTGGTCTTTTGCAAAGACATAGAGCTCTTGCGTGTCATATATTAGAATAAATTTATGAATTTAATTTTAAATAGAAAAACTACAAGTTACAATATTTTAAGTTAACATTAATTGTTTCTCTCTCTCTAGTCAATGTAACCTTTGGCCTTATAAAAGAAAGCCTAACCGCCATTCCTGCTGCGAATGACTTTACAGAATAACATTCGACAAATGCCTAATTTCGAATTGCTACTGTGTTCACTGAACTTATAAAATTAAAAAGAAAAAATCCGTTGCATTTCACAGCAGGAAAGAACTTTCATCACTCACATTCAGAATACAATTCACAAAGAAATGTGCGATAGATAATTATTTTTTACGGGAATCATTTATTATTAAATTCAAGTACTGTAATTCACGTCTCTGTCACAAAACAATGGATAGCGGGCTAACCACTAAATAAAAAACTCTAGTCATAGCAATTTTGATTTAATTGAATAGTTTCAAACGAAGAAAAATAGGCATTTACCTGTACTCTTCTATAAAATATTAAGCCTCTTCTTTTCGTCGAACGTTTTCATTTTGGAGATTCGGTCGACGAAATTGCTGAGCATATTTGGGATTTCCAAGGGCATTGCATAAAATTTGTCATGGTAAATGCCGATTAGAAACCCCATTTCTGCTTCAGCTCCCATAAAAGGTGATAAGGCAGGCCAAAGTAGGCCTATCTTCATATTAGGACATTTGATATCTATTGCTTACGATTTTCGTCCAAAATTCTCTACGGTTCTAATAATAAGAATTTTAGGAACCCAATACACTTATTAATCTTATACTTATTAATCGAAATATAAATTTGTTAATAGTTTAAACAAATTTCCCGAACAACAACAAAGCCAGATTTAGTATTTAGAATTTCAATGATTTCAATAACCCTATATTTAACTAAACTATCAAAACTGTAAATAATTAAATTCCTTAATTTAGTAATTGCAAAATAAATAAATAAATCCAAGAAAGTAAATAATTAAAGAAAGCGATCTACGTGAAATGAATTAAATTTTTAATAATTTTTATAAAAAATCCTTACTTTACAATTTCGGATTAGTAATCTATGAAATTTATCGAATATTTATAAGGAATATTGAAAAGTTTACCAAGTTAAAGTCAATTTTAATATGTTCAAAATGCAATATTTACCCTATTTTGATCATATTATACTTCGTTGAAGAGTTGTTAATATTTATTTATATTGTTAATAGCGAAAAAACTTGTTGTTAGAGTTTGATTTTAAAAGTTGAAATATATACTAAACTGCCATTTAACGCATTTTGCTTTTAAGAAATAAAAATCTAGTCATTTGTAGGATTTATTTGACTTATTAACGCTGTAAACAATCAGCTGTTTTTACTCAGAATTAAAATAAAACGTACTAACCTAGAGTATTATCCACAGCGAGTAAATACTTCTCTGGTGGACCAATCACATACCCGATCGATATAATTCTGTAGTTTTAATGGCGACGTGAGGCCCACAGCGTTTGGGACTTAGCAGGCCAGTAGATAGTCAAACCTTCCACTGTACCACTAAGGCCCAGACGCGGTGTGCGACTGTAGGACTTCGGTTGGCCTCGTGGTCGTAACTATAGAGCGGTCAAGTTTTTAACATCCCATAGATTATCGAATGAAGAAGAACTGTTCACATAAGTAAACATACACATGTAAACCACAAAGACGCATCATCTATTGAGAGCGTGTAGCGAACCTACCGAAGAGCCGGCTTATGGGGCGGTGGTCCTGTCCTGCATCTCGCACCACCTGTCTGCTACGAGAGGTGGGGCCGAAAGGTGAAAGTTCTGAGAGGCAGGTTTTTTCTTAAGCACCTAGCTCGACGTTACACTCACCATACCACATAGGGAAGTAGTTCTGGTCTCTAGCAGGTTCTTTAAGATTAGTACTCCGAGCTGTCCTCTCACACACAACACAAAACACCAACACCTTTCCATTAAAACGGTGGAATCCACGGCCGGTCAACGAGTTCTCGCAATTTATCGCGGCGTACGAGAAGTAACAAGGGAGGGCGAGGATGGGGGATCAATGTCGGCCCGGAGGCCACCAAACCCCGGCCCCTAATTAAGTCAGACAGGTCCCAGGCTGGGGGACAAACACTCTTACCTGTCCAGTCAGGTGAACACGGGTAGCAGGTGTCAGAGAAAGGACATCATGCAATCGCTACGTACCCGTGTGACGTTATGCCAAGTGGACAGTTGCAATCCGCTATTTTTGTTTTTATTTCCTCTACGGATGAGTTAGTTTCAGATTTTAAAGACTTGCTCTAAGGCTTTCTTTTCTTTTTATGTAACACGTGTCGAGTGTAACGGCTTCAGGTGAACGCGAAACAAACTTTCTTCGCTCTAATACTTTATTCACTAAATCAATGATTCACGAGGATTTGCATGCGAATCGTCTCTCCTGTTTTTCACGAATTTCAAATTCGGTTAGAACTAAATGCATTTTTATACGGATAATAAGCGACTTATATATCAAAACTATTTAATTGGTCTAAAGATATATTCTACTTAAAGTCAGTGAAACAATAGCCAACATAATTGTCTACGGTATATCCTAAATTATTTTAGAACGTGATATTACTCCCGATGAATGCATTCTGCATTATTAATATTAGAATGTTATTGATAGATCTTATTTATAGAATTTAAAAAAATAACATTTATCCTCGAAGATTTAATGAGATCAGACTTTAAACGAAGGCCGTTGATATATCATTCATGCGATTCTAAATTTGATATAATGATATTTATAGCAATGATAATTTTTATTAGGCCCTATATTTAACTTAATACAATCAAATCTCTTATCTTTTGTGTGTTAATTGGATATTTCGAATTGATTATTTTCTCGCTTGGTTTATATTGTTAACCACCATTATTAAAAATAGATAAACTGAAATTAACGCTTGTTTTTATTGAAAAAAATGAATATCTAACTAATTATTCATATATTTTTTAAGCTTTGTTTAATAATTTATTACTTATTTTTTAATAACGTACTTAGAATTATTTAATATATCATTTTCTTTTATTTTAATAAAAAACATGTTATGATAAATTAAAAATTAGCCCAGAACCTTTACTTTATAAGGTTTTCCACTATATTATAATTTCTGTCTTTATATTTTTCGTAAACATGTTTAATTTACTAAAATTTCTTTATATTAAAAATAAGAAATGCGTTCGAAACTTTTATTATATGCTATATAAATTTAATATGCAAAATTTAGACAGTATATAATTATAATTTTTATACTAGTTTATCTTGTCATCATTTAGTGTTGCCAGTAAATACCCAATCACGTATTAAATACATTAACTAAAATACTTAAGTTTTTATTCCATATTAATTTGCAACACATGTGAAACAAACTTAAAACATTTTAAATAATTTACCTTAAACATTAAATTTATTTTAAGCCAAACTTTTTTAGATATTCTCTAGCTGGATAATCCGTAACAAAATTATACCATTCGAGTGTAATAAAATGTTTACATACTAAAAATATTTTACACATATTATGCAGAATTATTATTATTATTTTCATATACTGTATAAAAACTACATTTTAAGTTTTTATATATGAAGTATTTTTTAAACTTTACAAAGCTTTTGAATGTTTAATTAAAGAAAGCAACGATTCGTGAATTATTGCTTAATGTAAAAATAGCTTAAACTTAAATAAGATTTAATTCTGTCACAGAATTTATTCGTTAATTGTGCTTCAGTTAAAACTCCGATATTTTAAATTTATTCTTGGCTCCAATATTCTTATTTAGAAGCTGTTATTTGTGAATTGGAAACTTGTTTATATAATCTCTGAATTAAATATATGATACAGTAAGTAGTATTTATAATACAATAGTTGACCTGTAAGTTTAAAGAGGCATTAATTATTTTAGGACATTTCTATAAAATATTCTGCCAATGATAAAAAAATAATTGCGTATAATAATACAAGTTTGTTGAATTAATTGAGAACTTACCAATAGTCGTACACAGTATGAGATCGGATAATATTACTACCGTCCTTTAAGAATTACTAGAATGATAAGTGTAACAATTGTTTGAAATACATAAGCTAGTCCTACGTGAGAAGCAAGTCAACCTTAGTTCTAAATTACACATCAAATTGCAGACACTTCTTAGCTGGATATTTCAAATGATCAATCATATCAGACGTATACGTCACATAAAATTTACCATGTGACTTTATCTTATATTATTTTTTAATATTTCACAATGATATTTCTCTCTCTTATTCACAATGTGCCTATCACCAGGAAGTAGAATAAGAGGTTATTGGGATAAATTAGCTAACTAAAGACTCTGTCGACGCTTATAGAATCAGGTCACTACCTCTAATAAGAGCCTACAGTTTTGGCGTCAGAACCGAATTTTTTTGCGATTCTATATACATCTTGCACAATTACATTGGATTCCTTACAAGAAGAAAAGTTTTAGAGAAGGAATTATCATCACCTTATGAAATTCTTCCTTAAACATAAACATATATAGTAAGACAATATTCATTAGGAATAATATTTTAAATCAATACGATATTTGTTTTTAATTCTAAATAATTATTTTTTAATGTACTGTACAGTAGGCCTACATGTAATATCAATATTTAAGGAAATATAAACTAATTAAAATACAGCATATTGGCATTCAGCAATAAATTTTTAAAATTTAATTTAAATTATATTGGCACTTATTTTTATATAATATATATGATATTATAACAAAATATAGATTGATAACGCAGGTTTTCTTTAATTTTTTTGTTTTTTTAATGCTATTCTAAATCATTTCCTTTAAGTTAAATATATAACAAAATCGATCTGTCGATTTATTGGTGTTTATTAATTCATATTACCTTTTACACTGAGAAAATAAAGAAATTGATAAGTTTAATTTAAATTCAGCTGGTAATTAATGAAAGACTAACATTTGGACTTATTTATATTTTTTTAAGAAAATAATTTAATATTTTCTCAAATATTTTTCGCTAAAATTTATTAATTACTTTGCATTTGCTAGTTAAAATATTAAAGAATGAATATTTTTAAACTAAAGGATAAATTTCTTATATAAATAATGACTTCTTATCATATTAATTTACAATTTAACATTACTTAGTCTAAATTTTTGTACATTTTAAAATTTGTTTCAAATTTCTTTATTTTTATTTTATTGATATTTTTAAGAACATTATTTTAGTGAAATATTCGATTATTTTAAATTCAAATTGGTTTATGCTTATGAATTATAGATCTATGAATGCTTATTTTATAAGTTTAAATCATTAGATTAATGTATTAGAATAAAATGAAATTATAAAAATGCATTAATGAAGTAGAAAACATGCAAAAAGAGATTTTAAAAAATGTTTTAATGATTCTAAACATAAGCTTTCCTATTATTTATGACTGTTTACTGTTTTGAAACGTAAGCTTAAAGCTTACATTATACATCAATTTTATGTTGTTTAAAATAATTTTTAATGTTTTTTGTACGGTCTGTCATGATAAACATTGCTCTATTGTAATCATAACACTGGATTTGAATTCGTTTTTGTTCTTAAATAACATGCTCTGTTTCTGAATCGCTGTTCACGACGGTGAGTATCTAGTGTTCGCTTTAACCTTTTTGTTTTGTATACTTCCTATTTCATTAAAGAATTTTTTCCTGTAATTAATCATATTAATTTTCATAAGTGATATTACTGTTTCCATAACACTTTGCATAATCTAGAAAATAGCACAAGTTTCTTAATTAATTCAGCGAAAGAGATATAAAAATCTCATTTAAATAAGTTTAGAAATAATATAAATGAATATAGAATAAACATAAAAGAATTCTATAAAATTTTCAATGTGTTTATCTCAGTCTCTATAATATTGCAATTCTATTAGTAACTTTTATTTGCTGTATTATTTTCTGATATTCAGGAGGTCATGTATTCTATTCCTAGATAATGTCAAAGTATTTTGAATGCTGGAAAGTAGGGAAATTAATTACTTAACTACAATTTCTAAAAGACTCGTGGACCTGTGTCTTTGTTTTGCTTTCTTTAATTATATGCTTATTGATAAAATTGTTTTTGTTATAAAAACAAAGTAAACACTGCAAGGAATCAATGCAAGTTTAAACTTAATTTTCTTTAAATAAGCATATATTACATTATGCATTTCATATTTTATGATATTACTATTAATATTATATTTTAATTTTTTTTTTAAATTTTTGAAGAAAGTATTTAAAAATTAGTTAGTAATTTTATTTTCTTTGAGTATTCGAATTTCTTAAGGATCAAAAGTTTCAACATATATTTTAATTAACAAAAAATAAATGTGAATGACGTAAAAATCTATATTCAATATAAATTATATTATTTTTGAACTAAGTAAATACATACTCTGTCGAACAAATTCTATCACATATTATGAAAAAGTCTTATTTTATTTAGCATAAACTAAGTGGAAATATTTCAATTTATTCAAGCGTAAATTTTCAACTTTTGAATTAAATTTAATAAAATTAGAATTAATGTATTTTAATAAAATTTCATTTCTTATCAATGAGATAAAATTTCCTACGATAAATCGATTTTTCTACTTTGTATCGATAGAATTGTATTTAAGAATAATGTAAGATGTATTAATAGAAAAAAAAATACATACCTCTTTCCTAATATAAATAAATCTATTTTCATAGATCAATAGGAATTTTTATGGCAATTTTTCATTTTATTTTTAATTTTTTAGTTTCTTTACCGATACAATCATTAAATACTTAAAAATATTTTATCAAATAATTTATATAAGTTTTACTTTATTTGTTATATAAGAAGTAAGAAATGACTATAACTTTCAGTTTCTTATTTTCTGTGAGTTTATTAGAAAATACATAATTATAGCAGTTTAAATATCATTAATATGTTTGTACCGTTGATTAAGCTTGAGAATTTAATTACTTATTTACAGTGCTGAAATATCTATAGCTTTATTTTTCTTATTAATAAACAATAAATAATAAGCATACAAAAATTTATTCATCTTTTATTTAAATCATTGCATGTTTTATATAAGATGCAATGATTTAAATATCGCATTAATTTTGGAAATTTGATACTTCCGTCACATATACAAAGAGCTTATAAGTGGAAACTAATAAACTTAAGCAAATGTTCTCTCTACAGGATGTTTAAGAAAGAAATGAAAGAATAATTAGTAATTTTTATAGAAAACATAAAGAAACACTGTGTAATTTTCTGGAGAAATTTAATAAATTTCTAAAATGTTGAATACTTTAGTTTGCTAATCGAAACATTTAAAAAATTTGATTTACAACTCGAATTTTTTAAAACTGTGATACTCTTGTCAAAATATTATTTAATAAAAAAATTCGAACACTGTTTAGACAATGACAATTAAAATAAAGTACAAATTTAGATGTTAAAATAAATTTTCGTTTATATTTCTTGATCAACTTAAATATGTAAGTATATCTTTAAAAGCTCTTTATGAGATTATTAATCTTATTAATAATAATAATTATTATTATTTAAATCTTCGTAGATTATAAGTAATTCTTCAAATAACTTATTATTTAAACTTAAACCATGATGATGGTATAGGCCTATTCTGATTTAAATTTTTAAATGTGTTGACTTAAATCACATATTATGCTAGATCCTATACAATTTTCATCAGCTTATTTTTCTTTACTTATTAAAAAAATAAACGCTTTTATAATAATGTAGGTTAATACTTCGTATTATATATACATAGTTTGTCGTGTAGTTATGTCGTTATCGTTTATAATCCTTATTATTTGTGTGTGGGTAAAGTATTTCAAATGTATTTTAAAGTTTATTATTTTAATGATGTTTTCTTATTTAAATTTTTAAGGTAAACATGATTCAAAATATTTATTAATTTAAATTCACTTCACAGCTGTTTACGTTCTAGAAACCAGACATCGGATCCCATCCTATTTAGGAATAGTTTGGCGAATCTTTTACATTTTCTCATTATGTTTATCTATTATAAATAAATGTCACAATTTTTATTCTCATGCGTTTATGAATTAACTATCTGAATAATGGCAGTATCACGTATTGAATGATTTAACAATATTGCATGTGATCACTATCCTGAGATATGAAAAATGCAATTAAAAATGGTAAAAGAAAATTAGCATAAACTGCTTTAAATCTAATTTGTTTTTAACTATTCGATCTACATTTCCCTATCAAAACCTTTCTTTGACTTTTACTGAAACATATTTAAATTCGTTTTTAAAATTATATACAACTTAAAAGCAACCATTATAAACTTAGCATTTTATTGAGTTTAATATTATAAATTTAATTAGACGTTTATAAATTTTAGTATTTAAATAAGTTTTCAAATCATATAATAATATAAATGATATAATATTTCGTCGATGTTGTCATAATAACTAAAATATATTGTGATATGCAAGCAACCAACTCATTACAGGCCTGTAGCTTTTTTCGTGATAGCTATAGGCTTTGAAGGGTTCAACCAAGATAATTTGTATGCTTACGACTATCTTTAACATTTCCTACACTATTATTAGATTTACTATTATTATTCTTATTGAGATTCTTATTTTGAATAAAAATTTTATAAATTGCCTTTTTATAGGCTAACCACATTAATATATTTATAAATATATTTTTAAAATAATATCGTTAAAATAAAATTTAAAATATATTTAGAAATATCGTATTAAACCCTTTATTTTTACTTTTTATTATTTAATTTATATTATATTTTTCCCTGTTTATTTATTATTCAAAATATTTTAGTTTACTTTAATACGAATAAATAATTTATTAACAAAATTTTTTATTTAATGTTTAAAATTATAAAATAATTAGTTTATATTTAGTTGTATTAAAGTCAATAGAAATATGTATTATTTGTTCTCAAGCATTTCGTGTGTTCATAAGTTAGTTATTGATATAACAGATTTTCAGATAAAAAAATAAAAATAAATTATTAATTTTTATTTTATTTATTTTCAGTTAATATAATTAAAATATCATCAGGCTTTGCCTTTTACTAATATGAAATTTGATCTAAGAATGCAGGTATTTGAAATATCATAAATTATTATATTAGTGATGTGTTACTGGCGCAGATTGACGTTATTTTATACAATTTTCTTAAATGCTGCATTTTAATGAAATTTAATAGCTGCAAACTTTAAAGAAATAATATTAAAGGAAATGGTGATATAATTTTTTAGATTTTACTTAATTTAAAATAAATCTAAGCATAATATTTTACAGTTTATATCGTAGACATTTAAAACAATTAACAAATATGTAAAATTTATTATAAATTAATATAATTTATTTAATGTCCTGAAAATTAGCAATTAATTATTAAAATTGTATATAATTATATACATATTTGTTCGTATGTCTATTTTATTTTTAAATATTAATTCTATTTTTCATCTTAAAAGAGTAGGTAAACTGACTGCAGGCAACTAATTTATTTTAATTAAAGAAAATATAATAGTCTCTTACAATGTTGTTAATTGCAAACTAGAAACATAAAATCTCAACAAGATTCATGATAGATTTTTAACAAGTATTTTCTCATCCTTAAGTATTTTTTTATTTTTTATTTTAAAAATAAAGCGAATGAAAAACTATTGACATTCCACTTAGATTGTTATAAAAAATGTTTAATTTAGTACCGAAACCTGACAAGTATTCTAATATATTTAATCATTAACTTATCAAAATGTTACTTATAATTGAAGCATAAGTTTCCAGATTTCCCGGAGGGTTTTTTAGAAGCGTTTTGATATTTTATTAGACTACGTTTATTACTTGATTAGAAATATTGTTAAATAAACGACTAGAAGGTTTTTCACTCTCTAAGGTGATGCTTGATAAAAAGTGTACTTGAATTCGAAATTATCTATGATTATTGCATCACTTAGATTATAATATAATAATAAAACATTTATATTATATAATGAATGGTATGAACTTTTTATGTTGTTCTGTAATTATATCAAGCGCCATTTTGAAAATTGGGAGCAGTTTTATTGGTCTCATTCGGATACAAATTATACATTATTACAGAATTTTTTAATAAAAAGTATAAATCATTTATTTAATCTTTTCGAAAGTTAAAATATTTTATTATATTGTTTTTTTTATTATTTATATCTTAAATTAATCTAAGATATAGGTTAATTATGATAGCCACATAGTAATTAGGGTAATTACAAAATTTTAAAATTCTTTATTACTTTTCGTAGGCATTGTAATAATCTTTAGCATAAATAACTGTTATGATCTAAAGCCACTTTCTTAATTACAATATTTTGAAAGTTGGTAATTATTGTATTCTCTATGTTAAATATTTATAAATGACTATTTTTCAAACAGGCATTTAGTTGAACCTAATAGTCTTGTGAAAGATATCGTGATTACAACCAATTGCATATTGGAATTGGTTGTACTACGACTACTACTACCATTACTACTACTACTACTACTACTACTGCTAGGTGAACGATTTCTGATTAGATTTATTTTTAACTCCTATTTTGGTTTCTGATATACGTTTACAAGGTTATCAGTAATTTATATTCAATAGAATAATATTTAGTCCATTAAATCAATCTATAAAAAATATTGTTCTCCATTGTTTGCATTCCCAGAGTTTATTATGTAGATATTCTATGCAAATCTATATTATATACTAGTTAATATAAAATCTATTTACTATTTAAATAAATCAAAAGTTGAGGATTTTATGTTAAATTAAAATGATTTTTGTTATGTTTACACTAAAACACACTATAATATCTGTCCTATAGTGCAATAAATAATATGTGACATTTAAGCGCTATATATTAGGAAATCATATTGGTTAAACCGGATTTAAGAAAAAAAATTAGTTTTATTTATGTTTAAATTATTTTAACTTCTGAGAAAAGAGCTACGACATAATTATGATCATTTTTGAAATTCTCAACATTATTGTAATTTATGAACCAGTAGGCCTTTATATATTATGTTATAATACCTATTTGAATTTGAATAACGAATTTATAATCGAGAGAACATTGTTAGCGTTTGTATACTCCTCTAGAATAAATATTTGAAGTGTAAGGTTACTTTAATACGTTGCTATAAAGAAATTATTGAAGAGCGTACAAGAGAGATCAAGCGTAAGCTATTTGCAGTATAACCTTCAACTGCATCTCGCCCAACACGTTCAATGACAAGTTGGGGTGAAGAGATGATGCTAATCGCCATTTGATGATGTATGTCATGCGACATTGTACGTGACTAACTTCCGGATAAGGATGAAGACACGTCCATTAATAACTCTTCCTGCAATCTGTTATCATAAGTATTCATCGAACTCATTTTACTCTTCATAAAATAATATTTTAAATCAAGAGACTAATAGGTGTAAATAAAAAAAGAAAATAATCGAAAATTTAACACCATCTAATTAAATTTAAATGAGTTTCATCGCAAAGACATTTTTATGATGACAATATGCAATTGATTAATGGATATGCTCTCTCGAATAATTTTTGTTCTTAATTTGTTTTCTTACAGTAGAAAGAATGCGAATACAAGTATTTATGCAACATTTCTTGAATTAATTAATTAGAATTAGAACACAAATAAATATGCAGGACATTATATGTTTTGGACTAGCTGACTTTGTTTTTATTTTTTATGAGATCCAATTTTTTATAATTAGCCTTAAGCATTATGTCTAGGCATTCTGATAAAATGATATACAACTGTCGACATTAGTTCCGCCTCATGAGTTAATCATTTTGGTCCAATATAAGCTTAGGGTTGTGAAAGTTGGTTAAAATTTCGTTTTTTTCTCCCTCTCTCTACACGCAAAATATTTATTTTATTCCTGTTTAATTCTTAAGAGACTATCTTACATTTTAACTATTAAAACACTTAAATTTATATTATTTTAATGAGATTAAAAGCTTGCTTTATATTTGAGGCCCTATATTCATATTGTAGCAATTTATAACGTTTATATTTTTAAGAATGCATAATACGAATATATTTTAATAGATTGTTAATTATCTGATGATAGCAGTTTAAATGAGCTTTGAATTAACTAAAATCTGATTAAATTTTGTACCATAAGAAATATTTTAAATGAAATAAGAAATAATTAAAAAAGCTGTAATCAAATTACAAGTAGAGCATAAGTGTAACTAACAAATGGCTTCTTGAAGATGATAACACTCAAGTACTTTCATTTATTTATTTATTTTAATGAAAGATATAGCCTATTTTTGAAAATAGTTAAATTAAACAACTTTTTAACTGTTTCATATTATTTGCAGGTCCTTTTTTAACTGAAAAACTAAAATGTTTCATTTCATGCTACAGTTTAGTTAATCGTTTTAATCATTAGCGTGTTCCTTATGTCAGTCTTTATAAAAGAATCATTTTTTAAAAATAAATTAGTAATATATGTAATATCATTTTAGGCAGTCACGAAATTTATGCAACATTTTAATTGTTATGAAGTATTAAATGATAATTTTATAAGTTTTTCTTGCTCTAATTTTCATAATTTATATTTTTCTGATACCGTATCGATTTGTATCATCATGGATTTCGGCTACCTGAAGTTTGACTATTTTATAATATAATACTAAAATTTATTGCGATAATAAACAGTTTATAAAATAAAAAGATACAATATCAAACAGACTGTTTAATAATTAAATTTTCTTGAAAAATAAAATTTTTTAAAAATAAAAATTTAAACTTTGATGGTATCTTTATTTGAAACAATCGGCTAAATCAGTTAAAAGTTTGTAAAATAAACTTATTTCATCTACTTTCTATTTTCACATAACTTATGTCTTTAAATAAATTATAAAATGAAACAAGTCAATAAAAGATTTAATCGATGCTAACGAAATTATTTAAAATTAAAGTCGTCTACTTTCAAATGTCCTCGTAACTGCAAAAACAGATTAATCAAAAATAAAATACTTGAATTTTATTAAAAATAACGAAAGAAAAATGTTTGTAAATACTGTAATTGGCCTGTTTAAGCGATTAATGTATATTTCTGGTTATTTTCGCAATCTCTTAGCTAATACTTACTTTATTTACATAAAAATTAGTATATAATTCGATCTTTTTTCATTTTAGTGCCCTTTCCTATTTTGTTTTTACAAAGCCAATGAAATTCGGATTTAATCCTGGCAATTACTCAAATACTTATTATTAGCTACTACAGAAACATTTAAATTATAAATTTATTTTTACATGATTTTCTTAAATAATTAGGTTGCTAGAACTATTTTTCAGATGTTTTTATAAGTTAAAGAATGAATTTTAAATATTTACTATTTTTCTTTACACGATTCCAGAGCTTATTGTAGATTATAGACATTTTGTGTAAGAAATTTAGTTTGGTAGTGGTTTGATTCAAATGAATGCAAGTTTAATAAAATTTCTAAATGATCAAAATTTTGTGAAATTCATTTCTTTGTATAATAAATATAAATGAAAATAATTTTAAAATATCCCCAAGAATTTATTTACTTCAAAGAACGTATCAAATCTACCCCAAAGAAGAAGTGAACTGATTTTTATATTCATTAAATTGAATATAATACCTCAAAGAATTGATTTCATAGAATTATCGTTTGGAAATGTGTTTAAATATAAAATGAAACTCTCTTTAAAAGATAAGAAATAATTATATTTCGATTTATTCGCGAGAAAATTATACAAATCTAAGTATGAGCCAGTATACGATTATTAGCAAAGTTATGTGTGATTTAATTAATTTTATTACATAATTGAGTAGTAAACAAATATAATAAGATATATTAAATTCAACTTTAATTATTATTAAAATTTAGAAAGTATTAACTAACTTTCTAAATTTATTATTCTATTCTCCAAAACACGGCTGTCGATGATAATATTTCAAATCAAATCAAAAAATGCTTTAATAATTAAATACATAAAATAACTAAATATCAAGATGTTATTTAAAAAAATAAATTATTAAAGTTAATTTATGTTAGTTTTGTTTGATTCTGTAATAACTTAATGCACCAAGTTAAGGCATTTATATTTGTATCATTTACAAGTGCCTTTAGATATCTACGAATAAATATTTAATTAATCTCAGGAATAGTGATATTTTCAATATTTTAGTAACTTTTATGGAATGTAAAAGTACGAGGAAAAAATATTACTAAATGTGAAATTGGTGAAACCGAAACACGTTTCTGTTTAGCTAGAAGATAATAATACTGTGAAATAAATAACTGTAAGGCACGCATTGTTCGATAATATTTTTGAGATTAATTAAAGATATACAACGTGGTTCAAATCTGTAAATAAATAATTGTTATCAATGCATATTTTTTAATTATTTGGTAAAATAATAATTAAATAAAACCGGTCAGAGTAATCTCTACCACTTCTATCAATTACGATTAGCCCAATTTCAGTAATTAGAGCAATTTTGACTTCTAAATAAATTTCGATTTAAAAATATTTTAATCTATTTTTAAAAAGTCATATTTTTTCAATATATTTTCTGTATATCAGCGTGGGGAAAGTCGTTAATCCTTACGGAAGTAGATAAACGTAGATAAAATCGTTTTTAATTTAATAAAGCTATTTAAAGTGTAATTATTTTATAATAGTTTTAAAATATAAAAATAATTCTCTCTCCGAATTGTACATTACACTGTAATTTTTACAAAGTAGAAATTTTGCGATATATTTTTTTTTCTATAAGAAATTTTTTGTTAACATAACTTTTATTCTCGCTTCATATGATAAATCTTAGCATATTTGAAGAAATTTTGTACGTTTTCTTTCGCTAACTACGTTACCTTATATGTAGGTAAACTTTTAAGTGTTATTTAATGAGTCTTAAAATGTATTATTATAAGAAAATTAAGTAAAAATATTAGTTTAAAAGAAGAGTATAATATGTATATCTACAGTTTGTAATCTTATAATTTATAATTTTATAAACTTTAGGTTTATTTATTAAAGAATTAAAAAATGTCAGTCACGGTTGGCCATTGTTGGGAATCGAAATCACTAATTTTGTTCAGTGGGAAGTTAATGCGGAATACAGTGACAAAATCAATTATTTCAGTAGTAAAAATGTAATTATATTATGTCAAATATTGTTTTCCTTTAATTTAATTTCCGTAATAAAAAACATAACTTTTTAAATACGATATGTGATTATATAATATTAAATATGTCATCTTAAGAATGAGGCTATAAGTTATTTAATTAATTTTAAATGATTTTTTTTTGTGTAAATCTGAAAATCTAGTTAAACACACTAAAAATTTTGATTTAATCAATGTATTGTAGCGGTACAGTATTTAAGTACTTATTTATGTCTATGAATATATTATAAATAAAAAACATATAATAAGTTTAAAGTATTTAAAAGAACATTTTTGAAATTTTAAATCACTTTAAATTTCAATATTTAAATCCTTTTATAAAATATTTTCATTATATTACATTTATGTTATGTCAAAGCGTTAAGGAAGGCCATAAAATACTCATTAAGTTAGTTTAATTCGCAGTATAATTCTCAACAGTCTGTTAATTACACTTTTTACATCAAAAAGAAATTTATGATTCTATATTTATTTGGTTTTCTCACATTTTTACTGAAAAATTTATCTGAAAATCATTTAAACAATTTATGGTTTCCTTGGAATAAACTTTTATTTTCTGATTTTAATTCTTAAATTACCTGTTCTGCCCTAAGGGTATTAAGGGGGCTTTCCCCATACCAATTGTGGGTTCGGCCAGGCAATTAGGGACAGGCCGCCCTGTCGATAACTTTAATTTTGCGTATAAAATTATTTAATTATTTTAATTATTGTTGAAAATGCTAAATATCGTTAATCCTGATTTTATCTTAACTTAATCATTTCGATTTAGTTACTTAATAATAATTTTATTTTTTATTTTTTAAACAGTATTATTATATAAAAGCGAATATTTTATTTAATTTTCTTATATTTTATAATAATTTTGCTCTCAACAAATTATTTAACTAAAAGGCATCATTCTATACTTAGAATTATAGATTTTATGGTTTTAAATTTTTTATACACTCGGAATCTTTAACGATTCGAAAATTAAACGTATATAAAATTCATCTTTACCCAAACAAATGAATTCCGAACCTATGTATCATATATTAGGTCAATAATATACATAATAATCTAATATATAATATAGCAGAAAGTACAGTACGTTATATTTAATACGGGCCAATCTGCAAGATTTTTATAAAGTTGGGGTTTAAAAAGCACTAGTTTTACATAACGCACTTTACTAATTTTTAAAACATTGCTGTATTGTATTATTCTATACACCTTAGTCAGATGTATAGAATAATACAATACAAACTGTGTGATTATGAAATTATAAATGCATATTTGTATAAAATAAAATTGCAAATTCATTAAAATTTCGAATTAAAAAATTGAAAAAAAATATTTGAATCTGTAATTTAAATTAAAAGATTTGATATTATTAAACCCGTTTACCTCTGATTTTGAGAACTTTTAAATAAAAGATAATGAAATGCATTCGAATCCCGTTCTTAAAATTTTCATTCAAGGTTATGAGAAAAAGAAGAGAAGAAAAATTTGTTGTGGGGAAGAACCGGATCCATCTATTACATTTCTCCTTTAGTAAAAGTATTGCAGGACAATTTAGGGTTTATTTAGATCGTTTTTCAATAAGAGAGACATAAAGAATTTATCTAAAAGATTTTTTAATATATCAAAGACACTTTAATTACAAGAATTTACTGCTCTAATTTTTTACAGTCATTTATATTTTATAAAAAATTACATGAAATTTATTTAGTTAAATGTAATTAAAGTAATACATTAGAAAATTTATTTGATTTACTTTCAGCTGCTGTATGATTCTAATTTACGTTTATTCATTCAAATTTTATTAAAGAAGATTAAATAGAGCAATAACAATTATATTTTTTATTGTTCAGAAAAAAATGGACAAAATTTAAAAAATATATTTTTTTCATGATTTTTGGAATGCCCATTTTTAAGATAAATTTTATATAAACAGATTAACATTTCCGAACGAAAGGCCGATGACTAAAGGACAAAGAGCTTTAGTTTAGTTTGGTTTTATGGGATATGAAAGATCTGTTAAGGGGCTTCTCGGAAAGACATTTTATGGAAAAATGGCCCATATTTAAGTATTAAAAACGTGGAGAAAGTATGGGAAATTTCATGTGACCATTTCGTTGATTAGTCTCAAACTCAGTGTTCAGTGATGTTATCTACTTGGCCGCTGATGGACCAGAAAGGGATGAACTAAATTCAAAACATCCGATATTAAAAATAGTCAAAAATATTACCGGCAATATTCATTAGTCAGAATAAAATACAGTATATATTTTTTCACTATTTATTTGTGTTAAATCACTATTTAAAAGTGCAAAAGGATTAGAAAGACAATTTAAATTGCAAACATTTTCTCCGTTCAAAATAATCGATATTTTTGAGAAAAAAGCTGCTGAGAATATTATTTTATCATTGTTTTATAAAATATGATATTTATTTTATATTTAAAACAACATTATTATATAAAAGTAACAGAGTTTGTATTGAACTTTGTTTAATCGCTAGCGCTTTTGACAACAGCTTGGTTTTACAGAATTAAAATGTTATAAAGCTTCTAGTGATAAAAAAAAAAAATAGAAAAATGTGATTAAATTATACAATGAAAAACCAGCTACTTAATAAAATAAGTGAGGTTTGATCGTTAACAGTAAGCTATAAATCATTTTTATGTCTTCATTATTCGATCGGTATACTAACAAAGATTAAATACGGATACATTTGATACTATTTAAAAATATTTTATATACTTTAAACAATATAAAATAAAGAGAGCTGCTATAACTATCATGGAGATATCAAATAATTAAATATATGAAAGTATAAATGTATTAAAAGCCAATGAAATCTTCTATTGAATTACGTAAATTTTAGTTTGAAATTTACGTATATACGTCAAGTAAATCATATTTAGAGTTTATTATTTAATTTTATATAAAAAAAAATATCAAAAATATAAATTCAAAATTTAAATTTTAAGTTTCAATTTTCATTTCAACTTTATTTTATATTTGTAAATTTCTTTCTAAATACGTTTCTTTTTATTAAATAGTTAAATTGTATACAAGGTCCTCATCGAAAAAAATATAATTTTTTCTCGTCCAGGGCTTTTGTTGATATATTCTAATTATTTCTAAAAAATAAAAAAATGTAATATGTTTTGTAAACGGCAGATAAAGAGTTGACAGCTAATTTATCGTTATAAGTGTTTTTGAATATTAATTCAATATAGAAATTACCTAACGAAATATATCCTTGATTTCACCGATCTAAATCGACGATATTACCTATGTCTATCGTTGACGTCGACCAATTGTCGATGTCAGCTTTTGGGTGTCGGCCCATCGTCCTTGTCCGCCCTTTGCTTGTCGGTCTTTTGTATCAGAACCTGCGATTTGTTGTTCTCAAATTCTGCAACTTTTAAAAACTAACTTTATTAAATTTATATTTTTGATTTTTCCTTAAGATAAATTGAAATTAGAACATAACATAGTACTTCTCTCAGCTATCTATTTTATAATTCTCCATTTTTATGCATTAATTATTAAAATAACAGTAAATATTGGTTTTAGTGTGTTAAATTGTTAAATTTTTATAGCGATAAAGCTGTTTTTTAAATGCAATACAAGTATTAATACAGAGAAGTTCTAATAGGAAACACGCTTACAAGAAATATGAAATATTCTGATTTACATAAATATATAAATGAGTTAAGTTAAAATTAATAAATCTTTATCTATACTATAATAGTTCAAAAGATTTTTAATTAATAATATATCACTTTATAAATGACAATGGTTTTTCAAAACATTTTAGAATTAACTTTTATTTCTTATACGGGAAAGTAGGTAAAGTTGATAAACTTTTAATTTTTGGTCTAACTATTCTTCATAAAAATTGTTTTATTGCATCAAATTTTATCATATGCATTGAATAATTTTCGAAATGAAATAGAAATAATGCTAGCATAGCGTTGACATGTTATATCCATATGCTTACGATGTTCTTGGAGATGAAATGAGAATATTAAAAGTGTAAGTTAAAAGGTTATATTTTCAAAAGGCTAAAACCTTTAAAAACTTCTTAAAAACAACCACGAGAAATTATCCTTCACAGTCTTTACCGATTTTCGAGGAGATTTAATTAAAAACTATAGACTCCTATATTTAAGTCTCCTCGAAAATCGGTAAAGACTATGAAGGATATTTTCTCGTGGTCGTTTTTAAAGAAGTTTTTAAAGTTTTTTTTTTTTAATTTTTACCCTTGTTTAAAATATAATCTTTTAACTTATAAAATATACCAATTCCATTGTTTACATATAAAAATATTTATAAAAATTTAACGTATACTGTACAGTACTTATAATTAAAGCATTATTACTATTTTCTACAAAGATTTATATTTATTTCCTTCGTTTATATTGCAGTATAAATGAAAAAATATAGAACTTTATTTGTATTTTACATTTTATAGGTTCTAGTAAAACTTATACTTAACTATGAATTATTTAAATTTACTTTTACTTAATATGCGTAGACACCTTCACACTACATCATCAATTTTCGGCTTAATATAATAAGAAGGATGAAGTGTCTTTCTATTCAAGTTGATATAAATTTGTATTTTATTTTTTAAAATGTATTTGAATTTTGTTTTTTATATTTAGGGTAAATCGGGGTTAGATGGTGAACACGTGTATGAACTGAAAGTTAGCGCTACGTGCAGCTATATTGTGTTAATTGAAGGCCATGTTTGCTATGCTGTTTGCTATGCTGTTTACTAGCAATTGCTGTAAAAAGAAGTGAAAAAATGGTATGCAGAATTTTTTACGCGTGTTTATGTTTACTGTAGTTTCGAAAATCTTAAGATTAGTGAACGAGTTTTGTTTCTTGTATACAAAACTTTAGAAGCTTGAATAATAAGTCTAACTTGTAATCGGTCAGAAATAACAGAGTATGCTCTGATAGAGGGCTCATCTATATATTGTTCAGCAACTAACCCACACGTCTACGGGTGAGATGATGATTTAGCAACAAATTATATTTTGTTTTTTTCAAATCTGTTTTCCCTTCACATTATTTTGCTCGTTTTTGTTTTGTTTGGTATGATTAGAAAACACCGGTTCTGTCAGTTGTTTTAAATAAAATTTATTTTCACACAGCTTCCAAGACTTTTATTCACCAACTCTAGTTTACTCTATATAAATATAGATTCAAGGCTCTTAATATGATTTGTTAAATTCTGTTTAAAATCATTCTTTTGATTATTAATATGCTAATATTTCTTTTGCTTTAAATAAAAATTTATCTTAATATGTTTTGTATTGTCGAAAATGTTAATTTCTTTCTGAGACTTATCATTTTTTTAAATGATTTATAAAGTGTAATTTTATTATAACAAATTAATATTTCGAAAACTTGTTGATCTTCAACTAAAAATTGTTGCTTGAAAGTTTGTATTGAAGATTGCGCATTCAAGCATTGAATTTAATGTACTGTACTTCAAAAGCTATAGTCCGTAAAACACAAAGAAAAGCAGTTAGAGACTATTTTATATATTTTTTTTCTTTTACTTTCTTACATTGTATCCATTCGATTCAGTTGTACTGTACGCAATCGAGAATGCGTACGATACTATTAGAAATCAGTATAACGTTAGAAATCAGCTATTAGAATCTCGTAACTCTGCCATAGTTGCAACTGGCATGGAGTAGATAAGGGATTATAATAACCCCAAAAATAAAAATAAGAAGATTTAATTCAGTTGATCTAGCCGGCTAACTGACTGTCTACTCATTTTTATTCATTTTTTAAGAAATTTCCGATTAAGGCATTACCTTGCTACAATACATATCTCTGCATATCTCTCTCTAGGCATGAAAATAAATTTAACAAATTTTATTTTAATTTTATTATATCATTTAAAATTAAAAACTTATATCTTTTTATAATGTTTTTCTGTATAGTTTATAATAATTAAATTTTCATCGATTAAAATTTCATTCATCCGTCTTTATTTTAAGATCGAAATCTTTATAAAAAGCTAAATTACGAAAAATTAGTGATAATAATAACCGTTTCCTGAAAAATTAAATAAATTTTTTACATAATTTTTATTCACGAGGAATTTTTCAAACTTTTATCTCTCTTATTATCTCTTATTTATCTATATATTCTTATTTAATATATTTATTTAAAAAAACTATATCCAGCTCTAGAACATACTGTATTCTTAAATAAAATTTCAGAAATATTTTAATTAATAAACTCACGTTGATGAATTTACCATTTTTTAAAAGGAAAAACTGCTTTCTGCTATCTCGTCTGTCTATTTGTCTATTCCTCCTGTTTTATCAGTCTTATTTATCTACAAGGACTTTATCTTTAAATTTCTCGGGGCTAAAATCTTCAAATTTTCGAAGTTGATTTATACTTTAATTGTAAAGCAAGCATCAGGACCGTATAGAATTTTATTTAAAATGACAGCTATCTTAAATAGATTTGTTCCGGATTTAAGTAAAATGCCAACCACTTTAGTTTTTTTTTTATAAATATAAATTCATAGATGCGAAAGATTATTATATATTGTTGAAAAATAATGTTAAGATTTAACGCAATGTGTTGAGTGGTATAGCCTACTACGCATTGATTATAAATTGCTTTGTTTTACCAATTTGAAAGTGAAAAACATCCATTAATTTTCTAATTCCATGAGAATTAATTAGAAAGAATGGAAAATACAGATTAATCGTAAATATCTGAATAATTTGGCCCTGAGAATTTTTTAGATAAAATTCTTAAAGATAAGAGGTACAGATAGAATTGACATACAGACAGACTAAATAAAAAACTAAAGCAGTTTATCAAACTGCATTTATATACATGTATCATTTCTTACGGATAACTTAATGGTGTATTAATGATCCAATTAAAGCGCTTATTTTAATTAAGTCAATTCTTAAATTCTACCTGTTTTATGTTCTTCGTATCTTATTGTAATGATTTTTTCTTTGTATAAATAACCATTTAAAACATTAAGAAAATCGTTTAATTATTTCGATTTTTTTAAAAATTTTAATACCAATTTAAATATCGTTTAATAAATCATTTCTAAACTATAAATTCACATTAAAACGATTTATAAGGTTTTATTATTTAATTTAGTAAAATATTCTGAACAAATAATAAAGAAATAAAATGCTTTATCTAATATAAGAATATCACTTTCATACAATCATTTATTTATCACGGTTAACGAAGCATATATGAAAAGTAATTAACCATGATTGTTTCATACTATTATATTAAGTTAAAATTAAAGATAACTTCAACTAAAATGCTAAATAATACCAATAATTAGCGAGAAAATCCAATTGAATTAGTGATTTTATCTCACTGAGCTTTTATGATACATCAATAACACAATTTTGTTTCATTTTCATTAAATAATTGGTTATTTCAATTAACTAAATAAAATAAAGATTTTATTCGCAACTTTATTATTTTTCTGTTAAAGAATAAAAATATCTATAAGATAGAATTAAAGATTCAATATTAATCTTAGTTGAAATAAATTAATACTGATTAATTAATTATTTTTTAATAGATAAAAACTTTTGGGATATAGTTCATGTTACGATGTATGCGTGGAAAAAAATAACATAAATTAATAGTGTATGTTTAATTGGATAAAACTAATAAGAAAAATATGAAAAACATACAGGATTACAAGAAAGATAATATTACAATAGAATATTAATCATAACAAGATTCAAATAAGATAATAATCACAATAAGGATTCGTAACAAAAAATTCATTATATCCACTCATGTCTACACTTTTTTTAAAATTCATATCTCACTTGTTAATAATTCATGCATTGCATCCGAAGCAAAACGTTCACGCCTTATATTCACATGCAGAAATAAATGCCAACATATTTATTTTCTAAACCGAATAATTCGTGATATAAGTTATGAAACATATCAGAACAATAATTTGGAAAGTGTAAGCTGTATGTAATAGAATTGATAAGTAAATATTGGAAGAATAAATAAGTAAATATATAATATATATTATTTAGAAAATAGAATGAATTCTGCCTGTAGCTACACTAATCAATGTTAGTTACACACAGCAGAAGAATATATCCTTTTATAAATTATGAATTACAGTATTTCTAATAAAATATTCAGTTAACAGTAGTTCTCTTATAAAAGTTTATGATAGCTATTGTCTCTAATTATTTTGATATTTAATTCACACATCCACACAGGATAATCTTGAGATTTTTATAATCAATTCGTTCGCAAGATAAAGTCAAAATGTTTATTTTTATCTTATTAAAACAATATTTAATTATAAAATTTTGTAAGGAGGGATTTTAATATCAAGAGTATTATTTAATTTAACAAAAAAGTAATATTTAACAAATATCAATCATTCTCTTGATTTAAACATTATTAAGAGATTTTCTTGCGCATAAATTTATTTATGTGCATGATAATCTCTTAATAAAATATCTAATGGAACAATACATTAGTTTATTTTTCTATAAGATTAAAGCTATTCGGTAAGTTAGCAATAAAATTTAATTAAAAACATTTCTCAAGTTTACTCATATATTCGTATATAAAAATTAAAATTTAATCAAATTATACTATACTGACATTGACACAATTAAAATTTTATCTCCGGACTATGTTATATTTTTTCCCTGCATAAATTATCGTTGTATTTTATGAGTTTCTTTAATTTATTCACCAGACACATGTACGATAATATGTAATAAGAAGAAACAAATCGACGACAACCATGATATTAAGAGGGCACTAAAAGCTAGAAGATAAAACTGGTAGATAAAGGGTATAACATATATGTTGGAACGTCATTTTACTAGCGTACGGGTGGAGTTAAGTCCACAAGCACGCCCATTTGTCGATCGACATCTAATTGTATAGTACCTTCAAATGTATTCAAGACATTCGACACAGGTGACAAATATCCTTTTGAAATATCTTCCTACCTTCTCAACTAAGAAGCGAAGGAAAGTAGGCTGATCATTAGAATAATCTCGCTAATGCATCGTTGCCACATGACTGCGTGCAAAATAAAGTTATCAAACGGATCAAAATAGGCTTTATATTTTCTGTCGTCTTAGATATAATCACCTTTGTTAGTATTCTCCACCAAATGTGCGGGATTCATTTAACGAGATAATAACCGTCCATCCAATAGGAAGAATAATATCTATTAATTAGAGTCGTTTCTTGAAAAAAAAAGATTGTCATTCTCTTGATTGTGTACAGTATTTGCAACTTTTTTCGTGTCTAGAAAATAATATTAATTTTAAATATTTTGATCATTAAATAATTTTTAATATCAAAATTTAAACACGTATTTTTCGCACAAATTATAATTAATTAGATTTATTATCCTATTCGTTAAATATTAATCTTTCTACACACAAACATAAATCAATCGAAATTTATGCATGATTCATATATGCATATGTAATTAAATTTTTCATTATTAGTCCATCCCACATTTTGTACAGTACAAAATGAAAAATTTTGCATCTTAAGCAGAGTAATTTAATATTATATATTTAAATAATAATATAAAAAACAATCTTTTAAATTGCCAAAAAATCCTTGTTCACTCTAAAAATTATTTTTAAAATGTATACTTAAACTATTTGAATTATGCTTCAGGGCCATTTTGATTTAGATTTTTCGTGAAATGCTGATAAGTTATTTCGTTAACTAAATATTTTAATAGAAAATTGTTTTAATCATAATTTAGAATCTGATAAGAATAATCGCAAGAGATCCTATTCTGAAATTAAAAAATTCCCAACTTTTTTTATTATGTCTTGTTAATAGCATGTTATGCATTTCAAGTTCATTATATCTTTTCATCAATTTTCTATCCTTTGATCCACCCTCAATGAAATTTATATTCCCTGAGACAACTCTGAGGAAAATCCTCTCTCTCAACAACTCCCTAAACCTTTAATATCTTATTCGCTTGTATAATTAACTATTGTTCCTAATTCCAGATCACGTAAAATCAATCATTCTATTCTTTAATAATAACATCTTACATGTAAAATATAAAAGATGGGAGACAGAGGATAGATAATGTACACAAAAGACACGACGAATTGCTACGCTCTTAGAGAAATCCGAAGTTAAGATGCCGAATACGGCACTTCCTTCTATTTGGCATGCAGAGAGCAAGTGAGCATCGTTACCCTGCCATAGTGAGTATGGGTGGGGTTAGTTCCACACCCGTAACCAACAACCCCTTAGGTTCTGAACGGTTGATATATTGGCACTCTGATGAACCGACGTGTCCATCCCTGACAGGAGGAGGTTCAACGTCTACCAATCAATAACTGGAGGGCAGATAACGTTGTGTGTGCTTTTTCCTGACGTCTCTTCCTCGGAAAAACAATTATCTAAGAAAGTTTCCGAAATTAATTTATCCGGAAAATTATTTTATTTATTTAATTATTAATTTTGAAGAAACAAAATTACCGAGCGCATTCTATTAGGAAGCTTAATAAATTTATATAAAATACAACATAGGAGAAGGAAAACTAGCAATATAAATATTATTTTTTAAAGAATTTAAAGTTTAATTTAAATATAAATTTATAAAAAACAAAAAAATCAGATATTTTAAGAAATGATTGGTGGATTTTACGTTAATAGAATGAAAATAATATTGAAGTTAAATGAGAAGTAAAAGGATACTTGTGCTAAGCTATTTAGAGAGATCAAATAGTGTTGTTCTAAGTAGAAAAGAAGGATTTGACTTAATTGAAACAAATGATTGATTGATGTTGATTGATTTTGATGGATATGATGAAAATTTTCCGGACGGGAAAAACTTTATCCAAGCAAACTATTTCCCAAAAAATTCATATTTATAAAAACAACTCGTGAGAAATTATGATTGATGACATAAAATACAGCAAACTGTATCGTGGTTGCTTTTTATTGTGTTCGCCTCTAAAATTTCACTTTTATTACAATGATAATCTCATTAGAAGCTATCCGACGATTGAGAAAATTTCACGTTATATTAACTTTGTATTTAACAATTATAGGTCTTTTTCACACTTACTTTCTAATTTCATATTCGAATAAAATATTAGTTAAACTTTAAAATTTTTATTTGCTGATTTATAAAAGAAGTTATCTAATATAAATGAATGTTTTTAAGAAACAATTTTTAAATTAAATTGAAATGTTAGTGATGTTATAAAGGAATTTAATATTAAAAGATTTTCATAACTTTTCGTTTGGTTTTAAGTCTACTTAGAAATAATTTTGATTTAATTCAAACAAAGTAAATCTTTAAAAAATAATAATTTCTTCAAGGTTAACAAATGAATCGGCTTATATTACTACATTTTATGCGATGTATCAGACATTGACAGCACCTGCCAAATTTGCGATTGCTTCTGGGCTTCTTTTGATTTAATAATTGCCTATTTTATAAGATCAGAAAATTAAGAAGCTTCAATAGACCCTATAGGCTTCACGGTATTTAAAGCATTGATATCTCTATTAAGTTCGAATAAGCTTGTCAACGTTAAAAATAATGATCTAAATTATGTAGTTTCACTAACGTAAATAGTATCTTAAAATTTTATTGAGTTAAATTTGTATATTTTTAAACAATATTATTTTTGAAAAACAATTTTAAGCACATTAAAAAGTAACAATTACTGCTTAAGTTATATGATGTATCATCTAATACTTTCTTTCGTTATATACGTTATTATATTAGGTTATAGATCGTAGTATAATTGAATTGATTTACATTTTTCTATTTATGTAATGCCTGTAGAAATGTATCGTAAATGCTATGCCATATATACCTGCAGGTTATCTATAATAATTATAATTATTAATATTATTTCTATAATTAATCGGTATTTCTCAACAAAATTCGGAAATTAACATAGAAAATGATTTGGAAGAGACACAGGAAATGATTGAGGTTGACGGCACCTTAAGGGCCTAACACCTCAACATTTTTAATACTACAACTGCAGGACTATGCCTACTCCAATAATAGGCTTTGGGATAGGAAAGTTCGAAGTATATAATTAGTGAAAATTACTACAGGCGCCTTCTTGATAAAGAGCAGTTGTTACATTAGAAATGAATGTAAAAGATCTGCAAATAAAACTTTCGATATATGTAAGTTATATTTGATTTTATTAAAAATAAAACGTGTAATTTTTTAAATGAATATTTTGTTATATGTTACGATACAACCTTATTTCTTTAGAAAGAAATTGGGTTATTCGATCGAAAAATTAATTCAGCCATTAAATTTATATCGAAACTAATTTTTATAAAGTTTGCCCTAAATTTTATTATATAAGAAACTTTTTAATTCATAAGTTGACCGAACTTTTTAGAATTGTCTCCATTAACTTCTAAACATTTCTCCACTCGCTAGACTTAGAGATACCATCAGCCCCACCCTTAATCTGCAGTTGTCTGCTTCTCCTAAAAACAACCAATGATAAATACCAGCAATAGTACCACGCCCTTTTAGCCTATTCTCACACAGCCGAATAAAGGATCTACTTTTTATTTCCCTTGATTTAACTGATTTGTCATCAAGATAGTTGATGGCTCGAAACGATCTTCCTTAATATCCTTATTTCTTAACTTTATCATTTTTTAACCATTTGAAAACGTAGACCATGTTCTATATTTTAAAAAATATACTTAGAAAAAATGGCTAGTAAATTTATACAGCGTACTTTTGAATTTACCAATAAATCATAAATCTAAATTTATGCGAAATATAAGCCGCTTATATTATGTATATATCTTTATAGAGATCTAAACAAATAAACCGGAGAATAGGCGTACGTCGTTATAAGTTCAAGAATCTCAAGCATAACATTTTTATTTTGAATCTTAAAACCTCTGTATTTTAAATTTAGAGCTCAATGTAATATATAGTAAATTTTATGTCAGTAAAACTTATAAGTACAGATTTTTCTTTTCAATTTCGTAATTATAATCCATAATTTGTATTCTAAGCTATCCTTTTTCATCTTTCACCTGACATCTCTCTGATTCTGAATGCAAATTATTAAGAATGTTAAGTTAACAATGATGATTAATCTAACATCCTAAAATGCTACATAACTTAATCATTATATCAATTAAAACAAAGCTTTATACACAGAAGCAGAATATGTTTCGTTACATATAATTTTATTTAAATACGTGATATTTATTTACATATTTTAACAAATTATCTTTACTTATAAACATGAATATTAGTAATAAAAATTTTAGTTTATTTTTTTTTAAATAAACGAAAGTTTTTATTAAGAATGTTGATGTTTAAATCATTAAAACATTAGGAAGATTTGATTTTTCTGATAATATCTATAAAATTCAAACCACGTCTTCACTAAGCTGACTATTACAGCATGTCAGGAATAGACGTGGGATGGACTTAGTAAGTTCTTTTGAGAGTATTAGAGTTCAATATTCTAAAGACTGAACGGTGTACTGTACATGAGTTAAATTTAAAAAAAATGTGTATAGCCTATATTAATCTATATATAAATATCTAATTAAAATTTCAATCGATCATATGGTGCCTCTGCAAGTATTTGAATCAAAATTAATTTATTATTAATAATAAAGCTAAGAATCTATTTATTATGCGCGACCTATCTATGCAAAAAGTCTTTTCAAAAGACCCGCACTTTCCATATTTTAGATACAATTTACATAGCGCTAATCAATAAATTCAATATGCATTAAAGTATATTTCACCATAAAAATAATAGAACCAGTTTTTTTTTCAGTATTCATAAAAATTTATAATGGAATATTTTATATAAACCTACACTTAATAGTATGGTCTAAGATAATATTACCAAAATGCATATTGAATAATCATTCTGTATACCTAAAATTCGCTCTATTATTATTATTATTTTATAAAATTTCGATTAAAAAAGCCTATAAAATTCATAAAACATTAAGAACTTTACGTATAGACAAAAGTTATAATGCTGACACAAGTAATGAAAGGTGACCAAATATAGTATATTTAGCTTATGTATTATATTGTTAATTACATACAGTGCAGTATGTATTAATCACAAAAGTTCGGATAAATAATTAACTTACGCTATAAATACATTTTATATAATACATTTTTTAAAGATTTTATTTACAAATATATGAAGACAAATCTAAATTTTTAGAAGGAACAATAATTAAATGTACTGAAAATGACGAAACAAATTTAAAAAATTATTTATTTATTTAGTTTTTGACAAACTTAAGAGGAATAAAAGACTAATAAGTACTATAATATTCTAATAAATTCATTGGAGAAACTGTAGTAAGTATATCTCCACCTATTTTGACTTCTCTAACCAATCGTCTTTCAGATAACTAAATATTTAAGCAATCGTCGTTAAAACGTTATTACATCTTTTATGATCTTTTTTCTCTCAAATTCCTCATAGGACCGTCTACGTTAACATGAAATTTTTATTTAATTTTCTTTCCTATTATCTTTCCAAGGTTATTTTAAACATTAATGATTTACTCTACGTAGCTATACTATAATTATTCGAAACAACATAAAGTTGGACTTTGGTTGACGTTAAGTAAATAAAACATAATCACAATTAATAAAACTATTAATTTTAATAAAAAGAAATATATGTTTAACCGTTATAGAGCAATAAATTGTTCTAAGTTATATCTTTGTATCATTTTTTCCGCGTAATTTATTTTTATTACGATTTTAATTTTGGCTTGGCAGAAATAATTTATTTTATTTCATTTTTTGTGTAAAATAAAAGCTTTATATTTATAAAAGAATAAATTAAATATATGCATAAATTTTGACTTTTTTGAATACATTTTACTATACATATATGTTAAATTACGTACTCAATCTATATACCAATACAGCATTTATATTTAAAATTAAATTTAATGATAATGTAATTATCAAATTATTTTTAAATTAATAGTTATATGCAATTTCTGTTGATTTTTTCAGATTTTCCTATGTTGTTTTTTACTTATAAATAATACATTTTTATTTTTTTAATTTCTAAATAGGTCTACCACTAGACAAAATTAGTGATTAGTGAAACAAAAATAAAACAAGAAAACCTTATTAAACACTAATAACACTTATTAATAAAGATTATCTGTAATTTTAAATTTATAATAATAATTTTTATAATCCTAATTTAAATATAATTGATTTTAAAAATATTCATTAAAATTAATTTTAAATTAACTTCTTATACGCAATTTGCATTTCATTAAAAAGTTTTTGCTGGTATTAAATTATGTTCCATATTTAGTACAGTAATATGAAATTATGATCTTAGTGATAATGTTTTTTAGTTACAAAAATATAAGAACCTAAGTTCATAGTATTGAAAACGTACAGATATTTGTATACGTTGTTCTGTAGTATGTGATTAGTCATCTGCAATTGCATGACTTACTGACTTAAATAAAGTAAGAACTTATTAAAATTTTCTACATAGTCACATGTATTATTATGTCAATAGACGAATAAAACGTTTTAGAAAGTAAAGAAAATGTGTAAAAAGCTATAGATTTTGCCTTAAGAAAAATTTTTTCAATATGGGAACATCAATCAGGAGGGATTCAAGTTAATTAGATAATTGTTAAGTTTTTAAAGAATTTTTTAACTTTATTTTTCTCATTTTAATATCATCTTTTATCGTTAATTCTCTCAGAATTTTATATAATAGAAATTTTAAAAGTGAATCGATAATAACAACATATGAATATAATAATTTGAAATATTTTCTAAAAAGATATCCTATTGAATTCCTGTAACTTATAAAATAGATGATTTTTAAATTATGAAAAATTAATTCTTTCATAAAAATCCAATTTAAATAAAATATGAAAAATTACGTTTTTAAATAAGTAATTTTTTTAATTTTTATGTCAATTTTAAGTTAAAAAGTTTTTTGACTTCACAAAAATCTAAATTTATTGCTCAAAATAGGTGTATTAAATAATTTCAATACTAAATTTTATAATATAAACAATAAAATATTGTGAAACACGAGACAAAAATTTAGTTGGCCTGCTTAAATATAGCTAAATTATTTCAGTATAATTTCATTACAAAGTATCAAGTATTATTACAAGTCTGTTAAATTAACTTATTTTTGTAACAAAGACGTTTAGTTTATATATTTATTATAATATTCAATTTAATTTTATACACCTACATGAAACATCAAACAAGCTAACCATTCTACTATGATGCACACATGAATTTCTTAGTTCCTTATTTTCTGAGTCTGGAAAAAAAAACCAGAATATTAATGAATATATTATAAAAATCTAACTTTAAAATTCTTCATATTATACAGAGTATTACTAATTCTGTATAAAGTTTGTTTATTGAATGTTAGGGTAAAAATAGGGCATTATGTATATACTGTATCTTAAATCTACTTACAAGTCGGAATAAAAAATGATGGATTAGTTTAGAATCAATCTAATAAATGTTCTATAGAAATTTTTGAATATATTCTATGATTTAAAATTTATAAATCGACTTATATCAATGTAAATAAAACCTTTAAGAAAGTAACAATAAAGTTTCAGTTCATACAGATCCTAATCTTTATTGGCAATAAAGAAATTTATTGTTTTAATTATACAAAAATATTTTTTATTTCGTTTTTAATACTTTAGATTCAATGGAAGTATACGAAATATATATACTGTACTGCACTTGTGTATTAATATGTAATTATTTCAATTCAATTTAATTAAACATGCCTTAAAATTCAAATCTAGATTAAAATATAAGTCACGCACCATAGAGTTTAATTATATTTAAGCTTTTTTGTTGTTTTAGATCAAATGATGAATAAAAAGTTAACGTTTGACAAATTAACATTTGTCATAATATCACTCCCGAGACATTTAGACGTGTCAAATCATCCTATCATGTCAGAATACAGGCCTATATAACACCTGAGGGTGGTCAATTTGAACACCTATAAGACATGATAATAACCCTACGGTGCGCGACTTATGGACCAACCACCCTGTATAGTACTGTTAATTAATGAGATATAATTTTTCAGATATTTTTGAAAAGATAAGCATACTACTTATTCGGTTAAGGTTACCTATGGTTCCAAAATGGCGGCTCGTCTCTGATTCCAGCAAATAGAAGAAAGGAAACAGTGGGGACGCTAATAATTTTGTTGGTAATAATTATGGTAATTTATTAGAATAGTTTAGGTTAGGTTAGAACGTGCGTTCCCATTGTTTCCTTTCTTCTATTTGCTGGAATCAGAGACGAGCCGCCATTTTGGAACCATAAGTAACATTAACCACTTATTCTATATTGTACTGTACTGTACAGTACATTTCTAAATTAGAAAACAGAAATAAATTTAATATTTTTTAATTTAACTTACTTTATTGACACTTGATACTACTAAATTTTATTATTATTAAAGTATAAACAGCATTAATAAACATTGTATAATAATATTATAAGCTATATATGTATATAGATTTATTATTTCTTTACAAATTATTGAACATTGTAAACATATAAATAGACTGGGACAATTATTAAATAATTTCTAGAAATTAAAAATATGAAAGCAAAAAATTAAATGGATCATTGTAAAGAAATGAAAGTTTAATGTAAGTAAATTGTTTTAAGTTTATCATAATTTTCAAGATTAGAATTCGTATTAACTTAGTCATTATTAAGATTCACTTTTATAAATCATGATCTAAATAAATCATTTATTATCAAATTCATTTTAAGAGATTTGGACCGGGCTGTAATGGGTGGAGTCGATATGAGAACAATATTAAGTAATCTCTAATGAACTGAAGATTATCAGACTAAACTGTTCATATTGACTCCACCCAAACGACTAATAACAAAGATGAATGAAATTGCTATGATTATAAGGTCATAATATGGTAAGACATTCCATTCGTGTCCATAATTTGAAAAATTATTGTGCTTGAAAATAACTAAAAGATTTATTTATCTTTATCATTATTATAAACTAGGTACTGAAAGCTTGTAATTTTAAATGATTATAAAATATGGAAATAATGTCATTTTAAAAACCATAATATTTATAATAAATTGTATATTTTAAATTTCTTAAGCAAATAATATATTATTTGATGAAAAAATTAATTATAATTAACTGTTATGAATTTAATAACCCATTTAATAATATCTCCAATAGTTTTAGTGTAGTTTATTAGGCTTATTATCATAAATAAATATTTAATTAATGAATTTTTTATAACAGAGAATGAGAATTTGAAATAAATAATAGAAGGTTAATCAATAAACATGAAAAAAACACAATTATTTCTGGTTTTGAGATATCGCCTATAGGATTTTCAATTTTTAATATCAATTAATTTAGACTGTAGTTCTTTTAATTTATAGATATAATTTATAAGAAGCTATCCTTTGTTTTCAATGACATTTAAGTTATATTTGATATCAAAAGAGCAAATTACTTTAAAAAACAGTCATTATTTATAATTTATTTACGTGTATATTATAAATTACAAGAGTAAATATATTATTGCTATTAATTTATCTGTTGATAAGATTAATAAATTAGGTGGAAACGTTTGAATCGATGAAGGTAAAACATAATGTTGACGTGATATCATAAATATAAATTAGATATATTCGTTCAGCATATAATCAAGCATATAATACACTGCAATCAAACGTGTCAAATGGAAATTTGTTTATCTTCCAAGATAAAATTTTGAAATATAAGTGGAGATTAGAATATGAAATGTGAGTTTTCAGGTTATATTTTTAACATTTCATAAAATAAGAAGATTTTTCTTGTAATAACTCTTCAGCTATTTAAGTCTGAAAGAATTATTCCAAATGTTAATCCAACTTATTTCAACTATGAATGAGACTAGTATTCAATTCATAAAGCAAGTATTTTGTCTTTCAGTAAGATGAATAAGGATGTTTGGTGAAATTTCTTCATTGAATTAAATCCGATGGATGTTCAATCATCATCAATATTATACATGATTTAATTTACGAATTTTTATAGACATTTTCATAGAAGATATTCTTTATTAAAAATAGATTCAATATTTTCGATAATGGAAAGTAGATTTTGTGTTATTTATCACGAAGCATATATTCTTAGCAAAGAATTTATACCACGCCCAAAGCCTCAAGAAGAACGTTGTATCCTGCCAGTTATAATTATTATTATATATTTTACTAATATTTTCTTGCTGACAGAAATAACTTACCTTGAGAATTAAACCATTGGAGATTTTTTATAACAGAATGTGTCAATGAAACAATAACCATCAGACAATAGTTATTTGACCCCTCCCTCTACTTAAAGAAATGCCTTCGGGAACATAATTTATAAAAATTTTTTATGCAATTTTAAATTGACCCTACCTACGTCATTGACTATTTCATGGTTCATATCTATAATATATCGTGGGTTTCTGCGACATTTTAATTTACTTAAAACTATAATTTACTGACAATAATCTGTAGAAAAGACGCTTAGATATAGAAATATATACTTTTGTATAAACAGTTTATAAATCTACTTAGCCGAACTAACCTTAATCTCATAATTACAGGGTAGGACTATATCTAAAGCAATTTAATACATGTTTGAAATATTAATCTATTCAAGGTCGATTTATTTGCATATTTTAATTGTCAAGTAAATATGCGTCAAAAATTATATTTTTCAGTCTACCAGACGCTATTTTTACAGGGGATTTTATTGATTTATAAATATCATTTACTGTTGCAACATGTAGTTTCAGTTAACTTTATCAAGTAATGATGAAGTTACTGATTAACAAAGACTATATAAATTAAAAAAATAATGTTTTAATTTATGTTTCCTTTTCTGTTTTTATTAGTTTTAGATTTATTGTGAAAATATTAATGTATGTTTCATATATTTAAAGAATGTTTAATGAAAGAAAAGCGTTTCGGATGAATTGAATTCCACACATTTAATTGTTTATGAAAAGATCTTGATGACTCATAAAATCTAAAAGGTAATTAAAGAGGGATGGTGTACTTAATGATTAAAGTAATCAATGATTGTTTTATTATATTGCCAATTTTAAATGGTTAAAGTAAAATGAGTAAACAATATTTTTTATTTTAATTAGATTGTTATCGGGACTGTCGACGTGGTTTATATCACCAAATCAAATTTGATGGTCGAATGAGTTAGTCAAAGAGATTTTGACAATAATTAATATCAAAAATGGAGATGAGAAATTTGCTTCTCAGAAAACAGGTCAAACGTTCACAATATTTTCGTTTTAACTACTTAGATTTATAATGAATAATTTTTACTTTCTTTTATTTAAGAATACATACATAAAAATACACATTAATAGTCATTAAATCATTTTATTTGTACTATAAATTAAGAAAAGAAGATTTAATTCCATTTGTAGAGAGGGAGTTAATAAAATTATGTCCATTTAAGTGCGATAATTTTGTTTATTCTGCATAAACTTCATTTTTAACTTTTATAATCTATAGGAATATATTATGTATACCTTTATTTAAACTAATTTTAATTACATTCATAATATATGCCAAATTCAGTAGTTATAACTGACGTGTAAAACATTAAAAATGATTATTTTTAAGTTTAATTTTAAAAATATAAGCTATATAATATAGATTAATAATCATTTCACATGCTTAATGAAATTTATATAGGTCCTATAATTTAAATAAAAAATGAATGATTACATAATTTTATACAATGGAAAAGAACTAAATCATATAAATCTTTGCTCTTTAAAAATAGAATTTTTATATTTTTAATAACTTTTTAAAATATTTTTCTATGTTGACACTCTCTTTTTACGGATATTATTAACTTGCCATTAAATATATTTACTTATACCAAAATTTTTAATGTAAAAATATTAAATTTTACATCTCTATATGATATAGGATCTTAAGATTTGATTTAAAACTCACCTGATAAAAAAATAAACTTTAAAAAATTTAATATAAGAGAAACAATTTAAAGTGTAGTCAATATAGTCCAAACTCTGAAATTAAAATGAAATTTAAATACTGAACTTTCAAATATATATAAAATCTTTTAACTTTTTTACTTCATTCTTTCTTAATTAGTATCTTGCCTTCTTTAATTAGTATTTTGATTATGGTAAGTAGCAGATTGGTCACTTATAATTACAGATCAGAAGAAAAGAGCTAGAGGCTGATCCTATTATAGACTATCTATAAGCCTTTTATAAAACATCAGATCAATGTCCTGTTGTTAATTAACTCAGTAACTTATAAATAATGCGTAGATCATAAACATAGTGTTGATATCTTATAAATTATATTATATTGTGAGATTCTATCGATTAGGATTAAAATGCGAGTGATAATATTCAGATATACAACCTGATTAGGAATAGCGTTAAGACTATTTAACGTTTTATATAAGCTATAATTACTCTGTTTAATTTCATTATTTTTCATATTCGTAAAAGTTTTTTGATTTTTAATTATACATATTTTAAATTTACATCTTTCAAAATCCTTAACGTAAAATAGAAGCAAATAATATATGATTAACAATGATAAATTATTGCTTTATTTATTTATAAGACTAATTTTCCCAAGATTTTTGTAAATGATACATCATTTGCACTTTTCAATAATTACAACTTAGTGTAATTTTTGCAGTGCCACAGAATTGTATAACACTCTTCTAGACTTGCAACATCTAACTCCTCGTTTATATATCTATGTATTATCTATAATGGAAAACTATTATTTCATCAATCATCACATATCAGCACACTTATGTCAACGTCAAAATGAGAGAAATTTTAAAAATGTTAATCATAATTGTTAAAGTGGTTAAAGCATATCTTTTTAATTTCATTCAATAATTAATTAGTTAATATTCGAACATATTTCACTACAAATTAATGGAGTTAATAACATAGATTCATATTATCAAAAATTTAAACTTAAATTTATTAAATTTTTATTTTATAAGATTAAATCGCTGCAGCTATTTAATCTTATAAAATAAAAATTCCTATTTTTCGATAAGAATTTTTTAAAGAAAAATGCTCTTAAATTGATTTTAAATCATGGATTTTTATCAAATACAACAAATGAATTTGTGATAAAGAATGAAAATACAAAATTACCAATTACCTATATTACGTTTCAAATACTGTACTTAAGTTATTTTACAATTCGACAAAATTATTAATTAAATTGGCGATTAGACCTATATTAAAATAAATATATATTTGATACCATTATATTATTATAAAAATAGATTTTTATATGTATTTTATGATATATAAAATACACATACAATGGAATATTGTATCATTTATAAAATATACACATTATTTTAACGATATACGTTTCATAAATTATATTTTCCAATGAATAACGTCTCGTAAAATGTTGCACAAAAACTATGTTAAAAATGATGTTACTATTTTAATTAAATGTTACAAAATGTTAAGCTCTTTAAAAAATGTAATTTTATTTTAAAAATATATGATTTATTATAAATATTAGTTTAGAAATTTTATACGATTTATCAAAAACTATTTTTTCTATCTAATTTTACGCTTTACTTTGCCTTAAGCCCACGACTATTTCTCACGATAAAATACAAACCAGTACGTTATAAGCATGTGAAAGTTATATTAGTTTAAATAAATAACTTTTATAAAGATTCTGTTATGTTATTTGTTCATAATGTAGCGAATAATAAATTTCCATAAAAGGTTATTTAAGTAGAATATATCCGTTTTTCCAACATATCTTCGGATGATAACTTTATTAAACAGAGGCCTATAGAAAATAATAATGCCATTGTTTTGAAACACCTGTGAAGTAGGCACACGGGTCAAAGTTAATTTATTGCGCAAATGTCCGGGGTTAACATTCCGACTGTAATGAGTTAGCATTTAACTGAAAAGACACGCCTCTAAAGAACCATCGAGATATTTGTTGCGTGTAATAATGTCGTTCCGCTATCATTAAATTAACGCATAGTTGATAAGCTAGGTTATATATAGGTGTCTTTTTAACCATAATATCTGATATATAACAGTAGTATATATTATATAATTGTTAAATTACAGGGAATTTAACAACACCGTGCGACTTTGTTTGGCACGATGTGATTCTTTATGCGCCGCAGGGACACCGCGTTTAGTTCCTTCCAAACACGTCGTATTTTCCATGCTTACTTCTATGAATATGTCTTCCTGATGAGGCTACCTTTCTTTAGGCAAGGAATGTCTTTGATAAATATTGCCTTGACAAATACAAATCATAGCATATATCTTTAGCATTACACTTAACTCGCCTATTCCCCTACAATTATATACTGTTTATCCAGACCGTGTTTAAATGTATTTATTTACACGACATATACTTTTCTTTTGATTCGTTCGGTGTTAAAATTTTAAAAATACGAAGTAAAGAGACCATTTAAAACTACATTTTTCCAGTTAAAAGAACACTGAAACTACTTGCACTATTAATTACACAAAGTTTTTATAAAATACAGGCATTACATTAGATGTTTCAAGATGAAATAAAATGATAAACGAGCTTAATGAACAATTTTAAACGGCTAACAAAGACTGTAATTTTGATTGCCACACGATTTTACAGGCATATCATTATTCAGTGTCTATCGGTGATTACTGAAAGACACTCGCTTCCTTGTTCTGTTAATTAAGAAATAAATAAGATGGGATAAGCTATTTTGGACATTATTTTAAAAAGGAGAGAACGAAATTGAGGTATAACTGTGTAGAATTTAAAAATAGGTCTACAAACATACTTATGAGTAAGATTTAGCATTTAACAGGAACTATTTTTCATGTGGTTACGGTCGTTAGGTTTCAGGTATTGGATATAACAATCTGCTTTTTTTTTCTTATAAAGAATTATTAATTTATCTCTGTCCTTTATTTGCTATTAATGCAAAAGTAACGTTTAAGCATTTCTTCGTGATTATAAAAAACAGTGTTATTTCTCCAAAGATAACGTTGATATCCAAAACAATGACAGTTTTTATTCGCAATTTAACGTTTCATTTTTTAAGTATTTTTAATCGACCCAATTTATAAAAATCGTGACTTTCAATAAATGATCATATCGCGAGTTTCGTGGCCAACCTATAATAAAGTTATTTTGCTCAAAGGTTTATTTGTCCTGTTTCATTGCTGAATTCTTTTCTTCCGAACTCTAGTTAATATGTATGTGTCACTAAGCATATGTATATCAAATTTATTCGATTTAAAAAAACCTATCAGATAATCACTCGCAGGGCAAAAAATATTTAATATCAAAAAAATTCTTGTTTTAACTTAGAAGCAGCTCAATAACTTAAATAATATTAATAGATTTGGCTTGACACTAAAAGTTGCATGCAAGAACGAATATCGAGATAAGCATACAAGTCATTTTAAGATACTGTATTCTTTTTTTCTGTAGACTTTGATAGTTATTCATACAAAAAAAGCTTTCTACTAGCGTTTTGTTCTTAAATTTTTATTGTTTGATGATATATTTTAAATGCCTTTTTTAAACCGCTAGGCTACTACACCCACTATTTATTTTGTTTTTTTTAAATATATTAATAGGAAAAAAATGATTATCGAAACTGAAAAAAAGTATTAAAAATAAATATTAGGTTAAACGTAGACTAAACAGTATCATCAATAAGTATTCGACTACATTATACGTCTTTGAATGTTTCGATAACGTTAAAAATAGTATTCGTGTTGGATGACACAATGTGTCCAGAATACCAAACATCACTAAAAGAGCTTGTCTCGCCTCGAGAATAAGCATCCCGTACCAGATGAACTAAAATTACACAGGTGTAATTCCATCGTGACAGCATTATTGCCTAAAGGTGGAGATTCAAGTGACACACTGTGGTCCTACTTTTTACGACAATTATCTTACTCCGCTTTCTACACACTTTAAATTATGAATATCGCAGGGAATTCTATGCCCGAGGAAGAAAAGAAGTACTTTATAATGCTAGGTTTTCTGCGAACGGTTCCATAATTTTGAAACACGATTCAAACTTCATGAATATATTTTTTATGATGTTTTCGCACATTACAATTATATCCTTGGTAAGACAGTTTTGTTTATGCAAAGATTTTACCTTGAGAGGACGAATAGCGTCGCCACTAGTTGGCACCGCTCCTAATTTATTAAAGAGGAGGACAAATCGCCAACTCAAAAATATCTAACTTGTTTTGAAAAAATAAAATAAATTTTGTTCGCTTATAAAAGTGATTTTTTTTTCCTCCCTTCAGAATGTTGTTCCTTCAATTATCTCATGAAATGAAAACGTTAAATATTATTGGTCGTTAAGCAGTCAGACATGAATCCAGCCTATTTATGTTTGTATATTAAATGATTTATTTTAAGGAAAAATTTTTAAAAAACAATTACATTAAAATATATTGTAGTAGTCTAAATTACTGCTATTTCTAATCAGTTTTATAATTTTTCTGTATAAGATGCACAATTTTATTACCGTTATAAGTAGTTAATTATTTTCATTTTATATTAAAAAAAAGCTAAGACTTTATATTTATAAACAAATTTTACTCTTGCTTGATGATTAATTATTAAATGTAATCATATAATAAAGATATGTAATAATTGTTTTAATATGATATTAACGTTATGCATCACTGTATAATTATTAAATGTTCAAAAGTATAAATAAAATTTAATTCTATTAAAGTTTGCATTATTCTGAATAATCAATTTCAATGTAATTAAATTATTCATACTTAAGAGTATATAAGCGTACTAAAAGAGCATAAAACGTTGATAAATTTTGTAAAATCTTATTCATAAATTGAAAGGTTTAGTGGAAAAGTGGTACAGTATAGTACTGTAACGTGACAAATATATTAGTGATAAAATTTAACATTGGTTAAAAATCATATTTTATTAAAATTGAATAAATAAACGAATACATTTATTTGCATATTACTGACATTTATTATTATTTTATATTTAAGAATTTTATTTTTAATAAAGAAAACTGTTCTGTCACTAATACCGCTTTTTCACTCACCCCATCGATTATTGACTGAAGTTTGTTTTAAACAATAATAATCGGAAGTAAAATATACTAATAATTTAAAAATTACATTATTTAAAAAAAGAAAAACATAAAAATTATACTACATTATTTAACATTAAACTTTTTACTGACCAAAAAATATATCATAGGTTTTCCAGAGATAAAATTTAATTAAATGTACAGTACTTATATATATATATATATATATATATATATATATATATATATATGTGTGTGTGTGTGTGTGTGTGTGTGTGTGTGTGTGTGTGTGTGTTTACGTTGAATAATAACTCATTTAAACTTGAAACGAAATAAAATACTGTACAATTAAATCTGTGAACAACGTTCACCGGAGGGAACATAAAAAAATAGATTGGAGGTTCGACTGTATGCAAATATTAAAAATGTGATTACTACTCGGCTGTAACATTTATATATTGAAGATGTTTTTATATTAAAATGTTAAACAAAACCCTTGAAAATTGAATCTATTGTGCTTCAAAGTAAAAACTAACGCCAGTCATTAACAATGAATCGAAAAATTAGCATTCTTTCCTAAGAACTTTTATTATTAAATGATTATAATATACTTTTTAAATTTCCAAGAAATAATTCACGCAGTTTTCTACAGAAAGTATTAATATGTTAAATGGTATAAGATATTAGTTACTCTTTAAAATATATTTTGAAAATTATACTTTTGGTAGTTTATAATTAATATATCCTTTAAAAGACGTAGCAAGTTGATACTAATTATAAAATTTTAAAAAAATTTTATCAAATAAAATAGCAACAGCATATATATTCCCTATACTTATTGTTATATTAATATAAATAATTAACTTATTACTTTTTGAAAGTAATAAGTTTCTAGATAATTATTTACAGTTTAATCTAACGCAAAAGATACCTAAAAGAAAAGGTAGTTCAGATTTTAAAAGTTTAGATCACTTTTTACGTCATGACGAAACTGAACACAAAGCCAGTCTTACGTTAAAAAACTGATTAAGTTAAAAACAATAATAATAATTAATAATAATAACGCTACATTTGAAATTTAAATAATTAAAATATTAATTACTTTTTTGCTTGAGAGTGTACTGTAAACTAAACAATAGCGCTTATAAAAATCTTATAAACTTGATTTGATAATAATTAAAATTTTTATTGAATAACTTATTTAAAATAACGAAATAATAAGATAAAATTGTTAATACTTTAATTTAATAAAGTTACACTCATGAATATAAGGAAAAAATCAAGCTATATATATATATATATATATATATAACTAATATACATAATTGATTGGCATACGCTTTATTTTTCTTCAATTAGTTTATATTGATAGTTATATTGATTGTAACAAAAATTATTATTTGTATACAAGAAATTATTTAGCTTAAGCTAGATAAAATGTAATACGCAAAATATGATATTCTATAAAGTGAAAATGTAATTAAAATTATCGATTTAATTTAACTTAAATAACAAAATTAGGTTAATAAATTCATTATTTTCTTATCTATTAGTGTAATTTAAATATACAAAATGAAAAATAGTTTATTGTTTTTTAACTGAAGTTATAAACAGGAAATATTATTAAAGTTTTATTTAGAAAAATTAATTGCTTAATATGCTCAAATTTAAAATAAAATTATGAATTGAAGCTTCTACATTAAATTAACAAATTATTTATTTCTTATATATATAAATTATTCATTCATTTTACATATAATTAATTACAAACAAGTTTTTAAAACCACTTTAATTGTATTTCTGGAAACGCAAAAATATCACGTTTCCTAATTCTCTTCATTAGCATACGGAATAAACATTACCTCATTAGCAAAAGAAATAGGCTACAAGAATTTTATATAACTTCTGGTGTTTTATTTTTTTCACTCAATCCTTTTAACACAAGAACGTAAGTTTAGCAATTTAAATGAAAACAATCTTATATAATTTATTTATTTATCAATATGTTTTCATAATTAAGTGATAATGACTTTAATAGAAAAGCCCTTTAAAAACATTTTAAGCTAAATTTAAGTTCAACATAAAATTTATTTAGAAAATTTAGAAGTTATCAATGTATAAAATATACTAAGATATTTGTAACATATAAGTATATCACAGATATGTAACTCGATGTTATGTATGTAGGAAATACATAAATATATAAAATAATACAAATATAGATCCAAGTAGAAATTTATACCTTTATATAGAATATAACGGTTATCTAGCTCCTAGAAATGTTTGGGGACTTCCTTATAAACTGTATTTTCCCTGATCGCACGATGCTCGTTTGCTTAAATTAAGCAGTTAAGTAATGATAAGTCTTCCCCTTTTACAACGGATAATAATTATTTGATGGTCATATAAGAAAAAGGGGAAATCCCTTTTTTAGTGAGTCATTCATTATAAACCCTACTCATTAATTGTATGGAGGAAGAAATTGTCCTATGATTTTTCAAGGTTAACTTGTTTCTTCTTTGTCACACACCCTTCCTAGTTTATTTTTTACAATTCTGAATGAACGGTTTGATGATCTTCGATAAAAATCTAAATAAAATATCAGAAGATATTTATTAAAATAATGAAAAATCAAATACATTTTATTAGTTAGAATTAAATATATCATTATTATAATAAATCTCTCCGTTTAATTCGTTATGAAAAATTGATCATAAAGCGTATTGATCAAACTAATATGATTGAAACATACCTTAAAAAACGTTATGAGCAAAATTCTTCATTTAATTTTTCTCATATAAAACAGTGTATAAGCGAAATAAAATCAATTTTGTTGTATGAAATGGTATAAACGACATTTACAACGTAAAGTGCATTTACAAAAAGTAATATATTTAGGTTTAGAGTTGTTTAAAGCGTAATAAGTACGAATCAACCTTATACAATTAAACTTCGATAGTGCTTTTCTAAATAACTGAATTTTCGTAAAGTCCTAATGAACTTGTGAACATATTTTTCTTTGTAAATATTAAATAAGGTTCATCAAAGCGCCTCTTCCATACATCATATCTATAAATTACTAAAAGACCTTTTTATCGCCAAATTATGTGATTTTCAAACTCTGATTTTCGTATATAATATTTCATTACTTTAGTACTGCATAGTACATGTAATTAGAAGCTAAATTAAATGCCAATTTAAGAGGCAAATAGTAGCACTAAATTGAGATTTGAGTATATGTTAAACTACTATTTAATTTGCATTTTTAAATAAGACATATTAAACTTTATTTAACATTCAAAAATAGACGTTATATTTAAAGCATGTTTCATTTCTCTCGATAAATATATATATAATTTATTTATTTATTTGTAAATTCAGTATTAGTCTTTCATTTATAAAATAAACGTGGGTAATTGTCCAATTTTAAAACAGGAATCCTTTCTGAAACTGCCTTATCAGAAATCTTCCCAATTTATTTAGCTATTGACACGTGAAGAGAATCGATTTAGCTTGACTTGCCTACAATGCAAATATGAACCAAAGGGAGCTTCCGAAGGCAGAATGGAAATGAATCTGGTTTTTGAAATTTAAAACTTTTCAAGTTAATAGAGCTATCAAACAAGTCCCTATTGCTATTTTTCTTTAAAACAGTTGTATAATTTTTCATTATTTAAAAATAAGAAATGCCACGTGCACCGCATTGATCATTATTAGAATACGAGAACGAAAATTTTATATACCACGACGAAATGTTAATATTAGCAATTTTAATTTAATATATAATTTATAACTAATTATTGTAGTTCGTACACACAATAACATTACACATTGAAATTATCTAGTATATTGAATACCCTTTAAAAGCTAAGTTTAATGCGTTAAGTACCGAATGTGCCATAATAAGTATTTCCTATTTCGTTCTCTTTTCGTATATTTCTAAATAAAGAAATAAAATAACAACATATGACTAATAACAACCAGCGGTAATCTGTTTTTGTCCTAATGGGTACATTTGAATAATATTTTTATTACATGCGGTTACGGTTGTACAGTACAGTACAGTACAGTTGAGAAATTTTAAACGAAATTTTTTCAAGGTAACAATGTTATTTATAATCTAAAAATATAATAATCAGGTGAGATATTTTTATTATAACGTGAAAAATTTCATGAGAATCTGAATTTTTTAGTAGTTTAATTATAATAGGCTATAATATAGAATGAAATTAAAATTCACATATACTGTATGCAAGTGTCCTTCACGTCGTTCTCCTTGTTTTAAAATTCATTAGAAGATGCATTAAAAAATAACATTTTAAAAATAAATTATCTTTCTAGCAATAAATGTATTTCATTCTTTACTTTGTTAATGAGTAACACCGCAAATATCGCGTGTTGCAATTTCTTTCATACGCATATTGTCATCATAAAAATGATAATCAAGAAATGCAGTATGAAATAGTTAATATAATATAATAAATTTTTCAGAAATTCAAACAAAGATTACGAAATCAAATTAATAATATATTTTATTTTAGATTTATTTTAGAGTATTTAATTCTTATTTCTATGTTCTATGATTAGAGCTAATAATTGTCCATTAAAAATTATGTTCTATATTTACCGGATAATTAACTATCAAATTTACTAAAATTAATTAATTTTTACATATATAAAATGCCTTTCTTTTATAAAAGTTAAAACAGTTTTTTAATTCAAATTAATTAAAAATTTTCTAAAAGACGATTACTGATTTAGAATTAAATATGAAATTGTTATTATACAATACATAAATTTGCCAAGATTTATTTCTTATAAACATATTTAATTTAAATCGAAATAATATATTTACAGTAATGTAAATAGATTCTAAGAATTATAAATAGTTCTTTGTTTCCTAATGTTTATTTAATAGAATAATTATTAATTAACTCGCAAACTGTCCAAGATAAAATATGAGTTATTTAATCTGCAATTCTGACAATGGAAAGTATCAAAGAAGAGGAAAAAAGTTAGCCATTGATTTCGTTAAAAAACACGCTGAAAGAAAAGTAAAGCAAAAAGGGCGTTAACAAACCACAGCGAGAAGCTAAACAAGTTTATGATGAAAGTATAGTCTCATCCTTTCAGGGATTTCCAAACTGACAATGTCACAAATTTAAAACAGAAAATTAATGAGAAAATCAGTACTCATATGTTTTCCATGACAGAAATCCAAACAAAGATCACGAGATCAAATGATAACGTCCAAAAGAATTATAAGTGAAAAGATCTACGGGTGTTTATCTGTTAAATTTATAGACGTAAAAAGAAATTTTGATTATTAAAATTAGTAATTATTTCAAAACGAAATTCATTTAAGATTGTCCAAATATCGTCTTGTGTATTCCAGAATACGTCAATGAAGTTTCAATTTAACTACTCATGAAAAATTCATTACTTAAGCTTTTAAATGTCGATTGGAATTTTTCAATCAATCTTAAGATCTTAGCAATTACATTTGAAATAAATTTTACGCATTCGATTATAATACGATATGAAAATTCAATTATTCCAGAAATTTAACTATGAAAAGTTTATAAATTTAAATAAAAATTCTACACCTGATAAAATAACTAAATTACAAGTTTTAATAAAAACTATAAAAAAGTTAGTTTTAAATTTTTTAATCATTAACTTTTAAATTTACTTAAAGTAGTTTTTAATGTAAAACTGTAATAACACAATGTGGAATTTTATAAAACAAAACACAAACAAGTTTAAGATACAAATTATGTGTCATAATCTTTGTAACAAGATTAGTATTCGTCTATTAAACATAACGAAATTTAACCATCATAATTTAGTATACGAAGTTTTTAAAATGTGTCTTTTTTACATTTTAAGTTATAGTTTAATTAGAAATGAGAGATTATGAGATCTCAAATTTCGCCAATAATAAATAAAAATTGTATGTAAACTTATTGCAAAAGGAGCTAGAGATTTTTCCCGGTTCTGGTAGTTCTTACTTCTACTAATTTTATTTTTACTAACAAAAAATAAAATCTTTAAGATGGCTTTTTATTAATAAAGAAAAATTCTAAGAATAATAACAACAATAATAATAATAAGGCCAAATGGGCCCACCTTACTTCCAGGCCCAAACAATCTCTGGAAGACTGTAAATCAATATTAGAAACATTTAATATAAAAACAAACGACTATTATTTTGCGTTTTATTTAGCTTAAATAAGTAATTATATATTTGTTTAAATTATATAATTTTGTATATATTTGGAACAATTATTTCGGAAATAAATGAATTTTTTGCATATTTTATATGAATTTTCGAGAGAATAAATTTCATACAAAATCTTTTTGATCTTTTAATATAAAAAAAAGAATAACAAACTTTAACGAATCGTGAACACATGACTAAAAATAAGAAAGAGTAACCAATCTTCATCTCATAAATAAATTCATCAGTTCGAGTTCATTTCCCAGTCTTGGAAATTTTCTAAGGTTATTGCAAGTGTTGAATCTATAATTTAGTTTATCAACTTGCAACGAAGAAAATTAATGGGTGCTAACTTTTCCGCCTTTTATAGTTTCGTTTTCTTTTTAAATGAAGGTGTCTGTAGTCATTTTCAATCTAAGAAATCCTACTCTTGGCCGTGGAAGTGTTAACAAAATAGTTGAAATACATTGGGCGTGGTCCGAAATTCATCTATAACTCTTAAAATAGTTCATGATTATTTATTTAGCGTTTCTACAATCACAATGCAGTCAAATCATGAAGTGACCATTTCCTTCTTCCGTCATCTTTTAGCTAATTTTCTATTTAAATATAGTCAAATCACAGTCTACACCTCAGAATAAACAATTTTTTTATCACTTAGCTTAGTTTGTATATACCAAAATCAAATTTAAATATTAAGCAAATGAGACATTATAATTTTTTAATCACAAAATATTTTTTAAGCGTTCTACAGAAACTTTAATTTAATATTTTTATGTATAAAATAATATATAATAATTTATATATAATTTTTCAGAATTTTTTTTAATTTTTCGCTTAAAAGACTAAAACACAAAAATATTGTGAACATTAACATTTAATGGATGTGCTATTTTAATCAATAGAATTTAATTAGTAATTTAGTAATAATTCTTATTCAATTAATTGTTAGAATAATAAATGTAAACTTAATTTAAAATATATTAATATTCCATAATTTTAATTTAAATTAAAACTTTACAATTATAATTAACTCTTAATGATTAACACTTATATTATTTAATCGCATTACTGTATAATTAGAGCAAAATAAAACTGTATTTTTAATACAAAATATTTTAAAGTAATAAAATGTAATGCACTTTATTCTAAATAAATAAATAATTGGAAAATTAATAATTTATTTCTTGTAGTTTGTCGTACATAAATTTATAATAGTGTATAAAAAGTAGAATGTATTCAAATGAAGTTGTTTTTTTAAATATAATCTTAATATTTTAAATAGCAATAAACAAAGGAAGCAATAAAAAATATGGAATTGTTAATTTTTTATTTTCATTTTTTTATTTTTTTATTAAAAGTACGTTTTAATTAAAACATATTTTTGATTAGAACGTATAGTTTGGGAAGATTTTTCAAGCATAATGGAAGTTTGTTCATTTACTAAATACAAGAAAATAATTAAAATTATTAAATATTAATAATTATTTTTGAGTAGAATGCTTAGTTTTATTTCTAATTAAAAAATTATACTATATTCTATAATAGTTCACATTAAAGTAAGTTCTAATTATAAATGAAACTAAGCTACAAATTCATCAATATCTCAGTACAATAGGCCTACTGAATTGCCCATTAGGTACTGTACAGTACGTGGGATAAATGCCTAGGAATTCCGGGTTTTAGGGCATCAAATTTGAAATAATAATAATAATAATTTTACAGTTGCAATTGTATATCATAATTTAGAAATACCGGTAATTATATAGCTACAATTAGACATTATAATTTTACATCAGAAACTAATATAGAGGGATCCTCAATCTTTTGTGCCTAGGGATTCCAGATAGTCTTAATCCACTTCTCAATATTATATTATTGCTGAATCTGGTGCCATAGGCGAAATATCTGCACTTTGAGTCTCCATAATACTATTTTTCCTTAGGAGTATATCTTTAATTTAATATTTAAAAAACTAATAGAGAGGCACTTTACTTCTAAAGCTGATTCTATAATTTCCTCACAATCAAGTTATAATAAAACAAGGTCGATTATTTGATTTTGATTTAGCTTCCACTATGATATAAAATTGTATATTTCCTTATGTGTTTAAAATTTATCAATACAATTCATCAATTATTTAAATCTTTATAAAATTAGTTATATGAAAAATTAATTTACAGAATAATATAAATAAAAATAGTTATAATACAAAGCAATTACGTACAAGAAAATCTTCTCAAACGGTTGGCTTCTCTGATATACATTATCAAAATAATGCAGAAAACACAGCTTTACGGGGTATACTAAACATTCTGGCAGCTTATTATGTAATTTTTTTAGCATAACAATATATAGTAGCACATTCTAAATTATAATTGCAACTTTAAAAAATTTTTTGCATCAGATTATCCATTTTCCAAATTATCAAAGATAATCGATTACTTACTGAAAACTTTAAGCAAGTAATGAGATATTCAGTTAATATTTATATTTATGTTAAGAAAAATAAATTTCTGTCATTTTAATATATTTAATATTAAATGTTTTTATGTGGAATACTTTATTTGCTTACATAAATAATTCCAATTATTTATTACATCACTAAAGTCATATATAACTTGGGATGACCCCAATAATAATAATAAAAACAAAGAAATGCTTTATTAAAAACAATAAAGAATAGTAAAATAATTAATAAAATAGCAACACTCTCTCCTTTTTGAAAATGTTACCGTTTAATGCTTCTTATAACTTGATTCGAAATATCAAAATGTATGAATTTTATGCCTCTCTTTTCTGATAAAGGAATAATTTAATTGTCTATTTAAATTCATAATAAACACATCATTATCGAACTTTAAAAGTTCGATAATGTCTTCATTTTATTTAAGCTCAATATTTTAGCTGTAAGGAAAACCAACCCCCTACATAACGTTTATTACCTTATCGACCATTACGTTTAATATGTATGTTATGCTCGTTTCACAAGGAAAGAAACGCACCTCGCGTGGCACGCATATCAATATGGCATCTGGGACAAAGATGTCATAAGGAATAACTGCTTTAAAACAAATTTTATAACCTAAAATTAGTTTTTAAATCAACTATATATTGAGAAAAACATTGAGAAAAAGTTGAATGGATGTATCTTTTATTAAAATACTTTGATCCTATCGGCATGATGTAACTTGTACCGTAATTATGAGAACAACAAACAACTATTATTACTATTACTGATTTGCAAATTATGATCTATTATACCAATTAACTGGCCATGATCTAAATATTAACAAGAAAGAACGATTAGAAGAAGAATTTTAGGAGAGTCTGATGACTAATTCTGCACGGGTATTCTCTATTATCAAGTACTTTGAGGAGATTTTCTTAATATTTTGCTACTCTCACTGCTGTGACAATATTCCAAATGAAAGCAACCCGAATGTTTAATAATTTTCAAGAAATAAATATTGCAAAAAGGAAAAATAATTTTTAATGCTATTTTGATGAACTATTGCAATAATTATTAATTCTTCGTTCACGTTCTAATCTATGATTTATTAAGCAGAAAATAGTAAATTATTAAATTTATCAAATGCTAAAATAAATTAAATCTTCTCTCCTCTTTGTTAATTTATTTGATTTTTAATTGTGATAAGGAATTATTAAAATTATAACAAGTTTTGTTTGTTTGTATATGGCAACGTATGGGCGATCTGCTGAGGGTGAGATGCCTCCCGGAAGAACTTTCAATGGGAAACTGATCCCTATTTAGGTGTTACATACGTGAAGAAAACCCGAAAAACTGCATATGACCAGCTCATTGACCAGGTGTTTAGTGGTCTTATCCACTCGGTCACAGTAGACACAAAAATTATAAAAATCCAGTTTAATAATATTTCAGGAAGATTTCATTCAACTTGATAAATAAATACAATAAAATTTCAAGTAATTTTTGCTTTTTGTTTGGTTAAAATTAAAACATTAAAGTCAAATTGCTATTAAATAAAGTTTTTGAAATATTAGAGATTAAAATGAAATAAAATAGTTAAGGAATATATTCTTATTTTTTATTAATTTTCAAGTAAACATAATCAGTTGTTTTAAATCAAAATAATACTAGTATATGCTTAAGTAAGAGTTAATTGGAAAAAATAAAATAGTAAATCTTTTATCTGTTTTTATTTTTATTGTCATAATTATATAAATATCGAATACTTACAACCAAAATCACGACCTACTGCAGATCCTTATCTGCTGATTGTATTTTATTTTTATAAAGAAGAGGTATTATTCTTTATACGCAAAATTTCATTGGCTAATATTCATTCATTCAGAAGATATTAGTCGTAACATAGCGGCTCATTCATTGATTCATGATCAATTCTCCTCGCAAGATACAAAGATTTTATTTCATATGCACGGCAAAAATTTGGTTATTTTGATAAAGACATGAATGAGCTCATTAGTCCACTTGCTTCCTGTTTCGAACCTAAAAGTGAGCAAATGACTTCTAATAATTGCTTCGATTATGCGCTCATTAGATACTCATAATGTAAAATTTGTCTCTGTTTCACTCATTTTTTGGTGAGAAGTACTATTGTAATAATTTTGTACAATAAATTATGTTTGTTTGCTAATAATTTCTTCAGATATTACTATAAACTACTGATGCATAAATATTTACTGATGCATATTTCATGATTTTTGATTGCCAATAATTCCTAGATGAAAGGCTCTTTGGCAATAGAGAGAACAATATCTCTTCTTTATTAAAAAATGTACAACCAATAGATTAAGTTCAGGTTTATTTGATTTCGGCAACGCCACACATGGGCGATCTGCCGAAGGGAATGCCTGCCGGGGGACTTTCTATGGGGAACTGGCCACTATTTAGATATTACAAACGTGAAGAAAATCCGAAAAACTCTGTGGCCAACCTGTTGGCGAGGCTCGAACCCACGACCAACTACCGGTATTTAGTGGTTTTACAGTAGATTAATTAAGACCTCACTGAATCGTGATTTTGATTGTTAGTTTATTTTTAATAATACACATGATTTTCATACACTAGTTTATTTATATTTTGTTTTAAAATATATGGTTTAATCAAAATTAATTAATTTTTTTGTCATATTGAACAATTATTCTAAGAAAATGAGGGAAAAATATGCTTTCTGATTATTGCATTCACTGATGAAATTTGGTGTCAGAAAAGAATATTTTACATTTTTATTCATTGTAGAATTTATATAGAGTATGTTACATATATATGTCTATCGAAAATTCCTATAATACTTTAAAAAATTTAAAAAAATATTGTTTTTAAAAAGAAAATACAATAAGAAAGTTTAATATTTTGTTAAAAACATTATTTAAATGACATACATCATACAAAAGTAAAGAAGAAGAAGAATTGAAGCATTTCATGACAATAAAACATTGCATCCTTTTTGAAATTTTAAAAATATGTTCGTATCAAGATTCATATTTGAGAAAAACAATTCCGAAAATATTACAAAAAGAACTAAAAATAAATAAAAATATAAGGAGAGAATAAACAAGAATATTTCTTTAATATAAAAATACACCACGCTTGATGTTACTAATAGTTACTTCATAATGAATAAGAGATTGTTTTAACGTAAACAATACATTGCTCCAATATTTGAGGCATGTGGCATAGATATTTGCATAGTTAAGTACGTAATTTTATAAATTTAAAATAAATTTACTTTATCTTTTTACTGAAATTGATAAAGTATATATTATATAATTTCCAGTTAATATAATTTCATTTTTTACTTTTTGCAGCATGACAACGAAGAATATTACAGATTATATTAATGATTTATAGGCATTTTTATCTAATTTACGAAATATAAGGAGAAAAACCATTAAGAGAAAAGCTTAGTAATGGAAACCAAGTTGTTTCTATAAAGATTTGTTTATAGAAAACTTTACTTAAATAACCATACTAATAGATAAGAATTATTAAAAGTTGTTAGGTTTTAAAATTGAATATTTTTTTATTGAAAATAAGAAGTTTAGTTCATTAAAATTACTTCATAAATATATTTATTTTTGTCATTATATTTTTTATAATAGTTTTTTAATATATCAATATATAATGTTCTTTATTTTAATAAGAACAATATTCGCATTAATTTTTAAATGTGTCTACATCGCTATTAATTGTTAATTATGATTGTATTATTTAGTTTTTTCTTACAAATGTCTTATTCTTTACGGAAAAATATTCATTCACTCTAAATTCCCTCTCCAACATTTCTTTGAATTACTGTAGTTTTTTCATTATTTTTCTAGAAATTTGTTCTTGAAATTTGCAATTTTGAAATCTTCTCTCTTAAAACTTAACATTTCATATATTTTCAAGACTTTTCAGTAGTTATTTCAATGAAAAAGTTAAATAGTAACTACTTACGATAACATCAATGCATATTGTAAGATTTTTAAAATATAATTATATTTTATTTAACTGCTTTAGATTATTCAAGTCCGAATAAAGTTTCAAGGGTTTTAATTTGTTCAATTACAAGAAAATTAAAGAAAAATAAATTACTGTAGGAAGGTATCGTTGAAATAAATTACAGTTACTTGAAGAATACTGTCTCTCAGAATGATCATTGATATGATTATACCTTTTTACTGTTTTATGTATATTCCTTTCAGCGTGAACGTAATATTAAAACTACTGAATTACTCATTGGAATAATCAGACAATACAGGTCAACTTTTATTGTACTTCCTCTCTATCAATCATCTTTCTCCGCCCATTTGTTATGCATCTAATACTGCTGTCAATGTATATTTACTTTGATTTTATCATATATTTCACTAGTTAAATTTTTGTATTTCTTAGTAATATATGATATTAACAGAAGGAATAATATATAATTATCATAAAATATAGAAATCTAAAATTAGAATAAATAATTTCACTTTACAATAGATTTAGTTTTAAAGAAGTGTTGAAATGCATAGTTATAATGCTATAATTCTTGTATTTGTTAACATTTTGAACTATCTTCTTTTTAAATGTGAATACCTCATTATTTCTATTTTAGATAAATAGAACGAATTTTTATTGGCTTATAACAAATTATAAATTTAATAATAGCTATATTGAAAGAGTAGGCTAACCCATTATTAACTTCTTTAAACTATAAATTGAACGTTTCTTTTTAATTGTAGCTTATTGTTAAACATCTACGTGATAAATATTTTAATATAGGGCAAAAAATTAAAATAGTTTTTTTCTTTCAATTTACTTCAATTTATCAATTAGTGTTAGTAAATAGAGCTTATTAAACTACTATTTATGTCGAGCATCAGATAACCTTTTAATGGATTTTTAATAAAGATTTACTTAATATTATCGATCATTTTTAAGAAAATAAGTTAATTTGTTGAAAATTATACGTTTTATAGGCTTATTTTTACATAAGAAACTGCAAATTATCTTATTTAAACTTCATTATATTATAAAGAATGAGAATTATTCACATAAACATAGTTCTTGTAATAATGTATTAAAACGAACAAATGAATCTTCTATACAAAGAGATACAAGTCTATTATTTAAAATTTCGAATGTTCTTTCTCTTTATTTATTTTTCATAACATCTATTTACTGCCATTTCACATATACTTGAATATTTGAGTGCTTGAGAAATGTCCTTCAAGGAATCACAATATTCATCTCTTTTTAAAGCTGACCCTAGAAATTTTCGTTCCATAAAGAAGACGTTGCCCCTTTACGGACGCATTCATAGACGTAGCGAATGGCTACAAGGAGGAAATAGGACCACCATCTGTCTTATTTGACTGTAGGGTAAGGCGTGGTATGAAAAATGCTATATATTTGTTTTTTGCCCAAGATTAAATAGCCTTTATTTATACAAAACCTTAATTTTGTGAATTTTACTTTGCATTCTCTTTATTCTGTTATTTTCCTCCTTTCTCATAACGTTACATCGATATAAATTGCCGTTGTTAATTATTACCATTTACAAATTTACTTTATTCATAAAACATTTAAAAAAATTAAATATTTGTCTTAAACAGGAATAAATTTAAAAACTGATTTCTTTATTATTTTCCTGATATTTTAATGAAGATGTCGTTACTGTTAATGATAATTCGTACATATTTATAATTATATTTATAAAAAGTACTTATCATAATTCGCTTATATTATAATATTTCATTTCGATTATGAACTTTTAAACTAGTTAATTTGCTTATTAAGCTATTATTTTAGGTATGTTTGTGGCATTTAATGAATAATAAAAACTTGAATGCCTCGAGGTTGTAGAAAATATAACCTCTGGGAAAAAAAACTGCGATAAAAATGACATTTATTTATTTATTTATTTCTTAATTTTAAAAAATTAATTAAACTCCATCCACATTTTAAACTGCTTTATCAATGAATTCCATTAATAGCGTAACTGTTTTTCTGAACTACTTCCACTAAATTTGAAATGCATATTACATTAAATCTACATTTTATAAAAACAATATTTTATTTTTATTTACTATTTTAATTTAAATCTGTGTTAACAGAATTTTAATGATTTAAATTTAAAAAGGTTCATTAAAAATTAGAAGAATTTTAAGTCCTTTTTGCGGTAGGGGGTCACCCATGTAAAATAATTTATTCAATGTTAAATACTTAATTATCAGGAGAAGTGTTATCTGACGTTTTAAATTCGTCGAGATTTAATTAAATTTAACAAATTAGTAAAAATTTTGACAAGTAATAAAAGAATTTTAAATCTTTCATTACTTAAATTTATTACGTTGGATATTTAAAAGGATATTTGTTATAAGTTATTATTTCGTGCAATTTCTATCTTTAAAAATGAAAATATATATATTTAAAATTGTTAAAAAAATTAATTTATTATATGAATTTCGAAATTGAAAATTAATAAAATGTATGAATAAAAAGATAAATTCCACAGTAACATTATAATAAAATAAAGGACATTGAAACCATCAATAAAACATTACTATCAAGGCTTCTATATTATTATCTCAATCTATTATTCAGAAAGAAGTAAATTATGAAATATATATTTAAAAGTCATATTTAGACCCATTGATCTCTAAAACATGAAAGAAGAGTTTCGTTGACCTTAAGTCACTTTTTCTCTCTTCCGAACAGAACCGTAATCCTCGTATAGAAGAATGGCTGCCCTAGGCCAAAAGCATTTCAAGGAACGCCTTAATCACATCTTTCTTGTTATCACTTAGTTGTAGTTATCATCTCCGCCACATTCGTGGTCCGTAGTGACAGGTAGCTGTGGTCGAGACAGTGTCCTTAATAATAGCAAACAGAACAAATAAAACAGAATAAATATTGCTAGATATACTTTGTAGCGTTGAAAATCGACACGATGACTTTCACTCTAACTTCGAAAATAATCATAGAGTTTATTTAGTTAATCGAATTCCATCATCAAAAATGAAATCATTCAATTCTCATTTTGGAAATGTCTTGCAGCTGGAAAGAACTACACCCAATATTTACATGATTATAAAAAAATCTATTTTTTATAATCATATAAAAAATTATCTTAACATATTTTAAAATGCCAGAAATATCTTAATATAATTTTCTGTTGCTTTTATGATGCATTTCAAGACATTCATTTAATGTATAAAAGATTATAAAGTATCGTATCTAAGAACTATTTTGAGTGAAAGTTTTATGTAACTTACTCTTTTCAATTCAATTTAAAATTTGGAATAATTTCAATAAAGATAAAAATATATATATATATATTGAATATTTTTATTCATTCTGTCTAACAGTTTAGTCGCAGATTTCTTACGATTCTTAAGTGATGAAAATTAATATATATTTTTTTTCATACAAATAACTTATTTATTTAAAAATCGGTTGTCTTAAAATTTTTATGTAAGCTGTAGTTGTTATACCGAAGTACAGCAAAACTTAGATTTAGCGTTATCGTTTGTTTGCCTTGGCACTAAATCGAGTCTGACGGTAACAGAAGTATTTTAAACAATAAGAATTATACGCTGTAGCAAAGATGACGAACTAAACACTGCTTCGAGAACTATATTTAAGGGCCGACGGTGTGAGAACGTAACATAACGTTATCGTGTTAATGATGCCGTGACAATGCTACGTCTTGTTGTTGTCAATCAAGTTATGTTTACTTACTGAACAAATTTTCTCCCTTATAATATATTTTAAAATAATTTTTGCAGCGGTATAATGATATTAGCTGAACTTTTCATTTAAAATCTCTGAATAACTTAGAAATACTACACCGCTGACGTTAGAGAACGACATGTGATTCGCGAGTAGCGCTTTGGCCATAGTAACGAGGTCTTCATAAAAAATTTGAGCTCGGGAAATTGAAAATCACACGATTTAATGATTAAAAAAACATCGTTTGCAATGCGAAACTGTGCTTCTGGTAATTCACCAAAGGATTCTTTATTTAATACAGTATTTTTGAGGAAGGCCCGTTCGCAGTTATTCACTGGTGCTTCCTTAGGAGGACACTATATCGAGGTTTGGCTGAATATCAACACATATATTGATTATAGAAAGTATCTTAGATTTTTGAAATAGATAATTGGCATGTTTCAAGATATGACTTGGCAAAGATGAAGATCTTCTTTAAGGATGTAATATTTTACATACAAAAACAATTGTTTTGATATTTGTTGTTAACGTTTTAATGTTATAATTTAAGAGAAAAGTAATTAATTTCATTTCAAGAGAATTATAATCATTAGAAATTATAACAAAGACGATAAGAATATCAAAATTATTATTAAAAATAATAATAAATTTTATTTAATTTATTTCTAAAAGAAAAGATTTAAAATAAGATAATAAATACATATAATTATTTAAATATATTAAAATTAATATAAATTGAGAAATTTTTAGGATTTATTTGAAACATTAATCTCGTTAGTTTATATAATTTTATTAATGAATTATAATTATAATAATAATTATTGCAAATTAGAGGCAGATCAAACTGTTTTTCAATTAAAAAAACTACATGTTTCAATAGAATATTCAAGCAATAAAGTTCGCAAGATTTATAATTAGTCTCCATCAAGCTTCTGAAGGCGTATACAATTATAAGAGGAATAAAAATTCATTCGAAATAATTTAAAATTCAAAATAATTTTGAAAATTTTTTCGAAATTTCATTTATTTTAATTCGCTTTAGTTTTATTCTATTCTAATTGTATACGCCTGGAAGACATTGCAAGATTTATAATTAAAGTTTTTGTTCTAGTAATATCATTAGTTATATATGTAAATAGTTAAATATATAAATGTAATTATGTATAATATTTTAATAAAATTAGAGGTTCTTTCGTATTGAAAGTTAAAATAAATTAATAAAAATTAATTTCTATAACAGCATACAGCCTATGAGATGACTGTCATCTACTATTTTTCATTTAGCCTTATTTCTTTTAACTCTTTCACCCTGTGGGCACTAAGAGGACCTCATTTTAGCAAGCTCATTATGGGTTCGGCCGGATGGTGAGGGACGGGGATCGACATATCCGATCGGACCAAACTTCTAGGGATTATTCGACCCGTCTCGATTCAATCCTGGTTCCCCCAAAGCGGTAGGCTGCCACCTTGACCGCTCGGTCATTCGGCCGAATTTCATATAGGCTTTAATGAATAGAACTGTAGTAGAAATTCATTAAATTAATTAAAGAATTTTTGATATATTTTACATCCTACGTTAAGTTCCTACGGTTAATTAAATATTAAATCTTACCTAGTGCAGTTTTAATCTAAGAGAACCTTACGTAATCATGAACTTGTGAGGCTTCTTTCATTTGAGTTTATGAAATGTAAAGTCCATATCACACGATACTTGACATTGTACGAGGTCTAAGATTAAAATTAAAAATTGACTGTTAGTATTGGACTAAGGTCGAGTATCGTCAAGCGTATATTTCTGCGTGTCAAACACTTAAAAGTACCAAGTCCTACACCAAAGCCTAAGTTGTTTATCATTAAAACCGCTATTGGTCTCATCGTTCGACCAATCAAAATACGCCTATTAATTTCGGATTTTTTTACATAATTTATATTATTAGCTATTTAATTATTTAGCCCCAGTAAATATATGTATGTAAAATAACAACTCGTCACAAATATGTAATTATTTGCAATGGAAGAAATAAAAGAGTAATTTATTTATATTTAATAGTTTTAATTTGTCTATACAAAGAAAATTAATAGTTATTTATTGAATAAAGAAGAGATATCAAACTGTCCATTGAAATTGTTATAGTTATCCTTTAAAATTTCTCATTAGTTTTTTAATTCCAGAATATTTTAAACACAAAACAAATAAATAGACAGGCTTAAATTACATGTATGTATATATACAATATTAATTTAATCAAATTCTTTAAAATAAATCAATATGCAATTTTTACCATTAGTTTGCTTGTTGATAGAACTTTTATTCTTCAAATCTCTATTAATAAACAAGTAATAATGACATGCTTTCTCCTTTTTATGTAAATATGATGTCATAATTATTTAAGAATAAAAAGAGGAGCCATTCTTTAATAACATTTAAGACGAATTTATTTTATTCTTAATTAATTCTAACGAATAGAATATTTATTAGCGTTAATTATTAGCATTAATAAATGGTTGAATTATATTTTTATTTTATTATAATTATAATCTGACTATTATATAGTCGAATTAACTATTGAAATAATGGTAGGGAATAGATTTGATGATTCATTAAACTTTAAGAAATCCGTCGATTCGCTAGACTTACTCTCTTCAGATGTTGATATTTAATCTCATCAGATTTAATTCATCTTTCAAAACTATAAGTTAATATATTATTCTGAAAGAATTAGTCCGCCCACTGTCAATCAATTGTTCCTTTTTACATTTGTATTTTTAATCTTTTAATTCAGCGATTTCTATCCTATATCAGCATTATTACATCAAGAATTGCTCAAATGTTTCGCGAACAATTTATTTTATAAAAAATTGGTAATATAGCAACTAAGGTAAACGAATTAATTAACTAAACTTAATTAACAATAATTAGCAACAAAGTTAATTCTATTTGTGAGTAAGTTCTGTAAGGTTTCCTGCTTCTATCATTATTTTCAAAGTTATTTATTTCAAGAAAACAAATTAAATCGAAGTAATTTGAATATAGTTTACAGATTTTAACAATTATATATGTTTTTAACAGAAAAATTATATGTTTTTAAATAAAATAGTTCTTAAACAATAAATGTTTGGTTCATCTTCGATACATAATTAAATACAAGCTTCCATGTGAGAAAAGTCCTGGGTACTGTATCTTCTGTTGTATCTTTCTTCAGACGGCCATGTATAGTATTAATAACTTATTAATTCTTTATTTTTCATATCATTCATACTTAAAATATATAGACCTCATCCCTTATATTTTATCCAATTCTTACATTTTAATTTTTTAGTTATAGTTTCTAGATTTTTATATACGTTTATAGCCTATATTTAGGGAAACCAACATTATATTTTGTCTTTAATTTCGAAATTAGTGTTAAAATCAAGCTGATTATGCAGTAATGAAAATTATTTTATATATAATTATTAATTATGCGATATAAGAAGAAGAAGAATTAGAATTTCATATAAAACACATTATTTCCCAACTTATAGATTATTCATGAATAAATCAATTAATGTGACAATGTGAATTATGATATTTCAAGTAAATTTAGCTGAAAGTTATTTGTATTTAATTATTAAAATGCAACAAGTTTAAGTAAAAATATTTACTTAATAAAAAATTATTTAATATTAAACAGAATTTTCTGATGTTTTCTTGCTAGAAGGCATACTCAATGTTGTGATATCATTAAATAAACATTACTAGAAATTTTATGCATGGATTCACTTATAATTTTACGTTTTGTTATGATCTCGTTTAATATTCAGTTTAATATCTTTTTCATCATATTTGAGGCTGTAACGATTGTCATAAAAGTGATTGATTGATTCATCGCGTAAAAAAATAAATCATAAAATAGCTATTAAATTTATCACAGAAAATAATTAAATTACTTTATATTATTTATATTTGTATTATAAATAAACTAAAAATCAGTAAATAATTTTTAAATGAATTTTACTACTGTAAAAAAATGTAATAATCTGTTTTAAATCCAATATTTCAATACTTATCTTTGAAGACATTATGAAGAAACTACCGAAAGGAAAATTTAAAAATTGCCTTATTTTATACTGAATTTCATTTTTTATTATTTAAATTCCTTTCATCCAATAGAATTGAGTATGTTGGTGCTTCGCGTCGGCTAATCAATCAATCAATCAATCAATCAATTAATCATCCAAGGAGAGCAATTATAGTTTATTCTAACAAAATTATTTTTAATTTAAAATTTTATAAATAAATTTTAGCGTTATAACAACAAATAAATTTTACAAGAAGAAATTAGTATTATTTTCCGGCTGTTATAAACAAGAGAGAAAATATGGCTACCGGTCAAAAACGACACCAAGATTTTTACATTTTTTTTTTTTTTTTTGCCTCGGGGAGCTTGAAACGTCTAGAAATGTAAAAAATGTTGGAGCTTTTTTTCTGTACGTTTGGATGTTAGTGTGTGTGGAAGGGCATGACTTTTTCACCCACTGTGAAGCTTAATAACTCTTGTGAGTTTTGTCGAAAATATTATGAAATTTTGCAGGAAAATTTGTATATTAAGAGAAAATGTTTCTACAAATTTTCAGGAAAAATCGAACCATTGGTTCCAGAGATATTAAGAGGATTGGGGTCATATCTCAAAATGCTTCCAAGTTGTGAAATTTTTTACTCGTACAAATTCTTAGTTTATATACATATATTTACTCCGAATCTAGAATCGGAAATTACGGACATATTTTTCGTTTTATTAATCATAATTTTCATAGAAATTAGACCGAAAGATCTTTGAAGAGGTGGAAGGGATAAAACTTTTAAAATAGTTAAATAACCCATTTTACGAGTGATCATTCGTATCAGTAACTTTTCCTAAACCTGCAGAACTCATCACTTTGTTTTCATCCTTAATAATTGCTACCAGTATAAAAGTACTGGTAGTATTTATTAAGGATGAAAACAAATAAAGAATGCCAGGAAAGTCTAACAATGATATTGCCAGCTTTTTAAAAATGTATTGGTAAGATAAGTCACATTAAGAAACATCTATTATTTTACTTTTCTTAGTAACATGAATTTTCCTTGTCATAAAATAGCACATAAGTTGTAACTCATAAAAGAGTTATCTGATTAATTAGTTGGGTTGAATCTTTTTACAAGATGGCTGCTCACAAAAGGTGTTATATGGTCAATCTCGATTTTACGGAGGTTTGATTTGCAAGGGATCAAACCTCCGTATGGGAGAAAACATCTAGAAGTTTCAAAAAATTCGAATTCAAATCGGACATGATAGTAAGAAAATACCTTATTTTTGAGAAGTGTATCAATAAATTGAATTATAAAGCTTATCAAACCCTAATTCAACACTCCTTACATCTTTACTTCGAAATATTCTTTCAAAGAATGTTTCATAAGTTTCGGAACTTTAGTTTGTTCGTTAAAGTGCGTTAGTTTCATTATATTGAAAATAGTAATAAAATTAGACGTAATAAAGATGATAATAGATCATGGTACATCTCATCAGCAGAGACATCATTAATAAAAATATTTTTAATATTAAAAATTAATAATTCAGAGTTTTATTCTTCGATTTTGTAAAGTGTGTTAGAATAAGTACAAAAATTGAAAACTAAATACAAAAAACGTTTTTAAGTCTTCTGTACGTCTAATCAAAACCATCGAAACACAGTTAACATTAGTGGAGCAAGCGTTATTTACCTCTACCTACACATATGCAAATTGTTTAAAAGCCCCTCTGGCTTCGGATCCTTGTAAAAATGTTTATAAAAATAAAAAAAATTAAAATATTTCCGCAAATCTTAATTATGTTACGTCGGAATGGGCGTTTAGAAAACTTCAAAATGTTTTTATATTTACTTTCACCGTTGTAATCGATTCTTTGATTTTTATAACTATTCTTACAGATATACATTTTATTAGTTTTGAATTTTTTATTAAATCAGTTTAATTGCTTTACTTCTTAGATTGAAATTTATATGGGCATTTAACAAATGACAAGTTGAAAGTAGTTATAAAAAATACTTAATATTCAATAACTCAAAATATTCTTCTTAAACTATGCCTATGAATTGTAAAATTAACTTACTTCAAATGATTAATTGTTAGACTTTGTTTCCGTTTATATCTATTTATTCACTGCCACATGGTATAAATTATAGAAATCCAAGTTATAATTAAAATTTGAAAAAAGAATTTTACATGTTTGTCGAGAATTTAGAAGCAATATTGTAGTTCTTTTTAATTTTGGAAATATCATTTAAGTTTATTATTCTGTAAGATCGTTTAATGTAGTATTTTATTTAAAAATTAAATTATAGATCGACTAAACAAGTGAATATAGGAATTTAAAACCTTTTGCATGATTTAGTTTAGCACAACAATATTGTGTCTAAATGCTCTATGTAAACAGAAGAGCCATTAAAAATTGAATCATCATCATCTATGCCGGAAAGTTAATTAAACAATTCAAATTCGTGGCCATGCGAATAAAATTAATATTAAAAATATCTAAAAATTATTTCTCATTACTATTTAAATGTTATTTAACTGCAAACTTGTATTTTTATTGATCATCATCAAAGAAATATTAGGTTATGCTGTATATACTACTCGTAATTGAATGAATATTTAAATTATAAATTATTTTCAATCCCGGCTTTCTATAAATTACTGTGTATTTCTAATTTGAATATCCTTTTAGCATAGAATAAGAACCAGACAAATAAATTTATTTATGCTCAGATTTTCTTCTTAAATTTCTACACAACGATTATTATATGAAAATTCCTTACATTACAATATTATAAACGTATGAAAATGCAGTTCAATGATTATTTGAATTGCAAAAATAAATGAATTTAAATTATTTTAATGCTTTCATGGATTAAAATTTTAATTATTATTATTTTATATAATATATACTATATAGTTTTAGATTGCATTGTTATAATAGTCTACTAGAATAGAAATTTAAAATGTTGCCATCATTCTTTATTAATATAATATAAACTTCAAACAGAAAAACAATATCTGCATATTTGAGGAATCCTCTTCCATGTTCTTATAATGTTAGAACATAACAGGAGTCCGTCATTATTTAGGGAATAATAGAATAATACATATAAAATAGCATAACAATTTTTTAAAATAAATTTTGGATTACGCTATTCTGGATTACGCTAATTTTAAGCTTTCTTGGCTCCATCTCAATGGATTTGTTGAAACTTCATACATAACAAGATTTATTTCATTCAATTTTGGATATTGAACTTAATAAAAGATCCTATATTATTAGGTATACAGCTTATATTGAATAGTATTATTATAAAATATGAAAATATAACACTTCAAAGCATTTAAGTATTATTCAACGTAAACGCTCACGCACATAGACTAAAAACCGTCAAGTGAAATTTTATATATTTTGAAATCCATGAGTTATTGAAATTTTTTATGTTTAAAGGATTATATGAACTTTAGTTAAATTTATCTGGGCTAATATTGAAGAAGAATAAAATAGGAATCTGAAATTTACTTTTAAATATTTTAAGAAAAAACATAGTTTCTGATTATTGTAACAAATAATTTATTTGTTATTTATAAAGAAATCAGTTTTACTATATTATTCCATATTTTCTTGTTAGGTTTTCAGTTTAAAAAAAATAATAATGCATTTCTTTTATTAGAAACTAATACAAAGTTTTTTTGATATTAATCTCTACTACTGCCGATGAATTGATTCATCATTATTTCTATTTTTAATCTATTTGATGACTATATTAAAAACATTTATCTAAATCAATCTAATAATGACTTAATTAAATTCACAAACAATTTATCTTGTGAGCTTAATTACCCATTAACATGTGACATAATCAAGTTTTTAATGTATACACATAACTTTACATTTAAATTTGCCGTTTCTTGATTGTGTATAATTTTCTAATTGTATATAAATAAATTCTATGCTTGAAACTTAATAATTACGTTAAGATTTTCATTTGCAAAACATTTCTATCTGTATTCAAATTGTATGCATTTATGATGATGTTATTGAGTTAAAGAAGCTTAATGATATGAGTATTGGCTTTTGTTCCTTTTATAAATTAAATTGTTAAATGTTATTTAATCATTAAAACTTTTGTATATATGAAATGAAGAATTTTTTCACAATTTTTAGAGAGAGTAAGAGCATGTTCCAATATTCCTTACAATTAATTAACTTTTAAATAAGACAATACCCAATATAGCAAAGAAATATACCAATTAGATACACTTAAACTATGTAGAGTTATAATACAAACATGAATATTATTTTAAAAACAAACTTTTGTTTTATAAGGCGAAATATAAAACAAATATTAGAGTTATTTCGTACTTAAGTACAGTTTTATTCATTGTATAAAACAGTAGCCTCTGTATTAAGAATTCTGCGCAGTATGCTGCTGGCAAACAATTTTTTACACAGAAGAACAGAAAGAATATCATGTTAATTAGATCTATCTGTCAGAACTGTCATGAAAGAATTGCAATATAAACATGAGTGTCTGGTTAAAAATTCTGTGCGAGTAGATAAATACAGCAGATATCATACGTGGAGAAAGATTTGAAGGCAATTACATGTGAACTATATAGCCCTTTGCATACATATTAATGTCAGAAGTCTATAAATACCTCAAAAAATTGAATTCATTATTCTTATACATACATTAAGAATATAATTTCAGACTTGAGCTTATCATAGATCAAGATTAGGTTGAAATCACAATGATTTTGTTGTAGATTGTTATGTGGAATATGCTCTTCGTATTTAAAAATTTGTGGAATTTAATGTAAATTTTCAATAAAATATTGTAAAACACGATTTATTTAATTGTCTTAGTGATATAATTACTATAAAATCGCATAATTGTTTTTTGTTTTTATGATGTATTATAAATTATATTCCGTTGTACTGTTATGAACAGTAAAAATTCATAAAATTTTAAGTTATTATGAAAGTTGTATCAATGGATTGAAAATGACATATTCAAATAATTTTAAAATCTTTTCATCCTGAAAGTATTAAGTAATGTGACATATATTAGTCATAAATTAATACTTTCAGGACAAATGTAATCCAACCAGATCTTATATAATCGTATTTTATATGTGAAATAAATAATTGAGATTGACTAATGCAAACGAGACAAAGAAAAATACGAGTCTGAATAAAATCAGTTCTTTGTCTGAGAATTTTGTGGGTGTGAGATTTTGTAAAGGTTCAATATCTTAAAAAAATTATTACATTATTTAATTATAATGTTATATGTAAGACGTATGAGTAATATATAATATGACTATGATATAAAATAATAATACTCCAGAAATTTTTCATTTATCAAGTTTTGTAGGTCACATAAGAGTATGCAATTTTGCGATTTTGCCTTATTAATACTATGACGATGAATTTTAATTTGATACTACCGATTGGCTCTTTGAAATGTTCTTAATAAAATAATTTAGAATAGAATCAGAAAGAAATGTTTTGAAAAGGCTGCGAAATCCTTTACAAATTGTACTCTTAAAAATAGGATAGGTTAGTAAGGGTGCATACTAAGTTGTAATTTTATTTGTCCATTGGTTTTTATGATAACGTGATAGCAGAGAAAATAGTTTTCAGTTAAATTATTTTTCCTTCTTTTATATTAAAAAAAGTGCTTTGCAGCAACCTGATTCTACCAAAAATTCTGATTATAAAATTTAGGAAAATCAAATAGCAAGTCATTATTCTGATGAAATAATTTGATTGATACTTTATGATTTTTCGTGTGGACAAACACTAGTTTAGATTGTAGGGATAGGTTGATAAACAATTATTGAAATTATGGGTTTTATTGATTTCAATTAAAGTAAAAATTATATAGGGTAAAACCGGGTGAGATGCTTAAAGTTTTTTTTAAACGCATATAACTTGCCTAACTGTGGTTTCCAGAAGAAATAATTATATAATGCATCTACAGCCAAGGGTTATCTTTTAATGAAAGTGAACAAAGTTTAATAAAAACCTGATGTAACAGAATGGTAGCAACGAAATGACACCTGTCTGTTTTGGGCATCTATCCGGTACATCCGGGAGAGTTGCCTAATGTTTAAGAATGAGATGCCTGCTTTATTTAACATTTAATTTAATCAACATTTTGCACTTTTTGTATTTTCTACACACTGTAATATACATTGTGCATGTTTCGTGCCTCCATTTTTTGTACATTGCGCATCGAATTTAATCGGCTTTACTTGTCGCGATTTTGTGACTTAATTATAAACAAGTTGTTTTTTTTCATTTTGATTACCTAACATTAAATTTAATCCAAGAGCTCGCTTTCCTAAATTACTGTCTTCTGCGAAGAGTACGATATGGAATGTTAAACTCTCTGCTTGCTTGATAGTAATTCAGACGATTAGTATGTATTGTTTCACTGAAGAACTAAGTTTTTTTTGGCCCATTTTTTTCTATTGATATCAGTTTCCCTTCTTTCGTATTCAGAAAACATCTAAAGTTAATGAATTTAATTAAGTTCATAATAAAATATTTCAGAAAAAGTATGCATCTCTCCTTTAAATTAATTAGGCATCTCATCGGAGAGATGCTATTTCTGTATTTTAGACTAAAATTATTGGAGGGCCTCTGGCTTCGACTACAGCACGATCAACTAATCCTACTTTCACAAGAAACAGAAATATCACGTAAGCATATTAGAATTTCGGAACATGAATGTTGCAAAAAAGTTTATAGAGCGATGATAAACAAACTTACTTTTTATGAAAAATTTGGCAAAACAACCATTCGAAAAATAATGAAACAAATACATTAAGCATAGTCACCATTAGAGTGACTAGTGACTTATTCTACTGATACTATTTGAATAAACAATCTCTAGTCGTCTCTCCCGACTAGGCATCTCACCCGGTTTTACCTTATTAAATGATAATTCTTGAAATGAACTGGTATAGAAACAAACAGTAATCAAATAACTCTACAGATTAGAACATGTTTAATTCTACAGCATTCCTCGAAATTTTCTTTTGTGAAAAATAGAAAGTTTTAAGAGAAAAAGTGGCAGAAAACTATTTTTATCGCTAAATAAACAAACATAGATTTCACATCTTTCAACGATGTCTAAGAGTATGCATAATCTGTACCTCTAAGAGTAGGACGTATTCTTGAAAACACACCGTGCTTACACTTAAATGGATTAGTCTTAATTCAGGAAAAATCGTAGTTAGCAGTACATTCCATGCAAGCTCCAGCAAATTTTGCCAAAACCTAAGTTTGTTTATCGTTTGTATACGGCCCAAAGTGATACGTAAGGAGAAATCATCTGCCACATAACGTATCATACGATTTCGATTTATCATCTGTCTTTTTCAATCACCTTTTCGGTTTATCACTTGATCATACTCTTTTCAAATCAGCTTTTTTACATTTATTTTAAAGCATAATCGTTTAATTTCTTTAAATATCGTTATTCGAAGTCTAAAACTTTGGTACGCGTAAACATCTTTAAAGCTAAATATGCTTACTATATAGCGCGCAGGCTTAAAAAGGTTCGCCACATAGAAAGTTCGGTCTCTAGAGAGAACTTTCTATTTACATGTTACAAACGCGAAGAAAACCCGGAAAACTCCACGTGGAGTTTTCTGGGTTTTCTTCCGGGTTGCCAATCCGTTGGCGAGGTGCGAACCCACGACCAACCACCAGTGTTCAGTGGTTTTATCCCAAACCAAGTAAAGCATTTTTTTTTTGGCAGCAAACAAGTCATCACTTACACTTTAGAGATCTGAGAACTTACTGTTTCAAAGTGTAAAATATTTCGGAATTAGGTAGAAAATTTCACTTAGTTATTAAAATCACATTGTTCAATTTAAAGATTCACAATTTACGGAAACTCAGTTCTTTCTCTATAAACTGTGTATAGCACCAATCAATTAATTAATCAATATTGCAAGTATCCAGAAAATTCAAATTCGTATTCTTATATGCCACCTACTCTTACGTAAACTTCCCTGTAAGAAATAATGAACAGAATTAACGATTGAAAGGTAGAAGGATAGAACTCTCTTTAATTATATAAATATTTTTAGTTAAATCGCTGGATTACATATAATAAGAAAACAAAGATTAATCCATTTATTTGTAATTCCAAGAATAATAATTCATTGCTTTTCGCTTGCAATAGTTTGTTTTCATTTCGGCCATTTTTATCGTCAAATAATTCAATTTACAACTATTTTCATCTTTAATAATAAAGATAAGAATAAGTTTATAATTGCCTTTTTTCAATGTTACGCATACCTGTGGATACACGAATTATTGCTCTGAGAGTTATGAATAAATAGAGTGAACTTATTATTACATGTAAGTTATTAAGTTCATCAGCAAATGTAGTGGAGCACTTCTATTTATGTAATTAATATGATTTTCTGCCAATGTTTTACTTAAAATGGGATTCTATTCTTGTAACACTATCATTTATCATGCGTCACACGAAATTTTTATGTGCTGTATATAAGAAGAAATGCATAAATGACTATATTTATCTACATAAATGGCTAAAACCATTTAAGCATAGATAATAAATGGTTGACTTCAGACAAACAGAAATTTAATTACCTCTTATTTAATATTTATTAATAATTATATGAAGTTGCTATTACTCGCGAATTGTTACAAGCATATAATCTCTTGACGATATTTTATTAATTACAAAAGTTCTATTTATACAAAGTTTTCGTGATAATACGTGCATATTCCTGTTTCTTAAGATTTACTTTTAAATTATGTCAGAAATTCTTCCAAATTTGAATACTAAAAAAGAAAAAATGGAAGCGTGAGCTATTGGACTTAAAATTTGCTGTCCAGTGTATAACTTACAAGAAATAAAATGTAGTTATTCATTCTTTTAAATTTGCTAAATATGTATTAGTGTAGATACAATTCTTCAAATGACAGCTAATGCTTTCGAAGAAGTTAAAAAAACATACAAATGAGATTACATACCTTTATTTTAGTATTTAAAAAAGTATTTATGCCAAAAATACAGTAATAGTGTGTGCTTTAAACTGTACAGTGTATGACAGAACACTTTCCAACTTACAGAAAAACAAAAATAAATTAATACAGGTATAGATTATTCTATTATTTTTATTACTATTATTATTTTTTCCCATTTATTTAGCATAATAGTTTCGCTCTTTGACAGCTCTGTTTTAATAGTCACTTAAAAGTGTGCCATCACAATTATTATTAGAATATGAATTCATTTGTTCTTAGGTAATTCAATATATAAAATTTAGAGATATTTTAGAAAAACTGTATTAAAGATATGCTATTTAAATAAGATATTTAATTTTATATAATATATCATAATTTAATGACCATAATAACAGGATAAAAATAAATTATAGTAGTAAAATGTTTCTTATCTTATCTATAAAACGACAAGATGATCATTTTCGTAATGTTTTTATTTGAGATTTTTAATTTTATAAGAAATTCGTGAAAAGCACACAATGAATTTCCCAAATATCTTTTCAATTTATCAAATATACCTTACTGGCGCATCATTGCTTAGTAAATGTATAAAGTTATATAAAAAAGTTAATAACCGTTTGAACTTAAATAAATAATAAAATGCCATCTATCTATATACATTAATACTCTATACTGTGTTAGTGGTAAAGAAAATTAAAGCAATTCGAGAAGAAATAAATGTAAGATTAACAAGAACCGATGAATGAGTAATGTAATTTATTATAATTTTCTTCTCTCATTTTCCTAAGTTAATTTTCTAATTTTACCAATGATATGAGAATTTCCTATATTATTATAATTTCATTTATGATCTACAAAAAAATACATTCTTTTAACAGACATTTGTAGATAAACCACAATTTATTATTTGGTGGATCTGACGATTGAGTCTAGAAAGAAATTGGATTGAAACAGAACTCGATGCTATATATTAGCCTATTAATGCACAGAGAAATGTATAGTTAGAAAGAATAACTTGTGGATTTTATACGAAATTGGATAAAAATTGAAAAAATGTAATATTTTCTTAAAATAAAATAGTACATTATATTTAATATGAAAATTATTTATGCCAATAATACAGTAATAAATTGATTCAGGTTGTACAACCAGTTTTGCAGTACAATAAATAATATTTAAAATATTTATTTAATTAATTGTTATAAAATAAAATGTAGCCTTTGTATAAAAACTGATTCAATTTTATTTTTTTATTTAATATTTATGTTTCAAATCCATAGTTTTATAAATATTCTTTAAATAAACATTAGGTTGTAGACCTTATTTATTCCTTGTTATAGAAAAATCACTCAGGATATTATATACAATAGTTTAATTAATATATATAATTTTTTTAGTAGTTTTATTTTCTATTTTCTGTTTTAGCTTATTGATCTGTTAATACAAAATTAAAATTATAATAAAGATAAATATTCAATTTATTTTTAATATTTTTTATAAAAATTTTATCAATACTAAAATATATTTTTTATTATAAATTAATATTGTTATTTTGATTATTAAGCACAAAATTCAGTACTTAATATTAACTCAATAATATAGTTCGAAAATTTCTTTAATATGAAAATAATTTTAAAATGCATGATAAAAGCAATTAGGGGCCTTATACGTGGGTAAACAATTTATAACACATCAAGTTTAATGTTAATTAACAGTAATAAGAACAGGTGTGAATTCCTACTTAATACATTAAATATAGAAATGAAATCCTCAGTACTTCCTTTATTGCTGCAAGGAATACGTGACTTAAAAGGAAACATACACAGTGTTCTTACATCTCTACCAATTATTTGTGAATCGTTAAAGGCGATTAAGCCATTTATACAGACTAAGTCACTTCTATTCACGAAAGATAGTGCAAAGTGTGGCAAAAAAATCTAGCACTGTTTAAGATAAATTAGATTTAAATGATAGGTTTATTGGAAGATGTTTCTTGTAAGAATAACGAGTAATAAGTATCAAGTACAATCGGCATAATTATATTTTTGCCTACTTACTTTCATAGATATTACTTAAATAGTAAGTTGGGGACTTAACTGATAAAAACTTACAAATTGGTGGCTTCTTTCTCTTTTAATTTTAAAAACATGTCTACTTCTTTTTTTATTGTAAATATTTTTTTGTAAAATGAATATTAGTGCCTTTAGGCTTTATTCGTACAATGTAACAATAGCTTATAAACGTTCTTTTTTTAATTAATCACTAGTTTTTGTTTAAATCTTATTTATATTTGTTCGCGATTCATTAGAGATCAATGTTTCTTGGCCTAATATTATAAATACATTCAATTAATATTTTAAGTAGTAATTTAAATTTTTTTGTTTTCAGGAATAAAATTATGTCATTTTTAAAGATACGATTTTGCTGTATAAACACATAACAATTATTTATTAATTTAAATTAAAAAAATAAGATCAATTCGAAAATCATGAGATAATTTATCGATGAAATTAGACGTGTCCGTTTAGATTTGATTTGAGAACAATAAATTATATAAAATTACGATTTTAATATAGGCTATTTTGCAAATAATGTCTGTCAGATTTGTTCACTGATCTCTTAACAACGTATAGTTTTCTGTTAACCTTAAGGGTCAGGGCAAAGAAGTTACACTATCATAAATTCTGTACACAATAGTTCTTTGTTTGTTTACGGAGCTGTCATGAGTCAGAACACGACGTCAGCTAATTTCAACCTATATTTCATTTCTTCAAACAGATCTCAGATAATGGATTTTTGCAACTTTTTGATATGCCGCAACTTTATATGCTTTAACTCATTCTGTTGCCTAGCAGAAAAAAAAGGTTATTTATCTTTGATTCATTAAACATTATTTACATATTGTATATTTTACAGATAAATATTGTATGTAATTAATTTGTATACAAATTTAACTATTGTGTTATATAAAAATTAATTTAACTTAAAATTTAATTTGTATAAAGTAACAAAAGTAGTTTTCCTCTATTGTCCACGAAACTCTCTTAATAGTCGACAAACTAGATAAATATTGTTGTCAACAAGAGCCTACTTATTCAGTTACGTGATGGAAATCGCTTATTTTTATTTACTTATTTTTAACGATTTATCACTACTTCGTACCGTAAAGTTTAAAACTATTAAGTTAAATCATTAAATTTTGCAATAACAATTCTATAAATTATATAATAGATTATGGAATATGAGAGAAATTCGATTTAGATTTAAAATATAATAAATTGAAGCGAGTTTTTGGTAAACATAACAACAATCTTTCACTTTATTAAACTGTGCTTTAGAATAATTTTTAAACTTTTAATAACGATTAATAGGAAAATTTATAACGGTAATATAATAATGTTTAAGTAGGTTTTACACTCTCTTCTACTATTTCTTTTCTGTTCTAATCTCCAATCGTATATATACTTTCTTCAATATAACTGCCCCCGTTTCCCTACATAAAGCCTAAGATAATTAGCACATCTCAAACTGACAGAAGTTATCATTTTGACAGCTTGTAGCAACCCAACCTCTCAGCTTCTCTTGTATTTAGACAGTTCCATTTTCTGTTATCGATAAACAGCTTTAATCGTCCGAAATTACTCCCAACTGAGTCGTGCCAAAAGTGAATTGAGTCGTGCAAAAACTAGAAGCCATCAGTCACTATATCGGTTTTAGTAATAATAAGTGGCTGAAATTAATCTTATAGACTCCTTATCAAGTACATTTATATGGGGTATTATTACTTTTTTTGTTTTCAATTTTACTTAAATACATAAAATGGAAAAAATCTAATTCTCTTTACTAAAAATGTTTTTAATTATAACAAATATTACATACTGAAATTTTAACGTAAAGAGCATTATATATTATTTACGTTACGTTAAAATAATATTTAATAAATTAGAAGATAAATAATTAAATATAAAATCTGTTTTAAACATAATTTTTTTTTAAATTTTATCCTGTAAACGTATATTTTTTACATGTTGCAATTTAAATAAGATTCGGTTTTAAAAGATAGAGTAAAATTAAATTTATCGTATAGTAGTCCTATATAAATAATATAGGAAGAGCATGCTATAGAAAATAGATTGTGTTTGTCTGTACTCGCGTGACACATTAGTTTAAACAAGTAGTCACGTATACTATAATATGCTTACTCAATTGCATTAAAGTTACATATATTACCTAAGCTATTCTGCACGTAAACTTATAGATACAGTTTAAATATGTATTTAGAATTATTAAGTAAATATTAAGTATATATAATTAAAAATTTTCCTCTATTATATATGTAATATTATTATATATTTTAAATAAATCTAGAATACAATCTGTATTTAAGATTATGGATATTTAAAGAATGAAAAAATGCTGAAATAATTTTGAATTATATTCATTATAATTCTTTAATTATTAAAATTACTTTAAATTTATAAATTTTATCGTTTTTATCAATATTTAAATTATTAGACATGACTTAACGCTTAATTTCTCTTATCAGTAAACTTAATCATTTAAATTAGTGGGGCACAAACTTTTTTATTAGCGGGCCAAATTGTGTATAAATTGTAGTTAGGTTGCCCCAAATTATTTGTCCATTTCATAGCTATAAAAGTAGGCTTATTTCTATCATTTATAAGTGATGTGTCAAATATTTTCGTAAGCCGGATTTGGCCAGGAAGCATAATTTGGGTGCCACTAATCAATAAGAGTAATATTTTTGTTTTAAACCTATTTCTTTGAAATAAATTATAGAGGACGATTTTCTGTAACTTCATATCATGAATTGATTTTTCTGTAATTAGCTTTATGAGTTCAATAATCTTACTAAAGTAAATAAAATTTTGTTTTATTTCTTAAATATTTTTTCTGTAAATCATATGTACAAAACTAATAGACATTTTTAAGTATAATTTCTGTAATATTCAAAACTTTATACATCAATATAATGAGGAATGAATTATTACACTTATCAATAAAATTGTCTGTTTAAAGCATCGACAGCTTTAACAAATTGTAGAAAATATTTTTAATTAATAAGAAAACATGTAAATAATAATAATAATAATAATAATAATAATAATAGCCACCGGTGTTAACCGAGTATATCTCACTTAACCCAACATAATAATAATAATTAAATTAAAAATTATAATATTTTTTAAGATAAAACAAATATTAAAAAACATTTTACACTTCAGAAATGATGTCCAATTACATCATTATAATTTTAAAAAATAATTTTAAAGTGACCCAAGATACAGTTTTCATAGTGCTATTAGAACATTTCAGAATTTAAATGCACACAAATTTAAAAAATGAGCAATAAAAAAATGAAAATAGACTATATTATAAAGCCATGTGAAAGTTAAGAATATATGTGAAAGGTCCATTAGTTCTCAACTAATCAGAAGGTACTCATGTTCCGTGCACTCGGAAATCATGTTCTTAGAAATTCGCCTACGGCTTTCACGTCAAAGAACTCTACTTCTCAATAATTTAGAGAAAGTTTTGTCTCGTAATATTTTGCTCGTAAGATCAATATTAACCGTAAAAGAAGACAAATCTCAATAGAGCGACTGTTTAACAATAAAAAAAATACATAGTTGCTTAACATAAATGCTTGTTAAAACGAAAAATAAATCTTGTTTAAAAAACAAAAACGCACATGTTCTACTCTAAGAATTAGCAGTAGTAATGAAAAAGCATCATTAACATAAAATATTGCAAAACTAACTTCACCAAACTTCCTACGGTAATAGTAGACATCTGCTGTATAAATCATTCAGTGTTGTATGAAAGAATCTCTTGGACCCGCAGAAGCTGAATTTAGCCTAAGGGAGATAATAATTCACAGCTTAATATTCTTTTAAATGAGAAAAAGCAAACGGCATAATAGCTAAGAATTTTAAGAAAACTTTTTCCTGTTCCAAAAGACTGACAAAACCAGAACTTGATTACGACTATTAAGGAAAGTCAGCTATATCAAATTCTGGAAATAATCTCTTGCTATAATTAGAAAGACAGTATGTTCTCTGTATTATTACAGAGTATTCAAATATAGATTCCGAATGGTTGAAAAAGGCGTGACTTGTCTGCCAAGCTAACCTGGAATTTCATATAACAGAGGTGGAGTTTTAGCAGACAGCTGCTTGGACTACACTAGCCACAATCATGTAATATCGTCAGGAAGATCTTGCTATTTGGACTTGTACTGGCGATGCTGTCATGATGTATGAGACAGGCAATAAGTGCCGTTGATTAAAGGTCAGTCTGAACCCCCAATGTACGTTTAGCTACTGTGCGCCATCACGACTACCGTGGACTAAGAAAAACTCAAATCGTGCGCAGTCTTGTGTTGATCAATTACTCACATCTCATGTGGCCGGTTTTCTAACCTGATATACAATGAAAAAATTTGATTATGGTTTGGTCCATCAACAATTTATTCTTAAATTATCTGGATAGATAAATGGTAATAGTCTAACTATTCGATTATATAACCGACACTGTCTATTTTCCACAATTTACAATATATGTAATTAGAATAATTTACAAAATGAAACCGACTATTCGACTGCTCGAGTTATATAAGACTGATACATCAAGCGTGAAACTATTAGGCCTAATTATAGTGAAATTCGGGTTGAATAGTTTGAATTAAAATATACAGTTGTAAAATATAAATATTTACATGGTAAAGAATTATCGTGGTGTAGACTTTCTCAAATGATAAACGCAAATTTAATGAAAACTTCATAAAAACTGTTATGTAGTAGAGTCTTTAATAATAAAAGATCTTATAGTGGAGATCTATAACGGTTGTGTCAATATACATTTGTTAATAGTTGATTTGTCTCATGGTTATTTCTAAACTTACAATATAAAATAACGTCGTTCTTTAGCAATATTTACGTTAAGAAAGAATAGAGTCTTGCTTGTGAGAAGATATAACTATCGTCATTTATCACAGTAAATGGCCTAATAAGTTAATAAGATTTTAGTTAAATTTGAAATTTAAATTTACAAGCTTTCATGAAAATTTGTTTTGTGTATACGCTGTTTAAATTAATTTGTATACATTTAAATTTTAATTAAATATATAACTCGAATTTTTCAGAAAGTTTCTTGAATTAGTACTGTATGTTCATGTATAGGCTTACATGTGATCTCTATTAATTTTGATTAAAAGATATTTTAAGAGTATAATTTATTGTAATAGCAATTACACATTTTCGTAATCAACACAAGAATATGTAATTGTATAAGCATGCATTAAAATGTATATACCAAATTAAATATTCATGAGGAAATTTCAAAAAAGGAAGAAAGTTATGTTTAACTGAAATTATCTTGGGTGGAAAGTCACTTTTGCAAACTTAATCTCGTTGACAACATCTGTCTCCATTATGAGAATTTCAGAAAGGGGTGTGAGTCAAATGTCGTGTTTAATAGATGTTAAGCTCAGCGATCAGGTAGCAAGTAGAACGTCACATAAATCCAGCATATGACTCCACAGGGGTTCTGCTCTCTGTTGTTAGGTGTCTGAGTGCTAATGGGTTGGGCGGTACAGTTCATACTGGTACACATTAAAAGATACTACATTCCGCACATGTAACAGCTGTGACATTGCAGTACAATCCGTGGGTCAAGGGTATGGAATTCCCAATTCCTTGATCGCCCCGCCCTCACCTTGGTTGATCATCTAATGGTACAAATAAACAAGATAGGTCGGGAAATTCCCGTCTCCTTGATACTTTCGACATGGATCAAACGATTGTCGATCTGTTGTCTTATGTACAGTACGTTAGGATTACAAGTAAAAGAAAAGGTGTTTTTCGGTAATAAAAACCAAAAGTAGAAAATAATTTTAATTAATTTATTTTTACTTTTAATAAAGCTTATTTTAATTTTAGTGTGTCTCAACTACGTCCATTACAAAATAAATTATCCTATAAAAAGTAAAATAGATCACAAAGACAGATTATAAAAATAGCATCTGTAGTAGATGATCCTGACATATAATTAAAGTGTAAAGTGCTTTTAGTAACCTAAAATTTAACTAAAACGAAATATAATTTCGAAAATTATTAATTGTAAGTTCAGATATTATCACTGGCTAAAAAATCTACTTAATAATTATTGATAATGTGGGTAATTTTTATTAAAAACGAATTAAATATATAACTTATTATATATTCATCCAGAAAATTTAAGATAATAAAAGAAGAGAAAAAAATTAATATCTGAAAAATCAATTTATCGTAAATTAAGCTGTTGAGGAGCGATTGAGATGCATCTCTGCCAAGTTATTATTTCGGCCAAGGATACAGTTAAGGAAGATGTAATTCTCAAGGCTGGAAAAAATAAACCCCCAATCAAAATGATTCAATGTTTTTGGAAACTGCCAATCAAATTCAAGGTCTAAATTTGTCATCTATTTAGAGGATGTGTACATAAATCTCCAAGAAGTCTCACTATTTTTTTATTTTGTTTTTTTAACCAGAGAACTACATTCCAAAATTTCTACAATGTTATAAAGCTAGAATAACTAATTAGAAGAATGGTAATTTGTTAATATATATTATGATTTATATAAAATTAAACTGTTTCGCTCTTTAAAGAGCTGTTTGCACCAATATATTGAGTAATGATATAATAAATTATATTCAATGCTTTATAAACATTACGCATGAAGTATAGAATTCATTAATGCCTTATGTTTTATAAAATTAATATTTTGTGAATTATAATAATTCTATAATTTATAAATGTATTTGTCTACTAAAAATTTTTAAATTGTGTAAAATTATTATTTTAAGTTTAAAATTCATTAAATTTTATATAGTTTAATACAACTACCCTTTAAATATTTGGGTCATTAAACTGCAAGATTTATTTGGAAAATTCAATTTAAATAATATATAATATTAAATTTTAGAAATAAATTTATGATATTTGAATTTCATAGAATATAAAGTGAAGTTGTTAATTTAGGCGATTATAAAATAAATTTTTCTATCATATTTTATAAATATTTCAGTAATTTATTTGATCAGAACAAGAAAAGTTTTAGAATTATGCAATTTGATTACTTAATTTTATTAATTAAAACACTATTAATGAGATTGGAAATTAAGGTTTTAAAATATTTGGTATTTTAATTAAAGTAAAAAAGAAAAAAATTGTTAATTTACATTAAAAATAGAACCTGATATCAATCTGTTGTTCATTAAAGTTTTTTTAAGGCAACTTTGATCTGCAACATTTAACTTGATTTTTTAAATTTTATATATCTATTTTAAAAATTAATTTGAGAAAGATCAATTTAAACATTTAAGAATTTTTTCTAGACAGTTTTTTAAACAACTATATATTGAGTTTGATGCAGTTAATTTAATTAGATGTTATTATTAGGGAGTAGAACCTACTCAAGAATCTAGGCTGAAGAAAGGAAGAAAATTAGGGAATAAGAAAGAAAATAAAGAAGACATGGTGCAGATAGGAATGAATAATAAGGTATGAAAAATAAATACGATTTTTGTTAATAAATGTTTACATAGTCATTATAATTACATAAAGTAACAGTTTCACTATAAAAATGTAGTGAGATGGTGTACTGAAAGACAATACAAATCCTAAGTAGTGCTTATATTTTTTGTTAGTTGAAAATTTAATTGTATAATAGATTGCATATTTTAGTTTTAAATTTGATTTTTTCCTCTCTCTCTCTCTTTTCTTATGCTTTTTATTTTTATTTTTTAGAATGCGACACTTATAAATTTAAAAGACTTTCTTAAAAATTTGATGCAATATTCTTTACACCTCATTTGTTTTCTAATAAATCTTTGAATCATTTTCTCCAAATGCTGTCTTGATTGTACAAAACTTTTGAAAATTAAAAATAAGCTGTCAATGGAAGTTTCGAGATGTGATAGATTTAATGTCAAATCTATTCGCTTTTTTATTTGTTTGTTATTTCATCAGTGTCATTTATTTGTGCTAAAAAGTACGTAATATATGGATATAAATAAAAGTATCCATTAAATTAAGCAAATCCATCATCCACTTCCAAACCTTCGATTCTACGAACAGAGCTGTAATAAATAAAAGAGATAACTACTACTTTCTTCGTCTGTTCGTTTGTATATCCGCAAAATATTTCAAAAATTAAAAAGAGCCAGACAGGTGGGGTTGATGAGTCATTTCCGTGTCTAGTTCTTTTACGGAAGAGCAGTCACCACGTATCATCAAATTTCACTTACACTGTTTATATAAATTGTTCTCCACAATTGATCGTCACATAATCCTTTTTCTTTCTTTTTTTTTAAATTTTTCTCATCGAAATATATATTCTAATTTTATATTTAAAAAAATACTAAATTACGCAGAGACTGTTGTAAAATATTCAATATTATTTTCTTACATTATTTAAGTTTTAAAAACGCTTACTTATTTCTAATTCTTTCTTTAACGCCAATTTGAAGAGATAGGATAAAAATGCTGTATTTAATTAATAGAGTTAATAATTAACATTAAATATATTAATAAAATTTGAATAAAACCGTAATAATTATTGGATATTTGAAAGTTTTCACTGATTTTCCTTTAAAAAGATTTATACTATAGGCCTCCATACATTCTTTTGTTAATGAACGTCCGTTTCAAAGCAATCTATTTCGTCCATGATATCTTAAGTTAACTGTTCTTAGCCATTAGCAACAAATGAAAGGATGTATTTACGATCGAATGAATTACTAGAAGTAAATAAAATTCTCGCATGAGATGTTAAAGATACATGTATCTATCAGGTCACGCACACGGAAAGATTAGAATAACTTAATCGTAGTTACATAACAGCAAATGCCATTAAATTATTCTATTTAACCATTATCCGTTTCTATATATTTTAGGTAAATACCAGAACGTATAAATTTAGAAAATATTAATGTGAAATTTTTCCTAAATGTTACATAGTTTATATTCAACTGGTGCTTACTTTCGGTCCAACTCTTATTGCTACTTGATCTACCAATTATGTATCATTAAAACGTGCTGTGTGAAACGTGCCCATTGTAACCACTTCCATGCATGAATGCTCATCATTTCTATATCTGACGAATACATCATGCTAATGCTCGATTATCAACAGAAGAAAGATAACTGTCTTTTTCATCTCATTTAGATTTCTATTTTTTCTTTTTTCTTTTCTCCCTACAAGATATTCGCGTCTTGATGCGTGGTATTCTCTTTTGTTAATTGCTCAAAAAACCTTTGTATATAGCAAACTCTTGATTATAATAATAGCCTTATTCTGAACATAATCATTAAACATTGGACTTAAGTCAATAACCTAAACGTTACTGTGCAATTTTTATATAAACTTAATGCATTAAGATGATGTAAGTTCTTTGCTTTTCTTTTAGTAGATCGTAATTTGTCTTAATAAATTCTCTAATCTTTATATAACTATAACTCATTAAAAAATATAAATTCACTTATTTAAATTCTTGAATTTAAAAATAATAAAAAAATTTATATTATGAATTTGTGCCTTGATTTAAGGCATTAAAAATGTTTTAAAATACAATTTATATAATTAATTTTTATCTTATTTCTTTATATTTTTAAATTTAATTTATTAGAATAAAATATTTTCAGTTTGTGAAAGTTAAATCTGCAGAAATACGTAAAATTGAAATAAAGTACTTTTTATATCAGATAATATAAAATAGGTAAATTTTATAAACTCTAAAAAATACGTCTAAGTGATTTATAATTGATTTCTTGGATAAATTTAATTAGAAAAGAACAATTACGAACGGAAAAAATTACCGCTTAAAAAATATTAGCTTAGTTCTAATTATTGTTTGGTATATAATAATGAGCCTATTACATGATATAGTTTAACATCAAATTAATAGATTTTAATTAGAGGATTTTCTTATCAACTTTTAATCTTTGAACTTTGAAGTTACAAAAATAGTAGGATTAATTAAGTTTATTTTCTTCTCGATTTACTTATCTATTTTTTTATTAAATTTAATCTTATTTTTGCTTTAATTTTAATAATTAAAAATGTAACAAAATAAAATTTATTTTATTACTCTATAGAGTTTTTATAAAATCAATATCTGTAAATTATTTTATGATGATGTAAATTATTGAATTTATTATTTTTTTCGAATTATATCAAAATAATTTCACTTAACACAATATAGGGTCTAGACTGAAGCAATATTTATTTATTTTTCTTGCATTCAAAGCTCGAAAAACAACAAAACAAAACAGTTTCAGACAAGAGCCTATGCCGAATTAAGTGAAATTGCTTTAATATAATTTCAAAAAATGTTGCATAAATGACATTTATGTATTAAAAATGAGAAATTGTTAGTTTAAAATTGTTTATTATTTTAATATTCATTTAAATTTTTTTTTTTGTATTGATTGCGCGAATTTCTAATGCTATTAAATCTATCACAGAGAGAATGTAAAATGTTACATTAGAATGAATTAAAAAACATGAACTGAAAATTTCATAAAACTTGAATTATTCATTCAGTTCGTTAATCTAAATAACACAGTTTGTGAATTTTTTTTGTCAAGTTTTTACGTAAAATAATTATAATGCTTTCTATAACTGCAATTTAAAAATACGAATACGATTATAATTATCACTTCGGGGTTATTATCTTGGAAAGACAATTTTATCATTAATAATTTATCTTAATTTCTCTTATATAAATGTGTTGGATAAAAATATAATTGTTAAAATTTTCTTGTCTGTAAATCTAATTTTAATACCTAATAAGTTTACCGAGGGAAATATCTAAACATTTACATCTTAACACTGATGGTGAAACTCGATTAAGTCAGGAAAGTTTATCATACAATGCCATGGATATAAAATACATATTTTACAATCCAGTCTGAGTTTCACAATGATAATGATGACGGATGACAGTAGGTCATTCACGCTGGCCCAGCAAGGACATAGTCTTAAGTAGCCTAGGCGGAAGTTCATATCTGTCACTGTCAACGTATTCCACCTGGTGGTCAGTGTGCGAAATGTCTCCACCCACTAACTAAAAAAAGTGTCAGACTAGTTCACAATTCCTCACAGCTGTGAACTCGGATAGTGAAATATGAGATCCGGGTAGATTGAAAGTAAAACGCCTAAATGAATAAATGAATATAAAATCGTACAATGCTTGGGAAACAATTTCACCCGAACCCCGAAAATGCCATCTCTCTTCTAACTTTTCCAACGCTCCCATGAAATATCATTTCATTTTGCTATGTCATATTGATTTATATGTTCTAGTATAAACTATATAATGGTAATCCATCATATTTACTTTAGTAAAACAATCCCTAAAAAGTATTTATTTTTAATTACAAACCTATCGATTTTCCTATCTGCAACTCTCTTTTAGAGTTAGATAAATAGCTGTTAAATCCTTTCAATAGCCTCAACTTTCTGAGAGTCGATAAACTGTAATTCTTATCAGTAATATAATTATTATTTTCGTTATTGTTATTGGGTTTCTTGTAATAAAAAAAAAAACTTTAAAAGAAAGCCGATGCGAAAGAAAATACAATTAAACTGATTTTCAATTCGTAGAAATAATTAAAATAAATATTGCATGCAACTTTATTAATTGATATATAAAGACACGCTTGTATCAGTTGGTGTGAATAAAAAATATCTACTATGCATTTAAACAGATCGTGATGTTTCTACAATGCTGAATAACCAAAAAAAAATCAAAATTTACAAAAGCAATTGTCTAAAAAGATATATGATTAGAAAAATCGAAGGATAAAAATGAAAACAAAACATTTGAGAACCAAACTCGCGGCAGTTAATTATAAAGAGTCGCTGTTCATTATCATACGACACAGAAAAGTCGGTCTACTTTCACAATAGAAGGCGTGGTGAGTGACCATCGTGTTCGCGCTTTGCCACCCGCAGTGGATATCACGTGACAAACACATTACTTATTTCCGTAATTTTCCCATAGGTAACACTTTACATGCTCAAATTAAAGTGTTTAAAACTTATTATTATTCTTTAAATTTTAAATAATTTTTTTTATAAATGCAGTACATGCCTTTTACAAAAGCACTTAAAAATATTTAAATATACCAATAAATAGATCAATTATACAATAAAAATTGCATTAGAAGTGACATGTATTTGTACTGTACATAAATTTTTTAAATACGAATAGTAGAAAATTAATAGTAAATTAAATAATTACAAATAAAATCACAAAATAATTTTTTAAATGTTTCCAATAACAATAATCTTCATATAAATTTATATAAAGTCATATATTCGTTCTAAATAGCGTTGAAAGTATTTGAAAGAAAGTGTTAAAGCTCGGGTCATAATCAAATGACTCCAGCAACATCACACGACTACGTGACGAAATTATAAGTACACGTCAAGAGGATGTTTCGTGAATACACAATGTATACGTCGCGAAAACATAAAGTGTTTTGAGAATATTTCTGCAATATTTTGATGATATAATAAGGCGTGAGCGTGATGTTTAGGAATAAAACCCTGAGCAATAAATGCAACGTGTGAAATAACTCTTAACATTATTCGAAGTGATAATGAAGATGCGACCTCGGTTCTATTTCGTTATTCATTATACTATAATTATATCTAAATTTTAATATATAAACCTATAATTTTAGAAGTTTTAAAATTTGCATTACTGTAGTGATAAGTATGTCCTATATTTGTATCTTTTTTTTTTATGAAAGTAGTCTACATGATAATAAGTTAGCCTAAAATTTCTTAAATAGGCCATCTTAGTCTTGTTATCAAAATATTCTTAATCTCAACATTAAGCATGTTATAAGTTCTATGCTCATAGGTAAAACATTTTTTAAACTTCATGCTTACATTTAAGTTACTGATCATCCAAGGTTATTATAGTAATTTATAAATCGTGCAAATCTAAGATGCAGCGATTAACTCCGATCATTCTCCTATCATAATAGGCCTATATCGTCATTAATTTTATTCTCAATCGTTATATTATTCATGGGAAGATAAGTTACTTGAGGTTACTCCTAGATCATTTATAAATAAGATTTAATTAGTATAACAAGTGGTAGTTTACTATTTTAGGGAAAAAATATGCAAAAAGAATTTCATTAACAGTTCGTTTAATCGTTGATATATCATTTTATTTTAATGAAACGTAAATGTTTCTTTTTATTTTGAAAAATTTATATTCAAAACTTTGATGAAGTACGATATTCACATTGAGAAATGCTTTACTGTCCGCTGTTATATTCTAATAGCGCAATCAAACTAGCATTATATTAAGGTTTGATGGAGAGAAAAAATACTTTTGTTCTATGTAAGCTCTTCCGTTGAAAACAGAAAATACTTATGTTAATTATAGTTTAACAGCTAAGGGCTATCATTCTTAAGCCAACAAACAGACTCATCTGCAGAATTCCTAAGCAGACCACCTTTGCTGAAAGCTTTGAGCGGCATCATCTAGACCATCACACAAAAAAAGCTAGACAAACGTCTAGTAAATTTATAGACCTATTTCTTTCATTCGATACAGTATAAGATTTATCAGCGAGATGCGAACCTGACACTATCTTCATATAAATTGTTACGAAAACTTTCTTACAGAAGGAAAGCTAGGATTGATTTCAACCGAGGACACAAAGATGTTTGAAGATAACAAAAAAGGCGACGTGAATAATTACATCTGTTGAATCATTTAAATGACAGCTAATTGAAAGATATATAGCGCATAATACCACAATGGCTGTCAGTAGCGAAATAAATTGTTTCGATTATACAGTATATCAAAACAACTTGCTCTTAATCTCCCCAAGTTGTTTTTTTATTTGTTTTGAAATTTTTCAAACGATGCAAAGATATCAATCTTCGAGACTTTAATGAAATCTGTCAATAACGCTTTAAAGAATATAATATTGCAAATGACAAATAATGAGATTACATACATTTCTTTGCAACTTAAAATATGAACATTTCGATTTTAGAATATTAATAAATTAAGATCTGTATCAATATACAATACGTGATATATATTTTAATGCTCTTAATGAATAAAAAAGTAATAATATAATTTAAATTACAGATAATTTGATTAAGAAACAATAGCTTGTAATTGATGGGGATATCATCTTGATTAGGGCTGATTACTGCATAATTTCATAATGATATCAAGAAGATGGGACGGAATTATAAACAATTCCTACGAAATAAAAAACAAAAATTCGAAGTAAATATTTGTTTACTATTTTTAAAATTTTGAACTTATTAGAATCTTCTAACAATATATAAACTTTAGAATACAGTGCCAAATTTTGTTGTTATTAAATAAATTTAAAAAGCACTTTTGAGATTTCATATTTACGATCAATAAGATTTCAATCTTAACTATGAAATGAAATTAATTCAAACAAAATTACAGAAAACTTAAATTTTTCAAATTTAAAGTCTAATTCGATATAGGCCCTATAATATCGTGAAATTGTATTCGCGATGTTTATTTTCCATATTAATGAATATTCTATCTAATATTCATTTAATAATCTCAAAAACATTTTAGCAATTATTTTTAGAACTGCCACGTTTTTGCTCGTTAAGATTTCTTATTTAAATTAGCATTAATTCAGATATAGAATATAAAACACTTTTGTTTATAAAAAGAACATTTTTTTCCTCTTTTGGAATAAATTCGTTAATGTAAAAATACAGAAAAATCCCTACTCTGTGACAATCAATGGTTCCCAGCAAAAATGGTCTTTATAAAGGGTGGGCGCTTCGGACGGATGATCTTTTAGAGGAGTTTCACTGTATATTCTAAGTCATTAGAAGATAAAATAAAATTTCATCTGTGTATAATAAGTCTGATATTACAACGAATGTTGATGACCGTTAATGAAACTAATAAATAATTCCATTTCTCTCATTTAATTTAAAAAACCATCCGGTTTATAAGCTCAATTGTTCTTATTTATTCTCCACTGAGTTTATCCATTAATACAATTAGTTTTATGTTGTTTCAAAATTTATTTTAATATTAATATTATATACAAAAATATAAAACGGAGAAAGAAAAATATTCTATGCATGAAAATGAATACAAGTATGCATAAAATAAATAAAGTTTTCGTAAAATTTAATAACATTGTCAAAGCCAATCAATTTTCTGCTTTTATCGATTCGATGTTAATAAAATTATGAAATTTGTTCTAGTTGGGATATCTAATTATTATGCCAAATTTTTTAATGTCTAGCTAATATTGATTTTAATAATAAACATTACAGAAATATTCACCTAATAGAAAAAAAAACTGATGCAAATTTATTAGAAAATGCAGCTGATGAATAAGTGCACTACATATTCATTAGCTTATTTTATATACGCCAAAGCAGATGTTTTGTGAATATAAGTATATGTAAAAATATAACATAAATTTATTTAAAACATCCTTTCGAGTAAGATGTTTCTGAATTAGCAAATAGAGATATTTAAAGATTAATTCTTAGATTTAAAATTTCTAATGTTAATTAAGCATAACATTCAGTAGATAATCTGTTTAAATGAAATAACTTAATTCACATATAACCTCGATCAAAATGAAAAGATTACAACACATCTAATATATTATTTAGTGAATCGATATTAAATAATGCTTCCTCAATTCAATTGTTGTTACATTTCCATCAATTATAATAAAGAATGTTGAACTAGAATAATACCCCAGCTTTCAGATAGGTTTAAGAAAAGTCATTAATTTACTTCAAATGAGATCAGTGACGTCAGAATATAAGAATATGTTATTAATGACATCTCGTCCATCTTACAAAAGCACTCTACTTAAAGTTATTAAGCTATTAAGATAGACAAGACCAGATGAAGATGTGCAAATAAACAACTTTGGTTCGGTTAATTTCAGGTTATTTCGGTGTTAATCAAAGCGATATCATTGTTGATGGATTACATTCGCAGATCAACTCATTATAGATTTAGTCTACATTGTCGTTCAATTCCGGAGTTTTTGAGATCAGAAAACTGATGTAGCACGTGTTACGCCTAAAGATGCACTCGACTGTGCAATAAATTCATGCCTATAAGTATAGTCGTGTTCATAAATATAGCTTTATCTTTTTCGATCTTATAAAAATGGTTTGGAATTTTTTATTTTTTAAATTTTTTGCACGATTAGTTAAAGTAACATCTCTTATTTCTGAATTAAAACGATTTGAATATATTTATTTTTATCGTAACTCCGTAGTATAGTATTAATGCAATTTGCAAATGCAAAAAAGTACTAAACGTTATTTAATATTAGCAGCTGAAGCTTAGATCTTTATTAACATTGGTAACCTTTTGAGTATTCTTTCCGTGTACAGTTTAATGATGATCAGTTGCGGCCGTGTCGCTCTAGGAATCTGAAAATTACAGTAGATCACATCTATACCAGTAATTTTGTCGGTTATAAATGAGGTGTTTGAACTGTCCTGTTCAGCACGCGACACCTAAGCTAGGTAGATAATATCAAGCAATTACATGGTTGGTCGATAGGGAGGGGGGTTCCACCAACCATTTATCACCAGCTCCTCCTCTTATAACCTTTCGCTGTTGTTGGACATCCTTGTTTGTCTAGAGTGCGAATAAATGAATCGGTTTAACTATTGCTCGACTTAATAGCTCTGAGATAACATTTTTAAAGAAATTTTAAACATTTTTTAAATATAATATTAGCATTTCTTTTTAATTTTATATAAATTTTACTTAGATATATATTGAAATATAACGAAAATGTTAGAATAAATGATGTATTAGTTTTCTTTAGAAATTTCCGAATAAAACTGGAGAAAAATTATATGAACTTCTACAAAGGCTAAAGTTTAGAAAATTTTATGTTAATGTAGAATACATTTAAATTAAGTTTAAAAACGCTATACATTTTAAATAGTCGTAAGTTATCGCGATAACAAAAACAATCAAAACTTGAATTACAATTTACATAAATAAATAAAAGATTTGAAAGTGAAAATAAAACAAAATAAGCTGACTAAATTATGTGTTATGATGCATAATTTAAGTTTAAAATTTCATGAAAATAATTAAGGTAAGTGCACTAAACTCTGTTATTTGAAGTTTAGTTACATTTAAAAATGTGATATTTTTTTTTACTGTTTATATCATATTATTTTAATAAATTATATAAAATTGTTGATCTTTCATAAATCAAATATAATTTCTTATCAAAATATAAAATTCTTGCTTAATTACGAAATTATTAACGAATCTTTTTCATTACGTCTTAATGATGTAAACTTATTTTTTATTAAAATAAAAAATGAGCAAACAATTTGATCAAAGAGTTTACTAATACATTTTAAAATTTAAATTACTATTAAATATATTTATTTATAAGTGACGTAAAAGTCGGATCATTTAAGAATGCAATGATTAAAGTATAACGAACTGTAAAGTATAACGGGTTTTAACTACTGGAATATACTTTTAAAAATTCGTTAAAATCAAGAGAAAAACTATTAAAAATTAGATAAAATTAATGTTGGATAATTAAAGAATAAAAGCAAACATAATTTTCAATGTTAAGATAGAGCATTATTGTCTCATCAATAAAATGAATTCCCTTATATATCAGAATAATTTTTACTTATTTTCATTATCCTCTTCTAAAAAGTTGACTAATTATTCATCTCCTGCAAGCTTAAATTTATAACAAAATAAAAATATCTTACATTTTATAAGATTTTTAGATCTGATATAAAAATTTTTAAAATGGTTATTTTAATAAGAACATGCTTTATAGTTACAAATTAAAATTTTATAATTAGACATATATGACTTTTCTTGTTATCTTAAATTAAATTTTCATTAAGTAGTAAAGAATATTCATCAAAATGTTAAACCACATACAAAGCAAAAGTAAAATACTAGTATATCAACAAAAAATGAAATATTACGTAATGAAAGTGTCACTGGTTAGACAACATAAATATCATGTTTAAGCTCCTTACCAATTCGTTCTTTAATACGGTTTTTTTCTTTTTTTAAACAGAAGTTCTGTATGTCAAATATCATTTAACTTAAATTAAAGTAATCTTAGCATTTTTTTTTCGGATAAAATAAATTGAAATATATTTTCAACAACTTTAATCTATTATATTATTATATTTTGTAGTCTATTAAGTAAGTATACATTATACTCTGGAAAATAATCTTGCACAAAGATTGTATCGCTTGGCTACATCGTATTGCGTGATGACATGTAAACACATCTGTATTTACTCTCATACAAGTGTAATTTACAATACATTGACATACAGTACATTGAAATAAAACAATAATAATTTTTGATTGTGTATTTAAACCTGTTATATTTAAACTATATAAAAAAAATACAATTTTATTAAATTATAACAAACTTTGATATAGTATAAAGTATGTATTAAGATAAAGGTTATTAATAATAGTTTAACATCTTACTAAACAATTTTTTGGTTTTACCAAACAAAATCTATATTTAAGTATACATTTTGAATTAATATTAATACAAAATAAAATAAAAGTTCCATTATTTCAAAAATTATTTATTCACATTTATTTGAATTTAAGAAGAATATTGTTTTTATTGATGTTAGAAATTTAATAAACAATATTTTATTTTAAAAAATTAATAAGAGAAATATTTTATTAGGTGGAAACACTTGAATTCTAAATAAAATTAGTAATAAATATTATATAATTTGTATTACAAATTTTACTTATATTTATAATATAAATTCTAATTCCTCAATTTATAATACATATTAAACTTTTTATTACATAATAATTTTGAAAATATAATGAATCATTTTATTTATTTTATTTACCTTACTTAAATGAATATTTATTCTATTTATAATACAAGACATGTAAAGTGTCTTAATAAATAGATTAAAACATTTCTGTTAGCAAATTTAACTTATCTTACATGGAGTAAAAAAGAAAGAGATTTAATAGCTTACCAGTTCAAATAACTTATCTAAAATTCAGATGCCTCGTTGTAAATTCTACGTTAGCTGGGTTCATTGAATTTTATTTTCGTGCATTTATTTTATTATTTAAGAGATTTTCGTAGAAAAACAAGCTAACTTCGTGATTAATCTTATATTTTTTAAATAGATTTTTGTCTGATAAATGAATAATCAATTTTAAACTATAATAATGAAAGATAATTTTTTAAAAAATGTGTTTTTTTATTTAAATTAAAAATTAATATGAAGTCCGCAATTTTAAATATGTTAAAATATATTCATAAAAATATTTCATGGTGGAATTTATAATAAAGAGAACTTAAATCCTGAAGATTTATTTTTTGGAATAACTTTAAGTGATAAATTATATATCGATAGCTATAAAAACAAATTGCTTGCCCATTTATATGCTTACTTATCAGATTTTTCTTGTTACATATTGATTGCAGTATATAGTTTCGACCCAAAAGTGCCGCCCAGTAAGCCTCAATCAGTTTGAGATTAGTTTCATATTTAGGTTGAGCTTCTTCAATGATAATGACAATAGCAACTTGAGAGTATCAATTAAACTAGACAGAGTTGCAGATTAATGACAGTGTTTTAAGTACAGTTGAACTTTTTCTCATTAGTTTTCTGGTTAATAGGCTCTTCAAAATTTTGAAATCTTTGCTAGCAAGAAAGTAATAGTTATTGTTATTCCTTGCTGTATTCGTAGGGTTACTTCATATGTTATTAAAAGTTAAAATTACAGTATACTGCAGTCTGCCACAGTAGTTACAGGCGCAATAATGAAGCAGATCACACTTTATGATTTATAGTTTAGAAGAGTTTGCACCTGCATTTGAGTTTTAGAGTGACGCCATAATTTTTCAAGATGAGCTTGCAGCTAAATTTTTATTGGTCTTAGTTTACATAACTAAAATTAATGATTTATAATTATGTTTTAGTGTGTAATAAATTAATGAAATTTATAAATCAAAATGAGAAATCTAACTTTACAGAAATAAATTATTCTGAAATTCAGGGTAAAAATATTAACAAAAAAGAAGTAAAGTCGTTATGAGCTAATCATCGAATGTAATTAAATTTTGTTAATTTAGTGTTTATATAATTTTAAAATATTAAAAAAAAGAAACAATTTTTTTTAATATACAGTATATATTCTGTTCGAATTCTGACACTTTCATTATTAATGTAAGAATTTTAAAAATGATAAAATAATATTAAAAGGGTTTTACAAGCTAAATTGAAGTTGATTTTTGTCATTAAGTTAATTGTAAAGTGTATTTAAAATATTTTATTATCTAGACATTCTTAATCTCTATAATTAATTTTAATACAAAATTTATTAGCAGATTTTTTAAATTTATTTTCAACATAATTACATAAACTTCTTTGCTTATTTTATTGAATAAGAATAGATTTTTGCAAAATTTATTGTCTTTATTTTAAGATAATATTAGTTTATCCACTTTTTAATATGGAATATTAATAAACCCATGATTTAATTTCATTGAGAAAGTCTGATGAAACAAATAAAATTTATCTAGCGCTGGTATTCATATTCTGAATTTCTAAAAGTGATCTGAAGATATATTTTTCTATAATATTAGAGTGAGTAAGGACTAAGCTTTTTTTTAAATACTTCAAATTACTTCCTATCTATTGGAGCTATCTACTGAAAGATAAGATAAGTAAGAGAAAATTAAAATAAAAGATTTATAAAATTATCAATTACTATAAAAGTATAGTATATATAAATTATGCCTGTAAGCCATTATAAGCATATAAATAAAATTATATATAAATAATTAGTATCTGAATATTCAAATTACATGTAAATTAATCAGTAGTTTATATATTTTATATATAGCTTAAATATTAATATACATATTTAACCTTGAGTCTTTTTACGATTAAACCTTATCAGAGTTTAATGTTTTTACTTATAAATATATATAAATTACTTTATATGTATAGAAGTAGATATTCAGTGAGTTAGTCAGAAAAATTATAAACCTAAAAATCTCCGAGCTGAATTCTAAGGATGAATTTACCATTAAAGTGAGTGTCTAAATTTGGTAAAATAACATATTCCCCGAGGATATGTTTATTATTGTAAAAGTACTATGGATAAGTTCATACAGTTTAAAATAGCCATCAACTACTTATGATATATGATAGCTAGCATGCATTTAGTCCGGCATTCATAAAGAAAAAGTTACTAAAAAAATATTTGTTTAAAAAATTATTGAGGAAACTTTAGAGATAAGACACATAGCAGGATTCATTGCGCCTATCTTATATTCATTCGTTATTATTTGATTATCTTATAGATTTTAGATATGATTCGAGGAATATCAAACAACATCTAAAAGATCATTTTTCATCGAAAAATTGTACCTTCCGTACACAAAGTAGTAATTTAACATTGATTCCTTTTTATTTTTAACGGAAAATTTTTTCTGAAATCCACGCAGATGAGTTTTTACCACCTTACCTGATGTTTAACTCATTCTCCTCTGTAATTTACATCTTCGTGGATTGCAATCCAGACAGAAGGGAACAATAAACGTTCTTGTGCTCAGTGCTTAACGCATGAATTACAGAATTAAGTAAATACATGCTACTGCTACCGTAAAAATGTCAGCTGGTTTGAGAATGGAAAAGAACCATTTAAGTCTACAAGAATTCGCATGAAAGAAAATCATAAGCGTGACTATGACTAATATCTATTTCAATATATGCTGAAATTGTGACTATGAAATTCGAGAAAATAGAAATTTAATTAAGTATTAATCTAATTAAAATACCTTTACTTAGTCTTTCGCAAAAAAGAAATAATTTTATTAATCGAATAAACTAAAAATTAATTAATAAACGATATCAAAATTCTTGTCTAATGAATTACTGATGAAAACCTGTTAATAATTTAGCGAAGCTAGCATTTTTAGATTAAATAATTTATTATGCTAGGTTAGAGATTGTATTAAATGATATCTATGTGATCTGAATAATGTTAATGGTTGGAACATTTTTAAAATTTTAAGTACTATTAAGATTACACGGATCAAAATCGTTTAAACGAGGCTTCTTATAATGTTATAAATACAATAATGGGCTTAAAGTGAAAAGCAAATCAAATATTTTAAATTTACGAACATTAACGTATATTATTTTATTATTTATAACAGAATATATTTGAAAATACAACATAAAAATACTGTACTGTACAGTTACATAACTTATAAAATTTACAAATCATTGTCAAGCTGAAAATATATTTGTAACTCATTTATTCAAACGATGATAAATAACAGAAAAAATTTGTTTTATTTATTATATAAAACATAGAAAAGTTTATTTTATTTATTTAATTAGTCTGAATGTAAATGGTTAAAAGTAGACTTTATGACATGTAATAAACTATCCACATCAATTAAGTTTTATATCTCACACTTTCAGAAATATAATTTTTAATTTAATTTTTTTCGTTAAAAATAGATGACTCCTTTTCCATAAATTACATTGGTAAATTAACAAAATTCTGTTATATGTGTTAACCATCACACTCTGTAGTAAAATTATTAATGTTAAGTACTGCCATCTATAATCATTAATATATAATATATCCGTTAACTACTGCCCTCTAGCTTACAGAACGACATTAGTTTTAAGGTTGTGAAATTGCTTCCCATGATTAATCTACTGACATATTTTTGCTAATTAATTATAAGAATATGTAAAAATCTTAAGTTTTTGTTATATACTATTATCAAACTTTTATTTCTGTATAAGCAAAGGTAGTTTGCTACATTTACTTTTTAATGTAAGTAATAAAGACATCAATTGTTCCATTCTATTACCAGTATGAAAATTTATTGGCATTTTATAATATCATTTACACATAATTAATACATATATTTACATGTTGAAAATGTAAGTTAATTGAGTGTAACTCGTTTCTTATAAATTTCGTTCAAGAACGATCACTAAATAATAAATGAATGGATGAATACTTTTATGCTTTTCATCGATATTTTAACTTTATTCCGTAACAAATATAATAAACACAATTAATTAAAACTCTTTGCTAGGTGCCAAGCTTCTTATTGATTTTAAAGTCCTTGAAAAATTCTAATTAGAAAGTGTATCTAAAAATATCTTCATATTTGATTATTATTTTTTTGTATAATATGAAAGAATTTATTTATATTTAATTCTGTATTCATAATTGAAATTGAATAAAAAGTTTTATTTTTATATTTAACAAAATTAATATTTTTAATAAAATAATTGATAAATAATTTCCACCAAGAAAATTATTGGGTATTTTGCCATTAATGGGGGAATATGTATTAACGAAAAATTAAGGCTGCTGTCAAAGGTCAGAAAAATCCTTACCTTCATGGTCCAGAGAGTAGGTGAGAAACGAGACAACGCACCTGCAAGCAATGCGACTTCTTCCACAGGCTAACCGGTTCCAAAACGTTGGCCAAGACTACATGTCTCATAGATATCTTTCACGGAGACAGCACCCTCTCTGCCCCCTCAATGTCGCCTCAATTATTTCCTCGTCCACTTGTGGCTTCACAACACCTAAATTTAATTAATATCAGTTGTATTAACGCTTTCTTAATACGCTCGTTAAGAGTGTTAAGATTTTGTCACGAAAGGAAGAATCGAGTGCCGCTCTAGCAAATAACTGTGCCGTTATTGTAGTGTTTTAAGTTTATTATCCGTGACGAAAAAAACAACATTACCTGACTAAAGGGCATAACCGACATATATTAATGATTTATTGAATTGCTTTTGATTATAAATTTCCATTAATAAATATAAGATCGGTAAAATAATTTTACAATTAATGTACAGAAATAATTTATCATTTTAATCATACTCTTAATTAGATAAGAAAAAGTGAAATTACTCGTTACATTATCTTCATTTCACATATTATTTAATAATTAATAGCTTTAATGAGTAAAATAATGCAGGTATGCTTACATTTTTACGATAGTTAATTTAAAACTTGGAAAACAAGTTCATGTGTTAATATATTTTCGGTAATTTTTATATGTTAAAAAGCTTCACTGTTTTACATAAAAACTAAAATAAAGACTGAAATACTTATTTTTAGCTTATTAAACGAAAAATAACAAGAATATTTGCTTAATTATGGATGTAATAAGTGCTTACAAACTAAGCTTTAATATTAGTAAACATAAATAAACACTCCACGTGACATACGAATTATAACTTGTTAAACACTAATGAAGTGAAGATAAAATAGAGAACAACTAAAGCTATCGAAATAATTAGTAAATATATATTTAACCAATTATTCAGATTATTAGTAAAGAAGAATAGTGTTAATGTAAGAGCTGATAATGGCTTGTTTCTGAAAATTTCAAATTAATAGTTACTTCTATATTTAGAAGCATTTATATTGTACTTATTTTTTTAATTTAAAAAATCTGAATACGAAGTAGAGAATAATTCGATAGTTATCGTATTATTTAATTATTTTGAGAATAATTCTTTTATTAGATTACATAATATAAAGGTCAGTCAAATGTTGAAAACTTCGAAAATTTACTATTTGTTGAAACATTTTACAGTTAATTTTCTATTTACACATTTTTAAAATAATTTCCAAATGCAATCTTAATTTAATGTTTAAGAATATTTTAATCTATAATCTTACAGAAGCACAAGACTAATATAATAACTATTTTTAAAAAAATACAGTATATGGAGTTAAAGTTTAAGCAGTAATACAAAAAACTGTTTAGAGATAATTTAAATTATAATTTTTAGAGTAACATTTAGTAATTGAAGGCATAGTATGAAATATTAAGAATAAAACTGACTATTTTTATTAAAAAGTTCATGCTACTTCCTAATTAAATGTTGAAGTGTTTAAAATTTTAATTATTTCGTTACCTTATAACTATTTTACATGCATTTTAATAATGAATTAAGGAAGTATATAATTTTGTCTTATTGGTATTAAATATTTTACGAAAAGAGTGTAAAAACATTAAAGCTTTTGATTTAATTTTTGAAGTAAATATAATTTTATTACTGTGTACTCAAAATTATTAATCAATATATTTATATTTTTCAATGCATTTACATGCCTATTTACTAATTTAAACGTATTTATAAAGTAAAATTTTAAGCATTTTATGCCACTAAATAAAAGACATTAATTTTTTTTAATAAATAGTACTAAATTCAACGAATAATACCAGTACTGTATATACGCAGAAATATAACATATATAATAAATTTGAATTAGTTATCATATAACTTAAAATTTATTTTTGATTGTAGTAGTCTACTTCCTTTAGATTATTTCTAAACAGTAACAACAGGAATAACAATAAAACCTATCAATGATTATGTTAAAATATCAAATTTCATATACAATATTCTTCTGTTTAAAGAAGTAATATTATATGTAAAACTTTGTAACAAAATAGTTTAAGAAAAACATAATAGCTCGTGTATCTGATTATAATTCAGGTAACTTATAGTTCTTTAATGATTAAGAAAAGTAGCAGCTTGATGTAGATCTTTTAGTAAGGATAAACCTATTACATTTACATTACCGAAAATAATATAAAAGCCATAAATATTAATATGCTACAGTAAGGTTATTTTTTGTTGAGATTGTATCTAAATAACCTGTCAATAGTCAATTTTAAAGATTAATGATTAGATGGACTTATAGCTGCAGTTTTAACTTGCATCGTTTACTTAGAAGAAATGAACGTTTCAATAAAATAAATTTTATATGATCTTTAATAACATGCTGTACTGTACTTTAATTTAATTTAGTTAATTAATTTAATAATAAATCATTTTATAATATTTAGTAGTAGTTATTAGTCATAACTAATAACTAATGTTATTAAATTATAAATTGACTTGTTCATTCTGCTTTTTTTTTATGGTGTTTATTGCACATAACTTGCATTTATATGAATTATCATCGTATATTTTCAAACTTTTCAAAATATGTGATGATAATTTATGCAAAATATTCAAGCAAACAATATTGTTATGAGAAATATACTTCAATTATTATTATTTTGCAATTTTTCTCATTTGTTTTTTAAGTAAGAGTAATACGTCGATGTGTGATTTCTGGGTTTTTATAATAGTCTACATTTAATCAGTAATTAAATTTGAAATAGGTTAATAATATTATACATGGTTTGTAGTGAAATTTTTTTGTTTTGAAATTTGTAAAGTCTATTGTTTTTAATGTATATGTTTGTAAAATGAAATTAATAAAAAATTGGCGCCTTGACATTTACGTATTTTCCTTTCTCTCTCACTATCTTCTCACAATTGTATAAAGAGTTCCTTTTGTCGAATCAAACTTCTTTTTTGTTTATCCTTGAACGAATTCTGCTGTTACTGAATACCATATATCAGAATTTGGTTAAATCCTTTCTTCGATGCATGGCCAAAGTCACACAATGGAGATAAACGTGCACAGGAAATAAAGGTTGACAAGAAATGTTAAACCCGACACCTGAGTTTCGTAATGTTTGTTTATTCTCTATCCTACAGAAACAGGGTGACCCAGATCTCCATCAACTCAATGGACAAATAGGACTATGGAGGTCAGAAAGTCGGAACAGACCATCGTCTTTCTAGTGAGAAGGGAGTGCCCTTGTTCCCATCAGAGCTTCACCATAGCTTGTCATAAAATTGAGACTGGAGTTTACCTTCACTTACGCTTCAATTATATTTGTCATAAATGTTAAAATAAACAGCTTACAAATTCGTGACTGGCGTTTTGTAAGCAACAAAGATGCTTAATCTCAATTTTGCAAGAACAAGATTTTGCTAAGAGTGAATTAGATCCTATTAAACTAAGCACGATTATTTTAAAACCATTAGGTTATCATAAAAGAAATCTTTTAAAAGGATGCTTTGCTCCAAAATACTTTCCAAAAACTTATATTCTACTCAAGTACTAATTTACAATGAAGATGAACTTAATCATTTCTTTGGAGGTAAAAGTTGAATCTAGTTTCTGTAGAAGTGAAAACTGTAATCGCGACCGAATCCTCCTTTAAAATTTAATATTTGAAAATAGTTTTTTAGCTTGTAAAAATTAGGGTGAAAAATATTAATTAAACCTAATTAAAATAAAAATAGTTTAATGAGTGCATGCTTATTTTTGTAATGTTTAATTTAATGTTTAATTTATATTAATTTTTTGTTATTAACTATTATTTTTATTCAATGTAACACTATAATATAGGATATAAGGTTATGGGCATATATCAACTTAATACATGCTCAATCATTAAATTTGTAGTTACAGAAAAATAAAAAAAAATAATTATTTAAATTGTTAATCAAGTCCTTAAATTGTTAATAAATAATTTATATATAAAATTTGCATCTTGTTTCACATATAGATTTATTTAGATTATTAGAACATTAAGATTTAGAGCTTACTAAAAGCTCATAATTATAATTTAATTGCTATTAACGTTTTAGATTCTAAAATGTCTAAAGCTCTAGACGAAGAATGATAAATAATAATAAAAGAATATTTGGCTGAAATATTGCCAGTGGACAAACATTACAAATTATAATTTTTATCAATATTTTCGAATCTTATAATCAAATATTTAATGTAGCATTATTCATCTAGCATTATTTTCACTAATATATAATTTATAAAATATAATATAAAGTCAAGTTATTTTTTACATAATCCTCTGCATTTGTTAGCCTATTTTATAAACAGGGTCGTAGAGAAGGGAGGAGAGTTGGGAATTTTTCTCCGGGACCAGAGAAAACTTAGGAACCCCTAGTGGTCCCTATCCTATAAATTAATGTTATTTTTATTAATAAAAAAATCTTTAAGACTGCTTTTTATTAATAAACATTCTACTTATATCATTTGTTCAACAATAAATGGCAAAAGGGGCCTGTTAAGGATCAACCATACTCCCGGATCCAATATAAGCTCTCCACAATCTTATGAAGAGAGACATGTAAGTAAATATTACTTAAGAAATTATATTAATTAAGATTGTGTTTTGATACATTATAAAATTTGCATACAAAGTAAATTATTTGATATTTTTAAGATTTGTTAACTTTTTAATCAAAGATTACAATAAGTTATTGAAATATTTAATCGAATATTTATTTATAAAAATTTAAAATATAAATAGAAATTTGTTTTGAATTTAAATTCAGCATAAATTTAAATATATATATTTAATTAATATCGGTTTTTTAAATGAACATTGTTTTAGTGATGCAGCGAAATTAGTTTTAATCCCTTAACAAAAGTTTAAAAAAATCACTTATCTCTATGAAGTGCATTTTCGTCGTTTATCTAGACTATATATAACTTTTTTACATATTAATGTTCTTTATTTTTAACAAAATGACATAAAATTTTAATATTTTAAAAATGAAAATGATGAATAAAATAGCACATTTATAATGCTGTATTAATTAAAATAATTTCTTTGTGTAAAATATTAATAGCATATTCATCATCATTGAAATATAAACCTTTTATGATCTCAGTCACAAGTGGAAAAACATGATAGTTCTAAACCTGTATATCTTATTTCTGATAACTTATATTTTATTAATGCAATTTGAGATGCTGATTGCATATGACCATAAGGTCTTTTCCCTTTGACCTCACTCTTCCTACCTCAGATTGAAAGAGATTACACTTCACCTCTGGTTTTTCCTTCTTTTTTTTAAATAAATATTTCAACAATTTTTTACAATTGCGTTTTATAACTAAATAAACAAACATAAGTGATAGATTTTTAAAAATAAAATCAAACCATTTTATATAAAAAGTTTCTTAATTAGCGTTTTATAATAATTAAAAAATGTTACTCGTTTAATAAGCATATTTCGAGAATAATTAAATTGAAGAGCTTTCCTTTAAAGTTGTTACTTTTCTATCATTGTATACAATATACAAACTGTTGCAATTGGACAGAAGTCAATGATATGAATTTGCTGCAACCAATAAAGAGATTCGATGAAGTCCTTGATGTTGACAGCGTTAATAATGAGGTAGTGAGTGATAGCTCACGTCCTTGAGTAGATATGAGAGCAATGGTTTTTTAAACGTAAGCAAATGATGAGAGAATTTTCAAGACTGTAATGTATGAAGAAAAGAATTAGCGTAAGGAAGTATATTCGAAAGAAATGTAGGACATTGTCTGTGCCTGGTGGCCGAAGTCACGAATTCAAGAGTTTTTCATGACACAACTATTGTCTTTCACAGGAGTCCGCACAATGCCAACTGGATAGTTTTATGACTTTTGAGCTACTTTCGTTTTTTCGTTACTGAAACATCTACAATTATATCACAAAAACTAGATTTAAAAATGATTAAATAGTTCAATCTTTAGGCAGTAAAACTACGGTGTAGGCCTATATTAAAGTAGATTTAAAGATAAGTTTTTGACGTTGTAAATTTGAAAAATGACTGAGGTTCTGCATTTAATTTTCGAATGCGTTAAAGTTCTTTATAGTTATTTGCAAAAGCCATAAAAATAGTTTGTTAATATAAAATTATAGCAGTTTATAATTTTAGCAAACAAGTTAATCTTGTTTTGATGGTCTATTAATATTCTTTTTATTTTTCTTATTAAGGAACTGTTATTAGCAGGATGTTATTCTTCCTTTAAATGAAGGACGAATAATTACCCTAAACTATACCTGAGGTCATTCAATTAAAGTGAAACCCAGAATTTAACTTACTACAATACATAAGCATGTAACACAATGAATCGGACCACCCAAGCTATAAACTTACTTTAATATCGAATTTTTTATTTTGATGATTCAATCTCCACATTTTAATTGTTTCATTTTGGAGTAAAGCCAGGTTGTTTTTTCGATATTTTATGGTTATTATCTTCAAATTATTTAGAGCAAACTAAACTAAAAAATAAAGTTTTAATAGTAGAATACCTAATTTTAGATGACCATGATTAAAATAATACTTTTATAACAATAACCTTTTACTTATTTCTTTCGTAAGACTCTTTTCGGCTATAGATCAATCTGGTTTCATTTTTTAAGCTCAAATAAATTTTATCAATCATAATTTTATGACAATTTTCTTTTTGAAATAAATGTTTCGACCTAATTTTTTTTTGTAACAATTATTTAAATATGACAATATAACTCTTATTAAATGTAGGTCTAGTGCAGATACTCATGCTAATCTACTTACTACTTTCGTGTTTATTTTATTTCTTTTCTATTTAGCCTAATAATCGTTTATCCAATAAAATTATCTCATCGTATATAATGTTATAGAAATATATAATTAAGTCTACATCTAAATAACATGTATATAATAAACTAAACCTACGCAGACCTAAAGGCCTAAATCCCTATTAGTTTATATAAGCTGTATAATTTATGTATATATTTTATCGAAATTTTATTTTAATAAATGTAAAAATAATTTCTTAAATTTTTTATTATCAAAAACTATTAATAAAAAATAAATTATCTAAACGGTTAATTTATTTTTTTAATCGTCGTAAGGCAAAAATTGGAATATTCTTTTATAAATGTCTTCACGAAAAAATTAATTTTATGCGATAAAATCGCTCTTGAAAAGACATTTATTATATTTTTTAAGTTTTTAATAAATATTTAATATTTCTGATTTTTTTTCCAATTAGTCACTTGGGACTTTTTTTTGTAGAGCCATTATTTATGTTCCTCATTATTAACAGAAACTTCATTATAGATCTAAAAGGAGTTTGCCACCTTGTTTAATTAAAACCAAGTTTGCTTTTTTATTTAATTATTATTAAATGAATTGTTCTATAATTTACTGATAGCGATTATGTTAATTATTATTATATATGATCAGTGTTGCTAATAATTAGATTATCCTATCATACTTAAGTATATTAAACGCTAAAGAAAAATTACAGAATATCTGATTTGGTTGGAGAATTCTAGACAAAATTGTAACCATTGAATCATAATTACAATTCTGTAACAATCGACCTATTATTTCAATTCGTTATAATTAGCCTAAGTTAAATCTTCGAGAGCAAAGAAAATAAGAAAATAAAAAATAATAAATGGCTTCAAATTACATATCGTAGGATGATTTCCTACTTTAATAATTTTCAGCGATCAAGATATTTGAATTATTCATTGTTCTTAATATTTCGATTTATATTATGATCTTACAGCAGCATAATTTTTGTACAACGATTGAAGAAAGTTTAATGAACTTTTAAGTCACCCAGAGTAAACTTTATAATTGCCTAGGGAATATCTAAAGTTGATAAGATAGGCAAACCTCCTCCACTCATATATGGGAGCGTCAGTTTATCTGGGGACACGATAACGCTTTTCTGCGATTGGTGTCGTATAACAATGTGCAGTATACTGCTTTAGGGCTAAAATCCTTTCCTTCTTCTTAGTGCCTTTCGTGGGAGTTAATATTTATAGATGAGTCGATAATGTCATTGAGTTTGTTTAGCTTTCTCTCTAAATTATACTTTAACAATTTTCACTATCTGTTGCTCCATACGTATTGGAAGTTTTGGTTAATTCTTCGTCACGCCCATGCGCCTGCATGTTGTTTCTACTTTCAATTATTGTATCTGACTGGTTCCTTATATCAATTATGCATGAGAGGACTTTTACATTCAAACCGTTACGACAGTTAGGTATTCTGTTCTAAGATACCATTCAATTGTGTTTCAATACCTGGCCGATAAAATGATAGTTTAAAAATAAACTGATAAAGGTTCAATAAATAGTAATTATTTGTATAATTAGATCATTTCCAACGATTAAATTACTCCAATAATATTTGTTTTTTGTGGTTCAGTTATCTCTAGCCTTATTCTATAAAGGCTTTATTTTTATTTTTTTAAAATTAATTTACATTAATGTGAAATTAAATTGCACTTTATTAATATCTATAAATTAATAAAATTATTTACAACGCAAACACTTTAGTAACCAATATTTTAAGATGTCATCTATCATAAAATTTTGTAGTGAAAAAAAAATTATTTTAGATACGATTTAAAGTTTAATCGTGTAAAAATTATTATAATTAATTCGTCTTTAAAATATTCAATTTTCGTTTAATGGCGTTATTAATAAATTTCTTTACTGGTTAAGAATATATCTTTATTTATTAGAATATATTAAATAATATTTAAAATTTTTTTTATAAATTTAATAACTTAATTTAAGGTAGCAGAAAGATATAATATATTTATACTTATGTTCAATTTAAAATGTTAAAAAGTTGGTTTACCTTGCTTAGTGTAGTTAATGCAAACAAACGTGACTCAGGTTCAATTAATTCGTCATTAATCATTTTTTTTCTAGAAACAACAATGTCTCGGCTCCCATTCATTGTTTTTAAAATTAAATTTAGTCAGATTTTGTAAAAGTATGTATCAAAATATAAGATATAATTTTCTAAATAAATATAATCTAATAAAACTCTTACAATGAAAGATATTGTCTAATTTAATATTCTATTTTTGTTAGCATAATCACTATTATTAACTTTTTAACAATGGACATAAGCCAAAATTATATAATACATAAAGCTATGTTTATTACAATAATTTATAAATTTCTGTTGGAAATTACATTACAGTTTGCTAACAGAAAGTAATCCTTCTAATCGTTAACATGGATTATCGTTATAGAAGTAAATGGAACCAAATAACGTTGTTTAATTTTTATTTGGAAAATTAAATTAGAATTTACGGTAAGTAACAAACAAAAATTATTATTTGTTATAAAATTATATTTATTATCGATGTTACAATGTCATATCATTTACTGAGATTTTTTGATGTCATTTTCTCTACAGAGAAAAACGGCAAAAACAAAATATGTCAAACACGTTATTTTACTTCAGGCCAAGAATAAATGATGTATAGGTCTTTGTTCTCTTACGGAATTTCCTTCGTTAAAATAAGATATAAATTTGCCAATGCCATAATAGTCTAATATGAGCAATTCTCACGCTATAATTTCATACATATTAATATGCAAGTAGCCTATGGGATAAATCGATTATCACATTTATGTTCAATTTACATTTTATTTTTTCTTGAATGAATAATGCAGTTTTAACTGCACGTTATAAATACAATTGATCCATTTCTACAGTATCAAAAGTAAATGTTAGTGATATTTGATACATTCATTTGTTATATCGTTTTTCAACGGCGACCACTTCTAAATATGGTCACGTGTCTTTGTAAATGTGTGAGAATTAAAATACAATAAAAAATTCTAAATTATTGATGATTCTTTTAAAAAGTAACAAACAAGTTGCAAAATACGTAAAAGAGAAGAAACTGTTTATGGGTTTTAATTATTAATAAGGATGCGATGCAGATTACGTCGATTTTTAACTTATTACGTATTCAACTACACTGTACAATAAAAATAAGATTTTTAATACTTTATAACATTTATTTGTCAAAAGAAACAAATCTGAAGAGCAGTATCCGATAATAATTTCTTTATTATATTAATAATGGAGTTCGGCAGCATTCTAATTTAGATCATTTCTGTAGATAAAATATGGTCAATATACGTGCCGGTACGATTAGATTACTTCTCAGTATGAATAAAACTGAAGAATAAAATAAATTCTATATATCATCTAGGTATGAAATATGAGCAATTATTGATTCACCAAATATCAAAACTTCTCTCTTTGATGTTTAATTGCATGTTGTGATTCTAGGCAAGAAAACTGAGACTATCTGTCTCTAAAAACTGAAAGTGACAGTTTATAATTGGTAATAAATTAACTCTCTCCCAGATAATAAATACTTTCGGTGAATATAAAGTGTATACGACCGATAATTAATGAGAGAAATGACATGCGGGTGGAACCCGGAGCTCAGAGAAGAGGGGAGAGAGGCGACGACTGTATTCCCACTCCCAGTAGTTTCTCTCTATACACTCACAACTTGACATCTTCTAAAGAGAGACAGACATCCCTGGTTTCTGATTTCACCTAAATATGTCTTCCCGCTGGCTGAAAAATTGGGTCCACTTTTATTTCAAAATTCGTTAACTATGCCACCTGGTGAAAGAAATTTTAATTATCTATTTCAAATTTTAGATAGGGTTCGAAATTTTATTTATAATATTCTTTGTAGAAATCCAATTTGAAAGTGTTTATGATTTAACATTTTAAATGTTTTAAATATGAAATCAAAATTCAAAAAAATTTCGTAAAATTCGATTGCAAAGTGCAAAATGCTAATAATTCGATGATAAATAGTAAAAAATGTACACACTTTTTACTATTTATCATCGAAATCTCAATACTTTTGCAAGCAAAAGCTTTTCCAGACAGTACTCGGTCAAAAATGTTATGAAAAACATAATTATTCGAAGAATGCTTGAAGGCTCACCAATTACATTTTAAGAAAGTTTTGCTATATACATGACAGTAAATATGTTTATTTGCAAATGAGCTTTCGAGTGTGATGTGCACTATAATCTTTGTAGGCATTCGGGTGTATCTTGATAAAACCTAAAAAAGCTGTTATCTAAAGAAGCGTTGCCGCTGCTGAATTTTAAATCATCTTTCGACAATAATCTCTTTTATCTACAACACGATATAAAATGTGAATAATGTAATTCTAGTTAGCAGAATTCTGTGAAAAGTAGGCAATTTAGTTTAATTATTATTATTTTTTTATATCTCCACACATTATATAGATTTAAGAAAAAAACATTTTTTGTAATTCTTAATTTTATTTAAATCAGTTTTATACTTCATAAGCCGACACTTCCTAAGGGTTCAAAAATGAATGTATGTATAGCTTATCTAATTGCGTTAATTTATTCTAATGTGAACGATAGTATCTTTTAAGCCCTATATTTTGTAGTGTGCTAAATAGATATTTTCAATCTTAAATCAGATCAATCAAACTTTTCTTATCGTACAGACCAGATAATTTACAAATTAGAACTTTTGGTAATCAAAAGTTTGAAATATTAAATAGATAAAGTGCTTGCGATTAAACTTCTTCAAAAAAGAATGATGGAAATTTTTTAACTAATTAGAAATGCTTAAAGAATGTTTACAAGTGATAAAAAATATTGAATCACAAATCATTGTGCCGATGGATACGTACACTTGTAGGTCTGCTAGCAAATTGTATCCTGCGGGTTTCTTATGTTTGTCGAGAGAATTTTGTTTTTCTTAGTTATCCTTGTATTTTTTAACTTAATAAAAACTCATATTAAAAACATATTATTTATATAATAAGCATTAACAAAGAGTTCGAAAAAAATCACTATTCAAAAATTATATATAATATATATTACTGGTTCACTAAAAGAATGGTGGAAATCATTTGGTTATTTCTTTAAGAATATTCTAAAATGTTCAGTTTCCTAAAGTTAGAAAATAATAATAATTAGCTAATGTCTCAACTTTTAAATTAGAAACAAATGTTTAAATTCCAAAAAATAATACAACTGTACAAAATTATTTCATCATTTGGTTATTTTTTTGTTACTTTTAAAGATACGTAATGTTATTATCGAATAATACGGTTTTCAAAATGCGTTCTTAAAATTCTGTATGTTCGTTTCTATTTTTTTTTCGTTGCTAAATGTTCATTTTATATCTGTATTATGATTACATAGAGAAATTAGTTTTCAAGATATAATTTATAAAAAAGAATTACAAGTACTGTATAAGATAGTTTAAATAATAAATAAACAAAAGTTATACATTGGATTAATTATTTATTCAAATTTTATATAATACTCTTAACATCATCACAAATAATAAAACATAAATAATATAAACTTTATCATATATGTATTTATATAGTAAATAGACTAAGTTAACAATATATATATATATTTTTTTAAAATCAATTTTCCTTTCCTTGCGAAGGTTATGACCCATTGTCTTATCTCTCGAAGATGAAGCATCTTTTCCTTCTCTCTTTCATTTTTTTTTTTAATTTGCATACGACTAGCAATTTTATTTTTTAATTTTCAAATAGCTAGGTTCACATTTCAGAATGGCATGCTGTCTAGCAGCTGAAAGATTTGTTCCGGTCTGATATAGACTACTCAATCATCTAAGATATATGTATATCGCTATATGTTTTACCAGAACTTAGATAATAGAAAATTGATAAACCTAATAGAGCTTTCGCCGAATGCAATTTTTCATTCTAATACTTTCTGCTAATTTATTTATTTAATATTATTCATCAACATTTGTTCATTAATTTAAAAAAGAGACATTGATGAAGATACATTTAACTGTAAATAGTCGAGTTCGTTCCCTTCTCGTTTCAATTTAGTTTCTCCCCCCTTGAAAATTATCGCTAGTTATACACAGATTGTTATACGCGTAAAAGGTGAGAAAAGTTAATGCTATCGGCGAAGAACATCACACAAGAGATGATAGACAAGATAGATGTGCTGTCAGCTTTTAGTAATGAAAATCGTTCACCAATTAATTGGTATTGGAAAAGGGATCTGACAAAGATAGAGGATTATCCTTATTCCTCGCCTTAGGCTTGGACTAAATTTATAAAGTAGAACATTCTTTAATCTCATTGACAATAAAAGAAGAGGTCAAACGTGTCTAGAAATAAAAAGTGTTAAGATTGAAGGATCGTATTCACTTTCATCCTTCAAATACTTAATTTTAATTACACGAATGATCCTATCAAATTTTAAATATTTCGTATAAATTCTATCTATTTCTCTTATCAGATGATCTTCATGAATGATTTTTCACATTTATGACAGTTGGTTCGGATGTTTGTAATATAAAATGGAGTTTGGTTTAAAAATCAATTAATTTACAGAAGATCTGTATCATGAAAAAAGTATTACATGAACTTAAAATGTAGGTTTATGATCTAACTTTTGCATTTATTACATAAGAATTTTTAGCCTATTTATAAATGGCTAGATGGATTTTATTGTTAGAAACTAGATATTAGTTAACTGATTAATCTTTAGTTAATTGAAAAATAATAGATGTAACGTCTATATATGGAATGCCAGAAATCATATTGATACATTTTAAAACTAATATTAAGTTTGAATTTTAATAGTATTCTATTGTAGAATTTTTCAGAACTTATTTAAAACAAATTTGAAATACCTCATTTTATGATCAAACCTTTATTATAAATAAATGTATAAATACTTGATCATAAAATGTAAACTAAAACTGATTTCAATTACTAAACTTTTTCTAAAATAAAAAATTTGAAATACTGAATTCATGAAAAGCAATAGCTATATTTTCACGCTTATCCATCGAAAAATTACATGGTTTTCGTTAATATGATAGATAAAAACAAGGATCCGGGTTTAAATGATTTATCGAAGCGATAAGAATAATGAACTCAGAATATCGATAATCATTATTACAAATTAGTATCATTAATTATCATATATTATGATAGAGGAATCATTAGAAGGAACCTAATTCAACACGATATTCTTCTCATATATATATATATAATGTATAGTAGAATCACGATGATTAATGCGCTTTATTGTAAATTAAAATATTATTGAATAAATTTAAATGAATCAGATACACCTTTTTTTTAAAAAAAAAGATAATTACACATGCTCTATTGCCGGATAAATAAATTCAAAATGAGAGAATTTTTTTTAAATAAAATTTTTTAAAAACAAAAAAGTTAATTCTTGATAACCTAATTAATCAATAAAGACAGAAATATAAATATTGTTACACAAATAAAAAAATATGTATACATAATATAATTATCAGAGTTCGTGAAAAATATGCTTATTTTTTATATGATATGATATGGTAATTTAAAAAATAGAGATACTTTAAAAAAAAATAAAAAAAAATCTAAAAGTCAAATCATGTTAAATAATTTGACTTTTTTCTTTAATATGAAATACTCAGACGTTAACGATTCTTAATTTAAACGCAATATCAGGAATCATGGATTTATTTCTATTATATTAGGCCTATATCACGACATATTCGATACTGCCAATAGACAATTCAAAGACTAGCTTAAAGAATTAAACCTCAAGTTACAATTAAATCAATAATATATATATATATATATAATTTGTAGTTCTGCGTGTAATATGTATCAGTTCAAAATTTTATTATATACGGTACAAATTTAATCTTGTAAATAATTTATTTCTTTAGGCTTATATGTTTAAACTACTTTTTAAATAAATTTATAAAACAAAACAAAGTGAAGAATTTTAACATCTTTTAATATATAATACAACTTTGTTTTAATTTTTACAATATTACACGAAAATATTGCAAACAAACCATTATTTCTCTTCAATAAGTGAGTAAAATAAATTAATTTTTTAAATGTTTCAATCGTAAATCATTTTAAACATGACTACTTTAAAATATTTTATTTTATTTTATTAAATCTCTCCATGTTTCTTTATAAAACATTCCATCAGAGGAAACTGAATAAAATATTCTAGAATTTTATCCTCAGAAGCTGAATTTTATCTCCGCTTTTCTGAACATTTTACTCTTTTAAATTAAATATATGCATCATCTTATTACTTATCTTTACTACAGTTTAGCCAATAATAATATTTCCTTAACTACAAAATTTATTAAACTATAAATTTATTCTTTAACTAACTTTTAGTCAAATAACTTTTATATTTTAAGATGAATAGCATAAACGTGTATTTAACATTAGATACATTAAAGTTGTAGGCTTTTAACTATCAGTTAGTAATATTTATTAGAATGTAACAATGTAATTGAATTTCGAAATTTAATTTTGTTGACAATTTTAATTAAATATAACATTATCCAGTGGTTTTTTAACTTTGATGTTCTAGTCTACGTAGATATTCTACTTCATAGATATATATAAAATAAACATTACATCAGATAAAGCTGATATAATATGCATGTTGCATCATTTATTTAAATTTATTTGTTAGTCACTCAGTTCATTTAGCAGTTATAACTCATTGATATTCCATTGAAATTATAACAAAAATATTAAGACAAGTTAATACATCGTTTCAAATAGTATCTTAAATCCAAACGAACTACAAGATTATCGGGCTCTGTTAAGGCTAATTTTAATAATTAATTATAAAGTAATTTGACTAGAGGTAGGCGGTCAAGAAATGGCGGCCTAACCGCCATCTTCTAGTTAAATTACTTTATAATTAGCATATTAAAGATTTTTAAATCTTAATATTCCCTTAAGATAATTTATAACGAATTAAAACAAAAATGATCATCTTAACATTACTTTTTTCAAAAAATTCAAATAAATTTTATTTTAAAAATTGTAACAAATTCTTTATATTTATGTAAACGAATGTGTCTTTAAAAATATAGAATTTATTAATAAAAAATCTAACTTGATGATAGCATGAATTTTCGAAATATAAAATCACTAAAAAGTTCTTTCGTAGTTTCGTAGCTTTTATTTACACATTTTAATAATTTTTTTTCTAAGAATAATTTTTGAATAACGCGAAAATAATTAAATAGAGAAGCAATAATATAAATTTTTCTCTGATAAATTTAAAAAGAATTTTTAAGTCTATTAGTTATAAAAACTTATTACAGATACAGTAGAAGCACCGGGGCAAGTACCCCTTCTGTCGTTTTTTTTGGAGAATATATAACATACAAATGCTTTTATAAACCTAACTTTACAAATTTTATCTTTTAATAGTTTTTAAAATTAATAATTAATTAAAATTAATAGAGAGAAGTTTATTGTTATTCGCTTGTATTCCGAAAGACAGGAAGGTGGTGGCTAGGCGACAGAATCATATAAAACGTGTAAACATTTTTAGAAGAATGTAAAGTAAAAATACAATTATTTTTATTACATTATCTTTCTTATAATTTTTTTCTGGATCTTCTATTATGTGCAGACAACATATTCAGTTGTGTTAATAATTTAATTCACCTTAAACTAGTTAAAAGAATAAACTATTTTTGTTGTTTTTTAATTATCATTCCGGAAATAATTTAGATGGATAAACCATGATGCAATTAAATAGAAGAGGTTTAACATTTGCCCATATTTTACTTATTTAGATCATCAGATCATTTGAATTAATTGGTAGACTTGAAAGTCAAGAAAAATGTTTTATGTATAGGATAATTAACACTCATCTTAACGTGAAAGATTTAGTCTTTCTGTAACCTTTTGTAAAACTCATTGCAAATTAATAATATTATATTAATTACCATAAGAAACTATGATTATTGAAAACATATAGGCTTAATATTTATTATTTGAAGAGAGTTTAATGAATTTGGAAAATAAGTCACTGCAGAAAATAAATAATATAAAAAAAAGTTAAATGAAGATTTCGAAATTAAATAGGTCTATTGTTTTCCAAGATTATTTAGGAACAGAAGAAAAGATTAGGTACTCTGTTTAATGGAAAATACATTTAAATCATTATATGGAGGTGACATAAATAAAGAAACTAGTTTCAATAGGTTTTTAACAAATAGTTAATTTTTGAAATTTTAATTTGTCAATACTGCAAACAATGCTTCCTTTATAGAAATTTCTTAATTAACATCATGTAAAATAATGTAATTTGCTTATTTTTTAAATAACTTATCAATAGTGGTAGATAAATTATATGAATAAAGCTATTAAGAATGTCGTATATTAAGTGCTTAAAAAGACTTTAGAACTAGTTATTAGACTACAGCCTAGTAATTTATTTTAGCCCTTAATTTTTATCTCAAGATTAAAATTTGTATAATTCTCGTGTAAATATAAAATAAATATTTTTAGATTAAAACTTAAAAACATATTTTTTTTTCTGTTCGATTAATTGACAATTTGAAAAGGTAGAAGCTATTCAAATTTTATTCTTAGAACTATATAATTCATTATGATTTACTCGTAAAAATACGTGAGATTTCAAACAAATTTTCATTTATCTTGTAGAATGAGTTAATGGTTAAATTGTTCCCTAAACAAATTAATCGTAAACTTATATTTAAATCGAAATTTCTGTTGCTTTGTTTACAATTGAATTCTAGATCTTTTACGTAATTCACAGCCGATTATTTATCTTGAGATTTATTATTATTATTTTAAGTAATGTTTTCTATAATTATAATTAATAAAACGCTTACATTTATCATTCTCACAAAGGATAATACACGCACTTATATATTTAATAGGATGCCGTTTACTCAAATATTGTTGACTATAATTAAGCTTTAATTGGATAATTGTTTAAAGCCTATATTTTGCATAGTAAAAAACTGATAATTATACAAAATTACCTATCGATTATGGAACATTTTTATAATTTTATTATTGATGAATTTATGCATACATTTTTTAAATGTGTTTAAAATTTGCATATAATTGTTCTTACAACAGACAATTCTTTTTTAAAAAAATCTTTTTGAGATGAACGAAATTACTCAATTAATGGAGTTCTTCACATAAGATTAACACGTACATAATTAATGAATTAGCCTATTTAATATTATCCAATTCACAGAGTAAGTTATTTCCTTAAAATTGTTTATCTTAATATTTTTCATCACAATATAAAGGTTTATATTAATTAAGCATGTTCACAATATACACAAAGTAATGTCATTTAAATTTATGGATATTAATTTACTCTATTATTCAAAGAGAAAACATGTTTCTTGTAACGAAATTAATATTAAATTAAGATTGCAAAAAATAATTTTATCGCGTGACAGTAAATTAATTGTATTGTATAAAAATTATTTAAATTTTATTAATTCTTTGTAATATATTTTAATCGTATGTATTTCTATTTTAATTAATTCTGTATCTATAACGATTAAAGATCAATTATCAATGGCTTTTCTTAAATTATTATTATTATTAGACCATTAATATTTAGAGCTTTTAAGTAAATATGCTATGAATAAAATTATAAGCTATATAAAATGATTTTCATTGAATTTCTTTCAAAATATCCAACGAATTTCTTATCAAAGTATATTTTAATTTATAAACATTATTTCCCTTTATTAAGAATTATTCTTAATTCGAATTTTCTATTAATATTAAGTTAATCATAATTAAAAATTGCCATAATTATTATTATTACAGCAATGTAGGCCTACTTATTAGAAACATAAACAATTACATAAATGTTACATTCATTTAAGACTGTAGTTCATCACAGGCTTCGTCTCTATCCTATTAAATTGCCGTTTTAAAATTTATTCATGTTATTCAAGCTTTAATGTTTCGCAAACAACGTGATTTATTAATATATTATTAAATTTAATATTTTTAAAGTTTGTAGTTTGCATTTTATCATTTTATTATCAGTTTTTATTTAACCATTTTTTTAGTGTTGTAAAAAAAATGTAGATTTAAAAAAGATAAAATACAGCTTAAATGTAATATTTAAAGATAATGAACTGTACATATTTATATCTAATTATATCTTTAACCTATTTTGCATGTTTTCTTACTTGACTACTTGTCAGTTTGATAAGCATAATTGAAAGGGCTATAGCATTATACGTTGTTTGAAAACATTACCATTAAGGATCGTTAGAAATTGTAATAAATTCGACAAATGATTTATAAATATCATAAAGATTTAATACAGAAAACAGTTTTGTGTTAGAATTAATTTTTCATTTAATGACGTGAAATGATATATTATTAGTCGAATATGATTAATTGAATAGAATTGATAACAGCAAGAAAGCTCATTATGAATTAAATAGAAATTAAATAAAAATTTCTAATCATAAATAATTTTATTTCCTCTTTAAATTGCTTCAATAGAAGAACGCTTTATGACATTATGTCTTTATAAGAATATCATTAAATCTTGTTGGCATATTCTCACTTTAATAGAGCATTTTATTATAATTATTATTATAAGCTATCCAATTTATACAAGTTAAAGTTTGCCTTTTCCAATTTTCTAACCTGTATAAATTCATTACAGCTAGGTATTTTAATATTACTTTCAGTCATAAAATTGCGTATTGTTCTTAGAATAAAGTTTTTAACATTAATCTAGAATTTAAGTTTTAATATCGTAATCACGATAAAGATTGATTATAATTAATCACTTTTCTCCACAGTTTTAATTCGAAAGTCTTTTAAGTTAACTTTTGAGACGTTTATTTGGTTGCTCGATAATTAAATTCCTTATTTAATTTAAATTGCCTAAACTTAATTAAGAGAATCGGGCAAGTGAAATTAAATAAGAAGTTTACTGACCGAAATCTGTGATAAATATATGATCTAAAGGCCTAGAAAACTAATTTTTATATATAATTTTATTATACACACTTATACGTATAGACTACATACTTAGGTAGTTGAAAGAAATGTCGAACATACATTTATGTCTGCTAATCGTGTTTAAAACATTAATCTATATAAATTAAACCTATATAAATACAAACCAAAGACTGTTTTATATTTTAATCATATTTTGTCTAAAATACTTTTATATTAGACTATTAAAAATTAGGGAATATATAATAGGAAATAGAAATAATATAAAATATAACAAAACTTTTTGTAATTTTAAGAATAAAATTTTAAATTTTATTTAAAGATGTGACTATTTTATAATTAACTGTCCAGAAAAACAATTTCCTTAAATATAGACTACAGCAAATAAATTTTATTTCCTCATAGTTTTTTAAGAGTGTAATTTACTTTCCTTTTGATGACATCTCTTGTGCCATCCCAAACAGGAAAAAGTTAAAAAGTGTAAATTAGTAATATATATAAACGGTTCTTTAAAAAATTTTATTTTTTCTGATATTAATGATTGACTAAACTTTCGTCTTTTGAAGTATCTTTACATATTTTCGTAGCTCTAATATACTATAAATTGAAAACAAAAGTTAATTTTGTTTTGATAATTTCAAAAATTTAGAGTAAACTTTTAGTAATAGTAAATACGAGAAAACTTTTTTAAATCAATGATCTTATCTCTTATTATTTTTCGTAATTTTCCGTGAAAAATATTTTAAAATAAATATTAAAAACACTTTCATTTGCAGTTTCCTATAAATTTCTAAAGGTTTGCAGAATTTCTATGATCAAAACTGAGATTTAAAAAATATTGCTTGCTTCTATAATAAAATAAATCTTATTTTTTATAAAGTAATGTTTTATTTTAAATAGATAAGTCTTAATACTTATATTAATATGATACATTTAGTTTTATTTTTAACGATTATTTTAAATATATAGACTATATATGTTACATATAAGCTATATATTATAATCTTTAAAAGCAATTGAATACTGAATTTATATATATATAAGCTATAAGAGGAAAAAAGAAACGAAAAATTCAGAATATGCATAAATTGAAACAAGATGTACAGAAAAAAATTTCAAAAAAAAAAAGGCTAGAAATTCCGAGATAATAGATTTATGTAAATACAAAGCTGCTAAAGACTGTTAAGAATAAATATATTTAACCAGAAATATCACGTGAACTACTGATGAACAATGTACCGAACTGTTACAAGAACAACAACTTTTTCGAATGTTATTATGGAAATTGATCACTGACTAAACCGAATGACATTTAGTTGATATTTTCTTTCGTTACACTTCTAGTTTTGAAGCAGTCATCTGTAGACTACACGTATCTAATAGGTAAGTTCTTACTTTTAAAGCGCCATCTTTGGATCAATCTGTGAAGCGATAATCGAATATCGGAGAGTTGTCTCCACTAGAATAACTAACTTTATAAATTTAATTAATTGATTTGAACTTTGTATAATAGTATGTAAGAATTATAATTATATTGTAAAAATTACGGTATAAATGTCTTTTTTTTAATTAAGTAATTTCGGATATAATAGCATTTTATGTAATTAATGTAGATTAATTCAACCCTATTTAACGTTATTGAAAGTCAATTTTGCATAATTGTTTAATCGATTAGTTTACGTTGAAGCTTATTTAGAAACATTAAAAATGATTAAAAGAAAAAACTGATGTCTGTAAAGAAACATTCGAATTATCTTGTTGGCCCAAATGTTATTAAGAAACGTGATTTTCTTCTGCCCTACTTTCTATCGTGCTCTTCATCGTGTCAATGTATCTGCATTTATCGACATACGCATGCCTTCTTTAAAACATGCATACGGTGATAAGATCTCCCAATGGCAGTTTAATAAAACCTCCTCATCGCTATTCATTACACTAACAATTAGAGAAGAAAAACAGGAACAGGAAATACTCCAAAAGATAAAGGGAAGATGCCAAACATTGCTTTTCACCCTATTGGTTAAAGCGTGCCCTAGAGCAATAGCTGGGGCACCAGTCCTCGAGCTACCAGCAGTACCAAGGATAGATAGAATGACTAATCGGTACTCGAGACTGGGTCACTGTGACCGCCTACTCCGACTTTGCGATTCCAACTGAGAGAGAGAGTGGTGGATTCCGGTCGCTGTTCTTGCCAATCAATCCGGTTTCAGTGGCCTCCACCCTCTCATTTTGTTGGCGAGTATGCCTGTTTGACACGCGGTCCGACCTTCTTATCCCCCTTACCCCCCACCTAGAAATCCCAGTTTTCTAACTGAGGGTGTTGACTGACATATTTGTAAGAACTAGAAGTTAGTTATTCATCGGTTCCGGTGCATGTGGGGTGGAAAATCGAGGATTCCTTTTTGAAGAAGAAGAAGCAGGTAAGGTTATCCACCCTCAACTTTCATTCGAATTATCTGCGAAGATGCAACAGAAAATTATTCTCACTCAGAAAGGACATTTCTTTCCTTCGAGGAAAAAAATGTCGAACAGGTGAATGCCCAAAGCAAAAGCTCAGACAGCATCGTCCGTGACTACGATATGCATCAACGTGAAAGTATTTCACTAGCGGTGCTTTTTTTAATTTTAGCGTCACGATGGCCGGTCACGCTGCTACCGTGCTAAGCTACTTCACTGCTACCAGTAGACTAGACTGGTGTCTCCTGGAAACGCGAAGCACCTGTCCGTAAAGTGATAGTGAAGATGGATTAAAAAAAGCAAGGAAAAAAGTCTGTTTTTTTATGTTCTTGATTCAACGACATTAAACCTATAGATTTTATCATGCTTTCTATATAAATTACTACTTTCTGCATTCTATTCATGTTTTCCACTAAGAATTTAGTACATTTTACAAAGAATAGTTTTATTTTGTTAACCTTTAAAAGTTAGTTTCTAATGGACTTATCCAATTTAAATATAAATCTAGAACTTTTATAATTTATTAATAAGTTAAATAATTTAGTTTTTTGCTTATATTTAGTAGAATATCAATTATAAATAATTTACAAAATTAAGCTAAAATTATTTCCAATTCTTAATCCAATTTTTTTATAGGACCATTATTCATGCTTTTCGTAGGTTTACTATCTAATATATTTCGTAAAATTTAAAAATAAAAAAAAAATTATAACTAGAACATAGTCTAATTTTCGTTTTAGAGCTATTATTATTTTTTAATATACTGTACTCCATTTTTATATACAAATAATATTTTAATAGTGTATTATAGTAATAAATAATATTTTTGGTGTAAATCAAACTTCATAATATTCAGTTTAATTTTTTAAAACAACTCATTACACGTGCTTAAAAAAATGGTATCTTTAAAATTGAACAAATAATATATTACGTGTCATTTTATGCATATTTAATGAATTGTACAATTATTAATTTTAGTTTTATACAGAGAACTCAGGCGGTTTCAAAGGAAGATTTCAAATTAGAGTTTAAAAAATACTAAAAATAAAAAGTACAGTACTGTACGTGTTCTATAAACTCGTTGCGATATGCACGTCATGTACTTAGCAATAGATTAATTGCATGACATTACTAAATAAAAAAGCGCAAAATTATTAAATAAAAATTTTTTCATTAACAAAATCTAGACGACACTAATTTAAATAAGAAAAGTATATGTATTTTTTCTCTCTACATTTTTAAAACCGAAAATTTAAAAAAAATGATTCGTTTTACATTAATTTAAATATTAGAGAAAAATTCATTTTTCTTCATTTTTGAAAATCGCATTTAAGTTTTTATGAGTTCAGTACTTTTGAGTTCGATATCGAATTGTTCACCGTACCAGGACAGCGGCTAACACGACCATGTCTGGTATGTAGGAAACGCAATGGCCGTTCTACCAATAAACCAGTTTGACTTTACTATGTTGATCACAGTACAAACAGGTTAGTTACTTCTAGTGAAGGCTACCGAATAACCTTTCCTCTTCATTGACCGGAGAAAGCAGTCTAGATTTAATTGGCTTTCGTATAGATGGCATTATAGGTCCTATTTATTCTAGTTTTCTTCTCCTATTTCATTTTTTTTTTTTTTTAATAGCACTTTTAATTCTTTCAATGTTAAAATCTTTTGGACAATTTGTAGATTACATTAAGCTTTTACGTAAAGTAATAAAAGTTTAACAGTTAAGTATATGTACTTAACTAAGAATAAATTTAATATTGTGTAAGACGTAGTCAAAACGTGGGTTTCGGTGAACTAATAATTCGTGATAACAGTTCGTTAATATCTTATTCCCATCGCACTTTTATGTTAATTGAATATTGATGAGTAACTAGAAATTCAGTAGACGTCTCTGAAGTAGCTTTCATAATTTGAGCCACGTTGTTTGATTTTCATCTAAATTTACTTTAAAGAAGCATTTTATTAAATTCCCAAGATCATTTTGCCAAAATAATCTGCTTGTAATTCTAATTTTACGAATATATATAATATAATATAATATAATGAATATTATTTTCCTGTAGGCCATGCCTAAGTATATTTGTCCTTCAACATAAGTTAAAGAAGCTTCCTATATATTATGGATGCTCTATATATCTTTTCATGCATGACCACAATGTTTAAAAATTCACAAGTCATTAAAAACCTGCATTACAACCTATAATATGGTATCGTTTAGAATACTAACAGCTATCAGCTATAGATATATATATAATCTGCGATGATCAGTGTCATCGTTCTTATAATCCTTCCTGTCACTATGGGAAGGTTACTTTATTTTAAAGCTGTATTTAAAAATAAACAGTAAATTTTAAAGGTAATTACATGTAAAAAGCAACTAACTATATATAATTTTTCTACCTTAGTATGCTCGTTTCTTTAAATTTCCTTGTAACTAAATAGATTTTTTTGTTGTATTAACTATATTTTTTCAATCAAAATGAATCCAAAAATATAGTAGACGTACCGGACTCTAATGAAAAATTAGGCAAATGATCATTATTGAATGATATTTCTATTCTATACTATGCAAACGCCATTGAATTTCTTTTAAATTTAGTAACAGGATATAGCCAATAAGCCAGAAAATATTGACAGAGATAAATGACATTAAGAATTGTACTAACCCAACTTCGCGTGAAAGAAATTCCAAATGTTCCTAATATGCAACTTTGATTTTCTGCTTGGACATTTTCACATTGGAAAATTCGTCTGTGATCATAACCGTGACAAAACTGTATCTGTGCACAAAAGACACAAATCTACATTCTGTCAAAGGACGTTATTGTCAGAATGCGATGCGCACTAATGTCTACTAAAGTATCCTAAAATCACGACAGTTACACCTTTGGAATGTCTTTCTATTGAAGAGAATAAAGCAAAGGGAATTATGCGTAAATAGAAAATCTACATTCAGTGTTTTTGTTCCGACAAATCCTTCTCTCACGTCCAAAACCATCCTTGTCAATACGCCTTGTAAAGCGTTAAAGCCACGCTTACTTCCTGTTTTTATTATTATTATTTTTTAATGTTTTTAGATTATCCTATGTAGACTTACGTAATACTTAAGCTTTTATTATAATCATTACAATTGTTCATGTGATCAGAGAAGATTAATATACTTTTAATTATACATTTTATTCTTTTAAAGAATAGGATTTTGTAATAAAAGTTATATTTTAAGAATTTAGTTTTAGATAATACATTCGTCTAATTCATTTTTTTGGTTAGTAAACGGCAAATAATTATTCAAAATTATGGGTTTTTTTAAAGGAATATTTAATCTCGTCAAATTAAAATTCTGACGAATGCAAATGCATCTGGTATTTTTGATAAAGGAAAAGCAAGATTAAATTAATGTGCAGTTATGTTGAAGTGTGTTATGTGAATGTGGAATTAATTTTGAATTATATCTTATTTCCAATAAGTCATTTTTCAATCGAATGAATTTTTCTTCTATTTTATCTAATATTTGTCAGAGAAACAGCGACAGAGAAATTTTATATGTAAACCTATTTTTATTTCCTTTATAATCTAAAACCATTGAATAATAATTAACGTTGTATATAAACTATTTTATTAACTTTATTATTGTTATTGAATTACTTAGAAAAACGCAAAAATATGAAATTTATTTCTCTGCTATATTACTAATTATTGATTTCGTGTTTAAGTATTTACTTGCATTTCATTCAATTTAGTTTTATGAAGTTTAAAGAAAGCAACATAATTTCATTTGTGATCATTTTTGCCATAAAATAATTAAATTTCTTTTTATTTTAAAAGTCTTGATATATATCAATCATTATGGGTATTAGAATGAGCAATAATAGATCTAATTTTTGATATTTTAAACTTATTATAGTATCTGATTTTTTTCAGTTATTAAAATTAGCCTATTTGTTTATCATTTCGAAGATATGACAATAATAATAATAATAATTTATACAAAGAGATCGGAAAGAGAACGCCCTTTACTCTGTTTCAATAGAAAAAAAGTCAAATAAATAAAAATGGCGAATATAGTTAAGTCATTGAACTTTAAATAAGAACTGGACGTTGATACAAAATATTCTTAGAACGAAATCTAACAAACATCTTATTAAAATCCTATATGATAGTTATGACAGAGCATGCAATTTTGGCTGGAAGTGAGGAAATTGCGATAGCGAATAGAGGGCTCTCGAGGACATGTTTGTTGACACCCAATAATTTTTCATCCTTAAATGCTTAAGGGTTTAAATTATGAACATAAAAAAAAGTCTTTTTTAATTGATAAGGCTAAAAGTGACACATAATTAGATCCTAATTGCATTTTCTCCTTGGACAAATCTTAAATAAAAACATTAATAGCATAATTTAGATACACGATATTGGTTTTTTTTTAAAAATATATATATGAAAGGTAGAACAAATTTTAATTTACCTTGTAATAATTTTTGCCTAATTTTTTAATATATATTTTTTAAATAAGCATTTTGCTGTTATTCCTTCTAAATAGCATTTTTGTAATTATTCTTCATGTTTTAATCATGAATCAGAACCTTAATCGCTTGTTAGCTTAAATTACTTATAAAATCAAATTATCATCAAATAAAAATATTGCTTTAAATATCATTAGTTTTTTTTTTATAAGCTGTAAAGTTATAAGTGATGGCCACACTTCAAATTTATTAAGTCTTAACAAAATATTTATATTGAAATTCTTTTAAAAAAATTCTTTCGTGTTAAGTAGGAAGGAATTTTAAAATAAGAATTTGCTTCTAACAGTTAATCACTTTAGAAGAGAAGAATCGCAAACGTCTGTAGTGTTATACAGTGCAAGCTGGCCACTCATTCTCCACCCCGTGTCATGACGTGACGTTTCATGCTGAGCTTGTTCTTGTCTCCAGTCGCTTATCACGGTCAATTATAAAAAATGATCTTAGCAGTTTGTTTACGGAACTTTTTAAAGTAGAAATCTATTCACGTTTTCTCTCATTTGTTCTCTCTGTCAGATTGGTTAAACGGTACGCAGTAAACAAGCGATTTTAATTAGAATTTGGAAGTTTGCCCGACCTCATTGTCTTCTAACTGTTTAACTTATCTATCGAATATAAATGAAAAAATGATTGAATTAAGGCAAAGAAAAGATAATAAGCATTACATTTAAAGTTGCGCTTTTTAAAAGCTTTTTGGCACAATTTTAAATTAATACAGAATACATTTATTATAAACTATAGGCCTGTAACGTATGTTCGAGATTTAAAAAAGAACATTTTATGCAAAAAATAGCTTTAAAAATATTAATTTTAATGAGTTTATTCAGTGTACAGAATGATGTTAAACGGTCACGTATGATGAAAGTAATGCAAGAAAAGAAAGATGAGAGGTGTTTAGCCTCTATTCTCAACCCTGTGGTGGGTAAAGGTATACACGAAAAATGTATGCGGTAGGTCTGTTGTCGAACAGAACTTATAAACTGTGCTTCTATGAACAACAGACATGTTATATTTATGTCTTCAGGCATAAAATCTTATAATATTTATTATTCGAGATAGAATCGGGGAAATTCTGATAAATATCGTAAGTCTTTTCTGGCATTATTTTCTTTGAAGATTAATTTCGTATTTGCAAACCGGAAGAATTTTAAATCCACATCGTGGCCGACCGATAACGTTAAACAATATGATTGAGATGATATCATCCTTTATAAATGATCAAGGAAGTCGTTTAGATGCCTTTTAAAATATCTTAGATAACCTTTGTATATATTAAAAAATAAAAATATGAAACTTTTATTATTAATATAACATAGACCTAAATCAAAATAATTAGAAGAAAATTATAAATTTATGTCATAAATTCATTTTTTATTAGCACTCAAAGCTAGATCCTACTTTATTGTTACGTCCTTCTAATCTTTGTAAAAAAATTAACAAGATCTTAAATAATTTTCTCATAATAAAAATTTAAATATTAAAAAAAATGTATCATACTCTAATTTAAATTAAAACAATTAATTAAACAAGAGCCAGAACTTTTATTTTAATGAAGGACATTTAAATAATATAGCGTATTCATTGTATTAAAAACTTAACAGAACATATATTTTAATTGCGTTTTCTATCCGTACGAAAGAAAATATAATGATTTAATGCAAAAACAATAAAAATTAGGGTATTTTATCGCATAGATGTAAAGTACGTTAAATACAGAAGTTAGGCATAGACAACAGGACAAACCCTAAGGCAAATTGCAGGATTATAGGTAATTATTGCTCTATTTAAGCCTATTCTCATCTTTTATTTCGTGTTCTTCTATGTTAATGAAGAAGATTAGATAATAAATACTTTAATCCAGGTTTACTAAATGGCACACAGGCCTGCAGCCTGTTTGAAATTTTTAATTAAATAAATGCTTTGTTAGAGGGAAAGCAGTTATATTTTGTAAAAGGTAACTTAAATCTTATAATTTTTAAAATAAACTACTAAAACATGGTATTCTTTAGCTAAGATATAAGCTAATTAATCGAATTATTTTCTTTAAGGCATGAATTAGCATTTTTGTAACCTTAATTACGTTCTTAATTGTATCCAAGAGTTTTAATTTTAACTTAATTTTGTTCTTGATTAAAACGACTAACGAATTAAGATGCGTGTGAAACAGTAATAAATGAGCTCGGACTTCAATCAATAATCTAATTAATAGACTTGATCATTCGGATAGGCTTATGAAGATTTATTTACATCTAGTTTGCAGCTTATACAAAGGTCGGATTTCCTGATCAGGTTCTGCGATAAGATGGATTTATTATTATCTTCAGATAAGATTTTTTTTTGTTTACATTCTATAAAAAAATTAAATAAGTAATCTGCAAGTCAATTTAAATACACGCACATTTAAAATATTTAAATAATGAAATGAATAAAATTTATATTTTTAATATTGTTAAGGTATTAAATCAATATTTTTTTTAATCCTTAAAATACGATAGATGTATGATTTAACGTGATAAAATAATTTTAAATCGATCGTGGCTTAAAAGAATTTAAAAGAAAACAAACCTGAAAAGTAAATAATCGATAGTTGACAGTTAGATACATTTAACAATGAGTTGATGCACACGGATATTGATGTGACAATTTGTGGCTTTCTCGTTAAGTATAGGTTAAGCCAATCAAAGTCTGTATAAACCTATTCGTCAAATATAGCATTTCGTTAATACTTATTCTACGTGCTGCTGTTTGTATAACGAAAAGATAGACATCTCTAAATCACTAGTTAGGTGCTATCATTGATGTTTCTAAATCACTTATATCTAAAATCTATACGACTATCGAATTGAAAGGGTCTCACCTATTGTTAAAGTTGTAACTCTTCATAAAAAATATAAATGTAAAAAAAATAAATGTAACCTAAATATATATTAGGTATTAGAAATAACAACATTGTCCAATCCATCAAATCACAATTATGTTTATTATTTTTACGCGATAAATAAAATTTTCGCTCTATTAATGTCTGTTTGTCCTAATATTCTATCTATATAGGCCTACGTGGAAGTATCAGTTTCGTAGAAAAAATAATGTAAACAAATATGAATTTACGTAACTAGAATACAAATGTTCCTATTTTTACCTTATTTTATTACATGATATTTATAACAATGATAAAACATCCGTTTTATGTTTTTCCTACGGATACACTTATCTATTGTTGGTCACAAATAGGTTTATATTATTGGATCGTATACTCTGATAAAACTAGAATAAATTATTCAGTTTAATATTTAAAATATTTCCTATTTACAGAATATTATGATTATTATTTAAAATGAGTCTTTTAGGCGGAACTATTACACATCCGACCTTTTATTGTCCACCTATTCAAACTAGATCTACCAGTTTTATTCTTCCTTGCTTCTATTCATCCTTAAAATAGCGGTAAGCCTTTTCTCTATATTCCTAGCAACAGGCTTTGATATGATATAGGATATAGATTGTTCCTTATCACATATTAACGTGAAGTAAATTTTAATTCAATAGATTATTAGACTTGTCTTCTAAAGATTGTTGCATGTAAATACAAAAGTCATTATGGTTTGTTTTAAATAAATTATTAAAAACGATTACTTTTTATTTAATTTTTAAAAAATATAGTTCCAGAAATAAAAATTTAAATTTTTAAATATTTATTAATTAATCAAACTATAATCTAGATGCCATTATAAAGAGTTTATGTAATTTCCGTTAATTTAATTTAAATGATATCTTATTTAATTATAAAGATAATTTTAAAAGCTTTTAGTTATATAACAAGTTTCCCCGTGACTTAGAAAAAGAAAGGAATAATTTGTATCGCCGAACAATAGCGTTTTTTTTTTGTTTTTTTACTTTTGTAGTTTGGTATGTGGATAAGACCTACAATTTGCAAACATTATTCTTTCTTCAAATAGGTCTTAGCTTTATCTTTCAAGTGCTTAACTCTTTATCATTTACACATTTTAGTTCTTAAAAAAATGAGAGAGAGAACTGGTTGAAAACTAATATATTAAATCATTTTCACGTAAAAATAATTATCTACATATATTTTTTGAAAAATCTAAAATAAAATTCTTTGTTGAAAATGTATTATCCTTTTGTGATTGAGTGATTTAATGTTGACAGTGAACAAAACTGAGATCGTAAATGTCGATTAACATTACAGCGTATCATTGTAATAAATCATGGTTGCGGGTGTGGGGCACACAACCAACCTCCTATACACGTATTAGTCTTTGGCGAAAGATTTATAAAAATAAAATGCCGCCCAACTACCCAAGAAACGATAGAAGGTATGATAAGCTTCGATGTATGAGAATTTTCAATGTCTGACTTGAAACATTTCTGAAATCAATTTTCGTAAGCCACAGGCCTATCCTTTGTCCATCGTAATTTGTAACACGAGAAAAACATTTTAGACTGATGCCTTCGAGTCTTTATGATATTAGGTTACATCGTTCTATCCGAAGGTGATGTGAAGGCAGAATTTACAATAGGTCTTATGGGTATGTACACACTTTCATTGAGACATTCGCTTTTCGTAAAAAGGTTTTTTTTAATAGTTTACAGTTCGAAATTTGCGATCAGTTACGAAGTAAAATTATTGCAGCGTAAGTTAAATTAACGAATAGCATGACATTTTTATTTTCTACAAGTAGTACAGTACAGCACATGAGCTTATTAATAGAAATTTCCATAGTCTATTTGGATTTATAGAGAAAATAATAGATTTCAGAATTTTGTTATTTATGGATTAATTTTATATTTTTTGTTATAACAAAGAATAAAAAATTTTATAACAATTATTAGAATGATGTTTACAAACCATAAACAAGTAAGACATTAATTGAAATTAAATTTAATCACTTTTTTTAAGAAGCATATGATAAGTTTTTTCAATATTAACAGAAAAAAATTAATTAAAAAATTGTGAAAAAGTTGACAGAAAAGATATTAAACGATTCAAATTAAATTAATTAAACCAAGTTTAAAATCTTCTAAATGTATTTTTATAAGCATGCGATTTAATTGATCAGTTTTTGCCAGTATTAATTTTAATATTTAATGATGAGATCAATGACCGGTCCGATGAAGTTTAGATATTTATAAAGTTTAAATTAGCCTATCAATATAATTAATCGCTCCATGACTAGACTATTCTGCGGAATGGTTACCAATTAAATAAATTATTGTTTATAAAAACAATTCGCATTAAATATTCAACTTAGTAGACTCACGAATTTAGATAGTAAGTTAGATGATCAATAGCCTACAGACAATGCTCAAATGCTGAAAATGTTCAAATAAGCCATATGGTAAGTCTTCGATCTCCATATTTTTCTCAAGATTTTAATTTCAAATCTAAGTACAAAATATGATCGCTGTTGAAATAATATAGAAAATTTATATTTATTAATACTATATTCAAATTAGACCTCTACTTTCGTTAATAAAAGTACAACTTATAATTCTTTTAATGTATTTTTAAAAAATATATATGATATAAATTTGCGCTGACTTCGCAAAAAACTGATTAAAATTTATTTTAAAGGTCAAAGTGACTAATAAAAACAAGATTAACGACTGCAGTTTAAGCATTTTATTATGGAAATACTTTTCATATTTCTCTCTAAAAATAATCTATTCAAATTTAAACTTTCAGAATTATTATTTGTCAGTAAAGATATATTTTAAACTTCATTAGATATTTTCTTAATATAAAAATAACCTTATATCAGTTTTATACGGTTTACCAAGTCTCCTTTTCTAACCGCTTATTATCAAATGCAGATTCGAAAAAAAGAAATGGAATGGGAGTTTTAATGTCGTCTGAAGATTAACAATAGAAAAGATTATATCGTATTTTGATCATCATTAGTTTTACCTTACAGTTATCATTTAGTTCATCGAAATTATCACTTCATTCAACGAAAAAATATTTCTTTTTGTATATCCTTTGTTTCAACAAGAGATTAAAACAAATATTTTAATGAATTTCTCTGATATTTTAGAAAATAAAATTGTATGAAAATGCTGTTTATTTTAGAAATATCTTATAATTTTTATTATAATCAACAATCTAACTTTTCAAATTCTAACATAAAGATTTTTTTTTTTGAAATTACATTATTTAATGCGATCGATCAGTCATTTTTCTTGAATCGATTTCAATGACAGAAGAATTTCAGTTGCATTTCAATGTAGCTACATTTTTTTCACTTCTACAGATATTTAGAAAAGATAAATAGCGAATTTGGCATTCATGTCTGACTGTGAGCCAGTTGCATGGTTTCTTGTAGAACTTTTTACGATCATCGCCTATTGGACAGGTGAAGGTCGTGTTAAAAATACCGGTCAGGGTCGAAAGTTTTATATCTGGTCCAGGACTGACCTATTTCCAAGCACGAACCGAGATTTTTATAAAGATGGTGGTACATCAAGTGATGAGCTCGTGACAAGTGTATGAATTTGAATCATTTCCTGATTTCAGATACTATGTTAAAAGGTTCGTATCATAATGTTATGCATATAATAAGCCAAATTTTGTTTATGGCTCATTGCTTTAGAATAATATAAGAAAGATGGAATGTTTTGCTAATAAAGATCTTGATCAGAATGATAGATTTAGTTTATAGTTTTCGTTCTGGCTACAAACTAGTATTCTGTACGGGAGTACATGTCAAATGTACACTGATATGAAAATCTTCCGAGATAATCGACTTAGCATTATAAGACACTATAAATCAATCTGATAAGTACACGGATATGAAATGTTAATTTAAATAAATTTATTGTTTGCGTAGTAAAAACTACAGCACTGTTACGACGTATTGTTTAACATATAATTCATTTCCCACCATTTCATTTATAAAAAGAAATCAAAAGAACTGTTAAAAATTAAAAATTATGCGTTAAATATCGAATCAAATGTTTATAATGGGAGTTTATTTCATTTGCATTTAAATAAAAAAAAATCGTAATTTAAGTAAATTGAGTATACAGGAAAATTTAGAAATTCTGTACGAGTAGAAACAAAACGATAAAGAATTTCTTATCAATTTTAAAATAAATAATAGAAATACAGAAAAAGAAAATGTAATGTAGCATGTATATGTAGTATGTAAATACAATAGCTTTGATAAAGATAGAAATAAAGAAAATTCTTTAACTTCTTTGCAAAATATTCTTTGAAATCTAAATTTATTTTTTTAATTGTAAAACATATTTATAAGATTAATGAACTGTGAAACTATGTTATTTTTGTCCATTATTTCGATTAGAAAAAGGATAATATTTTCAGCATTTTTATTCACTATCTAGTATCAACCGCATCATATTCTGTTATGTGAAAAGAAAACTAAAATGTACAGATTTGAAATCTACAATGAAATTATCATCATAAAAATATAAGTAGGATGTGGTATTCAAATATTTTATCTCAATTTTGTTATTTTATGAATATTTCATGCATCTATTCTACATGATAATGCATTCTTTTTAATGTAAAATCATTTCCTTCGTAGTTTACATGTATAGCAGCTTTATTTTTGAAATTCATTCGGAGATATCAATTTCACATCGAGAAATTTATCCAGAACATCTTTAAGAATTTATACAAAAGATATAAATATTAATTTATTAAAAAGAAAGTTTACATTATTTCTATTTTCTATTTCTTTTGAGTAAAGAAAAAATAAATGATAAATGTTTATTCACTAATAATTTATATATGTAAAATTCCTTAATAAATGAAATTAGCTTAGGCCTTTTAACTTTATAAAGAATGGATAAACTCATGACTAAATGTTTTTAATGTAGATGATTAAGCAAATATTCTTAGAAAAAAGCACCGGGATGATCGTATTAAATGAAAATAATAGGTTTGATTTAAATAGAAACTATTAAAGGTCATTTGGCCGAAATTCTTCGGATTATAGGAAAATTGATGTTTGTGACTTAATAGATCATCTATCAGTATCGTAATCTTCACATCTTCAACTTACGTCATTAATTTTCTCTCTGATCTATCTTCAAGATGCGATTAAATGCATTTCAATCCTAATATCCTCGGCATACAAATGTTTAAAGCTGTGAAATCGCTGGCAGTTTAGCCACCCACACCCAATGACTGAAAGGGGCAAATAACTCTGCCATGTCTATCTTACTAATTACATCACGTTCCGTCTGCCGTACCCCGGCGAAGAGGTTACTTATCCATCCTGTGGCTCCCTCTGTCTATTCGACTAGTTTACTGCTATTATCCCAGTTCTGGAATTGTGGGAAGCAACAAGTTGTCTGGAAGGTGTGGCTGTCACTTGCTTATAAAATACACTAGCAAATGCTGCCACCTGTAGGCGACTTGTAACATGATTAATTCTGACAAAAACCTTCCTCTTTATTGCTTACAACTCTATAAATTGTAACTTTTATTCACAAGAATTATAATTGGATTTGCTATGAGAAAGTGAGCAAGAATATTTATTTATTTTTCTTTTTTTCTTTTTAGAACATTATAAATAAATTCTGTAATACTTTTTATATTGAGGAAAAATAAATTTTCTTTAAGAAACTGGTAGTTTCTACCTTGAGATTGTAAAGGGTTTAATCGAATCCCGATCTTGTGAGAAATACGCTAGTGCCACGTAGAAGATAAGCAGTAAAGAATGAATTACAAATGAGGAATTTAGGTAATTGAGTAGAATTAGCAGAATACAATGGGCAGGAGAGATAATAAGATGATGAGATTAAAATGCAATCAACGATGCCTTCGGGAAACGATATCTTGACTAAAATACTCGTTACGGTCAAGAAGAAAAATCGTGATTGATGGCATCATCAGAAGAAATATGTTCATGAAATAAAATTATATTTAGAAAAATTCATTTAGTTTTCCATTAACACTTATACGTGAAATTCATCAAGTATTTTACATATTAATCGTCAGTGCTTTTCTTACTGATAAATTTATAAAATCAAATTACTTTATATTTTAAAATTCAGCAAGCAAAATTATCATTTAATACTGATTCACGAGTTAGATGAATTTGAATTTTAAATCGAATAGTTTAATATGGCTTACGAATGCTAATAATAGTCTACTCTCGAACAGTTTTTCACTCGATAGACGACAAAACAAAGACAAAAACCGCAAAGAATTTGTTTTCCGCATTCTTTTCTATGTAAATGACCTTAGTGACAGGTCTGATTGGTACCTGTTTGATATTTATTACGTGCACAATCTTGGATTACTGAATTCCCAAATAATTATGTTCACTTCTTGACTTAAATTAATCCCCTCAAATTCGACATAAATTTCCCTATGATCCTTTTTATTTAAACCATAATTTATGTTGCTATATATTTTCTGTCCATATAATCTGTAGTCTTCTTTTCAGACGGTGGAATGAGGATTACTGACTCTATACTGAACGTTTATAACTGGAAAAAAATGTTATAAAATTTACTACTGGATGGTTGCTAGAAAAAACAGCATTACTGAAATTTAATGTTAGAAAATTTTTCTTCAAACTATCTCCTAAAATATTAAAACTTATTCAATCATGTAGACGCAATTATCAGATTAGATTCACGTCTCAAAGGTGGTCAAACAGCGAAGCTGACATCGAGGTGTAGCAGTGACAATCTATTATCTATACAAACAAGAATATTCTTGTCAATCAAACCTTCTGTTTATTTCATCGGTGAAAAGAAAAGAAAAACAGACCTTATCTTCGCATCCTAACAGCAGGAGATATAACCCGAGGGGAAGCCCCGTCTAGTTTTGTCAACGCTTCTTTACGTTAAGCCAAAATGACAAGGGATGAGGCCACACACATACAAAAACACACATTTATACACTTTTATAAAGTAGACACCTTAATTTATCACTCATTTAACTTTTTATTGACAGAGCTTTAATATTTATAAAGCGTCTTCTCTTATAATTATTATGAAATTAACTTATTATAATGATATTTTAGATAAACTAAGTAAATGCCTTGATTATTTGACGCGAATTTTCTAATTAACATCAAAATGAAATTTACAGAGCAAGGTTTGTAAATGGTGTTAAGAAATAAAATAATAATTAATTTTTTTAATAGAAATTTTAACTCAGTAATTATTTATAAAATATAGAATCTTGTAGAATGTTTCGCCACTATTCAAGACCGCATTATTTATTTAGAAAGTGATAACATTGAAACTTTCTGTATTCAGCCTAAACAACCTTCGACGAAAAAAGAAAAGTACCCATTCACCGCTTTATAATTATCTTTCTTACAACATCAAGACACTTGTGAAATAATAAAGTAGATCGATATCTGCAATATCTTTTGAAAGCGTAAGAACTAAAAACTAAAATTCTCAGATCATATAATTAAAAGAATAAAAAGGTTTCTAATTTCGTAAATATATGTCATATTCTTTCATCTATCTTTTCTGAACGTGTTCCTTTTTTTTTGTGGTTAAAGATATTTATTAAAGTAATATGCCCTACTAAATCACATGTAAAATCATTTGAAAATTAACTAGAACCATACTTTTGAATATAGGCCTAGGTCAGATTTAATTTATTATAATTATTAAAACTTTTGATGATAATCAGGTTTGTATAAATAATACAGGTTGTTAGACCTTAACACTTTATCATTAGATTCTACATGCCTAAATATAAAATGTTTCTACATAATTTTTAATTTGAAAACATTTTAATATACTAAAAACATAATTCGTAATGTAAAATAATATATTAATGATTTAAAAATTGAGATAATAAATATCTTAATAACGTCAATTAAAGCTTAATTTAGACTAAAGAAATCATCACACGTTTCTTTCTATTGTTATCAGTGATATATTATATAGAGATTTATTTCTCATTACTATCAATGCTTATCTCAGAATAAATATGCTTACAAAAAAAAAAAAAAAAAAAAGAAATGTCAACTGTTCTATTTTAGCTATAACAATTAATCTTTTAGCCGTATTTGACAATCAAGATATGAAAAGAACCTTTAATGCGCAGGACATCCTGTCATTTTAATTCCGTATTATTTCGATACTAATAATAGCTTCGGGCTAATAAGAAAGAAAGTGGCAGCTTTCTCACTGTTCTATCGGTGACAAGATCTATTTAGCACTTGATAGATACCTACCAGGTCAACGATATAAGAATAAAGGAGAGGGTTTTCATCTACGGCAGAAAAACAGACAACAAAAGAGAATTCAATTCACTCTCTCTGTTTCGTTTGACTAAGTGACAAGGCATCACTAATTCCATACTATCCAATTTATCATTAATTGCTTCCAATTGTAAATTATTTGTTAAGCCTCAGTTTTTTTTCTTTTCTTTTAAAGATACTGCGTGGGTTTTATATATTCTAATACTAGGCTATTACTTTAATTTTGAAACAGTCGCATCAGTAGGTCCTATTAAAATGAGCGGAAAAAAACTTAACTAAATCCTGTTATTTCAAGCGTTAGTTCCAGATGATAAATAATTTAATTGCGTTTTAATTATAGAGTCCCAAATTTAGAATTCTATATAAGATTTAGATTAAAATCATATCTATATTTTGATATCTGCAAAATCAGCTCAGCACGAGATGGCATGAAAATCACGTCTAAATTGATCAACAGCCCATATAGTATAAGTGACCCTTAACCCAATAAGATATAACTTTTTAAATGAATATAATATTAATTAGTAGACCAGTATTTCCTAATCTTCTCTTGTAGACTGTCGCTTATCTATCTAATCCACTAAACTATACAGCTAAAATATATTAATATTTTTAACATTATAATAAAACAATGAAATATAATATACATACAGTATTATAACTTTTTGGCGTAACTTTTAATACAGTAACGGTAATAAAATACTGTATATAACTTGTACGTTTTCTTAACTTTTCATTAAAATATTTATTATTAAAATCTTCATTATAACTATGTATATTATTCATAGATTAATCAGAATTTTTTGATTTAAATATAATAAAAAAACGGATTCTTAAACATTCAAGGTATATAATGTTTCAACAATTTTGCGCTTTCGAATAAAACATATGCTTAGACGTGCCGTATTTGAAATCACTTAATTTCAGTTCAAATTTCATTGAGCATAAGTTTATTATAAGAGTAGCAAACATATGAATTAATTATAATTTTAATATAAAAGTAACTTGAAAAAATAAATATTCACAGTTTAATCTATATTCTGAAAACTGTTATTAAGATGTATTAATATATGTCCTGAATATTGTTGTCGATGCTTTTGATTAGAGACGTGATATTTTGAAAATATTTTAATAATTGATGTACTGTACATAAGTTATAAATTCTACCTCGAAGGCAATACCATTGATGTCATTGTCTATTGTGGAAAAGTGGATAGAAGTTCTTGACTCATCACGCTCTACTAATTCTTTGATAAACTATTTCACATGCAAAACTAACAGATTATTATTTGTAAAAGTAATTAAAAACTATATAGGCCTATCTTTCTTTTCCTGTAATTTATAAATATTTATCATTTTGTACAATCAAGGTTTTTTCCAGGCAATAAAAGAACTGTTTAATAAATAAAACTATTGTTTTTTAATTCGTAGATGTAATTATATTATATAAAACAATAGAATCATTAAATAATATAAAAATTAATGATTCAGAAATTTATTTATTACCGACGAGAAATCCAAATTTATGTTCTAGTAGCTTAGACCGATTTCTGACAACTTCGTTTGGGTTTAGAATATATTATTTCTCATGGCCTAGATTTATTATTCTTTGAAAGTGGTTTACTTTACATCATGATATAAGGATATAATTTAAAAAATCCAATAAAATTAAAAATATTTTAGTTAAAATTTAGTAGCATAAGTTCATTAAGATGTGCATATAGCATAGACTAAGCGCATAATAAAACTTACAGATTACTTTAATATTTTATAAAAACAGTAAATGCATCACGAAATGTCCAAATTATATTAAATATTAGGAATTTATTACCATACGAAGTGCAAAACTTATGAAATTACTAAGGATTTTACTAGCATGGATAAATCAAAACGATATAACAGGAGATATTTAATTTTTAAGCACAACTGAATATAGCACGCAATTACTGATTATAGGGATTCTAAGAATTAATTTTGACTACAATTTAAAATATAATTATTTTTATAAATTTAAAAAAAATAACATTTGAGTGACGCCAACTATCAGCGGATATTAATTAAGCGCGAAGCTAATCGTATGATAACAAGATTTATTTAAGTTAAAAGGCAATTAAGCCGTATAAAACTGTTAATGTTTATATAAAATTTTGTCAAAATTTAATCAATTTTTTGATGAAGCACTCATTAATAGTAAATATATATTAGGATTATTATAATTAATTAATTAATTAAATCCATTTGAAAGCATTCGAATGATTAGTTGTGCTAATAAAATTTTAAAGAATCGATACTTCCAAATTTGGGCAAAACCTAGTTTTTATCGGTATCGAACGAATCCCATATGCAAAGAAACGCATAACGGGAAACAGGAATCAAACGAGAGAGATTAGACAATAACGACTGCTATATATAGGGTAACGCGTGCAAGACTGAGATGCAACGTCGTGCATATGACGTCACTATCCCCATAGGCTGTCATAACATCACTAGGTCAAGAGCCCAACTGCTGTATGAAGTAGGCTAATCGACCGGTAGAGAAGACTTTATACTTGGCATTACATCGCTGCATCAGTACGGATCACGTGGGCATTACTACTAGTCCGGAAATCGTGGAATAGTCTATCCACAAAAGCGGATATCACGCTAAGTCGAGGAATATTGTTCTATATATTTTTGTAATGTGTATATGTGTATGTGTATATGCGATGTAACTGGAACCTGTTCGGATTGCAGACCTCACTTGGCAAATGCTATGTGACTTTTACAACGTAAGGTAAGAATGTAAAATCCGGTTGTTCGATATCGTTAACTTAGAAAGTGTCCTAAAAATGCCATTCACCTGTTAAAGCTTATATGTAATTATATATTTATATATATTTAGCATTATGAAATGTTTAATTAATCTCCATAAGATGCACTAGAGATACAAAGTAATAATATGTGCATAAATTTTATTGTTTTTATATATAGGATTTTATTTGTCAGAACTGATTTATAATGAAAGGAAATATGCATTTGTTTTTTTTTTTGCTATTAATTCTATTTATAACGAATGAATTAGAATATTTTAAACTAGTCCATAATGTAAATGATTTAATTCATTAATAGGATGTGTTTTTATGAAGCCTTCGTCTCGTGTAAATTTAACTTACAGGCCTATTAAATGCTATAAGCATTAATATTAGTATTCAAATTTTTGAACTTTTGTAACAAATTTCCGAAATAATATATTATGAATAGAAAACTTGAATTACCTGAAGGAGGATAAAGAAAACTCTGCGCGACCTTGTCATGCAGAAAACGGAACTAGGAGAGTTTTTTTCTTGTTTTTTCAGTGGGTGTTATAGCTTTTTGTTACTTAAGATATGATAAAAGTTACACCAATTAGTCTGTTAATTGCTATAATAGTATTGATTATCTATCCACGACTTCCGATATACGGTAAGTTGTAAATTATCTTCACGAGCTAATTTGAGGCGATAAATATTACATGTTTAATGAAAAATATTGGCTGTAATTAATTATCTTATTTTTATATAATTTACTACCCTTTTTTTAACGAAAGCGTTTATGTGGAACCGCAAAAACTAAATAGATTATAAATCACTACACACAGATAATTATTTTCGGGAAAACTATTTTTGATCTTGAGATTAAACTTGAGATTATATAATCGCAGCGATAAAACTTCGATGCAATATTTACATTTATAAAATAAGGTAAAGTTCGTTTTGTCACTGGCAAGATTTTATTCAGATCACGTTCTCCCTCTTGTTCTCGTTAAGAAAATTGGGCGTAGTCCAAAACCCCTCGCTACTGACCCTCTCCATCCAACAAACACTCGGTCTACAGCTTTAAGAATTTAGGGTGGTCCCAGGAAATTTTATGCCGGATTTACAAATATAGATATCCTCCGGGAGGATAAATATATAGATGGGTATTTTCTATTCAGAATTTCCGGTCTTATACAGCTGTTCGTATAAAATCCAGACTGGACATTAAAGATATGGAGCAAAGATTACAGTTCTAGTCTTGTAATGTAGTCTCGTTCTTGTATTCGGTTTTCCTCTGATAGATAACGAAGAAGAGAGGTATGATATCAATACAATTGATCTTGCATATTTAGGCTGAGGCAAGAAGATTAAATATGTTTAAGTCGCTCGAAAAAAATCAATTCCTTATTTTTCTGTTTAAATTTTTGAAGTAATTTCAATTGTTAATTACATTGCGTAGGAAGAGTTAAGTTAAACAAATATCCTAAACATTTTATCAATGTTACCGTCTTATATAATGTAAGTAGCTTAATCTCAAAATTATTTTCTAATTAATAGATACGTGCTTAATTAAACGAAAGTTTAATTGGTTTGAAGTACAATGGAGCTAAGTAGGGAGTTAAATTTATACCCAGGAAGAAAATAGAGGTATAGTTTCTACTGCAATACGTTTTCGTAACAATAAATAAGGTTTCGAAATTATAATTTTCTTTAAAATTAACTAAAGCTTATATACCTTTTAATTTCTTTAAATTTAACTTATATTAATTTAATTTAAATATTAGACTAACGTTTATAGATTTGCATTACATATAAAGCTTTATTTTTTGAAAAAATATATTTTTCCTTTATCATAATATGAGGAGTAACTGATCTTTTAAAATAATATTAATAAGCTAGTTTATTAGTTTTACTTACAAAAGCTATGATGTAAAAGAAATTAGTTTTTATGTAAATGTATGAAATTTTATAGTTTTATCGGCATCCGAGAATTTATTTCTTAATTTTCTCCGAGAGATAATAAGGAAAATGAAAATTGTCTGCTTTAAAAATCAAGGTCTAAAGTTCGTATCGTGCAATAGTTCAGATTATCAAAGTGTCTAGAATGTTTCATTCAACAGTGCAGGTGTTTGGGTCATCTACCACGACTCGTCTGACCACTAACCTTTCTGAAGGCTGAAGAAAGTTTTTTTTTTTTTTTAATTATTCATAATGGAATTTATTTTTAAAGCGGTTCAAATTTTACTCTAATTTCCTCTAATACCAACGAGTATAATTTTGTGATCATCATTTGGATTTATTGTATTAAAACCGTTTATTAAAAGTTATAAATTATAATTATGCAATCGTTATTTAAATAAGGAACAAATTTTCCACCGTAAATAATACATAATAATATCTAATAAGGACAACGCCTCGCTCTCTAGGTGGGGCCACATATGTAGTAATTTTTTCACACCACAAGTATTATCATGATATTTAAGTAGGTGCACAGGTATCTTTTTACAGCTCTGTTCTATTTGTAGAAGCTCTGGGGAATATTTTTAGATTGATTTTTATACTAACTTTACATCTAGTGAATTAAAAATTAAATTAAAAAATAACGATAAATATTTAAAAATTCGTACAGCTTAAAATTTTAAGTAGCATCCTACAACCTTATTTATATAAAGTCTACCTAATAATGCTTTTTTAAAAATGGGATATTATAATCTATTTAAAGAAATTTAATGAATTAGTTGTATAACTTTAATTTTCCTTTAAAAAAATTGAACTAAAATTCAAAAATTCTCTAAATTCAACAGACAAAAGTAAATAGGCCAAGAGCATAATAAGGATACTTATAAAGCTTAATTAAAGATAATAAAAATAGAAAAGTAGAATTTTTAAACATCACCCGAAGCAAAAGACATCTATTCTTTCAAACAGGTGGATCATGTCTGTCTTAATTTATAATCTATAATTCAAGACTCATAAATATTATTTTTCTTCTTTATAAAAGTTATTACATATGCTGATCTATGATTTCGTTTCTATAAATTCTTCATCCTTATAAGGATTTCATTTAATATCATCATTTTTTGTTCTATATTGTTAATAATGCAGTCAAATTCTGATGCTATCATTAATAACTTATTAACAAATAAAATATCCAGAAATTTATTTATATATTATGTTTAAGTATATATGATAAGACTTATTAATTAGATTGTAAAAAATTCTAAATAAATTATCAGCTATAATTTAATATTAAGTTGTACCATTTTATCAGGCTTCTAAACAAAACAGAGAAGTTATATAGCATAAAAATTTATACAAAAAGGATAATATTAATTATATTCTTTAAAAAAATAATAAAAATTGAATAAAGGCTTAATAATAAAATGTTCAGGATAAAGAAAAGACAATCCGATAGTTCTTTAATTTGAAACGTTTCATTAACTCACTGTTCCTCAATTTAACGTAATTAAAATCCAATCAGCGTATTATTTTGTCTCTATGCTTTAATTTTCCTTTAACACTTAATTTACAATTTAATGAATTTTCAAAGAAAACATCTAAATAAAACCATAAAAATAACGAAGAAAATCGTATAATCAGTTTATCTCGTCTACGAACGAATTTATTTGATGTGTGATTTCTAAGCTGAATACATAAATAATCTGTCTTTTTCGAGACATAATTTCGTCGTCATAGACACTAATGTAGATAATAATTTTAAAAACGATTTATAGAAAAGATCTATAAATCTTTCTAGCGATAAGCTTTTATCAAAAAATTTTTCAGTTCCTTTATTTTAGATTATCTACCAATTTTTAGGTTTTTCTTCTTTTTAAATACATTTAAATATTGTTATTATATATATACTGTATATATAATAAAAATTTAAATATAAATATATCAATTTTGATTTTTAAGGCCAAAGTTCATGCTATCTGATAACTTAATGTGGATAGTCTATGTCAAAATGATTTTATTCATAAAATTTAGTTTTGATTTTAAGAGCGATTAAAAACGTTTCCGTAGGTTAGAATAATTTTTTTATAAGTTTTTTTTTGTTAAATTATCTTTCGATACAGGTAATAATTTTTTAAAAAATTTCCTATCACTGTACAGGTCTGTTTGCACACGTGTAAACTTATTTTAACAAGATCTAAATACCACAGAATAATCAAATAGGTGACGAAACGAAAAATTAAAGGAATAGGAACCGAACCGGAACAAGGATGCCTCGGGCATAACTGTAAAGATGCCACTGGCTATTTTTTCCCTAATTCCATTCCTCTTCCTATTTGGGTCGTAACATTATAAAGTATTATACCAGTTTTGTGCCCTTGGTGTTCTGTCATACTTATATATTTTTAAAGGATTATACAAAAGGCCAATGGACGGATTATATAAACCGATACTTTATAGTTCGAAATCTACGAGAAGGGGTAAATTGAATTAAATTTGTAACAATTTATTATTTTGTAATATTTTTATTTTGCGGAAGTCTCTAATCCAACATTAACAATAGAACTAATAACAACAGAACATTAACATTCACACAAACATTAGTAAAATTTATTCCTTGAATTAGATTTATAAATTTAATCAAATTTATAAATATAATAACTTTAATGCTCAAATTTATGTTTTTATTATTAATTTTTTTAATTCCTTAATTGCAGAATTAAATACTGACATTATCTACCGTTTAATAAATATTAATTGAAGCTAAATTATTACTAACTTTTAAAGATATTTTATTTAATAATAATTACATTTTGTAAAATATATTTAAAAAGTTTATCAATCTTAATTAAACTTAAAAAAAAGAATTGACTTTTTTCTAATCATGACCAGATTTTTAAAGCATTTTGTGGCTTTAAGCTAAACAAAAATAATTCTCTTTAGGCTTTAGACCCGTGTTTTAAATTGATGGCTTATCTTTATTGAGATTAGAGTCACAATAAAAAAATTTTTAGTGACGTCTATCGAACAGAAGTGCTAAATAAAAAAGAAAGCTATCATATGAAAACAGATTAGAGCCGAACAGGAGGCTGTTTGTTTTCTATTGTTTTTCTTCTTATGTATATTTTGAGTTTTTTCGAATGGGCGTGGTTAAACCTCTGTGGAGAGCTTATGACATCACTTAGATTTATATAGCTTATGAAATATTCATTAACCCTAATGAACGTTAACCTTAATCTTCACATTTCTCGAGCAACCCAAATGAATTTGCTGAAAGAGTAAAATGAGTTTAATCGTCTTAGCAAATAGAAAATGTGATCTGAGAAACATCATACCGGGAAAGTGATACTACCTAGTAATAAAGGAAGTAGTATAAACATTTGAAACGAGAAACAATAAAAAAAAAGTTGGGCGCTTTTACAACTGAAGTTTACTAGATAAAATTTCCCTATGTAACTATCCAACTTCCCTGTTCTTACCGTTGACCCAATATCTTATACAATAAGATTTGGGACGTCGATATAGAAGAGTTCAGTGATGGGTCTGACCAAATTAACCAGTCAAATAAGATTTTTCTAACAAATGGTTGCAGGCTTGCCTTATAAGAAAGTTTGAATATTTTATACAAGAAAACAGAAGAAATGCGGAAAGTTTTATTACTGTCACTTTTCAAGTTTAATGTAGAAAACGTAGTTTATTTCTAAAATGCAAATCGGCAATGGATATGATAAGCAATTTTATTACGAGAAAAATGTCAAAGGGAATGTCTCGACCATCCATTCACTAGTATTATATGAGTGTACAACTTCATATGCTATATATAACCGATAACATTGTAAATGACGATTGCATGAATCAACCAGACTTCCAGTCAGCTAGAACGACCGGTTTTAGCTTTTGTTAACAGTGTGACCTATAATAATTTTATTCTCGTAAGAATTCACAAAATTTCAAATATTTTATAGAAATTTTTGAAAATAAATTTAATAAATAGCTCGACAAATCTCACAATTTCTGCGAATTTAGCAACATTAAAATTCCATTTAAAAACGATCGTAAATTTCAATATTTTCGTAAGCGAAACCTCGAATTATAAGGCTTAACATATAAAATTTGGCTGGTTAAAAAAAATCCATTAGACATAAATGATATATAATAACCATTGAATAAATAATTATGCATAAAAGAAAATCGAATTGTGGCCCATATGCGACCACACAATTTCCCACGTAAGATGTTGTTCACACAAAATGCTGCGAGCAAGCAACGTGAGTCATTGACATAAGCCTGTGGCATAGCTAATGGCAAAACCTATGTTTTGTCTACTAGTCGATATTGGATGTGTTCTTTGTAAAATTCAAATATTATCATACTAACTTATATATTATTTGCATGAAAGTTTTATATTTAAAAATTTCAGAGGTGTTTTATATACTAATTTGTGAAAGAGGGTATGTATCAATATTATTTAAATTAATTAACGGTTTAAAATTAGACTATTATAAAAACTAGATTTTATTATTTTTAATAAAACTTATTTTCTTCTTGATGATAAATAAGAGTAAAGAAATAAAAATAATAATAATAATCAAAACTTGTTTGTTTAAGTAATCTAAAAGCACGTAATTGTTTATTATTTTATAACAGTTTATTTTTTAAATGCATAAATATGTTTGTATATATACATACAGATTTTAATATTGAAAAGTTATACAATTTTTTTGCTTTATTATTCTTAAAATACTTACCTAATTATTTGAAATCAATGAAAAATCAGCTTAATTGATTTTTCATATTGCACTTCAGTTTTATATAATGTATTAAAACTGGTTATAGTTTTATGTATAACTTGTATACACATTTTGTCTTCGATAGTTTGTAGATCATCTGCTTATAAATCCTAATCGGCCAATAACCTAAGCGCTACTCATAAAATGCAATCGAGTTAAAAATAAGTACAAAGTAGGACTACTAAATAGAAAACCTAAAAAATTATAGCTATCAATATCATGAATTAAATTGATTGTAAAAAAAAATACAACTTCCTTATTTCCTTTCTGCTTTTACAATTATTTCTGTGGTTTATTTTTAATTAATAAATAATTCTATTCAAAATTTAAATTCTTTGTTTTAAAAAAATCAGTTTATAAAACATAAAAAAATAAATTTATGCATAATTTAACTTTAGGTTTTTACGCTGTAGGCTAATTGAAACTATATTTAAAAGACTGAATTTATTAAATGATATCGGTTAATGTTTAATTAACAGCGAGATCAAGCCTGAAGGCAACAAGTAGACAAAGCTAAATTTATAAATGAGAATAAATAATACAAAAATTTTTTAAGTATATTAACTTGTATAATTTTGTTAATTAGATAAACAAAATTAGGATTTTTATCAGTAAATGATTGATTTTGATGCTTGAAGAATATGACAATAATTTTTAATAATAATTTCATAATGATGAATAAAGCTTTATGTTAATAAAATATTTTATTATAATGAGTTGAGATATTAATAAATACAATGTTTTGATCAAGTATGTTAATTTTTAAATATTTATATTAGATACCTAAGTATCTAAGAAGTTTATCACCTTTCGTGCTTTTAGCGGCCTACGCTTTCACCATTGCTGTTAATATTTTCTTCTGGTCTTGTCTTCCTTGTTTCCTTCATTTATCATTCTCTTTTACTTTGTTATTCGGCCATTCTCTCCTATCTCTTACAATAATACATCTTTTCTAATCATATATGCATTTAGGTAAGATTTACAATTATTATTTAACTTCTGTTTGAGCGTATTTTTTTGTCCAAAGCAGCAATATATATTCCTTAAATCAAATATATATTATCATCATCTTCTTATTATGATTGTTTACAGGATTTTTGATAAATCATTATTTAAAGGTATAAAATAATTTAAACTGCAAATAGTCTGTGTATCTGAAAATAATTTTCATTTAAATCTTAAGAGTTTTATAGGAGATTTATATTAGCAGACAATGGTTGAAAGCTTAATCTTTTCTTTAAATCTATAAGAGTAAAAGTAAATCTGACAGAAAAAAATAATAAAGTAATTATGAAAAAGCTTATTTAATTTTATATTTAACGTTAATTATCATGGATACTTTTCGATTGCAACTGTCAATTTTATAAAGTTTATAATAACTACAAAATAAATGTTCATGCTAAGTTTTCTCATTCTACTCTATGTCTAAAATTAATGTTTACTTGTATATTTTGTTTTTGAAATTTTGTAGAGTAATCCTGTAATCCTTGCCAGAAGGCAAGACCTTGTATAATATTTGTCATAAAAATAAAAAAAATGAATTATTTAAATTTTCATCATTCTATAAATTATCAATTTTATACACAAACTCATTCATGTTTAATTCTAATATATTTTAATATCATATGCTAAACAACTGTGACACTATTCAAAATATTCAAAAAATCTTTTAAATTATATGATTACTATTTAACAACGGTGACAAACAAAATCTCTGGAATTTTTTAATTGATTCTTAGTCAGAAACAATAAACAGTTTGTCACAGTAATAATAATAATTACTTTTAGCAATTTTATTTTATTTTTACTAAAGAACAATGTCGAACAATATCAAAATTGAATTAGCTCTGTCTATTCCATTGAAGTAATAGGTTGCTTTTGTGAGTTATTTCCTTGTAGTTAAAGTTGTTACTGAAAAATTTTTAGATTTTTCCAGTATTTTCAATAATAATTCATATAATGATATAACCATAACTAAAAAAAAATTCAACCATTTTGCTACTTTGAACTCTATTTACTGTTAAACTTTTATATTTTTTGAATGTCATATTAAAGTCACACGTTTCAGGATGCGATTTGAATTCTGATTCTTCATAGCGACAGGGGGATCCCCTTCTTCTGACTATCTTCTAATACTCTATTGAAATTATTGCCTAAAATGGCTTAAAGCGTGGAAACTTATAAGCTATTTCTTCCATTATTATTATTATTTTATTATTATTTTTTGCAGTTTTAAAAGATAAACAATACATTTATAAAAATTAACGTAGTGTAATATATTAAAAACAAAAACATCAGTTATTGAAATATTTTAAGTAGAAGCGAATATTTAAAACTAATAACTAAATTGTTAAATAATCTAAGTAATTCAGGAAGTAAAATTATAAAACGGATCTAAATTTTGCTTTATTTATTAATACATAAATTAAAGTTCATAGGATTAATATTAATAATAGTCTAAAAAACACAATACGATAAAAAGTTTGGAAAATTAATATCAACTTAATTTTTGAAATATTTTCCCGAAAATTGAATTTATCAACTGCTAAATTTCAAATTTTAAATAAATATAAAATTACATTGAATAAGAAAGTCTATAAATATAGATATTTTTAAAACAAAGTTACTCAAGCTGAAAGCAATAACTATGCTTTATAAATGACTTTCTTCTTGTACTATCAAAAATATCCTCAATAAGAGAACATTCTAATCTCTCAAAAAGACCAAAAATCCCCCCTTTTTGGAAACAATGTAATAGAAGTATTCTCGTTTACAGAAATTTATAATAATATATTATAAATTTCATGTATTTCAATAAGAAAAAGTTTTAAAGTACGAACAACAAACTATAATATAATTTAAAAGTAGTGTTATAATATATACAATTATAAATATGAAATATTAAAATAATTAAGTAGGAGCAAGCTTTTGAAAGAAAAAAACTTTTTTCGTGTGAAAACTGTATTTGTTTCCTATTGAGACAAATATAGTTGCAATTTTAATTATTTCCATAATAGCCTATAAAAAGTCAACTTTAACATATAAAAATTAGCTGCATATTTTCGAAGTAAAAACAGAGGAAGGAAGTCTAGAGATGGATCTGTTAAATATTCTGATAGTTACCTTTATGATTAATTACTTAAATAACTTTAATTATGGTAAATAATAATTTTAATAAAAGTATTTTGTTGTTAAAATAAAAATACGAAACCATATTATGCACGTTTTAAGAAGGAATGTTTTACCTTATTTTGCTATAACACACATAATTTTCGATATTTTTATTAAATCTATTTCATTATTGTAGTATTTTTCGATTTAATCGTTATGTAATGGAGAAAAATTAAACAACAAACCTACTTTTTATACATAAACTGTTATCAATTCTTTGAATTAAATGAGATAAGTATGCCAGACTGTTATGTGTATTTTTAAAATAACGAAGGTCAATGATTTAGCTCTTAAAATTTTATTATTTTTCAAATAGAAAGTGTGAACTTGCATTATTAATATTTACATTACAATAAAGAAATCAGTGGAATAAAACACAGGTAAAATTTTTATGTAATTGCACGAAGTAATATAATAATATCAATTAATTTCTAAGTTATTCTTTAAATCCTTGCACTTTTATAATAATTAAATTTCAATCATATTACAATTTAAACTTAATTATAAAGGTTTTACATATTACTATTAAAATTATGCTTATGGTTTAATTACACTCTGCTGAAATTTCATAGATCCAATTTCCACAGTAAGGTTGTTTATAAATAAAATTAATAGGAAATTGCGATATTACTGCGCCACGGAAAAGTATAAATATTAAAAATACAAATAAATATTATAACTTCAGCTACAATATTTTCTATACTTTATTATTTTTCTTCCATTAAATTTCTTTAAAAATTAATCAGGAAGAAATCAATTTTTCTTTCGATCTTTGTACAACATCGAATCAATTTGTTCCACTACATAATTTCTCTTTCTGTATTTAATTTCCTAACTTATTGTCTCCATAGGCAGAAACTTTTCTAATATTCTTTACGTTTAAATATATACTTAACATTAAAATTATGTTTTCTACTCTCACACTATATATTGAATGTTGAATTATCCAAATTCTATTATTATTCAGCATTAAATTTTAATTGTAAAATTCAATGAAAATATTTAATGGTGGGCATTAAACTAGTTTTATGTGATTCCTTCTAGCCATGATGTTTTTATTAGTTATGTAAAATTCATTAAAGAGTAACAATCTTATTAAATAATCGTAATTAAAAATATAAACAGAATCTTCAAAGAACAACCGGTGAAGTCATAACATTAAATATACGTTATCTGCATTATAGGTTCTCTCAATGAAGTATTATACACAGTTAGATGGCTCATTAAAAGGAATTATTGCATTAAATTTAGATTGTTTATTGGTATTCTATGGAAAAAAATTATCTACCTGCTTTAAATTACACCGAACTATAACATAAATAGCCTTATTTTGAACTACTGTATCAGTGTTTTAATTTTCAAATTAGATATAATTGCGTACATTATTATTAAATGAAGCATTAGATAAGATAATATGATGATAATTATTTATTAAAACAAAATTTATAATTCTGAGAACTAATTTTTATTTATAAAAAGTTTGCTAACTGTTTTGTTAATAAAAATTATAATACATCACGTTCGATACCGTACAATATTGCGTATTTGAAACATTAAAATCACGATTCGAATTTTTTTTAGAGCGTGTTATATATATTTCATAATCTGTTTTAAGTAACATAATTAATATAAAACTTTTTATTATTTAATTAAGAAAACTATTTATTGGTTTTTAATTCGTTTACTTATAATTTCTTCACAATTTCAGCATATTATTACGAATTATCAACGAAACGATTGCTTAGGATGTATATTTTGAAATAAAATTAACTAATGAAAAAAACAATTGCATAGCAGGCTTATGATATTAATTAATAAATAATTGCGTAATATTAAGTCAGATATAATAGGCCTATTGATGATTTATTCTTTCGTATTATAAATAAATATTATATGCTATAATAGTAAAATCGTACAAGCATATTTTCTATAAAATAAAATTAATTTACTGTACAGTACAGTCCATTTGTTTCTATATTATGTTATGTAACACAGAACTTAAACTATAGAAAATTAAATTATCATGTTAAATGTTTATTTAATTTTTAACAATTCGCAATTTATCGGTAAATATTTACTAAAAGTAAGACTTGTTTCTAAATTCGTTTTCGGACTTGGTTTTTATTGATTTAATAAACTAAAGTAAGTTTATTTCTTGTATTTAATGGTGTATATTTGTATATTTGTTAAGTAAATTTTATATTAGACGTTAAAGTTTTATCTTTCTTTTGTTTTAGGTTAGAAGAAAAAATAAAATAGATTTATTTATGAATGAATGAAAAATAGATATACCTTCTAATTTATTTTTAAACTATTGCAAATTATAATAATTATTTTCCTAATTTTTACACCAAGAACACTGTTACAATATGATTTTTGACACGAAATTTCAGTAAAACCCCAACAAAAGCCACCTCTAAATGGCGCCATTTTTCAGAAATGTTTCTTTTTGGAATGCACACAAAATAACCTGCAAAAATGACCATTTCTTACTTTCCTATCAATGGACGTTGTTCAGAGGTTTGAATGTATTGTTTTTCTAAACTTTATTTTTATTGTTAGCATAATTTAATTTTTTAAAACAAGAATATTTGTTAATAATTGAAAATGCTAGTATAAAATTAAAATCAAAATTTATTTAACATGGTCATGATTGATTAATTTCGCTGCTAAAAACAAGTTTTAAATGCAAGTCTTATTTAAAAAATAAATAAACAAATAGATTTTCTTTATTGAACATTCGATACATCTAATGTATGGTGAACCCGTGTAATTACTGTATAAACTAAAAAGTAGCGTTACGTATTAATATATTGTGTTAGTTGAGAGCCAGGCTTGCTATGTGTATTGTTTAGGCACAAATTCTGTAAAAATAAGTGAAAAAATAATCAAATGTTTCTGTTTCTGACTTGCAGAATTTTTTACGCGTGTTTATGTTTACTGTAGCTTCGAAAATCTTAAGATTAGCGGACGACTTTGGTTTCTTGTATATAACACTTTAGAAGCTTGAATAATGAGCGTAACCTGTAATTGGTCAGAAATAAGAGTAGACTCAGGTAGAGGGCTCATCCATACACTGTTCATCAATTAACCCACACCTGTACGGGTGAGATGGTGATTTAGCAGAAAATTATAGTTTGTTTTCTCGAATCTGTTTTTCGGAAAACACTATTATTTTGCTCGTTATTATGTTGTTTGGTATGATAAGAAAACATGAGTTCAGTAATTTTTTTTTAAATTTAATTTATTTTCACATTGAACTTCCAGAACTTTTTTCACCATCTAACCTTCATTTACTCTATGAAAACGATATGTTAAAAAGCAGACTTCTTGTTAATATTGGTAAAATAATGGTTAAATAATAAAATAACGGCTGTTTTATATAGAAATTGCTTAGCGAATTAAATTAAACTAATATTGAAGGAGAAGATAATTTTCAGAAAAATATATTTAATTTTAGAAGAAAAAATATTTAAAATTATATATTATGACATTATACTATATATATAGGCTACAGTATACAAGCTTCATATATTAAAATATATGGAGCAGGCTTGCCGTAGTCGTAGACCTTCGGGAGACTCTAGGCAGAGAAGATTAGTAGTCTTTACATAATTTTTACATCATCAAAAACTAATGACGTCTAATTGTAGTTATAAAATTATTTATAAATTATGATAAATGTATTTTACCGTTGCAGTTGTATATTTTTTCCAAATCCCCTCCCTGATCAGGGACTCCTAGACATTTTACTCGCGTTCCTTGCGGATAATTCGGCACCGTTTCTATATACAATAATAGTTTTTGAAGTGTGTGACCAGTTTATATTGATATAATATTTATTTTCGAATATATAATTTCAAAGCATTTAGGCTACAATAATTAATCTTTATTATAGCATTTTAATTTACTCAATGCAAAATTTAAAAAAACAAACAATACGAAAATACTACATAGACTATATCAATTTTATATTTTAAAGTTAATATTTTTCCATTTAGTTATCATTAAATTTTTTTAAAAATCCTAGAAGCATATATCTTATCATTAGTGAAAATATTAATTGAAAGTTATTAATCAGTTTACTGCGTACTTTTACTCCTACTCATATTCCTATGCATAGGCTACATATTGAATTTGAAAGATTTAAAGCTATAAAAGGAGGACAAGTATAAAAGAATGAAGGAAATAGTTTAATGTTTTAATATATATAAAGGAAGAAGGACATTTCATGTTATAGGATACAAGAGTATTATTAATCATCTTTAAAAATTGGCTGAGTTATTGCTTTCAATCGAATTTTTCATGCATTTCAATCATTATGTAGGAAAAACGCATCCGTTATATAATATTAAATTTTAGTACAGGTAAAAGAATTACTTATATCATTTTCTTATAAATTTTTATATAAAATGAATTAATATTTATATAAATTAGATAAGAGCCTAGGTTAATATAAATTTTAGTTAATTTTTAAAAATTTTGTAATGGTTTTGAAAGTTTATTAGCATTTTATTATTATTATTATTATTATTATGCTGTAAAATTGACAATCGTGTAAAAATTGCTTCTTGATATTCGAACAGATATTGAGTCTACCGTAAAAGTTATAATAATATCTGAACTATAAGTTATAAGCATCTAATATTGTAAAACTTATGTAAACCGGAATCGCACGGTACTGATTTTTTCCGTTTTGGCACGTTTCCATTTTAGACAGGCTTTACTGTATTTATAATCGATTAAAATAGGATAAACTACTTACTCTTTTCTAAGATTTCAACTTTAAGTTACTACTAGTTAGATTATATCTCTAACTTAGTTCTTTCTATTATGCCAAATGCTTTTATTTAACTTGCTTTGTATCATGTGCTCAAATATTGCAAACTAAATTTCATCCACTTCTAATTAAGATGGAAGTCCGATGACAATGAATTTTAATGTTTTAGAAGAATGATATCCTTCCCACCTCAAAATCCTATAAACATAACCAAACGTAGGATTTAATGGTCCGTATGGTGTGTTTGTGTGTAAATACAAGTGTATTGATGTATATGTTTTTCAAGATTGTGGACGGACTAATTATAATTAATTAACCATATAGACCTGTAACTTTGTTATTGTAAATATTGTTAATTTTATTCTCAAAGTCAATATTTCTAAATGCAGTGCATTGAAAGAGACTAAATGCTGTAACTGTATTTAAAATAGAGATGTTCTGATGCAATAAGGTACAAAGAAAATACAATACATAAATTCTAAACAGTGCTTTTTCCTCTAAATTAATAATAGAACTTCATTAGACTAAATTATCATCGATTTTTTAAAAAATTTTAAATACAGTAGGTCCTCGTTTTAACGGATTGATTGGGAAAAGAAGTGTACGATACTGCCAAAAGTCTGTCATTAATATATGTTTTTAAAATACACACGATACAACAAACTTACAACGTGTAGAATGCATTAAATCATTTTAATATAAATTATAAATAAAATTTAATAAATTTACATTGAGTAATTCATACTCATTGACTTGTCGACCCAACCTTTTAGCGTGCTCTATTTAAAAAAGGGTTTTAAACTTTTCCTTTAATTAAGATAGAACTTTTTGTACGTTAAATCTGGGGTTCATTTCAGAAGAAAAAGAAATTTTCTGAATGTCTATTTAAAGAACTTGTTGAATTTGAACTATATAGGCTATATTAATTACTTGCTAATTTCACTTAGACTTAAGTTAGTTAAAATTTTAATATGGAAATCTCGATTTAATTTTTGCATCTGTCTGTACAGTAATTCCAAACTTTATTTCTTAAAATATAAAAATAAATAAGCAACTTCTAAGAACTCTTCGTGGAGTTAATCGTATTGAAATAATCTGAACTAAGAGAAATTATATTTTATATAATTTGTGGCAATTGATTAGGGCATTATTATTGTCATTTTTTTGATAGATTGAATAGAATTTTATCCATCAAACTCATTCAATAGATAAAGTTAAGTTTAGAAATTCTGATAACATAAATTATAACGTGGTTATTGTTTTAATTATGTAAACTTTTTATAAATTTATTTTATTAGATCATCTTCTCATAATTAGGAAAACATTATACCAATTAATTCAGTCTTTACTGAAAAAAGTTAAAACTAGATTTTTGAAAATCTATACGAAATTTACAAAATATTTTAAATTTTAATTGGATATTTAACATTGCATCAACGTCATAGGTTATATAAATGATTTATAATTACCGCATCATAATAATTAGTATGCAGAAAGTGATGATTGTAATTGATGGTCGAATTTAAAAAGGGAGTAAACAGATTTTTTTTAATATTTTGAAAAATTTGTTTTTTAATAGCAGATTCACTAATTAATTACAAACGTCGTCTAGCGACCTTAAAATTAATAAATTTAAAAATATACTGTTTTTATTCGTTATATTCTAATTTTGAACTATCGAAGACATCAGTCAAATTTGTTTATCGCCGTCGTAAGATATTCGTAAGAAACTATTAATTGCAAGAAAAAAAACGTGATTTAGGTCTAATCGAACATATTATACAGTAGACTCTCGTTAATTCGAACTCAAAATGGTAGCCTATACACCTAATTAAAACGAGACCATTTCTGGGTGCTACAACAGAACAAAAAAGGAAATGATTTTAACATTACATTAACTAACACCACTTGGAAAACAGAGTAATATCCTACCAACACGCGCTGTTGATTCGAATAAACAGGAGGAAACACAACAGAGTTCGAATTATCGAGAGTCTACTGTATTAGCGTTTTAATTTAATTCTTGATAAACTTTAACTGAATGCAGTAAACTAAAGTATTTTGTCAGTTAAACTGCTCTATTTCCAATTGTTTTTACACTCTATTAAACAATTCATTAATTTTTTACGTTCCGAAAATGATAACAGTCTTTTGATATAGACCTACATATATATTACATATCAAGAAAAATATTCTAGGCCTGTATATAGGGCTAAACATATACATATATAACTGATTTTTTTTTTTTTAAATTATTTATTTATTTTCGAATTTTTAAAAAAGTTTCGATCAAGAAAGAAGACATTAGAAGCTATCATCTGAAACCGTATTGATTGATGATAAAGAGGATGAGAAGTCATGAGACTCAAAGATGTTCTAACGATAATGTAGTAAAAATAATCGCGTGTTAACAACCTTGACCAGATCTGTTTTAGCCTAGTACTTGAAGTTAATAATGAGGCCAACAACTAGTTTCGAGAAGTGCTGAATGTGAGCAGATATACATTTAAATGTCACACGCCAATTATCATCATTTCGACACGAATTATGTTGCTCCAGAATCCACTTCCTATACTTTAACATTTGCCATATTCGGCGTTTATGTATAGAGAGGAATATAATTTCTCCCCCACAATTCAGGATTTGAATAGTTGAAAGATCAATATGCCGATCATCACCGACCTAAATAAAATTTAACTTTTTTTTAATTATAAAATAGAATTGATTGATTGTAACAGTTCAAAGAACGCCAAGGTAAAAAATAAAACAAAACTTGTTTCGTATTTAGAATACAAACTATGAATGAAATTATAATTTTTTAAATTTATAATGAAAGTTTAAGAAAGTTTTATCGATTTTTTATTAGTAGTATTTTTTAAAATTTAATAATTTCCGTAATACGCATTTTTTAAATGTTTAAATATAGCAAATAAATGAATTCTTTGGATGAAATTTTATAGTAAAAGTAAAAGGAATTTAAAAAAGTAAAGAAAAAGGTCGATACATATTAATTAAAAATCTCCAATCACTGCATAGTTTCAAGTAGAAAGCCATAAAAACAACCGAAGCCAAATTGTTCCACGTTTACTCGCATCTACTTATGCCAACTTTCAGCAATCTTGGATTGAAGACCTTGGAAATTTATACCAATTTACTGCAGTACATAAAAGTTTAATGGTTGTCACGAACTGGATCTAATGTGTGACGAGATTCCAGGGTCGGAGAACTAATTAATAAAACTATAGTTTATACTATCTTTCTAACCAATTTAATTTTTATTCTAACTTATATTATTTCTAAAAGAGTGCTAATAATATTCAAATTAGATAAAAATGAACATTTCTGTAAAAGATATTTTGCATGAAGTTCTAAATAAAAACGATTTTTAATTTGTCTTCAACGTGTAAAATACAGAATGTAACACCCCCGAAAGAAACAAATTTAGTTTAACATATATTTCTTGTTTAATAATAAGGCTCGAATTCTTTTGTAATCTTTATTTGGTGTATTGTGAGAATGATTTAGATATATTTTGTTGAATTAATTAGTTCCATAATCAGACCTTCCATCTATAGATAAGTATGATAGTCATGCGAATTATTGTAGCAGCATTATCTTGATACAAGATGCAAATGTTAAGAGATTAATATAAATTAAAAATTTTTTAATTAAAATAGTATCTTTATATTCTACATAATTTATAGACTATGACTTTAATGAAAATAATAAAATCTTTAATTTCTTTATTTTTATTATGATATTGATATTTAGTTAGACTAGTAAAACTTATTAAATATCGATACGACAAAAGTTCAAAGCGTATAGTTTAAACCTTGAATGTAGAAATCCAATGTAATAAATGCTGTGAAATTTTAAGACTATATAAAAGTAAATGTAATAATAAACTTCTTCGTAGATTAGTTCGCCAAGTAATGCGTGAAAAGCTTTAAAAAAGGTGCGAAAACTTTTTTAATTAAATTTTGGTTTCTACTAACCACTATCCGACACGAAGGTAAGCAAGTTTCATGTCACTAACATGAATATTTCAATATTTGATGTATCATCATAGACTATTTACCTTGAAATTACCTCATCGTAACGATTGATAGTTATCAATAATGAAAATATCCGATAATTACAAGTAATTCTGAGTAGATCTATCATGACATGTAATAGATAAGATATAGGAAACGCCTCATGCGTGAAGAACAACCAAAAAGAGCTTCTTAAAACAAGTTAAACAATGCCTTAGGTATATTCCGAGTGTAGGAAATTATAAGCTCTGTAAAAATATATTTTTTGATCATCATTATTTTCTCAATTAAAAACTATATAATCATATTTTTAAGCTTTTTTATGGAAAATATATTAATTAAATTATTTATTTCATTTAATATATACTTAAATTTGCAGTTTAATTTTAAATATTTTACTGTATTTATAATTTTTATAGCCATAATGAATAAAAAATAAGTATTGGAATTTAAGTTCTTTTCTAAGAGAAAAATCATTTAATTCTGTACATTTACTACGTATTTATTTATTAATCGTCTTTATATAGATTTTTTTCCGTTGTGTTTGAACCTAGAAACAATAGGAACATTAATTTTCAGCCAATGTTCTAATATGTATGTAATACCTATTACATAAAAGTGTATCTTGGTGTATTAGAATTTCTATTTTCAATTCTTGAATTGATAAAGAAAATATATATACACCTACACAATCAAATTTTACTTGATATTTACGTTAATATATACGTCATACTGTCAATTGTTTCGTAAATTTAAAATTTTTATATTGACGTAAAATTCAAAAAATAAGTAAATAATTAAATGCATATTTTGACAAAATTCGTATATTATACTTATGTAAAAACTGACGTTATTTTTATTTTTTAATTAATTTATAGTTCTTTTCATCCTTTATATTTTTTCCTATAATCTAAATATCTTTTAAAAAAAAAATTAATATTTCAAATAGAAAATGCGCCTAATTTTTTTGCTTTACACGTAAATTTAATTTTTGTTTTTGAATAATTTCGATGATGATAATGCGGAAGAAATAAGCGTTGTTTATTTAAATGTGAACAATTGTCACAGATCGTTAGTTAATTAGGTAGAGAGAAAGAGAGTAAAAGCTAATCACTAAAACAAAACTGAAAATTATTTCACACTTCACTCAACTCGATTGGCAAAAGAATTAGTATAGCGTTTAATGAGAGAATCGAAGGAAAAATTTCATTTTGTTTTTGTTTTTTACTCAAATAATTTCCTCTTAAAAACTAATAAAACAATCTTATATCGACTGCTATTTTTTATTTAAAAAATTTCTTCTTTTAATCAGTGGGCGAAATTCATTTTGATAATCTCATTTATCAACACAAGATAATATTACGTCATTGAACCATCTACCTTCTGTTTTCCGTAGAGCAAACCCCAGGTGGCCCGGGCTGAACAAAGAGACGAGTAAAAGAGCAGCCACGAAAGATATTAGAGCTCGGTGTCAGTAAACGTGACAACATAATTGAGATTTTAGTTTCGACCAACAACAGGATATTTCATTCACTATTTCTCCTCTAGATGTCGCCAGAAGTAGCAACTGGCTCATTTACTTTGAAAAGGGCACTTTTAAAGGTCTGCATTTTAAATGTATTCTATATTTACGCCTTCAAAGCTAATATTTTTTCCCCCTCCCGTTTATTAAATTTCATAATCCTTCTGGCAGAAAAGGAAGAATTAGATATAAAAACACGAACACTGTCATCTGCCTGAGTATATATTCAAGTAACTATGTTAATTCCGAATGCGTAGTTATTTTTAAAACATTGTATACATAAATTCGTGTTAATGTAAGTATATTTACTACACGTAGGAACAGTCATGATTTAATATTTGCTTGTTTCATTCGTCGCGGTCATTCCGGGCGTTTAATTCTAATTATAGGGCGTTTACCACAATTAATTACAAAATAATGGAAACCGAATGTCAACGTGCCTGACCAAAACAATGCATTATTAAAAATCTGTGCACACGTTCATATTTCTAAATGTAATTTTTGCTTTTTCCTCATGAAAGTTTATTTTGAAAAAAAAAAAGTTACATTTGTAGATACTGTCTCTTCGGCTTATTAAGGGATTCGAGTAGATACAAGGAAGGAAATGCAGTCTTTTAAAATAACTTTTTGCTATCTCGGTTGAGACTCCACCCACTCTTAGCTCCGAAATGCCTCTCACGTCTAAGACTCATGTGGCATTATCTTGTTGTTTGATATAGCTCAAGTACAACACTGATAATTACAGGTACTAGCTCCGTCTCACTCCGTAATTCTCGGGGCAGCAGTCAGGTGTCGTTCACTAACGGTGTCAGACTAACCAATGGTGCTATTCTCTAACACATTCTTTCTCACCGTCTAAAGTAACGAACGCTTTTTAGTTTAATAACGATCCTCTTACTTGCACGTTCAAAAATAAAATCAAAATTGCGTGTTACGTGCCGTATTAGAATCGTAGATATTTATCATGTCGGACAAGTGCTGCACGCGAGAATAATGCCAATTATTAATAATTATATTGTGAATTGTAGTTTAAACGAATTGTTTGTCTCGATGCACAAACTTAATCATCGGGAAGGTCATAATATTATTATCGGAATATACGAGCACAAGTTATCGAGATATCCGTGTTTTAAGTGTCCTTTTTTGTTGTTCACGCAACTATACGATTGGTTGGTGAAGCGTGTTGTGCCGGTAACGGAAAAGTACGTGAATTACCTATGACTGTAAGACATTATTGTACCGTGACATTCCCGTCGAGTGATGTGGCTACGCCATCTAATTGTTCCAGATCGGATGAATTGCCTGCTGCATCATTTTTAATAACTGCATAAAATATACTTAAATCGTATAAATTCTCCATTTTTACATTTTTCGAACGGTCGAAACATTTTTTAAAATTAATATAATAAGTCCTATTCTTAATTACTCACGAATTATTCAATTTTACGTACTCACCTTTCTGTGTAAATTGAAGAAGTCCCTCTAAGCTCTAGTGATAGTTGACATTAAAAGGATGCGTAGAACACTCAACGGAAATCAACTCTTTATAGAGACTTAGAAATGTACTGTACGTTGCTTTAATCCTTTTCTTCGGTTGCCAGTATGGCAGTTTGTCACGCATATAATATGTGTAAAATTCTGAGAAGTCACTTTATATCGTGACGAATTGTAACGAAAGATCTGAAAAGTTTTCCATTTCCTAGAAGTTATTGATCGTCTCTAAAAATGTTCCGAAATTTTCTTCCGGTTTTTGGAAGATTTTTTACATTCTCATTGCTTGCGCCTCATTTACTTAAGGTGAATGAACACCAAAAACATCCAAAAGATAAATGAGCATAAAATTCTCATCTTATATAAATCGGTTTGAGAAGTTTGTAAATTTATCGAGATCATAAGGTTATCAAAAGTTGAAGTATTTATCGCTCTATGCATAGATTTGTACACGGTTATAGGTTTATTCAAGTTATACAGGGCTATAAAGTATAGATTTATAAACCGATGTATTATGCCGCAGTAAGTGATGATGTAAATACATTTTAGTAAAATAGACGCTTCTCAGTTTCCAAATTAATTCTTCTTTAGACAGTTACAAAGTCAATATCCTATTATATTTTTAGATGTTGTATCCAATAAATCATTAGGTACTAGATCATAGAAACAATACAAATTAATTCAGGTATTCCTTAATAAATGAATAGAAGGAATTGTAATAACTCATATAAATATATATTACAAATGAATATATGAATAGAATTATATTAGCAAATTAAAACAGATATTCAAGCTAAATTAACAGTTGAGTAATTCCCAAAAGCAATATGATATATGAACAATGTTTACTACTTAATCACCAATGCAGTACATGTTGCGATCGTAAATCGTTCTTTTCTAGAGAAAAACCATGTTAAATTCAGTTAAACCAATATATTAGAGAATCGTACAAACTTCTACAGACACAAGTGCAATAAATCTGTGTAGAAAAAAAAACTATAAAGCGCTGTCACCGACCTGACTAGGCATTTGACAGGTTTGTAATGAGTGAATGTCCCGTATTTATTTTACGAAATATTTATCCTCGCGGCGAAATTTTAAAAATTGATCATTTTTATGATCATTTCAATAAATTTTTTTAAATTTATCGAAATGATTTAAAATTTACGCCTTTCGCCGTCAGTTGGTCGAAAGGCGCAAAAGCAATTACACGGAAGCGACAATTTCTTACGCAACTAACGACCTCTCTCGCATTTATAGTAACTATTTTCTAAATTTTTAAGTTCGGTTCGAAACGTTTTAAAGAGAACACGAAAAAGTTATTTTATAAATTTCTAAAATTCAAATATTTGGAAAGAAATGCTTACCTTTCGGATCAAAGTACTTTAATATAGAGTAAATCCGAAGGATAGGGAAACATCATCAAGAAAAAGCAATTGGTATGGTGTCTTTTTGTGTAGCGAGGCCAGCGGGCGTGTCTGCGGATGGAAATGCTATCTCCAGATATGGACACCCATTCATCATTGTCACTTTGCATCCATTAGAAGCTCCTGCTGATTTACATTATAACCAACGTCGTCTTCTTTCTCCAGCAACTAACTTTCTACTAACGCAGTACATATTTTTTTCCTTTTTTTTATTAGATGCAAGACAAATTAAATTCTTCTTCTTTAAGTTAACTACGTGTAGATTTTTTTCCAACACTTTCTTATTGCTTGGACCGACAGCCAGCGAAGCCTCTTATTTCGACGTAAATTTAAATATTAAATTAATGATTAAGACTTTCATCTATCGATAAAATTATATTTAAATTATAATTAATTTAAGAAAAAAAAAAAGCTTTTTGACTAAAATCTAAACCAAACACTTTCCCTTTTCTGCTAAGAAAAGGGGGTTCCTTTTCTAGCGACACCTGGCGAGAAAATATCTTACTACACTCAAAATAGATTTAAAAAATTATTTTATACATCATATAAATGCTAATTTAATATAATAAAATATTTATATTCTCTGCTTAAATATACGTTTTACAATTAATTTTGTATATCGGAGTTTTAATACGAAGAAAAAAATTAAAGAACTTACTGTTAAGTTAGAAGTATTTGTAATTTAAAATCCTTGTTAATTTAGATAATATAGAAATAATTATTAATATTTTAATAAATAAAAATATATATATTTTGCCCACGTAAATCTTTTCGCTTAGCAAAAATTTTGATATTTGCTAAACACTCGTGGACTTGAACTCTGATAGAAAAGACAAATTTACTTATCATTTCAATGTAGCCTAAGTAAATGCATTTACGTCTGAAAGCGGTTGCTACTGAAAGAATATAAGAATATTTCACTTTATTTATTGTTATTTTTGTATTTCAGTATTTATTTAACACTAAAAATAATTCGTGAAAGTTCCTATGAACTATTGTTTAATAATTAAGTGCATTTAAATAGCTTAATATTAGTATTTTATCGCATGGAAACACTTAGAAGAGTTGCAAAATAAATAGTTTAATATTTAATTAGATCTGCGTTAAAATAATTAATGGAGATATAATTAGCTGATAGATTATTATTAACCTTTCAACGAAGTGGGGCACTGTATGATGGCGACATCTAGCGCAGAAAAAAATGATTAAAAGATAAAACATTTAAAAATGTCATTAGTTACATATTTGCATATAAGTTAATTATTCATTATTTAGTTTTATATTTAATAAATACAATAATTTTTTTCTGATTTTATGTGGTTGCAACGCAACACGTGGCTTAACAAGAAGTAGAAGTAATAATATATAATTGCTACATTTTAATTTTATCATCTTAAATTATAAAATGATTTTTATAGTTTTTACTTAAATTGTACGATAAAATTGTTTTAAATTTTAAACATAAATAAGTTTTATAAATAAATTAATCAAATATCTTTTACACTTTTTAAAGGTTACATCGGTCTTGGATGTATTACGATATCGAAAATAAATCATTGAGTTAATTCTTAAACTAAGGTGAGTAGTTCTTTGCGTAATAAATAGTTAATGAATTATATTTTATTTATTAAAATAACGTAAATTAAGTATAAAGAGAATAAATAAGCAGTAGAAAGTGGAGTCTATCGCGAATAACATTCGCTGGAGTTTATGGAATTGCTTCACTGCACGATATATGTAGCATGCAATGTAACAATAATTACAGGAGTGTAAATTTAACTAATTTTACTCCTTTACTACACGGATTATTATTACATAAAAGTCTGTATAGAGCCCGAAGGAAAAACATAAAGATATTTATGGCCGAGGGGATACTTTTTGTAGAGTCCTTTTATTAAATTTTTAGTAAACTTGGAAACGACAAAGAATACAAAATAGAATTAAGATGTTTCCTTCGGCTTAAGGCAATCGATTGTATGATAGAAGGGATGAGAAACACCGAAGAAGAATATCGGGACTAAGTTCGGTGTGTCTAGATTCTTGTGCCGGAAGGTGATAACATGACTGAATTTAGTTCTGGTTTGTTATTCTATCCTCTTCGGTTGTTGTGCAAAGGTCGAAGGACGTCAGCGTCGAAGAGTCAGCGTCTCATTAGGACGTCTGGCGCTCGCAGATAAACTAGGAACCATCTCATGCTTTGTTATTGACTTTGTCTTCCTGTCGGCTTTCTTCCTTTGATTGGATCAAAACAACATGCACGATACACTTTGCGTGTTTTGCTTATCAATGCGATCCAAATTAGAATTTTTGAAGTGAGTACAATACTTCAATGGTTTATATGTATATGTACTTTTTACGGCTTTTTTGTGTTGGATTTAATGACAGATTAACGATAAGCTTTGTAACATGTACTTGATTTATGTCTTCTTTCAATGTATTAAATATCTTAAAGATGTTTATTCCTATTTAATTTTATAATTAATGTTTTTTTTATAATTTTATAACAAGAAATTGATTGTTTTTTTTCTCGTTATATTTGATTAAGATAAATAAGTTTTCGAGTTCTACCAGTTTTTGTCAGTGATATAATGTCTTCTCTTTTTGATGTATTGTTTTATCATTGATTAAAAGATCCATCTTAAACCGATTGGAGGATTACATCATAGTGATCTAAACATATTTCTGTCAAAGCGTTGTTTGATTTTAATATTGGTGATAAGTTTCTCATTATAAAGATGCTAATTAGATTCTTATTAGAGTACATCTAATAGGCATCTTTCATGCATGATATCGTTCGTTAATCCTAATCGTAAGTGTTAGAGACCGGCTTAATCCTCACATCTGGATCCTTGTTTAATATGGAAATTATTTGGTTCATAAATTCACTAAGGCAATGATTTATCATCTTCCTGAGTGGATACAATGATTTTAAAATAACTTTTTTTCATAATTCTCTTACTATGTTAATTAACAATATACGAAGAATAAATGAAAGTTAATATATATGAATATAATTTTTACAATGTTAAAGAGTAGAATTATTATTCACTTTAATCTAGTATATTACTTGCATTTAGTTAAATATTACGCTATGAGAAATAATAAATATGTTATCAGTTGTGTTAAATATGCGAAACTATTATTAATGTTTGTATGAGATGTGTTATTGAATCTATTGTATTGAAATTCGTATGAGAATTTATTTTATTTTAATTTACTATTTTAAAAACAACTTTAATATGTCTTATTATTAATAATAATAACGATAAAAATTACGTGAAAACTTTGAAATAATTATATTCCATTAATTATTAATAGTAAAGTATTAGTTATTTACGTATTGATGAAAAAGAAATATTTAAGAATATACTTTGAATTTTATTTTTAGAATCTTTCTACTAATTTATTCTATTTTATATTTGGTATAATTATCTTGAATAATATAAATTTTAAATTCATTTCGTTGTCTTTACGACTGTGATTTTATTAACCAGATACGTAGGAAGTTCTTTAAATTAATGATTTTGTTTGTATTCTATGTGGCTTATCATGTACACTAATCATATCAACAAGAAGAATTTAAAAGTTTTGATAAGAAATTCATAAAAAATGCATGATTAAAAAGAATCCATTTATCTTTTTTAATTTAGAAAATTTTGACTAAGTTCCGGACTTAGATTTATTTATATTTAAAATGCTTTCTAATTTTTGTATTCGCAATAAATAATATTTTTTTATTTGTATAGTTACAAGAAAAATGTAGAGAGCCAACATTGTAATTTAATTATTGAGAAGGTGGTTGAATCTTTATTGATTAATATCGATTGACGTAACAAAAATGACTTATTAGTTTAGACAGGCGATGAGAAAATTGAAGAATATCTTATGTAAAATTTAAAATGGTCCAATTAGCTATTTCTTGTTCGGTAATACCGATTAACGATTAGCTGTCAGTCATAATAGAAAATCACCTTTGATATTTTTAGTGGTCTTAGAATTCCACAGTTTCTCAATTCGATTTCCGATCCTCCGCCTATCCTCCGAGAAGATAAATAAAAACATTGTCGACTATAAAGTAATAAAGTTCAATTACGGGGTAAAAAATAGAAGACATGAAAAACTACAACTTTGTTTACAACATGTTAGAACACATTATAAGAAGAGAGAATGTTTTAATTCTTTCAGACTAGACACCTTTTTTCATCCTGTCAATTAATGTGACAGATGAATGAGGTCAATCGGATTTATTGACATTGGACGCAGTCTCCTCACGAATCGTACGATTTCCTACCCTAATCTCTATAGACTCACATCACCACCTATCTTGACTCTCTATAAAGAAACTGATTTATTAAAACTGATTACACTCCGCCAAACGTTACCATTTTCATTAAATTGCAATTTATACAATACAAAAGGAGGAAACATTCTTTTATTAACATGTAGAATGGGGAATGATCATGATGCAGATGGTTAATTTATAATAATTATTATAATTTCTACTACTATAACATCCCTTCGGATGCATTATTCAGACAAATTTGATCACGGAGATTAGTTTTAATGCCTTATACATAAAAAAGTAACAGTGAAATGGATATTTTTCTTAATTTTTTCCGTCTATAATCGCATTTCTCTGTTAAGCTGGTATATCCTGTAATATAAGCCAATATATATCTATATAAGAATCTTCTGCTTTTGATATCTTTTGACTCTCGTAATTAACAGAGAAATTGTTGAAATTTAATGAATAATTATTGAATAATTTATAAAACATTCAAAGAAATTTCTAAATTATTCACTAATTTAAAGTACAATTGGCAACCGTATAAGTATTCCATTTTAATAAATAATTTCCAAATTATTTTTTAATTAAATAATCAATTATATTTAAAATAAAAAAATGTGAAAATAACTTTGTAATCAGATGAAACATAAAAGATACATCCGTAGGGAGACTAAACATAAGTATAGAGAGCAATTAGTTATCTTTCGTCAGAAATGTTATAAGATGTGAAGGGGGACCATTCTAAGGAAAGTCTTTTACGTCGATAAACATTCCCATCCTTAATGAGAACATTCTTGAAACATCACTTCCCATTATTAATGAACCGTCTTATTCTAGTCAAAAAAAGAAAGGAAAAGAAAATGCGTAAGAATCGAAATGTATAGACCTATATGCATATTTAGAAACACATGTTTGTATGTAAATAAATAGTATATATAACATATAAAGGCATCTTTATATTTTTTATCGATATTAAATATGCGAATACACTTTTCAATTTTTAAAACGTATGAATGTTTTACGTGAAAATTGATTTGGAAACCATTATTGCCTTAGGTTACCTCAGCTTTGTGAATTTTCGAGGAATAAAGCACATCGGCCTCTCTTTCTATATTGCATCCCTCCGGGACTGTAATATATCTGTGTGATGTCGCACCATGTCAGGATGACTACAGAGTAAATCCTTCTTGCACTATGCCACATGTAAGTTTCCTGAAGGGTAGACTATATAGCAGTTTGGATCTTACAGTTCTGATATCTGTTATATTCTTATCTCAGATGACAATTTGAGTAATATATATATATATATACACAAGTTAAATAATTTAAAAATTGTTCGGTCAGAACTGGCACCTCATATAATCGAGATATGTAATTTAACTTTATTATTTGTTAGATAATTAAATAAAAGTTATTTTAATGCCATTAAAGATTCTTTCTTTTGAACGAATGTAATTTAATAGTTTAAACTGTAGATTTTCATCAGTTTTCTTGAAGTCAACCAAACTATTGCATCAAAATTTTTTCTATTTTTGTCACGGGAATGATTGATCATTTTTTGATTCGGATAATGTTTAAAAAGGAAATTTTTTTTATTGTTTAAAAAAATTTTTACTGTAAAGCGTAGGCATTTCGGTATAGACTACATAAAGAAGATTGGTTATTGTGTAGTATCCGTTGGTATCGACTACAATATATCATTTATTACTGCGTTTGTGCGTTAGCTTTACCGTAAAGCTCAGGAGATAATCTTCCTTGTAATCAGAGAGGAAAGCAATCGCTTTCAAACCACACACAAACAAGAGAAAATAGAAAAATGGCAGAGAATAGATGGTTTTGCAAGACTCAGAGTTTTCTGTCGGTTTTGCTCAGCTATGGAAGGAGAAATGTTGTCATATGCTGGAACTCCAAATACAATTACCTTCAACTGTCAGTGGTCTCGGGGTTGGTGTGGTTGCTAAGCAACGGACGGATACTTCAGGTGAAGTGTGGAGGAGGAAGGTGTGCGCTCCCAACGACCTCCGTCGATAGAACTGTCGACTACAGTTTCTACGCTCCGTTAAAATATAAGACAGGAGAAATTTGCTTTTTCACGCTCTAAACTTTACTAGTTTATTCATCCTCTTTTATTTATAGATATTTGTAAGTATCGAGAATATTATGGAACGAATTCTCGATTTTATTTCGAGCCATAAATACTCAGCTAGAAAAAAAACCATCGTCATATCTTAAAGAAAAAAATTAAACTTTGTTAAACTAAAGCAAATTATCGTTTCAATGGCAGTAAATGACTAAAAGCGCCTTGTAGTATATTGTGATAGGCTATTTCGCACCTTAATTGAAATTCCAGAAGCCATTAACCTACCTATTGATACCGACACTTTAAAATAGTTATTGTCTTTCTAGGCTTTAGTTTGTTTTCGTTCCTTTTCAAGTTTTGCTGAGTTTACTTCTGACAAGATTAAACATTAACTTTGGACAAATCTTATGAGGGAGGGCGAACAATGGGATTTGCTACAATCTTACCATTTTTTTCTTCTTGTTGATGACTAAATATACTTTCGATTAAACTCGGTCCCTTAATAACTTTTCTTAAATGGAGTGCTTTTTTATGAAATCATTTAATCTCTATTTACTCTGTAAAATTTTTATTTGATTATCGATCATCTCGGATATAATATCTTTTCGTTCAGATAAGTGCTGAAAATAGAATATATTATTCGATTAATAGTGATAAACATTTACTAGAATAATTTATACCAGATGTAAAAAAATAAACTTAATAATTTAATTTTTAAAGATAATTCTACTAATGAAAAACTTGTATTAAATATGAAATGTTATAGTTTCTTGTATTTTAATACCTGTATATTGTTATAGAAAGGAATTAACAAAGTAGACGAATAACTTTGAAATTTTTATTAGATACTTAAAAGACTAAGAGTTGTAAATCAAATATCAATAGTTTTCATCTTTGTTGTAATGGAGGTTAGTGGTTGAACCCGTAGTCCACTCACCACCTTCCTAATACTATTGACTGCCTAATCCCTTGCTTAATCCCTTCGGAATTTGTTGTCTGACAAGCATCTTGTTTATTTTCTTCTATTCGATTAATTATAAATAGCTTTTTAAATAGTCATTACTTACAATAAGAGATCATCTCTAAATAAGCTAAACACCCCCTTCAAAAAAACAATTCATATAAATAATTTTCTTTCCTAGATAGATCTAAAAAATGCAAGTAAATTCAGACGAATTTCTAATAAGATTAAAACGAAAGCTTTGTTTTTAAAATGATTAATTCAAAATTTAAAAGCCTTTTTCCATAAATATATTTTAATTATTTATAAGTTTCCAAAGCGGATCGAAAGAAAAAAAAATGTATTTGAGGAAAGATAACCAAATTTCAGACTTAATTAATAAAAATATAGGTTTAGTCATATCTTATTATCGTCTAAAAGTAGAGTACTTATCGTCATCGTTATAGAAGAATTAAATTAAATTACTTATAAGCGAACTACATCTAGAATAGCCATTACTAGTACCTTTTATAGCAAACACATGGAGGATTTACAAAAGAATACTGCAAACGAGTATACTAAATAACAGGAAACATTAAATAGTGTATTCGGAATTTCCTAGACAACAATTCGTCATTGAAGTAACGAGAGTGCTTTAGATGTGTCGTTCTACCAACATGTACTGCACTGGCAAAATGCAGATGCAGGCGACAGTCAGTCGCTTTGCCAGATGTGATATAGACGGACATACAATTACTATAGACTATAAATTAGTCTGCTAATCGCAAATATACTATTAAATTAAATCTTGATTCTCCCAATGAATAGCGATATTTAACTCTAATTGCGTTCTAGGTTCAATATTCTAAATCCGCTAAGTTTGTGCGCATTATAACCCAATTTTTATCAGTGAGTACTCTCAAAACTTATTTTAACATTTCTTAAAGATTTGTTATTTTAAGAATTAATTTTTTAATAAATGAAGTTTCTTACTTTGAAATTTTAATAGTAAAAAAAAATAATTTGCTTCTGCTCTAAATAACTGGGAAATTTATATATTTTGCACTCGATGATTTAAGAGGCTCAATTCGATTGTTTACATTCCGTCTGTTTATCTGTATGCCTACGTCTTTTAATTACATGCATGAGGTATAGAGGTTAATCAGAATTTCTGAAATTTTCCTTGTTTAAATAATTTACTATACTGTATCTGTAGGCCTATAATGTGCGCCAGGGAATAATTTATGAATATAATATGAAGTCTTTATAATAATAACCTATTAACAAATTGTCTATGGTTTAATTTCATACGAAAATTCCTATTAAGAGAACTTAGTCTATCTCTATATTAATTAAATGAAATGTTTTTTATCCTTTCCATAATTTAAATTAAATTTATTTTCAATAATTAAGTAATCTATAGTTTATTAGAAAAGTCTAATTGTTCGCACTTAGTAGCAATGATGATAATGGAGTTTAATTAAATATCGTAAAAAGTAATGATTTTCTAATTAATAGGCATCTATTGTGAGCAATATTTTGTTCTATAGTAAAAAAGGAAAACTAAAGATACCATCTTGCTTAATAGCTCGACAAATAAATTTATCTTATCGATAACTTAACAAGTGGTACACCAGATGTTTCAATAGAAAACTACAGACTTGTTCTCAACATTGTTTTTTTTTCTTTGTTCTTCTTTATATTACTATTTTATGACCGAAACTCAAGCAATAATCGAGTTTTAACCATAAAATTAATAATTGTTAGCATTGATATGAGAGAATTGCTTTCGTTTTCCATCATCGTTCGATAGAGCAAAACTTTTAATACCATTGAAAATATTCCGTAAATTCGTCAATTTAAGTTTCAATTCGATTAATTTTCTCAATATAAAAGTTTATAATTAACTTAGAAAATTGTATGTTTCTGTAATTTGATAGTTATAACTTTTCGAGTTTATTCGTAAAGTATATTAATACTTCAAAAACTTTGCGAAACTCAAGGGCATACGCTGATAAGACAAATAGATTTAATTCGATTTGAGCTATAATTTACAGGCTGTTGGATACATTGCATTAGTTACTTATCAGTCATTCACATATCGAATTTATTAATAAAAGTTTTAACTCAAAATACGATTTTGTAATTTTAGATAGTTCTAAGTCAAAAACCTACGATTTGAATATGTCAATGAACTCGAAATTGTCATCTGTAATAAATTTAGACACATAATAAGATTTTCTATACGAAATTGGTACTGATCTATTTTACTACATCAAAAAAAACTAATTAATTAGTTACTAGTAGGTGGCAAATTGAAGTTTTTGTAGACCCAGTGTATCGCTACTACTCCACATGTCGTGTGAAACATCATTTACCTGACGTTAGCAGGAAATAAAATGTAACCACATGTCCTCGGCACGTGAATAAGTGGAAAAAAATATTTTCCTTCTATGTTCTCCAACACTCCGAAAACTGAAGTTCGTTACTCCCAAGGGACGTAATGTGATTTACTTTGATATGAGTAAAAAATTTTCTTGGTAAAAAATATATCGTTGATTTAAAAAGTTTGCAGATCACTCTTACGTGAAAAATGTAATAAAATGTTTCAAATCATATATAACAATAAAGCAACACGAAGCTTATACTGTATAAATCTATAGTAGATCATGTAAAGAGTTCTGTTTGTTGGTTAGAGAGATATTCTATAAAATAAAATTTATTAAATTTAAGAATAAATTCATATATAAACATATAAGAAATATACATATAGATGAGTAAAATAAGTAATTTAATTGTTTTTTCTCCCCCTGTAAAATTTTCTCTAGAACCACAGATTGACTTTGGAATTATGTTAGATTAGATAATATTTTGATAGGAGAAATAAGCCTATTTTGTATTTATATATGTAACGAAATTTTAATAAAATGTACACAGAATTGTTCGATAAGAAAATATTCGTCACATGTAATTTTCTTTTGACTCTGCATATGCACCGAGCAGATTTTCTATCATTTCAACAGGCATTATGATCGAATATTTTTCAGTTGGAAGTGATATTTGCCGGAAATAAGTGACGCCACCGGAAAAAGAATACATCGAATACATTTGCTTCTTGTCTAAACAAAAACTAGTTACAGAATGACGTCAAAAGAACGTTGTTCAATTTCTTGCATTTTTCTATTTTCGACATTAAATTTTTTTTTTGTATGGATAACCACATTGTATCAAATATCAAAAAGTCGTCTTTTTTAAAAGAAAATTTTAAGATAAAAAAAATAAATCCCTTCTTTTGTATTAAATTCAGTTTTATTTTATACAGAAATATTATCGATAATAGGGTATCTAGATGAAAATATTGATATAGCCTACAGAAAACGGACAAAAATAGCGTGTTGGACTTCGATTATCTAGAATAGTGTCAATGAAATAAAGCTGTAGTTTGATAGGATGAATCCTTTAAAATTAGTTCAATGTGCATAAGTAATACCCTTTGCAATCATGTCTGAATCAGTTAGAGTGTCAAGACGGATGAAGACTCCATGAGATACTTAAGTGCCATGTATGATAACAGAAATAGGATATCGACAGTCTATTCAACGGATTAATGGCTTACGAGAAATTCTGATTCATTATTCACATGTGATCGCTTTGAAACCTGTTGGGAATTACTCTCTCCAACAACCTAGATTGACTTCCAAAATCTACAAATGAAATACACAAGTTGTCCCAATTTAGAAGTACTTCGTTCATAATTCAATCCAGAGATAAAGTAAAGAAACAAATTTCCACGACTTAAACGTGAATTCAAAATAATTTCTTTTAAATATTTACAACTGGAAATAACAGTTGAGAAATTTAAGAATTTAATCGAAATGAAACGAATATATAATTATTTTTATAAAAGTAAATAAAATTTGAATATTATTTAACTTTAAAAATACGTTATTTAAGTCCAGCTTGAATTTATATCTATCGCATCGTCTATTTGTAACGTTAAATATGTTTTAATACAGGTTTAAAAAGATTAAGTTTTTCGGCTCTTAAAATATATAGAAGTGAAAATGTTTATTTTTTTATTAATTTAAAAAATGAATTAAAAAAATACTAACCTACTTCATTCGTTGTATTCCGGAGTAGCCTTGTAAACGTAAAGTTATCAGCTGATTAAACATTACTTTGTTCGGCAGATGTTGGAAATTCTTCATGTTTACTACAACGATTAACGATAATATATAATAATTATCAATAGTGTGAAACTATAAAAAGTGTATATGGGATTGGAGTTTAGCGACGACGTCTTTCTCTACAAACTTAATCCTGGCGATGTAAAAATTGAAATCCTGTGCAGAACTTTCATCACTTGTCAGATATAAGCCTTGGGCAAAGCTTAGACCTGTTGATCTTTCGACAAGAAAAACTGTTAAAAATATACGCAGTTGAGAACAAGGACACGAGCAAGTACAGTTTTAATTTTATGAAATAATTTTAGTCATAAATAATAATAAATTAAGTGAAGATTTCAAAGTTTAAATAAGAAAAATAATAAAATATAATATAATATAGTTTTAATTCATAGATCATAAATGAAGCGTTTTAATTAAGAACTCCATTATCTTAACGGCGATGAGGTGTCTGAGTTTGTCTACTCATTATAAAATTAGTAATGACGAAAATACTTTTTAAAAAGATATTTTTGGATTAATTATTATTAAACGCGCGTAGAGAAATTGTCTTTTGGCTCTAATATGCTTAATTATCATCACGATGCAGTACATTTGTGACCTATGGTGTTTAGTGGGAACAATAAATGGTTTTGACAGTTCAAAAGATTTAAAGAGATGCATCGTCGCCATTACGATAATTCAATAAAATGAATATGCGCTGCCAACAACGCTAGCTATCATTTTTATTTATATTACCAGTTAATATTTAAATATAAACATTTATTCCCTAAAGGGAAGAAAGAAATGTTCTTTCTAAAACTTTCTTTTAAATTTATTGAAAAATTCTTCAAAATGTAAGATCCAATTGACAGCCATTTAAGACGAAAAAGAAAATATTTATGATATAATCTAATCTCGAAAGCTTAATTCGAAAAGAAGGCGATATTTTAAGATTAAAAGTATTAAAATCAAATTTATTCTGCTCGAATTACTTTTCCAAAAATTTTAATTTTTACCTTAAATTTAATCAGATTTAACCAACATAAAATAGATTAATTTTCATTACAGGAAAACGGATTAAATGCAATTAAGCATTGTAAAGAATACTTTTAACAAATTGTAAAATTTACATTACATATTATTTTCTGCACTCGGTCCAGGTTACGTACTGTACATTTAAGTAATTTTACGAAGGATGTAAAATACGGTGCAATGCAATTCCCCTAAATAAACAGGCGTGAGAATGTATCAGACGGTCCGGATAAATGACGTCATCGCTTGGGGACAACTTTCCACTTTGAAGGTTTCTTGGTTGTCCTCAGGACACTGAAAATTTATTCTCTAATAGAACGGTGAAAGGTTATTTATTTCACTTCAATAATACCAAATCATTAATAAACTCATTTCTCCAGAATTTATTACCGAGAGGTATATATTTTGATTAATATCCAACCCACATAACATTCATATTTCTTTATATGCGGGCTATTATTTCGCATTCAAATATGAAAACACAGCCTGAGGTCCCTTTGAATCGTACGACATTCTTTATATCATCCACAATATCAACAATGTTGAAATAAAGCTGTTATAAAAAGCTATCAAACCCATCACTCAACCAAAGTGTAAAATTTTAAACAATTATTCTTCTCGATAAAATTATTTTAAAAAAGGGAAAAATTTATATTTTATTTGTTTAAATTAAGCCTACTTGGTGTAGAAAAGATATATTTTTAATAAGAAAAAGTAATGCCGAATATAATTTTATAAATGTATACAAGAAACAGATTCAATCAGAAAATGCGAGTTTAATCTTTGGAAAGATTCGAATTCATATCTTTCAGTGATACAACGAATATATTATAATGTATAGTATGTTGTTTTTCAGAACGTATTCGTTCAGTAGGATTCTTATATAGGATTATTTAACTTTACCATGGTAACAGCTAATATAGTGAATGTTCCAATAGTTGGTTAATCCATGCAGCATAAATCCGAAGAACGTGAATTCGGATCCTTCCAGAACCAAACATGTTTTTTTCCATCATATTTTTACTTTAGGAGATATGTGATTTATACTTCGAATATCTCTTATTAACGATGGGACCAATTAGATTAGAAGAACATAAGATATCGATAGAAAATAACTGGAAGTAGATAATTGCTGATAAATTATTAGAAAATAATTAACAGATAGTAAGCATCGAGGACAGCGTTATCAATAAATTATCATGCATCATTAAAAAACAAATACTTACAAGGCTAATATTAGAGGAGTTTCAACTTATTTTTGCTTGATTTTTATAAATTTGAGTAAAATATACTTTAGAAATATTCTTATAGATTCTTATTTGAAAAATAATTAACTACCAGGGTTACATTATTAAATTTTATTTAAGATAAGAGAGAACTTTAAAGAGAAAACATATAATGGACTAGAGTATGGCAGCTGTCCTGACAGGTGGTTGTCAGTTGATTGAACAACTGCTAATGCCTGTGCATGTGGGTAATATTAAAATGTATATGTTTCATTAAGAAATTATCTACATGTAATTTAGAAAATTCTACATTATATTGATGTAATTATTAAAAACTACATAAAACGGAACAAATGTGCTATACTTTTTTATATATTGATTATTCAAAACTATTGCTATTTTTAGTATTAAAGAAGTACTAATCCAATGTCAATCTGTGGCTAAGAAATTGTTTTCCCGTTCCACTCTTTTCCTATTCCATAAAGCATCCTCCTACAGCCTCCCCCGCATCCTGACTGTTTACGACGCTCTGACGCTACAGGTGATGACGTCAGGAGAGACGAGTGTAGCTATTGGCCAGAAGACTCCATGAATGAGACCGATATGTTACCAATGGCTAGGGTGCGCGGCATCAGACACGGCCTAGCTAGCAACATGTACCGTAGTAACTTCACCCAGTTAAACTGCAACTACCTGTGGCTTTACTAAAATTTGTTCTATTCTATTCTGACGTTAAACAAACTGGAAAAAGATAGGACGTTGAAGATACCTGCTGAATTGTATACAACAGAAGCAGGTAAGGTTCTGTTAGCTTTTATAACGGAATAGGATGTGTTAGCTTGGTCGGTTTAGCTTCCGAACCTTGTTCCATTAGATTCTCCTCTCTAAGCTCGTTGATCTTCTGATTTATACTGTCGAATAGAAAGTTCTTAATTTTATTGCAGACAACAAACATTGATTTCTTTTCGTCTTTTTTAAAAAAAACTTTCTGTATTTATATATTATATATTTATTTATATATTATTTCAAATAAATCTTTTATAACCTGACAATCCTTAATCGCGAAAATAATTTTTAATATTTGTTACATAATAAAATAAATTAAATGACAAAATAAAATTTACATAGATGCAATTCGAATTTTATCATTTACGCGTTACCCTTGAAGTACAGATATTTTATTTAAATTTTTAAATTACTTTTATTTAGGAAAATTATTGTAACTTTAAATTAATTAACATCTCTCCCTTCTTAATTTAATTTTGGATAATTAGTTCTAATAAATCACTACCGTTTCTATTCATTTTCTAATTGGTCGAGTGCTCTTGCTAGTGCAAATTAATAAATTAATTTTTTTTAGCATTTTATTTTTATATTTCAATTTAGAAATTGTATAAATTTCCTTTTTTAAATGAAGATTTGTGCTAATTTCGAAATAAGTTTAATAACGCAATTTATATAAAATGGTTCCTCTTCTAACTGAGAAATAATAATATTGGCAATAGCTAAAACAAAAATTACTTCTGAAGGATTTACGAGTCTCTTTTCTGATCTGTCTGCACACAAAATGCATTATTGCCACTTAATTTTGGCATAAAATGGATGTAAGCCAAATGTACAACAGAAATATCCATCATTATTGAAGGAAGTTAAATGCCTCTTTAAGCCGTACAAATACAAGATAGAGAAGTCAATATGTATGATCCATTTTGAATTATTCCATATTCACATCTGCTAGTAAGCTATTAAAACTATATTGTTTACTATTATAGAATTAATGATGATATAATGAGAGTTAATATTTTTATATCATTCTTGAATTGTAGACTGTTTGTATTCATAAATAGACATTTAAAAAAATTGTCTATTATTCTAATAACTGGAATAATTTTATAGCTATTTAGAGTAATTTAAAATATATTACTGACTATCATTTAAGAACTTTTAACAATTCAGCTCTATAAAAAGTTAAACTATTCGCGTAGTTTATCACGAAACAATTTCTTTTTACATAATTATATATATATGTAATTACAACAAATTATATAATACACATGTATAAATATATATATATATATATATATATATATATATATATTGTGAAATTTTAAGTTTTCATTTGATAAATAACTAATTATTCCATCTTTATTATCTTTCTTTTATAATAAAATAATCAAGTATTATTTTTTATTAATTAAAATTAAAATGTGAATTATTTAAGTTCAGATTTTAATAACTTCTACTGAAGTTATTTGAATTAATTTTTTATGTTTTAAATATTAAGTATTTTATTATATTTACGTCATACTATTATGTCTTAAAATTTTATTTAAATATACTGTATGTATAAAAACAAGCTGGCAATTAAGTCTTCTTGAAATATCATAAATCTTTTTTTTATTGTAAATTTATAATGAAGTAACAAAATAAAAAGTCAGGCAAAGTTTTTTATATTCACAGAAAATATTAATCAATTTTGAGGTCATAAAGTGTTGAAGTGATAAGAAACCTTAAAAGCATCTTTAATTGGACTACTTGGTATAGCTTGGGAATTGTCCTTTGTACTTTTCCATCCAGTGGATGGTAGGTAAAGACGTCAACAATTAAAGCTTGCCGTTATTTGTTTAGATGGAAAAACTTAAGTTAAGATCAACTTTTTACTTCTATGATTAGCCAATGTTTCAAAAGTAATCAGAACATCAGCTTTATTTGGAAAACTTCCCACATTCTTTTCAATTAGCTTCATTTTCCGTCTAACTTCGATTTGTGTTCCTCTCTACAGCAGAGTACTCAATTGTGTTACTTGACAATAGGAAAAAATATTTACACCAATGTCACCTTTAAAACACATTTCTTTTACGGATTAAAACGCGTTAAATCAAAATGATTTAAACCAAGCTGATTGATAGCGATAAGATGATTCGTCACTCTATCTCGTTTAGTATTATCTACTAATAATTTGCTTAATGAATTTTCACCATGAAAACTGATTTCCCATTCGCTTTCAATTAAGAATTAAAATGAATATGAACAGTTTTGGTCGAATTACTGATATTTTTAAATTCTAGTTTCATTTCTAGCTTTTAACAGATTTCAAATAAAGATAATTGTTTATTTATATACAATGAATGTAAATATAAAAATAAAAAATACCGTTGAATTTGTAAAAATAAAAACAAAGTAAAAAAATAAGAAAATAGGGCTTTAACGCGTTTAAAAACGAAAGTTTTTTCGTCACTTTTTTTCGTTCTGTGAAAATATTCAAAGAAAGACACCTGTGTATACAGTTCCCTACACTGTCAGAAACACGTAGATGGTTGATATGTCAAGCTAGTTATGTCCTTATCAAATGTAAGTTTCCTGACAAATACTCATGTTTCTTCTCATTTCCACTATTGTAACATATACTATTGCAAGATTTACTAAAATAAAAAGTAAATCTAAAAATAAAAATTTCTTTGCTTTAAAAACTTCGATGATAAAAAGCTGTTCGTTCCTTCTTTATTACGTTGTTTTTATAAGAACTTTACCAGCTTTTTATATGTAAATACATTTTATATAATTAAACATTTTTTTTATTTTGAATTAAATAAAATCGTTTAATCACAGATAATGAGAGATCATGAACATTTTTCATTATAAAAGAGAATTCGATTTTCAAAACAAACATTTTGCATCATTATATCAATTCATATAATGTCTAAATAAACAAATGGACATGTAAATGTTAATATACATAATACAAATGATTGCTAAGCAAAATAATGTTACACGAGGTCGCTAACATAGGGCATTACCCTTATGTAACATGCTGAGTCTTAAAGGTAGTTCCACTGTTCTACATCAATGTCCTGCAGAGAAACGAGATTCACAGACACTGTTACACAGTGCCAGATCAATTAGAAGTGTGACCTTCGACGTTAGTATCTGGTTACATTTTTTATATAGAAAAAAAAACGAATAATACACGCTAGTGCTCTACCAGGTGAAATCGTGAACCGGAAAAATAAGAATATTCCATTAGAATAATAATGCAAAGGATACCATTTGCCATTAACGATAGATATTTCTTCGAATCCATAAAAAAAGAAAATATTAAGTGAATTATATATTTATATCATTGCACGCAAATTTATATATTTATTTATCCTATTAACCTGTTTAATTAAATATAATATACCAACAACATTTTGCATTTGTTTGAAAGTTAAGACCAGCATGACAGGTCTACATGTAAAAAAAAATTAATTTTTTTATCTCTTTTTAGATATGAATGTAAAATTTTTCATCAAATATTCTTTAAAATATTGGTTATTTAGAGATTTTCTTTTCTGCTGACATGGGTCTGCAAATATTGCAATTTTTGAATGGAAAAATAATGCCGAAGAAAGAATATGACAGAGAAACTGATATGCTAATGGACTGTTGCTTCGTTTTGTCTTTTCGTTTGATCACAGCCATCCGAAACTTCAATAATTGGCTTTAACTGGATAGTTAGAATATCAAATAAGTTGTGAACGATAAGAGTTTAAAGTAAGAAAATCTTTACTCCAATACTCAAAAAATAATAAAAAGGTGTTGAATTGCAAAATATCAGTTATTATTAATCTAGTAATATCGTTAGTTCATGGACACTTTTGTTTATAATAAAAATTCTTCCATAAAACTATGAAAAAATCATTAAAATATTTTCCTGAATACGTTGTAATATTCGATTTTATCGTTTAATGTTAAAGGTTATTATTTCCCTTTATCGTTTCAAAAGAAAAAAAACCTTGTAATTAATTAATCTAAACGTTTTAATTACGTGAGGTTATTTGCGAAGTTTCTCATTGTTTTCAAAATCTACAGATATTTTAATGCTTGGTAAAAATTAATACACGACTAGATAAACTTAGCTTAATATTTATAGAAATTAAATAATGAATATTTAATATGCCTTTTCATTAATTACAACTTACTTTACCATTGAGAGCATTAAATTTTATTTTATATTCTCTTCTTCCTGATTAGTGGATAATTGAATAAATTAATATATTGACTACATTGTAAGTTCTTCTCTTTTACGTCAGAAATTACAATCATTTCAATATAAATTACAAGCAAGAATTTTATGAAACATGTAAAATATAGTAAACTTAATTATGCTTATATAATTATCAGATAGATAAATAAGTAAATAATAAGGTTAGAAAAGCTAATAGCCATAGATTCCCTAAGTTATCGCAGTTATTAGTGTTTCCATCCCTATTAGATAAGAGATGAGAAATGGGGAAAGACACCTATTTTTCTTTATTATCTCTATTTCTCTTGTGAAGTCGATTCTTTCATTTCCTTTCATCTTTTACCTATGAAATAAGTTAAGAAAAGCCGAAAGCACTTATTTATAGTAGATTGTGACCTTTGTCTGATCTGTAAGTAGGTCAAACAAACTTTGATACATTGTCGATGCTTGTCTCTCACGAGAAGAGACCACGTGTTCTACACACGACGACTTGAATATAGATAAGGAAATTAAAATTCCTCTTACTTATTAAAGTAATAAGCTGTTTTATACCGAATACATAATTTGCTAACTTAGCCATTTTGTGAATTTATTCTTTTATAAATAATTTTCCTGAAAAGTCGTATTTATTTAATATAAATTTTACTAAATATTTAATAAAATGTTCAATTTACATTATAAATAATATATTAGTTTCATTATATCATAGATACGAATTTAATATATAAAATTATATACGTAGAAAATAACAGTAATTTACCAGTTGGATTGAAATTATACTTTCAAATGGAAGATTTTAAAAGTTTTTGAATTTAATAAAGTAAAGTTTACAATGATTTTTATATACGTATTCTATAAAATTTGGTAGCTTTTGTAATATTCTTAAAAGTAGAGTCAATTTTTGTAATTTAAATTTGCGTAATATTTTTGTTGAATAATAAAATTTGATTGATGCGTACAAAGAATCGTTCTATTGAATTTGTTTGCTATTTATAAAATAAGTGCGATAAAAATATATCGTAGAAAATACATATAAATAAATGGAGAGCGATGTTTCCAATCTGACAACTCTCAAGCAAGATTCCATGTTGCTAAGCAACAAGTTTACTTTGGATTAGCTGGAAACGATTAAAGCAAAAGACTTGCAGCTAGCCAAGTCCGATTAGAAATGTTGTTAACCTCTTTATTTCGAAAGCTTTTGCCTTGTTTTCTCTTAGAGCCTACTTACCTCGCATTTAGGATAAATGTTTTAATTTACCCTAATATACCGATCAGCTATAACTTTTATTTATTTATTGCTTCGAAATATGGGAAATGAACAAATAATAATGTATTACTTTTTGCTATGAGATGTAATTTAATAATTATATGTTCGTATGTACTACTGTACAATCATATTTTACACAAAAGAAACGATTTCAATTGAGTGTTTATGATGAAATTATCGAATAAATTTCGAAAAATGATATTGGCAAATATCCTAAAAAATAAAAGTAAACAATTGTTTTTCTACGTAACAAATAAAAATAATGGTAAAAGTAAAGAGCAGATAGAAATTTAGTGGCGATTGATATCCGGTTTTCCACATTCTACACCAACAACATGCTTGGAGTGAAGTGACAAATGCATCAATCAATCAAAAAGCACATCGTTTGATAAACAAAGTGTTGTTTCTACTCTGAATATTTTAGTTGACGGAACTCTCCAATCTTTATTGTGTACATTATTCATTTTTAGTCATCGCGTATTCGTCTCTTCACGTTGTTGTTTGACTGAATAAAACAGGAAGCAACTACATCTGTATACATAATAATGGTTTAATTCTATTGCTCGGAATAGATGTCGAAGGCATCTGTTGCCACATATTTGAATGAGCCATGTATATGCTGCGGATGTACGAATTTCAACCCAATTTTATTTAACTCCATATCGTTTATTTTAAAGAAGTTTTTCTCAATAATTCCTTTTAGAAATAAAATCAAATTTTGTCGAGGACAAATTTATAAAAACGAGAAAATTTATTTTTTCGCATCTCCGTTAATTTTAATTAATTTTAGAACAAATAAATCAATGTTTTAAAATGAGAAAATTTATAATTTACTGTTTAAAATGTGTGCAGAATTAAAATGAAGAGGGACTTGAAAAACTACCAAATTTAATTTTCGTTCGAGTAGTTTAATTAGGAAAAAGTTTGTTTCTGGAATTGAAAACTGTCGAAGAGAATTATGAGAATCGATTTAAAATATTAATATTATATATATATATATATATATATATTGTTTATATTTAATTTTATGAAAGTAAAATATCTTCTTTTGGAAAATCTGCTAAAGGTTTTATTTTTTTGAGAAACATATTAGGTAACACTGAGAATTCTCCACAGGTTTATATTCAGCTGTGTGCTATTGCGGTCGAAGTTGTGATTGAATGCACTTCTGTGGCAGACCTATTGATTTTTGGCCGTTTTGCCGATAAAACGACAGGTGGATGTATTGTCGATAGAACTGCTTAATTCCCACTTGAGTGCGGAATTCGTTTCTAACTTGTTCAATTGAGAAGATATATTCTTTCTGAATTGCTTGCTTATTGATGGGCAATTTGAAAGCTCAGTCATTCGATTCTCATATTTCGAAAAATTTTTTATCTCCTCTCATAATACCGTTTATAATAGATACCTTATATTTGATCTAAATTTCTTATATAAACGCATTTCTTATCGAGAAACTTAATATTTTTAAAGGCGAAGATCGTATTCTTAAGTGAAACTTTGAAAAAGTTTCCCACCGATATTCTTGATTTTTCCAGTAATATATACACTAAAAAATCTTACATTTTATGATTAATTTGATTTAAAGACCATTAATAAATTTATTAACATAAGTTTTTATTTAGTATTTTTATTCATGTTTTTAAATAAAAACGCTACTCTATAAGTTATAATTAAATTTTACTTTAGCAACTCATAAACATTTCTTAATGTTATTTTCTTTAATATAAAACGGTAATTTTCTTTTTACAGTTGGTTAAAAATATCAAATTTTTTAATAAACACCATAATACTTCGATTCTATTCTGTCGTCCATTCAATTAATTTACATGATTGATTTTTATTGTTTAGATAATCTTCACTAATGTGAAAATATTAGCTGTAAATAGACCATTTCTACCCGAGGCCAGAAAACTAAACTGATAAATTAATATTGGTTAAAGAGCCAGACATTTATATCACAGAAGTTTTATTTGTTTATTCGAACTAATTATTCGAATTCACTCTAATTATTCGAACTTATTATTGTTAAGCGAGGATATTAACAAATGTCGACAGCAATTCCTATGTCATATTTCAAGTTTCTCACACTTCAATATAGTTTAATATCACTCAACTTTTCAATATATGTAAGTTTAGTTTAAATACTTTGTTATCTTAAAATAATTTCTATTTATTTCTTTAATTTGAATGCTTTAGTTAATTATATATAATACATATATTTATCTATTTAAAATGTTATTAAATACATATAAAATGAAAAGTGTCGTATAAACTATAAAATGTTTTATAATACAGATTACTTTCATTTAAATTTTTCATACTAATAAAGAAAATTTGAGAATATTTATAGCAGCATTCACATAAATTTATTAATATGCCTAATCTAAAATTTCTTGAAACTGTAGAGAATCCCATAAAATTTTTATATCCTAAAATTTTGTATTATGAATTTGATGTAAAAATAAAAATTTATGAATAAGTACATTTATTATGATATTATAAGTAATTAGAAGTACCAGATGTTATTACCGAGGAAAAATTTTTTAGAATTATTTTTATACCTTAAAAATTTTAGCATTTAAAGTATGAATTAATTAAAATATCGGCAAACTTTTTGAGATTTCTTTAATTCGACATGTTCAATTCTTAGATTTAAGTGAAATATTTGGCTAAAATCAAATTAAATAAAAAATTAAATGCTCTTAAGGCTTTTTTAAATGAATTTCAGGCCCTAGAATGCATTATAACGTATGTAGATTTACAATAGCATTCTATGTAGATTAATTTTAAAGTTAATATTTTTAATAAGCAACTTTTTGATATAAAATGAATCAGAAATGTTTAAGTAATTGGATTCTGTATCGTACCGTTCTATGTCTCTATTTTTCTGTTCATATTTACTAAAAATATTAAAGAAATTATTAAAATTCTTATTGTCTGTGAATGCACATTTCTTTTGAATTTCACTATTGTAACTATAAGGGGCTTAACAGTCCAGCAAAAATATATATTTTATTCTTTTCTCTTAAAAATGTCATATTATTATTATTATTATTATTATTATTAAACTGTAGAAAGAACAGACAAAACAAATTTTGTTCTTCTTGACTCTGAAAGGAGTTAGCGAACAAAATCGTTGGCAATTCTATCTTTTCTTCTTAGCTATTAAATTGCTAAAATATTTTTTTAAATCCAGAATTTATCCTACAAATTTCGTTATGTGAAATCTAATAGTTTCGTTTAAATATAAAGAAAAAAATATATAAAAATAAAAAGTACCGTAAATATTTTTAATATACAAATATAATTTTAAATAAAGTCATTGATGATAGAGTTTCATTTAAATAGTATTTAAAAATAGCAATTTCGTATAATATAAGCACTAACTGTATAAAAAGAAGACAATACATTATTCGAATAGACAAATAAAAAAATTTTAATGCAAGAAAATATTATAAATACTTATTTAAATGTCATGAAATAAATTAAAACAAAATAAACGGATTTATTGCTGTTCGTAGAGGCTTTGATTTAATTTTTTTAATAATTATACTTTTTGTTTTTTGATCATAATACAGAATTTTGTCCAATTATATTATTAGTTTTAAAAATGATCGGAATTATTGATGTCATTCAACCGAAAGTTTAAATGACTACCTGGAAAAAGAACAATTCTTAATTATAAAGTAGCCTTTATTTAGTAATATTTTTCAAGTTTCTAAAATTCTTATTTATGTATTCTCTTAACTATATTTTTCATCTTTGTTTCAAAACAAATATTTTTCTATTTATATATAAATAAATATACAATTTTGTAAATCCCCGTAAAATTTACTTTAATTACTTACGTATAACTTATTTTTAATATAAATATTTATTACTTATAAACATATATATATATATAAATGTAGATGTAATAATTGTATTTATGTTTGAATTTGTTGAAGAAAATTCGATAGCAAGGTATTTATTTTTAAATCTCGTAAAAAATTTTAATATTTTTAACTACAATAATCTTAATTATTCTTTAAGTAATTATATTATATAATTAAAATTCTACAGGATTATTTGATTACTTTATACATAACTATTTAAAAGGATGATTGAATAATTGTAACATTTACTATTCACACAATTTTCTATTTAAGAATCATATTCTTTATAACGTTTTAATACTTGATTGAATATGTTTCAAATTCATAATCAAAATTTTCTTTATATTTTTAATTTATAACTATTTAAATGATCATTCATATAGAGGTGAAGTTCAGCGGACGGTGCAGTTTTTGTGTCTTCTATTACGGTTTTTATGTATAAAAATAAAGTTTTTGAATACTTTTTAAAGATAAATTAGCTAAAAAGTGTTCTCTTTTCTCAGTAATGTTATCTATCTAAATATATTGTACAGTGTATATATATATTTTATCCATATATGGCAAATGTATACACTTATACACTTCAATACAATATGCAACCTTATTAAATACTTTAGGGCATCTGAAAAGGTCTAGCAAGTGGAATGTAGTCTTTCCATCCTCCCTATTTCCCCTATTCTTTATTTTTCTATTTTTCGCTATTTAAAAGTTTTTGCTATTTTCGTAACTTTATCATGTAAATAATAGCTGTAATAACCAATTTTTATCATTAAAACTATTTTATATTGAATGAGAGTTTTTAATATAAAAAGAAAATATTTAAAATTGTTTTAATTACATTTACATACTGATTCAAATTGAATTAATAATATACTTGACATTAGATTGAAGTTCGATGTTTTTAATTAGAATTTGTTTATAATAAATTTAAAAAATATTTATTCTACTTTAAATTGATTGTCAGCACTGTTGTTAAAACCATTTGGTTTTAATATATATTGCCATCTGTACATATTGATGTGAGTAATTGACTTAAATACCTACATTTGAATATAGAGTAAATGAAAACGTGGTCATTTGCCTACTATTTCGAATTTTATGGTTACAAATTGTTGGCATTTTTAAAGTAGAATTTATTGAAGAAGAATTGTATAATGTTTTAAAAAGACAGAATAATAATTCCGAATTTCCCTTAAATTAATTATATAGTCATATTAAAGGAAAATTTTGTTATTATTGTTATAGAAGAAGATGAAAAATTAAGCAATAATGTATAACAACGTTTAATTGTATATATTTTTAATATATAAAATTATTTAAAAAATTTTTGCTTTTAGGAAACTTACTTATAAAGAAATATGTAATAATTATCTATAATAATAATAATACAAGGAAAAAATATATAGAAATTTTATAAAGATATACAGTGTACATAGTGCAAAAAATTAGACATGATATATACTAAATATATTAAATACACTTTGTCATTAATCCAGTCGAATCTGTCAACAATGGTCACCTCTAAACATCGGTCATTATTATCAGGAACGTTTTTCTTGAACAAAATAACCTTCAAACAACGATGTTCCCGTCAGGTTTAAGAGTTTTATTGTATATAAAAATTGAGAGAAATGACTAAATTTTAAGTTAGTCTTTACCATAGAAATTAAATAATCTCACAATAGGTAAAGTAATCGATAAAGTTATATGAAATTTAAGAAGATAAAAAATGCAAAAAATGGACCTAATAAAAAATGTAGGCTTAGAATAATGAGAAAAACCTTAATTATTGCAGCAACCCAATTAATCTTGATTAGATGTCGAGGGTAATAGTAAAGTTTGTAGATATTAAACTTATATGAATTATCAGACATATTTAACGTGGCAACATCATTTAATTTAATTATTAATTCGAAATATATACATTTATGCATTAATTACAGAGTTATGCGGTATCAATTTTTAGCATTATGAAACGATCATTTAATATGGCGACTTTTAAACATAAGTTTTTAGAAGTAAAAAATTTAAAAGTTTGAATATTTTTAAAGAAAAATCTATATTTATAAATGCTACAAATGATATTTACTTATTATTATTATTATCAGAACGTAAATTTTATAAAATATTTAATAAGTAAAATATTATGGATCAGCCATATTCAAAATTATGAATCTAACATCCTGTGAATAAATTTGTAACGTCTAAGTTGGAATGTTATTTTTTTTATGTGACTAAAAATCGAAGAATCTGCAAATACATAAAAAATAATAAAGACCCATCAGCATAACAAATTCCAAATCAAGTTTGTCATAAATCAATATTTTTGTGGTAGATATATTTGTTTTAATAAAGTTAGAAAATAGACACTGACATCCTTCTGCAAATATTTCTCCTTTAAATTTCATTAAAAAGAATCCGCCAAAAATTATTAAGATAATTACATGCTCCGAGTGATTTTATAAGGTTTGAACAGAAATCCAAGGAAAGATTTAATTGTAAATTTCTCCTTATTGTTAGGACTTTAAAATATTAAATATAGTTTTATATCTAAAAAAGTAAAGTTATAACATGGTGACGGTTTATAATCAATATTGAATTTCATATTTAATTAATATATATATATATATATATATATATATATATGGCAAATGAATAAATATATAACTAGTCCGTAATGTAGATAATATGAATGAAAGGTATTGTTCATTGATTTTTTTCGTGTGCTTAATTTAGTCGTTAATAGGCAGTCAGATTGCGTAAGATAGTTTAGATTTATTTCACGAGACATCAATGCCTAATGATATAATTATATACATAATGGGCAATGGCCTATTATGAATGCGTTTGTAACGTTATGAGTGACGTACAATGTCAGTCTGCATGAATGTAACACTCTCTTCAATATGGAGTGATGGTTTTTAGAATTTTAATAAGTAAACAGAGGAAAATTTAAATTAAATGAATTATTTCCTAGCATTTATATAGAGATGTAAGTGAAGAATAAAGCCCGACCTAAACTACTCATGAAAAACTATGAAAATTCGAATCAGATTTCAGATGTTGAAGAATCTCTTCCATCTTTTAAAGCGCTAAATTTATGTAAAAATGGCGCGTGTTAGAAAAAATTAATAATAATTAATTTACGATTTAAAAATTCATGAAAAAGTAAATTTAAATTCTTATTCAATGAATTCGAATTTAAATGAATCAAAATTGAAATATTAGATATTCTCTTCAATTTACCAATAAAAAAGTTAAATTATCTTTGACAAGTGAAAATCGTAGAATTTTGTAATTATTCTGAGGAAAAAATAGAAAATTAATAAGATAATACTCAATTTATACGAATTTTCGCATTTATAATTATCTTTAATTAATTAATTTAAATAAGCTATAAACGAAAAGGGGTAAGAATTTGATAAGTAATTAGCAAATTAGCATCAACTAAATAACTTTCGAATTACTTCCCTATTGTTTATGAAATGTTAAATCTAAACACGTTATGTAGATTACACACAGAATATAATCTACTGACAGAAATCTGATTAGACTGAAGTTGCAGCATCATGTTTCTAGAAATCGAGCCACGTCGAATAAGAAAATCATTAATTTTTATATTTATTCTTTTATTAGTAATCGCAATAATAAAACTATCAGATAATTAATTAGTTAATTAATTATTTTTTATATTTTTAATTAAAAAATGTTTTATATGAAATTAAATACAACTCTTACTTTCGATTATAATGAAGAAAATGTCACGAATATGTTATATACAGAATATATAGAAATATACAGAAAATGAAATATATACACGAATATACAGAAAGAAAATGTTTAATATTAAACTTTATAAAAATATAACATTAATATCAAACACAATTTATTTTCATTCAAAACTACATCAGAAACTATTTACATATTTTCAAAAATGATTGAGAACCAACTAAGTTTAAAATAAATAAAAGAGTATTTTTAATTTTTGATTTTATCATGAAAAATTATTTACTTAAAGCATACATAAAATAGGCGCATTCGTTATTCTTTAACAAATACTTTTAATCATATTATTAAACATTGAAATATAAAAATGTTTCGAATTTAATTTCAAATTAATTTTGAAGAGATTTCTACACACAACCCGTGAATCAACACTCTTATTACTAGTTGATATATATATATTTACATACATGTTGATATTGAAATATAAACTAGGATATATTAGAATATTAATAAACACGTCGAAGGCACTTAAAAATATGTACAGAATTCGACTAAACTTATGATAAGAGCTGATAAAAAATTTCTTATAATTTTTATATTAAAAATAAACTATATTTGTTTACATTTTTAAAATTTAATATTAAGGAAGGTTCTAGTAATCTATTTATACATATATATTTTAATATATACTGAGTTAATACTAAGAATAAATTCTATACATAAATTGTTCTTAGTATTAGTTTAGTTCTATGTTAAAAGAGTTCTCGGTGAACATGATTTACAATCGTCTACGTTCACTAAGAACACTTTTTACAATACATAGAACGTTTTATACATAGAAAAACTAAACTAAAAACATCTTTATATCAAAGATACAGATTTAGAATAAAGTTTTCTTTTACCTTGAAGTTTAATATTATCAGTTACATTTATATCAATTTTAACAAGAAATTTTCAATTTAATTTAATGAAAATTTCTGTTTCGTAACTTTTATTTATATATTATACTATAAAAAATATGATTATAACTTTGAAACAATTCAATCGGTGAAATTATGCGAATAGGAAATGTAGAAATATTCCATATTATCTCGTATTTTTAAAATGTATTTAAATATTTATCTGAAAAAATACAACATATGTATTTACATATGTTGTATTTTTTCAGATTTGAATTGATAAGACTTTATTGAATGTGCGAAATTTCAAATTTACTTGTAAATTCATTGTGTATTGTTTTTTAGTATCATACATCAAATTCTGACGTTACTGTTGTGCTTTCATATTTGATGAATATTTGACAATATTTGTCATTTATTTCTCGAGCAAACTGTCAAAATAAGTTATGTAATAATATCTTTTGTGACAATAGACATATCCTTTAAATATATATTATATACTTGATATAACGTGATCAGATTTGATCAAGCGTATCATGCAAGTTAAATGATAATCACCCTATATTTCTATGCAGTTGGTTTTTTCCATAAATATCAAACTAAAAGATTTTATATAAGCAAATAAAAAAAATTTGTAAGCATAAAAAGTAGGACTTGGAAGATATACACTTCAAAATTGTAGAAACATTCAATTGCCCCAATTTTAATATATTTTTTATGAGAATTCTTACTTCTTTGATGTTGATGTATATTTACTGAGCTTTTATAACCAAGATTTTACTTAAAAGTATGTTTTTTTTTTTTTTTTTTTTTTTTTTTTTGAGAAAATTTTCCTTTATGAACAAAAGTAAGATTTTATTAAATTTTATCTTATGAAATAAATATACCCATTCATTATTTTTACTTCAAGAGAATATAAATATCTTATGATAAATTTAAATAATATTTTACGTAAAAAGTAGACAATAAATTACTTTGGATGATTAAAAATAAAAATTTAAAAAATTTAAAGAATCGAGTAGACCTTGAATTATCTTTTAAAAATAAATATTTAATAAGCTGGAATTAAATTACTCCATTAATTTAAATGATATAAAAAAAAGTTTAAAAAAGAGTAAAATTTTTATTTAATATTCTGTCAAATGCAATATTCTAAATCAAAATTTCAAAATTTTTCTTAATGTTTAACAAATTATTTTACTTTTGAAATTAAACAGTATTTTTATAATTTAACTCTTCAATTTATCTGTCAAAGAAAGTAAAAAGAATTTTATATTTTATGAAGTTTAACATTATTTTATATTCTGAATTATATATATGTTAAAATTAAATCTCGTGGAATGTTTTATGACGATTTATATAAAATATAATAATTTGAATCATCATTTTGCTATATATTTGTCCTTACTTCGTTTGCTGGACTTTTCTAATAGACTTAACTATTGTAAAATAAAATTGTTTTTATTGAAGTAGACACCAACAAAGCGTTGAATGTTGTATTGATGCCGACTTCTCGAAGGCATTTTTCCATCATTGTTACTCATAAAACGAATTTAATGCCGAATAAAGTTAAAATAAATATCAAAAGAGTTGTTAAGGACAATTTTGATATGTTATTTCAATTAAATAACCTGTTGTTTTAATTAAAGGAGAAATTTTGCACTTGTCTCGTGGTATTAACCGGGTTGTCCAGTTTGTCCTTCTCAATAGCTAGCAGCGATAATACCCACTATAAATTTGATTTTGATTATAGGAAATGCCACAAAGTTTATTAGTTACAAGCTTTTCTTGGCAACAAATTCCCATTAAAATCCTACAAATATTTATATTTTTATTCTGGACATATAATATAAAGATCAGGAAATCACCTTTTTTTATTTGATTGAAATAAATTCATTTTTATTTTATTTTTCCGAACATTATTTTCCAAATTCATATAAAAAGTTTTGATTTTATAAACTTTATAAGCATTAATTTCACGAATTATCAATTGTTAATGCCATTGTCTTTTAAAATATCTAACTAATTAAATAATTTACTAAACCTTAATATTTTTAGGTCTTCAACTAAAGATTATTGTTTAAAAAAATAGCCCATGACTTATAAAATATTCAGGAATATTTGAATTTCTCTACAAAAATTTTTCATTTTAATAATTTTGCATTTTTAAAACTTATCATTTAATCAGCTTGTTATTTTTATTTATTCAAATTTATGTAGCAGTTTTTCTTTTTATATTTTCCCAATTATGATTTTCAATCCTTAGAAAAAGGGGAAAAAATAATAAATAAATATTGATTGATTTATACCTTCTACTTTTTTGATCGAATTAAGTAAAATTTCTTAAATTTATAAATTATTAAAATTATTCCGTTGATAAAAAGTTATTTTTATTTAAATTTATGTATTAAATTAATTAGATATAATTCAAAATGTGATTGATCCTCAGAAATTCAATATTCAGATAACATAATTGTTTATGTATTTTTCTGTTTTTAAAATAAATAAAAAAATACTATAACATAAAAAATATATGCTATTTTTTCAGTTGTAAGTTGCCATTGGTTTAATTTAAATATAATTGATCAGCACTATTATTGTTTTCATTTAAGCAGATGTCTTAAAGTTTAAATCCCCAAAAAGCGCAAGTTTAAATGAATTTTTTACTTAATATTATAAAGTTGAAACGTTTTATTTTTAACGTTTAAGTATAATATAATTAAATTTTTAAATATCATAATATAAAGAAAAATAAAAATATTAAAATGAATGTTACTTGATAAACTTTACCCTACGCAGAACTGACCTAATTTTAAGCTAAATGTCTCTCTGATGATTAAATATAATTCAATGTGTGAAATTGTGTCATGTTTTTATTATAAAATTTTATATTTTTATTCGATTTTAATTAATTGTAAAAAGACATTTTTTAGAATTTTATTGCGTATTGCCATAAAATATTCCATTTCAATACCGGAAAAACAAATTGAAGTAATTCTTTTATTCTGTTATATTTTAAGAAAATGACAATAAATTTCAGTTTAGATATTGTGTGCAATAAATCGAATTTCCTGTTTACTTTATGTCTATTTGTAGACTATCTGACCCAATCTTGTTTCAGCTTAGCGAATCGTTATCTGACGAAATTAATGATACATCTAATCGCTAAAATCTCTTTTATTGTCGAATAAGAAATTAATAAAACCAAATATTTTATTAATATACAAGAAAATTGTATTAGAAATATTCTATCAGTTGTTATCAGGTGCGGTTTTATTTCTGTGGAGGCCCCAAGGCACTCGCAATTGTGGAGGTTTCCGTAGCGACAAACTCTGTAAATTCTAATGTAGTGCTCTTAACTTTAAATATATAAGGTATTTATAAATATAGCCTTCTATATTTTGTTTCTTAAATCACTCATTATTTCTTATTTTTCGTTTCTCTTTCATTTTATTTTCTTTTTGCGAAGGCCCCCGGGTACGTGCCCAGGATACCCGTCCACAAACCCAACCCTGGCTGCTACATAGCATATTTAAATATAGTTTATCCTAAAAAAAATAATAAAAATATTTGGTTTAATATAAATGCAAATTAAATATGAATTCATTATAAATATCTTCTGTCTAAAATAATCGAAACCATTGTCAATATTTGATTAATAAAAAAAAGTATAAATATTGTCACTTTTTTAATGAAATATATTGAAAAAAAATGTATTCTTTTAAAAATAATCAATGCAATAAACTCAAATTTTCTTATTCGTTAATACTACTTTAAGTAAAGAACGTTAAGTATAAACAAAATGGCACTGTCTATCAAATAAACTCAATTAAGTGAAATTAGTAATCAGCAAACATAATAAAATATCTATGATTTGTGATTCAAGATGTTAATCAAGTTAGGCGAAATCTAGTAGTCTATTTATTCGCATTATACGACTTCCCATTTACTTTTCCTTAGCTTTTACTCATTTACTTATTTCTTATATCATAAATTTAAACGACATCAGATATCAAAGAGAATTACGTCTTTAAATTTTTTTTTCTTGACAATTTAATATTGATTCCTTACTATTATCCGGATATTAAATTGACCCAAAATTATAAGAAATTCCGACATTTGTATCGAGAATTTAACGTTAACAAAATCAACGAAAACTTGCAAAAAAAAATCGAAAAAAGTAATCTTTCATCATACTAAGATTAAAATCTGATACTTTGGAACGTAAAAGAAAATTAAACAATTTAAATTCAATTTAATAAACGGATGGAAATTAGTTTTTAAGTCAACTCAGTTTAAAAGTTTTAGCTATTAAAAAATAGCTAATGTACTGTACTGTACGTAGTTGACATAAAACTTATTGGAATATCATTAATTTGAAAAATAGTCACTTTATGGTTCCATAATATTATTATATAATGTTTTAAAGGCATGAAAATGCATTAATCAAACTTCAGTTTAACTTTATTTATCTTATAAATACCGTTATATTTAAAATAATTATAATAAAACTGTTTATCAATTTAGAATTTAAATCCGAAAACAACTCGTTTGGTCTTTCAATTATAATTATTATACCTATATTAAAATTTATAATTAATACCATTTGAACGACTTTATTGATACGTTTTCATAGTGTCAAACATGATTATTTGCAATTATTACAATTGATAATGACTATTTATAGAATATTATATAATGAAATAAACTTTGATCGTAAATTGTTTTAATAAAACAGCATTTAATTGTTTTGTTTAAATAATTATTTTCATAATTCACAAATAGAGCGAGAGTAATTAAGAAATTTTAATAGAGAATATTTATTATAAGATACGAGAATTTTATTGTTATTTGCTGCGATATTAATCGAAATTATCAAATTTAAAGTCAAATATTTTATTATTTATATATATTTAAGCCCCAATTCGCTTTTGAGCTTTTCTTTAATTAAGATTAAAGTTAAATAGAGCGAAGCAAACTACGTCAGATCAATGTCTGAGGGAGGAAAAAAAAAGCATCCTTTCTTCACTTTTTACTGAACTAAAGTAGAAAATTCTAGATTTAAAGAAATCATTTCTTGCAAATAAAACATCTTTTAATATTTAAATATTCGACATATTTATTTAAACTAGATAAACGGAAACTTTAATATAAATAATATTTATGTGAAACAACATAGTTTTTACTTTATATAAAAGTTCAACAATATCAAATTCATATGCAAAATTTAAGTATGATGAAAATTCATATTTGTAATATTTAATATTTTTTTAAAAGTAAAAATTGAATTATTCTTTATGAGAAGTATTTATATTATTTTCTACTTAATTGTTAGAGATGTTTGTTTGGGTTCAGACGTGCTAGAGGAGTGTTATTTTTTACTCTCGATCCATTATCTAATCGGTAAATGAGGCCTTTTCGGGTGACACTACAAACTTAACACTGCCCTCTAGTGACATATCTGTGTACTAGGATCCACTAGCTGTCAACATCTCTACCATGCTTACTCAATAATGGAATAGTTGTGACAAACGAATTACTTAAAGGACATTTGTATAAAAATTAAATGAGAATAGTTTGGGATTTAATTAAGAAAACATATGTTTCATAAAAATTTGATAAAAACGTAATTTAAAATAAATATTTTATTATTCTCTTAAATTCATTTGAAATATTTATTAATTTGTTTATGCAATCGTCTTTCCTCGCTGAATAAGAAAGCGAAATAAAATAAAAATAGATTTAAATCAAATAAAATATAATTAAGAGTGAGTTTTCCACATAATATTATTTTTCATTCAGTTTAGATCTACATTATAATTGGAATATTTGCTTATTATATTTTATACTCTATTCATGCTACAGTGATATGTAATTAAATATTTAATATTTTAAAAATAAATTATCAATGTGCTTTCATGTAAATATTGAATAGATTAAGTCTCATTTTGGTATAATAGAGAAGTTTCAAACGTGTAAAATAAACAAATGTCCATAATAATATATTAAAAATAAACTTACGTTAAAAAAGCGAGTTAAATTATGAAACTTAAATAATTTAATCCCGATAGAAACTAGAATATTAACTTCCTACCTTAACAATTTATTTATTTTTTATTCGATTTTGATGTTATATATATAAAATAGAAACCAAATAATAAAATATATTTAATGAGTTATAAACCTAAATATAACTTCAGATATTAGCTAGACGGATATTAAACTTTATATATATGATGAAATCTGCTTTAAGATATTTTAAAATATTTATTCTTTAGATTGAAATGTCAAATTATATGGTATATATATCTTTGATTCATAAGATAATGAAATTTTATCAAATTTAATTGTTACTTTATTTAGGAACTTCAAGTCATTTCAAATATATATGTATTTTCTAGCTTTTAAATTAAAGCCAGATACAAGTATTAATTAGAAACTTACAGACCAACAAAGAAATTAATAGACATTATTAACTTTCGCCAGTTTGTTTGATGCATAAGAATAAAAAGAAATCGAAAATCTTACCACACATGGGTTGCAGAGAAACTACACCGAAGGAAATTTTATGATTTTTAATAAATAAGAAAATCGATACTTTTAATAATAAATATAGAACTATAGAATGTATTCTAAATATAAACATTTATCGTATATATGAAATTATATGTAATTTATATATACATTAATATAATTTATTTTGACTTAGATTTGCTATGTTTTCAAGGACAAAAACATAAACATAAAACAAAGATATAATCATATAACAAACCTTGTAATTGTGACCTCTTCCTATTTTAATTTTTTAATGTTTTACTATTTTTATAATGCGCAGTAGGCCTACATCAATTTTCAGGTTTGTCTTTTCTCACCATTGCTGTATTGCTGTTATAAAGTCGAAGTTAAATTTCACTTTAACTTAATATTGACTATATGAACTTAATTTTAATTATAAAACTACACTTTCCAATCTATTTATATTATTTTCGGAATCGGATTAGATTGCGCTTTAGAAGCGAAATATATTTATTTTAATGTATGATCAATTCACACTTGATTTAAAGATACGTTACAATTAGAATTTAATTAAAACTGTTGTGTTGTATATATTATTGCCAGAAAATTCATTGAAAATTCTGTATAGACGTGATAAATGATATATATATATATACATACACTTTATATCGAAACAATAAATGCAATGTACTTGTAGAGAATAAATTTGTCTACGTTCGAATTAGACTAACCAAATAATACAATTTTTTTCTATATGAAGGACATAGATTTGAAATAATCATTTCGAAAAAGAAATGGATCGAAAATAAAACTTTAATAATAGGGTCCAAATGATAAAGAATTTTGTAAAATATAATATATGCAATGACTTCCATTACAAAATTACTAAATATTAACAATAAATATTGCTTCTACGAAACGTTTATTACCTCCTGAAAACTGCTAAGAAATGGTATATTTAAGAAATGCATTGGAACTTATTATGTGTTCATCAAGATGTGGATCTCAATTTTAAATATATTTAATACTAAATCGATTTTTCAATATTACAAACGAATTTTGTAATGTACAGTACAGTATACGCTGGTTTAATGATACTATTTTTAGTATTTTATTTCATGAAAGATCGTAAAATATTATGTATATATATTTGATAATTGTGCAATAAAATTTATTTTTCAGTTTCATACCCGCTTTTTTACACATTTCTCTAAATCAATTTTTACTTTTGAAGAAATTTTTAGATTTACTCCGTCTGCCATTATTGAAAAATTTCTCTATATTACCTGTTTCATATTTTTTTATTTGAGATATATTTGTAATAATTATTATTTTCGCAAGGCTTTAATTTGTTGTTAAAAATATTAAGATTATAACGAAAGATTCGGTAATTTGACAGCAATATTTAACTCCTAATAAATTGTATTTGTCATTATTGTAATTTATAAAAATCGAGCATAAAGAAAGAAATTAGTTACACACGTTTTTTAAATAAAAGCTGAGCAATCATTCAGAAGGCACTAGATTAGTTATTCCTGGTGAAAGGATGATTTCCGTTTTCCGGAATTACAACATAGATAAGGATACGCGATTTCCTGTTTACTATTGTAAAAGTATATGACATATTCTTTTATAATCAGTAAACAATATGATAAATAATAAGTGTTGTGGAGTTAAAAGTATATAATGTTTTATATATATTATTTTTTATATCGAGATATAATTTTTTTTATCCTTATCTGTTATCTTTCAATATATTCTTTGAAATTAACATGAGAAGTTTTCTTTAACAAATCTTAATATACATGCTTTGTTGATAGATTACATTCATTAAAATTATTAATTAATTTTTTCTCATTTTTATACAAATCAGAATTTCTCATTTCACGAATGTAAGACACAGATGCTATTCACAATGTAATAACAAAATATTCTTTCTATGTCTAGATTTATTTTTTTTTCAATTAATTATTAATATCAAAATTACTTTCTTAACCTAGCTGTTTAACGAATTTATTTTTTAAACAATGTAAAAGTTATCTTATTTGAAAATTACTAAGCTGAAGGACGGAGAAGAGCATTAAGACACAAAAGATGTTATAAGATGGATGTTATGTCATAATGAAAAAAATTTAGATTTATGCAACGGAAAAATCATGTCGATTTCCTCTAACTTCTATACTGGTTATTATAAATATTTATTTCATTCTAGTAGGGCTGTCGAGAAGGGAATCTGGGGAATTTTCACTTGGCTTGGAAAAAATTTAGGGTTTCTATCCCTGTAAAGTAGCGGTTTCTACACATGTAAAATAATGTTATTTTTACTGACAAAAAATAAAATCTTTAAGACTGCTTTTGATTAATAAAGAAATATTCTACTTATTTCAATTGTTCAAAACCCTATGACAAAAGAGACCCGCTTTACCCTCGGGCCCATACAAGTCTGGACGATTCTGCATTCAGGAATCTTCAGAAGGTTTTGTAGTTGAAGAGTTAATATCTCGTATTCTATATTATAAAATAGGCAATATTTTATTTTTGATAACCCGTATCTTACATGATTTTTCACATAATTAATTTGAGTAATTACATTTTTTAGAACTTCCTTTTATCGGTATTTTTATTCTTGAAAATTATTAAAAATTATGAAATTAAATGAATTTCTAATACTTTAAAATTATTTTTACATTCTTCTATAATTAATTTGCCGGTTTCGTGTTTTTATTTAGTGACATTCTAGGCTTACCTTATTAATCTACATTTTATTCCTTATTATACTAATTATACGACAAATAAATTCTACTAATTAAAAATTTATTCATGAATGTAAATAACTGTTTTTGTGTTGTATTGATTTTTATTATATTAAATTGATTTTCAAAATTTAGAGTAGTTTAATAAATTTTGCAAATATAGAATAATTATTAATTTTTTACGTAGTAGGATCTATAAAGCAATCAGACATTTGAAGAGAAGAAATAAATATTTTAAATTTAATATTACGGTCAAGAAAAACATTGTGTAAGAAAAAAGAAAACTGATAAAAACGTAATCGTAATGAATTGTGAGGTCTGATTAAGTTTCTCCAAAATACGAATGATGGTATGATTAATTTTTGGAGACAGGAAACTAATCAACATTGTATCTTCCGTTGGCAACCTCCAATTAATTCTGTTTATACAAGCTAACAGCAGATATACCTCTCGGCAGTCTCTAATAAAAACTTTGTGATTGGTTAGATGAGAATTTAAAATACTCTATTCTTTATAATTACGATGAATTTCAATGAATATAATTGATCGCATCTTAAGATTCAAAGAAGTCTTAAGTGTTGTATTAATTGAAAATAAATAGAAGTACACCCTTTTGAAATTTCTTTTAAAATTTTAGTTGGTTTGCGAATTTTATTTTCTTTTTAAAACCTATTGGCTGTTAATCTTAAGTAGCTTCTACAGTTTCGATAAAATTAGAAAAGACTATGTAAAGAAAACATTGTTTTCGTTGCCGCTCCGCTCTTTAAAGGATAAAGTCCCTAGAGTTTAACTTTGCTTTTCTTCTTCTTTGATGAAGACTTCTTTTTCAATTTTAGGAAATTCCAAAAGAACGAAAATGCACTGTTTGATAGTTCGACATTTTCGCCGCAAGACTCTTGCAACGTGAAGTAATCAATTTATCTGCTTGTTTTGAGCTATTGTAATTTATATTAAGTAAGACAGAAACAATTTATATGTGTTGCTGTCGACGTGCAAACCGATTCTGGAACAAAACCATCAATGAATGCTGAAAAATAAAGGCAAGATTACAAACAGCCGACATCTTGTTCTTTTTTCTTCAAAGCAAAAAAAAAATTATCAGAAAATTGCTGTTTTTACACGTTATATCTTGCTTTAAAACGTCAAGGCAAATTCTACCGGGAAAAACCTTAAATATCCACTTTGAAAATAATGTAAAATTATAGTCTGAGACTAAACGGATCGTGTTTTAAAGGAAGATTGATTAATCTATTTTGCTTCCAATTTTATTATATATTTTTTAAAACGGATCTCAAATTTTTTAACAGCAAAAATATCAACTTTTACAGTAAATTTCATTAATGCAGAATTAATTTTTTTGTTTTACATGTTAAAACAAACTCAATTTAAATTAAAAAATAATTTTAATTGTTAATTTAATATAATTGAATAAAATTCTAATCAATAAATCAAAACTTTCTTAAAATACTTTAAATTAAATAATTCTGTTGTTTGATAGACAGGATATAATGAAAAGATGCCAAAAATTAATGCTACAGTCCAATTAGATTACGTACTTTGATAATCGAGTGCACTGGAGCATAAGATTTAAAATTGGAAATAATAATCGCAATAATTAAATTCTGTTTTATTATCAAAAGGATAAGTGAAAATTTGGATTTATAACAAAATTATACGTTAAATTTTGTAAAACGTATTAACAGCTATGAAATGAATTAATATAATGATTAAGAGAAGTAATAATCATACTGAAACGTAACTTTCTCTGTGGAGAATTTCTTCATTATTATAGCGAAATACTTTATGGTAATTTAATTTATGTTTATTTAGAATGTCAAGTTGAAGTAAATCAAGCAGTGTAACATATTCATTAATAACATTGGTTATCTTCGAGGTTAAATAACGACACGATGAAATAATTAACATCTACTGTTAATTATCGAGAGTAAGGTCGATTTTAAATATGTATTAACTATATAAAAAGAACTTTTTAATCAATATTAATTTAACCAAAATAAAATTTATGAGTGAATAAAGAAATGAAGACTAATTGAATTTATTTCATAAAATATTCCATACTTTTTCCCGTTATTAGTAAATGCTTGTTCGTTTAAGAGATTTTTATATGTAAAATATAATATCCAGTATGTTGGTTCGGTAATTCGATACAAAATTATTAAGTTTATCTACAAAAATTACATCAAATTAATTTATATATATCACTGATATAAATTAATTTGACTCACAAATATGTGTGTCAAATTAATTTATATCTGTATTATATATAGATTAATTTGATGTAATTATTTTTGCAGATAAATTTAATAATTTTATATCGAATTATTGAATAAACATAATCATAATGGATAGATATTATATTTTACCACACAAATCTCTCTGTGGTTGTCCCATGTAAAACCGAACCTCGTTAAACGAATCATTGATTATGCGAGTTTTCGTAATGCTTGTGAATAAAACTAAGTTTTCAATTAAGCCTTTTGACTAATTTTATTTTACTTCATTTCTCTTGTATTTTTCAATATGAAGATTACAATTATTTACTCAACTGTTGAGTGGGTGTGGAGCCAGTTTTACGTGGGATGCCGCATATCTACATGTGTATATAATAATAGAATAAAATATATGTAATCAGGATATATATCATAAAGTTAATCAGAATTAATTTAGGCTATCAAAACGGGAGTAATTTAATAGGGGAATGATATTTTTAACAATAAGTAAAGGACAAAGACTAATATATTAGTATGTAGAAAAGTCCAATAATTTAGAATAATTATTTACAACAGTTTAGTAATTATTTGTTATGCTATAATATATTACAGAGGAAAATAAAGTTATATTTCAAGCCCTAAGAAATCGCGATAGTTGCTTTGTAATAAAGTGATATTAGGCAATTTCTTTTCTCACTAGATTTTAATTTATTACTTACTTTTGATGTTTAAGGTTTACTATCAAAATATACTATTTCTATTCTCGATTTCAATATTTATTAAAATATTTTTTTAAATTTAAGTACATTTTAATGTAAGCATAATAAACGAAAAAAAAATTAATATATTTAAACTGGATTGATAGAATCAGGCAAAGCATCATAAGGGCAATGACTCATGGAGGAAACATGGAGGAAACTCATTTTTTATAGGAAACTGAACTTATTTAAAAGTGTTAGACACGTGAAGAAAGCCTGGAAAACTTCACGTGACCAGCCCATTGGTGAGACGTGAACCCATGACCTTCAGTAGTTTTATCTACTCGCAATATATTTAAAATTTCATAAGAAAATATCTTATGATATTAATATTAATAGTATCTTTATTTTTGGATTAAATGGAATTTACATATAAAAATGTATAGAATAATATATAAAAATATCGTTCGTTGTATTATTTTTATATGTAAATTTAAAACTAGAGTGATTATCTTAGTATTGATAACAATATCAAAAATTCTCTATTTTCTCGCTTTGTGGAAATTACTTTTATAACAAAATTTTAGAAAATATTCTTTAAAAAATTTTATTTTGTAAATAATCTTATTGAAAGGCTGCAATACTAGTGAATAGAGATGCTTTCCCTTTATATAATTATATATTGGTCATAAACATCATTAACAATAAGAAATAAAATAATAATGATATTTTAAAACATTTCTTATAAACTACTATATTTATTTATATCAATATTATTATTACAAATTTGCAAACTTAATTTTATTTGGATATAATAAAATTATAATTATCAATAATTAAATTTAAATTAGAATTAATTTAAATATCGTTAAAATTATTTTTGTTTTCTAAAATTATTATGCTTTGAAAGCTTGTTAAATGAATAATAATTATAATAAGTAATTGCTTGGAAGATTAATTTCGTAATTATATGAAATTGAGAGATTCATAAATATTTGTCCATAAATCATCCAGTTTTGTTATTAGAAGTAATCTTATTTTTGATAAATTTTCTCGTTGAATGATCTGAATTTTCTCGATGAATTTATAAGCATTTTTAGTCGATGCACTTGACAATTTAATTTCAGTATTTAGAAAATGTACATTTTTTCGAAGAATATTATTTTTTATGTAAAAAACCAACGTACATATTTACTCAGTTATAATATAGGTCATTAATTTATGTCAAAAGCTTTGATGGCTATTCATTATCGAATTTTTGCATTAATATTATAGTTATTTTATAGAATATGAAACTGTAAAAGTTATCAAACAAATAGCAATAAATTTTTTTTTAACAAATAAAAATCTTTTGTAGATAAACTTCATTCGTTTGTCTTAAAAGCACGACACCTTAAGTTCTTAGCTAGTGGTAAAATGGATTTAAGAGTTTGTTTGATGTGATAAATAAAGCAGAAAAATGTTAATCAGGTGTTTACGCTTTTGATCTAAAAGCATCGCTGCTGCTTTTTTGAAGCCATACCAAATTCATGTAAAAGGGTTTCTAATAGTCTGAAGGTCTTCTGTTTATCATTTGAAAACCACATAAAAATACAATTTCCTTTTGAAATAATTAATAAATTAAATTATATATTTACTTTTTTTAAAAAAATTAAATTATTCTAAAGCTACTACTGATAAAAATTGAATTTTAAGCAAATAGTTATGCCGATTGTAATACAATCGAAATTAGAAAATAATTAATGAAAGAAGTCATTAATAATTGAAGATTAAATACAGCTATTCTTCCAGTTGATATATATACTCTGATAGGGATATTATTGTCTTCATAAAAGTTAATTTATTTTACTTTAGTGTAGATGGATGAAATAAAAGAATCAAGTAGTAAATAGTCCAGAAAGAATGTAAGAGATGAAATAACAGGAAAAAACTTACTAATTGAAAGATTTAGGACTAGGCAAGCGTTAGAACATCAAGATCAAGCATGACATCAGGAGAAGGGAAAATGGTAAAGTTGTAAAAGAAGGAACAGAAAAAATTTAGAAAGATAGAGAACTAAAATTGGCTTTTTTATAGCTATAAAAGTAGTCTTAAGCTGTACAAGCTGGTAGAAACAGAGAAAAATATAATTATATTTCATTTATAATTATTTTAATTAAGGCTATTTTAAATAATTTTATTTTAGTAAAAAACAATTATAAATTATTTATTAAAATTTTTATTTCATCTTTGAAATAAGAAATAGCGAACAATTCGTTTAATCAAATTACTTCTCAGAGCAGAATATTGATGGAGTAATTACTTTATCTATAATTTAACAAAATTTTTTAATTTAAATTTCTTTAGTTTTGTATGTACTGTACGATTGCATGAATAAATATAATAATCGATATAAAATTAGCAAATTAAATTGAAATTCCATTTGAAACTTCTTGCTTTGTCTAATTTCTTTAAATAAGCATCAATAAAAAAGTTCTACTTATTTATTTAAAGTAAAATTTTTATATTTTGTTTGAATAATTCAAAAATTTAAATTATAATTCAAACTACTTTAATAAATTAAATATAAAACATTTCGAAGTTTAATTTATTTAGAATACAGTAGAGCGTCGAAAATTGGAGTCAATTGGGGACTGGGGTTGTTCCAATTAGTCATTTGTTCCGATTTCCGACTTTGTACGAAAAAATATATTAACCTGTCCGATGTTCAAATTTTTCTCCGTTGCGTGTCGCTTCGTGTTGAATTTTTCTCCGTTGCGTGTCGCTTCGTGTTGAATTTTCGTCGATTTTAAGCCTAACGAAAATTTTTATAATAATAATCGAGGCTATCGTATCGTTAAAAATTATTTCTGCATTTTGTACAAACAAAATAAATATATCGAATAATATAAAAAACATGAAAATTATACTTTAGAAGTAAATCTAGTATCAAAAACGTTCGATTCAGCACGACACAGTCCGACTGAAAATCGTTCCGATTTCCGGCCATTTCGATTACCGACGTTCCGATTAACGACGCTCTACTGTATTAAATCTTCATTTAAAATATTTCTTTGGAATATTACAATATAGAAGTTATATTTTCAGAAATAATACTCACGCTTTTTCCAAAATAGATTTTTGTAGACCTATAAATTCACTCTGTCGTCCGTCCGTCCGTCCGTCCGTTTGTCTGTCCTTCCTTAATTTCAAAGACGGAGTCAGATACATGAAAGTCAAAAGATCAGGTATAGAAACCTGGAGGCCCAGATTAACTATATACAAACTTCAAAAGTTACATTATTTCAATTCAAAACTTTTCCTCTGAAAGGAGTTAGAGGCCAGCACACTTCACTAATTATTTCTATTTTTAATTAAATAACTGATAGTTAATAATATATTTTAATATAATAATTATATTATTAAGATGCAAATTTAGTATTTTTATTATGAATCGATTGGATGCTGTAATGTCATTTAAAATAAATTTAACTTAATTTTAATATATTTTTGTCTTTTGTATCGATTAAAAACCGGAAAATTTTATAAATCTAAACGGTAAATCGCATCTTTGAGAAAAGAATGTATTTAGATTTAATGTCGAAACGTGAATTTGGTAATATAATATTTGTTTTAAAACATTTTTAAAGAAATTCATAACCGTAATCAATAATATATTCTTCATTTTGAATCAAATCTCTTTTACATTTTTTGTCTTTGTTTTTTGTTCAATTAATTCTAAGGTTAGTCATAAAAAATGATGTTTGTAGACATTTTTCTATATATAAAGCCTTATTTTATAATAAACATAAAATTTTTAAAGTATTTATTTCGTTATAACTCATATAATAACAATAAAAAATAATTTAATTTAGTTGTAAATTATAAGAGGATCCAAAAATTTTAAAATAGCGAATGTGCAGTGATATAAAATTCTTATTTTCTTAAAGTACATTTTAGATTAGAAATATTACAATTTTAATTTATGATACACTGATTACTGTATCTGATTTTTTACTACACTTGCCATTATTATATTATTTTGTATATTGATTTATAATTTTATTTTACAACAACGGAAATATTTGTATAATTAATGTATAACGATGAAATAATACAAATTTAATAGTAAAATAACTTATATGAAACGATAAAAATATTATCGTTATTCTTTCATATAAAGTGAAAATTTTAATTTGACGAATTACATACAAAATTTTTATTACAATTAGAATTTAATATAAAAAAATTTAACGGCAATTTACCAATTAGCAACTGGATATAATACGCATATAAAATGCGTGAAATGGAAGCGTAACGTCATATCTTCAATTTTGTAATGAATAAGCGTAAAAGTGACGTCACACTGACGTAAAACTATAGACATTTCTCAATTAAACAAATAGAATTATTATGTCTCGATTTTTTAACTTTCAATCTACTTTAATTGCTAAATTATGGAGGTGTATTATTTCAGGCCTATATCAATTTTTCTGCATTTTATATTTGTAAATACATTAGATATTGTTTTTCGATGAAAATTGATATATAATGAAAATTTTAACTGGTACTATTAAAGGATTTTAAATCCATTTTACAGATTAAAGAATATAACTTATATTTTATATGTAATATAAGATATACCTGTTTAATATTCAAGTAGTAAATAAAATATAATTTAGGAAAGTATTTCAATAGTGTATTTTATTCACTAAAGATTACTATTGGTAATTTTAAAATGTTTATTTGTTTTAATAATCTAAAAATTAAAATTATTTTTTGTTATTATAAAGTACATTACAAGTTATCTAATAAAAGTTTTAGTATATTTAACCTTTAATAAAGTTATACCCAGAAACAAATTATTTTAATTTATATGTAAGGTAGGGGAGCCCATTATAGCCCATCAAGTTTAGACTATTATTTTGTCCGATTCCAACTATTTTTCTCAAGAAATGACTCAGCTATCACCTAGACTCTACGTGATAGCTTAGTCATTTCTTGGAAAAACAATTGGAATTTGTCAAAATAATTGTCCAAACTTTGTGGGCCGTAATGAGCTCCCTTACATTTTTTTTTCCATTTTTGACTCTTTCCGGCACTAAAAAAGCCTTTTAAATATCATCATGAATTTGACCAGTCCCAAAATGGGGGTGGTTGGATGTTAAGTGACGTGGCCCAACAAATTCCGGGTCAAAAATTTCCTGGGAGTTTTTCGATTGTCCAGATTTTTTTCTGAGTCTTCCACAGAGATAAGCTTACACGTTAACCACTCACTTGTCAGTCCTCTATACTCAGTTCCGACCCGTTCTCTATATAAAAAACTATAATGACTTCAATTTAATTGCTGGTATGAAGTCATTAACTTTACTGTTTATAATAAAATTATTCAATAAAGCATTCTTTTGAAATTATGGAATAATTTATATCTATAAATTTATTTGTCTCAATATATATTATTATTATTAAATTTTTCACTTAATTTATTGATGCTAATATATTAATTAACAAGCAGCTAAATGTTATTAATTATTAAATGCGTGTAAAATGATTTGAAGAATTAGTTTATAAGTTAAATATCAATAGAGAGAAAAATTAATTATAATTATCCATCAATACTTAAAATTATTGTATTATGTTCTTAATTAGATAAAAATATAAATAATTTGATATAAATAGGTCTATATATATAAAAATATTCATATTTTCATGACGTTTAAAAACATAATGTTTAGTTTTCTTCAAAATTTTAAAATGAAATTATATTTTTTGGCATTATTTTTTATCTGTATAGTTATCGACGATGTATAATAACTTTAAAGGAAAACTTTTCTAAAAAAATACGCACTGTAAATATATATTCTGTTAAATTTTCTATTTGAAAATTTAAAAAAAATCCAAAATGTAATAGAATATATTTATAGTATTTTTAGAAAAGTTTTCTTTTAAAGTCATTACATATTGCCGATAACTATACACTTTACTCAATTGATTCTTTACAGTTTCTTCGAAGTAATCTTTACAAAATTCAATAAAAGATTTGTTTGTTATACTAAATAAGCTATTTTAATATTTATAAGTTAAAAGAAATTTTTTAAACTTTCATTTAGGCAAATAAGAATAGAAAATATAAACACTATACGATAATTAAGCACTAAAATCATAATAAAACAAATTTAATTTCTTATATTTTAAATACAATATTTAATATAATTTTCCTTAAGTATTGATATTTTTACTCAAAATAGCCTACAGTAATTTTTACGTATATGATTTTAGAACATCTAATGCAATTATAGATTATCTACAGGCTTATACCTATATCAATATATCAAATAGAATTTGTCTGTCTGTTCTCCATATTTCTAAGCCCTTTGACTATGGGTTGTTGGCCATGTTAGCCTATATTTTCTGTAGAGTTCTAGACAGTAAGTATGAAAATTTGGTGGAGATTAGGCAAACGGTTTAGACTCTTTAGAGGAAATGAAACATGGCGAAGGGTGGAGTGTCGATGTTTTATTGTAGCCTACGTTTTCCATCGGGTAATTAATTATAGATTATAAATTTATTAAAAAACCCAGTTTTTTAAGATATAATTTAAAACAATAGCCGAATTTTGTTTTTTTATAATAATTATAATAATACACAGCAAATGCAGCGTTTAGTAAAAATTTATTTAAAATGTAGATAAAAATATTTTGTTAGTTTTTTAATTTCTTATTATTGTGTATTTTTTCATTTTGAACGTTTGAATATTTAATAACAATAATTAGAATTCTTTAATCAGTTAATTATTCATAATACTTTAAAAAATATATTGAGAATAATATAATTATTGATTTTTTAAAGAGTCATTCGTAACCATGAATATTAAACGCAAATCTTTAGAGAATTGAGATATCATGCATAATAGTAGGAACTGAGTTGATTAAATATTTTTAGTTTATTTCTTCTAAGACGATATTTAATAAATTCTGGAGCTCGTTTATTTTTGATTTTCTCTATTTTAGGATGGATTACGTTAAAAAAATCCTAGGCGATTCGATCAGTAGGGACACTAACTCTGGATACAAAGGAATCACATTGTTCGATCTCTTAGAAAGAGATCAATGATCTTTCTAGAGTTTTGGATAATGCTCGGTAGGGAGTAGAGACAATATTAAGGAAACAATAGGTCCCCGATCGACTAAATTTTAAGTTTAGGATAAGAAAGACTGTTTTTTTCTCTCAAAATTTTCTGTTGAAATAAATTTAACCTATCTCACCTAACTTATCTTGGACAGACAGAGCGCAAAACATAGCTCTCCCAAAGGATGAATGAAATCTTTTGGTCTCACTTTAAAAAATAATTTTATTTTTTTATGTATCGAAACAGCGTATATTTCAAAGCATAGGTTTATTCTTGAATATATTCATATATGTTCTATGAGCGATTTGACATATTGAATATTTGTATATTATCCTTAATAATGATAACCAAAAACAATAATATTTATGTGATAATCTTAAATATTAAGAATAGCAATTTAAATATTTGATGAAAATTACCAATAAAAGAAAACGAGACTAATTCCTTCGTGGAGTAAAATTGTCCCCAATTGGACAATTTGCTATATTACACTGAAAATAATTACAGAATAAAATATAAAAACTATAAATATATAGCATAACGTTAGTGATTTCATGTTTCAAATTCTTATTAATTATTTCTTATAATAATTCTTTATTAATTAAAACTTCTGAAAGAAATAGAGGAGAGTGTATGAAATACCAATACGACCAATTTACATAACATAGTTATAAATTTGTGAATCTAAATAAAATTAATGATAAATATATACTTGAGAGTTTTATTTAAATATCTGAAGTAAAAATTTTATTTTATTTTATTTTATTTAAGTTTAATTTATCTATAAATTCGCGTTACAAAATTTTGGCGTTGAAACCTTTTTTTGGCTGGTTTACTATTTGTATACGTTCATAAAACCAATATCATAATGACAAAGTTCATTCATTTCGATTATATATTTGAGAGTTTGCATTTGTTAATTTAAATGCGTATGTACTGTACACGTATGTGCCAGTGTATATAAATATATGCGTATATATATATATGAACACATAAAACACTCATACGTTTTTCTTTGAATATTTTAATTGATCGTATTTCATATTAAAATATTATTTTAAAAAATGTAGAAAATATATTTTATTTAGCATAATATAACGTACTGTACTTTGATGAATTCTTAATATACTTACATTTTTTATTAATAATTTTATTTTGGTATTTTTCAACATATTCTATTCTAATAATAAAAATGCTTTTTAAAGTATTACTAATGTAGAATGATTTAAGATATTTACACTTTTTGAGAATTCTGTTTTGTTGGTAGGTTGTGAAAGTCATTTTTTATTTTTTCCAACAAAAGAGTATGAATTAAGTTAAGGTTAAGCGATTCTCAGAAGAGAAGAAAGACAGAGATTATTAGATTAATAGTTCGATTAATAATTCTAGAAGACAGTTAAATTTTTGAAAACATTTTTCCTAGAGATATATTTCAAACCTTCCTTTCAAAATAATTGATACATCTTAAGTTAATCGAACAAGAAAATAGAATAACCTAGTGAAAGAATTTCCGATTATCTTTAAAGAATTAAAGATGATTTCAGCATTAATGGAAAAATCGTATAGATTTTTAAATGTATCGTATATCCTGGAATGGTTTAATTTTGATCAATATTTTTCAACTTACGGTTAAATAACTCTGACCTAAAATATTTTAATCTTTCGCACAAAATTTACATTAGGATATATTTATATAGTTGTATAGACTGTAAAGACACTAATATCAAACGATTGCATAATTTTTGAATTGAATAAATAAATAAAATAATAATATATTTTTAACAGTCATTATTATGTCTGGATGTATTTTAAAAGTCATTATTGAGTTTGCAAGAGGAATCTTTAGCATTCTGTTTCTTTGTAGAGTTACCAGGGAAGTTAAATAAAATATTGCAAAGTTATATAGAAATGTAACAAATTATAAACTATAATTTAATTTATAACTGTAATTATATATTTCACGCGTCATTCTATTACCTTATGGTTGTAAAACAAAGTCAGTCAGTCATAAAAAAAAATTTAAAATTTACTGTAATTTAAATGAGTTTTACATATATCTACAGACCTAAATTAAATTATATTAACTAAATTAAACGCTTGTTTAATTTGTATAATTGAGTTTTTGTTTTTAAATAATAGAAATAATATTTGAATAATGTTTTCTGTATTTAATAATTAAATTATCATACACCTAATTTTAATGTTGTAAACTATCGCACTGTAGCAATTGTCAGTGGAAGATTAAATAATTTATAAATCTTTAATTAAAAATTCTTTGCAAATAGTATTTTCGATGACATAATATATAGAAAAACAGATAAACTTTTTTATTAGTAGTAGAAATAAAATGTATTATCTACAGAATTATAGAAGCTTATGTTAGAACTAATTAAAATTAATTTGTTAAATAAACCAAACAGAGTAATGTTAGAATTTTTCTAAAATATGAAAAATATATTTTTGAAAATAAAAACAATGGTTAATAAAATTCTAAATGCTTATTGAATAATTGAAATTAGTTTTGTTTTTATCCAGATAGAAACATCATTAATTTCTATCCTGTAGGAATGAATGGGAAAATAACAGCAATGCTTTTAGTATTATTAGTAAATGTAGTTTTAAAACTATATTGATAGAATTTAATAATATATGTTGAGATATTTTAACTGAAACATATTAAAAATATATTTTTAGAACTGTTAAAAACATTTAATACTTCGCTGATATACAAAATCAATGAATAAATAAAGATCAAACGAACTTCATTGCGAAAATATTCATATTCCGTTTTTTTTTCTTTCTAATTCTAATTTGAATATGTAATAAAAATTATTTACTTACTTATCTACTTCATGCATATGTTCTACATATAAAAATTCGCAATATTTAAAGCTATTTTTTTTATTTCTGAATAATTAAGTTAATAATATGAAAGCATGGCATATGGTCGAAATTTTATTTTAAAGTAAATTTTTAAAATTAAACTATACTGAATTCATTAACATAAAATAAGAATTTTAGTAAATTTTTAACGAATTAAATTTTAAGTCTATATATGTATAAATGAATCAAAAATAATTAAGAATTAAATTCGATGATAAAGAATGTAAAAACACGAAGAATAAACTTACAACAGTGCAAAATATTTTGTTTTTACATGGAAATACGGCGAGAGATTGAAGTCGATAACGTTGGTAACAACAAATCTTTGCGTAAAATGCAAAGTTATTCTTGGAATTTTTTATTTTTCTATGTTTTATCTTAAATCTACTTTAAAATAAACTGCTTTTAAATAAAGCTTCTAAGTTGTATCTCGTAGTATTATTAAATATATAAAGTACAGATACAAAAAAGATTTAGTTTTGAATGTTTTGAAGAAATTTTTAAATGTAAAAGAGATATTCTCTGTTAGATATTCAATGCAATATCTAAATGGACAAAAACCTCGTAATATCACACTCGACATAACAGTGGACACGAGTATGGCCTATTTTATTGTTTGCAAGTAGTCTGGCATCTATCCTATAGAACACGGCAATGTTTATTGTTCTGAGAAGATGCTATACTTAAATTCTCCATCGTATCGGGTGACGTTTTCCATATATCGCAATCGGGATATCTCTTACTGTGAAAGATATTGTCCACCCGGAATTTTCTTTTAAATTTCACATTTCGCTTGTGACTCTTACCGGAATTGACATCTTTTCTTAAACTTTTTCATAATTTATACAAGATCTGAAATGGAACTAGAACGATTAATAATATATCGCTTGTTGTGTTTAATGCCAAAATGCCTTGGCTTTAGTTATAATTTTTAAATTTATACGCTTACATTGAATGAAAATTTAAAATCCGGCAAGAATAATATATATATATAAAGGTCAAGCAATAATATATATGTGAAAGATATATTACTAAAATATTTTTACATCATATATATTATATACCATATACTGAATTGTTAGAGCAGCCTGACAGAAAAATGAAAAATAGTTAAAAAATATTCCATAAAAGCGATCATATATCAAAGTTTATAAATATGAACGGAAATGCTAGTACGTTTGAAATAAGTTTTTATAGAAATGGTATTTGATCTAAATTGACTTCTAAAGAATTCCTTTTGTATTTCTTTCAATAGGTTCCTAGGTTTTCTTATCCATTAAGCTTTTCCCAATTCAGTCACAAAATAAAAATATATTTAATACTACTTAATATTTTATTAAATTCATCACTAAATTTATTATAATAAATACTGTCTTTAACTTTTTGAAACTTATCTAGAATTCTTTCAAATATTTTGTTTCTTGCTTGAAAAATTTCTCAAAATTAATGTTGAAAAACGAGATAAGCTCTTTTTTTCCACACGATTGTCCTTTCGATAAGGAGTAAACATTTTATTTCTGTGTAGATTTTCAGATATTCTTGTGAATTTTAGTTTGTATTTCTAAAAATCTTTTGATGTAAATCCTAGAAAATAGAATAAAATTTTTATTAATAACTCAGTCTATTTGAAAAAGATGATGTTATTACTTTCCTTTCGATAGTAATATTATACCTTTGCCATCTCAAAAAACACGAAAAGAAGATAAGAATATACTTTATTATGATACGAGTTTCGTGCATGTTGAAAGTTTAAGGTATAAAATCAAAAGAAGTAATCTCGCAGTAGATGTTTTTATATCGATTCAATGTAAAATTTATTGCGATGATTTTACAGTAAACTATTCACAGAAATATTTATGAATTAACTGATACAACTCGCAAATCGAACAATACGGATTATATGAACATTGATATTACTTTTGAATTCGCTGCCCTTTCTTTCTTCTTAAAGATATCCAATTTTGTTAGGATTTATCTTAGACTTTTTAAAACTTAGTTTAAAATTTTTTTTTGTTATTTGAACACATTCTAATCCGTGTAAGTAATCAGTAAATTGTTTTTAAAATTAATTTTAAAAAAACATCAAGTTTTTATTAACAATATAATCGATAGATATCTGAGTTTTTAAGATGATGACAAGCTTTACGATCTAAATGAATTTAAAGTACAAAGTTGGACTATCATTTTGTATTTTAAAATGTTTACTGATAGGAACACGCTTTTAATTCGAATTTTACGAGTTATTGAATCTTGATGTGAATAATAAAATTTTCTTGTTATTGAAATATTGATATTTCAGTAATAAATGAAAAAACTTAAAGTAAAGAAACCATCTATAAACTGAATTATTTTGACTTTTTATGTATTATAATTATTTTTAAATCGTTTAGTTTCTTCTATACAAACACAACCCGATTAGAAAAATTAAAGATATAAAAGGTTTTAACATTTTAATGATGTTTTTATAAAATACTTTTATTATTTCCGCAACACACGTTTTCAGGAAATCTAGTTTGAACTATTCTCTCTATATACTTTTCTAAAAAAAAATAATAATAAAATACATAAATGTAGTTTCTCTTAAAAGCTATATAAAAATAGAAAGATGGTCTTTGAAGAAAAGCGATGAATAACTGTGAACAGTTTTAACTGTTTGCTCTTAAAAACTATTAAATTTACAATATACAGTAAAAAATTTAGGTTTTTAAATTTCAAGAATGAGATTATATTATCATTTTGAAATTACGAAAATAGTGTTTTTTGTAATACAAAATTCCAATTTCTAATAAATAAATATGAACAGGTATCTAAAAATAAATGCTTACTGTATTCTCATGTGTATAACCTACATAAAATTGCTAAAATAAAGCTAAAACCTTTCCTAACCTGATCCATTATAAACCCCGCATCAATAGGAGGAGCAATTGCAAATTAAAATCATCATATAACGTGCTCTATCACATAACCCTATTGTCTTTTAAACACAGATAACCTGCGGGCCATGCGCACTAAAACACAGCGATTAGTAAAATACTGTTTTTTTATTAAAATATTTATAAATATAAATAGGCCTATTTATAATGAAATTGTTCAATTTTTGGTTAATACAGTAATACTTTTGTTACTTAGATTGTAACAGAAACTGAAAATTCCTGTATTAAAATTTTTGCCAATTATAAATTAAATAATAATTACATGTAAGTAGAACGAAAAGCCAAAAGCAGTTCGACATTAAAGATTCATTGTACACGTTGCGAGGAATTACTTCAGAAGTCCAAAAACATAGCAAATCTCTAAAGGAAGGCTTAAATATTTTTAATCATACAAATTTATTAAAAATGTAAATTTACTGTTATAAACTGTATTTTTTGGCCTTATACACATTGCAAAGAATGGAGTCAGAACAATTAAAATATTTTATTTTTAACTTGGATATCGTCTGTTATGTGAACTACACTTCTTCCAACAATAATAGAACATACAGTGATTGCCTAGAAACTCTTTATTATTTTCATGTATATTTGATAAAATTTTCTAGTACGTTTGATAGCAAAATATCAACAATTATTGCATAAATTTGGAAAAAATGATTAATAAAGATTAATAAAGATTATCATCAAAAATAAGATGTCCAACATTAATAGAACATGTACTGATTGGAATTAATTACAAAGAAAGTAACGATTGGAATCAAAGAAATTTGCATAAAAGTACGATCTAGTGAAAAGAAAGGTTTAGTAAATTGCATAGCACCTTACTGTTAAAAATGGGATGTGGGAAGGACCTAACTGTAGAGAAGAGCAAAATCGATGTATTTCACCAGGAAGGGAGAAAAGTAACTTCTAATGATAAAAATTTGGGAATACCTAATTCAAAAATGAAACAGTGGGTGCAAGAGTTAAACAACACCTAGAGAACGACGTGCAATTGTTCGACGTGCACTACAAGCAAACACATCCGTTCAAAAAATCAAAATGAATTGAAGCTCAACTGCAGTAAATTAACAGTAGCAATGTTTCTCTCATCAAAATGAAGACAGACAACCAGCTCAATGAAAAACACAAACAACTTCGATTACAGTGTGCCAGAAACAACTTTGAAAGAGGGGAAGAATGGCGAAAAGTAATTTTCTCGGATGAGAAAAAATGAAATCTTGACGGAACTGATGGTTTTAAGTATTATTGGGCAGACAAAAGACTAGATCAAAAGCAACACAAATCATGAGTGTACCACCACCAGTACTTAGAGGGTAGCTGGTGGTGGTACTCTCATGATTTGAGCGGGGATTGGATGAAATGGAAGGAGAGATCTAGTATTTATTGAAGGTCGAAACAACTCTGAAATTTATCAGGAGTTTGTCTGGAGGCAGCTCCAAACTTACGGACAGAAAATTGCTGGGCAGGATTTTGAATTCGTGTAGGATAATGAAAACTACTGTGTATCGAAATCAACGTTATCCTTTTTTCAGAGCATGTACGTCCGACTTTTGGACTGGCATCCCTCGGTGTAGATTTAAACCCAATTAAAAATCTTTGAGGTGACTTGGTTTTCCAAATGTATAGCAATGGAAAGCAATACAAGACCGTCACTGAACTAAAGGCATGGGAAAATATTTCACAAGAACGATTGCAATCTTTGATTAATTTAATGTCTAATTGTATTTTTCAGCTTGCTTCCAAAAATATAATTAAAATTAGTAGCTGATTTTACTATCAAATCAAGATGTTCTATTAATGTTGAACATTCTATTATTTTTGCTTATACTTTCTAGCTCTTTTGTTTATTAATCATTTTCCTCCAAACTTGTGCAATAATTCTTGATATTTTGCTATCGAACGTACTAGAAAATTTCACCAAAGTTACAAATCAGAAAATGGCAAACGCGGTCTGTCCATTAATGCAAACTGACCAATATTAGATATGGTTTACAATTTACTAATATGCAACATTTGTATTGAAACTGTACTTCAATGATGCATCTTTGCGCCGTAATATTGTAACGAAGTTTATTTTTTCACTACCATTCTAAGTGCAAAATTTGATTACTATTTCAAGCTAGCATTAAGAGAGTCTATAGTTTTTGGAACAGAATGTACAGGTACAGTACATTAATTATTTTTACGAGTCTAATTATAATATTGACAAACTTTTGTGCAAAATATATAACTTAATAAGAAATATTCTAAATGATTTCAAATAAAAAATATACAAAATGTTTTATTAATTATATACTCCGACCAAATTCGTATTTAAATGTTAAAATATTTTTCAACATTTAAAACGCTATCTTTTTTCTTTTGAAGATTTTGTAATAAAAATAGAATTTTTAAAATTTTCTAGAAGTAAATCTATTGTTTATGAAGCAACGACAATAAATAACAAAAAGAAATTCTAAAAGCATGTGTGACCTTCATCAATCATTTATTGGTTTCGACCATACGATAGAAAGTATCTACGGTATATAAATAAACAGTTCTTTATTGCATAGAGTAAGGGACTAGATAGTTGATTCAGAGTATGGCAGTAATAAACCTTTTCTGTCAATCCGGAAACGAGGGCAAAGCACACTCCTGACATAATCACGTTAGGGGTAGGCGGCTCTATCCTTCCAACGACAGCACAGACGCCTTGTCAAGAGCCCAGATGACATTTGTCGGATCCATGACACCTCGACAGAATTTTCTTGTAAATAATATCCAATCGATTCATATTTTTATATCTACATCCTCTGTTATAGCGAAAGAATATGTTCTAAAATTTGTCATAATTTTATTCTAGTCGGATTACGTTTTTTTTCTTTTTTTTTTTAAATTAAAATTTCATTCGTTTGTTTATTCTAAGCGTTTTTAAATAAACATGAAATGATTAAATAACGTTAAATATTTGCTTATCACTTAAAAACGTTTTTTAAACGAATACGCTTTAAGTTTATCTTGTATATTTGTGGATTTATTTGACTTTAAATACTTTTATATATTTTTTGATGTTAAAGTTTTATCAATTTAAAGAATTTCTGCACACACTGGACTAGAACGAATAAAAAAAAATAAATAAATAAAAATGTCAGAGTGTTAGAACAGAAATCAAAGACAGTTTATATCCAACTCGGTTTGACAAGGAGAGGAAGCGTGGGGCGATTCTAATTTCCTGCCATTCCAAATCCGTGTTTACTGTCCCGGTGACCAGATGACGATACAAAACATTGGCGGATAGCATTTTGCCGCTACTCACCAATGTTTGCATTGGTGCTGTAGTTGAAAGGAAGAGAATTCGTCAAACTTTTTTCTTGTTTGCGTAAAAACATCTTTTTCATTTGCTAAATCAAGTTATCCCTAGATTAACTAAAAATATTTGCAAATTCTTTATGACATTCAGTTTTAATGTTTAACTAACGAAAATTAATGATTTTTTACGTAAATTTATCCTCAGGCATATTAGCTTATTCTTTTAAAATCAGTCAATTAATGAAATGAATTTTTTTTTCTGTCTCTCTCTTCTGCGTTAACCAAATATCGCACACATTTTAAGCGAATGAAATTTAAATTTTCTTCATAATCAGCTAATGCAAATCTATTATAGAATCAATCTTCAGTTTTTTTTTTAAATACGACTTTATAAATTCTTCGATAAAGATTCATTACATAAATAAGATATATTATTATTATGTTTTGATAGGCCATTTAAGTTATTTTGTCACCTGAAATATTTTTATGGGTTGATTTAAAAATAATGGTTCTAAATGATAGAGAAAACAAACAAAAGATAAAATGATGGGTGTTTTGCAACATGTGCTATGTCAACACATCACGTATGTGTCTACTTAGGACTCCAGGGACTGATGTCACCTGGGTATAATCCACTTTGAACACTACAGGTGCTCTATCCTGATAAATATAAGCTTATCGAGTAACGTAGACTGTACATCTGCAACATTTGTAAAATACGGATGCAGATTCATGTTTATCTCTCCAGTACTTTCTAACTATCTGAATTCCAAGATCATTGACGCCTATCTATCTTAAACGAATTTAAATATAATTATTTTAATAAAATTTAATTAAATATTAACTATAGCCATACAATTTATTTTTTTACAAAGTTTATTTTAAAAAATAATGCAGTAATCTAACATTCGTAGAAAATATTTACAATATTCTATTGAATTTCTATACTCTTTTTTTTCAAAGCTGATGCGATTTAATCGAGATTAAAAAGTTTTTTACACTTCTTTTAATTCAAGAAAGATCATCAAATGGATCAGTCAAGTGAGTCATAACCATCTGTTGCGTTTTTATCGTTGTAAGAGATATTTAGCTATATTTTACCAAAGAAATTAAGGAAAAAACCTACGAATATTTCACACCTGACCAGATTGCAGAAAGTAATTACGCGTTGGATCAATACAAAGTTTTAAAAACTAAAACTAACGATAGAATATTTTAAAATAGGTCCCATCCACTACTTAAGCCATTCTTTTTTAAATCGGATTAACTAATATTTCATTATTTTTAATCATTTATTAATCTTTCCGCCGATATAATTAATCTAAACTTCAAAAGTCATTTTTTTCCCTTGAATATTATCTATATACCTAACTTATATAGTCAGTCTCCTATAACTTACGTAATTAAAATATTTGAAAATAAATTTAAAGACAAATAATTAAATATAGACCTGTATTTATTTAATAAAATATAAATTTCATATATTTATTTCACATTAAGTGAAGTTATTTCTTTAATCAGATATTTTTTCGCTCGTTAAACATAAATTCTATAATAAAAATTTCCAGATAAACAAAATGGTAACAACGGGATTAATAAAAATGGAATGAGTTTTGCCTTATTTATTTATGTAATATATAAGGCAAAGCAAATTTTTCTAGTCTTTCCGGAATTTAAGAGGAAGGAAGGATTGACCAGGAGAAATGATTTTGACACCCACGACGACAATAAAAGAACAATAATTGCCACTTATACCTTTTTCTCTTTCATAATAAAAATTCATGCGCCACAAACTACAATAAAAACAGCATGCATCGTCCTTAATAATTTTAAAGTGTTTTACATTTCTTTCTCGACAACTCTGTCTTAAAGTGTAATGTAATAAGTAGCGAAACAAAAATTTAAATTAGTAAATAATATAATAAAATATTTATTTATATACATGCCTTAAGGAAAATTAATCAATTTTATGCTAATATCTGGTTAAAAACTTTAAAATTAATTATAAATATTGCATAATATAAAGTATTTTCAACTTTTTGACGCAACTAAACTATCGTATTTCGGATAAAAAATGGCAAAATGAATACAAGAATAAATATTTATAGGAAAGGATTTTATCCAATTTTAAATTAGATTTTTTTCAAACCTTCAGCATTTAAGATTTAGTATAGATTTTTGGCATAGACCTAACAACTTTAAAAATTTTCAGGAACGTTACTTGTAAAAGGAATGTCTGTGGAAGTTAGTTCAATATTTTTTTTGTATAAAAAATGAATATTTTGATGCCCTCACCAAACGTTATAAAAGATATCAAAAATATCTTTGTATTTTCTCTATTATTTATTTTTTTCGTATAAACGAGGAAATTATAAAATTTTTAAATATCAAAACTCAGCTAGATGTGATGCAGAATGTTATGTAAAATTTTACAAGAAATTCTCGAGTAATCTTTGTTTTATATATAAAATTTTTTCAACGATAATTTCTTAAAAAATTATTTAATCGTTAAGAATAGATTATATCAACGGCCAGTTTATTTAATCATGGATATGTCTAACAAGATGACATTATAGATGCATGATTAACGTCGGAAAATAGGTCGACGAAAAGAATGAGACTTGACAACTTGGCATCTTTACATCCATCTTTACTTAACTGATTATAAGTATCCGATTCTTCGAAAAACAAAAGAATAGCGTTGTACAAAGCTTCAAAAAAAAAAAAAAAAAAAAAAAAAAAAGAGCGAAAATCAATAGAAGAGCGCAATTTTCTGAACTTTTATGCTTTTCATTATAAATCATTTGGCGATTTTTATATTATATTCTGTATGGTTTAATTTTGTTTATATGAATTAAAGTTTTATAAATATTGATTATTCGTGTAAAACTTTTTGCAATTCAACGAATTCGGAAATTGCCTTCTTTAGTTTGCTTTGGAGTCTGGAAAAATAGATTATATTCAATACCGAGATATAAATATTATTGAATAAACCTTAGGGAACGAATAGATTAGTTTTTTTGTTACAAACTACACATCGGGGATGAATATTAAAATAAAAATAAATTTGTTTGAACTCCAGGGATTAAGTTTTTAGGGATAGAGTAGAGAAAATATTCGCTATTTTACTATAACTGATATCGAGTAGTTATCAAACGAAATATATATCAAATGAAAACATATTATTTAAAATTTTCAACAGTAATTACATAAGCTTTGTGCTATAAGCTACATTCTAAGAAATGTGTAATGTATATCGATTTTTTAAAGTAGTAGTAAATGATATATATTAATTAATTAATTACATAATTTATTTAAAAAATTATCATGGATATTTAGAAATGTCAATAATGCGATGGTGATAAAAATATATGTCGAAAATATTATTGATTTTTACAGTTTTAGTAGATTTTAAAAGTTTGGAATTTTTTTCTTGTTTGTCATGAATATCCAACATCCTTCAAGTAAAAATATTGATTCTGAAATGATATCAGATTCCCTTTTTTTCCAATCAGATTTGCATATATTTAAAACCGCAGTGCTGTCAGTTTGTCGATTTGATTAATTTTCCATAATAATCAGGATAATTTTAATTAGAAACTATCTGTCGGCAGACTGCTCGAAGCAATCACGAAAATTACTTTAAGTGACCTCAAATAAAGGAGCAGACATTTCTATTATAGTATAGAAATTTAAGAGATGCTAATAATCTGTAAACACGAATCATTTCTTGAAGATTACAATATCAAATAATATTAGAAACATTATTTTCTTATCAATTGTTTTAATGTACAAATCATTGGCTATAGGCCTACATTAATGAAAAGAAAAAGTAATATGTTACGGCTTTTCATTCCATTACATTTTTTTTTTTAAATGAAGATACCTTTAGATATTTATTTAGCAATTTATTAACTAAATTTATTACTAATATATCTGTGTGAAAATATATTTTTATAATCACCGAAAATGACGAAGCATTATTAATTTAATATTAGACTAGCGTTTTTGTTTGATTTTTTTACGAAATCAATTTGAAAATTTCAAATTATTTTTGATATTTTTTAAATTGATTTTATATTACGTTCATATCTAATTTCTACGTTTTACTCAAAGGAATTGGTTTTCAACTTTCTTTCTACAACGTTAATTACAAATTTTTTTTCTTTGATCTTTTTTAAGATTGAAAATTACATAATACGAATATATAAATGAAGAATAAAAATTAAGTTTAATTTTGTGCATGTTTTGTTTCTGCTATACGTCTATATATTTTAAGTATAATTTATTTATTGAAAATATTAGGAATATGGAAATTAAATGGGCGTTATTTTATTTTATTTTATTTTTTTTCAGGGCATGGTCAAGTCAAGAAACGAGATGACTTTAAGGATGGAAGCTCCATTCGATACACTATCAAATGACTGTATTTGGCCGCGTGAAGAAGGAGCTAACATGGAGTCCTATCAACCTGCCAATCTTCGTTCGACCAAAAGGCGCAGTGCTACTAAACGGCCAGCCATAACAGAAGATCCTTCTGCGGCCAGCGAATCTACGGATTCGGGTTCCATAAGTGACGAAATTACAACTCCCGCCAAACCTAAACAACAAAGAAAGACAGCCAATGGACGACGTAGAAGAACGGCGCTAAATGCTCGTGAAAAGAACCTAAGACGACTAGAAAGCAACGAGAGAGAACGCATGCGAATGCACAGCTTGAACGATGCTTTTCAGGCGTTAAGAGAAGTCATTCCTCATATTAGCATGGAGAGAAAACTATCGAAGATCGAAACACTTACGTTAGCTAAAAACTATATAATGGCACTAACTAATGTTATTTGCGACATGAGGGGGGAGAACAGGCCTTACAAATTACTAGACAGCAAAGATACTAACAATAACAACGGAAACGGGAGTGGTGATCAACAGGGAGTCATAAACGACGACAGTCCACCATCCAGCACTATGGATTCGACGATCAGCGAAATTCTGGACGGCTTCGATACGGAACAAATTAATTTGCATTTGCAAGCACTGAATTCACTCTAGCATCGACAACTTATAGCTTTATAATTAGGGTGATTTAGGAAATTGAAGTCATACATCTGTCGTCCGTGATGTTCAGCATATCATCAGTCAATCACCGTTCCTGCCAATTGCTATGTTTTAACATCAAGACATGAACAAGCGAGTGCCTGACTGCTAATCCCCATTTTTTTTCTTTTTTTTCCTTCTCGTGATTTCTGTTAATTAGCAACAACTAAACATGCTCATTGCTTAATAAGACTAACACACTATGTGAGTTGTAGACTAATGCTGCAATTTTTAGAGAATCGAACTTATTTTGCCAAAAATTACAAAGGATGTTCAATGTATTCTCATTGTTAACAAATGCAAAGTCGAATATTAGCACAATTTAATTGCGGGCAATCCATTTGATACATTCCCACTGAACCTGTGATTTCTCATATTGTATTTTATTTCATCTTAGACATAAAAAAACATATCTCTATTAAAAAAAGCACGCAGTTTAACAAAAAAAGTTCTAAATAATTTTATATATATATAAAAAAATTAATATATTAATATATACATACATACATATATATATATATATACATATTAAATATTATATAAATATATTGGTGCTAAAATATAGAGCGAAAGTTCTCGCTCCCAAAATTAAAAAGAAAAAAAAGAGGAGAATTGTTTATAACTGCCGCCTCTGCATGCATGGAAAACATATCAGCTTAATTTTTAGTTAGCAAAAAGAAGGCGAGCAGTTTTAATTTCATTCCAAACACAGTTGCTGTATCGCGAACAATCTTATATATTTGTTAGATCGTTACGAGTCTACCTGAAAAATTCGAATTTGAATTATTTTTGTGGTACTAATGTACTTTGGATATTTTGACCAAGTTACATTTGTACTTCATTAAGAATTACGAAGTGAATAAAAATCAGGAATTCGGCACGACGAGTCAGAGGAAGATAAACGTGATCTTAATTCTAATAGTGGGGATGGGAGAAAAGTCCGTTGTTGCTATTAAGATTTTAACAAATTATCAGATTATATGTCTTTGTCAAAATTAGCGTTGATATTTACTGTTGCTATGTTTTTATTGCGTATACATCGAAACTTTATAGAATGTGCTGGGTGTCGGTGCAATGATAGCATGCAGTGTTATGTGTTTGTCATAGTGAACGTATCTTGAAAGAAATATCGCATATTCAATCGTAGGCGTGAGGGATATAAATGTATGCTTTCTTAAATATAGCCTACTTGTACAGCCGAAAAACATCGAGTTTCAGATTGATTTTCGAGAGAACGATCTGTGGAAAATTTTCTATAAATAAACGTGAAATCTTTCTAAATGTACAATATTTAAAAAAAGTAGATAATATATTCTTTTACTATTTTTTCTTTTTAAATATTTTCCGGAATTTATGTGGACAATATTTCTAAACATATATATATATATATAAAAATTTTATGCAGAGGTTAATTTGCAAAAGTATTATCTAGCTCGTGTTATCCAATCCATAGATAAGGATAAAAATGATAAAAGACTTGAAAGTCCAAAGATTGTAAAAGCTTATATAGTGTTATCTATGCAAAGATTTTGTTATAGAAAATAAAGGGGAAAAAGAGCAAAGAAATTGTATAGTTTACAAAATCGTGATTTAAAACAGTGGTATTTTATTAAAGAATGTTTCCAGATTGATTTTTGTTTTCAGGGATTAATAATAAAAGTATCAGCAACATACCCTAAAGACCTCAGCGATCGAGTACAGGTGTTGCAGACAAGTACAAACTGGTGGGGTTCTTAAAGGAATGTCGTTAACAAATATCAGCTTTCCTTCGACGTCACCATATCAATGTTATATTGATGAAAATGCATGACGATTATTTTTACAAAAAAGAATGTGGCTGTTTTCCTTGAAAACACCGTTGTTAAAGTAATATATTTTTATTGTTTCTAGTGATGCAGAATTAGAAATGATGTCGAGTCCTAGACGTCTACATTGGTGATACATCAATGGAAAAATAAACTAACTGTGTGGTGTATATTGATGTGATATTCATATCTACGATAATATATATACATATATATATTAAATGTTATATCAATAAAGATCTTTCTTTATTCCGCAACTTCTGTTTTTTTATTTATTACTAAATACATAATAGAGTTGTTTCTTTGACGATTAAAAAAAATACCAAATTAACTCTAAATTTTTTTATAAACTGACTTGAATTTATCTAAATCTTTTTATAATTAATGATAAAATTGATAACGAACTTAAATATTTTTTTATTCTTCAAAATTGAAATATTAAAGTCTGGAAATAGTGTTTTGTTCATTAATCATGGAACAACTGCCAAGTATTTTTGTTAAACTAACCAAATTTAACTTGCTTTAATTTATTTTCTTTTAATCTAATTATCATCGTATAAAAATAACTTTTGATGATAATGAAAAGAGCATGTATGACATCAACCATGAAATTTCTTTTAGATTGGGAATTAAAGATTAAGATTAAAAATTAAAATAAATTGAAATATACATGAAAATTAATTTAATAAAATAAATTAACAATCTTAATCATAAAAAAATTATTTATGCATCGAGAAACAATTTGATGAGATTTTTTTAAATAAATATTTCTTACTAATAAATATGAATAAACCCATACACATATATATTTTTTCTTTTATCACGTTTGATTTTTCTGTATTAGAAATAAAATTATGAAGTTTATAATAAAACTTATGATTTCGGATAAGTAAACCAGCATTTTACATTGAACTTCTAGTTTATAACTGGATTTAAATATCAGAAATAGAATTATAAACATTTATAATATTCGAATGTATAATCCACATATCAGTAAAAATAATTCTGTACAAAATACATTTTTGTATACAGAAAAATCTAAGAATATTTTAAATCCTGTTATTCTAGATTGAATAATGAGTAAAAAGTAAGTGAGGTGAATTTAATAAAAACTGTATGATCGTTCTTTTATTATTGTTTGTATTTATCTTAATCTTTAAGTATGGATAAGTCTAAAAAATAACATTAATTTATGGAATGTAAACCTTTCTAAATCGGATCAATACATAAGTATGTATTTATCTTATCAGTAGATGACCTTAATCCGAATTTATCTGAAAATTCAGAGTTTGATGACAGAAATATCTTCAGTTGCAGGAGAAAACAAAACATAACGAATTGGAAGCCTTAGCAAAAAGACATGACAAATTTTCACTCTATTCTTTGCTTGTTTATCCACTTTATGCTGTACCCAGATGTTCAAATCTTTCGGCACACAAAACTTTTCTTTAAAGTAGGTTATTGTCACTTGTAAAGCGAACTGCCATTTTCTATAAAACGAAAACAGATAAAATTATATCAAATAATTTTTATAAATTATTTTTATGGTGTTCTGAAAGATTTATACCATAAATTGGGTTTAATTTATATCCAAGTGTTATTTTCTTTCACTTCTACGGTGTCAATAATTCACTGTTATTATTTTAAAAATCACTACACTGTTATTATTATTATTTAACAATTGATAGTAAATATTAATACATATTGTACATTAAATTAACATTATAGGGATGTAGTTATGAATTTGTAAGATACGCTATTCACTTATTTATCATCTGCTCATATTTGATTGAACACTTCAATTATACTTGATGCACCTGTCCAATTATAATCACCTGCCGAATGTTTGTGCCATGAAATTATAATTTGCTGTGTTAAGTATCGATGATAAAATTAAAAGTGAAAATATTTATTGAAAATAATAAGATTATTTCTCCAAAAATTCGATTTGTAAAATTTTAATGTTATTTTATTCTTGAAAGTTTTGGTTTTTCTTTATCTATATACTTTATTTTACCTTCTTTCAACTATTTGGCAGCTGACTGTCAATTGAATTTTTTGAATAATCTTAAAATAAAATAAAATGCAATGATATCGGCTGGAAATTTTAAAATATTATCTCTATTTTATAAATAAGAAAAAAAGTCACGTTTTTTAAAAATCTAATTAAGAATTTTCAATCTTAAAAGTAAACCTCAAGCTATTTAAGTCATTTTTTAAAATATTGTTATCATCGAAATAATTCTTTCGTTCGCCTAATGTTTTATATAAACAAATAAAAGTAATTAAAAATAAGTTAATTTAAATTTAGAAATTTCTGTCTTTTTAAGATTAAACAACATTTGTAATAAAAAAAGTTAATTAATAATTAAAAAATTCCTTTATTAACATTAACTTTTAAATTTTATAATTTTCAAGATTAATTAAAGTCAAGTAAATTAAAAATTTTAGGCAACGTATTTACTTATTGCTTAATATAATACACAAGTTTATAAACGATTAGAACATCGCAGAAATTAATAGTAAAGCATTATTATTATTATATTAAAAGTAAAATTTTATACTTAAAATTATATATTTGACGTAGTTTTACATTTAATTTAAATGCATATAATGTAAGATTAGCAAGTATTTAATAAAATAATTTAACTTTAGGCTTTTAAATTTATTATTATTATTCTACGAATAAATATAGAAATTATATTTGTATATAATTTTTATGTATTAAATAATATTACTACTTTGGCTTTTTTGGGTAAATAAAAGCCACACCTTAAAGAAACTTTAATGAAAGTAATATATATATCTCCTGTTTATAAAATATTAATCTTCACTATTCTGAATTTTAAATAAAAATTATTTTTATGAATTATATTAAACTTATATAAGTTTCCAAAAACATTTTCGCAAGAAGTTTAGTGATGTAAATTATATTTCTGATTGCTCTTATTGTAGAAAAACTTAGAAGAAATTGTTATATAACCCTTCGAGACTTAAATTAATTTTTTAAATGCTTTTATAATAAACGATGATACTTTTTCAAACTTAAAAAACAGTTTTTCATAGAAGAGAAAAGACATTGATTTTTATCACCTGTTAGCGCAAGTTATATTTTACTATTTTTTGTACCAGTTTTTGATTATAATTATTATCTGTAAGAGCAATTTTTTCATATAAGCAACAGTTATAAAAAATTTATTTCTTGTTTTATTGTATCCACCATTATATTTATAGTAGGCCACAATAAGAAATCATTATTATATTCTTCTAATGTATCCATAAAAATATAATTAAAGTATCAATAACATTAAAAAATAGATAAATATTTAAATTTAGATAAATTTTTCTAATTAATGTAAAAGTATATAGTTTAAATCAGATTACAAGCTATATTTTTAAAAGAGAAAACTAAATTTTAGCGTGAGGATGTTTGCTTTCAAGGTCTAGAAATATTTATAGAACTATCTTATAGCCTTAATATTTATAGAGACGAATTGTATAGCGTATAGTATGATCGAAAATGTTTGGGTGAAAGTTTTCTTATCTGTAACTTTCACAGCAAATCAAACATAGAGACAATCTTCTATTTGAAGAGTATTGTTTAACGACTTGGTTGGAAATAACGAGTTCAATCCTGAGCAATCGTGTGGTGACGACTGGATTGGATTTCAAGAGAAAATTGTCTCATTATCTCGAGTAATCGAACAGCATTACAAATGAAAGAATCCTCTTGTAAAATTAAAGCCGCTTCGGCTTCTAGATTGACTATGATACTCGATAGCGAAGATAATAAGAAAGTTGAACTTTCTTTAAAGAAATCATACATATTCGCTCCACAGTATTTCTAATTTGAATGCTTCTAAATGAATAAAATATTATATAAAAACAGTCTATAAATTATTTAAATTGTCTAAATATATATGCATATTACGTATTGTTTTGTGTAACGATATACGCAAAGTTAGCGATACTGTAACAGAAAAAATGATGAAATTTAACTTAATTTTCATAATTTAAAATAATATGTAAAGTAAAAATACTTTGCATGTTTAATTAATTTTTAATTTCTTAATTTAAAATTTATATAGTTTAAATATGGCTTGCCCAAAGTGAATTAAAAAAAAAATAAAGATGAATATAAGTTATATATATATGGGTTTTGAAGGAAATAAATCAATTAAGTAATGGTATATAAATGGATCGAAGAAGCTGACAAAGAAAAAGGAGTAAGACATCAATCTAATCCTATTTTTTTTTGTAAAATAAACAAAAACGAAGGCAATTTTTCAGAATTTCTGCGATAAATAAATCTAAAAAAATATTTTATGTTTAACTATTTAAATATTAACACACAATAAAAACAATTCTTATCTGTAGTATATAAGGCGTAAATATATATAGTTTATTCACATTATTCATATTATATACACACAATGTGAATTTGTATAATATAAATATGAACTTTAATGATTCATTATTAAAAATTTTACATGTTTTGAATTTTAAAATCAATATATTATATAAAATTAATACCTATTTTTACATGTTGACTATTCTTCATAAAAGTTTTATTGAAAAATTTAATGTATTAAAATAATGATGATTTTCGAATTACATGTTTCAAGAAACATTTTCTTTTAATTGAATTTATTGACATATTGAGGATGAATTGTTTACTAAAGTAACTGAATTGCTTATTATGTTTCTTCGTTTCCAAGGGAATTTTTATACAAATAACTAAAATTCATTAAACTATTGTAATTGTGTTTATCAATTTCATCAAATTATTTAAAATGAGAATGAAAGAAAAGCTGTTGGAATCGATGTGAAGTTCGAAATTTTCAATTTTTCTAATCTCGTAAAAGATACAAAGGCAGTAGAATGATTGTTTTCCTCAATATCAAATGGATCGTTTATCATGGAATTTGAAATTTCGTACGGAGAGGCAATTCTTTCATCACCCTAGCAAATTCTTTACTTTTTGCCAGTAAAGTAAGCGCCATGGGGATTTTAAGATTGAACCATAAAACATCCTTTTCAGGTCGATGCCGAGGGCCACTTTTCAATTCGAGTATCGAATATATTTCTGGTTATACTCGCTAACGCAATTGCCTCAAAATTCAAGAGGAACTAACGAATCTGTTTACTCTGTTTTTTGTATTTTTTTAAATGACATTACTTTAAATAAACACCTATAGGGTAAACTACTCAATTTTAATCGAATAAGATAATTAAATAGAAAAGCAAGAGAAAAAAATATAAATCTTTGTACAGACAAACCTGAATAAAAGAATAAACAATATTAATAAAAACTACTCAGTAAAAGAAATTGCATTAAAGAAATATTTGTCTAAAAATATAATATCTAACATGAAAGTAATAACTCTTAAAAGCAAATATAATTCTCCTTAAAAGCAAAATAAACTATTTTTCTTTTTATAAAAAAAGAATTACGCTGAATGAAATATAGGTTATATTAAATCTTTCAATAGTTGTATCACAATAACACTGTTTTCCTCAAAAATTATTATTGCTTTAAACGAAATTATATTTATTTATTTTTATTATTATTTATTTTAAAAAAATATAATATGATATAATTCAAGTCGAATTTTTGTTTATTTGCAATAAAAAGTAATCAGTTTTATAGGATTATTCTAAAAATTAGGCAATAATTTAAAAAAATTAATAAACAATATTTATAACAAAATATTATTAATAATGTAATATAAAATTATTAATTATTATATTTATTACATAATACTTAATAATAAAACGATACATAAATATTTTTAATTGCTTGAAAACTGTTTTAAAACAAATTAAATTTATAAATATTAAAAACGTATAAATTAAAATATAATTCATTTACATATTTTAAAAGAATTTTAATTTTGAAATTGTTTCATACAACAAAAATTTAATTCTAACACTATCTAAAGCAACTTAATAATCTTTATAGCATAATTTTTAAATATTTTTAAAAATATATAAAATTATTAAACTGTATTCGGAAATGATCGTGATTAAACATAAAGTTTACAGCAATTCTTCTCAAACTTCGTTGTTTATCCTTTTTTGGTGTAGTGAAAGACCTCTCATATTATTTATTATTCTCATATCTTTATATATAACCAGCTTAAGTAAAATTCCGATTAATACTAATTATTAATATTATATGATAATATTTATATATCTATGACATAATGACAATCGTAGATTTATACTACAAAAGCTTTTCTGAGGCTATTGCATTAATCGTAAATTTGTGTAAATCGAATGCCATCTATATATATAATATAAGCAATTTACTCATAAGGTCACATGTAATTAATGTAGACACTTATGTTAGTATAAAACAAGGTATTTAAGTAAGAAACACAGCATGTATAAACGCATAAGACTATATGTTGTCTCATCATCTTAGAAATAAATTTGTACATAAATTTTTTATAGATAACGTTAAAAAAATAAACATACACATATAATCACACAGTAAAATACTATTAAAGAAAAGATAAAATATTAAAAAAAACGAAATTATTTCTTTAATTTTAATTCTTGGACAAAGGAACACTTATATCTCACCTCCGCTGCCCTCTGAATATGCTTCTGATTAAAAACTCTAAATTTATTTAATATATATTGGAAAAAATATATGTCAATTTTGTTTAATATGAAGAATGTATATGATTTTATTTATATTTAAATATATATATGTATATACACTGTACTTACACACACATAAATTTTAAAAGACTTAATCATGATCTGAAAATTTATTGTAATATGTATACTAAAAACAAAAATTGATCATTTCTTTAAGTAACAAGCTATGAAGAATTTCCAAAAATAATAACTTTTTATGTATTCTTTCGTCAAAAGACTCACAGCAGCCTCAGAAACAGCATTTTTCTGATGAGGGCAACATAAGTCTATCTGATGAGAGCTTATGTGCGGATGTAGTAAAGCTTAAATAAATGCTTTACATGCTGTTGTGAGTCTTTTGATGAGATGAAAGCATAAGAAACCATTATTTTTGGATACACCTTCAAATCTTGTTAATTGTAAAAATCCATTTCGGAGAATCATTTTATTAAATATAAAATAACACGTTGAAAATATAAAAATACTCCAATAAAATTTTTGTTCAAAAAAACAATTTTATTGTATTCAAATAGGTTTAAGTATAGATAAAAATTAGATAAATTATTTAATTTCAAGAAAAATTTTTGGCAGGCATACACAAGAAATATGATGCGAGTTTATCTCCCATCTTTTAATATTTTAAACGCTAAATGATTAAATAAAAATAGTTTTTTTATATTATTTATTTAATTTAACGAATTATTTCAATCTCTTGAATTACTCTAGCCTCTTAGTTTAAATAGGTTTTAAAAAATTCATTTTTTATAACAGCTAAAAGAAATTATCGGAAAAATTATTAATTAAAACTAAAAAGAAGTATAACCATTATTTAACTGTAGTTTTTAGGCTTGGACAATTACTTGTTTGTTATGATTAATTTTAACAGAAAAAAAAACATAAATAACTTAATGAATGGATACTAATGGTTTGTTGTATGTAATTTTACAATCAGAATGAAACAGTAACATAGTATTTCTTCAGCTTTTACGATATTTTTAAATAAAATTGTTATTGTTCTTAAAACATATTTATACGAGTAAATATTAGTTTTAAAATATAGAATTTATGTAGAGAAAATGATATAGTATTGGTCCTACTAACCGGAGTAGTAGTTTTCAACCAGTGTGCCGCAAAACTTTTTACAGGGTGCCACAAAATTTCCAAAAAATAATTTAAAATTTCTAATTGTTTCTCTACTTTTCAGTATTATTAGTATATATTTTAAGTAAAAAATGCATATCTTTAACGGCATCTTTTGCATCTACTGTACAGTAGTACTCAAGATGGAAAAGCATCTTTGATATGACATTGGTTTGTTGACTTGACACCAACAAGTTGATTACCACTAGCAAAACACAGATTGAGAACTACTAAACTAGAACGTATTTTTATATAGTAGAGTCCCGAAAACTCGACTTTCGATAAAGCGACATTCCGTAAAACTCGTCTGTCGTTCAAGAAAACGTGTAATCTGATTTCTACCTCAATAACTTAACACTAGGATCAAATAAGATATCGTTATTCGCTGGCGACACTCGATAATAGCATCAATTACACGTGTTAACAAAGACTACATCCCTTTTACCAAGATTCCAATGTCTGACTCGAAATTAACCACTGAATACCCAGTATATTTTTTAAAATTAAAATTTAACTACAAATTTAACAACGTACCAATAGTGACTATTTCTAGTCACTATTGATACGTAGTGGTCCCTAGTCGCTACTTGAAACTGTACATATATGAATTTGCACTTATACCTTTACTAAAATTCCTTTATTTAGACATTGCCTTGTGGTAAAACTCGCCGTTTTCGTAAACTCGTCACCATCGCTATCAATAATATTTAGTATTTGAATTATTTTCCACTATATATTTTAAGTTTGAATTTATATTCAAAAATGACAGAAAAATCAGTTTTATTCAAAAAAAAAAAATAGTAGTCACATTTATCAATTCAAACATAAAACAATTTAAATCAAGAAAATAAATATCATTCCACGATTCCAAAAAAAGTTTATAATAGAAAATAACAGAAACAAACTAATTAAAGATAGTAGACAAACAATGAGACAATTATTTATTTCTATTGACAATATAATTATTATACGTTTACCAATCAAAAAAAGAGAACGATTAGTGTTACAAAAGCAACTTTAGGATTAAATTTTAAAAATTTCTTGTAACAGAAAACATTTATTATTGTTATTGTGTTAATTGTCGAGAAAATTGAAATTACTCCCAGAAGATGAGAGCCTTGAGGTAATTTCAAAAAAAACCCTGATTTCAATTGTTCTAAAGACTTTATTCGATGCATTAAATACAAAAAACGTTATTTTGAAATTTGTTTAGATAAAACTTATTTCGCTTTTAATTACATCAAGAACGTGACTAAACATACAAAAATAAAAGTGTCGATATTGAAACAACGTTTCGTTGATTTGATGATCTATGTTGTCGATCGTACTTTATATTATCAAGTGAAAAATAATGCAAGGCTCTTAAATTATCTGTTAAATAAGAAACTAAAATCTTCTATACAAATGGATTTAATTGAGTTGCAATTTGAAAAATTGTAGAACTATAAATTCCTACTGTCGTCCGTCTGTCTTTCCTTAATCTCGAGAATTGAGTTAGATAGGTGGAAGAGGATACCAGATATGGAAACCTTAGGGGCTGGAGGCCCGATTAACTATATGTGAACTATCGATACAAACTGAAAGTCATGTTATTATAATTCAAAAATTTCCCCCGAAAGGTGTTAGATCGGCACGACTCTATTGCTAACAGGAGAAGTATGATGTACAGGGGAAGACACTACTAATTTGAGGTGAAGAGCATATATTTTAAATTAAATAAATGTTAAAAATATGATAAAAAATTGCAGCCTGCAACTCGTTTTTAGTACTGTTTTCTTTCGTTACAAAAATATTATATTATAATTACAGTACAGTACTTTTCATATTTTTAACTAAAAATAAAATTTGGCTGTATCTTAGCTTCCCGTATAAAATTAATGAATTTCATATTCCATTTATATATTAATTTGTGTTTTTACACTCGGTTTTCTAAATTGCTTATAAATAATATCCTACCATCAATGTAAAAACTTAATAAATATTCATTATTAAAGAAAACGGTGATTAATAGTATCCTAAAATTATTTATACATTCACTGATTTAAAAGTTTTTAAAAATAATTATTAATTTGTTGAAAAATTTTTTTAATCCTGAATAATCTAAATTTATCTGTAATTTTTTAAAATAATAATATTGAATTATTAAAAACGTTTATTTATAATGCATATTTTTTGTTTTAAAATTTATTGGATTGGTTTATTAAATTAATCTAATTTTAAAATACATGTAGTTTTAATATGTTTTATAGTATTGTAGAGTTATATATTATAATGTTTCTTACTTTCACAGAAAATTATCTAATATTAAGAATTTCGTATAACGAAAATTTGAACGATCTAGCATTTTTATCTTAAATAAGTATCATGTAAATAAGTCATAAAAATTTTCTATAATTTAAGGCCTACTTTAGGCCTAAATCCACTTACATTTCTAGATATTGTCGAAGTTTATATTCGAACATGAACGTTTTAAAAATCCAAGTTATAAAGTTCTAAACACTGGAATCTTTCTTTACAATAGATCGAATTGCGATTGATTCTTTCTATAAAATGATATCTAGAAAATCTCATTATCTTAGATTCCTAGAGGATAAATCAGAGGATCAGATAAACGAAACTGGCTGATAGCTTTATATATTTATGAAATGATTACTTTAAGTGTGCTTTCATATATTTGGTTATGCTCATTCATAATATGTTAAAGACCATTTTGCAGAAAAATTCCGAAATGATTATTTCAGTGTCTTTTTCGGATATATTTCGTTTATTCGTTAATTTATCTAATGAAATAACGCAACACAGAGTGAAGGTGCTCCTTATTTAGTCCCGAATATGTAGTTTCTGTTCTCACTACCTGACCGTTTCTACTGTGGGCCAGTCCGAACTTATGATGGTTACGGAAAGAATGTTCTCTTAAGACAGGAGAAAATTAAGCTTATTTCGATTTAGTTTGTCGATAGTCAAAATTTGATGGTTAGTAAAATTATTTTATTATAACCTAATGAATATTACACAAATTTAACTTTTACAAGAGTGGATCAGAAAGCAATATATTTATTTTAAGCAATAGAAATACGTTTTTAATATATGCTTCCTATTTTCAACACGCTACCTCAGTCTACAAGCTTTTACATGTTAAAAAAGTATTTGATTGAACAATAAAATACACATATATGCATACACCTTTCACTTCTTGGTCGCTAGGAAAATAACGACTTTTCAAAGCGCTTTACAACAGTGGCGGATCCAGAAGAACTGAAAAGAGGTCTACCCTTCGAGTTCTTACTCAAAAATTAAAAATATTTGAATAATTATAAGTATCCTGTGAAAGACAACTGTATTGAAGATGGTCTGATTAACCATATATACCATCACAATGATGTTAAAAATAAAGTTTTGAAGTTCGAAAAATAAATTTTAATTTTTTGCTTGTATCAATGGCTTAAGCTACAGTAGCACCCGTAGATCCTTATCTGTCTTTCAGTGTATTTGATCGAAAAACTAAATGACGGATATAGAAAATCAGAGTTTCAGTATTTGATAGGTTTGAGTACTGCGATATACAAACTAGGATCATCAATGCAACAATACAATAATTTTTGCCAACTACTTCATCAATATTTCCTTGTAGATTATTCATAGCACAGACTTGTTTGATATTTTCTTTTATACTAGACTTGGAAGATCCTTCTTTATAAGTGATTATTATGTAATCGTTTTTAAACATAATAACGAATTTTTATACATTTTACTATAGCAAAATATTCTCTCCACATCATGTTACAATTTTACAATTGATTTTTGCCTTTGTCAGTTCTTCAATTTTTAAGATTTGTATCATTACGTGCTGGTCGTGCTTTTATTGTGCGTGTAAATGGAAAGCGGACAACCTTCTTAATTGTTTTGCATGCACACTGACTAATCAAGATCGAAATTGCATGACATACATGCAGATATCCCAAACTACTATTTTGCAAGAACGATTTTGTCAACGCGATGACTTTTTATGAAAACATTGGAAATGCTTTCTGATGCACTTAATGTAATATTTGCACATTTTATTAAAAATCCTTCAAAAGATTATTCACAAATGCTAAATTCTAACACTTTTTTGATGCTGATCAAAATTTTAAGATGGGGTTTCTATAAGTCCGAACAATTCTTAGCTGAATGATGTAGACAAAACATAACTTACGAACAATTACTTATTATGACATTGCCACAAAGCCTGGATTGCAATTTTTAATCACATTGTAATTAAAAATATTTTTTCGCATCTGGTCTCGATTTCCATGTATGTACCTCGAGAAAGTTTTGAATTGAAATCACGTGACTTCCGATCCGGACCGGATGTTCCTATATAGTTAATTTGCTCCTAAGCTTTTCATATCTGGTCTCGATATTCATATATTTAATTCCGTTCTCGAGATTAAGGAAGGAAGGACGGACGACAGTGAAAATGTATAATTCTACAATTTGAAAATCATAGCCCAATTACTATAATCGAAGAATCGTCCGTCATTATAGACCGGAAACGAGTCAAACTTTTGATAGTGACCCTGTTCGTTTCGTCCGGAAATGTACTGCACACTTTAATGTCAATTTGACGTCATCTCTTCAGTTTTACAATGAACAAGTTTATGACGTAAAATTGACATAAAAGTAGGCATACACTTTCCAGAAGAAACGGATAAGTATAATACTCACAGTTCGATTTTAATTCTTGATAGAGAAAGGCCAAATTCTCTGCTTTTCTTCTTTTTATATCTGAAACAGAAGATTGAATCTACAAAAATATAATGAAGATCTGTTATTCTAATATCGTTACCAATTATAATAAACAAGATAAAATAAAACTATCTCATTGAAATCGTCTAATCATAAAAAATGTAATTTATTCTAATATAATAGTTGTAATCATTATAGAAAAATTAAACGTAAACGGACATTCTTTTACAGCATTTATAAAATGTTTTAAAAACAGAAGTAAAGGAAAATATATAAAAGTCTGTAATTTACAATGAATCTATACTGTAATTATATCGTGAGTCAACGTTTTTGTTATTACAATAATTATAGCTTAAGATCAATATGTTATTTAATGTAGCATTCCCCCCTTAATTTAAATACTTAATACTGGAAAAAATTAAAGTTTAAAGATTAATATCAATACAAGTTTGAACGATGTCAAATTTCATAAATTATTATTCTAATATACCTATATTCAACATAGTTCTTCATATTACAAATACAGCTGTAATGGCAGTCATTTTTTTCAGGAACTTCTAATTTTTTAAACAAAATTGTATACAAAACGAGCAATTATATATTGTGACATCGTCACAATGCTGGGCTGCAATTTTTAATCATATTTTAAAATTTATTTAACTTAAAATATATGCTTTCCACCTCAAATTAGTAGTGTCTTGCCCCTGTACATCATACTTCTCCTGTTAGCAATAGAGTTGTGCCAGTCATCTATCTAACTCTTTTCGGAGGAAAATTTTGAATTGTAATAACATGATCCGGTTATCGAAGGTTTGCATATAGTTAATCAGGCCTCCAGCCTCTACGATTTCCATATCTTGTCTTGAATTTCATTTATATAACACCGTTATCGAGATTAATGAAAGACGGACGGACGGACGGACAAACGACAGTGGAAATTTATAGATCTACAATTTTTTGAAATTGTAGCCCAATAATTTCCAAACAGCTACCACTCTTTATGTGCCGTTGTTTGTATATGTAAATGTGTTATTATTGTGTGTGTTAAAAATATTTATACAAAGTGATAAGTCTCTACAAAATTCATATTAAATATTAAAAGGCAATGAATTAAAATTTTATCGAAAGATTACATTGCTTTTATCATTATAAGTATTGCCATTTCATACATTAGTATATTTGAAAAATTTAATGTACAGTACTTAGATATTTTAATGCACAACATTTCTTGTATTCAGTTCATCTTCAAATTTATTTTTTAAAATATCATATTACAAAATAAATTTTACAATATTCCGGAACAATTTTCGTTTTATATGACAGAACAATTTATAAATAAGAAATAAATAAGATTTGTACTTAAGAAAAACCAAACTAATTCAAATTACGCATTCAAAATAAACTATAAAATCAAATTTCAAAATCTTTAATGAGAAACAAGATACTTTAATTTTTGTGGATTTTATATACGCGACTTTACGAATTTATTATATTTTTAAATTGCTATACTTTGTTCTACCTTAAAATTTAAGATTTAATATCATCTATAGTTTTCGCACCTATACTTTAATAATCTTTCCAAATATAACTGTATGCAATTTTTTCTTTTACCAGTTTACAATGGCAATATTCAATATTCTAGAGCCAATAAGTTATTCAATGACTTTCTTTGATCTATTTGTTATGTATATTGTTCTCAATGTACTGATATTCTAAGGATTCTGTATTAGATAGAATATAATATGTCTCGGTATAAATGTCTTTCATTCAGAATTTATTTGCTTCTTATAAACGTAATGCAGTTTGGAGTTTTTCTCATGTATTTATACTTTTATATTGATGGTATTTTATATGTTGCTTCAAGAATAATTTTTTTCTAACTTAAAATTATTGCTATTATTTTTTTTGTAATAAAAATAATAAATTTTTTTGAAGAAGATGTAAATTAAAATAAAATATTAAGCATAAAAGTCAGATTTGTTTAATGTTTATTACGAATATAGTAAGTAAGAATAAATTCTTATCTTATAATAATAATAATCAATAAATTCAATAATATTTCAATAATATATATTTTTATATATTAAAAAATTATTTTATTTTAATAAAATTATTTACTTAACACATAGTTGTAAATCGACTTACATGTATTTATAAAATATATAAAAACTTTTATAATTAATAAAAATACGCATACATATAATTAAAAGTAATTTAAAAATTAACAAAATATTTACCTTTATTTATTTAACTTAAAATATATGCTCTCCATTTCAAATTAGTAGTGTCTTGCCTCCCTGTACATCATACTTTTCCTGTTAACAACAGAGTTGTGCCGGAAAAACAGAATAAAATTCTGAGTAAATTTTATTGTCTAATTACTCTAATTAAGTAAAATTCGCGTTTTTTCCTAAAATATAAATGTTTAGATCGTAAATATTTCTAATTATTGTGTATCCTAGATAATTATCCAATATAATCAAAGCTATGAACAACGGCCACTGACCAGAACATAAAAAAATGGCCGCTATTGGAGATTCGACTGTATTTGCTTCCTATAACTGTCAGAATAAAAAATAACAATCAGTAAATCGTATTAATTCAATTTATTTTATATCAAACCTTATTATTATTAAATACTTATATAAAATATATATTGAAGAGTATTAAAGCCAATTATCGGAAATGAAAAATTAATTTGCGAAATAAATTAACAACATATCTTAAAAATATCACTAATTCCAATTAGCGGAAAATTAATAGTGAAAAATAAGTAATTAGTGAAAATAAATAATTCTAAATATAGCACGAAATTAAGCATACGTTTACCTGCTTATAAAGGAACTATATTTATCTTTTCTAAAGACGAAAGAGAAATATAAAATATTTACTAAAAATATAAATATATCTCATTACTCCTGTTTAATTAAATTGTTAAATCATCCCTTTATTTTGCTTCCATTTAAAAACGGAATAAAAATCGATATTAAACTAATAATGTTTAATTGCAAAGACAAAAAATGACGTAAAAAGATTAATTGCTTTTTTGTAAGTAACAAAAACAGGAACAAAAATGTTAACAATTTCAGTTAAAGGATGTTTGTAAACATTAAGTTCGATCAATTAATTGAAGTTTGTTTACACTAAATAAAATATATATTTTCTGATAATAAATCAAATAAACTAATGGAAGTTTAATATTATATGAAGTAATGAAGTGGGAATTAAATCCGTAAAGGAAATTTATGGTAATTTAAATTGTGTCTTGAGGAAAAATAGTTTAAATAATTAATCAGTAAATAATTAATTAGGTAAAATCAAGGAAATCATTAAAAATGCTTTTACTGTTTAACCTTATTAATTATGCCTTTTATTCTGCTTATTAAACTTATATCTCTTATTAAACTGATATTTTATTTGTTATGTATTTTTATTCATATTATTTGGTTTTAGGGTAAAATAACGAATTCGCATAAATCTTAATGTTATTGTAAACATTGAAAACACAGTTTTGTTTAGTAGTGAAGATTGTAGTAGTGACTCTTTATTGCTGTTCCCAAATTTTTTGTAAAAATAATAATTACTTGGATTTCAGAAATTATTTTAATTAGTTTTCAGACAATAAATGGTATCCAACAGTTCTTTTATATATTTCATTCGCAATGAAAATTTATAGTCTCTTATTATTTTCAATTTTAATCTTGGTAAACTGATATTCTTTAAATGAGAAGTGTACGGTAAATTTTCATTAGACATACATCTATTATCAGGTAAATTATTTTAATTCATTGATAAGTTGTAAATGATGAATTAAATAAAAATAATATTTTTTGAATGTGTAATATCAAATTAAGTATTGAAAAGCTTTATTTAAATTTTTTTTTCTAATTTATCAATAATTATTTCCATTTTAAAGAATTCTCTATATTCCATTTATAATTTAAAACAGTAAACTAATTATTTCTGTCGGAATTTTAGAGAGAAAAATACTGCAAATGACAAGATCAACTAAGTAAATATGAGATGATCATCAATTACCTACCAAAAACTTTACATGATGCAAAAGGTGATCAATCATGTCACTTACAGCGCATGATAGTTTCAATCCGGTCAATGAATGGTCCACACAACATGTATGGATATATATTTTCTATAAAAACCTTTTCGAATTTTCTCTAAATTTATATAAATTACTTTAGATTTTTTTAAACTGAAAAAGGAAAATATTTTAAATGTTAAATATCTTTCTAATATAAACTTTTTAAGAAGAAAAGAGAAAATCAAATTATTTATGAAATAATTCAGCATAGGTTAATAATTTAGCAAGTTTTTTAATTTTTAATTTACTTTACGTAAACAGTTAAAATACAATAAACATTTTACGCAATAACATTGAGTAATTAACACAGACTATTCATCATTTTATAATATAAAAGCATCCTTTGGTTAAAATGAAGATAATTTTCCTTAAAATTTAATTTAGCATTTCGTAATCAAGATTTTGAAAGTGAAAACACAAAGAGATTCAATTTGATTAAGTTAATAAAGTTATTAATTTGAATAAATCCAGTTGCTTTAATAAAGCACGGTTGTATTTAAAGACGAAAATGACCTTTGGTTTCTTAACACCCACATTCCCCACAGGCTATCAATAATAGTCGATCAATGTAGTCTGTACGCTTTCATCGCTGAGGCAGCATCCACACGTCCTTATCTCCTTAAAGCTGACGAAGAGAGATAAAGACGATCGTCCCTTAATTCTCTACTATACCAATAATGGGCTACAATGACGAGTCGAGATCCTTTCGGTTCTAAAAATAATAATTTTAAACATTGTATCTTTTCACTAAACAAAATTATGTATTTTGAAATAAATTTTATCGTGTAAAATCAAGCATTTCAATAGTTCATAAAGGTAGACAGCTGTTATTTTCACTATTGTTCTCTTGTATCAAAGAGGTGTATTATTTCAGAACCTTCAAATACTTTCTTATCTCGTATTACACCTGAGAATCCATTAATGTAACTGTAATTAATCTTGATGGGTGTTTAGTTTCATTTGTTCGTATTAAAATGTGTTTACTTAGAGCGCATCACTTAAAACTGTACTTTAACTGACAATAAAATTACCGATTGAATACTAGCTAATCTTCCAATCGATAAAAAGATTCTTATGAAAAGCGGCTTTAAGTTTACACTTTGAGGATTAATAATTATTATGACATACTTTTTAAAATAAAATCTATAAAAATTTAACTGTTGTTTATGAACTAATTTATAAAATATGAAGAATATCTAAAAATAACGATTTCTTATGTGTTCATCTCACTAAAAGACTCAGCAGCATCAGAAGTATTTACCTGATGAGGACACATAAGCTGTCATCAGATGGACTTATGTGCCAGAGCAAATATGAAGTTTGAATAAATGCTTCTGATGCTTTTAATGAGATAAAAATATGAGAAAAAATTACTTTTAAACATTCTTCACAACTTGTTAATTGTAAAAATTCATTATACATTTCGAGGAATTTTATAAAAGTAAACATCCTATTAATGTATTTATTACTGTTAAATAAATGAATAAATGTATTTTTAAAATATTTATTAATTTATTTCTGTTCTTATTCTTAAAAAATACTTATCTAATAATAAGAAAATATAATTATAATAGTAAAATTAGATAATTATACAATCCATTAATGAATACACGTAATAAATAATTAAAGTTCCAGCCATAGTAAAATTAAAATTTCTTTCTCTTCTATGGTTATAAATTCAAATTAATTGAATTTAAGAGCTTAATTTGAATTAATTTTTGTAGACTTTTAAATAGGTAAAAAGGAATGAAATTAGCTTTGTTAATTGAATTCAATGAAAGAATGGTTAAGTACTAGAAATGAATATATTCTTGAATTTATGGATATAAAAAAAATATTTAAATTTTAAAACGAGTTATTCAACAGTTCAAATTCAAAAGTAAATGTTAATTTTTATGATAACAACATAAAAATTTTGATTAATGAATAGATTAAATCTTTAATAATGTTACTGTCATTAAAATTTATGGTTAAGTAACAAGAATTCCAGACTTGGTAATAAGAATTAATTATTTAGTCTCTTTCAATATATTTAAGTGTAACAAGAGTAATTTTAATATTTAAAGAATGAAATGATATCTAATTACACTATATTTAATAATTACAGTATATATGAAAATTTGTCCGAGTTTGCGATATCAAATGTAAAGCTTACTGATAAATTTATCATCAAATATGAATTTTAAACTATTTAAAATGACGTTGACTCTATCAATACTTCCAGATTTCTTGTCATATTTTAATAAAATCGTTATTAATATAAGTAAGAATTTTAATAAATTTTAAAATTGAGTTAGAAAGTTGTAACCATTGATCAATTATATAGATTTTTAAAGATAAATCGATAATAGAAAGTTGAAATTATGGTTGGAAATAAGAAAGTTTCTATTATAAATCAATAAATAATAACCGAACGAAAGAAATACGAAAAGTTTAAAAAATTTCATTTATTCAGGTGATCTATTATAAATCCTTAAAGTATTTGAAGTGAGCGGATGAGATTTCTAACGTCTATCATTTTTTAAAATTATAGAAAAAATAAAATAAAATAAAGTTGGAAACTTGTTCAAGAATTATTTTTATACTCGAAGAATGTTTACTTATATTTATAGATGCATTAAATAATTTTCTAAAATCAAATATTTATTACAACTATTAACAGTTTTCATGCTATAACATTCATCTTTTAAAAGCTAGTCTTTAAGGAAAGTCTTGACTATTTTTATATTTAAAATTCGTTATTTCTTCGTAACAGTTTTGTAAATATAGTTTGATAAGTTTCTATTTGAAAAAGTTTAAATATTCCTATAAAAACTTTCGGGTGTCTTTCAATAGATAGCAATCGATGCGTCAAGATGAACATAAGAAAATCGTTTCATCTGAACAGCGGCAGATGAAAGAGAAGGAAATCTTTCAAAGAAACATCACATAACACTATCTTCCAACTGTTGATGTCGGCAACAAAGGCTCATCTCTCTTCTCTTATCTTCTCATGCATCAATTCTTCCATCTGTTGCTTTCCCTATTTTCTCTCCTTGTAACTCTTTTTTCCCTATGTCTTTCCCTTCTGATTTCTCGCTAACAAACAACAGGTTTATTGCTCGCTATCATTTACTATGTTTCCAATACACAAAAAGAACACCTATATTATTATAGCTTGAGAATACTTGGCTCTGAATACAGAATCTGTTAAGAAATGTAAATGATATATTTACAAATTTATAAAATATATGACGTGTCCGAAAATTAATTTTTAAATTATCATGTTTTACAAATTAATCTTAATTCTAAATTAATCTTGTATTGAATTCTACGTTTCTGTACCAACGAAGGATGCTGAGATGATCAATTTATATCTTTTTAAACAACTTATAATTGTTATAAATTAATTTTACGAGCTTTTTATTAAATTTTATAATAGTTAAAGCAACTAAATGTTTTAATTATTATTTTTATTCGCATTATATTAAGTTATAAATATTTTATGGTCGTCGTTTTTATTTCTATACACTTATATTAAATGATTATAAAGGAAAAAATCGAATTTTCTCCGTGATATAAGTTGTTAAATTCAGTTACAGCCTATTTCTTACTTTTTCTGTTTTTAATTTTATCACGCTTTAATTAAGAAATTTCTTACTGTTAAACCGTAGCAACGTATAAGAGTAAAGCTATAATTTTATATACGTACTCGGAAGAAACGATAATATTATTATTTATTCAAATTCCCATCTGCAACGTAAACAATTCCAGTGTAATACTTTTATTTATATGGTGTACATTATAACGGCTGGGAAGATCGTTAAACACTTATTTTTTCGTTTCTTATTCTTGCGCCCAACTAATCTTTTTCGATACTCCTTATCTCTTCTCGAAAAATTACATCTAGAAGTCTGTCTGACAAATTACATTAGCAAGCAGTGAAGTGCATCACAAAAACATCCTTCCTTTCTCATTGGCTCTCGGTGTGGGTTCGTGTCCCTGGCAAACACAAAAACACAATTATTCTCGCAGTAGTATCTTGGCATTGAAGTTATCGACTTAGGAATCAAGAAACGTCCACCAAAATCTGGTGTCGGCTGATGTATGCGCCTTCTTTCGTTTCAATTACCCACCCCTACTTAAATCTTGCCACCTGAGTCCACTTAAAATCTTAAGGCCGAATTCAATCCACAATAGCTAGAAATTAAACTTAGGGAAATACTTATTGTTGACAGCATAATTTCTTTCCAGATGTTTTTCTACTGGCCACTACCGAAGTGCCATTAGAAAGATAATCCTTGTTTCTTAAATTGAATTCTTTTTCTTTTTTGCATTTCTCTTTAGATTTTGAAATTCATTCGGGAAGTTTTTAATTCTTTCTTTTTATTACTTTTTTTTGCAGGATCGAGTGCATTGATATGATAAATCACAACAAAATAAAACATATTTAACCGTTTCTTTCTAATGAGAGATAATTTTGGGAATTTCTCTTATCAAAACCCAGAAGAAGAATACGAAAAAATTGAATAGTTTCTCCGGAGAATCAATTAAAAAGAAACTTCGAACAGTGATGTTAAAGCCCAAGAGGAGGAAAAATCTATAAAAAACACAAAGACAAAAAGAAATGACGTCGATTTAGTGAAATTTCAATTTTCTTGATTTATAATTCTGTAGATAATGAAGCATTAACAATGAAATAAAATGATTTTTAGATTATATCTTAAAAAAGGAATAAATTAACAATAATGTCGTAAATATTATGTAAAAGAAGAAAAAAACATTCTTATCCATGATAACAAGATATTTTTACTTCACTTTACAAATATAGAAAGAAGATAATGCTAATAAGTAAATTTAAGTTTAAATACACAAATATATTTCTGTTTGTTGACTAACATAACTGTTTATACTTTATTTAAAAAGATTCTAAGTATAAAAATGATATTTAGCAATAAAATATATAAAAATAGATAAGGATGAAATTCTGATAAGAAACATTAATAACTTGTAAACAGACAATTTTAAGTTAATTAAAAGAAATTAAAATAAATTTAGTGAATAACAAATAAATTAAATGTCAAATATGAAAAATGAATATCAAAATTAACATTTCCAATAATATGTGCTAGATATATTTAAAATATAAAGCTTTCTCTGAATTATGTTTTATTTTCATTGTTAATAATTAAAAGAATTAATTTTATAAATAAAACTATACTTTATATAATATTAAACGAAATAATCTACAGGACTATATTAAATAATAAAAAAGTAATAATATATATTGAAGAAGTTACACACACATATATATAATTTTTGCTATAATATACGTCAATATATAATTGGTAAAGAACCAACATACATACACAATATATAGGCCTATATGTTAGGTAGTTTTTAAGCAATTTATAACAGATTTTAGCAATTAGTAAGATTAGTAATTTTTATATCTTACATAAAATAGTACAGAACATTTATACGGTTAAGTACTAGGTGTATGCTTAGATTAATCGATTCCGAATCATTAGCATTAATTAATACTTTTATATCAATTTTACTTTTTTATTGTTCATTTATAAATAAAATCAATACAATTCTCTGAATTTTTTAAAACAGAAAGAAGAAAGAGTAAACAAATGACTTTTTCACTTTCATTGTAAACATTGGAAAAACTATGTTCATTGGTTGTTTGTTGAACACTGTGAAGTCACTTTAGGAAACGATCTACAATGAAAAAACCAAATAAAATACTGTGAGAATATTCTTAAGTGAAAAAATAAATAATTGTCGTAGAAATTATAAATAATGGTATTTTAAATATAAATTTATCCGATTTAATTTTTAAATAAATGATTAATAAAAACTTTAAGTTTTTAAATTTAATTATTTGAAACAAAAATGTTAATGGTAATAAAAATTGATATAATTATAATTATAATATTTGTTTTTATTGTATTAAAGACAAGTCTTGTTATAGGGGAGAGGCTTAATTTCTTTTTATAACGAGGTACAGTTTTTTCTTAAATTTACATAGTATTTTACATAATTCAATAGATTGTTACAAAAAATTTGATATAATTATTAAATATTATTAATTTTTATGATGTTCGAATTATTTAAAAATCGTTAAAAAATAAAATTAATATTCTACATCGATATAAAAATATATTAATCCTTATATTCATATGACAAAGAATGTCAAAGGTAATTAAGTGAAAATATGAAAGATTATTGAATTGAAAAATAAATTTTTATCTGTAACGATTTAGTATCTTTAGTAAATAAATGAATAAACATACAATAAATTAACATAACTTTAAAAATTTATTAGTAGACTAAAAATTCAAGTTACGGTATTTACAGTTTAATTTACAGAATAAATTTCCATGTTTATTTAGTTCATATTCGTTTAACTTCTGCAAATTCCATAACATTTAAATGATGAAACTAAAACAGTAAACAGAAAACTTTTCGCCTTTAGATATGTTAAATACATTACGACAAAATTCTTATCAGATTTAATTAGTAAATTTATACTAATTATTAAATAACAATTAATAAATTATACGCATATCACTTAGTGTAGTTTGTATGTTTTTTTGCAGTAAAATTATTTTTAATTTGAATTAAAAATTGCATACTTTTGAAGTCAATGCGATTGTTTTTAACCTTAAATTTGTATTTACTTACATTTAAAAACACACTTACTTATGAGAATTTTATTTAAAAGTGAACAAGACTGAAGGTTGACACTTATTTATGACTAAATAATCTTCTCTAATTGGTATATTAAGAAAGATATTTCTAAAAATGTTTTAATCATAAAAATAATTATCATTTTCTTAAGTAAGATAAGAGATTACAGTAAATTAATGCTTGTGATATTAAACTTTTTTAAGCGTAATTAAAGTTAAATAAATCTATTTTAAGAAAATATGTATTTTAAAAGAAATCTTTTATTTTTTCATTTAAGATTACATTGCAATTTTAAAAAGAAATTAACGGATTAGAAACTTTATAATTTTTTTTTTACTTTTAATGATAATTGTTAATTATCTTTAAATAATTAAATTGTCTGTACTATAATTAAAAAAAGAGAATATGGAAATATCGACTTGGATAATCAAGAATCTTTTTACTCGTACGACTTATCTCTATAGTTTAATATACAGCGAAGTTTTTAATGGGGAAGCAACTATCGATTCCCACAAGATCTATAAAAGAGAATTTTATAAATAAATTAAATGTTATGACGCCTTCTCATCTGCGATGCTAAAATTCTAATTGAAGATGTGACTAAATATCCGAATTGCTGGATTTCCACATAATTATAACTTTTAAAATAGTTTGATGATCGACTACTTAATTTTTTTTTTTAATTTGACCTAAATAATCTTCCAATGATTTATTAATTTAGAATTCTGTCGGACGTGAATTAAATCTGAATAAATATATATACATTTTTTAATTGTTAGATAACAAGATTATAACTATAAATGTATCTATGTACTTAAAAAATTGTAATTATTGTTTTGGTACAAATAGAATTTCTTGTATCATCCAGTAAATGATTCTCTTTTTCTAAAGAAAGAGAATCATTTATTGGGTGACACACGAAATTCGATTTGTACAGAAAAATAAATCCATAAAGTCAATAATTGATCATTTCTTAAACATGATGTGAGTAGACATTTACATTTCGCATTTTCATCTAACGTGTTAGATTTGCTTACCACTCAGATACTGATAAATGTTTCATACTTCTTTGAGTGGCTGAAGGATTTCGCATGCTGGATAAACTTATGAAATATGGAGTTAATCATAAGTCAGACGAAGGAAAGGAAATTTGTTAACAGCATTAACTTAAAGCAGTTACTAATATCAAATGATTTTTTGCTGATAACATTTTGTTTTGATAAGTAATTTCCATTTCTTAACATCCAGCTAGTTTTAAAAAGCTGAATTTAAGTAAGTTATAATGCCAGAAACGTAGTTTTGTAACTGCTTTCTACGTTACACAGATTTTGAACTTACCCAAATCACGAAAAAGACATGCACACTTATTGATCTCAAGACAATACGCTTTTACAACATCCCATTTACAGTACAGCGGTGTATCAATCATTTTTCTTCTATAGTATACACTCTATAGGACATTCCGTGCATAATGATAACTTAATATTTACTATACGCAGCGTTAATTTTTAATTTTTTATTACTTGAAATATATAAAAGATATATATTCGCTTAATAATAATTAGCATATTCTTATTAATTTTTTGATGCATTCAAATTAAATATTTTTCCAGTTGTTTAATGCTGTTTAATGAAGGAAAAATCACACCGAATAAAATTTTAAAAAATTATTATTTTACTAAGAAACTTACAGTACTGTACGTAAGTGCTATGGATTCTTATAAAAACGGAATTCTTAAAGTCATTTTATCAATTAAAATAATTGTAATTTTCTGATTTTAAAATATTTTAAAAAGAATACGCTACAAAAAAATATTAAAAACGGTAGAAATTCTTTAAATTATTACAATATAAAACTTTCGAACTATATAACGTAAAAATTTATTATTATTTCTATTTAACAATTATTTTAATTAACTTTACACGAATCCTAAATGAATGTTTGGTTCTTTTAAGCGGAAAACATCAACTTCCAATTTCTTAAAACACCATTTAAAATGCTTACATTATACTAAACAGGAAAATAACTAATAAATAGTTTAATTTTCTGAATATATTTAAGATAAAAATATAATTCTCGGTTTCTTAGGAAATCAAGAAACTCAAAAGATGAGTTCTTTGTTTAACTTACTGTAAGTATTTGGTATCAAGTTTCTTTTATAGAGATTTGCTTTTTAAATTATTCACCAAAGTTTACAGCTTAAAATTTAAGAATATCAAAAAATTTTTTGCAACATTAATACTTTATCTTCATTAATATTTAACCATACTTTTACAGAGTCGTAGCTAACACAACTTTAATTAAGTATGGAATACATTTTTATCTTTGTACTGACGCATTTGTCTTCTCATTTACAAACAGCTCCATACTGGATTAATTTTATACACTTTCTAATATTGTTTCTGTGTTCTTTATTTAGAGATGAATACTTTTATTGTGTTTTTTTATTAATCTTTCCCTAAGTGTTTCTCTTTATTTTTGTTTTTCATTTTAATATTTAGAAGCTTTTTTCTTGGTTTTCTTTTTTAATTTTTAGAAAGTGTTTTCTAGTTCTATAAAATACTCTATTTTAATTTAAGCCTTGTAAATACTGCAATGAAACACTAGTCGATGGCATACATATCAATTAACGAGCTTATTAAACTATTAATATTACAGTATTTATTCTTTGAAATATTTTACAACAAATATTTTTCTGAGTATTGTAAATTACTTTTTAAAATACATATTATTACGTTTTAATGCCTCATGATTAGTACAGTACGTAAGAATAGCTCCGATTATAACAATCTATTCGTAATTATATTCAATTTTTTAACAACTGAAAAGGCTCAATTTCGAAAAATTTGTTTAAATTTTATTATGATAAGAATATATTTAATTTGAAATAATTTAGCTTAATCAAAATTTAATTACAGCCCAACAGTAACTGAGTGCACAAAACCACTGAGTACAGGTCTTGGATTCGCACCTGACTTCGAGCTGGCCACGTGGAGTCTTCCTGGTTTTCTTCACGTGTGTAACCACCTAAACAAGGGCCAATTTTCCATAAAATGTCCTCCCGAGAGGCTTTCCCTCTTAGCAGATCGCCCATTGTTGTGTCTCTGTGTTTCATCGAAATCTTTCAGAAAAAGGCTACGTTTTTATTTTTGATTAAAAAATTACACGTAATTTCATCTGATAATTCTATTTTTTTTCTATTTTAATACAAATGTATAATTTTATTTACACTTTAGGAACAGAGAACTATCCAAAATCTTCAAAAAAAAAAAAAAATTAAACTCAATATAATTACTTGAAAAACTCTCATATTATGGCCAATTTATTAACAAAAATAGTTTAAATTTATATTTTAAAAATTCTTTTAGTCTCATTTTCAGTTACTACACAAACAAATCTTAAAAATAAACAATAACTTTCAATAATTATTATTGTTTGAATTTTTTTCCAAACAATAGCACTTAGACATTAAATTTTTTCAATAATTAAACGTAGAAAAGAAAGAATTTTTGAAAACATTTATTTATTATATGGTAATATATATTTAAATTCATTCATCAGAAATGTTTTTAATTATTCTTACTGCTAATCTCTCACGCTTGTAAACATTATAAAAATTTATCAAATTAACAAAGAATAGATGACTTTTTTGTAGTTATTTAGTATTTTGACTCATCATTAATTTTATTCATCCCTTCTATAGATTTGTTTCGATCAACTGTTATTTACAGTACAACGTTGTTATTATAAATTAGAATGTTTAATCTAAGAGAAAGATTTTTATTTGTTCATTAATATGTGTACCGGAAATTAATTTATGGAAAAAAAAACATAAGTTTCAACAGTAATACTTTTAAATGACGACTGTTTCTATATTATGAGTATAAAGATGAGAAATTGGAATAGAAAATATCAAATATTTATTCAATGCATAGAAACTCTATTTCAGATTGAATTTCATTTAACTTAAACAAATATTTTAAATAAGTATTTGTAATGTAATATACAGTAATTAAATGATATTAAATATAAATAGTATAAAATATTTGTCCTTTGTATTGATACACAGTATAAATAACTTTCATCAGATATCATGAGCATTACAATGATTTAATTTAAATTATGATATTAGAATTAATGGCAATCTAAATTACGGTTATTATTCTGAATTAAACAGTGATGATTTTAAAAAATACTGCATAACACAATGCAAATATAGATAATACTGTATGGATAATAAAATCTATAACCTACTATAAATTAAAAATGGATAAATACTAATTCCAAAATGCCAAGTATATTTAAAAAAATTATATTATTTAAAATAGGATAACCGTGTGATTAAAAAAACTCATTGTTATTGAAGGATTTATAATTAACTTCTATTATCAAAAATATTTAGAATTGTTTAGAAAATATACATATCTTAAATAGTTATTTAAATTTAATATATAAGCGCTTACTTAATTAAATTAAGCAAAAATTTCTATCATATTATTCAAATCATATTTAATAATGATGCAAATTCTCATTTTCGATACTAGATGGCGATATGAATTATATCACTTTTTTTAAAAAGTTTTAATGTATTTTACAAGTTAAATATGCAAGAGACTCCAGAAATAAGTTAAGATAAACATAAAAATAAAATTGTTTTCTCGATATAAAATGCTCTGTAAGATGAGAAAATTTGCTTTATAAATCAGAATGTTGGATTTCTGATGCAGATGTTACCACCTAAATCTCTGTAAATGAAAGCAAAATGTTTTGGTTTTTGAATGATAAGAGAATAAGAAAATATTTATTTATTATTTGAAAGAAAGAATACACATTCTCTAGAGGAGTTACATTAAAAATATACAAAGAACAGCATTAATAAATACAGTATACACAGAAGAAACACAGGGAACATATATCGTGAGAAAATGACACTAACGAGTTCATAATGGAAACGTTTGTTAGGTATAAAAAATAAAATATAGCATTAATTTTATATAGAAGACTTTAATCGTATTCAATATATATATATATATACAGAAATTTAAAATATGCGAACTATGCAGTAGAAAATTTTAAGTAAATAAATGTCAGAGCAAATAAAAGTTTAGGACCATTATTACATTAATCATATAATTTATTAATTGTATATATGAGCTATTTATGATTATACTTTCTTAATTAAAAATTAAAAACAGAAATCATTGTATTTTTCTCTTTAAATCTTTAATTAAAGAAATATAATTAAGAAAGCTCTAAGATTATGTTTAACAAAAATAGTCAAATTCTTGTATATTTTTAAAAAATTTCACACTATGGATAATGAGGAAAGGTTTCTGGAGATATATTTTAATGAAATTATGAAAAAGTTCTGATTGTTTTAGCAAAAGACTCGCCTCATCAGTGCGATTTTTCTTCGTACTAATGCATGTAAATCTATTCCATTAAACTTTTAAAACTTTAATAATCATAAAAATTATGAAATATTTATTATATTCAAATTTTCTTGCAGTTAATACAATATCTATTACCCATTACAGACAATAATAATAATATCAATGATCGTTTATTAAACGGTTAGGGCAAGTCATATAATATAGACCTTGTAACGATATGAGATGCTATAAATCAATATAATAAATAAAAACATATATACAATTGATAGCCGTAAATAACACTATCGAATGTCATCATGTTACCTAATAAAAATATTTTTAAGAGAAAAATTATTTATAGAAAGAATAATTGGTTGTACAGAAAAGTACAATTGAGTACACAAACAATAGCAAGGTATTTATTTTACTTGATTGTAAATAGAAAAATATGCAAATATAAAAATTTATATTCATTCCCTGTACTTGAATAAATGTATTAAAATGTATATAACTTTACAGCGACTTTTTACGGTAATTTGAAAGGTGTAATTATCTTTTATAGTCATATCAGTAATTGATGAAGATCATAAAAACTAATGATATTAGTATAAATATTGCGAATTTATGACTGTTGGTTACTTCTCTTCAATCACTATTCAATCGTAACACTAAATATTTAAAAGCAATTCGTGGTTTTACTGTAAATAGTTTATAAAATTTAAAAAAAATAATATCATTAATTTTTAATTCGATAATTAGATTTATAAGCCTACCTATTAAATTTTTAAATTAAAATTTTTTTTCTATAAATTAAGAGAGTATTAAAATATTACTAAAATTTATATATATATTTAAATTTCTAAGCCGATATAAAAAATGGGAATATATTAGTTTTTAAATTTATTTATTTTGAAACTTGCATGTTAAATATGATGTGGTAAACATAAATGTAATGTGATAAATTCGCTTTTTTAGAGTAGAGGCAGAGACGTTATATTTTAGAATATTTAGTCACATTTTTTATAAGATATTCCAACGTTAATTTATTTTAAAATACTCTTTTAATAATTAGAATAATTCTAAGTATTTAGAAAGGTAAAGGAATTTATTTTTGTGAAAAAATTCTCAAATTCATATTCATTAAAGTGTTCGTTTAAATTTCCGAACACGATTAAATCAATCCGATAAAAATGGCTTAATTTAAAAGAATTGATATAAAAACTTTATATCGTCATTAAATACATTTATAATTTCTTTCTAAGAAGTTATAAAATCAAAATGATAATACTAAAACGTAATTTATATAATGTAAATGTGGACAGGATATCATACAGAAATTATAACTTCTGTATTTTCGTATGACAGCATTCATCTGATTTTCATAATTGATTCAGAACTGAAAAAGAAGATTATTAAAGAATTTTTCTATCAGGTATGTCAGTTTTTATCTCAATATATTATATTATGCATCTACATCAGTGGGAAGTTCTGAGTTCTGAAAGTTTTCGATCCGTGGACCACTTAAACTTAGTCATAGATGAACCGCAGATCACCTACACCGCTTCCACTTCTTATTCTATAAATATCATCTTAGATAGACAAAATATTTTAGCATACCATCTATCTGGTAACCTAACGTAAGCGATACGTAAGACTTAAAAATGTTCTTTTCTCTGCCTAAACACCATAAAATTGCATTGTAAGAAAATGATTAGGTCCTGGCAATGGACTACTTAGTGGTCCACGGACAATAATTTGGGAGCTACTGATCTACATAATACATACTATACAGAAAAAGTGTAGGATCAAATAAAATATTGTTTCTTATTAGTTTACTATGACTATAATATATTAATAGGACTTATTGCACTGATGTAACTTCTGAAAAAAAAAGAGATTTTATTATTTTATTAGAGAGATTTTGTCTACTTGGTTAAAAGAAACATTCTTTATTTTATATATAATAGCAAATAAAGAACGTTTCTTTAAACCTATAATCTAATAAAATTCGTCGTTTTGGCAACCAGAAGTTACATCAGTGCAATAAGTTCTATTAATGTATTCTAGTCATAATAAACTAATAATAAAAAAAAACAAGATAATGTTTCATTAATCTGCTAACTTTAAAAATTATTTTTAAACATATAATTGTATTTATTTGTTAATTAAAATTTCTCTGAATGTTTTCCTTATGTAATATATCTGCATTAAAAGTTTTAATAGATTTTGAAATAACTCTTTATTTTGATATCTCAAGAGATTAATAGAAGAAATTAAAAACATACAAGCTCTATCAGTTTTGTTCTAGTATGAAAAAATTTATTATAAAAGAAAAACCGATTGCTTACATACTAGATTTATTTTCTTTTCTTAAAAAAAATAAAGTAAGGAAACGATCTTGGTTACTAAATTAATTTTGAACCGAGAGATTTTTGAATTACAAGTATATCTAATTTCCTCACTTGTAAATTCAATGCTGCAAGTACTAAGATTAGTTCTAAGCTGTAATTATCGGATAATAAATTATAACTGTTGAAAAAATACGTAAACTTTTAGAATCATGGGATATCATTACAAATCCAACGTGATAAATTCATTAGATACTTGTAGAAAACGAAAGGTATGAAAACAACAGAACCTAATTTATTTATCAAAGGAGACGATTATCTGAAAAACTACATTCCATTTCTATTTTTTGCAATAAGAGATTTTCAAAACTGTAAGTTATTGTTTAAATTGTGGATTATCTTGGATTATCCACGTAATTCTCGAATATAACCCACGATAATCCTTGAATTACGATGGGATATTCGCGAAGAAAGAGTAATAAGCTTGTTTGTATATATTAGATCTTACACGACTCAGAGAAATAATAGAGAACGTTTACAAAGAGATAATATTAGAAACACTAAATTAAAACTTCATCGATTTTTTTATTTTCGTTCTTTTTAATAAAAACATCCATTCCCTAAACAAATATACTGTATAAGTATATATATATATATAACAAAGAATTAAATCAGTTAAATTATTAATATTCATATTTAATTTTTTCTGTAAATTTAATAATCAATTTATACACATTATCTTAAAAAAGCAATTAATTTATTAATTTGAATAATTATATAAATTTAATCAATTTAAATGAGGAGGAGAAAATTTTCTAAAATGAAGAATTCTTAATTTTAAAGTAAAAAACAAAGAAAAATTGATTAAATTAAGCTTATTAATGCTAATATTTTCTGCCCTTCTCATTGTTCAGGAAATTCAGAGAATAAACATATTTTTTTATTTTTTATTATTACAGCTTAAGTATATTCCCATAAGAGTTATTGCATTACTGAGAGTTATTGCAGTCAGAGAGCAATTTAAAAGTCAATAATGTATTTTACTGGAGTCTAAATGGCAATTCTGAAGTGCCATTATTATTTATTGTCAAAAAACAGATCGGTAAGAATTAAATTAATCTTTTCGAATTATATAATAAAAACGGCTAAATTTAAACTGTTTAAAGTTGCTTTTAAAGATTAAATTTACTCTTGTTTGCACTATTAAGCCCTTGTCCGCTTCCTTAACTTAGATTTTTTTTCCTATTAAAACTTTCAACAAGTTTATTCCCTTTGGGGTTATTGTAATACAAGAGTTATCAATAACATTCATTTTGAAAATATTTTTACGGAATATCTTCGATATAAAATATAATTAAGGAAAAAAAAACAAATTTAAAAATAGCAATTTTTATCGAATCAAACTTCTTAAAGTTTAAATACAGTTTTAATGGAAGTTCAATCACACGATGCTTAATTTTAATGTATGAATTAAATTATTATTTAATAAATAAAGGCAATTATTCCTTCCGGAAAAATGAATTAAATTACATTTTCTTCTCTTTAATTAAAGATGCGAAATTATCGATGAAAGTGGAAAGAAAAATAGTTGTCTCGTTCAACAAGTTGAGATGATTTTAATAGATTGGAACGTCATTCTATTGAACTTTAATCAATTTTCACTTAGAAAGACTTCTCGGAGAGAGATAAGTACTTAAAATAGATACTCGATCGGCTATTTCATGGTTTGAAATTAACTCCTAATTAAGCGAGAATGTAGTTAGTAATTTGTTGTCCATCGGCGAAGAAAATCAACTTACTAAAGATAGATTTGACAACTTCAAAGTTGTAATTCTACGAAATAATTATACAGATTTCAATCATTCCTTTGTATATTCACATTAAGTAAAGTTTCGGAAATTTAAATGATCCTGTTTATTATTCCTTTAAGTTATCTAGCAAACGTTTTATCAAGACAAAAATAAAAATTCACTGAAATATAAAATTTACAGATGTTTTGTGGGTATAAAGTAACAAAAAAATATTAATTAAATTATTTATTATTTAAAAAATTTCGGTTATAAATTAATTAGTCTGTAGTTAGCAACAAACTGATTAAGTAAGTTGTACTACGTTGAAAAGCGAAGTTGAACCATCCAATATTTGAAATGAAATTTTTAATTTATATATGTATATTTTACGATTTAAAAAAAATTCAAACATTTACATATAATAGATTTATTTAATTTTATAGAAACCAAAATTGTAAAGACTATTTCAAAAATTCCACTTTATCATTTTACGAAAGAAGGGGAAAAATCATTTATTTTTGATTGAATAAGATTAAAATTATGCTTAATTAAGAAAACATTGAATGTTAAAGTAAAATAAATTAATTTAATAGTATATAATTATGTTAATCGGTAGATTTAATACGTTTTTGAAGTTGCTATTCGATGAACACAAATCTTTTCAAGTTAAAATAATCTTCATATAAAATCCTTTTATAGGAAGTTTTGAACTTTTTAGAAGAAAAATAGTATGTCCGTGTATGTGTGGGTTGAGAACTTTAATGCCAAATAGATAGATATGACATTTATATTGATTTGATATTGAAACTGTTGACACTGTTGTCCGCAGAATATTACAGAAATGAGTTCTGATTGACTGAAATTGTTTTTCAAAGTTGCTGTTAAGAAAAACTTGACATCTGAGTATTTGCGGTGATTGATTCAAATCCGTCGGAAAATATCTTTATTTTTTCACTAATTTTATCAAGTTTGATGGCAATGCTTTGGTTTATGTAAACTGACGTTATTTTAAATCAAGTTTATCATCATTATTTTCACTTATCAATTATTATTTTCGTTAGGAGATTAAAGACAAATATTTTGAATAATATAAAATAATAATATAAAATAAACAGCTCCATACTCATGAATGTAGTACTTTCTATAGTAAAATAGAAAGTACTACATTCATGAGTATGGGGAGCTGTCCATAACTTACGTAACGCAGATACGGATGAGAGAGTATGCAGGCGATTATTACGATGTGTTACAAGGAGTGGGGTTATTTACAAAAAAGTTATGTAGGATCTCAAGCCTTGGTAACAGAATGCTTCATTTTTATTTCTGAAGCATTACGTAGTGAACCTTAGTGTTTATGTCACTGCTTTGTACTTATACAGTACCTTATACGTGTAATTAATAAAATAATGTAACGTTTAGTGCACAGTGCTTGAATTATTCCTTAGTAAAATTAAGGGACACGCGTTACATAATTTTAGGGATGGGTATGTACCACAATATTACAGAACATTACAGAAAGTGGATGACAGTTGAAAACTATAACAGCAGCATTTTGTAATTTTTGGACCATCCCCATTTTCTCGAACAAAACTACTTAGTTTACTGCGAATAAAAGTAAAACTTTGTTGTGCAACTTGAACACAAACTATATGGTGTATTTTCTCGGACACCGAGACACCGAGAAAATACACCATATCGTTTGTGTTCAAGTTGCAGAATAAGCACCGGCACGGTTTCATAAATACTACAAAAAGTAAAACTTGATTTAAATATATAAGATAATAGAAACAAATTTTGAGAAAAAGCAATCTTAAGATCTTAAGTAAGGTATACAAAGATGTAAAAAGTTTTAAATAAATTTACTTAAAAATATATAATTAATATAAAGTTTTACATAATAAAAATAAAATATGGTAGAAAAATAAGAAAAGAAAACTTAATTTTTTTTATTTATGTGTAAATATATAGAAGCATATTTTCAGAGAATTTTGATTTTTTTTTCGAAATTAAAAATCACTTTTTACCAAATTTCTTTCTAGTTTGACCTAATCAGTAAATAAAAAATTTTTGAAATATAATTAAATATCAATCAAATTATTCAGCATTAATTAAATTTTAAAACGTTTTATAAAAAGTTATTAAAGCGGAAAATTTTTATTTCAAGATAAATAAGTATAATTATAGTTTAACAATACAAAATACAACTTCATGTTATAAGCTTCTTTGATAATATAAAAATGAATAGTATAGTATGTTATAATGCAATAATAAATATGAAAATTTGCAATTTTTATACGTGTATACTTTTTCAGGGATTTTGTTTTGAATATGCATACAAAATAATCTCTAAATAACCGCCACCTCCGAACAATGACTACTTTTTATGTTCCTGTCAGAGGCCATCATCGTTCAAAGATTTGAGTGTATTTGAAAATAAATTTAGAATATAAATAAATTACGGAAAATTTATCTCATTTTATACTGATTTTATAAGTAGGCCTATATAAAATGAGATAAAGTTTCTATATCTATTTACTTCTTATACACTATATATATGTATATAACAATCTCTATTCATTAAATTATCCAATAGGTTAAGTAGGTTATCCAATTTTTAAAAATGATTTAATCTAATAAAATGAATTGTAGTATGTAATTTTATAAATTTCAGGTCTGTTGGATGTCTTCATTATATTTATTGAGTTTATTTATAAATTATACGAGATATTTATTTCGAAATGATTTACTTATTCTTAATAAATATGTTTTTAAAAGAAATTTAAAATAAAAATTCTTCATATAAAGCTATTTTTACAGCGATTACCATTACATTTTGGCCTACCAATGACCGTGTGGATAATGCCTCTGAACACTGTAGTTGGTCGCGGGTCTGCGCCTCACAATTGTCTGGCCACGTGGAGTTTTCCGGATTTTCTTCACGTATCTAAACACCCAAATAGGGACCAGTATTTAAAGAAATTCCTCCCGGGAGGCATCCGTCCCTTTGACGGATCGCCTTTGCGTTGTGTTGCCTTATTCCATGAAACTAATCCAATCCATTATATTTTTGTGTTATTAATTTATAAGAGAATTGTTTATATGAATTTAAACATGATTAGGATTGTACAAAATAATAATAAAAAGGAATAAATAAAAGCAATTAGAGATAAAAACATTTTAAAGAATTTTTACATAAGTTTAAAGTCAGTAAGAGTTCCAAAATCTTCCTAACAGAAAACAGTGTAAGAAAATATTTTGTAGTGTATTAACAAAAGCAGACTGAATTAATTTCTGTTAGTTTTACTAGAAAGAACAAGTAATCCCTATAGAATTAGCCGATATTATATTTTATACTCAAACAGTAAGTTTCAAGAGTAAGACGAATCTAGTAATTAGCTTGTTTGTAAGATGTACTAACGAGAGGAAGATTGTACTTTGACCTGAATTTTTACAGCAATTAGCAAGAACGTCGGTCGTAATCCGCAATGTACTTCTAATCTCCTTTTGCAACACCATGGCACAATACTTTTTTTTTTTTTTTTAAGTTCGCTGCTAGAAGAATAAATATAATCTTTAAAAATAAAGTATTAAATTTTCAAATCTGAAAATTATGAAAATTAAATTTTATAATTTAGACTTAAATCTTTTAATCATTAAATGCGTGTTTGTTTTCATTCTATGTTTACTACGTGTAATTAAGACACAATGTTATTGATGATCAATTGGTTTATTTGATATTAATTTAAAGTTTATTATAGTAAAAGAAAAATGGAGATCGAGAAAGTTATTTGAGAATTTCCCCAAAGAAGAGTAGTGCCCAGTAGAGGACAAGACCGCCTACGATGGCGACAGAAATAGAATTTCCCGGACTCACTGTAATCAGTGTCAGCAGTGTTGGCGTCATCTGGGTTATACATCTCTATAGCAACCTAACAGTTTTAAAATAGTAATCGGGCTTCTCTGATGGACATTGCACGTGATGAGAAATCGCTACAAAGAAAAAAAATGGCCTTAGAACCAAATCTCTCGCTGTTATAATAATTTCTTAGATTTTATACAATTTAATTTCCTGTTAATATCATTATCGCTGCATGATTCTGGAAAGCTTTCAATTTTAATTTATAACCTTATTCAATAATCTCATTTATATATTTAAAAAAATTACTGGTTGGAAATTTTCCTATTTATTTTTTGTTATCAGACAGATAACAGTAAAAATGGCGAATGTATTTTTAAAAAGAAAAATCATAAACCATCATTTCAAGATGCAATCTTTTCTTATTAGAAAAGAATGTTGTAAGTACACGAGAAGACATTTAACTGGATATCTTGATGAAAATGATGAACATAAAGTCAGAAAATAGTCCTTTATATTGTTGACTTTCTGGAACAGATACTTATGATTACCTCTATAAAAAACCGAAATTACCTTTTCTTTTTTGGAGTAAGAAACCTAGTTTAAATTAATTTACAATTATTAAAAAGCATATTGATTACTTTTGTATTTTAAAAAGTTTTTATATACTTATTTTAAATAAATTCAATCGTTAATAGAATCTTTTATGAAAAGTTTAATTAACTAAATATTTCTTTTTTAATTTTAAAACTTTAATTTTTACGACAAAAAATAAAAAGCGAAAGAGGATTTTTTAGTCGAAAACATTACCATTAAATTAAATTTTTAAATTAATTATATTTAAATTTTAATTTTCGAAATATATATAAGCATATTAGCGCATAAATTAATTATAAAAAGGAATAAATGAAGTTAAATATTTAATTTATTAAGTTTTGCTAATAGAAAAACTGAATTTTATGATACAAAATTACTTGTTTGGTTTCGTTTGATGGGGCAACGAAACATATGGGTTATCTGCCAAAGGAGGACGTCTTACCTGAGATTTTTTGTAGAAAACGGGTTATTATTTAAGTGTTAGACAGGTTAACCCATAACAAAATTAGTAATAAATTTTGAATAAAACTGTGTGTTTTTTACATCAATACTTTGCTCTTAAGATTTACCAAAACGAGTTCTAAAATATAATAAATTTACATCAAAATACAAGTATGTGGATAAAGATAATATTGGAAAGATAATTTATTAATACGAATAGGAATTTATAATTGAAGTTAACGAATCTATACTATAAAAATATCAACTCATAACGCTACAATTTTAATCCTTCTAAAAATTGTTAAAGAGAAATTTGAGAACTTCTAACAGCATTTTCCTTAAAAAAATTTGTAAAGTCTGACAAAAGTTTAAAAAAATATTAAATACTTAATACCAATAAATATAAAATGCTGAAAATATTTGATCTTATTGTATTCGTTTCATAATTAATAAACTAAATATTTTAAATAATTAAAAATACTTAAAATCTGCTTATAATTCTAAGGACTTTCACCTAACTTAAACTGATAGTAAAATGTCATCTTCACAAATAAAAATCTTGGAAGAGATTCTTATCATCCGCTACTTCAATCTAGAACAATATTATCAGGAATGCATTCTTATTCAAATTTTCCTTTTCAATGTTCGATTTATTATTCCCTGACCAGCTAGAAATTTATCCAAATTACGTTAGTTTCATCTTCATCATCCTAATAAGGAATTTAATAGCACGATTAAGTGAATTATAATATTTTTAGAAGCGATTAAACTATCAATTACGAATTTGCTCGTAAAAAAATTTCCTAAAAATGCTAGAAGTTTCAAAACATTTTTTGAAGTGTTGATTTTATATATTAATAGTCTGAAGAGATAATTTAGAAGGCGAAATAAAAACTTAAGCTTTTAATTCTATTTTTCTTACTTAATTACTTAAAGTAGTTAATTAGAAAGCTTCAAAACAACATCCAAAAACTTATTTAATAGAATTTTTGAAGACAAATTATTAAAAACAATAAATCGTAAATAATCAATAATTCTTAAAATTCTTCTATGTATTTACTCGCGGAAATCACAAAATATCATAAAATATTTTAAAAACAAATTTATTACATATTTTATTGTATCAGTGTTTTGTAAGGCTGATTTCTATTTTTAGGTATTATTGTCAATGAAGAGAATCTGAAAGAATAAATGTTACATAGAGTACGATTGCGATGATAATATATGTAACTTAGAACGATATTACATAATATCACAAGCAGTAAATCATAGTTACGTGTGTGTTAAACATAATTTAAACGCATTTAAAACGTCTGAATAAAAGGTAAAGGGATAATTTGTTAACAATAATAATTTTTATATGTCTATAGAAAATTGGATACGTAATGTTTAACGCATTGACTTTTATGCAGGAAAACTTGTATTTAGCAGTGATATGCGAAAATTAGAGAGTGATATTCAACGAAATATTAAAGTAAAATGTAAAATAGAAAGGCTAAAATATTTGAAAGTGATAAAACAACAAATAATTACAAATATTAATCATAATAAATAAAAAAACCAAACATTTACTTTGACACTGTCTTATTTACTTAAAAAAACAATAAACGAAAACAATTTAATGATCACAATGATAAACGACAAATAAAATGCATATTAGAAAAAGCAAATTAAGATATTCTAAAAATATATAACATGCTAAATCTTATATAAAAATTGCTAGCATTGAAGAATAATTTAATCAAATATTTTTTCTCATTGATGTTTTTATTTTAAAAAATTAATTAAAGACACTTAAAACCATTTCTCATTTTACAACTTAATGTAAAATACCAGAACGAAAATAAAGTAAACCTAGCCGTTATGATAGAACTTTTAACTCTGACTTGTCTAATCAAATTACCCTTTCTCAATTCAGTTATTGTTTATCAAGTATATAAGATAAATGATGGATCGTTAAATTTCGAAATTGTTAAAGCAAGGACAATAAGTAATTTTATTTTTTTTATGTTTATAACGTAGACCTTTAAGAACTCGTGAAAGATTAAAACGAATTATTTTAAATTAGAGTTAAGCGATATTTGCTTTCTCAGTGTTCCCAAGAAAGTTGTTAAAAAAAACATGTCTGGTAATCTATATATATATAAAATCGAATGTTTGTCCGCCTGTCTATCCTCTACACACTTCTAAATCCTACATCTGATCTACAGGGTTTAAAGAGTAAGAATGAAAAATTTCGTGCAGATCGGTCACGATCTGCACGAAATTTTTCATTCTTACTCTTTAAACCCCGCGGAAAAGATAGGCTACCACGAAACCTGGATACGCGATCTTCCCCCTGATTTCATTCTCCTATTAACTCCTAAACTCTTTGGCCGATCTGCACCAAATTATTCAGAATTACTTTCTAGAACCCTGCAAGAAATATGGGCTACCATAACACCTGGTCACCCTACCTCCTCCTGATTTCATCCCCTTGACACTTCGCGATAAACATAACAATGAGAGGCTAAAATAATCAAACTTTTAATATGATTTTCATTTTAATGTTTGTCCTTATTACTTTTCTTTCGGGAAACACTGGCATATCTACTATATATTAGCATTACTGATAAAAATAAAGAGCAGTTAACGACATAAAAAAATTGTTAACCTACAAGTGAAATTCTTTAAGAAGACATTCCATAGTTTGCATGTTAAGTATAAGGGAGTATAATTTTTACATTATTTTTTCCAAATTTTATTATAATTATCGAGGAATCAACTTTCTCATCTCATAAACAGATAACTAATGAATAATTTTCTATTCGAGAAAAATTAATTTAATTAAGCGAATTAAAATATTTGACGTTGAGTCCATTGTCACCACATTCTAAATAATGTTTCAAAAACATTTAATAAATGCAAAATAACACAACAAAAAACTGTATATAAATGTATGGCAATACCTTGTGTAATTGCATAATACAATTGTAATAATATAATAATTAGATTAATGACTATTAGGAATAATTTGCTTGGTCTTATTTCAGGTACTGATATAGTTAAAAGAGGTCAGAAAGTAGAAGTGCAAGAGAATGATGATGATGCTGATCAAATGGATGCACTAGTTGCATCGCAAGATTTGTAGACACCAGTACCGAATATATTCCGTGTGATTGGTTTTTTTTTCTGAAAAAAAGACATCAGATGGAGTAGAATATCATTTATACCACTAAATCTGAATATTATATCTGACACTTGTTACTCAATCTACAATTAGCTGAATACCTCTCCATAAAGTAATATTACAGATACTTATGCAGAAAACATGATTGGAAAAATTTATGTGTATACATAACAATAAAACAAACCATTCCTATCGACAAATGTTAGAGAAATTAAATTTTTTTTATAAGACTTCATATAATAATAATCAAGGCTTATTGTTTATGGGATACGAGAACAAAAAGAGTATTAATAAGCAGGAATGTAAAATTTATCAACAAATTCCCGAAGAAATCAAACGATGACATCGAAATAATCGAAGACGATCGAATCCACGAAAAAGGAGGGTGACTACAAGAATACATTTAGAACCTACCGAGGAAGCAGAAAAGCTCGAAGAAAACACCTAACCCGAGAACGAAGACGAAACGAAGATGAAGATGAGCAGATCAGAGAATTGTCAAGAGCAAGTGGATGACCGCGAATCGTTCGGACCGAACAGAGGGGGAGACCTAGGAAGGAATACGGAATGAAAATTATGGAAGAATCTGCCACACTCAGTAGAAAGAAAATCGGGGATAACCGATGTACAGTACAAGAAGCCATGGAGTCAAACGACAGTCAGATGGCAAGCGGCCATGGAAGAGAAAATGGAATCCAAAGAAAACGTAAAGTACGGAACTTAATGGATTTACCCGAAGGGGTAACGCCTATCAAATGCAATTAGGTTTATAAAAGTAAAGATAACAAGGCTACAGAGAATAGGAAATACAAGGCACGCTTAATGGCAAAGGGCTTTTCGCAGCAAAGATTCGTCGACTATGATGAGATATACTCTCCTGTATCGGATTTTGACACGATAAAACTGCTAACGGCTGTAGAAATAAAGAACAATTGGTTTTTGGACCAATATGATGTTAAATCAACATACTTTCATAGTAAACTAAACGAAGAAATTTATCTGGAGCAACCAGAAGGATTCCGAAAAAAGGACGAAGAGCATCTACATTGCAAACTTAATAAAGCAATTTATGGCCTAAAGCAAAGCGGGTGATGCTAGGATAATCACTTAGAGAAGTGCTTAAGTGAATCAAACTTTAAAAGAAGTACGGCCGACTCATGCGTGTATATACTAACAAGAAACGAAGGGATGATAATACTAGCAGTATACGTGGACGACATCCTAGTCATCTTACAAAACAGGCACATGAAAAATTTGGCACGGGAACTCCTAAGAGAACATTTCGATATCAAGTGCACAGGACCTGTTTCTAAACTACTCGGAATAAGATTCAGACGTAGGGAAAACAATATCCTAGATCAAGAAAAATACGTTGAAAAACTATTTGAGAGGTTTAATATGCTGGAGGCAAAGGAATCCACTACTTCAACGGAATGCAAACAGGATCTGCGAATAGAAACCAATAACTTAGATTTGAATTTACCATACAGAGAACTCATAGATGAATTAATGTATGTATCACAAAAGACGCGACCGGACATTTCATTTGAGTTAACGAACTTGCTCAGTATTGTAATAAATATTCTAGAAAACACTGGAATTCAGCCAAGAAGATACTTCGTTATTTGAAAGCAACAAAGTACTGTACCTAGGAATAAAGTACACGAGATCCAGAGAAGACCTCTTCGAATCTCGGATGCAAACTTGGCAATGGACGAAAAAAAAATTGTAAGAGTACTACTGGATACGTCATATTCATGGCAGGGGAACCTGTGGCCTGGAGACTAAAGAATCAGTAACAGCCCTGAGTACAATGGAAGCCGAATACATATCCCTTTCGACGTGAGCGAGGGATATAGTTTGAATGAGAGAGATGCTCGGTCAAGCTCAGCATGCTCGATGCTAGGTCTTGCTCAGCATGGGCTATTGAAAGAACCTACGAACATTAATTGCGACAATCAGGCGGCGATAGGACATGACAAGAGCTATGTAACAAATGGTAGGACCAAGCACACGTGAAATACTACTTCATTCGAGAGAAGAGTACGAATGGAACTATACAGATAGAATACATAAATAAGACATCCTTACGAAACCTCTGAAGACTAAACTTTTTTGACCCACCGCAACAAAATAACTTGCAAAGAGATCATTAAGCATAGAAAGAATCTCTTTGAGAGAGGGATTGTTAGTGGAAAGAAAATAAATACATTATGTGCAGAATATAAAGTGATAACACTGTGTAAAATCCCAAAAACAAAGGGATAAAGGGACAAAATAAAATCTGTTAGACTACCTTTTCGCCTATGACTACCAACGTGTAGACACGTGTGTTTGTCTCGTCCTATAGTGTACAGTAGTGTATATACAAGTAGTCAAGTTAGTTATAATTTAAGTTCATGCTAATTCTACAATTAGTAAGAACTTAAATTCAGGATGATCATAATTAAAATTCATCGATTTTAATGCTTTTATAATAAAAAATATTTAAATAAATGTGTTTTAAATTGGTGATTTGAGTAAAATTACTCCTAGAGAAAGAATTATCCAGTTAAAAATATGAAAGTGATGTTATATTTAACAGAATAATAAGTGAAATTACAGAAGATGGTAATTAGACACTTTATATTTACAGTATAAAATATTTAATAAAAATTTTTAGTTATAGTAATTTGTTGTACTATATAAAAGCATGTTTTTTTAAAATAGTGGTCACATTTTCCTACGTACGTTAGCGATATGTGTTTTATGCTGAAATTTAGATTTCAAATTAGATTATCTTGATATTTGAAAGAAAATGAGTAGTGAAAACACAATGCAATCTGAATTAGGTAATCATGATTAAGCTAATTACTGTCCCAAACAAAACAACTATAAAGAGCAATTATTTTTTTTGCAATTTCTAATATTATTTTTAATTTATTTAATTTAAAATATATGTTCCTCACCTCAAATTAGTACTGTAGTGTCTTGCCCCTGTACATCATACTTTTCCTTTAACGATAGACTCGTACCGGTCATCTATTAACTGCTTTTAACGATTGAAAGGGCTAAAAGACTTGAATTGAAATAACGTATCTTCCGGTTTGCATCGGAAGTCCATATATAATAAATCGGGGCCTCCTGCGTATAGTATTTCCATATCTGGTCCCGTCTTTCAGCTTTTTAACTCCCTTCTCGAAATTAAGGAAAGACTGCGGACGGTCGACAGTAAGAATTTATAAGTCTACATTTTTTTTCAAATTGCAGCCCAACAAATTGAATCTGCGCCACTTCCAATCTTATATTGAGGCATTACTTCATTGAGAAATTAAAGTAACTGAGTTATTTATAAAATAGATTGGTAATTGAGACAGTAATAGCTCATAAACGGGATTTATAAAAAGGAACGTTTAAAAAAAACTTAACAATTGAAATTTAATGCAAATCCATGCCAAACTAACAATACGTACAGTACTACTAATACTAACAGTACTGATGGAAAAGACTTAATTTGAATCTATAAAAAAGCAACAACTTCTACAAATATATAGTTAGCAGGAATACATTGGTAAAACCAAATTAAAAAGGTACATTGACTGTAAAATAGTTTATATGAAATAATGTAAACTTTTGATATAAATTACTGCAAATAATGGAAATATTTTAACAATGTCTTCGTTAAAGAACGATACAATAACATATTAGTTCATAATAATGTATAAATATAAGGCAATGTGACAATAAAGCATAAAGTATAATGTGAGTATTTAATATACTTATTGTTTTCGAGCATTATTCTTAAAATTGCGTGTATAATTAAAAAAATATACACGTTTTCATATACGGGATAATTTGTCATAAATTAAATTTAGTGCTTATTTAAAATGTTTCTTTAGCGAATGCAAAGAATTACACACACAAACGTAACGTATTTTATTTGCATAGATACAAATAATAATAATTCATACAATTTGCATATGTGAAATATTTGTAAAGATCACCAGTATTTGGAGAAATTTGATTTTCGCATCATTACCAATTTCTAACAGCCTTAATATTGAACACAGTGTTGACTTATTTATTCTTTGATAGCGTTTTTTAAAATTGATTCTTTTTCACAGTTTTCTTCTTTGTAATCATTTTTATAAAGCAACAAACTATAAAAAAACCCCAAAATATTTTTATTTCTGTAGAAAAATCAGAATAAATGAACTTTTTGATTATGATAATCGAGTAGAATTTGAAATTTCTATTGAGTTTTAACGGATGTAAAGATTTTTGTATTAGAAAGATTCATAAAATGTTTAAAAATTTTTAAGTAAAATTAATATTGTATTAATCAGATTATGTTGTAGAAATAGATTATTAATATATCAAGTAATTTGGGTTTTTATATAAAACTAGAATTAAAAAAGTCTTCATATTTATATTAATTTAAAATATTCACTAGTTTTCGCTTTTTAATATTGATATATAAATATAAATAGATTGAATATAAATGCATAATTAAATAAATTTTCTCTAAAATTTTATAATTACAATAATTAATTATAGTTGCTACTTTAAAAGTATATAAAACTAATATTATGAAAAAGAATTAAATTAGTTATATAATTAAACAAAATTAACATTAATGATAATTTATTTACATTTTATTTTTAATGACTATACTAAAATTTTATTTAAAATAATATACGTTTATAACAATTTTAAATATACAAATAGAATAAGTTTTGTGTAATAAATGGAATTCATTTTGGAAATTGTTTTACATTACAATCAAATATAAATAATAAATAATTTTTTAAAAGAAATATCAATAATGTTGATTTTTTCTTACTATGGAATTCCACGAATGGATTAGAAAAGACACCAAGTGCACAGTTAGAGAAGCCAGTCAATCCTGATGTTCATTAAGGTAGTCAATGGCTATTGTGTTCTTCTCCTGAACTATATGACCAGTCAAGAAATATCTTATTACCAGGAAAAGTGATGAGTTTTGTCACGGAAAAACAACCACGAATTAGTTAATTGAACAATCAAGCAAACAGTACAGAGCCCAAGGCTAATTTCCTTCATCATTATGCACGCTTTCCAATATATTCTATTCATTTGGTAAAGTTTTCAGACATCACCGTCTACTTTAATCGAATCTAAAGTGAATAGCGTTTGTATTCTGTCTTAAAAGAAATTAAATATACTTTAAAAAAATTAAAAATAATTTATTTATTTATTTTTGACTGATTTTAAATAAGATAAATAATTTTTTAAATATAAAACTATCTTACATTATTTTGTATATTCATCAATATTTTAAAAGATATAGAAATTTATTAATGAAGGTAAGTCATTAAAAAAATCATTTTAATGCTTAATGCCTTTAATAATGAGATGCATTAGACATTAAAAGCACTAACGATATTGACTTTTCCTACAGATCTGTTAAAATTTTAATTTAACTTTATATCAAAAATATTTTACAGAGAATATTTAAATTTTAAGGCTTTCTAAAATATTTAAATGTTGTTTTAACATTTGTAGATTATTTCGAATTTATTTGTGAGAATAAATGAGATTATTTGATTAATTATTCAAAAGATCAAAAAAAAAACTTAAGTTTAATCTGTTGATTTTTCATATACAGTATCAATAGATAAACACTATGTTTACAAAAAATATAATCAGATATGTTCAAGAACTGTATTTTACAGTAAAAATAAATATTGAAATAACGATATAAATTTATTTTTCTTAAAAACAATAAATATAATAAAATAAAAACACTTCGCCTGTAGGAAAAAACGAATTATTTTAACTAATAAAAATCAAGTTTTGCTTCGTTCAGTTTGTTTGAATGATAAATTATTAACAGAATGCAGTAAGTAAGTCTATTTACCATTCAGTCAAAGCATTTTAATTAACAGATTATTCGGCCTTCAAATGCACACGGTTTTGATTCCCAAGCGAGGAACTTCAATGGCTTGAATAATTTTGAATGAATAATGTCAAACAGAGATCTTATCGCTGCAAGCGATAATTGCTGCTTTATTTGAACAGCTTAATCCACTATTTATAATCTTAGTCGGAGGTGGGCACATGTTGGCAAACATTAAGGTAAATTAAACTTTGTATGTCAATTATATTCAGCTTTTTGGTTTTCAGACATTAATCGTTTACTGTATTTTTATTTACAGATAAATTATTTATGTAGTAGATTTATATTTCAAAAATGATAATAATGTTTACAAACGTTAATTTACTTAAATAAATCTGTTTTTAAGTCATGTTTACTAGTTCATATTGGTTTATTCTTAGTTATATTGTTAACTTTCATTACATTTTTTAAACGAAGAATATATATCGATTGATTTATCTCCAATTTTATCGATAAATTTCAAACAACTTTTAATATTTTTCAGAGACTTTTAATATTTTTCAGAATTTCTGATGCGTAACTTTGAATCACTTTACACTGATTACATCAAAGATTAATTAAGGCTCTTTTATATTTGATTAATGATTTAAGTCTTGATAAGATATCGAAAATTGATTTTATTAAATTTAGAAAATTAAAATTTTGTTAGCACTCTTACTTAAAATTCATCTCTATAGTAACTTATATCAAATTTTAGTAGATAAGTAAAGAAACTAAATAAGTTTTGCCACATATTTTAATACATTAAAAACTCACAATTGTTACATACATTAAACATTAAAATTTATAATAAAATAAACTTTCTACTGAAATTTTAATTTATTTTTATTAAATAATTAATTAGAGTTACAACACGAATTATATTAACATAAATCAATTATATGGATTCAATTGCAAAAGCGTATAAACAATACAAGTAATTTCATCAATTAAGAAAACTGTATCTGGTTGATTTCCTCCCTGAATCATTGCAACTCATTCTCCTTATTCTTCTCTTTCTGTGATGGAATATATATTGTCACGGTCTCATGGCTATCTATTATGGCATCCATGTGCTTCTTATTGCATCAACATAATTTTGTTAGTATGGCTTTTCGATCTACGACTCACAGACAAGTTGATTTTGATTCTACCTCTATTATCATTAATTGAATGAATCGAATGATCAAGTTCTGTTTTTCGTTTCCTTTATTTTTATTAATGATTTCAGCATTAAATACAAATGATATTATAAGATATTCAGAATTTTTTATATAGAACTTTCGGATGAATATTTTTAAGATTATTTATTCTAAAAAATATTTATTTATATTCAATTATTAAGTAAAAGCAACAAAGCATAAGTTATATAGAAAAAATATTCTTTCAAAAATTATTAATAGTTTTAAAATTAAACGTGTACTTTTATGAAATTAATATTATAAAAATATCAATTTAATTTAACGTATTTCATAATGTAATAAAAATATTATAGTCTATTTTAATATAGGATATTCCAAATAATAGTCTACATACAGTGAAGTATCGAAAATACGGACGTCAAATATCCGTATTCGGCCGTCGAAAAGTGGGTATTAATTAATTCCTTTCAACAGTCATTTCGTTGTTGATGTTCTTTAATTGTCGTTATAACATTTATTCAGAATTTGTAATTTTTGGGCTGCAATTTTTAAAAAAATGTAGACCTATTCCCACTGGTCTGTTGTCTGTTCTTCCTTAATCTCGAGAACGGCGTTAGATAGACGAAAGTCGAGACCAAATTTGAAAAGCTTAGGAACAGGAGGTCCGAATTATAACTTCCGATTTAGACAAAAAGTCAGTTTATTTTATTCAAAATGTTCTCTTGAACGGAATTACATAGACGACTTCCATGACTCCATTGTTAACAGAAAAGCATAATGTACAGGGGCAAGACACTACTAAAATTGAGAGCATTGCGACGAAAAATTGCAGCTCGGCGTTGTGATGTCACAATAAATAATTACTCGTTAATTTTGAAATTACAATTTTGTGTATTTTTGTTTCTATATAAATGATTCTGTAAATTATATTTGGAATCTTTGTAAATATTCCTATATTCCCTGTGAAATAGTGGCTTGAAGTTAAAACATCTAAATTTGATTTATACTGTATTTAAAGTTTACAGCGTTTAAAATGCTAATTTACATGTAATCTGAAAATACGGCTGGGGTCCGGTACCAATTAGTCCGTATTTTCGACGCTTCGCCGTATTAATGTACTGTACGTTTTCTAATAGAGAATTTTGATAGACAGTAAAACATATTAAAATAAATTATTATTAGTAATAAAATAATATACAGGCGTGGAAAAAATTGTAAAGATTAAAAGTACAGAAATAAAGATTACTTAAGCATAAGCAATATCAATTTAAATTAACAGTAGGGCTTATCAAAGAAACATAATAATATCCAGAATTTTTTAATTTTGAAACTGCTTAAAAGATATTAAAAGCTTTAAAATTATAAGTTAATAAATTTTATATTATAACTAATTAAATAACCGATAAAATTTATGCAATTAAAGTTAAAACATCTTCTAATTTAATAATGATTAAAACGGTAATAAATAAGAAACAGAAATGAAAAATAAATGATGGTTATTGGAGTTTATATTTTTTGCTGAGTACGTTTATGTTCAATATAAATGATTTAATTTTCTCTGTTAAATTATAAACTAACTCAAATTTTTATTATTATATAAATATAAGTTTAATATAATTTCAGAAATTTGTCATTACATAATCTCTTCGAAAAGATGTAAATCGACAATGTAAATGGAAGGATTTTGATTATATTCAGAAAGGATAACAAACTAAATTCTAGTTCCACAGTTTAATTTGATTTATTTATTTAATTAAGTTTTTAATTTATGCAGATCTTTAACATTACTGGAGCTTATTAAGTCTTTAATTGGAATACCGTAATTGTAATTAACAGTTTTTACGCGTCATTTTCTTTTCTATATTCTTATCAGTATAACTAATTTATTCTAGAAGAATTCACTTACTTCTCCTCATGCAGAAACTTTAAAAGATACTCAGATTAATTTTAGCACCTTATACTGAAAGCTTAATGAGTTTATGTATATTTTAAAAGTTTCAATTACTGAAATAGTCTTTTAAAAAAGCCAAGATTCAGAATCTAAATGCATTTCAAATAAATGTAATTCTGTAGATTTTAGATATTCAAATATTTCTTTTCAATTTAATTTTTGTATTTATGCTTAAATATGATAAATGTTTAATATAATAATTAAAATTATTATGTTAAAATATGAGAAATAAAATAATTGATTTAAATGGTTTTTAATTAGATTTTTGAAAGAAAATGAGCGAAATTTTAATCAAAACTGAGAGGAACAAGATATTTTTAAACAAAAAATATTATTTTTGATTCATTCTATTTTTACATTTAATAAAACACAATATATAACTTTCTATTCAATGTAAGTTTTCTCTTCTTCGTCGAATTTCAGTAGAAGGCGGTAACATGAAAGATGAAAAAAAATATTTGATAAAAAATAACCCTTAACCAAATTTGAAAGCTTTTAGATAATAATGTAAAAATCAAGTTAGAAAAATGTACATTTGGGAATAGTATTTTTTTATATTATCACTATCTAAAATACATTTAAAATATATTAAACATAAAAAAATAAATTATAATGCTTTATTTACATAAAAATACAGAAAAAATAATATTCTATTATTAATATTTTAAAAATGTATCTACACAATTGACTCATGATATTACTTATTAATTTTATAACTTAGACATTTAAACAGTAATTATAAGTTTATTGTATTTAAAATTAAGCTTTAAAGAAATTTAAAATAAAATAAAATATTTATTTTATAATAGAATATAAATTATTATAGAATTTAATAGTAAAAATATTTAGTTTAATTACTTAAAATTTTAATTAACTATACTGTTTAATTTTATATAATATTTAAACAAGTTTTTTAATATTAATTTTATTATAATTCTATAAGAATAAAGATTCTACAGTGTAAATTATAAGTACAAATTTTTAGCAATTAATAATAAAAGTGCAAATTTTCGATTAAGAAAACTAATGAAAAATAATCTTAATTATTTTTTCACTGATTTTAAATATTGATAATAGCTATGCGCTACAAAATATAGCTGATGATCTTATGCTGTTATAGTAAAACGATGGAATTTATCACCAACATTATTTTCAAAATATATTGAAACATTCTTAATAATTTATGTTGGATACGAGTCTTAATGTAAACAAATAACGTAGTTTATATTAAGATTCGCGAAATCGTGATAAATTTCTAATGAAAAAAGAAATTTTCATATCCCTTTCGTTACAAATGTTGAATAAAAATGAAAAGACTTAAATATAACGAGAAACTTGCTTATTAAATTATTGAAGTATAATCATTAAAATAATTTAAAACTATATTCTGCTACAACACCAGTTTAACAGCTACATCAACACTATCAACACATACAACTTTATTCAAGATTACTTCTTTATAAACAATTCAATTGTTATTTTGTTTAGTTTTAAATTTATTTACAGATTTTAGAATTAATCAATCATATTTTATATTTTATAAACGATTCAATTTGCTACTAGGCCTATATAAAAGTTCTGGTGTAAAATATTTACACTTTATTATAATGATTCATAAGTCAATTAAAAAATTTTCTATATAAAGTATTATAAAATTATATAGCAATATATAAATATAGACAGTAGCAAATTAATATTTTCAAAATTACCTACGATAAAATTTCTAAAAATTCATGATTTTAAATATTAGTTATTAAATCTGTATATAATTTTAAATAAATTTTATTCAAAATGACAGAGTCCATTAGAATGTATACATACTCTTTTTAAATATTTTAAACACCAAATTTTAATTTTTTTCTTTTGTTTTATCGTTTATATTCAGGTTGTTTTTATTTCAATATAAATATTTTATATTTCCTAGTCTGAATTTCAAATTTTATCCATTTTTATCTTGAGAATTTTTATTTATAATTTCAGTTATTTAAAACTTTATATATACATAAAATAAAACATTTCCATAAAAATTTTATTTTAACATAAAAATTGCTTTTGAAAATAATAAACTAACTTGTAAATTTAATTCTTCGCATATATTTATTTGTATATAAACAATTTGATTAAAATGTTTAGAAGTAAAAAATCGTTTATTAATTTCAATGAATTATTATAAATTTAATTTAAATTACAATTAAATTTATATGATATAAAATATATAATCTATTATAACTATTCAAAATATTCTTTTATATAAACATTCAGTTATTAACTTTTTTAAACATTTATGTAAATATAGAACTTTACATGAAAGAAAAACTGCACATAAAAACATATTCATATACATATTGCTATATTTAATGATAAATGTTTGGATAAAATTAATTTTCTCTCTCTCAACATTACATATAAATTAAGTTTAGCAAAAGGAGAGCTTAATCTTAATCCTATCCTTCTTGAAAACTAAATTTAAATTCTTAATACGAACAGTGTGGGCAGAATTATTATTAAATAAAATTTAGATTTACAGACAAACATTATCCCAAGAAAAGCTGAAAAATGTTGAATGGATCATTGTTTTTTTTTCCTTTAGTGAACAGAAATTTAATTTCTGCTCCCCTACAACTCTCTTCCCCTCTAAACCTCCCTGGGCGATGTTGGAAGGACTTTGCAACTTCCTCTTCCCGCTTAAACTTGTTGCTATGCGGCAAAGCCATCCAATCAATGTCAGCTTTATGAAGAGGAAATGTGCATGACAGTTTGTATTCTGGACAACACCATTCAAGCACTTGTGATAAAATCGTTCCATGTATTGGAGATGTTTACGCGGTCGCCATTGTGTATTGCTGACGCTTTTCTCGGATAAACTGTTAATCGGAAAACTGAGAAATAACACAGTAAAGCTGTTGTTTTTGACAAATAAATCACTCAAAGTCACTATTCTTTTACACTCGAGAAAATTGAATTTAAATATTAAGTATTATATACTATACTTGTTGAATAATGGAAACTTTTTGAATAAGAATTGTTCGTCCGAAACTTTGTTTATATTTTATCGTTTTATATAAATTATAACTTTAATGGAAATATTAGTATTATAAAGTGCTTTCGCTACATTAACCAAAACAAATTATTTAAGCTGCAAATGTCAATTGTAATTTGAATATATTTAGTGAGACATATTCTAAAATTCCTTAAATGTAAAAATTTGATTAAATTTAATTAATTTTGTGATGAATGATTAATGAATAGTTCAAAAAAGCGCATTTATAATAATTTTACTTGGAAATTAGAAAATAAAAATATCGAATTAATTTCTGAATAGTTTTATAGTTAAATAATTTTTATGTTAATATTTTCTTGAATAATTCATAAAGTTATTCTCATAAATGTCGAATAAAATTTGTGTTATATATAGTCGAAATAAGTTAATTTCGACAAATCCGACAAGGCATAAAACTATCACGTTATATTTGTTGCTTGCAAACTGATCGGGAATCATTGCAAGATGTAGCAACCAGCTTCAATGTCTTTGGGGACAGCAATTCAGTCTCTTTATTATTCTTCTAGTGTTCCTCACTAACCCTAACATGTCCCCAATGGATGCGAAAGGAGTAATTAAAGACGTGTTTAGTACAAGCAAAGTCTCTTGACTGAGTAATTTTATCTCTTATTAGCTAAGATGGCTGTGTCTTCGCGACGCTCTTTACAGATTTTTTAAAAATTAAATATTTTATACGTTCATTTGAATAAGAAAATAGAATTGAATATCTCTAACAGTAGAAAATAGTTAGTTTTTATTACCAAAAATGAACTAATTATTAAATAAAATGTAACCGTAATAATTTTTCTAAGTAATCCGAACCAAGTCGATTGATCATAAAACTGATTGCTGCTTTCAGGACAAATCCAAGAATAGATGATTGGAGTTTCAATCTCATAACACAGCAGGTCACTGGAGAATGATGTATCACGTACCACACGTTGCTTAGCAACGGAAAAATTTTCACTTTTTTGCATCACTAACTTTAAGACCGTTCTTGAATTTGAATAACGCTTCGTGTTCCAGCAGTGCTTTGTTATTAAAAATAAAAATGATATTACTAGAAAACAAAAGCTTTAATGGCAATCTTTAATACGGAAATAAATTATCAGATCTTTCATTTTAAAATACTTTTATAATAATTATATTTTTATTCTTGAAATTTTATACTTTTTTAATTAAAAAGATAAATAATACGCCGCACTTGTATAAAAAATATTTAATAATGAAATAATTAACATAGTTTATATTATTTATGTAAAGGAGACAAAATATCCTCTGGAGTCTGCTGGATGTAAGATGAGAAAGTAATAGCCGCAGTAAGCCATATATTCTCTTTAATTTAGGGTGTTATCATTAGTATTGTGGTAAAGGATATCTAGATGCTACCTTACTGATTACTGCCGAACTTTTCCTTATTACATTGTTGATTCAACGTCTTCTCATCAGGCGAGATGGTTAGATGGCAATAAGATGGTATTGCCTTCGTGTTATTGGAAAAACACGATTTTTTTTTCTACTGGAATAAGTAAACATACAGGAAAAGACCGAGTGCATTAAATGTCCAAAATATATATAAATGAGTATATAATATTAATTATTTAAAGTCACTTGGCAAAAATTAAAATTTATCGAAACTGTATTGTTTCTTAGAATACATTTCCACGGGATCAGACTTCAGTTAGTGGTAACTGTTCTCGAGGGATTTTTCTTAATGTATAATTGAAGACAATAGCAAGAAACATCCCATCTAGTTAGATTGTCAGAGGAAAATCCCAATAGAATTGAAGTAATTTTGCTTCTTTAAATTAATAAATGATTACAGGATGCCATCCTAATAGTAAACAACTGATTCAAGACGGTGTAAAACTAGGTCACATATATTACTGAGTACACTTTGAAATGGTCTAAGTAATGCAATGAGAAATACTTCAGATTAATAAATTTGATCATTAAGTAACTTCTTTTACAGTTTTCTAATCACCAAATTAATTAATTACAACAAATAAAAATAAAATATGTATAAGTAGCAAGAATTAAAAATAGAAGCTCACAACTCAAATAGTTCATAATGATCTGACTTTCAGGCCTTGTCTTTTTATTTCGAATAATGAAAAAATAATTTTATACAATGTTATTTCATTTTATATAAAATTACTTAGTAAATTTAAGGCAGAATATTGCTTTTAAACGTAAAAATTAATAATTCATTAAAATAAAAAAATAATAAGCAAAAAATTCTATTTGCAAACAAGTGAAGTGCAAACTGTATGAATTTCTTTATTTCTACCTTTTAAAATCATTGTATTTATTTACTTTATAATTATTTATCTATCCATTCTATTATAAAAACTAAATTTCGGATAACTATTACAAAAATTTCTAAAATAACTTTTATAAAAGATTGTTTATAAAAGTTTGGTTAGGTTTATTAAAGGATACACAGGAAAAGTTAAAATTCAACGAAATAAACCACGGACTATTAATGTAATTAATGTATTAATATGGTTAATTTAAAATATTTTTTCGCCTGTTTATGCTAAAAATGAACACAATACTAAAAAGTCTTCATTTTTAGATGAAGTGTAATTAAGTACTCGTTAATCATCTTTTGTAATTTGTAAGAATTCCTTAAATTGATGAGTCTTTTCATTTGCAGTAATTCTTAGAAGTTTTTAATTTAATACAATTTAATTTAATAATAGAATAATTTAAATAAGAAAAATATTTTCACAACACGTTTAAGACATTGACATAACCTATACTGCGCATTTGTAATTTAAAATGATTATTTTTTAAAATATAACTATAATCATAAGAACTGTCAAAAGAATTTGTTTAAATGTTTTTATATCTTTTAAACGATATAAAACATTCAAAACAAATCATTACTTAATCTAAAGTGAAAAGAGACAGAATGGAGAATGCTAAACAATGATAGTGATGAATAATTCAGCTTTTGGATATGTTGACTGTCTAGACGTCCTACTGTGATTGATACTCGACAGCAGACAAGATTGGAAAGTTGTTCCTGTGACGTATGTATTTTCTTATTTTACAAAGAACCAGATCGACTTTTACTTAGATCATATAAGAGCACAAAAGTCGTCCAGATAACTTATTTATAAAAAGTTTCTAAAATAACTACTTGAAATTAACCGAAAAAATAATAATTCAATGAATTAATATTGTTTTTATTCAGGTTTAAATAGGTTTTTTTCTTCTTATATAAAGTGAATGACAAAAGGATTATATCTAGTTTACTCAAAAATAATTGTATTTCTAGTTGAATGACAATAGAAAATTTTTTGCATATTTAGCATAAAAACTCAATTTAGTTTTCAATTTTTCTATCTAAATTACAAAATAGTTATGAATATAAGATCACTTTTTAAATATAAGATTAAATTTTCTATTTTGAACTGAATAAAACGTTCAAAACAAGTTAAAAGTACTGATAATATCTTCCTAATAACAAAATTAAAATTGAAAATAAGAAATTGTTTTATTTATTTATTTTTTCTGTTATTCACTTCAACGATTATTTAATAAAAAATAAAAATTGAATTTAAATGTACAGTACAGTACATATAATTAAAAAATGTAACTAATTTAATATTAACTTATGGTATTAAAATAATTAAATTTTATATGACTTTTAGTCAAAACCTTTTATGCAATTTGGGTTGTTTACTGTGAATTACATTATTAATTCCATCATCTTGTACTCTATAAATTTAGAGATCACAAAACTCTAAGTTTTGAATTAACTATGTAATGAAATTTTCTTGTTTCGATAATACAATTTATAATTTAATATTTTATATTAGATTATATATTTAGCAAAAAATTTTATTTCATTTTTTCTCAAATAGAATTAAAAATAATAAAACAATTTACAGACCATATTAAAATATATTTGCCAATTTTATATTTAAAATCACTTAAACTAAATACTTTATACTATTAAATCCTATAAATGAACTGTATTACTTTATTATTTTAATATTTCTTCTTTAAAAATTATGTGTAGAAATAATAATATGATAATAATTAAGATTATAGAACTAAAAATTAGATAATTTTATTAAATTTAAAAGACTTTATACTATATTTTATATACATTATTTTCTTCTTAAATTTATAAAAATGCACAAAAAGTTATTATAATTAATATTAATTAAAACGAGAAAAGAAACATTTTAAGAATTTTTTTTAGAATAAATATTTAATATAAAAGCTAGTAATTAAAATTGTAATAATTTCAATTAACAAACATTGCAATTCCCCTCAGATGAAATCTAACCACTTTATTTGCTTTCACTCTCTCTTAGGAATTGATTTGTTATATGATCACATCTTACTCGAGAAAAACATAAACTAAAATAAAACTTTTATGTTACCGTACGAGTCAATAAGTGATAATTATAAATAACTCTATTTTAAGCGCAATAAAAAGAAAATTGTTATAAAAGTCGACTAATTTGAAAAAGAAGACGGAAAAAGTAATTACTCGCATCATTTACAAATCATTGATCAAAAAGATCTACATCAAAAATTAAATATTATTTTAAATTATATATTTTCTTTAATTTTTTAAAGTATTTTATGAAAATTAATCACCAATTAATTCGTCAATGTTTGTATAAAGTATCAAAAATGATAAATATTAAAACTTTGTCCAGTTAAAATAATAATTTAACATTTTACATCAATCATTAATTACCTTAAAAACTCAATATGAAAATAATTAAAAAAATATTTTAATGGCTTACGTTAAAAATTATCATCATAAAGTGACTATTTTGTTAGTTTTTGAAGATAAAGGAAAGAATTTTAATTTATATTTGTAATTTCTTCTATAATTCTGGGATGTGTTGTAAGGGTGAGATTATATCATATGTTGTAATGCGTTAACATATAGTTTTTGTAACAAATAAATTTATATATTTTTTTTTATGTAGTTTTGATATTTTCAAACATCAATACAAAACAAATCACGAGAAAAAGTTACCAAAAAAAAAAAAAAAAAAAGAAAAGTCTTTTAAGCTTTTTAAGCTTTAACTAAACTTTATGATCCCAAGTGACTAGATTAACTGGACAAAATCTTTTAGTATTTTGAAAAACTAAAAATTTTTTGTCAGTTAACGTCTGAGCTTAGAAAATAGCTAAATAAAAGTTTAATGGTTTACGAACCTTTAGAAAGTGTCTTATTTAAAGGAAAATCCATTTCCTCGTTTTTGTAATCTTCTTAAAGACATAATTAAAATTGACAAATTAAAATTTTATTTTGTCAACTCTCTTCGAACTGTTCTTTTTATGATAATAATTTTAACTTTAATATATTTTATTAAAATGAAATAATTTAATAACCAATGGTTATTAAAAAATAAAATTACCTTTAACAAGTCTCTGTAAAAAGTTTTAAAAAGTAGTAAATTAAATTTAAAAATTTAAAAATAAAAGTTTTAAATATTAAAAATAATTTTATAAAATTAGACAAATATATATTCAACTGTTTATTACAATTAAAAATTTTAAAACATTAAGAAATTAAATTTTAATTATCATTACACATATTTGCAGTATATCAAAATTAATAATTACAGACTTATAAAAAATATAATTTATAAAGTAAATTTTTTCATTTCAAAATTTGGTAAAAACTCTAATATGTTAAAAAACTCCAAGTAAAAGAAATTAGTACGTTATATCATAATATTAATTATCATGAGTTTGCAGTTTAATTAATTATATATATAAAGTCCTATTTATGATTAATATATAGATTAGAAAATATAACATTTTTATAAATTAATTATTGAGATAAAATAAAAATTTTTTAATATTTAAATAACACTTTCCTTAGGGTTTTAAGAAATTTTAATCAAATAATTTTATTCAATTTAATTTTATTAAATTGAGAATTATTAATGGCTTCAGTTTGAACTGTTATATTAATTAGCATTTATGGCGTAAAATAATTATTTTATAATTAAATAATTTTCTGTTAAAATTATCTATAGGAGAATGTAGAGTGAAAACTATTGAAGTGAACAGCATTTCTATTTGGTGAAGAAGAATCAACTGGACAAGCATTGAAATGCCATTTCAGTTTTGAGGTTACCTTAAAGTTGGAAATGATTTTTGAAATAAACGATTACAGTTTCTTATAATAATACGAAATTTTCAACTATAAAGTATGAAATAATTTATAACAATTAATTTAAATCTATTTAAGTAAAATTTATTTATAAAATTTAAAAAAATAATTGGTATAAATAAATAAAGTTAAACGAATTCTAAACTTTCAGCTTGCAGTTTATAATAATCTATTTCACTGTATAATTAGAATAAATATTTTATAATTCTCAACAGAATTTTCTAAAACTATATCAAACTAAATTACAATAACGTCATATCACTTTAGATTATAACAACTATCAAATATATTTCTATATAAACGTGCACACTCCCATTCAACACTTACACACCAGTTTTACTTAAAGAAATCACTTTTAATCTTTAGAACAATTTAAAATATTTAAAATTGTTTTAAAGTTTTTTTTAGCAACAATTAAATTCATAGTGATATAAACAATAATCAAACTAAAGAAAAGTTAAAAATATAAACATAAAATATTGGAAATTATGACATTATAAGAACTCTCAAGGAATTTTCACATTTATAATACAAATATATCATTAGAATATTATGCTATCTACTAGAAATAATCAACATTTGATTGTAATTGATATAAATAAACATTTACTTAATGTAAACTAAATATTTCAAACATTGTTTTGTAACTGAATGAATGGAAATGTTTCACATTGGAGGTGAATGTTAATTCAAAAAACAAAAATTACAAAATAATAATAATAATAATTTAAACATTTAATAAAGTAAATATTTAAAATTTTGGTAGACAGTATTTAATTTTTTAAAAATATAAAAACTTCGCTTTCTTTCAGTACTTTACACCAGCGACAGTCCTAAACAGAATGCGGAGGCGACGTTTCCTTTGAGGCTATGGCACCACGGTATTTAATTTAAAAAAATAATTAAATACCGTCTGCCAAGATTTTAAATATTTACTTTATGTATTTTATTGTGAAATTGGCTAATTTATTAAAGGACGCTGTTTGCATTTACATGATGTTGCGGGGGCCGTAGCCTCAAAGGAAAGGTTGGTCTCCGTATATAAGAATTCTGTTTTGGACTGTCGCTGGTGTAAAAGACGGAAAGAAAGTGAAGTTTTTATATTTTTTAAAAATTAAATATTTAAATATTTATATTCATTTCAAATAAATTATAAAATGAAAACATTTTTGACAAACATGTATTCATATTACTTTTCCGGCATTGTTGTATATGACAGAAGGAAACTATGGCGATCAGTCGAAAAATGGCCATCAAGATTTTTATATTTTTAAACTCAGGGGACCTTGAAACGTCGATAAATGAAAAAAAAATCTGGGTTATTTTTTCTGTATGTTAGTGTGTGTGAGGGGCACGATTTTGTACACCATATTTGAAGCTTAATAACTCCTGTGATTTTTGTCGAAAATTGTTGAAATTTTGCAGGGAGGTTTGTTTGTTAGGGGGATTGATTCTATTAAGTTTTGGTAATTAAAGGTCGACGAGTTGAGAAATAAATGGGGTCGTTTATAGGGACTTAATGGAATAAACATTAATGCATAAAGAAAATTATTAAAAATGAAAAAAATTTTAATTTTAATTGAACAAAAGTTTAAATCTTAACTTAAAACGAAAGAGAACAACGATTAAAATAGTGACTAAGCAGAAAAAATAATTAAATGACTTGATGTACAGGGTGTATTTTTTTATCTTGAGACAATGAAATAACTTAATTGGATCTCATTATTTTGGGAAAAAGGTATAGACAAAAATTGTAGGGTTTCGAAGGGCCAATCAATTGGTGACCTTGACCTTCAAGGTCATTTGAGAGTCAAGTCTATTTTTCTTTCAATGAAAACATCTTTTTGACCCCCGGCAATGGAAAGAGCGGGAAATTTCACAACCGGATATACCTTTGACCTTATAGTCTAGGTCAGGGATGGCGAACCTGTGGCATGTAAGAGAAATCATCTGGCACGTAATGTATCATATGATTTCTGTCTTTTTCAATCATCCTTTCTGTATATCACCTGATCATCTTTTTTTTCAATCAGATTTTTTACATTTATTCGAATTAAAGCGTATTCGTTTAATTTCTTTAAATATCATTATTCGAAGTCTAAGACATTGGCACGCATTAACATCTTTAAAGCTAAGTATGCTTACAATATGGCACGCGGACTCAAAAAGGTTCACCATCCCTGGTCTAGGTCAAAGGTCAAGATTATTTTAAGGTTTAAATTATAAGCTTTTTCTAATGGGAAACCATACTTTTTATTACTGAAATAGGCAGGAAGATAAAAGTTACATTTACATGGAAAGAGTGGAAAATTTCACAATCAGCCATGACCTCGAGTACCCCAAATTTGACCTCTGAAGGTCATCTCAAGCGTAATAATTTTAAGCACGGCTCAACAAATGCATCAAAGTGGAAGGGAATCATTTTGAACATTTGTTATGAAATTTTTCCCAGAAACCAACATCTCAAGCAATGGTGAAAAGGTAAAGCGACTCACCAAAAACAAGCATTGCGATAGTGAGAGGCAAGGGGACTCACTGAAAATAAGCATCTGAAAGGGAGCAGAAAACTACTATGTCCACATTGTTACTCCTGGGTAGTACTGAAAGTAGTAAATGTTTTTAAAGTTCAAAGTAATAAGGTCATGAAAAAATTAACTTTTTATTACTGGAATAAGCAGGGAGGTAAAAGTATGGTTTCCCATTAGAAAAAGCTTATAATTTAAACCTTAAAATAATCTTGACCTTTGACCTAGACCGTAAGCTCAAAGGTATATCCGGTTGTGAAATTTTCCGTTCTTTCCACTGCTGGGGTCAAAAATATGACTTGACCCTCAAATGACCTTGAAGGTCCAAGGCCACCAATTGATTGGCCCTTCGAAACCCTACAACTTTTGTCTATACCTTTTTCCCAAAATAATGAGATCAATTAAGTTATTTCATTGTCTTAAGATAAAAAAATACACCCGGTATAACGTTTTAATTTAAAGAAAGTGTTTGACTCTAATTCAAAAAACTCAGTCAATAATTTAAATAATTTTTCAGTCTATCCTCTATATCTAGATCACTTCTTGTGTATTATTTCAACATTTTTTACATCAAATATTCTGAAGTTTGTAAATATAACTTTCCAAAGATTTCAGATCATTGTTTATCTTTTACATTCTCTTAACAGAAGCACATTTCAAGTAAATAAGGTTATCACATAACAGAATACGTAAGTCTAAAATTTATTACATAAAATGTTATGAAATGATTTAATATCTTATTGCAGTTATATTATATAAGGTCAAAAATCATAAAATCTACTTTATATAATTTATAGATGCCGTTTATTTCTAATTCGAGTTAAAAGTGAAACAAAATCCGTTAATGGATCTTTAATACGCTCTTTAAAATAATTGATTTTTCCAAACATTTCCAATTTTAAATTAAAATGATAAATTCTTTAAAAAAAGAAAATTTAAATTTTATTAAATATAAAGTATTATATAAAAATAGCACTAACATAAAGAATTCTCATGTATAAATTATTCATAATCAAATAAAAATATTAAACGATTTACGGTTCTATATATAAAGCAGAAAATAAATGTAATCCGTAAATTGATTAGCTTTAGTGAAAATCCAATAAACGAAAACGGAAGAATTATTAAAAGAAAATGTATTGCTAGAATTACTGCTTCTATGAGAATGAAAACGATAACAAATTCACGATCGCGTAGACAAGTTTATTGTGTCATACATTATTTTTTACATTACCGACATATTAAATTGTAAAGCTCAATTTCTAAGATAAATCCGAGTCATTAAAATTATCGACTAAATTGAAAAATATTATTTGCTCCATTATATAATACTAAATAAATATTCTAATCCCGAAATATATTATCCTACAACGTTTTTATAATTAAATAAATTAAGTAACGTGAAAAATAAAGTATATAAATTTGATAAATACAGAAACAACGGAAAGGCTTTATGGTTAATACTTTAGTTTATTAGAAACAAATCTGCAAAATCATAAAATATATCGTGTTTTTCTAATTTTAAATGTGTTTTAAATTATTATAATTATTTTTATTATAAATAGATATTTTTTGGATATTTTTATTGATGCTTTTCGGGTAGAATAACTATTGGTCACACGAGAAGAGATTTAATCGGATACATCTGATTATCTGAAACACTTAAAATAGTGAGATTACGTTTAGATTAAAAGATATAAACATCAAAGTTTAAAAAGAAATTTTTAACAAGCAAAGTTTTAAAAGAAAATAAAATTTAAACGAAGTGTATTGTTTTATATATAGATTCAATAAAAGATAGTATTTATTTTTCATACTTTCTCAATCGTTTTATCTACTCAATACAGTACTAAGACCTTTCTTATCCTCTCTCATCTCATCATTCTCTTCCTCTCTTTGGCCTAGGACCTTGAGTAGGTTTTAACATTTAATAATAATAATAATAATAATATATAGATTGAACTGTCAATATGACATTTTTCACAGTAATAAAAATTTGTAAAAATTGTGCAAATTTTAATGATAATGTACTGTACATTAACTAAAAAGTTATTTATTCACTGTTTTTAGAATTTTATAAAGATTTATTATTAAAATATTTTAAAATTTAATTTTTAATCTTTAGTTTGATATTATATTACATTATTTAAAAAGTGAATATTTAATTTTATTATTTTTTTTGACAACAATAAAAAATGTCTTTATTTAGACAATAATTTTAAATATTTCTACAGCTCTTTTCGCGGTTTATTTACTACTTATTTACTATTATACTGTGACTCTTACTGCGGATCGCGTAACTTAGTTTATTTTTGTAAACTTTGTGCATTACGTTTAAACATATGTAATATTTTTGTAAGTTTTCTGACTATTTGCGTTTTGTAAAAATTTATGTGCACGAAACAACAGTAAGAGAAATACAGTTAATATTACGTAGAATCGCATGAAGACGATGACCTTAAAATGTTTCATAAAACTTCAAAGTCGGTTAGTGAATTTTGGAGACATGTTGCTAAAATAAAGTAAAAACATTTAAAGACTTCAGCATGCTGCTTATTATTCATATTTGGGATTACACATAATCGGAAATCATTATTAACTGTAAAGTTTATTAAATGTAAGTATCGTGCGCAGTTAACAAATCAACACTTAAAGGAATTAATATAGAGTGCAATTATTGAATATGAACCGAATTTTAAACAGCTAATATTTCAACTACAATGCCATAAGCTTTCTACCAGTAAGTTATGAAAGAGAAACATTAATATGTATTTAGATAAAAAGAAATTAATTTATAATAAATGTATTTTCTCAAAAAATTTTAGAGTCTTTCTTACATACCTACATAAACGTACAGTAGACATTTTTAACCTAACATTATAGTGGTATTTACTATATAACGTAGATACATACAGTATTGTAGTATATACAGTGAAATCGTATTCGTACGATACCGAATATTTTTCCGGTTTAGCAGGTTTCCGTTTTATCAAGGTTCCGTTTGGATAATAATATAATTACTGTATAATATAAAATAACATACCAATAAAGGATGCGGATCTCATGTATTTCTGATAACCGATATACAGTATTGTTTCTATCATGACAAGACTTGGTCACTCCTGCTATGTAAAATAATGTATTTAGATGTTTAAAAATATAAATTATATGAACTTCATTCGGTCATATTAATATAATTCATCCGAATAAATGTATAAATATATTTAAAACTCCGGAGAAAAATTAATCTTAATAAAAAGACAAGTTTGAGTAAATACAGAAAAATTTATATATATTTAAAATAAATATTTCAGATATTATGTTGATATATTTAAATTATTTATATAAATTTGCTACATTAATATTATTTTTTCGCTAGATCTATTTTCTCAGTCGTTTATTTCTTTTTTCCCTCTCTTACAGGGAAAAGTTTGTGCATAATTTTTTTATTAATTAATATGCAAGCTATTAAGGTTTATCTTAGAAGAGGATAATCTACGGTCTTTTGTAATTTCTAGTACAGTCTGACAAAATATAAAAGATACAATATAACTTTAGTTTTGTTGTCATCGAGTTTCGAGTTACGAAAAAAAATCTACCAATAAAGAATCTATCTGTTCCTTGATGGATATGATAAAACGTCTACTTAACGTCATTAGGGCGGAGAGAGAGTTTAAAAAAATCTGCTTAAATATATGTTTATATATATATATATATATATTTATTTATTTATTATGCATAAATGTAATTAAGTACCCTGCAATACAACATGTGACGTTGTAAGATCCTCTGAAGTAGGATATGATTTTTTGATTAAGAAAAGTTCCTTAAATTTGGTTATAAAAAGATTAGAAACTCCATTTATACGAGAAACTAAACGTTTGTTGTAAATATTAGTCTTTCTTAAGAATAATTGTCTAAGCAAATTATCACAATTGAATATCATATGCTATTTGTTATCTCATAAGCATTCAAAACAGTTATTAATATTAATTTAACTATCAAAGTAATATTTTATATTATGTATTCAAAACATTATCTTTACATATGAATAAGTTTGATTTATTTAATTAATATTTGATATGAATTTTTCAAAATTCGTGTATGAAAAATGATGCTTACCAATATATATAGTGTATGTATGTTGTTTTCTTAATTTATTCATTACATATTTATTAATCTTATATAATTTATCATTATTTTAAAAATATTTTAAAACACTACGTTTGACTAATTATATATAATTTACTTTAGTATAAAGATTGTTATCATATTCATGAAGCACAAGTCCTCACTTAACGTCGTCGATAGGTTCTTGGAAACTGCGACGTTAAGCGAAACGACGTATAACGATACCAATTTTACCGTCGGTTAGTGATATAAATAAGATATAATTCTGTTAATATTATTCTAATTGAATAGTGTTTGGAACTTCCAGCATTTATTTTCCACCTCATAGAATCAATTTTACTGCTTCTAAAGGAAATTCAACAACGATAATTGTGAATGATTACAAATGTATTTGTATCTTTCCTCAACGACGTTATAAAGAAACGACTTTAAGTGAGGACTCGCTGTACATTCATTTGAACCGTGAGGGTTCTGAATGATAATCAACGAACTGGTAATATTCCTTTATTTCGAATAGTTCGTTTGAAAATTCGTAACAAAAATGAGTTAACTATAATATTTTTAACAATATAAATATTACAGTTAATATTTATATTAATAAAAATGTTATTATTATTAATGTTTATCTTAATAAAATTACATTTCAAACATCCATTTAAAATTCATTGCCATAATAATATTTGAAATAACAAATAAAAAATAATAGTTATAATGAAAAAATAAACAATTCAACTAAACAAATTCCTTTATTAATGCATTAATTTTTTCTACTTCTTTTATTTTATTTATTTTTTTCTTTAAATTTTACTTTCCTCCCTCTTTTTCGCTACGTTTGCCTCTGACTAGCCAATGATAATTATTAATTAAACATAATATCAAGTAACAATTAGAATAATGAAACAAAAATAACTTTTATGTATATAATGAAAATCAATTACATAAAAATTTGTATATATAAATAATTATAATAAATTTTGTTTCAAGCTTTTAACAAGCATATTTTCTGAAAAACATAAAGAATTTTGTTTAATATAAATGAAATAGAGATATAACACGAAAATAAAATAATTTCTTTTAAAATAACTAATATTTATTTATTGATAAAATATTTAACTTTTAATACAAGTCGAAAATTTTCTATTATTTTCAATTTCATAAAAATACAAAGTTTTACAATAATATTTTACATTTAGATTTCAGATTATTTTGCATACGATACATTAAGTTAATTAATTTATATTTAATTACATATTTTTTAAAGAATAAATTTAATTTCATGAAAGTTTCCATTACTGCGGCAAGTCCTTCTCGTCTAAAAGAGAAATAGGTTAAATTTAGACTAATTATCCAAACTTAATTAGTATAAAATTAATTCTTCTATAGTAAACAAGTTAGTTAGTGAATATAGTATATATTGATCTCTTCAGATAAATTAAACTTAGCCGACGTTTTTCAGACAATTTTTAATGCCAGTTTTTCTTATAGGCTATACATATTATGAGTTTCTTAAATAAAAAGAAATTTGTAGTACAGACAGTACTCATAAAATATTATATGAGATTATAATAAATAAAGCTAATCATTATGAAAAATTTCATAAATTAAGAAATAAAATGAGTTGCAAAATTTTTCAAAAAATATAATAAAACTTAAAGCAGGTTTATACTTGAATATATATTGCTAATTGCTATTGCTAAATTTATTTAAATAATGATTAGAGGAAGAGAGAAAGAGATTATGAAACGTAGAAATAATTCACATTTAAAATATTGCAAAGGTGAATCAATATGTTCATTTCTGACAGCAACATAACTCTCGTTATTATTTTTTATGTTGTTTATATAAAATTCCAAGTAATTCTCTTGGTAATAATCTCATTGTACTATGAAAACTCATTTCCATTTAGATTTCTGTGGAATTAGGAAGAATGGAAAATTGCTAACTCTCACCACGATATCTCGAACGTGTTTAATAGCAATGAGAACAAAAAGAATAAGATGACTCTTTATACAGCTATTTGTAAAATATCTTTATACTCTGGCTCAATGAGAATTAGAATTTCAGAATTTCACAACACAGAATAAAAACAAATCTTATGGAAACAAATTTCTACAAAACAAAAAAATTTCATATAAAAGACTGAAATATTTATCATATATCTTTGTGAAGTTAATAAACTACAGTATTTGCAATATATTTGTACTGCGAATACATTAAAACAAATACTTAACAATATAAAACAATACAAATCAAACCTGCGAATACCAAAAGTTTTCAGCAAACGTTTGTGGTATGCCTTCCAGATAAGCTTTCGCAAGCAGTAACTTTAAAAAACAAATCTGAATTCAGATATTCTATGGTGACGTAAAATTTACATTAAATTATACAATCCTTTTATCGTCGGGAAAAACACACATACTTGTTCCCTAGCTTAAAGGTTACATTTATATAGCTTTATAAGAAGTGCTAAGATATCTGAAATTGCTCTTAGCAATTACAGATATCTTAGTTGAGTTTGATATTTTAAAATTTGCCTAAAGATATCTGTCTTCTATTTTTGCAACACAAACGCTTTAAGCAGTAAACCTTCAAGTAAATCTTCAATATTATATTTGCTTACTGAAACCTGTCTCAAAGTTAATAAATTACGATTCATATAGAGTCATTTTATTGCTCTTCATTTTGATGATGATCGATCATTTTTTAATGCTCTCTTTTTTACTTTAAAATTAAATCTATAAATTCGGTTTCACTATTTCTCATTTTAGGGAAAAATTAAACAAAAAAGTTACTTTAAAATTCGAAAAGTTACTTTGCAGTGAGAAATTTGCAATGACATTAAAGTTATACGTATGACATTGCATTCATATGCAATGCCATACGTATATATTACATATTGCAGTCTGCTGTAAGATATGTACCGAATTTCTATATAGTGTTACTGCTTGCTCACAAATATTCTGGGTTTTGAAAAACAGTTTTTGGAAGGCTTCTGTGCCGATCGTACAATATCCCGTCGAATTTGACCTGCTGGGTCTGCAGACTTTACTTTTCTGAATTTTGAGGCCTTTGGGGGACATTTCCAGCATTCTCAATAGGAGAAATTGCAATATCGTATGTAAAACTTTATTAAACTTTTTGCACTTCACAAAAACTTTTCGTACATTTGTATTACATATCGGCAATTATTCTAATGTAATTTCTTTAGTATTGTATTATAGAAATAGTGTTAAATACATAATAAAACATCCAATTTTACAATAAAATGTCTAAAATTTCAAATTTCAATTTTTATAGATTGTGAAAACAGTGTATGAAAGAAAAAGTTGTGGCAGTCATTTGGTTTCCTACGAAGACATTTAAACTAATTTTTTGTATATTTTTATTCATTTAATGCGATGCGAACGTGAAAAGAAACGAAATATATTACTTTTTTTCATCTTACTTTCCCAAGATTGTCCAAGATTTCCCAAGATCACATAATGAGAACAAAACAAAAATGAATAAATCTACGGAATGCAAACAGAGAAACATTCCCGAGAGAATAATTCTACTAACAAACAGAGAGATATTCCTAGCGGAGCAGAAAATTTCAGAACGATTCTCTGTTATCAGCCAGAAACACATTTACAAAAATTAGAATGAAATGTGGAAAACTGAAATAAGAAATAGATATTGGCATGCTTTGTATGATTGAACACCCTTCAGATATTCAAACTAGTATGTCACATTTCTTGAAAGAGACATTAAAGATAAACTAAGTAACAAATAAGTTAGATCAGAATACTTGAATGAAAGATCTTATATGTGATCAAAAAGCTAGTTATGAAAATTTTAGGAGGTACTATTTACCTTCTACCCCATGAGTTGAGAAGAGAAGAAAGTAAATAATCAATTTGTAAAACGTTTTTATATTATGTTTTTCAGTCGCTTACACAATGAAAATAAAAGTAAATGTTGCTTACATCATACTTTTCTCCCAGATAAGTTATTTAAATTGAAAAACAGTAGAAAATAAAAGTATTTCTAATAATATACGTTCATTCGTAATTTGTCCAAAATGTTTTAAAATATAAAACAATTAATTAACCAATATATAGAAGAAAAATGCCTTCATACATATGTAATTTTAAAGTCAAGAAAAATTCAAGCAGTAGACATCGGAACACACATTTTGATAAATGTATCAAATGATTCTTAAGTGTTAAACTTGTAATATTAAACTAAAATAAAATTTAATTTAAGAAAGAAATAGTAAATTTTTGTTTTTGTTATGTCATTTGTCTATTTGATATATAAGAGCACGATTTTATTTTAAAAATTTGAAAATATTGATATATATATATATATAACTGCTTGACATATCAATATAACAGACATTTACTTGTCAGAGATTTATTTCCCGAATCCTAACCATTTAACGATTATATATATATATATATATATAAATATATAAATGTATAGATAAACTATCATCAATAAGTCTTACATATAAAATTCAATCCAAATTTATTTAAAAATTTGTCATTACTATAAAAATGGAAAAAATTTACTAATGCAATAAAATAAATATTTAAAATGTTACAAATATTTCAAATATCTTAAATGCTTATCAAATCAAATCTTTATTAATCATAATAGGCCATAGCCTGTTATAACAGGGTGTTAGACTTTTATTGTATCAAAATTTACTTATATCTACATAAACAACAATCATGTAAACTTAAGTACCCTGAAATTACAATACCTATGTGTATCAGGTATGTTAGATATAAATTTAGAGAGATTGGTTACAAAAAGCTTTTGCGAAATTATACAATTTGTATATCATTGTAGTGTTTGCTAAGTGAAAGAAACGATGCATTTGGTTTTCCTCCTTAAAAGTATTTAGTTGTTTTAGATCAGCTTTAATTCTTAGTTTCTGGCCTTCCTTGCACTCCACTAAACATATGAAGTTAAATGAATATTTCTTTGCATCTTGGACAGTGTGCTTTCGAGAATTCATAAATTTTATTATTTACCATGATCATCTATAGGGTTTAGAATCGCTAGGCGAGCGATTTCCGCCCTGTTTTATTATAACGAACTTTCATAACGGAAAAGCCGTTGGGATCGGCCGTTAGCAACGACCGTTAGAAGATCCGTTGTGTTTCAAATCGACGACAGACAGACGATTGGCCGGCGGGAAGTGGCCGTTGTCTGCCGTTGTGGAAACTTTCAAATTTGATTGGCGGACGATTCGAATGTTGGGACTATTTAAGCCGTAGTTTCGGCGGGAACGGGAGCTCGTATCGTGAGTTCGTATCGGGATCGGCTGGGTTCGTATCGGGAAAATCGGATCTGATTAGGATCGTCGTTATCGAAGTGCTAACTAACTCTCTCGTTGGACGTTACGGAAATCTGGGGAAAGTAAACCCCAGTGGTTGAGTACGAACTTGTTCCTGACTCGGAGGTGCTGTTAGTTACAAGTCTGTCTGTGGAGGTCGTAAGGAGTTTCTTTCGACGAATTTGTACGGGAATAGTCGGTTGTCGTTGGATTAGTGTTTGTGCATATTTCATTGTGACTCTAATTTGTATTATTTTGTACGTTTACTGTAAATATAAATTTTGTGTTTCGTCAAACCGACTGAGTGGTGATTTTGAACATTACTTCATCTTTTTGTTTAATCTAAGTTGGAATAAAAAATTAAATAAGATGTAATTGTTATTAAAAGGGTAATCCAGAATAATGCCCCGTACCACTGGTTCTTTCCGGTTGTACATTTCTCCAATGTTTTGAGATAAAAAAATTTCTAATGTATTTTGGATTAGTTGAGTTTTAACCAGGTCGCTAGTTTCTGATTTTTCTAGCAGTGGAGTTATAGAAACACCAAAATCGTTGACAATATTTGTCATTTGGTTCACCTAAGATCTTATCTGCGGGTTCTGATAAGATTTTTGACATAACAAGAACAACAGTTTAGAAGGTAGATTTCCATTATCTCTAATCACGAAAAGAAAATTAATGAACCTTTTTACAAGGAAGGGAGTTAGTTTGAATCTATTAAGTTCTAATCTGAGGGCATATCCAGGAATGTCATATTCTAGAGTAAAAATTTTGCGGATGAATTTGTTTTGAATTATGTCAAATTTTTATAACTTGTAAGGCTCTAAATTGGAGAGGCGTAGCCTATGGCATCAATGATTATCGAGTTAAACAGTCTAAAGTGACCAAATATATACTTAAGTTTAATTTGTGAAAACAACTTCACCATATTATTGAACAATAGGTTAGATTTGGAAATAATTTTTTAATATTGTTTTTCGAAAGTGAGTGTAGGAGTCAGGACTATTCCCAAAAACTTAACGTTTTGTACTATCGTAAGCTGTACATTGTTCAGATAAAAGGATGTAATTTTTTTTAGCAACTCTAGACCCGTTCCAGAAAATCATTATTGAAGATTTGCTTGGATTAATTTTTAATTTATCGAAATACTCATGAGCTTTTTAAATTGTTCTACGAACAGCTGCAGCCGTAGGGGCAACTATCACGACATATGGAGCATATAATATGGAGTGAACTATTTGGCCATCAACAGAAAATCAGAAAATCCATCGTCTTCCTGGTCGAAACATTCGTTTATACCAAACAAGAAAAATTTAAAAAGATGAGGGGACCAAGGGTCACCTTGTAATAAACCTCTATCCACTTGTAGGGATGGCCACTCTCTATCACATCACAATGATCGAATAATTCTTCAATTATTCTTACTATGTTATCATCCGCTCGATATTTAATCAATTTACTTTGTAATGTTATAATAACCACAGAATCTTATGCTTTTTCTACATCCAAAAATAATGCGAAAACTTTGTCTCTCTTTTTACACAACTGAAGTTGGACTAGAGCAATTAATGTAAATAAAGCAATTTGGGTACCTCCATTCTTTATAAAAATGAACTGCGTATTAAGTAGTTATTTCGATCAATCCATTCGGTGAACTTTGATATTAGCATTGATGTAAACAACTTTCGAAAACCCGACAAGAGGCCAATTGGACGATAATTGGCTGGACAATTCCTCTCACCCTTTTTGAGTATCATTTGAAAAATAACTGTATTCCAATCTTTAGCAATAGTACCAGTGTTATAAAATTTATTATATTGATTAACCAAAAACTTGATAGCATCTGTCGGAAGATTTTTGATTATATAATTAGGAATAGTGTCAGCGCCGGGAGCCGATTTCTCTCTTAGCTTTTTAATACAATTGTGTAAATTTTCCACGTTTAATACTACTACTGATGGTTGGTTCAAGGTTGTATTAAGTTGTGGATGTTCTCTTTAAAATTGTTTTTATAATTGACTGAACATTCATTGAAATACTGACACCAATTGTCGTATAATACATAGCATTTGGTATTCTCGTAATAGGTGACGTTTTTCAAAATTTATTTATAATATTCCAATTTTTTTTTTTTTTGGTATCTCTTGATTTTAACAACAGATCACTCATTACAGAAAAATATTTCTTCTTTTTCGCTTTCACCAAGTTTAGGTAACTTTTCTTGTTTTCCAAATATTATTTCAATGATTGATTCGAGTTTTTTTTCTGAAATGTTGTAGCCTAAACTTCATTGTTTTTTGATCTTGTAGTGCGGTAACAATTATTATCGAACCAGACTTGTTTATATTGTAACTCTTTTATTATTTAAACAGCTCTTATAGCAATACAAATTAATTATCCTCAGCAAATTATCATAATTTTGTATAGGAGTGTTATTAATCTCGGGATCCAAAATCTCGCATAGTTTATTATTGATTTCAGTTTTAAATTTTGACAGATTGAATCGTCGTCTGGTGTCCTTTATGTAAGTTCGACTGTTTTTGTTTTTGAAATTCATTATCACCATGTATAATTCCAATTAATTCCAACTGTACTGGGAAATGATCAGATATATCATTGTTCAGAACTTTAAAATTTCTAGATTGATTTTAAAAAAATTCAGAACAGATAATATAGTCAATTATGGATTTACCAGAATGAGATTATTAAAAAAAGTATATTCTGCAGGACAATCATTGGGGAGCCTACCGTTCAAAATATATAATTCATTATCTAGTACAAAATCAAGTAACATTCTTCCTTCTGTATTATTTTATCTTTGGATATTCTAATATTATACATCATTACACTATTACTTCTGTATTTAGTATCCATTTCCTCGCCTATTCGGCCGTTAACGTCTCCACCAATAATCCAGAAATTGATGATATTTGATCTCTGAAGTGTAATATTTTGAATTTCTAGAAATTTAATTTTTTTTATCGGTGGATGGTGATAAATATACAAGTATAAGACCTAATCGTGGTTCATCCCAGAGTGATCTAAAACAATGACACAGTTCTATCTCAACAAAGATATATTTATCACCTATTTTGCAAAATTTTAACTCGCCGAGATTTTTCCTTATTAGCAGCAATAGACCACCGGAGGGATGACCAAACCTACTAGTCCTCTGTGCTTTGCTTTCTAGTACTATGAATGTTCGCTCCAGATATGTTTTATCTCCTGTTTTCAAATATGTTAACCAAGTTTCTGAAAACTCAAGAACTGAATTAACTTCCATATAACCTTGTAGTGTATCTGTATATAGTTTCCCTTGAAGCCCTTGGATATTCCTAAAACTTATTAGTACTTTGGACTTTTCGCACTTAGTTATTAGTCCTGAAACCGGCGATAAAACAATATTAGTCTCTATCTGATTTTGTTTATTCCCATTTTGATTGTTGTCCTCTACTATTTTCTCAGTTGTGTTATCAAACATATTTAAAGGTTTCATAGAACCAGAAGATTCTTTTAAAGGTACAACCAATGTATTACTTAGTTTAAACCTAAAAAAAACCTTTCAATTGAATAACTTTTTCTAAACTGAGGTCGTATGTATAGATCATCTCTTCGCTAATATAGTAATCGTCCGTAACTCTTATTTTACTGTCTTTAGCCTTTTCTTGTTGGACTATTGTCTGCAATTTTTTCTTCCTCAATCTCGATCTTTTGCATAGATCTGCCGTGATTATTATTTTATTCAGCTCTTCTGTGATAAAAACTAGGTTTCTTAGTCCAGAATTCTTTAAGGATTAAGTTTCTAGCATATACCGAAGCTAATATAATTTTCACAATTTGTTTAAAATCATTATTTTTTTAACTTAATTAGACTTTCTATTGAATTATTAGTTATGTTTAATTCCGTAATAATAAAATGTTCAATTTCTTTTAAACAGTAATTATTAACTATCCGTTTAAAACTACTGACTATGTTTTTATTGGTTCTCTCATTAATTAGTTGATCAATTTCAAATTCAAATATACAGTACCTTTAGTCTGAGTTTTCCTTAGTTATTAAGTCGAATTCATCTAATTTTTGTATAATTTTCTTAGATTCAACCTGATAAACTCTGTTTTCTTCTTTCAGTAAATTGACTTCTGACTTGGGTTAATGTTACCCATGGTTTCAAAATGGCGGTCTCGTCTCTGATTTCAGCAAACAGAAGAAAGGAAACGCGTGGGGACGCACGTTCTAACCTAACCTAACCTATTCTAATATATTACCATAATTATTACCAACAAAATTATTAGAATAAGTTAGGTTAGAACGTGCGTCCCCACGTGTTTCCTTTCTTCTGTTTGCTGAAATCAGAGACGAGACCGCCATTTTGAAACCATAGATAACATTAACCCTGACTTGATTATTCGCAATTCTGTATTTAAATGAGTGAATTTTTCCTGTATTAATTCATATATTGATTTTAAAGAGTAATGCTGTTCTTCTGATGCTGGATTTTCTATTTCTCGTATCGTATCGAAATAATCCTGCATTCTTGAAGTTCTCACATCGTTAGGATCACATTTATCATGTTCTTGTTCCACTTGATGGAATTCTTGACTAGGTAATACTTTTGATAGAGTAGCTTTGTCCAATACTTTGGGATTGACGCTGCGAGGCCTCCCACGCCCCTTCCTTTGCATATCCATATGACCACTTTGTTGTGGCGAACGGGATAACGGCCCTGGGTTGGATTTTATCCCCAGGAATTAACAATAAATACATTATCAACAGCAAGGGTAACCTATTTACGACCATCCATTTTCGTAGTAACGCCTTATTCAACTTAAGAGTTTAGAAATCCAACAACGCACTATCGATACCCTCGTCAAGAAAACACGCCAGCACCATCAACGACCGGAACACACTCCCTTAAATGTTTATCTAATTTAGATAAAAAAGTAAATTACATTTATTTTCTATGAAAAATAGTATATAAATAAATTCAATATAGATACTTGTTAAATAGTTTTATGTTAATAAAATTTATAAAAATATTTTTTGTAAATTAATTGCAAATAAATCATAATACAATATATAAATTACTGTAGTTATCTAGATTTGTGTTCCTTCATTAAAAACAATTAGAATAACTTTGCAAAGCTTAATTAAAGTACGACTATAGCCATTTATCAATATCATCTCTAAAATATTGTTTTCAAACTCTCGAAAGTTTGACAAATTAAGATACTGAAAGATTATAAATGACTGTATTTACAAAGACTAAAATGAAGAGAAAAAATACGACTAAAAGTTTTTAAAAGATTAAATTATAGTCACATTTCAAAGACTTCATTTAAGAGAAAACAATTAAAATATAGGACTGTTTTTAATACAAAATAAGCTTAGTTAAAAAAACAATAGCTTGTTACTTTAAATAAAAGTAAGTATCATTATATAAATATAACTTTTGAAAAAATTAGACCTATATGTAAAATTTAGAATAGCCTTAAACAAACGTGTGCTTAATACAGTTAAAAATATATAGATTTAAAAATTGAGTTTTTTACGAGTTAATTATAATTAAAGGAGGAGGTGGTCAGAGCTCTCCGTAGAAAGAACTATTGAGAAAATTTAAACAAAATTTGGTATTTTGAATATGCGGTTTCGGTTTCTGGGGAAATGCTTTATTTCAAAATTCACCCGCTAAAATTCATCTGCTAAAACAACCAAATTTCGTTCTAGCGGTCAAATGTGCACATTACCTATGCTTTATAATAAATTTCGAAAGTTTAGAGTAATCATATTTTAATTACAGATGTGGAATGTGTAATCGACGATTAGAAGAGTAACAAGTGATGGACGATTAAGCAATGTAAGCACCATGACTGTTCACATATCGAATAATTGTGATAAATGTTTTGCGACTCCGTTTTTATAATGCATATATTACATTCGTTAGAAAACGTACTGAACGTAAATTTGTCGCTCTGTCCCCTTAAAATAAATTAAGACCGACAAATTTTGTTTTAGCAGATGAATTTTTGAAATAAAATTTATCGCTTTTTTCCGAAAATAAAAACAGCATACTTAGGACTGTGTATATACCAAATTTGGCTATTTGCTCAATAGTCTTTTCTACGGAAAAATCTGAACTCACTCTTTAATTATGATCATCCCGTGATTCAAAAGTTCTTTATATTTTACAGATTTTCTGCTAATTTATTATTTTAAATGAACACTAAACAAAGATTATAGCATAATCTATTAGAACGTATATTGCATTAATTTTGGGAACACATTTGTAATAACTTATGTCAATAAGTAGTTTTAAAACATTAATTATTAAATTTAAATTCGACGGTTGTAACAATAAGCTTGCCTATTTTCTATTTATTAAAAAATTCAATTCCATTAAAATACAATTTACCTTTTGTGAAAAATATACTCAAAAACAAATGCATAAACATAACATTAAATCAATAAATAGTTTAACATATTTTTTATATTTTTTAAAAAAATCTCTTGCTAAAAGCACTGATCATCAAATATCTTAAAATGTTAATAAAATTATATTAATTTAGAATTTTACATTTATTATATATTACTTTAATTATTAAAATAATATCCAAATACATGAAAAACAACACTTTTTTTTTTTTTTTTTTTTACAGATTTCCTGCTGTCAGATAGAGGGGAAAAATATCACAGACACTAAACTTTTATCTAAAGAAGTACATTTATTAACATCATGATAATGACAAGCTATTCGGTGTCAAGAGAACTATCTGATGTTAGCTTTAGGTGAGAAATATTTGTTAAGATACACGTATGATGTTCAACTAGATAATATATGATTTATAACACTATGTTTTCTTATAGCCGCTATAAACGATTAACCTTTTAGTTAGATTCATATTGCGGAAGGAACATAAAAGTCATAACCTATATATCTACCCAAACAGATCATTATAACATCCTAGATATAAGTTAGTATAGCGTAATTATAAAAATCATTCATCTTCTAAATTGATATGAAGTTAACGTTTTGTTGAATGCTGGCTCAGAATTGTATCGATTATTTATCAATTAGAATTTCAAAATATGTGCTTGAATTATTTAATGTATTCTTTAAAATATAAGCAATTTTCAATTTTCGGACATTATATTCGTAATTTTCAAGAGTTCAAACATATTAAAAGTGTAAATTTTGCAAGCAATAAAAATAGAAAAATTATGGCACCCAGAAGGGAATTGTCTATCGAAATAATGGATAGAATACTTTAAGGAAGGCAATCCAACAAGGTTTATTGCAAAAGATGTGAGTTGTTCACAGTCTGCTGTATCCAAAATTGGTGCAAGTATAAACAAACTGGGAATATTATAAAAGGAAAACGTACTGGTCAACCACCAATGGAATCAAAGAGCCAGGATAGAAAACTGTAAGCAGTATGTCTTGAAAATAGGAAATGTACAACGAAAGAGATGAATAGGAAATGGAAAGAAGCAGACGTTAGGTGTCTGTGACAGAAGAGTGAGAAATCGTTTGAAGGAAATGGGATTTTCATATACAAAAACAAGACGAAAGCTAGCATTGACACAAAAACATAAGAAAACAAGGTTACAATGAGGCAAAGCAAAGCAATCTTGGTGTAGACGATTGGATGAAAGTGATATTTAGTGATGAGTCATCACGAATTTGCATCGGTCTTAAAAGATGATGCTGGAACTTTTGTCTGGTGTCAATAGACCATTCAGGTTTATTGTTATAATTATCTACATGCATTGTACATTATATACGGTTATCTGGCCATAAAATTTCATTTAATTACAGCATCTTCATTACTGTTCTCTCCAGACAACACCGAATGCTTAGGATAGTTTACTATAAAAATCTAAATGCCTTTGTTAATTTTTTTTAAAACTATTTTTTTACTATTCTGTAAAAATCCCACACTAATACTAAATCATAATTATTACATTATGCTTGATTTTTTTAAAATTAAAATCAATTTTGATCTTATGCTAAAATTTAATGATTCATTATGAAATAATTTAAAATATATTTAAAATAAGAGTTATATCGTTATATTAAATAATATTTTTAAACTGTTTATATGATGTTGAAACAATTTTTGTTATAATATCGTGAATGTCTGAATTTGTTCTTAATGAATTTTTTTTTAATTAATTATAAATAATACGAATAAGCACATAAGAATACAAGATACACAGAAGAAAACTGTGGCTTTTATTTAGTATATTTTGAAACAAATTCATAAACATTTGTTTTAATAATCTTCGTTTAATGTAAATATAAAAGTGATTATAAAATTAAAATGTGATTATAAACTAAAATTAAAAAAATATAAACTTGAAATTTTATCCGAAAATTTAGTTAATGATAATTTCATTGCGTTTTAAATAACAAACTGAATTAACTTTTATATTTCAAATAAAATGAATAGAATATAGAATATTCTATTCATTTTATTTGAAATAGAATATTAGAATATACAAGAAATGCACTTTAAATACTTAAATATGATGTTTTTAAAATTCTTAAAAGTTTAAATTTATCGAATTCTTTGAAATTCATAAATTTATAAGTTAGGAAGGACTATCAACAATTCATTTTTATTTTTTATATGGCAAATTTTGAGTTACGGATGCGAAAATATGACTTTTAGAAAACTAAATCATTTCATATTTATAGACTTTTGAAACTTTTGATAACATACCAACAATTTCAAAAAACAAATCCGAAGGTATGTAAAACATGAAATTCGTGGGCTTACCATGGAGTTATATTTAGGAAATTGGTTTAAAACGTATTTTTTTTTTTTTTTTTTTTTAAAACTCTCTGCCCTTTGGGCACTAAGAGAGCCTTTTTATCAAGTTTATTGTGGATTAGACCAGTCCCATAGTAGGGCGAATAAGTGGTGAGGGACGGTCCGACATGTCCGTTATAGATCTTTACCGGAAAATTCCTATGAATTTTTGATCGTCCGGATCCCCAGAACGATATGCTGAAACCTTAACTCCTTAACCGGCTTAGGACATTAGATGTTATTCTTATCTCTTCGATGTTTAATTTATATTTCCATCATTAAATTACAGACTATCAAAAAATAGTCATACTTATTGAAATAAACGTGAAAATATTTGTGTAACATTGCAAAACTTTTTCCTCCTGATAATTTCTAATTTACGAAATTTCATCATGTTTTAAAATATGTAGTTTTAAAATATTCTGACAAAAATAAACTAAATATTATAATATTATATATAATTTGAAACTTTTTAATTTGATTAATCATTTCTGAATAGAAAATTAAATCATAATATTTATTTAACGCAGAACAGAAACATTGTCATGGAAAACTGAGAGGAAACAGAATTATAGATTCACTAATATTGCCTTTGGTTGATATTTACCATGCAGATCTCTGAGTGTTTAGGAATTGCAAGTTAATGAGTTATTTTAATATCAATCTTTAGTGTTAACAATACGAATTTCGCTTACATCAGTGATGTTAAATTAGTAATTTAATTATAAAAAAAAGTGTTTATTAATCTACGAGACAACTTCTCAGATTAATTCAGATATTCCATGATTTGCTTGATAACTCTCAGAAATAGAAAATTAAATTCTTGAGTATATCACATGTTAAGTTTTTAATGTAACTTTAATTTTTCACTAAATAAGTAACACAAATCTCTTTCTAATTAGAACGAACTGTAATTAAAACAACTTAGATCGGAAATCGTAGCATTCGTTCATTTTTCATTAGGCTTATATTTGAGAACCATGAAAACAACAAGAACTATTTTTATAAGTCTAAAACTTCACAAGAAAATACCTGACAAATTATCCAGAAATTCGTTATATGAAAAATGTTCTTACTGTAATTTATAGTAATATTTGATTTTATTTAATTTTCTACGTTTTATATAAGATATTGGAGTGGTCTAATATTACATAATAATAATAATAATAATAATAAATAAATTATTATTATTATTATTATTATTATTTTATCGTAATTTTTTATACATTAAATAATTAAAGAAATTAAATATGATAAATTTCAAAAATACGATTAGTTTTCATATTCGGTATTCAATCTTGGTATTCGGGAATATTCGGCTACAAAGTAAATATTCGGAATTCGGGCGAATACTAAACACATGTATTCCAGGGCGTACCCAGCGAGGGACAGGGAAGGGCAGCTGTCCCTCTCTAGAAGGAAAATTAAAGCGTAGTAATTGACACACTGACACACAGCACAGACGTGTCAATTGGCTTGCGACTCTACGATGAAAGCAAAGGAAAAATCCGAGAAGAATTTATAGGTTTTGTAGAATAAAAGCACAAGACGCTTCATCAATCGCAGAAGCAATTGACAATTTTTTGGTTAGTTATAATCTTCCACTAGAATATTTATTGGTTTTGGTTTCGATGGACGCTCTACAATGGCAGGCAAAGAAAGTGGCGTTACAAGCGATTTTAAGGAGGAAATATTCTCGAGCATTATATCGACTGCTCGTAGGAATTGCGCACCAAATTATCACAAATGTGTGAAACAAGATGGTAGGAGAAATATAAATCGATTCGAGAATTTTCTCAAAATTTCCCAGAGCTTGTGAAAGCGCTAGGCAAATTATCAATGGAGGGAAATTATGTCACAAGAAAATTTGCATACCAGTTGCATTCAGCGGTTACGAAACCATTGTTTATCGTTGCCCTGATTACTATAGCAAAATACTCAGCAATGTTGAAACCAGTAGTTAACGCCTTGGAAGCAAAGACTATGGATTCAATCGCGGTGGAAGAACACATTACAGGAATCCTCGACGTTCTTAAAAACGACCGTAAGGACGCAGATAAAATCACTGGCGAATTACTTAAAAAAGCACAAGACATAGCAATGGAATTGGAAATAGAAATTTGTGTTCCACGTCCTGCTCATAAGTAAAAACACAAGAGCAATTCGCCATCAGACGATGACTATGAATACTGGCGACGTTCACTAATTATACCAAATTTGGATTCACTTACATCATCGTTAAATATTCGATTTTTCCAAGAAAATACCCCAGCCTTTGCGTTAACAAAACTACACCCTTTATACATGACCAAAATTAGTATCTCAGATTTACACAAGAATGCAGAACTGTTTACAAATTTTTAACTTGAATGATGTCACCAGAGAACTGGACCATTAGTATATTTTGTGGGAAGAATTTACCGGAAGACAAATAAAAAAATATAGAAGTCGTTGACCTGTTTAACGAAACTAATAATATTTTTTTCCTGCCATGAGAAAATCATTCATAATTCCGAGCACTGTATTTCATCCACTACGGCGATCGTAGAACGATCCTTCAGTATGCTTCGAAAAGTGAAGACCTGGCTTTGGAGCACTACGAGAGAGGAAAGACTGACTGGATTATGCCTTATGACAGTGCTTCGGAATTTTGTGAAAGAACCCTGAGATGGTGGAAAAGAAAATTATAGAAAAATTTTCGGTAAATCCGAGATTATTGCTAATATAAAAATCTCAGTTAACTACATAGTAGGTAGTAAGTCCTTTATATAAAATGGTAGCATGTTAATTAGTATGTTAATGAATAAGAAAAACAATTTTTCTATAGTTTTGAGTTTTATTTTGTAAGAAATTGTCATGTTTCACTCTTCCTCCCCACTTCCTCAAAACTAATATGAGTTGCCCCCCTCTAGTTCAGTTCCTGGGTACGGCCTTGCATGTGTTGGATATTCTGACCTTCCTCAAAGCCGAACTATTCGGTCGAATAATGTCACTTTAGTTAGGGGAGAAAAAAAAAAGAAAGTAAAAAAGATAAAACAAAAATCTCATGTCTAAAAATACTGTCATTTACTTTTTTCCGAACAAATATAACTTTATACATGATCTTACACAAATATTTATTAACAATCACAATTCAAGAACAAATTGTAATAAAGAAACATTAGTGCTTCTTTATCCATATGAAGTAAGCGATTTTATTGATCGTCATGAATACTTTCAGCTTCGCTGAACACACGTATAATTAGTGAACATAGTTTCACTAAATATACTACTTTATGGGTTGCCAAAAAACGACGGATCTCAATGGCAAGATTTAACTTTTTACTTTTCGTTACATAATAGAGTATTTGTTTTAAAAAATGATTATTTAATCTAATCTTTATTATTGAGTAGAAGAAGCGGCTCTCCACCTTATTCTAAGGCTTAGAATCTAAACCTTCTGTCTTAGGCAATTCCAAATAAATCAAATGAAAATCGATAATCAGAAAGGCAAGAATGTTCGCTATTTGGCCAATAACTCCTATTTGGTCCTTTCCCCAATTTTTAAAATATATTACTACAGTAAAAGTTTAATTTTCATGTTTTTATGGTGCTTAATATTAACGTGAAAATTCAACTGAAAGCTTATATATAGTCTAAATAAAATACAGTAGAGCGTCGATAAGTGGAACGTCGGTAAGTGGAATGGCCGGAAAGTGGAACGATTTTTAGTCGGACTGTCGTGCTGAATCGAATGTTTTTGATACTAGATTTACTATAACAGTAAAAGTGCTCAGCAAGTAAACCACTATAATACAACACCTTAATTTTGCTGAGAATTAGATATTTTAATCACAAACGCTTTCAACCTGATTAACAGGCCATCTTCAGGTCTACAAAAACGATAATGGAACAGAAACGTTCCATGTATAGAATATAAATATTTAAATCAAAATTTTTAGAACAAAAATTTAAAAAATATACAATAGAGACGGAATAAAATATAAAATTAAAATATACAAGAGAATAAATAAAAATAAACTAAAAAATATAATATACATAATAAATCTTCCCATAACTGATTCTAGCATGAGTTTTCAGTGAATTTTTTAATCATGTATTTCCACGCCGACGACAGGCTCTCAGCATCTCTCGCATTCAAACACCCTTCCCGTAGCCTACTCCTATATATTTCAATCTTCTCCGCTGTCATTGATAAAGTGGGGGAAGATACTGGTTTTATAATCGTTGCCTCGTCCCATTTTACTATCGAACCTTGGACTTGCGACATTTGTGACAAAACCGTGGTATTGGATCCTTTTTTTACGTTATACCGATGTTCTTTTAGCCTTACCCCTAAGCTCCTGTTGGTGACGCCGATGTAGTCTTTCTTAACATCTAGCTGGATGTTTTCATAAGGAACTTTATAGACCCCTGGTTTCTCTTCTGTCTTTATTCTATCCTTATCATTTCTCAATATCTTATATAAATTTGGGGCTCTTTTTAAAATCATCCTTGCTTGTTTCTTATTAGCCACTTCTTTCATAATACTGCTCAAATTACTGTTATACGTAAACTTCAAGCGTCTACTGTGATCCGTATTTAATCCTTGTTTCTCATTGTTCTTTTCATATTTTTTGAGTAATCCTACTATGGTGCTTTTCTTGTAGCCTAGGGTCTGAGCTACTTGCAATATTCTTTCAATTTCTTTATTTCTGTCACCGATTCTATCACAATACAAATAGGCTCTTCTTATCAAAGTTTGAAACGCAGCCATTTTATATCGATATGGATCCATGGACTGTGCTGGTATATATAGCGGGGTGTGAGTAGGTTTAACATATACGCTTGTGGACAAATGATCTCCCATGAACTTTATATTAATGTCTAAGAAGTGCACACTCACGGAACTTTTTTGCTCTAACTTTAATCTAAGACCATCTTTGTTATTATTGATTTTATTCAAAAATTCATGTATCCTGCTACTGTTTCTCCATAATATAAAAACGTCATCCACATATCTGATGAAATGTATGATATCTTGCTTAAAATTTTGTAGAGCTTCTCTTTCCAACTTTCTAACTACCAACTCGCAAAGAATTCCAGAGAGGGGACTTCCCATCGGAACCCCTCTTTTCTGCCTGTAAATTCGACCACAAAATGTAAAACAAGATTGATAACATACCAGGCTAGCGAGTTCTTCTAGGTCTTGGGTGTAACTAAGCAACTGAGGGTTGTTATTGTACATGAAATCCAATAATGCCTTCACACATGACTCAATCCTTACTGAAGGATACATACTTTCATAATCTAAAATGGTCGCAACTTCGTCCTCCATTAAAGAAATATTTTGCATTTCTTTCACTACGACAAGAGGATCTTTTGCCACCAGTCTATCGTCTTCTATCTGTGAGGATAAATATTCATGTAGCCTTTTTTCTAAGATAAAGGTGGGCCCCCTACATTTCTCTACTACTGGTCTTAATTCATTTCCAGTTTTGTGCGTCTTAGCAAACGCAAACAATCTTGGAGCTCCTGAATTTGGGTTGTGACATTTCTTCAGAAAAGGCAAAACGGCCGCGAGACTTGAGCGTTCCATCTTTTTGACCCTTCTGTCCAGAGATCCAATCATTTTGTCGTCAACCACTTCACATTCAGTCTTCCTGATGTAAGTATGTAATTCCCTGTTATATGTATGCCTCTTCATGACAACCAAATGTTTAGTTTTGTCCGCTTTGGTCAACACTAGATCATTCGTTCTTAACCACTCCTTCGTAAGCCATATGTCTCTATTGCTAATATTAGTTGCTTTTTTCTTTGGGCGGTTACTGATGACAGTCTTCCATCTAAAGAATTCTTTATCTAAAGGATCCATGCCAACAATCCCTCTCTCCATCTCCTGTATGGAGGTTTCCCAACTATTCCCCACATCTGGGAATAGAAACGTAACAGTACAAGATATGGAAGATGGGATTAGTTGGCATAGGATCCTTTAGATAAAGAATTCTTTAGATGGAAGACTGTCATCAGTAACCGCCCAAAGAAAAAAGCAACTAATATTAGCAATAGAGACATATGGCTTACGAAGGAGTGGTTAAGAACGAATGATCTAGTGTTGACCAAAGCGGACAAAACTAAACATTTGGTTGTCATGAAGAGGCATACATATAACAGGGAATTACATACTTACATCAGGAAGACTGAATGTGAAGTGGTTGATGACAAAATGATTGGATCTCTGGACAGAAGGGTCAAAAAGATGGAACGCTCAAGTCTCGCGGCCGTTTTGCCTTTTCTGAAGAAATGTCACAACCCAAATTCAGGAGCTCCAAGATTGTTTGCGTTTGCTAAGACGCACAAAACTGGAAATGAATTAAGACCAGTAGTAGAGAAATGTAGGGGGCCCACCTTTATCTTAGAAAAAAGGCTACATGAATATTTATCCTCACAGATAGAAGACGATAGACTGGTGGCAAAAGATCCTCTTGTCGTAGTGAAAGAAATGCAAAATATTTCTTTAATGGAGGACGAAGTTGCGACCATTTTAGATTATGAAAGTATGTATCCTTCAGTAAGGATTGAGTCATGTGTGAAGGCATTATTGGATTTCATGTACAATAACAACCCTCAGTTGCTTAGTTACACCCAAGACCTAGAAGAACTCGCTAGCCTGGTATGTTATCAATCTTGTTTTACATTTTGTGGTCGAATTTACAGGCAGAAAAGAGGGGTTCCGATGGGAAGTCCCCTCTCTGGAATTCTTTGCGAGTTGGTAGTTAGAAAGTTGGAAAGAGAAGCTCTACAAAATTTTAAGCAAGATATCATACATTTCATCAGATATGTGGATGACGTTTTTATATTATGGAGAAACAGTAGCAGGATACATGAATTTTTGAATAAAATCAATAATAACAAAGATGGTCTTAGATTAAAGTTAGAGCAAAAAAGTTCCGTGAGTGTGCACTTCTTAGACATTAATATAAAGTTCATGGGAGATCATTTGTCCACAAGCGTATATGTTAAACCTACTCACACCCCGCTATATATACCAGCACAGTCCATGGATCCATATCGATATAAAATGGCTGCGTTTCAAACTTTGATAAGAAGAGCCTATTTGTATTGTGATAGAATCGGTGACAGAAATAAAGAAATTGAAAGAATATTGCAAGTAGCTCAGACCCTAGGCTACAAGAAAAGCACCATAGTAGGATTACTCAAAAAATATGAAAAGAACAATGAGAAACAAGGATTAAATACGGATCACAGTAGACGCTTGAAGTTTACGTATAACAGTAATTTGAGCAGTATTATGAAAGAAGTGGCTAATAAGAAACAAGCAAGGATGATTTTAAAAAGAGCCCCAAATTTATATAAGATATTGAGAAATGATAAGGATAGAATAAAGACAGAAGAGAAACCAGGGGTCTATAAAGTTCCATATGAAAACATCCAGCTAGATGTTAAGAAAGACTACATCGGCGTCACCAACAGGAGCTTAGGGGTAAGGCTAAAAGAACATCGGTATAACGTAAAAAAAGGATCCAATACCACGGTTTTGTCACAAATGTCGCAAGTCCAAGGTTCGATAGTAAAATGGGACGAGGCAACGATTATAAAACCAGTATCTTCCCCCACTTTATCAATGACAGCGGAGAAGATTGAAATATATAGGAGTAGGCTACGGGAAGGGTGTTTGAATGCGAGAGATGCTGAGAGCCTGTCGTCGGCGTGGAAATACATGATTAAAAAATTCACTGAAAACTCATGCTAGAATCAGTTATGGGAAGATTTATTATGTATATTATATTTTTTAGTTTATTTTTATTTATTCTCTTGTATATTTTAATTTTATATTTTATTCCGTCTCTATTGTATATTTTTTAAATTTTTGTTCTAAAAATTTTGATTTAAATATTTATATTCTATACATGGAACGTTTCTGTTCCATTATCGTTTTTGTAGACCTGAAGATGGCCTGTTAATCAGGTTGAAAGCGTTTGTGATTAAAATATCTAATTCTCAGCAAAATTAAGGTGTTGTATTATAGTAGTACTAGATTTACTTCTAAAGTATAATTTTCATGTTTTTTATATTCTTTAATATATTTATTTTGTTTGTACAAAATGCAGAAATAATTTTTAACGATACGATAGCCTCGATGATTATTATAAAAATTTTCGTTAGGCTTAAAATCGACGAAAATTCAACACGAAGCGACACGCAACGGAGAAAAATTCAACAGGAAGCGATACGCAACGGAGAAAAATTCAACAGGAAGCGATACGCAACGGAGAAAAATTCAACACGAAGCGACACGCAACGGAGAAAAATTCAACAGGAAGCGATACGCAACGGAGAAAAATTTGAACATCGGACAGGTTAATGTATTTTTTCGTACAAAGTCGGAAACTGGACCAAATCATTAACTGGAAGGACCCCAGTCCCCAATTGGTTCCACTTTTCGACGCTCTACTGTAGTAAATAAATTTTAAAAAATAAAGAAACCTTACTAAAATTAATTCAAAAATGTTTTAAACAATTAATAATTCAATATTATTTCATGCCAATGACATATCTCTATTGTGAGTAGACCTATCAGGGGGAGTGGATATAAGCACTGAACACTGTAATTTGTCGCGGGTTCGGACCTCACCAAACATTTTATGGGTTTTCTTCACATGTCTAATACATAAATGTGGGCCAGTGTCCCATTGCAGTTTCCCATTACAAAGCCTTTCCTGGAGACGTCCTCCAAGGCAGACCACCCATGATTTGCATTGCTGTATTTTATCAAACAAAACCGATGCGAGTCCAGAAGATAATTTTCATGGATATTTTAAGCTTGAATCGGGTTTTCATATAAGTTAGTTCCTAGGGTAATAACATCAGGAGAGAAATCGAATTCAAATGTGTTTTAATATTATTAATTTTTAGTAATCCATTTTTTTTCTATTTTTAATATTTCAGTTTTTAATTCATATAAAAAAATTCAATTTTCAGATTTAATTAAATCGATTTTTTCAAAACAAAGTCAATTGCAAGTTTCTGTTTATTTAACAACAAACAAAAACATTTTTCTTCTTTTGAAAATGAAGTTTTATAAACCTGTATTTCTTATTTATTCAATAAATTTTTTTCTTCCATCTTTATCATTGCCAATAAAGGGAAAATTTTGAAGTATACTTACCATCTTTCTGGGCATTATTATTTAGGTTTTGTTAAAAATAAAGTTAAAAGCTACATTTTTAAATGCCTACTTACAATGCCGGATACTTTACTACTTTTCAATAAGTTTCCTTTATCTAATGTAAAAACAAACTTTATTTATACATAATAGATTTTGAGTTTTTTATGTGTTTCAACATTAAATTTATAAATTTATGATAAGCATTATTTCAAAATATATTTTTAAAAGTGAATATTCAACATTCAAAGATTGCTTTCATATATTATTTTAATTTAATAATTAAATATTTTGAGAGAAAACAATATTCTATTCGTACTCAGCATTCCAATTTATAAGTGAATGTTTACAGTGATCCAACTTAATTATGTTAAGTACTTGATTAATAAACATGAACAATTTTTTCTATTAAAATATTAAATTTATTTTTTCATATATTCGACTGAAGTATTAGGTTAATATTGAAAGTAAATTTAATAGTAAGAGAATATATTATTTCAAATTTTTATGAAAATGCTTCACATAATAAAGTATCTAAATTCAAGTTAATTTTCTATGCTTCGGATAATATCAAAGAAATGAAGAACAATATAACATTAAATTGACTTCTGAGTGTGTTGAACGTCGGATTGAAAGGACATAACAAATTTGTTTATTTGCCTACAAACCCCTTTTTGATGGTTACAAAAGCAAGAGACTGTATTCGGAGAATATTGCTGATATTAGGTTTGTATTAAATACAGTATTAATATTAATTGTAGTATTGACATTTGAAACAATCACTCGTTTATTTAGCCAAACTTTAGGGGTCATTTTTGCTTGTAAATACAGGGTGTCCGCATTTTGAAAGGCTGTAAGTAAAAGTAAGACATGCAATTTAAAGACCAACTCACCAAGTTTATTGTAAAAATTAGTCCTGTTTTTACTCCCTTTCACCGAAAGTTATAAAATTTCTACATGTGCTTCTGTTTCAAACAGAATATTTTAAAAATGTTCAATTTTTTGCCATGTGTTCTGCAACATCTGCAGTCTAACAGAAGCAATAGCGTCTTGCGTTTATTTATGCACTGAATTTTGGCAGCGATTTAAAATTTACCATTCTCAATTTGGATATCCTGTACTATAATACCATTATAATGTACTATGTAATAATTATATAAAATGACTATTTAAACATAATTTCAATTTATAGTTAATTTCCCAGAGTTAATTATTTAAAATTTTAAAAGTTGTATCGAAATGACCTGGTGGACAAGTTGGCAAAGGCAACAGCCTTTCGTTCTGGGATAGATATTACAATATTCGAGATCATGGTCAATTTTTCCGTATTTGAATACTGGTATTTATCGATAAATATCGGTATTACAGTACTAGACGTTATTCTACCCTCTAATTTGAATTATCCATCAGTAAACGAATGGATAAAACCGTTAAAAAGTGCTAGTTGTTTGCGCATCATCGATAGGCTGGCCACGTAAAGTTTCCCGAGATTTTTTCATATGTCTAACACCTAAAAAGTGGCTACTTTCCCTTTTTATTAAGTGCCTAAGCGTTGTGTTGTCTTCTGTCAATGCAATCTAATCCAATTTCAATGTGTTTGAAAAACATACATTCTTTGACAAAAAATTGACGCACCAAGAGGGACAAAATTTGATACGTTTATAGTATATGCACAAAAATGAAGTGATTAAAGTTTCAGAACAGTTGGATAATTTATTCCCAAAGAAAGAGCTACACAAAGTGAGAAAGTCAATAAGACGTTGACCCACCTCTTGGCTGAATATAAGCTGTTATCTAGCGTGGATTGATTCATAAAGCTGACGGATAGTGTCCTGAAGATTTCTTGCCAAACAACATTCAATTGATGGACTAAGTAGTCGACACTCTCAGATGGTCGTAGGCAACGCTCCACCAGCCTCCAAATGTACTCAATTGGAGAGAAATCTAACACTGGCTAGTGAAGATCCTTATGTAATCCGCTACGATCTTTACGATGATCCGTCTCGAGTTGGTTCTTACGACCCGAGAATGTCCGTACGTTGGTTCGTGGGAAGTTACACCTCCACACTCAATCCAATGAATATTTACAGTTTATTTACAAAACAAATATTTACAGGATATACAAGTTTGACAACATTACACACACGAAGCAACAAAGGTGTGGTGTCTCACGTAACAGCTTGTCTGTTGGGGACTATTAGACTCTGGGGGAACTTCGGTCGGTTTGCGGAGTTGGCTCAACCGTGTGGCTGTCCAGTCTCTACACTAACCCTTCTCAGAGGAATTCCTAAGAGGAGAAAACTCTCTCTACACCTCACGGGCTTCCTAAGTGTCAGAGACTACCACGTATCCGGTCTCTTGCCCTTCTCCCCGTTCCTCTCGCCACTCTTACAATTTAAAGAGTTCCACGGCGACAACTTGCGACCAATCAGGTCCTTCTTTTCCCTTGGGAGCTTCCAAAGACGTCCGCCCTCCTCCCGACGACGCAGCTTACAGTCGCGTCCGTTCCTTGTTTACATTTTTCAAGCCGACCAACACGTGGCAAACACATTGACGTGTACCGATGAGTCCCATAAACGGATACGCCACCCCTTTGTTCTTCCCGACCGTTTATAGACCCAACGCCAGGTGGGACCAATTACCGGGGTCGTGTCGCTTTTAGCCCTGCTACGCAAAAGCGGACCTTTACACTGGCTGATAAAAAAAAATGTCGCAACTAGGAAGACATTCAAATGAGAGGTGTTCCATGTGTGACCGGGCACTGTCTTGTTGGAAAGTATGCGAAAGGAACGGTATCACAACAGGTCTCAGAATTTATTATTGTTTGTTTCGTGTCTTAGTAAAATCGTTAATCGATTTCAATAAAGATATTATAAGGAGTAAAAGTGGTCTTCTGTGTCTAACCATTGTGACAAATCTAGTTAAAAAAATTGAATAGAAGAGCCAATTACCAAAAAACGATAAGAGGTCTCAGAATGTCGTCAATGTATCGCTCTGCTATGAGGACGCCATAGACTACTACTGAGACGGCCGGATGGCCGAGCGGTAAAGGTGGCAGCCTACCGCTCTGGGGGACCCGGGATCGAATCCGAACGGGTCGAATAATCCCCAGGAATTTTTCGGGGGGTGGTCCGTTCGGATATGTCGGGCCCCGTCCCTCACCACCCGGTCGCCCCATTGTGGGCCTGGCCGAACCCATAATGGGCCTACTAAAAGAGGCCCTCTTAGTGCCCACAGGGCGGAGAGAGTTAAAAAAAAAAAAAAGACTACCACTGAAGGAGCCCTGCTATAAAGAGAAATGGCGCACCAAACCATAACTCTCTAGTGACGAGCCACGTGGCGTTCGGCATTAAAAATGGAATTCCGGCAATGGCCAGAGTGTATCCATGCACATCTGCACTGTTCGTCGAGTCCGGTTCAAAGCGAGACTTGTCACTGAAGACGATTCGTCTCTAATCAGAACAGTTCCATAATAATAGAACCCAGCATTACCGTAATCGTTGTTAACGATGCCTAAGGTCACTGTTCATTACTACGACTGCCACTGACCCAGTGGCAGCCGGTGTAATGAACATTGTAATCGTAGATTTCGCTGGTGTAGTCGTTTAGAAATAGTCCTGGTGGTCACTTCGGCATTGATATCACACGATGGATTATCGATAGGGACGTCTCTGATGCTGTTACAGCTGTCCGAACAATCGCTCTGTTCACGTTTTCTATTCTGTCGTCACTCTAAACCAGTGATTTTCAACCGGTGTGACGCAAGAGAAACGTAGGTGTGCCGCGAAAATATTTGAAGGTTATTAAACAAATTATTTTCCAGGAAGTTTAAAGAACGATAAGAGACATGTCAAAATTAAAACTTGTTTAAAATTGATTATACGAGTTATTTATTGTTATAATAAACAAACGTACACGTAATTTAGTAAAAATATACATTCATAAGCAAAATTATGTGCGCAAAACACCGGGCCATTTCATTTAAAATGAAATTTTTTTAAATTAAAAATGTATCTATAATTTTCCATATTTAGTTAAAATTATTTAACTTACTTAGAGATAGTGGAACATGGGCAGGTTTCTAAAGGTAATTAATCATGCCACTTTTAAATGCAAATTAAGATTTAACGTTAATTGCTTTTCTTATGTAAATGAAAATTAATAATTTAAATAACTTTTGATGCAACATGCTATTTTAAAGAACAACAATACTGTTTTATTTAATTCACAAAAAATATAGACAAAAAAGAATTAGGTTAAATAGCAAGTAACATCGCGATAGAATGTTTACAAACACAACTTTAAATTACTTGATTTTTTCCACGTAAATTTGTGACATTGAAACTTAATTATAAGTTTAAGTGTGACGTGAGGTAAAATAAGTTGAAAAATACTGCTCTAGAACAGTGTTCCGCAACCGGTGTGCCATCACAAGGTGAAAGGTGTGACGTGAACTTTTACATATTCTATTAATCTCATTTGAATGTCTTTATATATTTTTATCACAGTTGCTGTGTTTGTTATGCTTGTATTTCATTCTTTGCCGCAGCACTGATTAAATAAGATGATGTTAAAGCAACAAACACACATTTCGTCCCAGTACTCACTTATTTTTTTGGAGTTATACATTGGACTCACACAGATCTTGAGCAACTCCAAATGAAAACAAGAAAGATACTTACTAAGCATAAACAAATCATCCTAAATCTGCCATAGAAAGATTAACCCTTCCACGTAAAGATGGCGGACGTGGCCTGATTGACATAGTTAACCTCCACTACAAATACAGACACTGCGAGAGTTTTTCTTCAAAAAACAAGAAACATCACAGTTACATAAAGCAGTAACTCTAGCAGACTCAAATAATACACCATTAAATTTACATTCACAACATATAAATAGCATAGACACCATTAAGCAATCATGGGTTAGAAAGGCAGTCCATGGCAGACATCCCTATGATCTGGCCCAGGATTTTGTTGACAAAACTGCGTCAAACTGCTGGTTAGTTCGGGGATGCCTCTTTGGGGAGACGGAAGTATTCATGATTGCCATACAGGATCAGGTCATAAATACTAAAAATTACAGAAAACACATACTCAAAGATACAACAATCACAAACGGCACATGCAGAAAATGTCACATCATGCCAGAAACCATACACACATCACTTCCGATTGCAAACTCTTGGCACAGACAGATAATTTACATAGACATAATCAAGTAGCAAATACATCAAGAGCTTGCAAAGAAACACAAAATATTAGACATCCACGAACCATACTACAAATTCATTCAACAGACAGTATTGGAAAACAACACGCACTAAATGTACTACGACAGAGCCATAATCACAGATAAAACAATTTACCACAACAGACCAGATCACTCTCATTGACGAACACAATAAAATCACATACATTATAGATATATCTGTTCCAAACACTCAAAATGTACAAAACACATGTACTGAAAAAATCAGCAAGTACAGTACACGCCCAAGAAATAAGGCATCTATGGAGGATGGATAGGGTGCCTGTCGTTCTCTTCTCTACAGGTGTCATACCACACACGCTACTCAAAAGCCTGGGAACATTAAAAATTGAATAGAAACACATACATCACACTACAGAAGGCCACTATATTGAATACATGTCATATTGTTCGGAAATTCCTGAATACAGACACACACTGACACACTATTTAATTTTTGTCTTGTTTTGAAGTTACTCTGGTCCGGCATAGTACACAGCCATCGGTGTCAACCGAATATAACTAAAAAAACCCATAATAATAATAATAGGTTTATGGCATTACGAAATTCTATTAATAGTATCATATCATACGTTTTTGAGAGGAATAACATTTTGGTGTGCCGTGTTGAGTCATGTCAAGTCATAAGTGTGCCGCGAGTAGAAAAAAGTTGCGGAACACTGCTCTAAAACGTCCGCTGTCTGCTTTTCTCTGAACTTTGCCATGCTAGACCCATTCATGCATCGTCTAATTGCTGCATCACTCCGACCCAAATGTTGGGTGATATATCGATTTGTCTATCAACCCTTCTTTAGTCCAATGACATTCCTCTTTCAAATTCCTTCATGTTATAGTGGACACGAATTCGACGGGTAGGCATTGTTCACAATCAACGACGATTAGCACAATCAAACTCCAACAGAAGTTCAGTCCCTCAAAGAAAAAATCATTCTTTATATACACCATTATGGGCATTTCTAATGCTCTGTAGCTCAGACTATTTATTCATTGGGTGTTCATTTTTTATTATTTGCATATTCGGTCGAAAGGTATTTCAATATGACATGTCATCGCAATTGGATTATTTTTTGGAGGCGCGCTGATTTTTTTAAATCAAAGAATGTATTTTAAAAGATTTATTCAATATTTAAATTTTACTATTTAATTATGAAAAGTTTCTATTTTTTGTTTTTATTGGTGATATAACATATTGATAGTTTGGTACTGATAATTCGAGAATTCGTTGTAATAAACAGGTGATTCAACAGTCAAAACACACTAAATGAAAAAAAAAACACGAAACGGAAAATAAAACTAAATAAATAAAGAAGTTGCTTAATTAAGTAATTCAGTTTAAATTATCGATTTAGTTAATTAATTAGAGTTATTTATATTTAGAAATAAATAGTCAACATGGATTCAGTATTTGTATTTAAAGAGCACAGGAAAGGAAATAATAAAAATTCTGTATAGTTTTATTAACTTATATGTTAAAGAAAAACAGACAAGTAACGAAATATAAGAAATGTTTAAATAAATAGGTTGTAGTGGCGGATCGACAAGTGGTCATGTTTGGATTGATAGGATAAAGCAACGCAACACCTGGGCGATCTATCAAGGGAATGTCTTCCAGGAGGACTTTTTATGGGAAACTACACCCTATTTAGGTGTTATAATGTGAAAAAATCCTGAAAAATTCCACTAGGCCAACCCCATCAGGCGATCATCGGGTTAAACCATCGGAGACCTGATGAACCGGCGATGAACTGTGTTCAATGGTTTTAACCACTCGGCCACTGATGAGCAACAAGTTGTCCTGTATACTCATTCAAAAGATAGATGATATAAATGCTATTAATGCAGAACACAATTAAAACGAACCAAATCAGTACAAACGAGTCAGACTTTCTGAATTTCAGAATCAGTTCTTTACAATGAACTACTTGCAATGATAGGAATGAAACGTTATGAAAGGTACTATTTCGAGATGGCTTGTCTTTTAATATTTTTTGTACATCTGTTGATATCAGACAAGATGTAATTGCTAGACAATTTAGCGATTCTTCCAAATACAATGAAAAATATGGTTTTGAATTACAGTAAAGATATTCGTGATAGTTTAATTATTGCTTTATCTAAAATGAAGGCTCAAGGTAATATATTTAACTTGACATTTGATGAATGAACTTCTATTAGAAAATCGGCATTGCTTAAACGTCTATTCCAGGGGTGGGCAAGCAAGAGTTCAGTGGCAGCCGAAATGTAAGGTTTGCAAGATGCATGGGAGCCGCAGTTCTGTACTGTCGTGGCGGATAGTATGGTAAGGCGCGTGATTTTATTATATAATATAAATATAATATAAAACAAATATGTTTATTTAAAAAATTCAATATTTTCACAAAATTACAAAAATAAAATTGTAAAAATAATAATAAAAAACAGAAATTAACACTTTCACCAAGAGCCGCATGTAACTCAAAAAGAGCCGCATTTGCCCACGTCTGGTCTATTTATTCAATGGTTATGTAACTTTTATAAAATCGGATAAACTCGTTTACTTGGATGTATGCCGGCAGAAAAGTGTATAGAGCTTATCGATAAGAAATTAGTAGATTACAGTCTTCGAGTTTCTAAAGATAGTTTGTGCTACTACAACCGATGGAGAATCAGATCAATTATGACTAAAGTTGGTCAGCTTATTGAAGCAGAACAGCAATTTTATTTTGCGCTTGAAAACCGATTATTAGTTATGGATTTCTCTACAAATTCAGACAAAAACTATTTAATGAACAGACAACACTCGATATTGAAGATATATGTGATGAAGACGACAAAAATGACTACAGTGATGTTGGCAACGGTTTAGTTATTAAAACAGATTTTACATATATTCCTAATAATCTCATTCATGCTGTACTTTCTCCATAAATTAAAAAATATGAAAAATAAACAAAATTTTTAAACGCTTACCTACGCAAAATGAGAAATATTTGCAAACTTAAGTTAAAGGAGAATTCAGGAAATAAATTGCATTACAAAACTCGTTAGAATTCGGGAAAGAAATTGCGATTTGAAAACTCGTTGGAGCAGTTTTCATATTATGTTAAAATATTTTATCAATTAATATATTGTATTGAAAAAGCTTTAATAGATTTAGATTCTGGAATAAATTTTTTTCGATGATAAATTTAATTTATTATCTGAAACTATCACCGATCTTATAAGTTGTAGAAGCATTATGTCGCAGAGATGGATGTTAATCTTTAAACAGCAGATGCAACGTTAAAACTTATAATGACAACTCTTTGGAATCAAATAATCAGTTACATCTGCTTTGAAATCCCATATTTTACAGAGAGGAATAATCTATTATAAGTTCTCGCTATCGCGTGTCGGTTCACAGGACGAAAGTGAATTAGGATTAATTTTATTTTGATCACTAAATAAAAGTGTTAGTATAAAAATAATTATTTGGTTAATAAAAAATGCATAGTTTTCCCCAATATGTGTGCATGTTGAAGAATCACATTCAAAATTAACTTTTCACATCAAACGATAAGAATAAATAACAAAATAGTAACAACAACATTCTCTGATGGTATATATCTATGAAAGACAGATTATAAACGGCTGTAGAAGAAACACTTGATATTTCTAACGTCAAAAATCACAAGGATTAAAACAAATTATTAAGAAAGAGATGGCGTTTTTGAAAATGAAATTATAAGAAGTTTGAATTTAAAATTCATATACGACTATTTACTAACGATTCCATTCATGAGAATAGAAGCCGAAAGGGCCTTTACGACAGCAAATCGGATTTTCTCAAAAATTCGTACGCGTTTAAATGATAAAAATACTGGCCATCAATAATTCTATGGTTATGTCTTATGAAGTTAATTGCAATTATTAAAATTATGTATCATATTCTTATTAATAATTTGTACAAAACAACAATAAAATAATTTAATGATGTTATTAATATGAATTTTATGTTAAATCATTTTATAGTTAACTTCTCACTTTATATAAAAAATGGCCAAAGAATAGTATAATTGGTGGCTTCATGCCTTGCCAGTGGGCTGGCCACGTTGAGTTTACCGGTTTCTCTTTGTATCTAATACCTAAATAAGGATCAGTTTAACACAGGAAGTCCGTCTGGGATGCAAACTCCCATGGCAGAACTCCCATGTGTTGTGTTGCCGTATACCATGAACCTAAACTTAATCATAACAACAAACGAAAAAGTAGGTAAATACTTTTATCACTTTTAAGAAATAGTAAACAGATTATATAATATTTGTATTAATGTTTTATTGGTTACAGTAGCCTAATTAAATATATATAAAATATTATATTATATATAAAATTATAATACGCTATTCGTTATATGTTACTCAATTTTTTAGATAATAAAAATATAAAAAATCTTACTATCTTATTATACAGGTATTTATCACTACTTAATATAACATCTCGTTCTTATTACGAATTTTCTGGTTAATAATATAACACATAAATTATCGTTAATTAGAAAAAAATGTGCTGTTAGACAATAAATTACGGAAAAAATTAACTCGAGCTTTTAATTAAAATATTATCATTATTTGGCATTTATTTTAGAATTTTATTATCACAAATAATTTTTTTGTTGTTTTTAGATAAAGGGGATATTATAATAAACGAGCAATTTATTAGTGACGAGCGCTTGTTTAATTCCTGATACAATGTACAAGCACTAATATAAATTAAAATAATTACTTTACATTTGTTTTTAACTAGAAATTAATTACGTTGAAAGAAAAAATAAATACATAAAAATATTTTATAAAAGTTTTATTAAATTTTTTCATAAATTTTATGTTTTGATGATATTTTCCTTACATTAATTAATCACAATTTCTCATAAATTGCAGTCCTTTAATTTTTCAATTTTAGTTTTTAAAGATTAATATTTTTAGTAAAAAATTTGATTTTATATATCTTCTCGTTTAAAAAGTTTTTTTTCAAGAATATTTTAATTAAAACTAGATATTAATGTTTTTTGTATACACTGATAATTTTTTCTATTATATTATTAACTATTACTTTTATACAAAAATTTTAGAAAACCATACAAATATGCTTGATAATGAGCACAAAACGAAAAGATTTTAATTAAGAGTTTAAAAAAATTCAACAAAACTACAAAACAATCTCCAAAACACAAAAATATTTGATGAATTATATGAGGAAGGATAACTGAAGAGTTCTGAAAATATCTTGAACATCCCTTTCTCTGCTTTAGACATTAAAAAATATTTGAAAAATCTACAATATTTTCAAATAAATGTATTGTTATCTATGAAGAAATATACAAGAAAACAAACATTTTAGTTGATATTACATTATATCAGATTAAAATCATAAAATTCAGCTATTCATAACAAAACTATTTTAAAATCTCAATTGCCAAAAATTTTCAAATTAATGAAATTATTCGTAATTTCAAGTTTTTGAAAAAAATGTTTAAGACAAATTATTTCACCAAATGTTTTGTACGTTTACGTTGGTAAACTATTAAAAAGATATGAAAGTTAAGAATAATAAACGTCGAAGCAAATATTTAGGAAAACTTCGCTCTATTACTACTTGTATGAAAAAGAAAAGAAAAAGCTTTTAAATTAAAATTCTATATCAGCAATAGAATCTATTAAGCTTCGTAACTGTCATTGACTTATACACTTAAAACTTCATTAATTTAATTAGTTAAATTTTACGAAGCACTGAGTCAAGTCACATTTTTCCTCTTTCTACACTGTTCTTTTTCATTACAAGTGTACTTATGTAATATCGTGTTACGAGCACATTTTTTCCTTTGAATATAAAATAGCCTTCTTGTATAATTATATAATAAGATTTGACATAAAATAAAATATTTTATATTTTTTCTCCTTAGTTTATTGAAATAATCTTAACAAAACTTGTTAAAAATTCATTGTAAGTTCACAAGGATTAAATTAACAATATTCGGTATGAAAACAATAAATATACAATGCAACTGAAAGTTCCGAAATCTTAATATTATGACGAATTTGCTTTCATCAAGAGATCAAACATTTTTCAATTAAAATATGAAGAGAGATTTAGATTCACAAATTACAGATCTGTGAAAAAGAAATTAAATGTATAATACAGAATCTAGAGTATGCAAATGTATAATCTCGAAATTTTTTTACAGTATTTCGACATTGTAAAAATGGCTATTTTTGGAAACTCTAAGAAGTTTAGAAAAAAATATGGAAATTTTAGAACATAGCATTAGATTTTTATGCTTAAGTAATATGAATTATTCTCTTTAAAATGTCACGCATGAGAAAAAAGTAAAAATTAAGAAACTGTCGTTACGAAAAAGTAAACTTTATTCATAATTTATTAAACACATAAATCACATTAATTGAAGTCTGCTTTATTTTTATGTCTCTTCAAAATGCTGTCAAGATTAGTAAAAAGTGCTAATTAAAAAATATTTCGAAGTGTTTAGATGATCTCATATAGTTATTTAAGAATCCTTAGCAAATTAATTACAATTTTAGAATCAGTTTTAGAGGCCTTATCCAAATGTATAGTGTATATATAATGTATTGTTTAATAGTGTCGCTTGTAAATACTTACTTTGAAAAAAACAAATACAAGATGCAAATGCATTTTTACTTATATCGATTATGAACGGAGAAAAGAGATGTCATTGAAGGAATGTCTTTCGTCACGAATTGTGTAAAGAGATTTTTTTGTTCTTTTATTTTATTTTATTTATTTGTGTTTTTGAAAAAATTAATAGCAACAGTTATTAATAAGAAAGGTCTACCAACAAGTTGCGTAAGTTTCCTGGCTTTTGTGAGATTTTATTTTAAAAATATTTATTTTTATTATTAATACAAATGTTAACTAAAATTGTATGTGGAACCATCTATTATAAAATTTCGTTATAAAAACTTTATATATTTTAATTATTATAAAATGGCAAAAGACTTGATTTTGAGGGCAGAGAAGAGTTTTATAAAACACTAAATGATAACAACAAGTAAAATCTTCGTTAAGTCTAACTCCTCGCAAAATATAACACGTGACCGCCTTCTATCTCCTTTCTCCTCGACCTTTCATCACCAAAATTTAATAGCATTAATGCCCCTTATATACAAGCCACTGTGCAAACTTATCCTGAGATATTAAGCGAAATAGACGCCAACACACACACACACACACACACATATATAATATCCATAGCCATATATATTAAATCTTTGCAACATTTTGGCCTAATTAGTTCTTGGAAAATCATCGTTGAGCGAAACGTCCTATTTCTCAAAACCAGTATGAGCTTTGTTTACAAGAGAAACTAAATATCAACAAAGAAATCGCGAATGATTACGTTCAAAATTATCGCGTTTACTAAACCATGCTCTAAACTGTACAAAGAGAAGACTTTCTAAATTGTTTACATTGAAAATTAATTTTAGTTAGTGAACGTTAGTCATATGCAACGGAAGCTTTCAAGCCAATTTACTTCAGAGGACACTGTCGAATTTTATTATACACTGTCATATAGATATAGAGTAAACACAAATATTGATCTTATATCATATTAACTAAATATACAATACACAATATTAAAAAAACTTATTGACCAATGTACACTGTAAGCTGTAAGAAAGTCTTTACATAAGTTAGAAATACATGAAATATATTATGAATAGGTCTATTACATATAAAGAAAACTTAAAACTTTTGAATTTTTTAATATTGATACATTAAGTTTTTTAATTGAAATGATAATTATAGCAATAACTACGATTCACTGTCATCGAATTCTGCAATAAAAAGTAAATTTATGATTAGATTTTTTATGTTTAGGTTTGATAAAATATTTCTCAAATATTAATTTTTCTTTAAGTAAATCAATATTTTGCATTATGAGACTTATTCGTAATAATTTAAAATTTAAGTTATATATTTATTTATTCTACAAATAAATTCATAAATCTAAATTAGCACAATTTACTAAAACAAGTGAAGTACAAATTAACGACAAGAAAGCCTATAACAAGTTAAAATTAAATTTGTTTAGAAACGTCATACTTTTTATAAATTGAATTCAAAACTTAACATACGAGTTTTATTTTCCTAAATTAATAAACAGTAATAAATTTATTTTTAATGAAAAATACTTTATATTTTTTTTATTTAATTATCAATAATAAATTTTTTCTCCTACGAAAAAAATATTTAATGGAGAGAGAGTTTTATTCAAAATAATTTGTAAAAAATGATAAGAGAATGAAGTTGATTATCAGTAATAATAAAAACGTATCTGGATTTTAAAATCAATCCTATTCTTGGGAAACAAACGTGCCGTCACCAGGACGACAACAACGTCACAAATGAAATTGTCCTTGCAAATCACACACGAATGGAAATTATTCTATTCGTAGATTGGAATCTTAGATTCCAAAAGTAGAGAAAATTGACTCCGTACGTATTCTACATTAAGCAAAGAAAATAACTTTCAATCAGTTTCTCGATAAATAACCGATGTTACTTTAATAATTAGTTTTCATTGGGACAAACAACGAAAAATTCTTCAAAGATTTGAAATGCGGTAATTCTATTATAAATATTTTATCTTTTAACAAACGTTGCTTGTAGTTTCAATCTACTTTCTGACGCGATAAAATTGAAAAGAAAACAATATCCTTCCTCTATTGGGAATTCGAAACTCCGACCTTCGAAAATTTATTTTATTTTAAATGTTGGTTTCTTCCTGATTTGTTAGACAATAATATTAAATTTTGAATTGAATTTTTATCAAAATAATATAAAAGTTTTTTAATCTTATTCATATCGAGAAATGAATAAATATAACTATAAGATTATTGTGTAAACAGTAAAAATTCTATCATTATATATACAAACATTCTTTCTTCACGATGATACTGATTTAATTCGGAAATAATTTGTACGACAGTTTTTCAGTATGCATTTATTTAACCATCATAAAATTTATAAAATAACTTTTATATACATTCTAAAAAGATATTTTATATAAATATAGGTGCATATATATAAGAAAAAATGCTGTAATAAGTTAACATTTATTTAACGTATACACTATTATTCAGCAATTTATTAAGATACTAACCAACACTTTTTACATTCTGTTGTATTTGATTGCTATTTTTCCATTTACAGAACACATAAATACAGCCATAAGGATAATTAAATATTTTAATATTTACTAAAGAATATTCTTAAAAATTTTTTAAAGAATTTTGAAAATATAAATTAAATATTATCTTTTAAAGATCACAATATTTTGTTTTACACATATTTTTGTAGTACAGAACGATTTCATTTTAGATGTAAACGTCCTTTTAAAATTATTATTATTTTAATTAATGTAATGTTCAGAAGCGAAAATATCAGACTTTTTAGTGTAATCTAATAAGGAATTGATCAGAAACGAAGAATTCAACAAACGAAGAAAAAAATAGCATGGAAGAGATTCTATTCTCATAATGTCCCATTAGAACAGACAAAAAAAAATTAGATTGGATAAGAGATGATAGAAGAAATTCAATAAAGGGTCTAAAAACAGATGGAGAGTGAGACTCTGATGATGGAAGAGGTGATCTGTGTCACAATTACTAATCACATTCGAGAAAATTTCTGAGTTGCTACCGAGATTTTCCATATTAACAGAATGCCATCATTTCACTTATTTGACTTTTTTTTTTTTAATGAAAAATGAGATTTTAACAGAATTCCATTCTCACTTGCCAGACTCCTTATCTAAAATTCTGTTAAAACAACTACAATATTGCATATATACATGTATATTAATAATAAATCACTGTTATGTTAGAGAGTAAAATAAAATTATTCTATCGAATAGGATTTCTTAAAAAAAAATTATAATTCTATATTTGGAATATTTATATTTTTAGCAGTTTAAATTATTGATTAATTTTATAATTTTTTAAAGTTTTTCTTCCATATTTTACAATGCAAATTTTATTAATTTAAATTTATCAATTCAGAGAGTTCTAACTGTAAAAAAAACTTTTAGAGATGAAAAAGTATTTAATAATCTTTATTAATAATAATAATTCAGTATATTGTCAAAACGATATAATAAATTTCCTTCAGATTTTAACGATAAAAATGACTTTATTATTGATAATAAAACATGTTACTTAAAATTAATAAACCTAAAATTTTATTTAAATAGCAAAAGATAAATGTTAAAATTAAATTAACCTCTATTGTAAGAATAATTCGGATCATTCTCTTGTATTATTCGCCTTCTCTTGCTGATAAGTCACAGTTTATTTCATATTTATTTTTGCATATTTAGACAAATTTTGTATTAAATTAAAGAATAATTATTTTTTACAATGAATTTCAATTTATTTTATATCTGAGATGTCTTACTAGTTAGTTGTATCGATTTCTAATTGCTGTTATATTCAACATCATAATAATCAGATAATTTGATGATTATCTGGATAAAGTGTTCTTTCACTTGAGCTTGATCTGACTTGGACAGACGATACTAGTAATCCTTTCTTTTTCTTTCCAGAGAAAAAGGATAAAAACGTCAATAGTATAAATATCAAGTGGTATCAATTACCACGAGGTCACTGACCATCGAATTCGATACTTAGCAAATTGCTAGTCTATTTTCTACAATTCTCTCTTACTTTCAAGTTTTATTAAGTTATACATTAAATATTTTAGAGTATAAAGAAATGTTTTCATTTGTTTCAAATATTTTTTACCCCAAAACAATAATTTCCGTTAAGAAATCAACAGATAAACGTATATTTATTGTTTTTGTATTATTTTTTCTAAATACAAATATGAAAAATAACAGAAAAATTACTTTAAAATATCGCGATATAAAAACATTTTATAACGCTTTTTGAAAGTACAAAAATCCTAAATTTATGCTCTAGACCAGTGTTTCTCAACCGCCGGTTCGCAGAAAAATATTTGACTACTGAAGCTGGCGTAGTTGATTACGGGTGGCATTTAAATAGTATTATAGAGATACGTTTTTACGTACGGTAACTGTAAGTAAACATATATAAGCGTAATTTATAGTTGCCCTAATTACTGGTCCTAATTATCCATAATTTTACCGGTGCGCGATAAGCCCAAAAGATTGAGAAACACTGCTCTAGACAATCACTTCATAAATTTCATTATTAGTACAATAAATACTTTCTTACTAATTAAAAATATTTATGCAATTTACATTCTTTATTAAAAATAAAATATTCTAAGATATTATGACTTAAACTTCATAACTTTACCTTTGGTTTTTTTTCTTATCTACAATAAACGAACATGAAGACGAAACTATTTCTTAAAACATTTAGATTCGATTTAACACAGCTAAGTGCTTCTACTCTTTTCTTTCTAATAAGTTATTATATATTGGTTTCCTAAATAATTATATTAAACTTATTAATGCGGTTTAAATTATAATTAAAGTAAATTTTTTATCCGATACTAGTTATCAAAATGATTCTTACAACTTCATATTTCAAATTGACCGATCTAATTTAAATTATCATTTTAAAAAATAGCTTAGTATCTTAAATATCATTCTATAAAACTTTCCACTGATGTTATATAACATTTCCTGAAGTGATTTTATTTATTCAATCCAATTATTTAGTAAGTCTTAAATGTGTCAGATACAACTATGTATAAATTGAGTACAGTACTAGTCACCTATCTTTGATAGATGACAATATTTTATAGTTTCTTCTATTTTATTCATAAAAAAAAAACATTTTTTAAACTACAGTAGACCCACCTATAACACGGTAGATAAAGTTCCGTGTTATATGAATCCGTGTTGTACGAGTCACTTAAATACATGAGCCAATCACAGCCCGTGTACCGGGCTGTGATTGGCTCATGTATTTAAGTGAATCATGTATTTAAGTGAATCATGTATTTAAGGAATTTCTAAGCTTTACTTAATTCACGCACAAATAATTGCTAAATATATGATTGGTGCTGTATGTTGACAATACCGTGAAGATTTGAAAATACAGTTATGTGCTATGTGTACGAAAGACAAGTGTTAATTCAGGAACATAAACTAAACAGAAAACAATATGATATTATATTCATTACATAGTCTCATATACTCCAAAATACATCTGTGGTCCACTAGTAGCCGAGGGTGGATAAAACCATTAAAAACTGGTAGTTGGTCCTGGATTCGCATCTCATGAAAGGACATGGAATTTTCTGATTTTTATTCACGTTTGTAACATCTAAATAGGGGCCAGTTTTTCGTAGAAAGTCCTCTCGGCAGGCATCCTCTTTGGTAAATTGACATGTCACGTTTCTGTATACAAGTAAACCAATCCAAAATAAATCTGTGCTTTAATTGTGAGTTTTCATTTTATGCGATTGCCGAACAACACGAGAAATAGATTATCTCCATTGTTTCTTCTAAAGTTTTAAAGTAGCTGCTTTGAAATTTGTATGACGTCGTCATTTAGACTTCTTGATTACTTTATTATTACATAACAAACGTTAACTTCTAGTTCGTTTTAGGACTGAAATTTACTTTCTGCTAATATCAAGCCAGCGGCATATCCATATACTTAATCGCACTACTTTTCCTCTGGCCAAACGAATGAAATCCAATTTTGAGAATTTTGGATTAAGAAGTCTATGAGAATCATTTGATGTCATTAGGAATTATTTATCTATGATTTATTAATAAAAATAAAGCTGATTTTAATCAGTTCCAAAATCTTAATAAAATATAAATGTATATTTAAAAGTCATGGTCATTGTAAAAAAACAACAAAAAGATTATTTTTAGATATTCATTGGAAATAATAATCGTAATTTTTAATTATAGATTCAATTTGAAACATAATTATATTAAATAATTTAGCTTCCCCTATGCATATGTAGTTTGAGATAAGCATCATAATCTATATAATATGGATAATAACGTATCATCGGTGTTATTTTACACAGATTGTTCTATTTATATAAGTAACATAGAAAACTGAATGAAATTGTTATAAATATTAAATTAAATTGAAGTGGATATAATTAAATTATCATTAAATATTGATTTTTGAGGTATTTTTTCCGAAAAACTAAATAGTACTTACACTAATATGGACATCCATTACTGAAAAAAATTGAAATCTTTAACAGAATTGCGAATAAGAGTTAATTGAATTCTTATTCATATTTCAGAATTAAAACCACTGGAAATTTAATAACATTAATTTTGAACACTGAACATATCAGAAAAACAATATTAACTGCATCAAATGTAAATAGTTATAATATAGTTACGAGACACGCGATTTTCTAAGTACAAAAAATAAAAATAAAATAAAAACATCCAACAACGAGTTGCTTAACTTTTCCGGCAACATTTGGTGGCGTCATCTGTTACAATATTTTATTTAAAAACTTTTTATACTTTTAATTATTATAGAATGGCAAAAACTTAATTTTGAGGGTAGAGATGGGTTTTATAAAAAAAATTATAATGGCTAATAAACGAGTAAAATCGTCATTAAGTAGTCAGACCCTTTATCTCCCTATACACGGACTCCATTTATCTCCCCATCCTCTCGACCTTTAATCACCAAAATTTAACAGCATCAATCTCCGTAATTCTCAAACCTTCCTGGAAATTTCAGAAAATTTCTACAAAAATTACAGGAATTATTAAGCTTCAAAGAGGGTGACAAAATCGTGCCCCACACATACACATATACAGAAAAAAATACCGAATTTTTTGCATTTCTCTACGTTTCAAGGTGCCCTGAGTCCAAAAATAAAAAAAAACCTGGGGAAAAGGTTTATTTTTTGACCGATTGCCATACTTTCCCTCTGTTATATATAACAGCCGTAAAAGTAATAACATTTAATCAGTTGGATCAAAGATTTTGCTTTTAACTCTAAATTTGACGCTCTAAATTACAACTTGTCAGCATTGTTGTACACCATCTACGTTCTTATAATCAATGTGTAAAGTTCATTTTATTTGTTTTTCAACATTTCGAATTGGATATACAAATATTTGGACTGGCCGAGACAGTTAAGGCGTCAGTTCTATCGCTCAGGGAACGAATTCGGTCGAAAAACGCCCAAGAAGTTTTAAGAGTGTCTCTCACCCGATTCACGCCAATGTAGGCCTGGCCACATCCGTAATGGGTATAGAAAAAGGTCTTATTAGCATCCACAATAGTATAAAAAAGATTTGGATTGGCGCTATATATTATTTTGTAAAAATACAAAAAAAAAAAAAAACAACGTGACAAGCATTTAAATCTCATTTAGAAGGAAATACGTATACAATTTAATATTTATCAAATTTGCATAAATTTAACACGCAACATAAGCTAAGTAATAATATAAGGTATTGATCACATTACGATATATTCAGTATTTTAATATTTTTAGACATCTCTATTAAATTCATTTCTAGATCGATGTTATACTAAGATTCTAATACATATATATGAAGATGATTTTCTCACAGAAAGTTATATTTTAATGGTAACGACGACAGGAATACATTTTTTATTCATTCTTCTCACTATACAACATAATAATAATAATAATATTTGAAATGAAATATAGCAAAATGAAAAAAGACATTGAAAAGGAATTTAACAATTTATTTATCTTATTAAGTTGTTTAAATCATAAATAAGAAACAATCTCTCTCTTTGTTATTTAATTTAGAAATAATAATCTATTCTCGGCAGGCTTATCTGAACTTGTTCACTAACTTTGTTATTGTTTTATTTATTGGATAACAGTTCGTGACCCGAATAATATTAATCACACTTGTAAACAAATTTTGTCTAAGAACTAAATTATCTTAAATGTTATGTCTGCATACATCTACTTACTTTTAAGAATTTTTACTTTTAATTTGATTTGAAGTAGAAAATTTTTTATAACTACATAAAGTGAGAAAACTGAATTTATTATGAGATCCAATTTAAACATTTCTAAACTATTCATATATTTCGACTGGGAATTACAAAAGTAACTTATATTGTTTTAGATTTTAAACAACAAATTGCCATGATTTTATTTAAACAAGGAATTTCGAAAATGGATTTATTTATCAAATTCTTTTCTTAAAAAAAGCAATGGAATTCTAACTAATGAAAGAATAATGTTTAGATGTTTACTTTTGAATTTCCTAGACCATAAATTTAATTTAATCGTTAATTTTTTTTAATAAATATTTTATTATTTATAACGCTAGTTTAATTTAATGATGGTTTATTATACTTTAAATAGATTGTTTAAATATATTATAAATTAGCCACGTAATTATACTCGTATAATAAATTTCAAACAAACAAAAATTGTTCTTACAAATTGTAAAGTAATATTTCAAGTTGAAATTGATTTTAAAATAATTTCATTACGTATATATTTATGTAGAAATTTTTCGCTTAACGATTCTTATATCTTTTAATTTATATAAAATTTTAGCAACGTTTCTCAGATTTATTAAACGAATAAATAACATTTTAATAATTTTATGAAATACCTCCATTCAACAAAAGCTGTGATAAATTTATTACTTTAAAATATTCTTCTTCGTTGTATATAGTATATTTTACAATTGTCCGTGTTATTTTTATTAAATGTTTTCTAAACTTTATTTAAACATATTTGATTAAAAACGAGAAAATATCACGTCTGTTTCTATTATTGATTATAAAAACTTTGTATTCTTGATGGTGCTAATTCTGGTGGCTTTTTAAAATCCCAAACAGTTCGAAATCAGTGACTAATGCAGGCTCTTTAAATAAAATATACCTAGAACTTTTTTATACCTAGAACTAGGAAGTTATGCTTTTTTTAAAACTAAAATAAAAATGAATTCAGCCACTGATATGTAGAAAACATAAGGCAAACGTTCATGTTCCAACACAGGTTGACCACAATAGCATAATAATAAAACACAGTAATTTTGAGATACACATACTGCTACATTTCTAATCTGGAACTGGAGCAGGCTTCTTGTTCGATTCGAATATTGGGTTTCGCACCCAATCTAAACACCCTTAATATCAATCTTTTTTTCTTTTTAGGATAGTGAAATACATCGAAAACAGTCGAATACAAAGAAACGAGTCTATTTCTTAAAGAATTTAAGATGGTAACACCTGGCTAAAGTAAGAAAAGATTTAATTGTAAAGACCTTATCAATTCCAAATGTTTTAATGTATTAATGTTATTTTATTCCATACTTAGGGACGTCCCGATAACACAAAAGTATCGATACCGACCAGTATCGGCATCGAGTATCGAAATCGGAAATCTTGCCGGCCGACGTTGTTCAGTTTGTGGCTTGATTTTGAAATGTTTTGTGTAATTATAACTTTTAATTTTAACATAAATAACATGCTTTATTCTCGTTAGTTATCATTAACAAATTATTAAAACTGATTTCTAATATAAACTAGGTAGAAATGGATATAAATTAGGTAGAAGTGCGTATAGGTAGCCCCTATGGCGGCACTTCCGGAATCTCGACAACATACGTGCTTTGAAAGTTAATCTTGGTGTCACTGTATTTAGTTCACAAGATTACGTAATTTCAGTTCTAGATTAATTTCCTAAAATTTATAACCTTGTTAAGAGTAATTTCATTATTCAGGTTCAAAAAGTTATGTATTGTTGTGTGAATCATTTTTTTCGAAGTTTACATTTGATATTTTGTCGTTTATTGTTGTAATGGCGGAGTTTGGAAAACAATTTTCTTGGCAAAAATGTACTTCGAGGAATTTTTTTTTTTCATTTTTTAGTATCGGAATATCCTGAATTTAATTTTAACAAGAGAATTTTTATCAGTTGCAAACTTTATTGCAGTTACCAAACTTTATTGCAAACAAACCGTTTGCAATAAAGTTTGGTATGAAACCTGCAGATGCAAATTGTTCGAAATGTGATGGTCAACGTAAATTAAATTATCGAAAGGATCGTGATTCTGTTTCTCATAGATGTCATAAATGCAAGATGAACAAGTCGTCATTTGAAGTAATGTTTAAACGTAAATTTGGGAAAATTTCTCTGGGAACTACTTTTTCGTTTATTTGGCATCCAATTTGTATAGAATGTACGGTATGTTGAGCGTTTGGCTGTGGGCATGAGTAGTCGAACAGCTGTTGACTAGGCGAATTTCATACGCCACATTGAGTGTTTCATAGTTTAATTTTACCGAAATGAAAATTGGATGGACCTGGAAAAGTTGTCGAAATCGACGAGATTGTTGCGTGCAAAAGAAAAAAAAGGTAAAATTGCACATAGGTAGTCGCTATGGCGGCAGTCGCGGTCGCCATCATCTTTATCCACAAACAAGATGGCGATCGGCGCAGCTACTTACTATGCCGGCACTTAAAGAAAAAAAATCTTTCACTCACCGTTGACATATTTCTATTGATAAATCCTTTTCTCCGATTTATACGGTAAAGAACACGGTTTGGATGATTCTTTCGTAACTTCGTTCTTTTCCATCGTAGATACTTTTTTCGCATTCTTAACACATGTCTACATAATTCCTCTTGTGATTTTTGGATTTATTGGTATTTACTTTCAAGACTGAAAGTACAATATCTGGCTCTTTCCAAGCTAAAACACGTTCCGCTCCTGGATAAAACTTACTCGTATGCTGAACAATCAGGTCGAACCGTTCTCTTAGTTTTTTTCGGTTAAATTTACCTGCGGTAGTCAAGATGGCGGCGCTTCCGGTAATCTCAAATTAGGTAACTTAGTGACAATGTTAATAGAGGGAGCTGTGAAATAACGTGTTTCGTTTATGTGAATTTATCAATCTGACTATGGAATTGTTTGTGTTAATATGCAAATTAATAAGAACGACGTAATTAGTGAAGTATTGTCGTGGAAATATTGTAACCTTTATGGAAGTGAAACTGAGAAAAACAACAATAATAATAGGGAAAAAGAACGTTAACAAGTATTACGAATTCAACTTCGGTAGGAAACAAACGTCGGAAAAAAGCAAATGATGATCAATAATGTAAATAATTTTATTATTTCATATAAAAACACATTTTTAATATTATAAAAAATCTAAATTCAAATTATTGTAACTATTACATCGTGGACTAGTATTTCGGTTACTACGCAATCTCAAATCGCATTCAAAATGGCGACCGGAAGTGCCGGCATTTTGACTACCATAGGTAAATTTAACCCGTCAACTTACATAATAAACGTTGTGCAAGATATAATACGTTAGCGTATATAGGTTAAGGCATATACAGTCAAATTTTCGAGAAAATAAAAATAGAAGATCGGTATTCAAAAACACATTTGGCAAGAGCTTCGCTGTATTTCAAATGTCGGGTGCACTCGTTTGTTTACATTTTTACAATGCAAAATTTTCCCATTTACTTAACATGGGGATGTCTTTGACCACAGATATCTCCCGTTCTAGGCCGAATTTTAAAATTTGGTCTCCATCACGACATGCCATTTTATTACTTTTATTAATGTACAAAATTTCGTTCGAATCGGTCATTACTTTGTAAAACGTGTTTCAGCGGTTTGTCAATTTGAGTTGCTACCATGAAAGCTTGCTTGCTTCGCTTCAATAAATGTGATTAAAATATTAAAATAGTGGAATGCAATTGCATTCATTATTCAAATATGAATAATGAATGCAGATCTTACTATTAAACTATGCAAATGAAGCTATAATTGGGAAGCGTTAAGATAGCAATAGAGATTTTAACACAGTTCAATACCAAGAACTCAAAATAAATAATGTAAGTAACTATACATAACAAGAGAAATATTTTTTAGTTTAGTTATCATACTAGCGAATTCGAGTGGTGATGTCATTAGTCATTAATCTGCTCCTGCTGCTCTACCGAGCAGCAGGAGCAGATTAATGACGTCATCAACTAATCGCAGTAGACGAATGACCCAAACAACTGTTCTACTCTGACCAGTCGAACAGGAGGGAACAAGCAGAGATTCTGAGTAATCTAGAGTAGCCAGCTGAATTCGCTTTACTGTAATGTTGTATCATATATTTGAAAGATAATCATTAAATTGTTCTTATCTACAGTTTATAATGGTTTCCCGGAAATATTGTTTTTCCCATTTATTTTTTTTAGTGTTCACTCCATTAAAAAATGATTCATCGAGGTTTTACTGTATTTTATTATCATTTGATATACCGATATTTAAATTTAGAAGTCGTATTAGTAGCAATAATATTTATTGGCATTCTTACTTTATTAAACATTTTCAAAAGTTTTGTTTTATTTATATTCTATTCAAGATTTTTCTTTCCTGTAATCTGCTATTGGCGGAATCGTATTCATTATATAAAATATTTATAAGATGAAGAACGTATTTCTATTTCCCGAGGGCCAAAAAAATTTTTTTTTCTGTTTATATTCACAAAACGTTTAACTTGCGGAAAAATCGGCTTCTCTGAATAGAATTTAACCGATTTTTTTGAATGTTTAAATTGTTATTAAACATAATAAATAAATACTTTAAAATTTTTTAATAAAATATTTATTCTGGGCTGCAATACATTATTTTCAATATAAAGCGATATTAATTTAATAAAATATTTTTATGTTTATTTAGAAATAGATTACTTATAGATTGTTTTCTATAAGTAGATTATTGATAAGCGTGTCATTTCGCATCCATTTTAAAAAAATAATTCAGTAAAAATATCTTCAATTTTGATATAGGATCTTATAATTTAAAAATATATTCTTTAGTTATCGTAATTTTGAAATAAGAACATTTAATGAATAAAAATTACTATATATATCTCGAACTATATCATAAATCCATCTCATAAATCGATTAGCGATTCGAAGTAATGTTCAGAGTTCTAATCGAGTATGACTGACATTTAAATGGAGTTATAAATTTCTTAAAAGAAACTTAATCGAGACAGAAACGATAAATATAAAAAAAAATATATCAGCAGAATTAAACATTTAAAAGTATAATTGGCATAAAGATGTCATTTGAATGAAGTTATGTTATATGTAGAAAGAATAATTTTAATGGAAACATTTCAAACTTACTAAAATAAATTTTGCAAAGTTTGGTTTGATGGGATACGGCAACTCGATATATGAGCGATCTGCCAAAGGAAGGTATTGTAGTACCTCCGGGGGTGGGAAACTGGCCCTTAATTAAACATTTCCAATGAAGAAAATCCAGAATATATATATCTTTATTTATTTAAATTTTGACTCTTTACTCCCTCTAACTACTAAAAAAGTCTTTCTTTCATATCCATTATGGATTTAGCCAGGCGTACAATGGAGGCGATCAAAGGGGGGAAGGGCACATATCCGGAATTCATCGCCCATGAAAATTTTCTGCAGTTTGTTCGAATTCGATCCGGAGTTAACCACCTCACAATCCGGTCGTCAAGCTTATAGATATTTCAAATAAAATGTATTATTTATATTTTAATTTTTCATTAGATGTAATTCATAATAATTTGTGTAACGTAATAGGAGGAAAATTTAAATCCTATCAAAATAATAATTGATTTTCTAAACATTAAAATATCATAAGTAAGTGTTTGCAATAACTCTCAAAATTAACTCAATAAAATTGTATTTTTTAAAAATTAATGGAGATAACTAAGTCTTTTCTAGTCATTTTAACATAACTGCATCGGTTAAGGGAGCAGTTCGCTTAATAAGCACTCTTCCATATTCCCGATTTTCCTTTGTTTTACATTAGTGGGATTCTGTAACAGAACACTGAATAGTAGAGAAGTCCATTTAAATGATACCGTTTTGGCAGCAATTTTAGAGCAACAGCCGCACAAGGAAACATTACTATAAAGAAGGCTTATAAAGGTCTATTAGAAAGCTGACCATTAGAAAGCTTCATCAAATCTTAAAAACTATAGTTATAGTACGGTGTAGCTTTCTATATTATGGCATTTGTCGAGATTTGGCGAATTCTTCAATTGATCAGTTTTCTAATAAACAGACAATCAAAAGATTTCTTACAGAATCGTAAGAAATAGGTTTTATTGACATACGTATGAGAAGCAATTACATATTAAAGAGGTATATGATCTGCGCTGTTTCTCCATATATATAAAATATATAAAGAAACAGCGCAGATCACATATATGTCCTCATCTAGAGAGGAAAAGGCAAAAAATTATTAGCGGTAAGGAGATCACATAACCTTACTTGGTGGTATTTACTTATTTGTTTTATTTTCTAGGCTGTTATACAGTATATAACAGAGGTAAAGTATGGCGATCAATCAAAAAATGACATTCAAGATTTTTACATTTTTGGACTCAGGAGACCTTAAAATGTCGAAAAATGAAAAATAAAATGATGGTTCTGTATATAGATTTTAGATTTTATACTGTATGTGTAAATGTATTTTTGGACAATTTGGTTCATCAAATTTGAAGCTTGCTAACGCCTGTGTCTTTTGCCGAAAATTTCTGAAATTTTCCAAGGAGGTTTGTATATTAGAAGAATTGATGATGATAGATTTTGATGGTTAAAGGTCAAGGAGGTGGGAAGATAAAAGGAGAGATCAGATGTCATATCTCGAGTTGGGTCAGATATAATGATTTTATTCGTTAGTAGCACTTTTAATTCTTTTTTTTTTATAAAACTTATCTCCAAACTAAGCTTTTTGCCATTTTATAATAATTAAGAACATAGATTTTATTTTAAAATCTTTCTCATAACAGATGGTTCCACACAATTTTAAAGTTTGGCTGAGAAAGTTCAGCAGTTCATTGCTGGAATTTTATAGTGTATGGATAGCATTCAGAAATTTTAGAATAAGGACATTCATATGTTTTCAGTTAGACTTACTCTATTTCTGGGAAGGTGTAAAAGTAATGTGTTATGGTAAATACAATACAGTCAAACCTGTTTTTATGCGCTCTTTTTATGTGCGATTTTTATTTGTGCGATTTTTTTAATGCGAATTTTTAATTTGTGCGGTATAGTTGGCGACTAGTCTCGTGCGATTCGTCATGTCTTACGTTGACTTATTATAGCTAAATAAACTTATTATAGCATAAATGCACTTATTATAGTAATATTATTGCAGGAATATGCGAAAAATGAAATAATTTACTTTTTAAGTCAACAAAACACCACCTGGACAAAAATATGTAAAACAGACGATAGACCAGACGATGCAGTCAAGTGCTGACATCTGTTGTCAATAAATTCTATTTCGTACGGTTTTGAGTTATTTTCTATGTGAGACTTTTTTATGCGGTCCCTGTTGACCGCATAAAAAAAATATTTTTTAATTGTGTCGCGAAAACTATTATTTACAGCCATTCGTGAAGTTTCGTGAGATTTTTTTTAATGCGTTTTTTTTAATGCGGTCCCTATCCCCCGCATAAAAACAGGTTTGACTGTATACTGTATTTACTGATTATTCGATAAAGCAATGAAATTCACAATACAATAAGAGAAACTAATAAAATTATTTAATAAATAATGAATTTTAACGTCTTCAAATGTGTTATGAAACTCCTAAGGCATGAAAAAGTAAAGAGACTCGAATATCGTTATCAACCCTATGAACTTGTTACTTCGGATAAGGGAACGAACATACGCAGTGATCGCGAGGATCCTCTCTAAAGCAAATTCGATTGTATATGCTAATGTACTGTACAAGATACGTTCAATAAAAATCCGAAAAAATGCCATTAAAAGACGGGAGGATGAGCAATAGCGTAAAAATTTTCACATACAAAACTTCCAAATCAGAGGCAATAGTAACTGCGACTGGCAACGACATTGATGCTCCAGAACTTAAGACAACGGACTGATAAAATGGCGGCACTCTACAGCAGTACATGAAGCAAGAGCGATGTAGTGTTGCCCGATTTTTAACATTAACCTATCGACATCCATTGGCACATTCAAGTACATTAAGGAGACGATTACATGAGTTGAACATAGGTGTACTAGTAAAGTTCTAAGTTCAAAAACAGCCATAGTTTTGTGGGAGATTTTCCATGGCATTTACTGCGGTTTCAACCGTAGAGAATCTTACTATTCGATGGCTACCAGTGGATGAGCAAACCACTGAACACCACATGGCTAGCCACGTGGAGTTTTTTGGGTTTTCTTCATCTCTAATATCTAAGTAGGGCTAGTTTCCTAAAGAAATTCCTCCCGGGACGCACTCCTCTTGGCAGATCACCCTACTAACAAATAAATGTTGTGTTGTCTTATTCCATCTATTCTAATCTCACCTATAATGAGGATATTTGGGTTTCCTGTAACCACACCTGAACTTGTCCAAATTGACTTTAATTCAACCAGTTTTTTATGTTGTTGTGGAGGAGTAATAATTTGTTTTCCCTCTTTCAAATTTTAGGCGTTTGATAAAATCAAGACTGGGGATAATAATCAAATGAAACAATAGGAAAATGTATTATTATAAAAGAGAACAAATATAAATCAACCGAATAAAAAGGATGAAAAATTCGCCCAGTGTTTAAGTTTACGTCACTACATTGTGTCTTCGAAAGAAAAGAAAAGAAAATATAAATCAATTTATATAAATTTCTAGCGACTTTAAATAATGCTTCAAAAATTATAAAATTTGTGTTTGATAAATTTAATTTATAAGAATCATTGAATCATTTATTGATTTTAAATATAGCCGTTGAGTAAAATAATTAGAACAGAGAACAATATTTAAGAAAAAATATAATTTCTTAACACATATAAATATATGTAATTAAGAGAACAATATTATTTTCATTAAATTAATGTTATACAAATCTGATTTAATTTCATTGGTATGCAATTTGAAAAAAGTGTAGACTTATAAATTCCCACTGACCACAATCTGTTTGCTGTCCTTCCTTAATCTCAAGAATAGAGTTAGATAAATGAAAGTTGAGATCAGTTATGAAAATACTAGGGCAGGAGGCCCCGACTAACTACTATATAAGAACATTCGGTCTAAATCTGAAGTCACGCTATTTCAATTCCAACATTTCTCCTGAAAGCAGTTAATGGATGACCGGCATGACTGCATTGTAACAAAAAACGTATGATGTACAGGAGCAAGACACTACAAATTTGAGGTGGAGAGCATATATTTAAAATTAAATAAATTTAAAAAATAATTAAAAATTACAGTCCGACATTGTGACGATGTCACAATAAATAATTGCTAGTTACAAGTTTAAACTTTCAGAGCTATGAAGGAAAAGATGATAACGGAATAATACAATAATATAGTGAAACTTCTTTAAAGAAACGAAATTTAATGTAAAGGCAGAAGATTCTTGATAATCTTAAATGTTTTAATACTTTACGTATAAACTAATATTAAATTCGAAAGTCAAAAATAATTTGTTTGAAATATTTAATTTTTGTATGATTACAGTGCTGTAAATAAATATTTGCAAAATACGGATTACAAACAGACTAGGCATATTAAACCACTGATGACTAATTTTCGACAACAGAACTCAAATAGTAAACAAGTTATGTACTGTACGTATCATAAAAAATTATCAAATTGTTTGCTTATTTTAATCATAAATTGGTTTTTCACAGTTTACATAAATATAGATAAGCTACCCGAAGTCTATTTTTAACATTAGAAAAAAAAGAACATAAAAAAACTTCATGACTTTTTTGTCATGAAACATTAGTATTAATAATTGGTTACGCGTTCGTTTTCATTTATTAATTGATGACATGATCTGAACGACATTTTGTAAGGTCTTCACATCCACTTCTTTCTAGGCCTGCAGAATCTCGTTTGTAGGTGTTCAACTGATGTAAAAGAATGATTATCTGTGTATACTTTTCTCACAAGAATTTCAGAGATTTTCCATCGGATTGCAGTCTGGGAAAATGCTGACCAATTCAGAATCTCAATATAATATTCTTAAACCACCGGTGTACGCTGCGACTAGAATAGCATGAATTGCATTGCAAATTCAAATTCGTGACAGTGAGAAAATGCAATGATGTAAAACTGAAAACAAATTTCAATTTTTGATTTCTTTACACGTGTCTCAAAATTACAACGGACGAAAATTATTCCAAAATAAATTAATGTAATTTAATATTGATTTAACTGTTCAATACTGTTTTCACACTTACAAAATTTAGTTATATGGAGAATTTTAAGTATTTTTTCTATTTATACTTTAACAGTAATTAAGGCAATATTATATAACTTTCTGTGACAAAAGAGCAAAAATATTTTTATCTGTAATTTTGTTCGTTTTATAAACATTTAAATAATAATTATATTCGAAGCATTTGTTTGTGTTATTATGAAGATAAAAATCTTTTATTAGAGCTTATAATTTTGGTAAATGATATTATCTGATCTGTTTACATTATACATTTATCAAGGAAAACATTTTATAAAAATCTTATTGCATAAATATCAAATAAATAATCTAATTATCGTGATGATAACTAATCATCGATAGAGAAAAATAAGTGATTAAAATTGTAGTAATATATTTCTAGAGATAATAATTTATAAAATTGAAGTCAAATATGAAGTCAAATATAATTAGAAAATTCTTAAATTTATAAAAAAAATGAAAAGTTCTTAATAAATTCCAATTCTATATCTAATATCAACAATTTAAAAAAAATAAATAATTTTATTAAAGAGTTTTTATGATTTTTATCAAGAAAAGTTATATCTACAATGAATTTTCAATGGGGAAAATCAATTGGTAAATAATAATCTAAATATAATCGCTATTATTTTCAGAAAAACAACATATCCATCCAAAATAACACTGACGTTGGGAAAACAAATATTTTTGTGTGTCTATCTAATGAATTCCTAATTCAATTCCCAGAAACATTCCAAAAAAAACATTTCATTTATATATTGAGATTTGTTGATATAATTACAAATATAATTTCTAAAAATAAATTTGAAGACAAAGTCTGTCCAAAAAGGAACCACCATTTATTCACTTTGTGTTCCAGAATACAAACTTTTGATGACCGACCTATTCTACAATTGAAAATATAATTTCCTTATTGCCTGAATATTTATTCAACACAAGGAATTTATAAAATATAAGATTAAATTTTAATATTGAAATGAATAATCTAATCGTGATTTTTTAATATTTTTAATTAGAACTCTAACACTAAAGACATAATGATGTTTTTAATGAACAAAGACTATAGGTTTCGAGTAAAAATAAGATCAAATTTGCTGTTTTCATTATCGAAGAAACTTCTTAAAATCAAATTTCGTCTTATCATCTCTAATGACTCCAACCTGCTTGGCTAAAGATAAACAACCTTGCTTTTAACATTCAACATTTCTGACAAGTAAACAACTAGATTTTTTTCGGCATTTTTTTCCTCTCTTAAACTTAGTAATTTGAAAATTTCAATATAATTTCTACAGTTTATATAAGAGAATTCTAAATTTTGTATTTATTTAATTTAATATTTATTAGTTAAAATTTTAATTTACTTTTTATTAATAGCAGTTTATTCATATAAAAAGAAATTAAATTTAAATTTATTTTTATCCCATTAACAATAATTTACAACTTTTTCTAATTTAATTAAAATCATTTATATAATATTATATAAATTAATAACATATTAAATAAATTCTGGAATTATAATTAGATGTTGTTTAAAAATAACGACAACGATATAGACACATTAGGGCTTCACAATAGTCCATACGTCACAATACAGATGGCTACCATACTAAATACATGTCATATTGTCAGGAAATTGTTAAACACAGATACTTACACGAACAGCACGTGAACAAATCATTTTTTGTGTAGCTGTGCCTTGATTTTAGTCTGGCATGACGTTAGGTGCCGGGTATATAAGCCAATTAGGATACATTTCATCATCACCACCGCCGTAATAACAATAATAATAAATTTAATGAGAAATTTTTCATATATTTATTTAAGAAATAAAGCAAGATCAATAAATTGTTTACATTTTTTCAGAGAAATTTTATAAAACAGCAAGCAAAAGTGAAATTACGGAGATATTGAGATATATTTTTATATCTAAACAATATAAAATATTTAAAATTAAAATTGAAGATAAAGACTGTTTTAAAAAGGAACCACCATTTATTCACATTTCAATGTTCCGGAATACAAACTTTTCACAACCGACCTTTCTCTGCAGGCTATTTGGCTATTAAAATTAAAACTTTCCTTAAAAAACAAAGAAAAAATATCCAATTAAAAAAACAAGTTTAAAAAAAAGTCGGTCGTCAAAAGTTTGTATTCTGGAATATTTAAAGTGAATAAATGGTGGTTCCTTTTAAAACAGACTTTATCTTCAATTTTAATTTTAAATATAACTCTCATTCGACAGAATTCTACAATTGAATATAAAATTTATTATTATCTAAATTAATATTTTCCTAACATATTTAAAATATAAATTTATTTTCCATAGAAAATGGTAGTGAACTTTTAAAATGTATTTTTTATTTTTAGTGTATTAAAAGACAATTTATGAAGACAATAAACATTTTATTTTTTAGAGAAAAACGTAAATGAAAGAGTTTTTGAGAAACAAAATTGTTAAAATTCTGTTTTCTGAAAATCACATTATTTGAAGTACCATGCAAATAAGATAAATTTCTCAATGGTATAACTGTTCTAAATCCGTAGAATCTATATTATAGCATTCTATAAGGGGGCTGCCCATAAATTATATAACGCAGATATGTGGATGGGTATAGAGGTTATCGTTACAATGCGTTACAAGAGAGCGGGGATGTTTACAAAAACATTACGTAATACTAGGATTTTCAAATCGATTGATGTTTGTTAAGTATGTAGGGATACAGTAGTTTTTTTTGCCAAATGGCGACAACTTCACAAGTTTGGCTATAACTTTCGTTGTCTAATTCGTCAAAAACGACCATAAAGGTTGTTCAGTGATCCGTACTGTTTGCCATTGCTTTGAACGTTACGTATTGATATGTAGCCGAATAAATAAAATAACGTAACGTTCAGTATCCCTTGCTGTATATTATTCCTTAGTACAATTAAAGGAGCGTTAAGTAATTTTGGAGATAGGTATGTGCGACAGAGTTATTTAGCGTTACAGAGGAGGATTGATAGTTGAAAAGTATAAAAATAACGTTAAGTAATTTATGGACATCGAAATATTGAAAATTCTTAAACATATGTGCTTTAGTTAATCTTACTTTTAGATCAAACTTTTTCCGAACGACGTTCTTACATTCGTTTCTCGAGCCATACTCTTTGTAAATTAAAATTCACCAATTTTGTATGATACTGTTATTAATCTTTTCATATACATTATATATCTTTAGAGACATCATAATTCTTGTTAAATGATAACAACATGGAAATTAATCAAGAACGCCACGGTTGTCACAATTCTATTATCCTAAGTCGCAACTCTTTGTAATGTTCTTCGCCATCTGTCTTCTCTCAGAAGTTCCTCGCCATTCGAAATTCTATTATCTTCCAAAGTTCTTCAAATAACATTATAATTTGAATAAATTGATAGAGTAAACAGTAAGATTAAAATAGAAATGAAAAGAAAATAATTTTTAATATAATAAAATTGAAAATGTATATAAATAACTGTATATATATATATATATATATATATATATATATATATATATATATAATATATATATATGTACTGTACACACACTAACACAATTAAATATTGCGAGTTATTGTTGTATATATTTAAATGAATAAACTAAGCTTTCATAAGCTAAAGTTTTTTTATTATTGATACAGTCAAACTTTCAAAAACGACCATCTCCCAACAACGGCCATTTTTCTGGAATATTTCTTTTTCAGATACGTGCAAAATAACCTTCAAACAACGGCCAATTGTTATGTTTCCGTCAGTGACCGTTGTTCAGAGATTTGACTGTATCTTACTTTTAAAATAATGTTAAATAACTTAATTTCTTTATTAACTAGATGTAGGCTTTTAATTTGGCTACAATTTGAAAAAAAATTGTAGACCTATAAATTCCCACTGTCGTCCGCCTGTCCGTCTGTCGATCTTTCCTTAATCTCGAGAACGGTGTTAGATAAATGAAATTCAAGACCAGATATGAAACTCGTAGGAGCAGGTAGCCTCGACTAACTACATAAAAACGTCCAATGCAAACCGGAAGTCATGTTATTTCAATTCAAAAATTTTCCCCTGAAAGCAGTTAATAGATGATCGGCACGACTCTATTGTAACAGGAAAAGTATGATGTACAGGGGCAAGCCACTACTAATTTGAGATGGAGAGCATATATTTAAAATTAAATAAATTAAAATTGTGATTAAAAGTTGTAGCCGGCATTGTGACGATGTCACAATAAATAATTGCTCGTTATATTTTTTTCCTTTCAGTTCGTATTTTGAACTAAAGAAATAGATTTTTACAACACAATTCATAAATTTTAATATTAAAAACATGAATATTATATAATAGTGAAGTAATTAACTAGTAAAATAAATTTTTGTGAATGAATTACTAATCTCATTTTTCTTTTTTAATTGCTGATTTGTAACTTTATATTAAAATAAAAAAAGAATATGTAATGATCTATAATAACTGTGTTTCGAACTAATTTTGAAATTTGTGAGATGATAATGAAGCATTTGTTGTATGTGTTTACTTCTTTCTTTCAACATCAGCTTTACAAGATTCACGACAATTTATAATGATGAGAGTGACCCGGAATCATTTTATTTAAACAATTGCATGCTAACAATCACTTTATTTGAAGAATTTCTCAATTTATTTGAAGTTATTAACCTTCTAATATATGCAGACAAAATAAATTTTAACTTACAAATTAGACAGCCATTGCACTCTTATTTTTCTTGGAATTATTGACATCATTATTCTCATATTCCACTCAGGACAAAAGAATTATATCCTCAATTAACAGAAAGAACAATCAATTTCTAAGCTCATTTTCTACAAAGATTCAAAATATTTTTAATTATAATATAAGAAGAAAAATGTGATATTGATGTTTAGTATTACATTATATTAAAGAAAAACTAATAACGTTTATTATTTTTTATTCATTTCCTTCCAGAGTTTGTGAATGTTTGTTTTTTGTCTGATTTTTATCAAATTTTATAATATAATTATAATAAAAACGAAATTTAAAATTAAAAAATTATATTAAAATTTTTCAGGAAACAATTTCTTCTCTTAAAACTTTTATCTAGTAATTAAGGCAAAAATGTAGATCATAAATATAATTTGTAGATCTAATCTTTATTCCATTATCAACAGGAAAGATTATAATTTTATTTATTAAAAATTTAAATAAGTTAAAAGAACCGATTTTTTTATTATCAATAGTTTATATATAAATTATTTTTACGTAATAGTTTAAAAATGAGTTAAATTGGATAATTGTATTCTGTGATTATAATTTTATTCTAATATTATTTCTTCATTAGAATATAATATTTTAATTAGTTTTTTTATTACACTTTCTAAAACAAAAAAAAATTATATCCATTAAATACTTGCTATTATTTTTTATTTGAAACATTTTATAAAATCATAACCATGCTATATTTTATTTTAAACGTAGGTCTTTATAAAAATTGAAAAATTCATATTTAATAATTTTAATATTAAATACCTTTCAATTTTATATTACATTTAACTTATTATTTGTTTTAATAGTAAAAAATTAAGTATTCTTTAGTAATATATTTTGAAATAAATTTCTATATTTATCTGAATGTAAGAAGATTTAGTAAATTAATTCTCCGATAATAATGTTAATCGTTATAATAATACCAATAATACTAACCAATAATACTACTTTTATAGGAATTTTCTAGTAATTAATCCTTGAGAACAAAAAAAAAAGTTCGTGGATAAAATGAGAGTAAACTAACAGAAGTATAAAGACGAGAAGCTCGTTAGCTTTATCCTATCTGTACGTTTCAATGAATTTATATTTGATAATAGATTACTGTTTCCGGAGCTATTAATTTGGACACTATTAGATAGATTTCAGGAAGAAATCTTTTGTGTTAATCCAATTCAAATAATATCTAAAGAATTCTAGATATTTAAACAGTAACAGCTATATTAATTAATGTGAAAGACAAGCTTGCAAGGCTAATTGCTTTCTTTTCTTCTTTCTTCTACTATGAAATCAATATTGTTTACTTATTGTTTATTAATATATTAAACAACACTATTAACATTAATATATGTAATAATGTATTAAATTAGTGTCTTCATATCGTCAAAGCTCATAAAATGTTTTAGCAAGTTCCTTAAGCAATTTCGCTAATTAATAATCAACGTTAATGGCTATAAAATATTTCGGAAACTTTTATACAGTATTATCATTTTATATAATTTTTTTAAGATTTATATAACAAAAGCATTATGACCAATAAGTGTTCAATAAACTAATCATTCGAAAAAAATAACTCTTGTAGTACTGTGAATTATTTTATTATAAAATTCAAACTTTACTGAAGAAAATCGTGTGAAAATTCTCAAAAAATTTTAAATATGTACTTATTTATATACAATATATTAAAGTATTTGTGTGAATAAAAACCAATAGTCTTGTAAAAATTTTAATTCAGTAAATATTGTCCGTTTATCTAAGATATTACATTATAAAAAGTAAAAATATATGTCAATTCTGAACCATTTCTTTAGTTATGTAATTATGAAAAATTTTATTGACAAAAGCAAAACCAAGAGACCACTGCAATAATTTTAGAGTTGAACCATTCGTGTAGAATAATTGCGAACAAAGTTACTGCCCACACATAGCCCATAATAAAAGCAAAACTTCATTCGTTAATGTAAACATTACAGACAGTTACAATTAAACACGGTTTCGTGCCTCCACGTGACATAATTAGTTCCTTTCAGTATATTTCCTACCTTTTATTTCTTTCTTCACACTATTATGCTTGAAAGGTTTTCTAATTTATTGCAACTTGTGCCTTGTCATAAGCATGGCTACTCTTGTTTGATGACGTGACTTAATTCTCAATCCTGGATAACTTCGATGGGACACTATTTGGAATTATTTTCTTTTAAAAATTTCCCTAAATCATTTTATCCAAAATAAAAAAAATTCCTGACTGATATAAGATAATCTAATTAACTATTTTAAAAATCCTTAATGAATTCTATCGTAAGATTCAATGAAAGATTTAATCCTATTTTATCTCTAAAAGAATCCATTATTTAAATTTCTGTTCATTTAATTAGGGCTACACAGAAAAATATTTTATAATGTATTATCCTTAGTTTTAATTAAAATAGTTATTAAATAAAATAAAATATATATCCAAATTCTAAAATTAATTAAAAATAAACAAGAAAATGTCCAAATTTTAAAAATATCTTTAATTTTTGTGTTAGAATTTTAATAAATTGTATTTATATATAAGTAGCAAAGCTTTCCTTTTACAAATATGAGACAAACTAAGAGCTTTTTGGTTTTTTTTCTTTTAGTATTGAAGTAGAAAGGAAAATCTTAGTGTCAAAAGTTTTTGTAATTGTGATTAAAAAATAACTGGAAAGTAATTCATTTACATTCTGAAATTTATTAAAATCCATAAAGTTGTTAGATGACAGGATACATCAAAAGAAAAAATAATTAGATCGTACAAACATTCATAAAGTTAAAAATTTTAAATTGCGGTTTCGCAAAACCGAAAGATAACTGATGTCTGAACCACCTGGATTCGATACTACCTTTAATGACGTCATTGGCGTTGTACATAGAATCATATGTAATTATCCAAAACCTCCGGACAGGTGCGACTGACAGGTGAGATGGTGGGAAGATACCGAAATGTCAGATTAGAATTAGAATAGCAATGGAATGAATACAAGCTATTTTCGATATAAACTTGTCAAGCGCACGGTTCTTCTCACACCAACAAATCTGTGTTGGGCACTTTCTTCATGTTTCAATAAAGAAATTTCTACAAAATATATTCTACAGAAGAATTGCTAAAAGACAGAATTTTACAATGTATAAAAGTGATTTCTATTTAACTACACGCATAAATAAAGAAAATATTTACTACGAAAACTAACATTATTTAATAAGAAGCCTTAATAAATTCGATTATTATTAAATCTTAACTACACTATTTTTATATCGATATATATTATAGATAGCGTAAATTATTTTTATTCAGTTTCAATGTATCTTAAACAGATGACATAATATTTAAAAATGAATATTTCATATAAACAATACTGAATCGATCGATCACGATGACAAGTGTAAGAAAGAGAACAATGAAATTGAACAATGATATAATGTGAAATTGAAGAATGTACTTCAATTTCACATTAAATAGAAGTCTTAAATTTATTTATATTCATTTATATTAAATTATTATTTGAAAATTTTAATAATCATTAAGATTTTTATATGGTTTTTAAATGTTTCTATAATTATTTTTAATCAAAATTATATTTATTAAATTTTATCAAAAATTTAATAAAATTTGATAAAATATCTATAAATGTTAAATAAATTTTAACACAAATTGTTCTGTATTAATTTTAATAATTTAATTTTTTTCTAAATTTTTAATAAGATGATAAAATAATGAAGAAATTCGAGAGTTGTCTGCACAAAACTTTCTTCATATGCCTTACATAAGAATATTTTAGTCAAAAATGAAAATGTTGGAATTTTGTATGATATAAACAAGCATTTTTGAGATTCTTCAGTATACAATTTTTCTAAGTATTAGACAATGATGATAATATGTCTAGCTAGGTGGTGCATTAAATATAATAATATAACAAAAAGCTTATTAAATGAAAACTGTTTTGACACTAAAATTTGTGGTATTTGAATAATAATATACAAATGATTATTATCTTAATAATTTTAGTTAGTTACGTTACATTAAATTTTAAGTAACATTTAAGAGAATTTTTGTTCTACTTTACATTCCTATCTCGGTTTGTCTACATGGCTTTTGGTTTTTCATTTTCTGTAACGTGTCGCGTCATACTTTGTCTCTTACTGTACGTCAATACTTATTTTTGTTAATACCTGAAAAATGAAATTAGGAATGAAATTATTTTAAATACAATATCCTTTTTTCTCGAGATACCCGTTTACTGACGATTTCGATCTTCGAGAAAAAAAATCAAGTTCTAACAACGGAAAGAGTCCTCAGTAGTTCTTGATTTTCTTTATCCCATCTCAGATCTTTTCAGTTTCTTCAATTCTGGTCAGTTTCTGTCGGTATAGATCGTCTAATCCTTCTGATTTTTATTGAGTCAGATCCACCGGCTCTGAAATCTGCCTTTCTCTTTATCCCCAGCAATAATAATCGACTTAGCAGCCGAAATCAGTTTGCATCCCAAGCCAATCGAGATTCGGTGGATCCCGGGTCATGTTGGCATACAAATTAAAGAGGCAGCAGAAAAGGCGGCGAGAAAAGACAACCCATCCGGCTCCTGGAGGCAGCCCCTCATGGCACATGATCTAATCCGGGCCATGCGGGATACTCTTATCGATACCTACATCGACTCCTGGTCTACTAGTCTTAGACAAGAAGGTCGGGATCACCTCCGGCCTTTTGTTCCCTCGCCATATTCATACGCCTCGTCTCGCTATGCCGAAACCCTCTTGTCCCGCCTTCGCACTGATACAGCCCCGTTAAACGGGTTTCATTATTCCAGAGGTTTATGCGTCTCACCCGACTGCCCGAACTGTGCCGCTCCGGAAATATTCCGCCATTTCTGGATTACTTGTCCGAAGTATAAGGAGGCCCGTCAAGACCTCGGCCGCACTTTATCTATAGATTTCACAGTGGTTCGGACACTCACATATATTTACTGGGCACACGCCGACCTCCCTCCTCGTCAGCACGTGGAGGCTTTAGAACGTTTTGTACATCGGAGAAAAGGCCAGCAGACTAAAATCTCCATATAAACTGGAACAGAGAAGATAGATAAAAATTTCTTGTTAATAAAAAATTAAGATGACCTCCTGTCGTCTACCGTTTCGAACATTATGCATTTTCCCAGAAAAAATGGAAAAAGTCTGCACTTTCGTGGCTCAAGTTTGTCAGTTCTATAAAAACTGATGAGTCCCATTCTGTGTATAATTATATGGCTATCTCTACTGTATGTTGAAATCTTATACATGTTATTTTATAAAATAAGTCAAAATAAATTAAGATTTATTTATGAATATTTGTTAATAAGTACGTATTAGTAACATGTATATAATCGTTTTAAACTAATTATTTTTTTTTTAATTTTTAAGAACTTCGGTGATCACAATTCTAATGTTATTTAAAAATATAAACTAAAAATGTTTTATTAATTTTGATTTCCTGTTAGAAATAGATGAATCTGTAGTGAATAAATTAATGACACACTTGTAAATCTTACTGAAAACGTTTACTGAAATGAGAACCCATTTATTGTAGTATCTTTCCTCAGGCGGTTCAAATCATAATCCTAAGAATTCTAAAAAAATACTTTTTAAATTTTTATTTACACAATATTAAAACATTTTAATTACGAAAAAATATGCGTTTGGATTTTTAAGAAAGTGCAGAGTAGATTACTATAAAGACCATTTCAAAAATAAAAAAATTCAGCATGAGTTGCTTAACTTTCCCGGCAACATTTGGTGGCGCCACTGTTATCATATTGTATTAAAACATACTTTTATATTTTTAATTATTATATAACGGCAAAAAACTTAATTTTGAGGACAGGGATGGGATTTTCTTTTAAAACTGTAAATGTTAATAACGAGTAAAATCGTCATTAAGTCAGACCCTACTGGAGATACATTACGACCCCCCTTATCTCCCCACTTCCTCGACCTTTAGTCACCAAAATTTAATACCATCAATCCTCCTGACATACAAACCTTCTTGAAAAACTTAACTCCTGTGCTTTTTGTCTAAAATTTAGGCCTATAACGCTTCAAAGAAGGCGAAGAACATTGTGCTCTCCACATATATACACATACTAACATCGATATATACAAAAAAACTCTTAAAATTTTTTTTTTTTTTTTTTTTGCATTTCTCGACGTTTTAAGATCCCCTGAGTCCAAAAATGGCGGTCATTTTTGGACTCCGGGGGGTCACTTTTGACCAATCGCCATACTTTTCCTCTGTTATATATAACAGCCGGAAAAGTAATATTCATTTTAATATTTAATCGTTTTTTCGTATTTTCTAAAAGATTAAAATAAATATTTTTATTAGTGAATCAAGCTTTTGTGTATCTAATATTCTTGTATTATGCTTTTACTCTTCTGTTTAAGTAAAATTTTTCTTAATGATTTTCTAGTTTATCAAATTAAATTATATAATATTATTATTCAGTCTTTTAAATTTTAACTTATTGTATTGAAAAAGTAAAAGATGACAATTATGTATTGTTTTTTTAAGTGATTAAGCTTTTATTTATCATCAAATACAAACAATTTTACTTATTGGAATATATATTATCTCTTTCCAACATGTATGTTTAACGGACCATATCAAAACAATTCACTTCCGCATCTCCAAAATAACAACTCTATTAAGTTAGAAAAAGTAATTATAAACAGATTGAAAGGGAAGCTTATTACACCCTTAAAAACTGAACTTTATTGCAGAAAAATTTTATGAAAAATTTATGAAAAATATTAAAAACGTAAATATATTTTTCTAAAAATATTTCAAAAATTTTAAACTTTTCTCGTTATGCTATCATATTAAAAGTTACAGATAACTTTTAACTGCATTTTTATATATATAGTATATTTTAAATTTTACCTTTATATTATATTATACGAGTATATAATTAAATGAAATTCTTAAAAATCCATATAATTAGTAAAGAAAACTGCTTTTCATTTACAAATTTTACAATTTTTAAATTATGCAAGAAACAATAAATGACTAATTCCGGGATAAACAGACAGTTTTTACTTTCCTGGCTGTTATATATAAAAGCGGAAAGTATGGCGATCGGCCAAAAAAATGACCTTCCCAATATTTTTACATTTTTTGACTCGGGACCTTGAAACGTCCAGAAATGAAAAAAAAAAGGGTTTTTTTCTGCATATATAGATGTTAGTGTGTATGGGGCACGATTTTGTTCATCCTTTTTGAAGCTTAATAACTCCTGTTCTTTTTGTAGAAAGTTTCTGAAATTTTTCAGGAAAATCTATGCTAGTAAATTTTGGTGATTAAAAATCGAGGGAATGGAGAGATAAAGGGAGTCGTGTATACCTCCAGTGGGGCCAGACTTAATGACGATTTTACTTGTTATTAGCATTTACAATTTTTTTTATAAAACCTAACCCTATCCTCAAAATTTATTTATTTATATTTAAAGATAAGAAGGGCTGTCTGTGTAAGCAACAGACTTTGCCCTGTATGATAAGGAAGGAAGAAGTAATAGAAAGTAGAATTAGAGAAAGAGGAAATAAAGGAGGAAAGGAAAGTGTGAAATAAGCAACCTTAAGCCCAAGGGACCCCATGGGCGTCTGCCTCGCTTTTATTAAAAGAAAACAATTAAAGTATATTGGAGTCAATTACAAATAGAAATTACATAAATAACATAGTTAATTGACTATGTTAGTGGCTGGTTTGCCAACAATCACATTACAATTTACATTATGTACATTATTTACACAAGTAGGTCCAGTTAGTAACGTCGTCGTCATCGTCGTTGTTACTCTGCTCATTTGGTTGTTGTATCTGATATCTTGATCTTCGTTTTCTCAGTTGTCATGGTTTTCGTGGTTTTGTTCATTTGTGTTTGTTGTTGTGGGCGTCGTTATAGTTGTGATGTTTTCATTTTGTCAAGTCATGGTTGGCATTGTTGTCTTTGTCGTTTTCGTCGAGTGTTTTATTGTTCATCATTGTCGTCTTGATCTTCTTGTTCCTAGTTGTTGTGGTCATCTTGATTCTCGTCGTCGTTCTGATCATTATCTCGGTTTTCTATACTTGGTGGTATTAGTGCTTTACTATCTCGTATGAATTTTGTCATGGCTTTTAGTAATTTGTCACAGGCGAACAAGTCTTGTGTTTTGGGTGGCCAATTGTGACCCTCCTGAAGACAAACTCTCTCAAAGTTCATTCTGTGTTCATGATATTTTGTGCATTCGAATAAGAAGTGGTCTACTGAGTCTTCGCAGTTTATATCTATGTTGCAATGGTTGTAACTTTTCTTCTTAAAACGATGTAAGTATGTGTTAAAGGCTCCGTGGCCTGTCAAGCATTGCGTAAGTTCGAAAGTTGTTTTGAATGATTTTTTCTGTTGTCTTTTTTCTATTGATGGGATGAATCTGTAGCATTGTCTACCAGTTGCGGATTCGTTCCACTCCCTCTGCCATAAGATGTTGGTTTCTTGTATGACGTAGTTTTTAATGAAACTGATGGGGAGTTTAGAGTAAGTAATGTTGGAGTTTTTAATTGCTTTTTTAGCTAGCTTGTCCGCTAATTCGTTTCCCTCATATCCTCTGTGTCCGGGGATCCAGTTGAATATAATTTCCTTGTGTCGTCCCGTGTCGTTTGTTAAGTTTATTAGGTCTGTTGCAAGGGCTGATTTAGTCTTTTTGTTGTTGAGAGTGTAGAGGGCTGCTCTGCTGTCTGTATAAATGATTAGGTTTCTGTGAGTATCAGAGGGAAAGTTGTTCACATAAGAGATTGTTTTAAAAATTGCCCAAAGCTCGGCCTGCATGATGGAACATTCATTCGCTAATCTTAGTGAAGCTTGGTATATGATCTTGTCCTTGTTCTTGATGACAATGCCTGATCCTACTCCTTGATCATTTCTTGATCCGTCCGTGTAAGCAATGAGATGTTGATTTCCACTATGGGTGGTATTACTGAAATCCAAGTTGACTTCAAAGAGGCGTTTTTCCCTAGGGTCAATCATGGCGTTTGTACTTTTTGGTCTGTAATCAATGTTTTGCTGTATGACATTTGTCAAATTTTTCGTGTTATCAGGTGGAAGGCTACCCAGTTTTTGGAGGTCTGTTATTTCATCTTCCGAGTATTGCTTAAAGTTATTATTCAATATAAACCAATTCCAAATAAATTGTTTTGCCTTTAAATGAATTGGGGTTAAGTTTGCAATAGTTAATAGCGCATCAGTGGGCGCTGTTCGGTACGCTCTGCAAATTCTAATAACAGATTTCCTCTGAATTGACAACAATTTTTTCTTTATGTGTGTATTATTAAGAGCCTCTTTCCACGCCTGTACCCCATACAATATGGCTGGCTCAATGGCTTGTAGATAGATGAGCTTGGTGTTTCTTGGATCCATTCCCCATGTGTTTCTTGTAATACCAATTAGTTGATTAGATTTCTCAATAGTTTTTTTGTACATTTGGTTGACATGATATTGCCAATTTAGTGCTCTGTCAAGGTATATTCCAAGATACTTCATTTGTTGTACATTTTTTATATTGTTTCCATTGAGTTTAACTCCTATTGCTCTTTTTAGTTGGCTTCTTTTGTTCTTTCTGGTCATTACAATAGCTTCGCATTTTTTGTAGTTTATCGGTAATTTATGTTTATCGCTCCATTTCGCAATTTGTTCTAAGGCTTTATTTGCGATTTCTGCTACGCGGTCACAGTTTTTATGCGATATCATCAGTAAGGTATCATCCGCGTACGCCTGTATATTGAGTTCTTCTGTATTGGTAGTTTGTTCTAGCAGCTCGTCCAGTACCAGATTCCATAGGCCTGGGCCACATCTTGACCCTTGTGGGCAACCTTTCGTTACTTTAATTTCTATATTGAAGTTGTTAGTATAGAAACCTGCTGTACGATTTGAGAGATAACTTCTCAAGAGGTTTGTGAGGTTTTTTGGACATTTTGTTTGAATTAAGCGGTAGATAATGCTTGGCCACCAGAGGTTATCGAATGCTTTTTGAAAATCGATGCTAATTAGCATCGCATGTCGGTTGTTCTCCCAAGCTTTGTTTATGAATTCCTTGGCATTTAGTATTGCCTGAATCGAGGAAGTACCTGGTTTAAAGCCAAATTGTTTATGGCTAGTTTTTTTGCATTTGTTTAAATGCCAGTTTATCCTGTTTATGATTAATCCATCTAGCACTTTCCCTAAAACTGGGAGCAAGCAGATTGGTCTAAAGTCCTCCGGTTTAGTGGCGTTTTCTTTCTTGGGGATTAATTTTACATTCGCCTTTTTCCAATTTGTTGGAAATACCCCTGTTCTAAGGCATTCATTAAAGAGGTATACGAACGCGATAGGCACCTCCTCGAAGGCTGCCTTAACCATCTCTGCTGTAACGCCGTCCAGGCCTGGAGATTTCCTTCTTGCCATTGAGAAGATGGCTTTCTGTACTTCTAAGAATGTAAATACTTTGTCGTCATCTTGTGTTGATGATTGGTTCTGAGTAGTCTGCCGTAATTCTTTGTGCATTTCAGAATCCGCAGTGCTATTGTCATTTGGGAAATGATACCTTAAGATGTTTTTGATGTTGTCTTTGATGTCAAATTCTGTGTTATTCTCATTTTCTTTAATGATATTTGGGATGTGACATTTCTTTTTTTTTATTAAAAATGACTTTGTATGGTACACTCCATGGATTGTTTTTGAGTTCCTTACTGCAAAAATTCCTCCAGGCTTTGGTTCTGGCACTATTGATGCTTTTTTTATATTTCTTTAAGGCCCTACTGTATTCTTCTTTATAATTATTCATTCTGTCTTCATCTGTAGCTCTTAGTAGTTTCCTTCTTAATTTCCTAACATGTTTCTGTTGTTCTGTCAGGCTGTCTGTCCACCAGATCGTTTCTTTATATTTCGTTCTAATGGTTCTTGTTGATAATTTTCCTGCCATTTGCAATGATTTAGTTATGTGTTCAGCATACTGATTTATATCTTTGCCATCTTCTATTCTGTTATGGTAATAGTTCCTCCAGTGTGTTGCAAATGTTTGCCTGAAGAGATCCCAATTCGTCTTTTTGGTGAAGCAAGTGGTGTCATTTTGTCTTCTGTCGGTCCTCAGTAGCTCCGCATAGATATATCTATGGTCGCTTGCTGTATCTTGTAACAGTGTCTTGCAGGTAATAATTTTGTTTTTTATATTGGTCGGCGCAAGAAAAACGTCGTTCCATCCCTCTGCGTAAATTGTATAAAAAGTAGGATAGTCTGTGGTATTCGCCGAGTAAAGGTTGCGATTTGCCATTAAGTTAGTGAGAATGCGTCCCCTGTTGTCTTCTTTTTTATGAAACCATGCTGGAGATTTTGCGTTTACATCTCCAACAATTATGAAGTTATCACTGTTTAGTTGATGAATAGTGTTTTCCAGTTCTTCAATACAGTTATCATCATTATCATCAGGAGTGAAGTACGTACTTAAAATGTATAGTTGTGGATTTTGATGAATTACTGTTGTCGTGATCCTCTGTGTTGTTAGATGTGAGATCATTGCAATGTCCAAGTTCTTGTTTCTGGTTATTATGCCACATTTTGGTTTTTCGCCTTTGTCTGTGGTTAACACTCTCCACCTCCCAAAGTTAACAATTTTATTTTGTCTTGTATAGGGTTCTTGTATTATAATTAAATCAATGTCCATATCGTTGGCTGTCTTGATAGTCAAAGAGCAGGCGGCTTTACTTCGCTGTGTATTTATTTGAAGAATACGTAGTTGATTCTGGTTTATGCTACTGTTATTGCTGTTTATCTGAGTAGAGTTATTATTATTAGGGTTACAATCCATAATTGGTTTGTTGTATTATTTGTTGTTTCATTTTTTGTGTTGTGGGACATTGTGGGCTGTAAGCATTGTGATCTGTCTTATTTTTCCTGTCTTTAGGTAAGTTATTGTTTTCCTGTGTACAGTTTATACACTTTGGCTTCGCAGTTTTCCCACATTCATGATACTTGTGCTCATTTCCGCAATGGCTGCAATTTTGTCTTTTCTGACATTCCCGTGCTAGATGTTGATATCCACAGCATTTGTAGCAACGGATTAATGGTAAGTAGTCATCTACTTTAATCTGGGCCCAAGATAAAGCTACATGTTTCATTGTAATCAATTCTGCCCTTATTTTGGGGGAGGTACTAAATACTAGGTGACGGCAGTTTTCCTTGATTCTCCCTTTTACTTTGAATGGTGATATTTTGCAGCTTGTTTTAAATTCTTCCATTTCAACCTTCCCCAGTGTTGGGTTTTGTTCGTACAAAATGTCAAAAATTTCTTCTGTATTAATGGAGTTAGGTATATTTATCAATATCATCTTGGGCTTTCGTCCTTCAGAAATCTTGCATTGTATGTTCGTTTTTATTGTTTCTATTTTGTTAATAGCCTTTTCAAGGGCTTCTCCTTCTGCCTTGTTTCCTACCCGGAAACATACCCGTCTCCCTTTACTTGTCTGATTGTCTTGACGTTTACTTTGATTTTATGAGGTTCCACCTTTTCGAGGATTTCCTTGGTGATTTCTTCCATATTTATTTCTTCTCCCTTTTTGGGTTTTGGGTATATGAGCAGTGCGTGACTACTGGTCCTCTCATTATTAGTGATAGTTTTTTTGATGGTTTTAGTAGTAGTACTTTGTTTTGGAGCGGTTCTTACTATCTCCGCGTATGTGGGTTGTCTTACATCTTGACTATTTGTTTCAATTTGTTTTACTTTCCCCAGTAATTGTGGCAGAATGTTGTTCTGTTCCTCTCTTTCAGCCCGAAATACAGATAAAATCCCGTACATCTGATGTACTGCTGCATATAATTGTGCTGCCATCTCCTTGATCTCCTTTTGCTTTTCGGTTTTAATGTTGGAGCGATATGGAACCGGTAGTAAATCCATTATCCGTTTCATCTGAGTTTTTGCTTTTTCTAATATGGTACGTTCAATGGGATTTGGCCCATTAATATCAGCGGGGCTTTCTATTTGTTTATCAGGTGGGCTTTGAACGCACTCGTCTCCTCGGTCAATAAGTACTGAGACATCCCCTATGTCATCCATATTAGCCCACGACAATGGCATTTATCAATAAATTATAATAAACCTTATACTAATTATTAGTGAATAATACCTAAAGTATCCCTTATTAATAAATAAAACCCTCTAATTCTTATTAATTTATTTATTTTGATTAAATACCACATAAAACGATCTATATATATCTTAGAATAATAAGGGTAGGCTAATTTTAGTTTATATTAAAAATTTAATAAAAAAAACCAAATAGGATTAATTTGGAAAAGATCCGTTAATATTTAAGCTATCTGTCGCTATTTATTTAAAAAAAAGGGACCGTTAGACTGGCCGTTAATTTCCGTTATAAAAATCGTTAAAACCGTTGTAAAGTTCGTTATAGTTGAAAATTCCTATTCTATATAATGGGGAGAAGTTTAAATCCCCGTAACTTCGTTAATACTTAACGTACGATCACTCAATTTACACCCCTTATACAACCTTCCATCCTAAACGTATCACTTATTTCTGCCCCCTTTACGTCAATTCTCCCTCTCGCTAGAGCCCGGCAAATTTACGTAATTTTACCACCCTCTAATTCCCCCCCTAATTGTCCTATCGATGCAAAAATAGTATAAAACTGACCGAAAGGAATAGACGAGTCCAGCGATGTACAAGATTCAGGGGGTGTTCCAAAAAATCCGGATTGAAATCACTATTTAGTCAGAGCAAGAACAAGCACTTTGGAGGCGCAAGCTATTCTAGTAATGTGTCCCCTATCCTCAAAATTAAGCTTTTTGCCATTTTATAATAGTTAAAAATATAAAAAGTTTTTTAATAAAATACGATAACGAATGGCGCTGCCAAATGTTGCCGGGAAAGTTAAGCAACTCGTTACTGGATTTTTTAAAGTGTAAATATATGGCATTTGTTGAGTCAGAAGAAATTTATTTTTGATCTTGACATATGTTGGGAAGATGGAAGTTTACTTAGCGCACATTTGTGGTAGAAAAGAATACACGTATAGCAACAAAAACACTAATAGAGAATTATCGCATGGCCTTGTGACCCGAACAGTAAAAGTAAAATATCCATATCCATTGTATAAATAAAAGTGTCAAGGTTGAACCTGGTTCCATGGAATCTTTAACTCTGTACCCAAGTTTTACTCATTTTCCGAGTGTTTTCCTTGAAATGTTATGGTCGCATGTTGCCTTCTTCGCGGAGAGTGGATTTCTGTACAAATGATAGCATCGATTACTGCACTTAAAGCTTTCTCGCTCCAATTTCCCCAGGAACTACCCGGCTTTCTCGCGTATTTCTTTAGCATCTGAAATGAGTCAATGTTTCCATTAGTTACTGCTCATTGACCTGTTATTTACAAAATGCGTATGGCCAACTTTCCCTATAACACGTAAGTAGTCTCTCCCAACATGTATAGAGAGAGACATTTATCGGCTTATATGAATAAGTCGCAACTTGCGTTTGATTCATAGTCACATCCAAATGTCACATAGTCAAATGAATTTTGTAAGACCGTTTATAGCAATTTTTGTTCTGTTATACGTAGTATCTGGACTCTTTTGTATGCGCTACGTAAAATATTTACGATAAAATATACTCAAACAAAACATTTATTTTATTCTTTCCATGAAGATTTCTAGGAACACGTTGCAATATACATCTTCCACTACAGTTGCACCATTCTCATTGACTAATGCACCTCGGACCTCAAATGTCTGCTCATCGCTGTGAGGTCCGAAAATAATCTTTCCCATGTTGCCATCTATCATGGAATTGCTGTATGAAAAAATATTCAATAAGTATTGTACAATTAATAGTATAAACCACTAGAAGAGCTTCGCTAACGCATTGCCTCAATGAAGCAGAAATCTGGAGAGTAAAGGAACAATTTGCTATTGAAATAATAAAAGACAGTACTTATAATAAATACATTAAATTTCCATGCATTTTGCATCTTTTTAGATAACTAATAAAGTCAACAAATGAAATAAAAACGATATAAATGATTGATAAATTAATGAAAATATAAACGTATTCCGTATATTTTATATTGTGATATAGATACACGATTAAATTGTTTGAATTTTTCAATTAAAAATGTCTATATAATTATTTATTCTAAGTTACAACAAATTAAAATTTTGCGAATGTGCCACATTCGACACATTTTAATGATGCCACATTCGACATATCGAAATTCGATTTCATGCTATAGTCAATCAACAACGTTTAGCTTAATGTGTGCAGTTATAGACTGTTTTTGTTGATATGGATCAAATTCCGAACTCCTTCATTATGTTATTTTTTCATGTGACCTTACAAGAAAAATTTTAGATGCTAAGAAGTAGATTCACTATTGGTTTCCCTGAAGTTCCTAGTCATTTCGATTTTTCCTTATTGTATTGATGGAATAAGACAACACAGCACACGGGCTATCTGTCAAGAAGGACTTTCCATAGGAAACTAGCTTTTATTTAGATATTAGAGAAGTGAAAAATATCCGGAAAATTCCACAGCTCACGAACACACAATCTACGATTAGTATTATAAAAGAGCTTCTTGTCTCGAAAATTGCTGAAACTAATATCTCAAGTACTATAGTAGAAATAACAGAGACTTATCATATTGCTACTGGTAACATCAAAATGACAGTTCTATCATCAGAGTGCAACTTTATTACTGGTATACATTTCTGTACACAAGATCCTCATCAGCCATACATAAAAATATATGTGGATACGTGTATCTATTGTAGACAGATTCACAGAGAAATTGAGATTAACCACTCTTTCACTGGTGAGTCTTTGTTATAGAATCAAGTAAAAACGTGATACGCAATGAAGTTCAGAATTTGATCATCTGAATAAAAAAGACACGATGTAATTACAAGCATTATGTGAAACATTCTTGATCAATTGTGACATGCAATGAAATTTCGATATTTCGCGTGCACTGCCGTTAACAGTGCACATATGGAAACTTGCTAAAATTACAAAATGTATTTTGAATTATTATTATTATAATACAGAAATTTCCAGAACACTGATTCACACAATAATCTCACAAAACTCTACTATTCGCTTTTATAACACCTGTATAAATATTCAATATATATAAATAGAAAGGGTTGGAATTTCTGGTGTCATGTTGATCTATTAGGTCTATTTCACACCATAATCATGTGTGTTTGACTTTCTCCCCAAGGCTACACCAATAAGCTTTCAAGAACTAAGCAGAATTTATAAGGTGTTTTAATAGCATTACTAATATTAATAAAATAGAAATGAAAATTGTGTTTTCGTGTAGCTAAATACTAGTTGTTCGTTTACATTTTACGTCGTCATTTCCAGTTTATATTGTTTCTGGAAGAATGCTTTCTCTATCCGTTAGTAAAAGGCATTGTCAACAAACTATTACCGTAGTTTATTTTTTACTCAGATGTTAGAAGAGTCTACTGTTAAAGTTTAAAATTTGAATACGAGAGGTATTGTAATAATTAAATTATTTTATTGAATAAATTGTATAGAATTAACCATAAATTATTCACATTTACAATTTGAATAATTATTTGCACAGTAAAGTTGGAAACAGGAAAACAGGGAATTATGCTTTCAAGAACGTCAAGTTCAGTCAGCGATATGACAAAAACACAAGACAAACGTTTATTTAATCCTATAAAGGTTCCACAATAATTACACGTACAAATAAACAATACACTATAGTTTCGCAGTACATAAGCAAATTCACTCCTAGTAAGTTTCGTGTTTGTCTCAAATTTTGGGTTTCCACATTCAATCTACGGTCCAATACCACTCCACTTTTTTTTTAACTCTTTCCGCCCTGTGGGCACTAAGAGGGCCATTTTTAGTAGGCCCATTATGGGTTCGGCCAGGCCCACAATGGGGCGACCGGGTGGTGAGGGACGGGGCCCGACATATCCGAACGGATCACCCCCCGAAAAATTCCTGGGGATTTTCGACCCGTTCGGATTCGATCCCGGGTCCCCCACTAGGACTTTATGAAACTTTTATCCGAAGAAAAGTCTTCTTACTCTCCGAAATTAAGGTTGCAGTCTAAAGCGTTTATTACTCACGTTCGAAAACCAAACGTTCGTTTTGTCGAACCCTCTTCGTAATTTTCGCCCAGGCTGGCATTCTTCACGTTTTTGAAGACTTTTTCTAAAATTTTAGATTTACATAAGTAGAATTCTACAGGATCGCTTCTCGAACTTAACATAGGGTCAGGGGAAAAACAAATTTGTTCTTTTCCTGCTTCATATAAATTTGATTCCGGTTGAAAGAGAGCACATTTATGTATTTATTTAAAATTAATGGCATCCCTCCTTCATATCAGTGATCCATTCCCCAAAAATCAGATATTCTGCGCGAAAACGCTACCCAAGAGCCTATTTACCACTTCTTTCTGTTCACACTTCTATACTCAATTTTTCTAAACACCTTGCTAATTAAACCATTTCCCTTTTTTATTTAAACATATGAAAAATCTAATAAAACCGAGAGGAATAATCGAATTACGTAATATTAGAAGAGCATTCCAACTTTTTAATTTAATTATATTAAATTCTGTTTTATATGCTTTTCCATTTTCATTCTTGAAATTCAAGGATACAAAATTTAATTAATTTAGGACTGAAAACGGTTATGCTTTCAAATTAGAATTAATTCAAACGAATCTGTCTACATTACTGGCGATTAGACATTAAATTGTTAAAAAAGATTATGCTCTAATAATATTTCTATTTTGTATTTTATTTTATATAATTTCTTACTATAAATATCATAATATCACAATATCACTCCACCAAAACTGGTGTGTAATATTGCTATGATATATCCTAAACTGGTGGAGTGATTAGGATCAATGTGTGAATTGTTCTAGTGTTTCTATTACAGAGTTTTTACAAGATGAAGATTTGTAAAAAGAACATTTTTGTTGTTATGGTTAATAATTTGGTAATTTGTTATTCATTTTATTCAGATTTGAAAAAAATAATTTTAAATTTCATTGTGAATATAAAATATTTCTGTTACGGTAAGATAATATAGTAACTTATTGTAATATTCGTATCACATTTAAACACTTCTACGTTCAAATTCGTTCTACGTTCACCACAATCATTGTATTTACGATACGGTATGGCAAATAACACATAGAAATGAAGTTCGTTAAAAAAACACACAAATTTACTGTAGTGGCAATTTTCTTATAATGAACGATTACTCACTGAGTGAAGTGGAGACTTTAATTTTGAGGAAAATTGAAGAAATGCGCTTTTCAAAATTCGGGACGTAATAATGATTTTGAACCAATTGTTTTTGGAATATACTTGAGACTTCCCACATGTTTTGTTTTTTAACAAAATCTATCTTGAGATTTTGGGACGGAAATGTGTAAATTTTCCCATATAAACATTGGTCAAAAAACACTGTGTTGAGAGACAAGTATCTTCTACGAAGTATTGAAATTAAAAACCAAGAGACTTTGTAAACGGAGAAACGTTAATAGTTGAGACGTTCTGTAATGGCGTGTTATAGCTTCATGGAACACAGGCAAATTTGAATTAGGGGGCCCCATGTACGATGTTGACTTCAGACATTTTTCTTCGAGATAAGTGTTTAGGGAAAATATTTCCTTATAAAAGATTGTCCCAGCCAAACATTGCCTGAAAGGACAATTTGAATAATTATTTGGTGAGCCTGGGACAATTGCCTGGACGCCCCTATTGGTGGGCGCCCGGGCAATTGTCCTTTTTTGCCCATAGTATAATGCGTCACTGTGTTTTGAAGGATTTGCGAATATTGCAAATGATCTTATGTTCAGTATCTAATCAATAAAATAATTTTAAAATTTTGTGGTCTTAATTATAATAATGTAAATTACTTCACTTAATTCCAGTTTGTTTCAGTAATTACTCTTTTGTAGTCTACAAAATTGTTATGAGAATTTAATATTGGATATTTTCACTAAAATAATAATAATGTCATACTGTATAATGCACTATTTCATATACAGTAATACCCCGAACTTACGCGATACGTGAAACCGAGCGATAACCGCGTAAGTCGAATTCGCGTAAGTCAGGGTATAATTTCGCATATAAATACATACAAATTATTTTTAATTGGAGGCCGGAGACTAAAGAAAACAATAATTTAGAAAAAAATGTTTAATAAAATCTTAGATAATACATATGTATAACAAATTATATTAAAATCGTAAACCGAAGTTATTTTGATGTAGAAGGCTTCATAAAATCTAACAAATTCGTCTAACGGCTGAAAGATTTTTTCTCTCGCAAAAGTTCCTCGTAGCATGGTAATAATTTTTTTATTTCTCGTTTTGTAGAAGAAATGCGCTTTTCGTTGCAGTCCATATTTTCTAAAATTTGTAACCCCTTTTCAATTGAACTGAGGCCTTCTGTCAAGTTTTCACAGCTTCGAGAATTTTCTCTTTACCTTTTATAATCGTTCTGACCATCGATTCCGATAGATCAAACTTCTTTCCCAATTCACAAATTTCCATTTTTGTATCGAACTCTTTAATAATGTTAACTTTACATTCCAAACATAGAGTTTTTCTTTTCTTGTTTGGTGCAGAAGAATCAGTTTTACTTCGTTTGGATGACATAGTAGAGTCTCTCGAGTCTCTGTAGATATAATAAACACAGTAATAAATAACACAAAAGAAACTGTAGCTATTCGTCAATTTCGCGCGACATGTCCGAACATGTAAGCTGAACAATAGTGTGGGGAGAAGGAGTAATCAAGAGTTGCGTGGCGCTCAAACAAAAGACGAATCGACGAGATTCGAAAATCGCGTAACTCCGGGTTCGCGTAAGTCGAGGTATTACTGTACTAAATAAAAGCCAAGACGTTCAAATGTAAGAAAATTGTTACTAATTTCTCAACACATCAGTTTACTCTTATACAAGATTTTATATTTTTAATAATTTAATTTTGTTTGATTTATAAAGAATAATTAATGGAATATTTTTTTAATTCATAAGATAAAACATATGGACTTGTCCTTAAAAAATAATTTTATTACCTTAATTACCGTGAAAATATCAATTTGTAAAATAGACACCTTTAACCAAAATTATCGGTAAAATAAACTATAATATTAAATCAAAATTTATCGGTAATTTTTAAATAAAAATAAAAAAATATATATTGTGGCACTTCCAGTTATACTTACGAAGACTGTAATTAAATTCTTTTCAAATTTAATTAATTGTATATTTATTTATTGGTTGATTTTTAATGGAACATTTTCACTTTGCATTTTGCTAATTTTGAGATTTAATTTAATATTAGTAAACAAAAGTTCGTTCTATTATATATATATATTTATATAATAATAATAATAATAATATATATGGATAACATGACAGGATTATAAGCAATGACTGTAATGAAATCATAACTTAGCTTATTTATATAATACGCCTACACCATACTGTAAAAATAATATTTATGATGATAATGAACGTACTAACATGTTATCTTGAAACCATGCTACAAAATATACATTATCTATGTATGACATTAATGTTGGATGAATATATTTGAAGTATAATTTCACAATTTAAGTAAATCTGATGTTTTATGCCGTGATTTTATGATATTAAAAGTTTACGACAGCTTAACATCGCCATTATATATATTTATGAGCATAAGACTATCAATTCTAGAGATATGAAGATAAAAATGTTATGTTGCTCTATCTTCATAAATATTGAAGCTGTAAAATGTTTAAGATTTATCTTGCTGTAATTATTCAATTCGTAATGTTGCAAATCATTTTTTAATATAAAATAATTCATTTAAAAACATATAATTGATGCTATTAATAATAAAAATGGCAAACAGTGTCATGAAAAAATATTATGTCATCTCACGAATGTAGAGAACTTTTAAAATTAGGGAATATAATGTAAATTATACGTGTCAGCAATGAAGTGCACTTTCTAAATTTTTAATCGAAGAGAAAAATATTTAAATATTACATATAGTATCTTCGAATATAATTAGACAAAGGCAATATTTAATTAAAAATGTATTAAATATTCGTTGATAACAAAGTATTAATGTAGTTAATCTGACTAGAACCCAAAGATTTTTTGATGCTGCACAGTCAAAAATTCAGTGACTTGAAACATGCAAAAGAAAATTTTTATAACTTAGAACTTTCTGCAATGTTTTTGAAAATTATTGGAGCTCTTAGCAGTTCAAGTGAAAAACCATACGATGTTTCCAGCAAGCTTAACCAACCGTCAACTCTCTACTGAAATAAAAGGTGTTTTTTCCCATTATTTATGAACTTGTTTTAATAAAAATAGTGTTTATTATATCAGCGTTGTTAGAAGTTTGAAGCATTCATAATTATGGGAGAGTAATCATTAAACTTGCCAAAACTAAACTTAAGTAAATAAATATCGAATGGTACACAGCATATTATTAGAACATTGAAAGAACTTTTCTTTGCCTAGTACTTTTCAAATAAAAATAACATTTAACACGAATGTTTTCTAAGAAATTATTTTTTTATTTGGAAATAATTTTATCTGAAGCATTCTGTCGTTGAATATTTAATCATTCAGTCATTCATAGATTTTTAGTACTATATATATATATTAATATCTTCAGTGCTTTTGAAATAAAAAAGATGGAAGAATTTTTAATTTAATTCCATATTTACATAAACACTGTTATTTAATATTGTTTTATTGTTAATAATACAAGTATATTTGTGAAAAATATAAAAGAAACCTTGTATATTTTGCACAGAGTTGTTATTAGTTTAGAATAATTAGCTTATGGATAAGCGATATTATAACTAGTTTAAAATAAATTTAATTAAAATATGTAATTTCAAATGATTTGATGTATATATTTAGAAATTTATAACTGTTAAAATATATACAGTATATATTACGCTAAGGAGAATTTTGTTTCTTAAACTTTTCCTAGATTTTTCGGAGGATTTGGACGCATTAGATATCAATAGATAAAGGTGGATTTGCAGATGTGCAATATGATTTTTCTTTTCGAATTCGATTATCCGTTCCGGAGATATCGGGTTCCAAAATTTCTAAAATTTTTCTTTGTGTATGGAGTCGATAAGAAACTTTTTGCATCATTGAGATTTTGTAACAATTCAATGTCAGGTTCACTGAATTGTTAGCCAGTAGGACGTGGCCAGAAAATATTGGGCTTAATTGGATTTAGCACCTTAAATGTGGTATACAAAGAAATTTTGTAATTTACTTTGTAGTTTGGGAGTGTGAATACATTTCACTTAATCCAGACTACAAGTAATTTTTGATAGACATTAAATTTCAATTTTTAATTCTAAATTAACTTTTTCTATTTGATGACTTATTTTGTGGGTATCGCGGGTTGTGTTGTTCTCTAGTTATAATTATTTCAAATAACAAATTAAAATTTTATCGCCAGAAACTTATTGTAAAAATAACATATTTTTATACAAATTTTTGCAATAAAAGTAATAAAATTGAAACATGATTATTCCGATGAATATTTTTATTCAAAGCTTGCTAAACAGTTTATATTTTACTAATTCTAACAAGTTTAAATAAAACAATTTCTATGAATAAAACATTAAAAAATTTTTCTTTACAACCCAATTTAACTATTAAGATACAAAATATTTCTTCATATTTTTATTTGGATTTAATAGAAATTCTGTTGTAAAATATTTTCTGCATAAAATATTTCTTAGCAAATATTTAAAACAATTTTTTTACCACTCTTAATAAATATATTAATTCTATAGATTTATTAATTAAAAATTAATCTTATCATTTACTTCCTTTTGAATTACTTTACCTTAGATTCAATACGATTTCAAAATTTAATTGTTATAAATCTATTAATAAATTCTTATTCTAATTAATTAAAAAGTAAATTTAATTAATAATTAATTAGATATGCCTGTAAAACGTAATTAGATATGCCTGCCTGTATAATTATAGAAGTAAACTTTACTTCTATAAATTTATATTAAATTTAAATATTTACATTTGTTTCATTATCTTATTCACGATGGAATAACTTATGAAAAATCTTGATAAAACATATGCATATTCCAAATTTTATTTAAATCCACTAAGATTTATGTCAATGTGGGAGAGCGAAACGTTAACATTTTATTTTCTTATATTGAAAAAAAACAACACAAAATACAGTATACCCAAGAAATATATTTTGATATATTATACATAAAATTTTCATTCGAATATACAGTCATACCTCGGTACTCGAACGTTTCGAAGCCCGAACAAATCGGTACCCGACCAAAAATTTCGAAAAAAAAAAAAATGCCCCTGTTCCCGAACAAAATTTTGGTACTCGAACGGGAAAGCCCTCCAAGCCGACGCCACGGTGGGGGCGTCAGTTACGAGACAGTCATTGTTTCGCATGCACATTAACTTACGCTGTGCTATATTTTTTGGATTAGCATCCTTTTCTTTTCTTTTCTTAGCTTTTGTTGAAAAATCTCATCCTGATACCATGGTAGCCAATAGGGCTGTACACCTTTTCAATGAAAATGTCATGTCTCATTTCCGTAAAATTCTACAAAAAAGGCAGAAGCAACAGACAATGGATAAGTTTTTAATTAAAGATTTACCTGCCCAAAAGCGACAGAAAAGGGAAGCAACCCCGAAGTTCCATTACCAGATGTTTTTATGGAAAGGGATTCCCCTTCTCGGCAGTAACTTCCGCTCTTCCTCCTCACACCTCCATCCACTTACGCCATCATATCGCAAACAAAAAGGTAAATTTTCGTATGTTAAAATGACTTCTTTAATGTTTTTACTATTTATTGAGAGTTATATATATGTTATTTACTGCTTGCCTAAAATCTAAATATCATTTATACTGTAATCTGTTATGTTACTAGCGAATCAACTGGAGATTGAAACGCATTAATCCATTTTATATTATTTGTAATGGGAAAAAATGATTTGGAGTCCGAACATATTGGTACTCGAACCTCTTTCTGGAACGGATTATGTTCGAGTACCAAGGTACCACTGTATTTAAAGAGTATAGAAAATTTAGTTTATGTAAAAATTGAAAGGGTAGAATAGAGGTTCTGATTCTAGTTGCCAGAAACTCTTGAGAGCGTCAAAGGGGATCAATGGCCGAGTGAATACTAAACATTTGTAATTGGTCTCGAGTTCATGTGCCGGCAACGTGAATTTTCTATATTTTTCTTCTTGTGTCTAACGCTTAAATATGCTTAAATTGGAGCAATTTACCATAGAAAACCATAGGAAAGGGAGTGTCTCCTCTCGAGAGACACCACTTTGCAGATCGTGTACGTGTCCCGTTCCTGTATCCCATCAAAACCAGGCCAAACCATCTCAGGTGTTGATGAAATACTAAGGGTCTTTTGATTAGCTTATTCTTAAAAATATAATAGAAAATAATGTATAAATATAATAATTTAATAATAATTGAAAAACCTTTAAATTTTAGTAAAGTACGCTAATTTAAATTTTTAATGTTTAAAAAATATTATTTATTTTTCTTTGATTTTTAATTTAGTTTTACTATAATTTATTCTTGCACCACTAAAAAAAAAGAATCGGAGGATTAAATTTAATTTTGGAAAGCGGTGGACGAGCAAAAAAGGTTAAGAACCCCAGGAATAAAAGATAAAAATCTAATTAATAGTCGAAATAAGAACAATTTAAAAAAATTAAAATGGAATTATGAAAAATACGAATTATTTATTTGATAGTACTAAAAATTCAATTTTTAAAATTTATCATCTTATAATTTAAAATACAAAATGAAAGCAGATTAGTTACTATAGTAACAGAAGATTAAGGGTTTTCATTTGATAAAAGAAAATTAGAAAAAATAGATCCTAAACAACAGATGTTTAATAACAAGAACAATAAAGAAAAGACAATTTAATTAATATATATTATTCAGTAATTATGCTTGTATTTTGTATTTTTCTCGGAAATATGAATGTAGTAGATTTTGTATCTTTTGTAGTGTGATTAATGTAAAACGAGTAAAATTTCTATTCAAAAAATATTACAAAATTTATTTACAAAGCTTATCAAATCTATTAAATCGACTTTAGATATTAATATTTTTTTATATATATATATTCCTTCAGAGTTTAATAAGATGGAAACATCACGAAAATACCATTACCTGATCGTATTATGTAGATAAAGCCATCGCTAATTCGGTAAACGAGCGTAGGCCTACTTAATATCGGAATTCTATATAATATTCCGAATAGGAATTGTTTATGAATTGTGTGAAGGAATGGAATATTGTATTGACTACATCATAATGTTTGCTGAATTTTCGAATATTAGAAACATCTCATTGAACTACTTGTATAAATTAGTGAAAAGAGACGAATATTGAACTTTAGGAGTATCGATTTTCTTTATATTTTTAGTAAATTATCTCTGTTATTTTAAATTATTTTTAACGGGTTTTCTTACAGTTAACGTAATAACTTTGATTTATTAAGTATCTTAATTATATAATAAACTTCCTTAAAGTAATTTTATCTACATATATATTTTTTAAATTTTACTATTTAAATAATTTTAGAAAATGCATGTTTATAATTTGAATTTATAAAAAAAGACTAAAATAATAGTTGTGTTAAAAAAAATGCAAATCAATAGACGTAATACAAAAAATATATAATTATCCATTAAATAATTTCTGTTTTTATCAACTTCATTGTCCATTAAAATATATTTAAAGAATATTTTTTATTATTATTTTTTCTTCTTTTCTTACATTTTCCTTCTTCTTATTTTATTGATCGTGTTTTTAGCCGTGGTGTGTTTGTAATTTACATCATGTTTAATTGAATTTGATGTAGAAAAAAGAAACTTTTGCCTAATCATTCACATTAAACAATCAAAAATTTGCATGTCTACTTTAATAATTAACTTATCTCATTAATAAGGAATAATTTGATCTATATATAAAATCTAACGTAATAGATAAATGGATCTAATTTTTACTTTTAAAATTTATAAACTGTTAATATTACATAATATGCTAGCAGATATACCCGGAGATGAGTGAGAGAAAAATAATAGGGGAAATTAAATCAGAGGGAGGAGTGGATATTAAGGTTTTATGGTAGGATTCAACGGAATTTCATATTTTCCGCAGGGTTTTACAGACTAATTATTAAAAATTCCGCGCAGATCGGGTTTAGAAGTGTATAGTAAACAGACAGCCATTCTGTTGTATATATAGATTTTAAGAACAATGATTTTCGAATAAAAATGTAAACGTTTTTACGAAAGAAAAAAAAATATATATATACAGTAGACTATATAATACATTCATGGATTTCAAAATAGTTTTTACGATCAATTTGAATATTGAAGACAGAAAAACAATTCTCTAAAATGGCAATATAGGAATCGAATAGTTTTCAGTTTTGCAAATAAGTAAAAAACAAAACAACAAAAGAGAACATTTAGCTGAATCAAAACTCTTATTATTTTTAAAGGAATAAATATATTTAAATAAGCAATTTTGCATATTTTATCATTCATAAATTGTGGAATATTAATTAATGATTTTGTAACGATGTTTTAATACTATTCGTTCATAATTTAAACTAATGGACTTACTGCAAAATTCTCTAATAAGAACTTAATCCATTTCTCAATGTAAAATGGACTTGAAATGACACTGGAAATGAAATTTTAGTCTAACTTAACAATAATTCGATATCATTTGTCATCATCGTTCAATCCTATTGATCATTGTTGAAGGTACGTAATTTTACTTAATTTCCGAAAAATATTTACAGTTAAATTGAAATTTAAATAATAAAATATGGAATAAGTTTAAGAAATAAATTTTAAACACAAAAAAAAAAAAAAAAAAATAGAAAGAAAGGATTTTCTGTAGAAAATCGTTCGTTTTCTTTATTTACGATTTAATATTATTTTCAGTTTTGTTTCCATGAAAAAAATATTGAAAATCGACATCAAATGACATTTTTTCGTTATATATATTAACAAGAAATACAAAATAATTCAAATTAAAATTTCATTTTTAATAATTTATAATATTAAAAAAATATTCTTATTGTTAAGAAAAGATTGTCGATAATATGAATAAATTGGCTATTAATAAGCCTATATCTGAATCTATATTTTCAGATACATTAACGCAGACTGAATCCTAAATCAATTTATATTAACCAAAAGATTTAGATGAATTTATAATTTTTGTCATTCAAAAAAAAATCTTCAAAATTACAGGAGTTTTTTTTTTTACTTTGGATGATGAATCCTTTTATATATTTTATGAAATATATAAAATTGTTGTTACACTAGTTGTTATACATTTTACCGTATATAATTTTACTAATTAAATTTCAAACAATTTAATTTTTTATTAAAAAAAATTGTAATATTATCAGTAAAATGTAATATTCTTCAGAAACGTTTTACTTCTAAACATTTAACTTTGAATGAATTTAAAATGAAAAAAATTCGAAAATAATTTTAAAAAATTTTGTTAGATTAGTGTAAAGGAAGATGAAGATATAAAAAACTCCTTAAATTACAAACTAATTTGCAATGCAACTTTTGTTAAATTATATATTAATAAGATAATATTGTACTACGTTTTATAATAAACAATACGGAAGATTATCACATTTGACAAATTCTTCGTAGGAAACTTTAATTTCTCTTTAAATAAATATCAGTTAAAAGATTGATTGTCGATGAAGTAGGAAAATTAGGTTATTTTAGCCCGATTAAAATTACCAGAGCCACGACATTAACACTTCATCCATCAACGTCATCATTGACAGAACTCTAATGACGAAGGCGGAAATGCATATTCAATATGAAGTACACTTACCACGTCTTAGAAGAATTGCTTATTTTAAAGCTCGTTAGATAAAATTCCGATCCACCAACTGACCTTATCTGATCGTTATTCCACTCGAATTTGTATTGACGACAACTTTTCATAATTGAAGATAACGAAGACAAAAATCATCTCTTATCTCATAAATGATATTATTGGATCAGATATAAATACTTTGTAATCAATTAAATAAACTTTACTTTAAGTCAATAGTTTTATAATGTATTTAAATTAATTTTTTGTTAATCGAGCTGATTATTATAGTAAAAGTTTTATAAGCCTTCAAATTTAATAACTAGAGCACTTTACTTCGCCATTTTTTAAATATATTAAATTACTATTAAAGGTTAATAAATGAAAATAAAATCGAACAATAATAATAATAAATAGTTAAAGAAGAAAAATAAAGTATTAGATCTTTTATAATTTATATATAATTTAAGAAAATACAGATATAGTTACATATATCCATACGATAAAAACAATCCGAAGAATCTTATTTAATATGTTCACTAAGAAGTTAAGCAGGCTTATAGTTCTGATGATTTCTAAGGAGAAACCCCAAGAGAAAGCATTAAAGAATAGCATAAGGACAAAAGAAAACACAACTAACAAAATTATTTCTTGAAATTTCTTGTCATGTGAAAATATTTAACAAATAATACAATTTTCAATAAAGGAATACTAAACAGTCACTAAAATTAAATTAAACACAAGGGAATATGATATAAAATGTTAATGGAATTATAAAGAATTGCTTCATATAAAAAACATGCAAAGTTATTTACTAATTCAAATGTTCTTCAAATATTAGTTATTACAGTAAAAGTAAAATAAGATTTACTTTGTAATATATTTATAAGTATGATTTCGATATATAAACCAAACTAAATATTCCTATATTTGACAAAATTTAACTCCTTGATGAATAAAATAAAATTCAATTTTTTTCCATTTCTGTTCCGTGCAATAGATGGCATTGCAACGTATCTTGCGATTGGCTTAATTTTTGAATTCATGAAAAATTATGTAACGATACATTCGTTAATAACATTACATACACTATAAATGCACCACATTGAATACTTTCACCATGTTGTTGAAGATTTACATGAAATTTTTTGTATTTACCAAAGGTCACGACGTGTATTCTCTGTATGGATGAAGGATCCGGATTCGAATTCGATCTGGAATCTTGTGATTCTGTGTGGAAATGTTCCATATTTTTATCCACGTCACGTACCTTTTGTAACTCAAGTTCGGCCATTAATGGGTAGATTAAGCGTGGACAACATATAACCGTAGGATATTGGATCTTCGCTAGATAAACTCTTTCCATATTTAAATTGTGTATGTATATATAAATTTACTTTATATTTGTTCAATAAGTAATTATAAGAAATTGATTTTGTGAGGAAGTTTTAAGACAATTCTACAATACCTTTTGTCAAATATTGTCATATAATAGATGCTATAAACAAAGAGTAACGCAAAATTTATTGTATATTTACTAGTTATTTGATTTATATTCGCAATAAATTATTTTTGAACCGCAATATTTAATGAATTTTATAAACTGTAGTTAATTTAACTTATAGAGTAAATAGAATATTGAATATTCTCACATGTAATATACATAATATAACTAATACAAGTTATGTGTATATCCATTAATTTTAAGTTCCTACATTTTCTCTTTAATTAAATTTTAAATTATTATTCTATTCGATAATTTTTATGAGGTGTAAATTTAATTATGTTAAATCATTAATTGTTGCAATTACTTGCACATTTTTTTTATACATCTTCATTTCTAGAGAATATTTATAATTTGATTTGCATTTTTTTAATAAATAAAATAATACATTTTATTTTTTGAGTGACGCTTTCATTAATCAGACAAAAGAGGAAATTAATGAATCAAAATAATATTCATTTGAAGAATTCATTTTGTCATATCCTCTATCCCTTAATTCTACTAAGGAATAATACGCAGCACGGGCCAGGGACGCCTAGTAGCAAAGGAGCAGATTGCCCTAGGTCCCCAAGCTATTAGGGCCCCTACAGAATGTTTTTTCGTTTACTTTCTTTATTTTAATATAATTTAATTCGCTGCAGAGCCCTAATAAATGTTTTTCCCCAGCTTTCAGGGTAATGGATGACTGAGGCAAAACAACTTATTGGGGTCCTGTAACGTACAAAACAATGACGTCAACAGTACGGTTCGCTTTGCAACACCTTTTTACTTCTATGTTTGTGTTTTTGCGAATTAGACGACGAAAGTTACAGCCAAATCTGAGAGGTTGTCGCCATCTGGTGAAAAACTACCGGTAGCATAATCCCTATATATTTAATTAACACTCAACACCAGTTGATTTAAAGATCTTAGCATTATTATGTAACGTTTTTATAAACACCCCCCCCCCTCGAAACGATTACCTGCATATCTACTCACCCATAACTGCGTTACGTAATTTATTAAATGATTAAAATATTAATATATTTTTTTCTATATTTACTAATAATGAATTTATTTTTCCGTGTATTTTTAATTTATTCAAAAATTATATATATATATTGAAGATTTTAAAACGAATCCAATTTATTAATTTAAAGAAGTATTATAATACCGCGATAATCGATCATTATAATATCGCATTAATTATTCTCGAAGATAATTATATTAATGATAATACAAGATATAATAATCGCATTATATAATATATACTTACATCGTAAACATGAATGATATCGTTTTATAATAGAAATGCAAATAATATTCACAAGAGATTGAATGTAATATTAAACACCAAATGGCTATTAATGATAAGTTAATTGGTTTTAAGTTTACTATTAATATAGAATTTTATGGAAAGTTTAAATAATTAACAAACAAATCAGATTTAAAGCCACATTACATAAAGGAAATCAGGGATTTCAATTGCTGTATTGTATCTTGGAAATGAATGGTATTCTCTGTAAATTGAGCTGCTATAAATAAGCGAATCATTCAAATTATTTACTTTTTGATAAATATTTGTTTTAAAACGAGATTACAATTTAAAAATGAAAAAATATGATGTTGACGAGAACACACAACGCTTTACTTTATTCTTCAATCTTTTTAGACAATTGATTCTGAGGAAAATTAGTGTTTTTTACATGTTTATAAGATTTTCAACTGGGTTGCAACTACTGATATTGATCTGTATAATTTTTTTTTGTTTTTGACAGTTGTTTTAATTAGAACATATCCGGCAAAGTGGCTGAATTACGATCCAAAATTTCACATAAAGAAGAAACACGCTTCACAATTCTTCTATTTTCACGCCAGAGGAACAACAGTTTTACTTGGTGGAGTCGACCGTTATCTTGAGGCTCGTCTCCGTTCTACTCGATATACTAAATATTTAAAACTAGAGAACTTTTACAATTTTAATATATCAAGAGGAGATTAGCCTTAATATAAAGGTAGACTCCGCCAAGCAAAATTATTGCTCCTGTAGTGTGAAAGTGGACGAACTGTAAGAAAAAATCGTATTTACAAATTAATTTTTTTCTAATTTCTATTAAGTTTATATCTAAGAAAAATGAAATAACTTAATATTACGCCTACCAGTTTAGCCTTTACATCAATGAATATAATACATTTATATTAATTGCGCATTGCATAACCTTCACTTTTTAATTAAATATTATAAATTAAATTCATTTTTGTATACAGTATTTATTATTTATAAATTTTAAATTAATCGACATTTATTTATTTTGAATTATTTCTTGTAAATTAGTAATATTCAGCTATAAAGAAATTTGAATAGATTATGATTAATTCTTGATTTTGATCTTAAATAGAGTAGTGATGTTGAACAGAGAGTTCAATGTTAAATCTTTAACTTATATTACCTGAACTGAAAAAAATATTTAAAAGTGTTTAAGACTATTATTTTATTTATTAAAAAGATAAAGGAGTGAAATTTTTTTTAAAGGTAGAGTATATATTATAGATAATTTAATTACAGTTTCATCAACACTTTCGTACATTAAAACACTTTCGTGCAATAAATTGCCACTTTCTTCTGCAACTTTAAGATAATAACCCATTATTAACAATCTAATAACAATTAAATACATTCCAATTTTTTTGGTATTAAAATTATATATATTTATATTTGCATCCGATTCTAAATGAGAAAGAATTTAATTAACAATAATTGTTAACTAAGTTCTTCTTTTTATTAAATTAAATGAGAAAGAAAATATTAAATTAAAATTAAAATATGTTAAGATATTTCTTCTTTATATGATTAATACTAATTTAATCTGTTAATTTTAATATCTTTAAAGATTTAATAGAAATTAAAGGTTTGCGTGGAATATATACTCTTATTTTACAATAAAAATATAAATAAATAATTTGTTTTCTTAATATAGGAATTGTAATTATTAGCCTATTTATTTCAAATGAAATTTAAAAAATAATATAATATAATTATAGTTATTGAAATTAATATTATATAAATTAATCGAAAATAATTTATTATCCAGCAACCTTTTTTTCTAATCTTTGAGTCATATGCGATTTAAATGAAAGAATTTTTACTTAAAATTCAAAAATAACTTCCATATTTTACAATTTTATTAAAAACAACAAATTTTTTTTTGAATTTATACAAGTAGAATTTGAAATAAGATCATAAGTAAGTCATAGAGATTTTTTACACTCAATTAATCTTGAAATAGCTTTGGAAAATGTATTGCTCCATCATAAATACAATTTGAAATTCTTATTAATCGATAATTCCAGAGAAATGTTTTAACAATCCGTTCAATAATAAGTTATTAAATATTTTAAAGTCTTTGCCTTTGAAAAATTTGAAAGCAACATCACATATCCCATTGAAACAGAGGAAAATATCAATAAATCGTCGATGTTATTTAATCGGATTAGACCAAATATCAAAAGATTTTTCAAATAACTATTTAAATTTGAATAAATATTCAAATATTTATAAATATGCGTTACATGATATGCGATGACTTGGAGAAAGATCATCGGATTTCTTAAGAAACTTTTCACTTTTCATATCTTAATATTGAATTAATCAATAAAATAAGCCATATACATAATTAAAAATATTGATTATTTGATAATATTTGAAATTTAATAAATATACAAAAGCTATACACATTAAGTTATAGGAAAATAACATGGTTTAATATTTCATTAAATTATATATTTTATTAACTTTTATCTAATATGAATTATTTAAACCTATTCAAAGCATTAAATTACACTAATACGGAGACAATATTAAAATAATATTATGCTAGAAAAGGGCTTGTAGCATACTAATGAAAAACAATAATGATAGTTTTATATATTTAATTTATTTAACATTTATTTTAAATTCCTTTATTAAATTTTAAGCCAAAATCTTGAAATAAACATTTACATTAAGCAATCAAACCCCTGAACAACGTCCACAAATGGAAACAGAAAAATGGCCGTTGTTCGAAGTTTCGACTATTTTATATTAAAATTTTTAATATTTAAATAAAATATTTATAAATTATAATTTATGAATCAGCTTAATAACTCTTATTTTATGTTTTAAATTGCATAATTAAATTTTGTTTATTTTAATTTCTTTTAAAGATTTCTTACGTTAAAGCAAATAAGTAAACAATGTAATTAATGTGTAAGTTTACGTGTGAACAATTTAATTCAAATTTTATTGTAAAAGTAAAATTCATTCAAGTTTAAATTTTCGTAAATTAATACCAAAACTATTATTTAAATTTATTTTCTTATAAATAAACGTCATCAAAAATTTGTTTCATTTAAAGTCCTTTTTGTATAAAAATTATTAAATTTAATTGGATTTAAATGTAAATTTAAAGCCTAGACGAAGGAAATAAATTAAAAACTAATAAATTTCTAAAAATTATTTAAAGGAAAATCTTTATATCATTCGATTTCTCATCAATAATTGAAATTAAGTTTTCTCGAATTGCACTCTGAGTATTTAATGTAAATTAATTTTTAAAATTTCAATAATATATTAGTAAATATCTTTATTTCAGTTTTTCTAAGAATATGTTTATTTAAACAATGTTAAACTGTATAAGGAAACGTTCGTGCAAATAAATATTTAAAAAATTCTCGAAAGGAACATCAACATTAAGTATACGAACAAGCTTGAAAAATTGAAGACAAAATATGATCAATTTTTCATAGCAGTTAAGAACTAAATCACTTTATTTAAGAAGTTGATTAATAATATCTTATTTTGCTCTTGTAAAAAAATGTTCGAAAACAAGCGAAAGAAAAACATAAAGCTTAATTATATCAATTATGCAGTAAAACCCGTGTAAATCGCATTGGCACTGTACCTAATTATTTTTGTTTCGGTTCCATTTTAGACAGTTTTATTGTATGAACTTTTCAGACAGTTGTAATTTAATTTTCAATTCAATTTCTTTTTTAAATTTATTATGTATTTATCATGTATTTTTTACATTTTAATTAATTAATTAATTTTTTAAGTGCGAATGACTCAGAATTTCATATAAAGTAGAATTTAACTTTGCAGTTTATTATATCTTAATGGAAATTTTAGTCAAAGTTGGGAAAATAAGAAACATTCTGGACTATTAAAAACTTTAGTGTATTTCTATAGGTACTGACTGTACTTGGATATGTACTGTACATCTCAAAATCATAATAATTCCTTAAAGTTGCTGTTTTTTTAATATTAAAATACACAAAAGATATGTTTTATACGCATTTATAATGTTTATAAATGCTTAAATATTTACGGAATTTGTACAAATGATAATTTCTCATAAATTAACGATTTATGAGATTCTCATAGACGTAATTTTTCAAATTAAATGATTTTTTTTGACGTTGATAACATTCTGTATTAACAGAAAGTGAGAAATAAACTGCCAAAAAACATCAGAATAAATATAAAGTTGATTGAAAGTGGCTTGATCAATACAATCTCTATAGTTCCCAAAAGTATTTTTTTGCGTCAATAACATTTTAGAACGGAATCTATAATGGATATTCTACTCTACCACTCGCCAAATTATATTTCTTTATAGATTCAGTTTATATTCAGGTTAGCGAGAGAGAACATGGATGAAGAAAGAAGTGCATTCAATTCTCATCTAGTGCACAGCCGATTGTATGCGATTGTCGATGATGTCAATCATCTATTGTTGTAGATTCGGCAGAGACAACGTACATACAACTAGAACAGGAACTTGTCACATGTAATCAACTGCCAGTTGATTGTAAAGGTTACCCACTGCGCCATCGATTGATTCTGTTGGATTTGAAAATGAAAAAATATGGCTCCGATAGCTTATTGTTATTGTTTGGCAAACTGAGAATTTTTTTCAATGTCAAGATAAAGAGAAATTTTTCTTTCTTTCGTTAAATTTGAACAAATCCTTTCAAATATTAAGATAAATCTATAATTGAAAGTTCTGCACATCTATCGTATTTTATCTTCCTAAGTAATTTTCAATAAAAATAACTCTAAATTGTATCTTAAATATAAAAGTAAATGTAAAACATAAATTCAAATGCAAATTTAATTGATTTTATCCATTCTAACTCCTAGTCAAATGTGCTTGAATCCAAAGCGTTCTTACGATTCGAAATATTTGTAAGCACGGGTGAACTTTGTACTCCACTTCGGCCATTAAACGAATTTCATAATTTTAATTTAAAAATTACAATTAAAGTAGAACTTTGCATTAAAATTAATAAAATATATAAAAATCATATGTATGTGAAGTATTTACAAACCAGAAAACAAAATGAATTATTAGTTTTCGTATTAACTACAAATACATTTTCGAAATGTACTGTACTTGATGATTTATTTTATTTACAAGAGCAACCCCCGTTATGTTCCTTTTTATTTTATATTTCGTGAAAACAAACAAGTTTAGATTAAACATAAAATAATGATTTTCTGTAAAATTAACTTTGCGTGATTGATTTTTTACGGAAAAGAACTGATAATTTTATGTTTAATGAAAACTTGTTTGTCGTTATGAAATATAAAACAAAAGGTAACATAGCAATTGTTACCCTTTTATGTACATACAGTGTATATATATGTGTGTGAAACATGATAAATGTTAACGACTTTATCCGGTTTTATTAAGTAATTTAAGGTAACGTTAATGTTTATTTTCGATCTAAACCTTAATGAAATAATAGGTTACTTATAACATTATATTATATTTAATATGTAAACAGTAATTATATTTTGATTACATAAACCAAGTAACGTAACTATAATATCTAAAAAATAATTATTATACACGATGAATAATTCATAAACACCATAAATAGTTTACGTAAGATTAAATTATAATATATAAAAACATCGTCACAAAGCCAGGCTTCAATTTTTAATTAATTTAATTTAAAATATATACTCTCCACCTCACATTAGTAGTATCTTGCCCCCGTACATCATACTTTTCCTGTTACATAGAGTTGTGCTAGTCATCTCTCTAACTCTTTTCAGGGGAAAATTTTGAATTGCAACAACGTGACTTCCAGTTAGCATTGGAAGTTCATACATAATTAATCTGGGCCTCCTACCATTATTTTTTCCATATCTGGTTCCGACTTTTATCTGTCTAAATCCGTTCTAAGATTAAGGAAGGACAGACTGACAAACAGACGGACGACAGTGGAAAATTTATAGGTCAATAATACTAATTATAGTTTAAGGCAATTGAACTAACAAAACATATTACATTATTAAAAATAATGTTTTCAAGCTAAACGTACTCATAATATTAAAAGCCTCATAATATCTATTTTATTCTTTCCGCCCTCTGGACACTAACTGGCCTTATCTTCAAATCCGTTATGAACCTGAAAATGCTCCACTATGGGTACGTGGTAAGGTACTTGTATAATAGTAAAATAGAGCAAATGATCATTGTTATTCAAATAAATTTTCAAGAATAACCAGATATTTTTTGACAATTCTATTACGGTTATGTTTACGTTTTCCTATTCTTATATGCTATAATAAAATCTGCATAGATAATTAATGTTTCTCTATGTATTAAACATAAATTAAAAATTAATACGTAATATTTTGCGAAGTTTAACAGTCTTAATATAGTTATGTATCAGAAACATTATTATATAACATATTTGAGTAATATACAATAAGATTTTAGTAGTATATTCAGAAAATTAAAAAATTTTACTCTATTTTTAAGACTTTATTTGTTATTTAATGAATTTATGTATATTTTAAAGCTACTAAACCCATTTTAATTAATTTCAAGAAGTTAATCATTATTACATTTATTTTTGTTTAACTTTCTAGTCAAGTTAAGATTTCAAAAGTGTTATTAATATCCGTGACTTGAATTTATGATAAACAAATTTTAAAAGTTTGCGAAATGCTAATATTATAAATTAATAATAATTACCTATTAAGTAATTAAAATAAGTTGTAAAGGACGAAAAGATAAGTGATGAATATACGGCGATATAGACAAATACAATGATTTTAAAAATATCGAAACAATTGTAGAGATAAAATTATAAAGTTTAATTATGCCAACATCAGATAACACATTAATTTCAGCATTATTTTTCAATGTTTATATAAGTAAGTGTATTTTGTGTTAATTAAAAACGTGCTACGAATAAACTCTATTTAAAGACTTTTTTTAAAATACCAAGTATATTATAAATATATATTTATAAACTTTTCCGAGTTGCTTAACTTTTCCGGAAACAGTTAAAATTTTGGTGGCGGCATCTGTGATGATACTTTATTACGCACTTTTCATAGTTTTAATTATTATAAAATGGCAAAAAGCTTCATTTTGAAGGTAGGCATGAGTTTTATAAAAAATTGTAAATGTTAATAACGAGTAAAATCATCACTAAATCTGACCCTACTCGAGATATGACTCATGACTTTCTTTATCTGCCCATCTCGTCGATCTTTAACCACCAAAATTTAATAGCATCAATCCCCCTCATTAAGTTTCAAAGAGGTTGAACGAAATTGTGCCCCCACACACTTACAAAAAAACCCCGATTTTTGACATTTCTCGACATTTCAAGATGTCCGAAGTCCATAAATGTAAAAATCTTAGGAGGGTCATTTTTTGACCGATCACCATACTTTTCTGATATATAATATAACAAATCCGGGAAAGTAAAAATAACTATCTAGTAACCGTTCCAAATTTTATCAGCACCTTTCCTCTTCCAAAACGTATATAGTGATATCTGGTTTTAGTGGGCACCCGTGCTTAACAGATAAAACGCCCGGTCCCGGTATAACGACAGTATTTTTAAAATTTTGATTAAGCTGCCTTTTGCACATAAAGGACAAAAATTTCCTACCCTTTCTAGTCACTAATGCTTCTGTTAAGCGGAGTACAATGAACTGTATCTTCTTGTGAATATCAGTTTAAAATATCATGCTTATTTTTCATGTCGTTGTTTTATAAAATGACCTCGTATTCTCAAACTTGTCAAACGAAGATTTCACAGTTCTACTTTTACACCCGATTTTCTTTGCATCAAACGTAGATAGATTGACTGCGATATTTTTTCTATAATTTAATACTAGAAATCTTAGTGCTTCTTATACTAGAAGTGTGAATAATTTATACTTCTGATACTAAATTATGTTAATTATCGCATAAAAATAGCCATGTCATTTCAGCGATTTTTTAACTATTTCAGGTTATTGTTCCTATTAAATATCTTTTCTTTCCAAAAGAAAACTGCTAGGTGATGTAAAATATATGGCAATTCCTAATGGGTACTGAATTAAGCACACAAAGTTTCAAGAGATTCGGAGTGTCCGCTAAATCCATGTTTCACAAATTTGTATATATGTATCTGTATGTGTATATAATTGTTGCATTTATTTTTACATTAATTAATCTAATATGAATGTAGTCCATAGTAAAACCTCCGACCGCGACCACTTTCAGTTTATCACAGTTTGAAAATTCTCTATTTAGCACTGCATTGGGGCAGGTGACCAATTAGTAATTACCCCTATCTATTCTTAAAACATGACTTTTCCAATCCTTTCGCAAATAAGAAACTTAAGGAAGAAAAGAAATCAGCAGGCGGCCGATCTTATTATTTTTATTAAAATAAACTGATAAACTAAAACTGATAATAATTTTCAATATAACTGTTGAAAGAAAATAAAATAAATTTGTAATTTTTGATGAAAAATAAATTCTTGATTAACAAAGTTTCTTTCGAATAAAAACTATTTGCATATTATCTTCTCTGTTAATATAAAAGTTGAATGAAAATAAATGAAAACGAAATTGTATTTACGTTAAAAAGTCAAAAATCTCTAACAAATATCAGCAATGTTTCTATTTTCAGAATAGAAATTTAATTTTCGATAACTTTTTATCTAGAGAAATTTCATTAATAACTGTATCTTCAGCAAAGAATTTCTATATTACTATCATTATTCTTAGGTAATATTTGATCAAAAATAGAAAATGATTTTTTGTATATAACGAAGTAAGAAGAAATGTAATAACATTACTTTTATTCTTGCTGACATTAATCATATTGCAATATGAAAACTTTACCAAACTAATCAAATTTCTAAAAATTATGAAGTGATTAAAATTTCATATGATCAATATTTAATTAGTTTTAAATTTATATTACAAATGTATTAATAAAAATTTATTTTAAAATATTTCATTAGATTATCGCTACTTTGTTTAAAGTTACTTAAATTTATGAATTCGATATGAATATTTAATACTAAAAGAGAGCTTTTATTAAGTGAAACTGTGTAATAATAATTATTATTAGATAAAGCAGATTATTTTCTTTTTTCTCGAACATTTCAGAGAAACGATAGATCTTCATGAAAGCGAAGAAAGTTTACATATACATGATAAAACACTTCTGATCCTAACAAGAGAATATATCTAGAGCGCATTTTCTCTGTGATTTATGGATACAATATGCCAAAAGTCTAAGTAAGAGATATATATTTAAAATTAAAGATTTATGCAAAATGGCAGGATTAACTTATACTATTGTATTTTTTTCTATTTGTAATAATTTATGAGATAAATGGAAAGCAATAAAAACGTATAAAAATATGTTTTATAAGTAAAATTAGATAAGATAAAATGGCATTATAAGAGAATGGCTTATTTATAAAACATACTCTAAACATATATATATATATATAATATATATATATATATATATAACCAACTGTACTTGATTTTCCTTAACAATTTGAATTGTTTGACGAATTAATTGATGAAAGAAATGATCTTTATAAACGAAAATTTATCTATACTTTTTAATTTTTAATGTTTAAAAATGTTTTGTCCAACATGTCTTTAAATAGGCTATAAATGTATAATACTGTATATTAAAACTAGTTAGATAAAAAACAAAAATATAAATTTATTCCAAAGGTTTAAAATATGAATCTATAGAAATTACTATAAAGTAATAAAAATTAGTGTAGTTTTTAATACGTTAATACTATAATAAAAATAGTAATATACTAATTACACTACTTGCAAAAATATCGACGCCGTTTAAAGCCGGCACGCAATAGTTATCAAATTCTGGACTCTGGTATGACAAAAAAGAAGAAATTCATTACAACATCATAGCAATGGATACATCATTAAAGAAGAGTTTTATCACAAATCAGAAAATGGCAAACACAGATTGACAGTTAATGCAAACTGGCCAATGTCAGCAATGGTTTACAACTTATTACTAGTAATATGCCGCATTGGTGATAAAACTGTTCTTAAACGATGCAGTTTTGTGCTGTAATATTGTAATGAAGTTTATTACTTTCCCGGCTGTTATATGTAACAGAGGGAAAGTATGACAACTGGTTAAAAAATGATTCCCCCAAGAATTTTACATTTTTGGACTTAGGACACCTTGAAACGTCGATAATTGCAAAAAAATTCGGGTTTTTTTTCTGTATGTATGGATGTTAGTCTCTCTCTCTCTCTCTCTCTCTCTCTCTCGTGTGTGGTGTGTGTGTGTGTGTGTATGGAGGGGCACGATTTTGTTCACCCTGTTTGAAACTCTAGTGCTTTTTATCGAAAATTTCTGAAATTTTGCAGGGAGGTTTGTGTATTAGGGGAATAGAATTGATGCGATTAAATTTTGGTGATTAAACGTCGAGGGGGCGGGAGATAATGGAGGTCGTGTGTATCTCCAGTAGGATCGAACTTAATGACGATTTTACTCGTTATTAGCTTTCATAATTTTTTTATATAAAACTCAGTCCTACCCTCAAAATGAAGCTTTTTGCCATTTTATAATAGTTAAATATATAAAAAGTTTTTAATAAAATATGATAACAGATGGAGCCACCAAAATTTTAAACATTGCCAGGAAAGTTGAGCAACTGAATGAAATATTATTTTATTCAACTGTCAACAATAGATAAAAATTTATTAAAAATGATTAAAATTTTATTTTCAAATTTATTCATTTTTCTTCTTGGTAATATTCATTTCAAACATTATTTTTATATATAGAAATTATTTTTATCTTTATTATTTGACTAGATTAACTAAAACTAAATTTATAGCATATAATAATTAAGAATTTTAAAATTATAATATTACAATAAGAAATAAAAAGCTGCATATAAGGAGCAAAAAGATAAGTTTTATGGAGACATTATATTTAACTTAATCATTCATTTACTTTTTGGCAAATCAAAACATTATTAAAATAATGTAAGAAATTAACTGCAAGAAAAACAATAATGATACAGTAATATTTGTTTTTATAAATTGTGAAAATTTTCCGATAAATAAAAATAGCTTTTACATTAAAAATATTCAACTAAAATATTTATTAATTTAAATTTTAGCAATCAATCAATTCAAATTCTAATTCAAACTAGTATTTTTGTAAGCTAAATCTCTCTTAATTCAATGTAATTTTTGCAATACAAACTCTGTTTTCTCTAAACAACAGAAGGTAATTCAACATCGTAGGCATATAATAAAGAATAGGCATTTATTTCTAATATATTATGGACATTAAAGGTAGTGAAACAATAAATAACTACAGTAAATGTTTACGTTTTCTGTAAATAAAATGATTGGAAATCGATTGATTGAATTTAATACAAAATGAAATAAAATTATTTATATAAATTTAATATGACAATATTTTCTTGTCTACAATTACTGTATTTAGAAATATTAATAATAATTTCTAACTTCTATCGTACATTTCTTAATTTAATTTTCGCTTCTGTGATTAATTTTAAAACACATTAGGCTATTATAATTTTACGTTAAATAAATTTAAATTTCTTATTGATATTTTTATTTTTATTCTCAGGTTGTAAAAATATATTAATTACTTTTATATTTAGTTAATGTGCAATGATTCTATTATCACTTATTTATTATGTCTCAAGTTAATATATTTGTTTATATTTAATATATATTTGAGTTTATTTCCAAAAATAGATGCAAAATTATGCATTTCAATAAAAATAAGCACATTTAATTTTCTTAGAGATTATAAACGTTTGCAGAAGAAATCTATGCAGAATTTATCTACTAATTATAAAATGAAAAATTTTAAAATATTTTTCTAATTAACGTTAGTGAAAAAGTATGCATTTAGAAAATGAATGTTACAATCCGAACAATTTTACTAATTACTTTTATTGCTAATGTAAATATAAGATCCGGGCTTACAAAAATCATGGTATTTTTATATTAAAACAATCTTTTAATTAAAATAAGAAAAACTAATTTAATAATGCGTATGTACAAAACTTTTTGTTCTTGAAAGATTAACATCTATTTTATAATTTCACTCGGAGATATTTTTAATCGAACCGGATGAAATCAAGTAATGTAAAATATCCATTAAAAGTAATAAATTTATGAAACTTCAAAGCATTTACTTCTTATTATTGTTAATTGTAAAATATGGATTGTGTAATTGGTTTTTATTATTTCATTTCTATTATAATGTTTTAATAATTAAGAAACCTTTTAAAGTAAAAAAAATATATTCTCTGTATGGAATTCTTTGTATAATTTTTTATTTAAAAATTTTTAGCATAGAGATTTATAGTATTCCTGATTGATTACAAGGAAAGTTCACAATGGCTATATCTAATCCCGATTAAAGTGATTATCCAATCACATCTAAGCTTGCATGAAATCTACTTCCGCTAGTCGCAACAACGACGGACACTTTAACGACAAAGACCGGGAGATGATGATAATGATAGAAAGCGAGCGTCTGACGAAAACCATTAATTCTTCCGTACATTTCATCCGCAGGGAATGTTCATACTTTCTTAGTCATTAATCAATATTCCTAATGCAGCAACGAAAATCTTGTTACTAATAGCAAGAGCTACCCAACTCCGTCAGTACTAATTTATCTCTCGCGAATGTCGTAAATGTCACCGGTTGCCGTACTAAAGAGGAAGAATTTTCGCGTTTTATAATCGCCATGTCACAGGTTGACACACGATTTACAATCGACAACCAAACCCAGAGACAACAATCATCCATCAGGATATATCACGCGGAAGATAACATCGTTCCGATCGATTTATCCCAATAACACCAACACACATACAGGGGAAAAAATTGCTAAATTAATCGCCAGTAATCACTCAAAAGATATTTATATATTTGACTAAAAATTGGATTTTTGAATCGGAAGAATTCGTATAAAATAAACGAGAAAAATTGCATAACATATGGCAAGAGAGTCGAGAAAAATGGATCAGTGATTCTGCTTCTTTAACTCTAAATTATTTACAGATTCATTAAAAATATCAAACTTTTGTTAATTTATCAATGCTTTTTAATGACAATAACGCTTGTCCTAACAGTTAGGATATTTAAATATTCAATTAAAAAATAAATTAGACTTATATATAATAGTATACAAATACTATTCGTTTATAAAATTAATTACAGTCAATATCTCGCATATCTTTTTACTTTTAAATCTGGATCTTTTATTGAATAAAATAAGAAATTCCAAAACAAATAGCAAGAAAAAATTATTTAGTCTTTGAATCTATAGCAACTTAAATCAAGCATCAATTTATAATTGATAAAAAATTATCAAATATATAAATATTTATTACAGTAAAGACTTTTAATTATAAATAAAATGAAATATTTATCTTTTTATAGGTATCAACGTAGAACTGCTTTAATAATTACTAATCAGCAATGAATATTAGAATTTCCTGTTTCATGCGTACTAAATAATAGAATATACGATTTTCATCTTAAACTGAATATGAAAAAGATTAGTTAATTTGGTCAATAAATTGAAGATAGTCAATTTAATAATAATAATATAAAAAAAACCTTGCTATTAAGGAACTAAAGGAAATAAGAGTTCTTGAATTTTCATTAGATGAAAAGCGTGAATAACGCTTATCTTTAATAAAAGCAGAGATATTAAATAAGAATTTTTTTTGGAATAATCATAATAAGAAACTGATGTCCTGCTTTCAAGTATTTTTAATTTCAATAAGAAGGGGGAAAATGAGTAGAATGGAAAAAGCGAAAATTCAAATTAATAAAACGAGAGATATTAATTTTATTTATGATTTTTCACAATTTACATCTAAAATATAGCTAATTCTAAATTAAAAAAAATCGAAATTAGATTAAGATTAGATGAAATATGCAAATATGAGAAGCTATTTTAAAAATATTTTTAATAAAATCTTGAATTTTAAATAATAAAACATTTTTCCAAATACGATTTTTAAATTATAACGTTGTGCAAGGCCTGCATTTATATAGAATGAAACATTGTTAGTTTTTAAAATAAAATACTAGCTTAATCAAGAAATTATAAACTAATTTAGTTTATTGTAGCTCTCTGCCGATTAAAATAGTCTAATTTTATTAGCTATTTAAATATAACTGTTGAAAGGTTAAAGCAGATAAATAAAAATTAGGATATTAAGTTTGTTAAATTTATTCGGCTGAATATTTTTTGTTTTTTTTGAGAGTTTTGAATAAGATTCCATTTGGTTTGATTACATTTTACATATTTCCCATCTCACCACTGAAGTGCAAGATATTCCCACTTTTCGTACATGGATCAGATTACACAACTTAATTTTATAAAATTTGTTATACTCCTTCATAAATTAAAGTCTAATTAATTTAAATGTTTAATAATGATGACTAATTATAGGTATTATATATATATATATATATATGGATGTTAAATATAAATAATAGGTAAATTTTATATAATATGTTTATACAGAAGTGTTTTAAAATCAGTTTATGCGAATTAATCAATCAAATAACTATACGTGTTTAGGCTAGTGAACAGCCGACGTTTTGTCCTTCTTCTCCAGACTTAATCACAGAAAAGTAAACAGTCAGTTGCTTAATTTGAAGTAAAGTCAACATAAAGCAAATTTTAATCATTGTAGCAGTTCGAGGTGTAATACTTTCGTCATCAACTGATCAATAATTCCATAGTCGGTAGTTTATCATTTTAAATACTGTAATTAATCTACCACTAAACAGTCATTAACTTTAACCGAGAATTATCCCTATAATATCCATTTAAATTTGATTTTATATAAATAATTTTCTATTCATTTTATATTTAGTTTAAATAAAAATTAAAAAATGATCATTATTTTATTGTTATTTAATGAATATTTATGACTACAAATTTTTATGACAATAAATGTTTTCATATTGTCATTAAATTAATTTTATCTGTGTATATTCCATAAAAATATTTATTATAAAAATGTTTTAAAAATTCCATTATCTATTTGAATATTTATATTTGAATAATAAAGTCAATATAAATAAAACTTTTCGAATGCATTAGAGAATAGTGCGTTGTCAGATTGAAAATAAATGGAAATTATTTATAGATTCATTTTAGATTCAAGCTGTTAAATTTGCTTGATATGTTCTTTCCTTTCTTTTTTATTTTTCAGACTTGAAGAAAAACATAAATTTTCAAACATGAAATATAAGTATTGATATAAAGGATTATATTGAAGTAAGAATTTTTAGGGACATTTATTTTATCTAAAACAAGATGATCCATAATAAATACAGCCAAATTGAACAAGCTTATAAGTAAACGATTGCATTAAAATCTTCGCGCAATTAAAATAAATTGTGTTTTATAAAATTATTTTATAGGGTATGTTATAGGAACCTCGAAATAGCGCCACCCACTTAATGCGATAATCAGTACTTTTCTGATCGTCTACAAAAATATTAGGGAATTTGTGAATTGATAAATGTACGATTTCGCATTGAAAATGATATCATGCGCCTTACAAACGACCTCATTTAATATATATAATTCTCATTGTTAACTATCTTCAGTTTATCGATTTAATGCCAATTTCCGAACAGTGGCGCTAAATCGAGGTTCTGAGTGAAAGCTATTAAAATGAGATTGAAAGAAAAGAATAACATTAAGAATAATTGAAGTATATTGTAAACAAATTTGTTCATAATGAATTAAAGAGAGCCATTTTTAACATTTCTTTATTAATTTTTTAAGAGAAAAGAACTTAATTCTGATGCAAATTTCTTTTTAAAATTATAATAAAATTCACAGACAAATATAATTCCTAATGTTGTAAAAATTAAAATTAATTATAAATACAAACTAAAGAATAATAAAAACAAATACTGTATCGAGAGAAACAAATTTAAATCAAAACAAATGTTATTTATCAAATAAATAAAACTCATTTTTATAGATTATTCTGATCATTATTTATAATTAATTTTATTTGTTTATCTAAGAAAACTATTAAAATTTGAAATTATAAAACTCTAATTAAATTTCTTAAAATTGAATGTTTTAAATAATTTTGTTAAAAAAATTTTTTTCTGACAATCTGTAATAATTGCGATTAAAATTATTACAAATCATCAATTAATGGCAATTGTGTATGCGGTTTTTGAGGATTTATTATTATTTTTTGTGTGAAAAAGTAAATTATTATTATTATTGGGCTGCAAATCTGTAGACTTATAGATTCCCGCTGTCGTCCGTCTGTCTGTTCGTCCGTCCGTCCACCCTTCGTTAATCTCGAGAACGGAGTTAGATGAAAATCGAGAACAGATACAGAAAGCTTAGGGACCAGAGGCCCGATTAATTTTTAAATTAAATTAAAAATCTGATTAAAATTGCAGCCCGGCATTGTGACGAAGTCATAATAAATAATTAAGATTTTTATTATAAATTAATTAATTAAAATGAGATAGGGGAAAATGTAAATATTGGGAAAAAGCATCTTCTATAATATGAAATTTAAAAGAATTATTTGAAAATTAAAAATTATCTTAATACAGTAAAATCTCGATTTAACGGACTAATTAAGGCGGGATATGCCCGTTAAAATCGAAAGTCTGTCTATAATAAAGTAGGTTTTACGAATGTAGGTGTTACAAACTTAACAAATTCGTTGGTTTATCTGTTTTTACCTACGTAGTTACGTTTCTGTTATTAAAATTAAGTATATATGGGAATTTAATTTCACAGAAAAATTTTTTATATGTATTATTGCTTATATACTCACCGTAGTCCTGAGATTGTAATAAAAAAGTATACGATCTAAATATAAAAAACAAACATTTTGGAAAACACTTTAATTGTATTTAAGTAAACAAATAAGTAACGTTCTTAAAAAGAAAACACAATTTCTATTTGTTCCTCTTGGGATGATAATACAGTATGTCGCGACACTCCCGGTGTGGTGTGAAGTTAAGAGAAGTAAGTGATCCTTGTATTTGAAAAAATAACCTGTTAATTTAATTACATATTAAAAGCATTTTAAAATTAACAAAGTGTTCATTTTACCTATGATATAAGAATTGGAAATTTTGTCCGTTAAATCGAGGTTTTACTATACTTATGGTGTATTCAATTACATTATAAGACTAATAATTATATTGACAATCATTGGCTAGTAAAATAAATGAATAAGTAATAATTTTAATTCAACATTTTTAAATTTAAACTTTATGCTTTTTCTGTAATATACATTATGTAAAAATTCTGTTATACTTTTGTATATAAAACAGATAAAGAGTATACAAACAGAACACCAAAAAAAAAAAAAAAAAACAGTTTAACTGCTTCTTATATATATATATACGCACATACATATATATATATATTATCTTATACTCTACTACATCTATACAAAAATACGTTTTACTATTTGAACTAAAGTATCAAAGAATAGAATGTGTATAAAACAAAAATATTGATATTTCCTTCAGATTCCTACATTGTAAATTTAAACTGTAGCTCCATGTTATAAATTTTTTAATTTTACGGCATATCACACAGCTTTATTTTTTTAATATTTAATATTATATAAAGTATAAAATATAAATGAAATCACAAACAATAAAAAGCATCCACAAATCATTATTAAAACTTAGATACTTTTAATAATTCCATTTTATTGTTTGTAATTGTAATGGATATTATTTATGCACGTTATAAATTATTGTTATAACATACTTAGAGATAAGTAAAAGTGTATTACCAAATGATTATTTTATCAGCAATAATGAGACATAAACTACGTTAAAACATTTAAATATATTCACAATGTAATCAGAATTAAAAATAGTAATATCGATAAATTTTTATGAATATAAAACTATTAGTTAATGAATATAACTTGGAATGGTGCTAAGAACGAGCAAAAATATTTACAACGCGTGAACTGTTTTCTGAAATCAGAAATGATTTATATAGAACAACAAAAAATGAAGATGGATAAGAAAGAAACTTCCTTAGAGATTTCAATTCTGTTTCCATAAAAGCACTATATCATATCTAGAAAATAGAATTCTCTCTTTAAATTAACGTTTGCGCTTATTTGAAAACCTATACATAACACCGGAAAGATTTCAGTAGAAAATAAAGAATAATCGATGCCGTAGTTATATAAATTTGTTAAGTTTGTCTTTACAAATAGCAATTGATAATTTCTTCTTTAATGGAACAATATTTATTGAGTCAACCATTTCAGAAATCAAAGTAGAATGGTTCGAGACTTTTTTAGCGGTTTTAGTCTTAGTTTATTCGTTAATTATAAAAAAATCTAAGTTTAATTAGTCATGTTTTTGAGTAATTATTTTAATAAAACACTTCATCATCAAACATATTTAATGTCATCATTAGCTTAACTTCACACACAAGCAATTTTTTAAACTGTATATTCAATACCTGTTATAATGTACCAATATGACAAAGAATAATTATGTAATTTATATTAATTTTTAATCAATTAACTAATTCAAAAAATTTTTGTTACTTCTAATTTATAATAAATAAATTCATATTTTAATTTTATCAAGAATAAAATTAAATTAACTGGTTTCATTCTTTATAATGATAATGTAAATTTTATATATAATTTATTTACTTGTTATATAAGTTTTGTTATTTTGTAACAATCTTTAATATATTTAATTTGTATATTCAGCTTCATATAAGGTAACGTATAACAACAACAAAAAACATTCAAACATTTTTGGCAAAAAGCACAGGAGTTATTAAGTCTCAAAGAGACTGAACAAAAGCGTGTCCCCCACAACATTAACATAAATACAGAAAAACAAACTCGACGTTTTAAGATCCCGAGTCCAAAAATGTAAAAATCTTGGGAGGTTGTTTTGTATGCACTTTTATTCAACAAAAAATTGCGATCGCCATACTCTCCCTCTGTTACATATAGCATTTTTACTTTCCAGGATCTGTTATCACTTTTAACTTAAACCGATATAAGTTATCAATATAATTTGAAAAATGCATCTCTAGCAATACAAAATTATATAAATGAGTTGATTTTATCATAATAAATTACGTAATTGTTATAACATTATATAAATTAAAAATTGAATTTGTAAAGTTTATACACAAGAATAGAGAACATATTTAATATAGTTCTATTAATGATAAAATCCTAAAACAACTTAACAGCAAACTGCATAATTCCGAGGTGTATGAGAGTTTTTTAAAGATATCTGGAATCATTAGTCCCATAGTCAGGAATAAATCATTTAGGGCAAGAGAGGAAAGCTGAGAAAATTGACTGTTATTTTTATTTTTTCAGCCAGCATTAGACCTGTTAGCTATAGTTTGGATATAAAAACAAGTAACAGTTAGACTAAGTTTATATGACGAAAGCGAAAGCATATTATATTGCATATGGGCAGTGCTGACTAAGCTGAGGGGACTTACCTCATAGTCCCCCGTAGCTACAGGTCTGAGAAGAATCATAAACCTTGGATCTCGGCAATAATCGCCAGACCGTTAATATGCTCACGATGAAATAAAGTATAATCCAATTGATCTGATAGAATAACAAACAAATTTTTTTCATTAGGCACATGTGAGAATTAACTTTGAATTAAATTGCATATGAAACATACTAGAAAAAGTTCAATATCGTGCAGAACTATATTAATTTAAAAATTAATAAAAATAAAAGAGAATTTATTGAAACTCTTAACTTCATTTAAACTTATTTCTGAATATTCAAAATAATTCAGCCATAAATATAAAATTGAAAAGTTTTGAAGTCCTTCTTTGTTGCATCTATTTAAGTTAAATTTAAAACGTAAAGAAATAAACAAAGTACAGTCGAAACCTCCAATAACTACCACCTTTTAACAACGGTCACCTCTAAACAGCGGCTATTTTTTCCTAGGAATTTTTTATTGAATAAAAGTGCATACAAAACAACCTCCGAACAACGGCCACTTTTTATATTCCCGTCAGTAGCCGTTGTTCAGAGGTTTCAAAAAAATTATCCACAAATGCCTAAAATTTTTAAAGTTTAGTATAAACATGTGTATTTTACTCTAAATATAAATCATTTATAACAACATTTAAAAACAAAAAGTAAGTCCTAACACTGTAATGCTAATGTTTGATTATAGACAATGATCAAATATTAGCATTACAATAAAGTATATAACCTCATTTTCTATATTTTAAATTAAAAGTAAGGATAGAGGAAAGTTCTAAAATAATTTATAAATATAAATTACTTTAACTTATTTATTTAATTAATTTAAAACTTACTTTAATTTTTAAATTAAATTAATAAAATCAGATTGTAAATAAGTAACACTTATTAACTAAATTAACTTTTTAAAATAATTTTTTATTTTTTAAATAACACAAAATAATTTCACACCAGAGTTTATTTTTAGAAGAATTAAGTAAATTATCGATATAATTTTTTAATTATCTTGCAGTTAATAAAGATAATTGTTACTATTTAATTATTATATATTAATTGTGTTTATTTTATACATTTTAAATTTTATATTTGAATAATTAAGCAAACATTTTCTTCAACAGATAATCATTTCAAAAACAAATAGCTGCTTTCTAATATATATAAAATTCTGAAATATATATACCATGTTTTAGTAATTCACAATGCATTGAATTTCAAATAAAGTAAAGGAAAGTTTTTTTTTTATAAAAATAAATCATATTTATTCAGAATTCTATACACGGATTTATGTTTAAAACAGGAATAGAATTGAATTTAAAACACATTTAAATATATAATAGTTGTCGTATTTTTATTTTGGATATTTTGAAAATGACTTCACTATTACTTTAGAGTTTTTATATATGTTTTAAACAAAAAGAATCATTGAATTATTATAACATAAGTGATTTTTTTAACGGAGTTTGATATCATTATAAGTTCTTTAATTTATACAATTTGCATCTTACTGAATTTTTATGGATGGACACATGAATCTAAACTTTTATTTTATCTCTTGTTTCTTGTTTTATCTAAGAAAAATGTTGGTAAATCTGTTAATAATTCACTTACAGTTTGGAAAAAAATCTTTATAACTTCTATTTATTTTCGTTTATTACAAAACAAATTGTGTTAAATAATGCATTCATTAATGGACTAAGAAGTTGTTGATCAGCAATCAGCTTTCAATACTTGATTCAATGTAAGAAGGAAGTTTGGCTCGCAGGATGTACTTATCCCTTGCGAATTGACATATAATTGCCATTGTTTTCTCATAGGAACATACAGTCTTTAGATGGAATCAAAGGTTGCTGATTACCAGACACAATGCTATTTCCTATACATGATAGTGTTTTGACTATTTCAGATACAACCCAAATAATATTTTAATAAGTCTCTTTCGTTTAATATTACACGGAACAAGATCAAATTTTGAAAAGACTTACTTATTATACTCTTTGACAATACATTAATTTATCGTCTTATGTTTTAATACGATTAAATAAGCATAAAATTTGAACAGAGTTTTAAAGTTATAAATTTGTTATTTTACGAGAGTAATACTAATTAGATTGTTATATATTAATTCTAAAATAAAACAATAATAATATAAAAGACTTTTATGACAAAAAATAATAATAAATAATAGTAATTAAAGTGTTTTTAAATGTATTTTTTCTGCAGGAAGTTAGAAAAATTGAGAAAAAAAATTAAAATTATTTACACATAAAAAGACTTTTTAAAGTCTACAGCTCTTTACACTTTATATATCTTATACATAAATTTGTTTACATGTGTATGCATATAAATTAATGTAAATAATCTGTAATTTATCATCTAGAATATCCTACTGTGAAATTCTGACAATCAATTACCTTACAGAAGACAAATTACTGTACATTTAAAAATAACAATATAATTTTGCTATTCTTATACATTTAAAAGAGTTTTCAATTAGATTATTATTTTTTTCTTCTAAATTAATTGTTATTTTCAGTTATAAATATTAAAAGTACATTTTTCAATTATGATAAATTTAGATATTTCAATGTTTAATTTAATATAAACTTCTGGATAGAAATTTTTATTTAAATATATATATAAAAATAGTAACAGTAAGAGAATATTTACATTTTTATTTACATTTTAAAGAAACTTCGAACTAAACAAATTTGTTTAAATTTAATATAAATATATTAATATATTTTGATTAATTTGAATAAATTATATAATTAGAAATGGTATTTAAAAACAAAATATTTTAATTATTTATTAAAAATTACGTTGCGACTATAGAATTTAATAGATTAATGACAAAAGTATAAAACTAATTGTCATATTTCAATTGATTTTTCAGATACACTAAAACATATTCGTATTTTTTTAAAAATTAAATTAAAAAATTCACAACTGAAAAATGTTGTGGAAGAATTAAAAATCCACAAAGGAAAATATATTTTAAATAAAAATTACATTATATTTGATAATATTTTTGATACATGTACCAGTGCAGTATCTTACTTATCATTTCAATTCGACAAAATTATTTATTTTGCAATGAATGATTAATGTAATAAACAAATTGGCTTTTTTCGAACGACCATAATCAATTTTTGCTGAATTCTTACAAAATTTATTTTTGAATTTTTTTTGTCTCGGCCATTTATTCTTGCAGGCCTTTAACCAGTTGCAGTAAAATCATAATTACAATCGGTAATCCATCATATTTAATTATCGTTAAGAGATTGAATTAATCAAACTACGTCAGAATTCTTTTGCTACTTATAAGGAACATTTGAATTTCTTTTAGCATCATTATTATTATATTTAAACAATTGATGACTTTATTAATGTGGAGTTTTCATTATTATTATATTAGACATTACTATTATAATATTAATATTGGCTTCTCAGTTGTGACATTTTAACCTAAATGAATAATTGAATGAACATCGAAAACTTTGATTTAAAATTCTTTTGGAAATTTTAAATCAACTCGAATCACTTAAAATAGTCTTTTTTCTAGTGGCAATTACTATAAAAGACTGTTATTAAGTATTAAGCCTATTCAATAGCAATATCCATAAATAATTAAAACGATCAATTAGTAAGCATTGTGTATTACTTGTCACAAATACAGATATTTCTACAGGCCCTTCAAATACAAGAAAATAAACTATTATATTCATTTACTAGTACATGAGCTGATATAAAAACAACAGTCTTTCATAAAAATTTAATTTTTATATATTTATTTATTATCCTTTTCTTTAACTACACCGGTAATTTATATTGCATCAAGATGTATTTTCTCTCAATTGAATCTTAATTGTTAATTCAATATTGTAAGGTGCCGCAATTAATGAGGGACTAAGGTCCAAAATATATTTTATAAATTATAATACCGAAGAGAATCAATCACTGTGTGGTTCCTGTCTTGAGAAAAAACACACCTTTGTTCACATATATTCATGTTTAATTAATTAATATACAGTATTTTCTGTACAATACCGATAGAAGACATTGACACAGCAATTAGTGATATTAATATTAATTCTTAAATCATTACCATAACAAGATATAAGCTAAAAATCTGTTTTCTATCCCACACATACATATTCTTCATATACTGTAATAAATCATATAATTAATGGCATAATCGAATCACGGATATGTCGAAAATGACTTTTTTGTTTTCAATATTCTATCGATTTGAATAACTTTAACTTCGAAAATGGGTTTAACTACTTTTATATATATTCACAAACCTTTGGAAATAGTATTATAAGCAAACAACTATTGAATGTTTTTGGATTGGTATATAAAAAAAGTAAACAGAAATACAAGAGACGAGGAAAGTCACTCCATCTGTTGAGTAAGCTTAAAAGTTTGCAGTGAAATTTTTGAGAAATTTAATTTCGAATGGTTCTCAGTTGTCACTTTGGATATTTCTTTATCTTAATTTTAAAAAAACATTTCGAGTAAAAGTTACTTGCTACTTTAAATCGTAGAATATCGATTTCTGTAGCATTTCTGTTTATTGTTAGTTTTACTTACTGACATATTATCCTTCGTTGTGTTTAATTGAATTACCCACGGCGTATATGATGTAAAGCTTTAGTGCTTCCACTTTCTAACAATAAGTGTGAATGCTGTCATTAATTATAGCTTGAACCATTAGTTTAAATGTCATCCCTGTGGGTGTTATGCCATTACTATCGTCGATAGAAATCCTGAGAGTTATCAACTTTATTGCAACCAATACAATTTTAACAACGGGGGGTTTATACATTAAAATTATAAGGTTCAGCGATTGTTATTATAAATATATGGAATAATTATTACGCGATGATAATGTTTTGTAATTTTCATACGATAAATTATCGCATTCGAATTCGTCTCGATAGCAAAACTTTGCTGGTTACGCAGCAATATGCGCTTGACTTGAACTCGATTTAAGTTCAGTTGTTCAATTTCTTGTTAAAAATTACTAAAATAAATAGTTTTAAAGCATTTTCAATTGTTAGGTGAACTTTGGTAAAAGGAAAATACTTTGTTATTTTTGGAGATATAATTGTCACCGTCTCAAAAGAAACTTGGTGGAGTTATATTCCCTCAGGGTATAAAGTTGGAAGAAGACGTGAAGTGAAGAAAAAGAACTTTCACCAATTACTCCCTCTGACCACATTGGACTTCTCTGGTGGAATTGTTGTCTGTGTCACATTGTCGTAGGATGGTGTAGTGACAGTTCTGATTGAGTGGCTGAAGAACGTCGTTGAGTATCTGTCTGTCACCAAACTTAACCCGAAACGTCTGTCTGACTTTATCATAACAACTATCTGTGGCTTTGTTCGCTGATGCAAGAAAACCCAAGATAAGAACTTTATAATTCCAGATCATTTGCTTAGAATCAACGTTATGAAAACTACATCGAAATGAGTTTTGACTTTTAATCTTAGAAACTGTTGCATGGTTCCATATATTTCTCTTCCTTGTGATTTTATTGAATATATATTCAATAAAATAAACAAACTTTCTTATAAACTAGAAACTATAATAATAATTGAAAATTTGAAATAATTTAAAAGTTTTAAGTAGATTTTCTTTTAAATTAAGGAGAATTATTTATAGAAATGAATGTTTTGAAGATAACTTTGTTTTAAAAATTCGCTTTTTATTAAAATGTATAAACATTAAACGGGTGATTTTGAATGAAAAATATTTCTTGTATTTTACAGAATACGGATTTTTATTATCGTGTCAATGAAATGAAATGTTTTTCCTCATTTGAATTTTATTCATTCATTCTTATGCTATTCTAGATCTATAATAACACGTAAATATCTATTAATTTCATGTATATTCATACTTAATCATTGTAAAAACTATTTTGATTCTAGTTCATGAAATGATAAAATGCTGTCTGCAATTTATTTCAACGATGGGCCCTATATAAGCAATTTTTAAAGTTGTTTAGAACAGTTTATAATTTAAATTTTCTCTAAAATTTTAGCATATTATAAATTAAATACTTTAGAATTTTTAAGCACTAAATTATAAGTTTCATATAGATTCGGTACAAAGTTGGTAAGTATAAAACGTATCTAATTACATTAATATACCAGTCGTAAATCAAAGGAAAAAATTTAATGTAAAGAAAACAGTAATTATAGGATCATTTGTAAATATAAAATTTCGAAATAAGTTTGTTTAAAAAGGCCTAAAGCTATCAATAAAATAACATCACATAATATAAAAATATCAAAAACGAAAAACTCGGTGATTACTTTAACGATGGATTAAAAAGATAAATTTTTACTCATTTATTTAACTAACATTTCGCATTATTAAAGCACTTTCTCTCATTAAAGATTTACACAATTAAAATTGGCTTCGTTAGAATTCTCAAAATGAAATAATTATAATAAGCTTACATTTAAAATTGCATGTAGTTTTTTTTCCTCATAATTCTGTAGAATTAATTCGAAATCATATCATCTTATAAATTTTGTAATTAAGATAGTTAATTTCCGGAGGGATATTGCAATTCAGTCAAGTTGTGAACAAAACTGACCGCTACGTTCTATTGTCTAATTTAGTATCCCCAGAAGACAATGGTAAGAATTATGTGCACGAGCCTATAACAGTGGTTGTGTCCCCATTTAGAGAGATGTGATGGAAGGCATGTCATGTGTCTTAACCGCGACATTGAGCTTAGTCCTCTGTAGAATGCAGTTTGTCTGCAGAAGAACGACACTTGCATATCTTGCTCATTGATCAAGTTGAAAGCTAGCTGCTTGTCTTTGATAAAACAGTTTGTCGTTCGAGTTTGTTGTAGCGTCAAATTTTGATCAAAATTCTATGTATTTGTGTATTTGGATGACTTGCCAAAAGACAGGCGATTTATAGAATTCTGTAAATGTAAATATTTTAAAATAAATTCTATTAAATAATAATATTTCACTGGATTTAGTTGAAATTATCTTCTTATGAATTCATACACTGTTATTATTTGATTACTTAAATTTATTTCGATATTAAAATAATTGAATTTTACTTACAAAGATTATTTTCATTGCATATTTTAATATCTTTTTAGATTAAAATATTCACAAAGTTGTAATTATTACAAAAGGATAACATATAATCAATTGAGATTAATCATTTAAACTTTCTACAAAGAAAATATTCTTGTAAATAATATTAATAAATTATAATTTTACTAATTAAATAAAAATGTATTCAGAATTAGTTTTTAAAAATTAAATTTAAATTAATCTTTTTTACTTTATTTCAATGTTTATAATTTAAAATGTTTTTAATTATATTTGCTAATATTATAAAACTTTATTAATTTAAAATTATAATTAAAACGTTTTAATATTTTCATTATTTTATAAATTTATTAACTTAAAATGATTTTAAATTTTTATTCTATTCTTATTATACATTTTAAAGTAACTTGTAAAAATTTTAAATTTTAAACTTTAATGCTAAATTGAATAATTTTCTTAAAATAAAAATAAAAAATAAATATAACGTACTGTACGTTATATTTATTTTTTATTTTTATTTTTATTTTATTTTTATTATTTATTTAAATGAAATAAATATTTCATTTAAATTGTTTTTTTTACTTTTTAGATTTTAAATTAAATTATTTTAAAATTTATTAGGATAAAAATTAAATAACATCCGAAAACTTTATTAACTTTAATTATTTACAACGTGTTAAATGAACGTACTAATTTGTTTGAATATTAGAATACTCTTAAAATAAGGTTTTTAAGTTATTAATCTTAAAAAAAAAATTAAATTAATTAACCATAATATTTTAATCTTCCATAATTACAGTCTATACAATAAAAGTAATTTGTAAATTTTAAATGAATATATAGTATTAGAAACTGTAGTAGATATAATCACAAGTTCTACAATGAATAAAATTCCGTTTAGTCAAATATACTAAATCAAAATGTTCAAAAACTTTTGAAATTTAGATGAAAAATGTTCATTCATTTTAAAGGGTCAATGGAATTCAAATTATTACATTTATATAGGGACTATACATTATATTATACGTCAAACTAAAGTCTCTGTGGTGCAGAGTTTGAATATTTGAATTGAAAATTAAATAAAAATAAGAAGTGAAAAATATTTTTTCACATCTTTTTTCTGTGATTTAACCACATCCATTTATTTTCACTTTATTTGAAAAAAAATAAAATAAATATTTCTTTTTGTTCTCTAATCGCATTTATGCTTCTAATGTCATTTAATTTGATAATAACAACTGGAGAGAATAGCATGAATAATCAATATCTGAGGTTTTCTTTGTTGCTTCGGGATGTATTCAATTTCTTCTCATTTCTCGCAGCATTGAATTTTTGAAGCGTTAACATGAAAACGCACCACAATAAATCAAGAAAACGCTTTGATGCATCTTTATTTCCCATTCAATGATGTGATCAATTTAGCCATCTTTTTTTTTTAAGTGAATATTCAAAAAGAGCACGCTTTATTTATTATAACTTTACATAATATTTTCCTTTAAGAATATATTTACTAAACTTTACAAATTTTTAATGTTTATTTAATTATTTTCCTGATTATAAAATATATTAAAATAGTAATAATTTAACTAAAAGATAAAGTACATTCTACAAATATAAATTATAAATAAAATTAATAATAATTGTTAAATGTAAATTGATATTATAGTTAATTTTAATATAAAACTTTATCTGTTGAAGTAATATAAATTCTGTCTATTGAAGAAACTTATTATTAGTGCTTATGAATATACTAATATAAAAACAAATTAAGTTTTTGTTCAGTAATTCATTAAATAATTTTAATATGTTTTTAAAAATAACCAATAAAAGCTTGTTTTTTGTTTTGTTTACCCACCATATACATCACTACAGTGCATTTACACATATATCAAGATTAATTAAATTCTACATTTAGTAAATTTATAGGATTTTCGTGTTGGAAAGATTGTGGGGGTGGTTAAAACATCATTAGAATGCAACGTCATCGGACTTAGGTACAATACGTCTTCGAAGTTTCAGCTTCTACCTTAATTAGAAGTGGGTGAAATTTGAGTTGCAAGACTTGAGGACATGATATAAACCAAGTTAAAAGCGTTTAATAATAATAATAATAATAATAATTAAGATACATGTTTATAATACGTGCACATTTTCTCATTATTAGTGTTTTGATTCTGATAGAGTTTAATATTTCTTAGTTATATACACGAAATTAAAACAATTTTTGATTTTAGTGAAAGATAAATGATCAAAATGTTCAGTTTTAATTAACAAGAAAAATGAATTTAACTAAATGCGAAAATAATTGGTAAAGTTTAAAGAATTTACACAATCATCACTCTACATTATGATCTGTAAAGCATTTCAAGTTTGTCTATTTACTTAGCGTGAATTATTGAGAACGACAGTGCCTATGAAATTGCAAAATCTAGTTTTGTTTATCTACGCACTAAACTAGTTGTGTCTATTAATAAATTTATCAGTATGAATTATTTTCAATAATTCTCTAGAACTGTATTATTTTAATGTATTCATGTATTATTCAAAAAATGGAAGTATTTGTCTTTCTTATAAGATTTTTTGTAAGAGCAAGGATAAACAATAAAATTCATACAAACTGTAGAAATAAGCACAAAAATGTTGTCCTTACGTAAATTTAATATTCTAGTTTTTCCTTCTATTCGTTCTAATTTTTTAATTAAGAACCATATCGTAGGAGATATATAAATATAGAATTTAGGATATACATTATATACGTATATATAGAAAAGACGAAGAACTGTAAGTTTATTCAAGACGTTCTGATAAAATATTTTTATATTATTCTATAATCAACATCTTTTAATTAATAAAATACAGCTTAAAATTTTTAAAATAATATAATTATTACCCATATAATATATCTACATATGAACATGATTATGATTAGACGAAGGAAACGGAAATACATAATTTGCTGCCATCTCGTGTCAGCTGGAAGAAATTGCATTACAGTAAGATAAAAACGTAATTTTATCAACAATCGCTGTAATGTTGAGAGTGACATAATGGAAACTAAACTTAATAATCTTCAAAATGCATTAAGTCAAATAAGCAGCGTTACTAATACGTCAAACTAGAAAGAATACTTAGAGGAAATTCTATTAGAAGCTGAAATTTAAGATTTAATTTATTTTATAAATCTATATAAATATTATTATATATTTTATTATTCGAATAGCCAGTCTACTACTAATTTCAATCCATGAAATTTTATAACAAACGGTTTAATGTGTTATGATATTTATAACCAAGGGCGTCGCCATGGGGAGGGACAGAGGGGCAGCTGCCCTCCCCTAGAAATTCGAAAAAGTTATTTAAATGCTAAGTTTTAATTAAAATAATCTTCTTAGGCTTCTTATAAGTTAAAGAAAATGTTTTATTTGAGATATTTCTTTTCCGGTACATAGTAAATGATTAAAACTTTATGAATCGTTTTTATTTTACCTACATACAATTCATATCCTCTATCAATTTACATCATCTTGCCCCCCTTACCCATTGGCTGGCGTCGTCCTTGTTTATAACCCCAAAATTCCAAATGTACTGCTATCTCGAATGATGCGTCATAATTAAATAGTCAAATTAGTGACTAATGTATAGAATGGTAAAATTATATTTCAAAAGCCTGCGAATCAGACAGTATGAAGAAGTATTTCGAAACAGTACAGAAGCGATGAATTTGATTTCTTCATTGTTTGTAATAAAGAAATTTTTGGTCTAATTCATTGTACTTACTACACTGAGGATTAATCGCATGTTATAGTTTTCTATATAGAATTGTTTAACAGATATATTCGATTCTAGATACAGCAATTAATGTTTTGTTATTCTATTTAATACATTTATTTTGTAGTAGAAAAAATAGCTTCATTAATACATTAGACCTAAATTCTGTGTAATAAGCATTTTTCTTCTCTTCTCTTCTTTATATTTTCCTGCACTGAGTGTTTGTGTTTGACATACACCCAATACAATACATATAAAATTCAGTGGCGTGTTATCCTATGGGCAAAAAGGGCAATTGCTTAGGGGTCTCAAACTTTTATAAGAAAATATTACTCTCAAAAAAGTTCTCTTGAAGAAAAATATCTGAAGTCAACACTGACCCCTTATTCAAATTTGCATGCAGCTATAACCCGCCACTGATAAAATCGTTTTAGATGTTTATATTGGGAATTTTTATATTGAATAATCGCTCTCTCTTTGTTGTTAAATTAGCCATTCATGTCCCAATAGTTTTAAACTGGAAGAATTTATTACAATTTACAATAATCATACTAGATTTATTTTTGTTTTTACTTTCCCCGCTGTTATATATAAAAAAGTATGGCGATCGGTCAGAAAATGACCCACCCCTTAGATTTTTACATTTTTGGACTGGGAACGTTAAGCGCCGAGAAATGCAAAAATAAGGGTTTTTCCTGTATGTATAGATATTAGTCTCTCTCTCTCTCTCTCTCTCTGTGTGTGTGTTGTGAGTGTGCTGTGTGTGTGTGTTGTGAGGTACAATTTTGTTTACCTTCTTTGAAGTTTAATAACTCCTGTGCTTTTTGTCGAAAATTTATGAAGTTTTTCAGAGAGGTTTGTATATTAGGGGGATTGATGGTATTCAATTATGGTGATTAACGGTCGAGGGGGTAGGGAGATAATGTGGGTCATGTGTATCTCCAGTAGGTTCTGACTTAATGATTATTTTACTCGTTATTAGTATTTGTATTTTTTTATAAAATCCATTTTTACCCTCAAAATTAAGTTCTTTGTCATTTTATAATAATTAAAAATTCTTGAAAATAAAATATCATAACAGATGGCGCTACACGCATGTTTAAATGTTTCCGGAAAAGTTAAGCAACTCAATGCTAGATTTTTTAAATTTGTTTAATTATATGAAAATAATCATAACCTATTAATATATAAATGTGTTTATTTAATTTTTTGGAAAGAAATTAAGAATGTTATAAATAAAATTCAAAATAAAACAGTTAAGCACATATTTTAGTAATGCAAGCCAACTCATTTCTAATCTTATCATTTAATATTTCATGCTAGAATTTTTCCCAAAAACCAGGAGATTTTCAGTATATTTATTTATATAACCTCAATTTCAAAAATCTTTAATTTCAATTCTAACAACTGTGTATCTAGCAATCACCCGCCAAACAACTAGATAATGGTAGATCAGATTCGATTTCAGAAATATCACAATATCAAACCAGAACCTACATCAGCACTTATTCAACGCGTTATTCTGACACTTTCATATTGTTTTCTCTCTTTTCCAATTCTTATTGAAGGCATCATGGAAAAAAGCAACTCAATCTCGACACAAGTTTGCTTAACAAATTTAAACTGCTCAATTGAAACGTGAAGCTGTTTACAGCCATTTCTAAACTTACTACTCGTTTACACATGAGGCAAAAATGACTTCTTCAATTATTATGTCTGTCCAATTAAGAGTGAGTAAAAAATTTTATGAATTAGCCTAAATACTTTTACTAAATTACATGCTAACTACTACATTAATACGCCTTTATCGCATTAATTTAAGGAATTTATTCAATATAATTCCTATTAAATATTTAGAACATTAGAAAGAAGCTAATGTTAATTCTATTTGTTCTTTATTTTGTCTTTCATGATTACATCACTTATAAACGAAAGCTAGGCATTTAGGTTAGAAATACTGGATAACAATACAAATAATTGTATTTAAAGTTTTGCTTGAAAAATGTAAACTTCAAAACAATAAATAAATAAATAACTGATGTGTATTTATAATTTTCATATAATAAAAACACAATAATATACAATAAAGAAGATAATTTGAGATTAGGCATTAGAGTTAGAAAGATTAAGAAGTTAAGAATTGAGTGGCTTTAAATAGTGATATTGTTGCAAAACAATGCGTTATAACTCAACGGATTTTTATTTATAGATTGTAAAAGTGTTTAAAAATAATACATCGTTTCCTGATAGATTTATTTTATTTGTCCGTTTAGATTCGTTTTATTTGTCATAAAGCCTTACTTAATTTTCAACAGATAGAAAGAATCGTATACAAATATTAAATTCATTATAATGACTTAAACGTATCTAAGTTTAATCGCGATTAAAAATCAAATCTTCTAAATAACTGGCTGGCACTCACTTCAGACAATTTTCCTTCTTTCTATTATAGCTAACAATTTCTCTGATATTTTGACAGCAATGACACTACATGACATTTATTGACCGATGAAAACAATTGCAGCAATTAACGATAAACTAAAAATTCTAAGAATAAAAAAATAATAATAATTGAAAAATAAATAAGACAAAATATTTTATCGTTTATATTTGCTTCAAATCATTTGTTTATATATTTAAATCACACAAATTGAAGTAGACAGCATATAAATGACCCGTTCTCTACTACTATCGGCAGCGATGTAAAGAAAGGTAAACTGCTCAATATCAAAAGATATAATATATTTAATATTAAATGCAAAAGCATTTCTTTTGAGGAATATAAAATCATATGGCAAGAACAATCCAACTCACTATTATGAATATATTCTGTAATATCATTTGCGTCAACTGATGATGATGATAAATTTGTTTTAGGAAGTAGTCCTACTATTTAAAATTTTTGTTTTATACGATATTTCTCCACTTCACTATAAGACGGAATATATATACTTTATTGGACGGCAATTTAAAAAAAAAATTGTAGAACTAAATTTCCACTGTTTGTCTGTCCCTCCTTAATCTCGAGAACGGTATTAGACAAATAAAATTTAAGACAGGATATGGGAAGCTTAGGGGCAGAGGGCCCTAATTAATAATATATAAACTTCTGGTTTGCACTGAAAATCACGTTATTTCAGTTCAAATTATCCCCTGAAAGGAATTAGATAGGTGACCGACACGACTCTAATTGTAACAGGAAAAGTATGATGTATAGGGCAAGCCACTACTAATTTGAGCTGGAAAACATATATTTTATTTAATTTAAAATAAAAATTGCAGCTCGACATTGTGATGATGTCACAATAAATAATTGCTCGTTCATAATAACTCAACTCTGGTAATTACATAAATATGTAGAAATTATTAACACAGAGTTGTTACAAAATGTACTAATATAAATAATATATTGCAAAATTTAAAAATTAATTATACTAAATAAATAGAATTTTTGATAAATAAAAATAAATGAATTTATCAGAAACTGCATTATAATCCCAATAATAATTGATGTTAACAGAACGTGTATACTACATGTTATGCTAGTATCATATTAAAACAAATTGTTCATATTTGTATAATTCATTTATATTTCAGTAAATATTTAAAAAATTGTATCTAATATAAAACAAATAGGTAAATTAATTGATAAAAGTCACGTTAATCACATCATACAAATAAATAAGCTAATGTATTTTCCACTATTTACCACGGAAAATCTTGAGGAAATTTGCTAAAACAATAACTTATTCTACAAATCAATAATAGAAAATAATTTTCAATATTACTTATAATAAGAAAGTTGCTTGAAGTGCTTTATAATAAGATTTATTTTCCGTTCTCTAACTTTGTCAATTCGAATACTCTTAATTCCTTATGATTAAATAGTTATTCATCTTGGAATTACAAATACATATACTATAAATGCCAGCTCCAAAGTATGATAAACGTGGAGTATGAACTGTGTTGATTTTAGGGAAGTCAAACTTTTCACATTAACTAATTGTGGAACTTGAGTCTAAGGTTGGATTAGATAAAGTAATTAGTTGAATTACTTCAAGACGATCCAATCTTACTAGATGAGAACATCTAATCGTTTACCTAAATTAAAAGTTATCAGAAAAAAATGGCGCAAAATTTTAAAAAATGATTTTATTAGTAAAATTATTTCGTCGAGTTTACAGATATCAATTTCAATGATCCTGTTAATTTCGGAAGCATTTTGGTAGACATTTTCCTCAATCATTTTCAGCTCTCACTGCAAAATTTTAATCTATTTCATGTTTTGTCTGAAATTTTTTATTTTGAGAGATATAAAATTGAGATAAGAAAACCCATTCTGGGTCAATTCATGACAATTAGCAAATGAAAGTCCAAAGAAAACATCCTGACCATAAACTTGTTGATGAAATAACTCAAAAACGCATTTTTAAGAAATCTCAAACTATCCTGAATTTGAATTTAATAAATTAAATTTATTTCGCTCAAAAACTGAAAAATAATAACTCAATATTTAAAAAAACTGAATTGGCTATTATTATTCTTATATTAACTTACGTGTGGCTTTTGTCCATCAGGATAGATCCTGACCGGCAATTGGTTAGTAATTAGAGACAATGGTGGAAAATGGCATTCCTATAGATTTATTAAAAAGTAATCCGTGTTGATGGCCCGATAGCCAAGGCGGTTAATGCGTCAGCCTATCGCTCTAGATCTGGAATCGAATCCGAGCGGTCAAAATCCCTAAAAATTATTCGAAATGGTCTGTCCCGGATATGTCGGGTCCCGTCTCTCATCACCCGACCGAATCTATAATAGGTTTTAGGAAGTGTCTAGGGGACGGGAAGAATAAAAATAAAATAAAACTCGTGGTTGCTCGATTGATCCAAGAAAGAAAATTGACACATTTCAAAATGATTTCTGCTAACGAAAATAATTCTAGGGAGAAAATTAAATAATTTATGAAATTTGTCTATTATTCGAGATTTTATTAATAATCTACTATTAATTTAACATTGAATCGAAATTTTTCAAAAAATTCCATATTATAGCCTTTTAATTCAATAAGTAAATTAAAATAAATAAATAAGTTTAGTTAAATAAGTAAATTTAATTGAATAAGTAAAAATCTTATTAATTATTCCAAATTTCTAAATTTATGTTTGTACGACGATTATCTTTTCATATAAATATTAAGACTGTCAATAATTTTTGATATCGAAAATATTCAGCAACGAGTTATGTAACTTTCCCGACGAAAAAACATAGATACTGTATATTAGAACAAAATTAAAATTTGTTGTGACGCCATCTCTTACGAATTTTGTTTAAAAAAAGAGAGACCACGTGTCCTATCTCGCCAAAATTAAGCTTATTACCATTTTATAATAATTAATAATATGAGATTTTATTTAAAATCTTTTTATAACAGATGGCGCCACATATAATAAAGAATTTCTTTTGCTGGGAAAGTTACGCAACTCATTGCCGGATTTTTTTTTTGTATTTGTAAATTGTAATAAAAAAATCTTTAACTTAAAAAACTTGTGTTTCCATATAATTAATTGCATTTACAATATAAAAAAAATCATATTTTTAACAACTGACAGAAGAAGATATCAGTATCTGATGTATAGCAGTTCCTAAATATTAATACTAAGAATCAAAAACATCGGTTTATTCTGCATTTCTTTAATCATTCACAAGTTATGTTGGTTTTTTTTCCTAAAATCTAACGTTAAACTGAATATATATTTGCATAAGGATTGCTAACATGGCTTCATATTTAAAATAGATTAAAAAAATTATTGATTTAGGAAATCATAATCTTTTATTTTAATAAATATTTAACATAATTTGACTTAGTATTCTTTTTTAGTTTTATAATGTTGATATAATTTGAATTTCTAAAACAAACTATAGTATTTAGGGTGATTTTAATGGTTAATTATTTTCCTGTTAAAGTTGATAAATTGATCCGCCCTATAGATATTGCAATTAATTTAATATCATAATTAAAAGTCTCAATTTTAATCACATAAATTCTATAATCATTAGCAGATTTAATTAGAACAACATATCGATAACGAAACTGGCGTGATGTCATAACCATTGCTGATATTTAGAAAAGTTTATGTATATTTTCGATATTCGTACAGTTAGTGTAACGTTATCTTCTAGCATAATCGATGCAAGTTACCATTACTCTGATTAAGTATTAAAATTATATAATTTTAATATCATTTAATGCACTTTTCAGATGCTACTAAGTTCATTAGTTATTTCCTTATCTAAATATATTTCTGAAGTTAATTTTAATTTATTTATAGTGGATATCTCTAGAAAATTTCTCAAGTTTCTATTTATTAACAAAGTATAGAATAGTTGAAACAACTTTCATGCATTTATGGCTAATTATAACGGATACACATTTATGAATAAGTCATTCAATTGTTCATTTGAGAAGATTTGTAACTTTTCTCAACTTCTTAGTTTGTCTAATTAAATTATTCAAAATTTATGTTTATTGTACAATATAATTTCTTAATAAAAATTATGGAAATAGAAACATTTTTCTTTAGTTTTTATTTCAATTATAAAAAGCCGATTTAACAACCGAATAATTCCAAATTTGGATTCTGCATAAACAAAGGAGAAGAAATAATTTTATTACCAAACTACTTTCATTTTGATTACAATACTTAATCAATTCCACTATAATTTTAATTCCTTGTCATTTAATTGATTGCATTTTTTCAACTTCTCTAGAATTTAATTGATTACATGTTCCGTTATATCTTTCAATTCCAATTTTTTCTTTTAATGATTAATTATTTTCCTGGTAAAGTTGATGAAAAGATGTATTTAGATCGTCGATGAATTTATTCTACTAATTTATTTATTAATTGCTTCTCTAATTGTACAAATTATATTAATCAAAATTAATTGAGAAAATCAATCAAATTGTAAAAAATTCATTTTATTAATAATTCTTATATCAAATTGGCTTTGAGAAAATGTCTGTTATTTTTCAATTATATCATATGTTATTGATGATTATGCAATAGATAATATCTAGTTACGAGTATTATACTTAGCATTAATATACTAAGTAATAGTTCTGAAATCAATACCTAGAAAATACGAGGCTCCCATCATGAAGGACATGAATACATCACTTTCTACTATCCAAATAACATCCATTGAGCAGACAAATCAGATTGCTTATAGCACTGCAGTGATAGTAACAGAGGAGCTAGGGCTCCTAAAATCAGTGCAGCCACCAAGAAAATCAAATGGAAAACCAAAATGGAAGGTCAGGCTGGAGTTGAAAATCAAAAATCTGCGATTGGACGCGAGTAATTTGAAAAATATGAAAGAAAAGAAACTGAAGAATGATAAAATCAAGCAATACCTGGTTAGAAAGTATTGGCTGAACACCAGGAAAATTGAGGAAGCTTTGGAAATTGTAAAAGAACAAATTGTAGCAACAGCGAGAAAAATCGAAAGATACGAGGCCAGGATCATCCAGTACAGGGAAAACCAACTGTTTCAGTCAGACCAAAGACGGTTTTACCAGACTCTGAGTAAAACAATAGATAAAGTAGCTGAACAGCCTGAGAAAACAGCAACAATTGGGGTTTGGAGAGAACTCTGGGAAAATGAGAAGGACTATAATAAAAAGGCTGGATGGATAAAGGAGTTCGAAGTAAAATTCTTAAAGAATAAAATGCAACAGATGGAAATAACAACTGAAATGATTAATAAACAAGTAAAAAATGTTAAGAACTGGACTGTACCTGGCAGTGATCAACTGCACGGATTTTGGCTTAAATACTTGACCTGTCTGCTAGAAAAAAATGGCTCAGCAATTTAACGAGATGTTGCAAAACGAAAATATCAGAGAATGGTTAACAATTGGTAGAACATACTTGATACAAAAAGATCCAGTTAAGGGAACAGCACAAGGAAACTATGTATAGACCAATCACATGTCTGCCCACTATGTTTAAATTACTGACTTGCATCATTGCTGATAGAATTCAAGATTATCTTCAAAAGAATGACATTTCGCCAGACGAACAGAAAGGTAACAAACGAAAAAGTAGGGGCACAAAAGATCAGCTTTTAATTGACAAAATGATTCTGGAAAACTGCAAAGGCCGAAAAACTAATCTACACATGATGTGGATTGACTACAAAAAAGCTTTTGACTCACTCCCACATAGCTGGATAATTAAGTGCTTAGACACTATTGGGGTTTGCAAAAAGGTTGGCAACTTCATCGAAAACATGATGCGATACTAGAAGACTGAACTGTTTGTTGGAAATGAAAGCTATGGATTGGTCAACATCAAACGAGGGATTCTTCAGGGAGACTCCTTGTCACCACTGCTCTTCATCATTGCCATGATTCCTCTGTCAATAATCTTAAAACAAACAAACCTTGGTTATCAAACACAAAAAAAAAACTCACAGAATTTCACATCTGCTATATATGGATGACTTGAAGCTCTACGGAAAAAGTGAAACTGAAATCTGCTCTTTGACTAACACTATCCGAATCTTCAGTACTGATATCCGGATGGAATTTGGACTGGACAAGTGTGCAGCTGAAGAGGGGCAAGATCACTGAAAGTGAGGGTATAAATATGCCAAACGGTCTACCCATAAAGTGCCATCAGCCAGAAGCCCATAAATACCTGGGCATACTGCATCTGGACAGCATCAGGCACGGGCAGGTGAAAAGTGTGGTTAGTAGAGAGTACACTCAAAAGGTCGGAAAGATTCTCAAAAGCAAGCTCAATGGAGGCAATACCATCAAGGCCATGAATACCTGGGCTATACCTGTCATACGATACACTGCGGTATTATAAACTGGACACAAGCGGAATAGGACAATCTCGACAGAAAAACAAGAAAACTCATTACCATTTACTGTTCACTACATCCCCGTAGCAAGCGGCCGGATGGCCGAGCGGTCAAGGTTAGCAGTCTGCCGCCCTGGGGGACCCGGGATCGAATCCGGACGGGTCGAAAAATCCCCAGGAATTTTTCGGGGGATGGTGCATCCGGATATGTCAGTTCCTGTCTTTCACCACCCGGCACCCGGCCGCCTCATTGTGGACCTGTCCGAACCCATAATGGGCTTGCTCTAAGAGACCCTGTTGGTGCCCACATGGCGGAAAGAATTACAAAAAAAAAAAAACAAAAAAAAAGTCCCTGTAGCAATGTAGACCGGTTGTATTTACCCAGAAGGTTGGGTGGCAGAGAACTTTTATAAGTAAAACAAACTATTGAAGAAGAAAAATATGCACTGGCAGAATATGTTAAGGAAAGTGAGGAACCTGCACTGATTGCTGTCAGTAATAGAAAACTCCTTAAAGTGCAGCAGACCAAGAATCAATATAAGAAAACTGCATTACAAGCTAGAGCTGACAGCTGGCGTTACATGGGCAGTTACCTGGACGAAATTGAAGGAAAAGCTGATAAAGAAAAGACCTGGTTATGGCTTACTAATGGAGCACTGAAGGAGGAGACAGAAGGCCAGATTTTGCGGCCCAGGAACAAGCAATTAGAAAAAAATGCAATTAAGGCCAGAATTGAAAAATCAGCTGATGATCCAACATGCAGACTGTGTAAAGATGTTGATGAAACTATTGATCATATCCTCAACTGCTGTAAAAAAATTGCACAGACAGCCTATAAACAATTATTGTGCCAGAGACACAATTATGTGGCACAAATGATCCATTGGAATCTGCGCCACAACTATCATATACCTATAGTAAAAACTGGTGGGAACATAAACCCGAAAATGAATGTGCCAAAATATTTTGGGACTTCCGAATTTAGACTGATCTGGAACATAATACGCCAGACTTCACGATTGTGGTAAAGAAAAAAGTGTGGATCATCGATGTCGCCATACTGGGTGACAGCCGAATTGAGGAGAAACAACAGAAAAAGCTTAGCCGATATCACGACCTCAAAACTAAACTGCAATGACCTGGCATAAACCTGTACTCAGAGGCGTGCTGTCATTGGAAGTGGTGGAAGCGCCGCTTCCAAATGACCTTCTCTTGTATTTTCTAAAATACGAATTTTCATATTTTAACACACTTTGAATTAATTAAAATTAATACTTTATTATAACTGCATTATGTATCTTATTACACATTTCTATACTACATGCGAATAAAACGATAAGATTTTGCTATTGTATATTCGAATATCAGTGGCGAAATGGACAGCTTTCACGGCGAGAATAACTGAATGGTGTAAAGCAGCCAGAGGGCATTGGCGCATGCGCTTTACAGAGCACCAACCTCACCAGGTTTAGCTGGTGGAAGCTACACACGTGTAACGCTTCCAACAATTCTATCCCTTAGCCACTGGGTAGGGAGCTATCTGACTAAGTGAATTGTTTAAGATTTAAAAAGTAGAGTATTTAATGTTATTTTTATGTACGTTTTTTTGCAAAGTTATATTTAATTATAATTTTCTTTTAATTATGCTGTAATTATATTGACAGATTTTCAGACAAAATCTTTAGATTTTTATCACTTTTAGATGTTAATAATTTTAATATTATGAAAAACGATTTTTCCAAGCGTGTTCTAATTCTTTAAATTAAGTAAATTTTATGGGAATTTTTTTGATTTTATCTAAATTACGTAACGAATTGCAATATTTATATTCGTGTCCGGCCTATATTGACAAGTAACTTTTAGACATAAAAAGTATTAGTACGTCTTTGTTCGGATCGACATTAATTATAAAAGAATTATATGATTTAATATTATTAATTTTTATGGTACCATCTACCAGTGCGTCTGTTGAGCGCAGTCTTTCGACCACGAAGCAAATTCATACATTGGCCTGGAACACTCGGTCAGAGGAAAAATTGTATCGCTAGCGTTGCTTTCGATAGAAAAAGAACTATAAAATACGTTGATGGAGTCGACGACCAGCGACTTTTATGATAAAGTAATTAACGACTTTGCGGAAAAAATCGCCGAATAGAGTTAGTTTGTAAAAAATTAAAACAACAATTCTTTTCTTTTCTTTCGAAGACACAATGTAGTGACGTAAACTTAAACACTGGGCGAATTTTTAGGCCGGATGGCCGAGCGGTAAAGGTGGCAGCCTACCGCTCTGGGGGACCCGGGATCGAATCCGAACGGGTCGAATAATCCCCAGGAATTTTTCGGGGGGTGGTCCGTTCGGATATGTCGGGCCCCGTCCCTCACCACCCGGTTGCCCCATTGTGGGCCTGGCCGAACCCATAATGGGCCTACTAAAAGAGGCCCTCTTAGTGCCCACAGGGCGGAAAGAGTTAAAAAACAAAAAAAAAAAAAACAAAAAAAACTGGGCGAATTTTTCATCCTTTTTATTCGGTTGGTACCAACCGAATAAAAAGGATGAAAAATTCGCCCAGTGTTTAAGTTTACGTCACTACATTGTGTCTTCGAAAGAAAAGAAAAGAAACGAAAATACAAAACACGGTTTCCTCAAGATAGAATTAAAACAACAAGTTTTTCTATTATTGTTTGTATCGTATCAATTTGTATTATGTATGTATTAATTGTATTTTAGAACTAAAATACATAAATTGTTTACTTTTGTCAATTCCGGTATTTGTTTAAAACTTTTATGGAAATGTGAGGTTCCGGACAGGTCTGACCCGTCACGAAAGACGCGAAAAAATGGTTAATTTAGAGAAAAATATTTTAGTTTAAAAAACACAGGTAAAAGTCGTTTGTAGTCGGACACCCATTGTTTATATCAAACTGCGAGGCAGAAACTATAAATCGCGGAAGGAAGTCGTCCTATGATCGGTGGAAGATCGAATTCATTTTCGATTTTGACTTTTCTCGCGCTCCGGGTAAGAGTCTCGTTACGTTTAGTAACCAGGGACCAACCATTCGGGAAGCGTGATTGAGGGAGAACGCCCAATCAAAATCGATGGAAGAAAGAACGGAGATTATAACGGAGACAATCGAGGACACCTAGCACTCGGTTAACGTTGCGAATAATCAAAACGCCGTGTGTCAACGCGCAAAGAAAAAAAAAAAAGAATTTCTCGTCTATTGTGCCAACCTGTAACCCGTGCCACTTCGGACTTAGACCGTGTCCCCGACGCCAACAGAGGAAGTCTCCCCGTGCTCTACAGGCTTGTCAACGCCACTGTCTCGGGGCCACCTTCGATCGACCAGCGAAGAATCACATCGACGCCCAGTATGTCCGAACGGCTGATTGTCCTAAAGCAAACTATTTTGTACAGTACATAGTATATGTTTATTTTATGTTTCTTTTTCGTCGGTTTTTGTCAAATACAGTACGTCTCTTCCGCCACCACGCACGTACGAATGGACCCTAGGTCATCACTGACGCGCAATTAACTGATTGCCCCTGGAAGTCGGCTTCTTACAGAAACACAGCTTCCCTATTATCAAATGTCACGGCACGCCACTGCAAGGTGGTCCCAGTGATTATCGGCACACTGGGGGCTGTGCCAAAAGACCTTGGCCGGCATTTGCAAACTATAAATATTGACAAAATCACCATCTGTCAGCTGCAAAAAGCCATCTTACTTGGATCTGCTCGCATCATTCGAAAATATATCACACAGTCTTAAACGCTTGGGAAGTGTTCGACTTGTGGTTTTGTTTATTTTTGAGATCCAGCATTTCTATCCCGTTTGCTGTGATGTAACTGAATAATAATAATAGAACTCATATTTCAAATGATTGGAAGTCATACAAATGTCAGAGATATCATCATCTGCTGTAATTAAATAATTTAAAAAATTGTTCGCAACTCACGGACTACCACGAATAATCGTTTCAGATAATGGATGAGCATTCACTTCTTAAGAAATAGTTTTCAAAAGATAATGATATAAGATGGGTGTATACGGTACCCTATCACCCATCTTATGATGGGTGATAGAGTACTGTATACACCATCTGTAGAACGTACGGTACAGGAAACAAAACAAAACCTATGAAAAACAACAGGAAAGGATTGGTCCAAGAAACTTGCACAAGTTTTGCTATAGAATCACATAACGCCAAGAACGACAACTGGAAAATCACCAGCAGGGCTGCCAATGAATCCAAAACTGTGAACAACAATATACAACATTCATCCTGATTCATGATCAAAAAGTCAACAAATAAACAAAAACAAACCTACCTTTCAAGTTGGAGAATCCGTGTATACAAGAAACTATAGAAAGGAATCATAATCAAAGTGGTTGAAAGCAAGAGTAATTGAATATACAGGCTCAATAATGTATTTGTGAAGCTAGAAGACGGCCGGGAATGGAAAAGACATAGCAACCAATTAAGACATTGTGCAACAAAAGTGTCACCACGTATTGAAGATGCGATAGAAGTGACCGAATAACGGCTGCGACTAAAGAGGGATCACAAGAGGAACAAGACTCAATAAAGAACAATTAAATGACTATGACTGAAACCGAAGAATGAGGTCCAATAAACAAACACACCAACAGAACGTTCAGATGTAATGAAAATGTTATTCCATTACTTTTGGTAATATAATCCTCGTTTTTTCGTTGATTTTAATTACTTTATTGCATTCAGTCGAGATTTTTTGTTGTTCAAATGTCATTTTTATTAAGAATTCAAAATGGTAGAAATGTATTCAGCTTAAGTTAAAACTTCAAAGTATTTATGAAACTTTCGGAATGAAAACAGGTTTTGACGACAGATTAAACTGATTGGCACACATTAATGATTATTAGTATATTTAATGATTGCTAAGCAAACTATATTTATATAAACAATGAATGATTCATTATATTTCTATCAAAAATTAAAATAGCTTAATTATTATTGAATGTAAAAAAAATGTTGAAATATTTAATCTAATTCATTCCTTATATACAACTTAATCTTTACTGAAAAATCAATTTTCTATTCACAATTTAATTAATTTATTATTTTATAAATGTCATGTTTTTAATTTAAATTTACGAATTTACTTGAAAGCTACTTGCGCAACGTAACTTATTCGAATAATGCTTTGTAAATCATTTTATAAATAAATCGTATAAATGTATACAGTTTGACGACGATAGCCTACTGCTCTGGGGGACCCGAAATTGAATCCGGACATGCCGAAAAACCCCAGGAAATTTTCAGGAGGTTGTCTTTCCTAATAGGTCAGTCCACGTCCCTCATCACTCGCTCATCCCATCATGGGCCTGAGCGAACTCATTGTGGGCTTGCTAAAAAGATCTTCTGAACTCCCACAGTGTGGAAAAAGTTTTCAAAAAGATGTATTTACAAATAATATACATTTATGCAAAATTAACGACTTACATTTAACAGAATACAGAGGAATTTTTATTTTGATTAATCTCTTTCTTGTAACAATCTTTTGTTAAGATCTTTGTTTCGTTTCAATTGTTTCCGTGCATTATTTCGTTCTATGATAATTTTTTATACGTAATTTGGATTTCTTTTTGACTAACTATTCAGTCATCCATTCATATTTAAGAGTAACTGTAACTGTCAAAATTCCAAATTTTTCATTGAACATTTAATTTAAAATAAACTTATTTAAAAGTACTGAAGAATGATTGTTTAAAAACACAAAAACATTTTTGGCTAAATAATTTATAACTTTTATTAAATGAATAAAGCTATAATATCGTCATAAATAAAACAAATATTTTGACGATGCCTTGTTTCGTTAACATAAGATTAAACTTATTGTATTAAAGATTACTCACAGAAAATATCCCTTTAAGTAACTCCATTATTATTGAAAAGCGTTTGTTTCATTATTTTACTATAAATACTACTCACAGTTAATTATGTTTAGAATTGTCTGATGCTTTTTGAAGAAAGATTTCAAAATTTTAAGAAAAAGAATGCTCTGCATTACATGTGGAGGGATCTTCCATTTAATAAAGAAATCAAAAAATGCCTATCGAATTACCACAAACTGTTTCGCAACTTCCAAAAACAACAAAGAAAAATTAGATTTTAAAAAATTAATAAATACATTTAATCAATGGTAATTATTTTAAAGCTTCTGATTTAAAAATAGAATAAATAAAAAATTTCTTTATATTAAAACGTGATTTTAATTTTTTAATCATGTATTCAATGACATTTAAAGGATAGTGACTTTTATGACTTGTTACTAAAAATAAATCATTACTTATTTTTTCCTCTTAATAATAGCAGAATTAAAGTTAGTATTTTTCAAAAATTTTAAAAAAGTCATTGTCGTTTTCGAAAAAATAAAATATTACTTTAGGTGACTAGTTTAATATTGATCTGTAAAAACAATGAGAAACTATAAGGAGAAAGAAGTCAAAGAAATTTGAGTAAAGAGTGGGAAACGTGTTTAATTAAACATTATATTTTGTTACGTGCTTTATTAAATAAAGATATTGGAGTGTTTCTCACGTGATAGAATGAAATATCTGATTGACATATCTAGAAAAATAAGTTTATAAATTTATAAAAACATTTCGAAAACAAGCTTTGAAATCTCGACATGTAAAATGGGTTCGCAAAGAAGTATTTATTTATTTGTTTTTACAATCCTTAGATCTTAATTAATTATTGAATATTTTCTAGTAATATGATTAAGCTTAAATGCAAATTTTTAAAATTCTTTCCGCCCTGTGAGCACTAAGAGGACCTGTTTTACCAAGCCCATTATGGGTTCGGCTAAGCCCACAATAGGGCTTCCGAGTGCTGAGGGACGGGGCCGGAAATATCAAAATGGACCACTCCCGAAAAATGCCTGGGGATGTTTTGACCCGTTCGGATTCGATCCCGGGTCCCCCAAGAGCAATAAGCTGCCAACTTGACCGCTCGGTCATCCGGCCGTCGAAATAAATGCAAATTCTAGAGAACACGTACCCTATATTACGAGTTAAATTACCTCGACAATTCCACTAAATTATTTATTATTTTAAAATCTTTTAATTGATATAAAAGTATTTGAATTTTCTAAATATTTGAAAATTAATCTATATACAGAAAATTCAATTGTTGTCAGGAAAAACAACTGTGTTATTGATTCTGTTACAATAACTTATTTTTGTCTGCATATTTTTCTCTGCAAATCTTTTTATTTTACGTTAAAAATTTGTAAATAGTTCATTTTCTTTTTCAATCTTTAAATAAGAATTTAATATTAACAAAGACTTTAAATGAGCGCAAATAAATTTAAAAAACTGTAAAATATACCAATTAGAAAGAAATTTTGTGAATCATCTTTTGAAAACTGCGTGGAAACTCCTGAAAATAATTTAAAAATAAAGTTTTTTAATACATAAAAACCGATTTTGAAAATATAAATTATCAGGACGTTATAAAATGGTAAAGTCTATTCCTCATTCCAGAAGTTAAAATTGATAATGACTCTATTTAATTAATATCAATTCAATTTAGAAATGTAAGATCCGTTAGTTTGCAATTTAATTAAGCAGAATTAGATTTCTTAGTTGGCTAAACTTGTTACAACAAATTACCAAAGTTAAAATAATCTTATTTCGAATGCTTTTAAATAAATATTTTCCACGATTTAAACATTAAAACGTAATGAAATTCTGAATTCAAGTAACAAAATTTTTCGCTCCTTAAAATTAAAACTCGAGAGTTAATGAATAAAATGGAAAAGTTCGTAATACATACTTAAGCAATTAAGGCTAATTGTAACCTTTGTTATGCATGCGATCTTCAGCAAATGGCGGTAAAAAATTTAATGATTTTTCTATGGGAAAATCTTTTTCCAAAAATTCTCGAAAATAGACGTAGAGAAAATTCAACAGTGTAGAATACTGTTTAATTCTTTTATTAACGCGCGGTTCAGAATTTTCAAACTCGAATTTCGTTACTTTTCTACAAATTTTCTAGACTAGAATTCAAAGTAAATTTGTAGTAAAGCTTGTAATCAAATGCAGTTGCTGTCTCATTTGAGCTACTTGTTCGAACATAGGTTGTAACGATATTTAAAAGGTGTAATCTGTACTCTATCGTATTAAATTTTTGTCATTCGTTTCTTTATTACTTTTTAGTTATTCTTTAACTTTGTTTCATTTTCTTAATAGTCAACACTAAATTCTGGAATTAACGAATTAACCGAAACGTTTCCTGTATTCACGCAACAAAACCCATCCTCTGCTCACAAACGGAATAAACTTCCCATCATTGCTCTCCTGTGGACAGTTATTTGTGGTGCACCCTTTATATATCACTAGCCATGTAAGCTCGGCCATCTTCAATTTGTCATAATTTCCCGAAGTCCCGAAAGTAGCGTAAATGAAGTCCGCTACTAAACACGACGTCAACACACGCCATGTTTCGAAATACTCATAGTTTTACTGTAGAAGGCATTCAGCAGAAAACTACTCAACCGAATGTTGAGTCTGTTAGCCATAGCCGTGGCTGAATGCATCCATTGACTGTGTTCAGCAGATTCAACTGTTTCGGAACAATTGAGTAGTTTTCTGCCGATTCAACCGTACAAATTGACCATGGCGGTAGCTGGTACTGTATACATACCGATACTGTGTCTACTGAACGTTCTCTGTAGTAGCGGTACTTTCAAACATGTTTGAATATTTTGGTGTTTGAATTAAATGAATTTCGATACTAATCGTAACGTCAAAATACTCAACAGTTTGGAAGTACCACTACTAAAGACGACGTTCAGCAAATACAGTATCGGTACGAATCTGCTGAACGAAGCCAATATCTTGACTGGAGTCGTGCGTTACATTTACTGTTTCAGTTTTACTTTGGTTTGTGTGTAGTTCGTCAATGAATGAGTCGTGTATGAAAACAGTGAATGGATTTACTTTACTGACTTGATCCGAATATTTCAAAGAATTGAAATGAATCACTTAGCATGAAACTAATACACAATTTCTACTAAATTAATAGCTTTTATTAGTCTTTTCACGTAAATAATTACTGTAATAAGAGAAAATTTAGTATTATACTTAAGTTTGTTCTCCAGCTAAGAAATAAATTTTTATTCTGTAATAACCGTACGAATTAAATTTCTTTATGTCTCGATTCTATTTATTCGTTTCTTTTAGTATTTTCAATCTGTAAACACATCTTTTCTTATCTATTATGTAATTAAATGCAATTGTTTTCTCTCATTCCTAGATGGTGCCAGGAGGAGTTTTCAATCAATAAAAAATAGTTTTTAAATTTAGTTGATAAATTCAAATTATGTATTTAATATTTTATTTTTATATTTTATAGCTTTTAGTATCTAATTTTTAAAAGAAAAAAAATAAATAATAAAAATGCCGACTTCAAATTATTTATACATTCAAATAAATATCTAATATGAATTTTTTATGCACAAGTTTTATTAAACAAATTTTTGAATTTAAAATACGAATATTTAAATAATTAAAAGCGTATGGGCTAATAATTATAATCATTTTTTAATTGCGATTATTTTTTTGACCCGAAATGAAAAAAATTATCTTTCATTAACCAAAAATAAATAAGTTAACTTAAACAATAAATTAATTAAAATAATATATTAACAGATTAATACTTTGATAAAATAATTATTTATATTAATATTATGAAAGGACAAACTAATTATTTAATTCAAATATATTTAGTTTACATTATACATGAAATGACATTCTAGTTTAGCTATTTTTCATGTCAGGATTCTTATATAAAGATATACAAAAGTTTGTTTATTCTTCATGACAAATTTTGGAGATAGAAAATGTGTAATTATCCTACGAATTGTTCTTATATTTCTCTCTTTTTGTTGGAAATATTTTAACAATAACAGCATGGATATACAGTATATATAAATACACAGTATAAGTACAGTGTGGTATACATTATAATAACAGCAAATTTACATAACGTCATTTGCATACTTTTAGCTAATATTGGAAAGGTCTGCAGATCAACATTGGGTTCCTGAGAATCTTAACCCAAGACCGTGTCAAGGTTGACCCGTAGAAGCTGCTTGATATCGACTGGGAGGTTCTCCCTCGTCCCCATATAGTCCAGATATTGCACCATCCGACTACCATTTCTTCCACTCTAAGCAGTGGCGTAGCGTAGTGGAGGCGGCAGGGGCGGCCCGCCCCGGGCGGCACTTATAGGGGGCGGCAAAATTTCACAATAAATAATAATATCTTGTAAAAATACCTAAATAAGGGGGCGGCGAAATTTTCCTCCGCCCCGGGCGGCTGACACCCACGCTACGCCACTGACTCTAAGCAACATTTCTTGGATGGCAGTGACCTGATGATGAGAAGATGAAAGTAACACTTGAAGATTTTTTCGAGTCAAAACAGCTTGAGTTTTATTCAGAGAGAAGAGAGGAGGGAAGAGAGGGGGAAAGCAAGTTAGATAAGATACAGTTTAGAAATAAAAATTTCTGTTTTTACTAAAAATATTGAAAAATAAATATCTTTACCGTTTGAATACCGCTACTTTAAAGACACCTATTCCATAATTTCGAGAAATACAAAAATATTAATTTCCCATAATTCACAATTCCAATGTAATTCGAAAAAAAGCTGATGAGAATTATCGGAATATATATTTATAAAAAGTTAGAAGCAACTAACAACGATTACGTAATTCCACTGTATTAATTTATGACCTTAGTGATGCTTATCTATCTGTCGTTGTATAAAGAAGTAACTGCCATTTTTACAATTTAACAGTATTTAAACAACAGTGGTGTGCCGTTATTGGAAGCGCCGCTACCCTTGTATTTTCTAAAATATAAATGCATATTGCGCGACTATTTTCATATTTGAACGTACTTTGAATTACATAATGCTGTTATAATAAAATATTAATTTTATGTATTTTATTACAGATTTCTGTACATGTCAAAAACAACGATAACATGGCTATTGTATATTCGAATCTAAATTCGTGTATGCATATTCCCAATGGAAGCGCTGTATTGTCGAATAGAAACAGCTTCCAGGGCGAAAATATTTGAATGATGTAAAGCAGACAATTTACAGGCATTGGCACACGTGCTTTACAGAGCACCAACCTTTGGTGGTTTAGCCGGTGGATGCTACACACCAAAATATCGTATAACGCTTCCGATGATTCTATCCTTTAGCCACTGGTAGGGAGCAATCTGACTAAGTGAATTGTTTTAAGATTTAAAAACTAAAGAATATTCAATGTTATTTTTATGTACTGTACGTTTCTTTGCAAAGTTATAATTAAATATAATTTTCTTTTAATTATAATTATATATTGACAGATTTTCAGACATAAAATCGTTAGAATTTTTATCACTTTTAGATGTTAATCATTTTAATATTATAATAAACAATTTTTCCAAGCGTCTTTTAATTCTTTAAATTAAGTAAATTTTATGGGAAATTTTTTGATTTATCTAAATTACCTAGCGAATCACAATATTTATATTTGGCAAGTAACTCTTAGACATAAAAAGTATTATAATTAATGACGATCCGAACAAAGACGTACTAAAAGAATTATATGATTTAATATCATTAATTTTTACGGTACCATCTACCAGTGCGTCTGTTGAGCGCAGTTTTTTTTTTACCTCGAAGCAAATTCATACATTGGCCAGGAACAGTCGGTCGGAGGTAAAATTGTGGTCGCTAGCGATGCTTTCGATAGAAAAAGAGCTTTCAAATACGTTGACGGAGTCGACGACAAGCGATTTTTATGATAAGGTAATTAACGACTTTGCGGAAAAATCGCCGAATAGAGTTAGTTTATAAAAGATTAAAAAACAAGTTTTTCTATCATTGCTTGTATCGTATCAATTTGTATTATGTATGTATTAATTGTATTTTAGAACTAAAATACATAAATTGTTTATTTTTGTCAATTCCGGTATTTGTTTAAAACTTTTATGGAAATGTGAGGTTCCGGACAGGTCTGACCCGTCACGAAAGACGCGAAAAAACGGTTAATTTAGAGAAAAATTTATTAGTTTAAAAAACACAGGTAAAAGTCGTTTGTAGTCGGACACCCATTGTTTATATCAAACTGCGAGGCAGAAACCATAAATCGCGGAAGGAAGTCGTCCTATGATCGGTGAAAGATCGAATTCATCTTCGATTTTGACTTTTCTCGCGCTCCGGGTAAGAGTCTCGTTACGTTTAGTAACCAGGGACCAACCACTCGGGAAGCGTGATTGAGGGAGAACGACCAATCAAATGGATGAAAGAAAGAACGGAGATTGATATAATCTCCCCGACAATCGAGGACACCTAGCACTCGGTTAACGTTGCGAATAATCAAAGACGCCGTGTGTCAACGCGCAAAACAAAAAAAAATTCTCATCTATTGTGCCAACCTGTAATCCGTGCCACTTCGGACTTAGACGCCAACGGACGAAGTCTCCCCGTGCGGACTTGTCAATGCCACTGTCCCGGGGCCACCTTCCATCGACGATCAAAGAACCACCTCGACACCCAAGACGTCCGAACAGCTGATTGTCCTAAAGCAAACTATTTTGTACTGTACATAGTGTGTGCTTATTTTATGTTAGATACTTGTCGTCCGCCACCACGCACGTACGAATGGACTTTAGGCCATCACTGACGCGCAATTAACTGATTGCCCCTGGAAGTCGGCTTCTTACAAAAACACAGCTTCCCAATCATCAAATGTCACGGCACGCCACTAGGGTTGCCACCTCATATCTTAGTCTCGCCCGGAGATGACTTCCGACTACCGGGGTGGTTTCCGACCTCCCTACTTAATTTAACGTATATATAATAAAATGTATTAATTAAAAAAATTAAAAAACTATTGGATGTCGTTTTTGACATCAGAAAGTAGCTTTAAATAACTTTTCCGAAGCAGTAGAACTTTAGAACGATGAATGAAATTTGATTTAAAAAAAGTCCCATAAAAAACAATTAAGCGTTAATCGTGCGTCATTAAACGTTGATTAAAATCGCAATAAAATTTTTTCGCGCTGGTAAAAATTTTTGAAAAAATTTGGAGATAAAAAACATCCGAAAATCAAAAAAAAATGTGTTTTTTTGAGGGTCTAACAGACCGTTTGTTATGTAACGCTATTTAACCTACTCGAGTCTGACTCTAACTACATACTATAACTTACTATTAATCTTCAATCAACACGAACACTGATTATCAAACTGTCACCTATGTAGGCTATATCATGTCACTCAATTAGAGGATTCGATCCCGGGATCCCGACCACACTTTAGTCCCAAAATTTTCGGGATTGACATTTTTAAAAAGTTGCAAAATAGACTGCCTGAAGCGAAACGTTCAGTGCCAATGCTCTTAACAGAATTGCTTGCCGATCATCTATATATATAATCGAGACGAGTTGATAATAATAATAATAATAATAATAATAATAATCAGCGCAGAACCCAAACGGTTAGGAGTTGAAAGTTGAAATTTGGTACACACTTAGGGTACGTCACGAAAACGCACACTAAGAAGGGATTTTTCGAAATTCTTCTCCACGGGGGAGAGGGACAGGATTAAGTCTTAACACTTCCATCAACAATGGAAGTGTGAAGTAATAATGGAAATGTCAACAATCGAAGTGTTAACAATGGAAGTGTTACGTAACAATGGAAATGTTAAGAGCCCAAACGGTTAAGAGTTGAATGTTGAAATTTGGTACATAGTTACGGTACGTCACAAAAACGCACACTAAGAAGGGATTTTTCGAAATTTCTCCCCACGGGGAGAGGGACAGGATTAAGGCTTAACACTTCCATCAACAATGGAAGTGTTAAGTATCAATAGAAGTGTTAAGTAACAATGGAGAACAAGAGAAAGCGACGTGCAAGATTCACGGGCGCTGGAGGGGAAAAAAAAAAAAAAAGAGTAATATGTTAGAACATATTCGATTTTCAAATTTAAACAGATTAGTTCGGTTTTTCTCGACTTTTCTTCTTTAGAACATTCGATGAAAATCGAACGATATAATCAGAACACGTCGTGAAAATCGAACAATATTAGAATATTCGATTTTGAAATTCGACCTTTCTTTAGAAATACTTAGTTCGTTAATGAAATTACTATTTTTCTTTTGTGACTATAACTTAATAATCTTAATTATCGCTATCGTTACTTTTGCCCGAGCAACGCCGGGCCTACCTGCTAGTTTCAATATAAAACTTCTATCATTTTAGTTTTCAAAATACAAGGCAAGCAGTTCTCACTGGATTACCTGGTAATTGTCGGAACGAAGTGACGACTAATACTTGACTTCATGCATTCCTTGTCAACAAAATAACTCTAGAATGAGTTGTCCGATCTTAATGAAACTTTCTAGGATGACTCATTATCATCGAAAGATGAACTGATTAAAATCTCAACTCTCAAAACTGATCCATTTTTGTAGAACTGGAGATAGGGGTCAAAACGAAGGTTGCGTTTTTCTTCAGTATGGATCATTTTTGAGAATTGAAATTTTAACCACTTCATCCGTGAGAGATGTTGAGTCGTCGTAGAAAATTTGATCAAGATCGGACAATTTATTCTAGAGTTAGAATGTTGACAAGGAATGCACGAAGTCAAGTGTTAGTCGCTTCCTGCACGCACGTGTAGAAGCGTCATTTAGTGGTCGGAAAATATGACAAGCATTAAAACGGTATTTTTGAAAGGTAAATGTTATCGCTAACTAGATACACAACAATAAATATAAAAAATCTTTATAGAATAATAAGTTTTAAAAAGTTTTCTTTTTAAAACGTGGAACAGCAGTGATCAATATTGACGGCTTTACGATCCATTCTCTTCTTCATCTTCCTATCATTAGTATTAAATTTCGATCTGTAAATGGAGAAGCTGCACAAAGGTTCCAGAATGAGATGAAGTCACTCAAATTCATCATCATCGATGAAATGTCAATGATTGGTGCAAGAATGCTTTACATGATCGAGAGAAGATTGAGGGAGATAAACCCCGAGAAAGATGAGCCGTTTGGTGGATTCTTTATCTATTTGTTTGGTGATTTTCGTCAGCTTCCTCCTGTTAAAGATACTCCTCTCTACTCGAGTGTTTTTTACGATGTAATGTCCCAACAAGGTAGATTCGCATTTGATTCTTTTGAGAAGTTCATTGAACTTAGTAATTCTCATAGACAAAATAGCACAGATGTCTTACAACATCTAGTTTCGGGTGATTTCTCTGATACAGATCTTAACATTCTGACGACAACAAATCGAGCCTATTTATCCAGAGATGAACTTGATCAGTTCCAAACGGCAGTAGAGCTATATCCAACAAACGAGCAAGTTAAACAAAGCAACAAAGACTACTTGCAGTCAACTGGGTATCCTGTTGCTTATATAGCATCTGAAAACACTCCAGATATTGCCCTGCCTTCGTCCAAAGATGACTCAGCTCTTGGTCTCTCCAAGTATTTGAATCTCTCAGTTAATGCCAGAATCATGCTGAGAGTCAACTTATGGGTGCAAGGAGGTCTCGTCAATGGTTCACTAGGAACTATACGTTACATTATATATGCTCTTAATGCTTGCCCTCCAGCTCTTCCTCTGTTTATTTTAGTGGAATTCGATAGCTATCAGAGACCTTTCATCTATGGTAATCTGTTTCCAATAATCCCCATAACACGATCTTCGAATGATGGCAGTATATCGCGATCTCATAGACAGTTTTCCCTTACCTTAGCATACTCGATGACTATATATAAATCACAGGGATTAACTCTTCCAAAAATCAAAGTAGATATAGGTAAAAAAAAGACAGCTATTGGTCTTACCTATGTTGCATTGAGTCGAGTAAAAAAAAATAACTGACATAATATTTTTAAAGAGTTACAATAAAGATCACTACGAGTCAATCTGTAAGTCCAAGGCCCATAGTGATAGACAGAATTTCGTGAGACGTTAGCATAGCAATTAATTAATGGCTTATTCTGACCTTATATTTGTACCTTTAAATGATCCAATAGAAATCAAATATATTGTTGAGAACGAATGATTCTTTGTTTTTTTTTCCCTCATAATCTAAAAATAAAGGTGCGAGCAGCTTCGTTCCGACTACACGCTGATACAGCGTTACTTAACTAGTATACTTCATTTTTGCATTTTTGAATTTTCGCAGGCGCCAATCGATTTTCTGGCGCAGTCGAGATCACTTTTAGTTGGCTGTCGAGTTCTAACATGACCCTTCAAAAATTCTAATAAGTCATTCAATGGAGGAATATCATCACCCTTAAGCAGGGCCGGATTAACCCACTTTGGGGCCCTAGACATTTTCTTCTTACCGGGCCTCTTCCCTTTCTCCCACAGGAAGAAACATAACACATTTTCCTTAGATTTTATAATTCACAATAACCATATAAAAAGCAATATATTTTTGTTTATTTGTTTATTATATACAGTTGTCCAACAGAAAAGTAAACTATCTTATTTAAAAATATTTTCAAAATAGAAAGTTTGACAGGGCCCTAGACATTTGTCTCATTTGTCTACGCGATGATCCGGCCCTGCCCTTAAGTGAGCGCTCCCACCAGCCTCTGGTTGTTGCATCCAATTTAAATTGAATAATGAACATAAATAATATGCTCGAGAACTCATCCATATTAAAATTTAGAGCTTCTAAGGATCGAATACACTCTGTAGTCGATTAAACAAAATTGTAACACGTGTCAGTTGTGTTTATGTTATCTAGCATTGATGTACAGTACACAGCACTGTCACACGTGTCAGGTATGTTATGTAACTGTAGACTTAAGAATGCGGGGCGAGATCTTCCCGCCTAGTGCTCAGTGCGTTTTACCTGTCAATGTGTCAGCCATCTTGTTTTGCCAGTGGATTTTAGTAGCGTTTGTTGGCGCAAACGCTACTAAATAATTCAGAATAAATAATCCTGAAATAATCCCGGGATCGACTAAGTATAATTCCGAAATCCCGGGATTAGAAATAACGACCGGGATCGAATTCCCTATTCTCAATAGACATCTCTTGACAGAACAGTGACAACTGCATAGCACCCAGCAGCACTGCGCCTACGCCAGTTATAGACATTGTCTAAGCCAACGACCACAACATTAGTAATTCGGTACACGGGGAAAGAAATATACGCGACGGTTTGCATATAATTTGGTACATATTCATTTTGACTTGCACAACCCGGAGAAATATTAATTAACCCCGGAGCCCAGAGATAACTCACTGAATCCCGGAGTCTCCGGGTCAAACCCGGATAGGTGGCAACCCTACACGCCACTGTAATAAATAATAATACAGAAAACATGGAACTCAAGATATAAAAATCAGAGCATCTAAATATGAAAATTTATTTTAAAAAACTTGTTTTTGATCAAAAATATAGTTAAATATACAAAATTTTCCTTTTCATTTCTGATCCCTCTGTCTTAGGGACGCAGAAAACTTTTTCGTGTTCATTATGAGTTGAAAACTAATTGAGAATGGCCGAGTATAGGGCCATGGTGTTCGATATATTCGATCAACTCTCCAGTGAAAAATTTCTGAGTCGACCTAAATTTTAACTCGAATAGTTGGAGCATTAAAGGTAGAAAGTGCCATTAATGCCTGAACCGTACGTCTTTTCAATGCGAAACTTCAACATCTCGAGTCTTAAACTGCGGAAATATATTACATTATTGATAATAACGAGGCGATTGTGCGTATTAGCTATCAGAGCCTATCCAAATATAAACTATGACGTTATCTCTTACACTCTATCCTAGTTTGCTGATGTATTGATCAAATTCCACTAACAAAATTTGCTAATTTATTGGCTGAATAGGATAGTTAAGTATTACGGATTTTTCCTTATCAACACAATTATTATTATTTTTTGCATTTTTTGTGATTTAGTTTCTTATTTTACATTTATTTTCAGATCAAATTTTTCCGAAATCTTGGCGAATTGCAATATTGCATAGGCTGTATAGGAAGGAATAAAAAAATTTGATTTAGTCTTCCATCAGATTTTCTTCAAAAGGATGCTGTCATTGATAATATTAAATATTCTGTCATTGACCTGCCAGCAAAAACTTGTAGAGGGAAAGAATGTTTTGCTAATAATTGGTAGGATATATATATATATAAAAGTTTTGTTAATTGACATAATGTTTGGTTATTTATGTACAGTACATGTAAAGTATTTCTAAATAGGCCTATATACTATTTTTAAGAATATAAAATTTAAAAATCATATTGTCCAACATATCCTTATTCCTGTTATCTTATAATCATAACTGATATTACATATAAATATTTAGAATGTCTGTTATGTATTATAAAATTGTTATCAAAATCCACCCAGTTACTGATTCTTTCAATTGTAAACATTAAGTTTAATGCTTATATTTTTATATTGGTATTATTCACAGATTTTGAAAATATACAAATATATTTATCTTTAAACATTATTAACTTAAAACACATTAATTGAATTAATTGAAAATTGTATTATTTATTTATTTTTCCAACATATAGTTCTTAATTGGAGTTTATTGTATGTCCAAACCTTCATTGTCATTTATGATTAATGAAATGAATTACTTAAAAAGTTAATAATTTGTAACAATCCATTGGATAATGGAAATTTTTTATAAAAGCTTAACTTTAAGAATTAATTTCTCATTAAATTGTATTATTTTAGAATAAACAAAATATGATTTAATAAATCTTTTAAAGCATTTTGTTAAAGGAAATATTAATACTTCCAAAATATATTTACTTTACTTAAGTATGTTTTTAATTAAATGGATGATTTGTATAATACAGTTAATGAAGTTTATCTATATCTCTAAATCAACTTTTTATTATATTGAATAAAAATGTTAAGATATTAATCTTATAATAATTTTCTTTTTAGCCGACGATGCCGGATTAGAAACTGAAATATATAATAATTCTGTTTGCAAGACACCTAATTTAGATAGACTTTCGAGGCGTAGTATTATATTCAAAAATGCATTCACATCCGTTAGCAGTTGTTCTCCTAGTAGATCAGCTATATTAACTGGATTGCCTCAACATCAGAATGGAATGTATGGATTATATCAGGCAATGCACCATTTTAGTACTTTTGATGCAGTGAAGAGTCTCCCTTTTCTTCTTCGCAAGCACAATATTTTTACAGGTATTAATTTTTTTATTTGTAATTAAATTCTATATTAAATTTGTGTAATATCTATTTTGATTTTAAAATGTTTCATTAAGTAAATTTTGTAATTTAAGTAGCAAATCATTTTATTAGTTTTAATTTTTACCATAGGTATAATTGGTAAAAAGCATGTTGGACCTGAAAAGGTTTATCCATTTGATTTTGCTTACACAGAAGAACACTATTCTATTTTACAAGTTGGAAGAAATATTACACGAATAAAAGAACTAGTGAAAAAATTTTTTCGAAAAGTTAATTCGAGGTTTGTGTATTATAAATAAGTTTTATACAAATTAAAATGAAGGTAAATAGCATAGAAATATCTATAACTAAATAGCAAAATTTAATAAATCCACATACCAGTACTCTAAATTTATTTAGAATTTCAAACTTTGTAGTTAGTAATAATTGACTATATATTTTGGTCACTTCATATTTATTAGAGAGAAAGTATATAAACACTGCCTAACTTTTTCAAGTGGTTTTGTACAGTACCTATTACTGGGTGTACACTGATGATGGTATACTTGAATACAATAAGCAATATTAATTATTTGATCTATAGAAAAATTATCATATACAGTAGAGCATCGATTATCCGACTTAATTGGGGACTGGGTTGGTCGGATAACCGAAAAGTATGAAAAAATACATTATTAGTATAGTGTATTAGGCCTGGTTTAAATACTAGCCTCTCTTTCATGGTCGAGCCAGTGCTGCCAGCTAAAACATGCAAAAATTTAACAAAAATATTATTAAAGTAGCAAGACATAACCAAATATTGTAGCGCCACATCACTAGCGGACATTTGAATTTGCCGACTAGAACGCGATCGGTTAATCGGGGGTCGGATAATCGATGCTCTACTGTAATTTGTCAGTGCATTTTATGATTGTTATAAATTTCACATCATTCTATAGTGCACATTATTATATTCACCCATTAAGTAGATAGAAATATCTACAATAATTATTGTTCCAATACAGGTTGGGTAGATAAAAAAAAGGAATTTTGTTTTTCAAATCAACTAGATTATTTCTCTATTGCATAAAAAAAAGATGAAGTGAATGAAGAAAAGCTGGCAAGGTTCTTGCACAACATTCCTGTCACTCAAATAACAGGTTAAACCTTATTTTTGAAAGTGGGCGAATTTTTTAAAAAATTGTAAATTGTCGTCATTACCTGGCAAGGACTGTGGATGATAAAACATGGTTAACAAAAAGAGCACCGAAAAAAATATTTTTAATATGAAAGTAGTCAAAACGGTTGGAAAATTGAAAAATTATGAGAGAGTATCAAAAAGTGTTTGTGCCTTGTTTAGCTTGTATGAAAGAAAACCCACTGAAGAAGGAAATATTGTAATTTCCAAAATGCATCTGGTTGAAATAAAGTTGTTGATTGGCTAGTATTTTTGCAGTTTGTGGATGCAATAATTCCTAGAAAATAATGGCCCTGCTTGCTTTTCTCCCCCTTAGGTCAACCCTCCCTTTGCTTTGCTCACTTGTTCAAAACTTTTGACAATTCGTTAATTCCCAGTGCTGCCATTTCTATTCTGTTTCTTCAGAAAAAACTGTTGTAATGATTTTAATATAAGTATTTTATATATATAGAGTGGATATTAAATTTTGGAAATAAAAATATATAATTACATATAAAATAGTAGTAATTCTTATTTTTACTTAGACCATTCTTTTTATATGTGGGTTTTCACGATCCTCATCGCTGTGGTCACACTCATCCTGAATATGGTGCATTTTGCGAAAAATTTGGCAATGGAGAGCCAGGGATGGGAAACATTCCAGACTGGACACCTATTTATTATTCATCCAATGATGTCTTTGTACCTTATTTTGTACAAGATACTCCAGCTGCAAGAGCTGATATTGCAGCACAATATACAACAATTAGCAGACTAGATCAAGGTTAATTTACTTATCTATTCTTTTATATAAATTCAATATTACACAAGAATAAATATTTCTAAAATAAAATACACAATACTAAGAAAGAATAGTTTTAATTATTAAAAAAACTTTCATTTTTACATTTTTTTGTTTCAGGAATTGGGATATTGATGGAAGAATTAAAAACTGCTGGAAAGTTGGATGATACATTGATTATCTATTCTTCTGATAATGGCATCCCATTTCCTAATGGCCGTACAAATTTATACGACTCAGGAATAATAGAACCATTTCTTTTAAGTAATCCTAAAGTTCATGAACAGTGGGGAAAGGTATGTTTGTTAATTATTATTTAGTTTTAATGAATTTATATTTCATAAAATAGTTTATTATTATATCCTATTAAAATTTATATAAATTAGATATTTTTATAACATTTTGATTACCTAAATTAGCAGTCTTAGAAAATAATCAAAAATTTTTGGCAGCTAATTGGATCATAATCAGCTTAAACAGAAATTGAATATTGTACAATAAAATTTAAAAAGAAATAGAGAACTTTTTGTATCAATGAATATTTAGATAATTTAATTGCCTTTTAGTTTATAAGTACACAGGTCATCTTTTTGAACCAGTATAAAGATGTATTGTTTTACATTCATATCTTACCAATCATTACAGCTCGTTTAGCTATATTGCACATTGAACCACCATAAGTATATGTTTTCACATAAATTTATGGTGGTCCAATTGGAAGCTAAAAAATGAGTAAAACTTTTTATCACAATAATCAGTCTTCTATCATATTTTGTACTGTATTGTCAAGCTTTATCTAGTACAGGGGTGGCAAACCTATGGCACATAAGAGAAATCATCTGGCACGTAACGTATCATATGATTTCTGTCCTTTTCAATCATCTTTTCTGTTTATCACCTGATCATCCTTTTTTCAATCAGATTTTTTACATTTATTCGAATTAAAGCGTATTCATTTAATTTCTTTAAATATCATTATTCGAATGGCACGCATTAACATCTTTAAAGCTATGTATGCTTACAATACGGCACACGGACTCAAGTATATTTGCACATTATAATAATAATAAAGCATATTTTTCTTCTCTTTTGAATCATTGAGAATTTTGAACGTTTTTAAATGCTTTTCTCTTGTCATTTAACAAATGCTTTCAAGATTCATTCAATAAGATGAGATTTTTGGAAATTCAATTATTGTTATGGCATGTTACAATGAAATAATATATCAGACTTATTCATTGCTTTTTCATAATTACAACAAATTACAATTTATGAAAATAAAATAATATTCTCTAACTTATAGAATTCTATAAGAGTAAGTGTTTATTTTAAACTTTTTTTAATCATTAAAAAAGTTATAGAATATGATTTAGAAACAAATTATTCTCTGTAAGCACATTCAACAATTACCATCTTTATATTGAAAACTGAAATATGTTTTCTGATTTCCTATATAACTCAGATACAAAAAAATATTAATATATGCATACAGTATAAGAAGTACAGGGTGTTTCACAATGTTTTGATGATTTCAAAGTTGAATAACTCTTGTTAAAACAAAGATATAGCGACGGTGGCACCCTCTATTAGTAGTGCGGACTGTTAACTTTTATCTCATATAGGTTACTATATGTGATAATCCCAAGGCCATCGAAGAGAAGCTGTTACATGACGAGTGAGTAACCATATTGGCAGGTGTGGCATTGTGGGGCCGTATTTTTTTGAAGGAACTGTTAACACTGCCCAGTATACAGAGATGTTGAATACGTTCCTAATTCCTACCTTCACCATCGTAGACGTCTCTGGTCAACTTGGTTCCAACAAGACCTTTGAAGTTTTCTGTGAAGCTTTTGGTAACTGCATAATTTCCAAATGCACTCGTTTTGAATGGCCACCTCGCTCGCCCTATTTAACTCCACCAGACTTTTTACCTATAGGGTTATTGGAAGGTGAGAGTGTACTCTAACCAGCCAAGAAGCTTGGAACAATTAAGAGATTGAATAAGAGATGAAATTTCCAGAATTCCTCCAGTAGTTACGAAAGCTGGTGAAACGCCTTGAGTCTTGTGTAGCTGCGAATGGTTGTCATTCGTCCAATGTAATATTCCATAAATAAAATTGAATAAATTTTGTGCCTTGTGTAAAATTTTCAACTTTTTTTAGCGATTATGTTGTGTTATTCAACTTTGAAATCGTCAAAACATTGTGAAACATCCTGTATATAGTATATTTCATAGTTTGTCAGAAATGAATGTTACCATAATAAATCTACATTCAATATAACACGTTTCAATATCTGTAAATAATGTGTTAGAGGTTAGAGTTTGTAAAACTGCCTTTTAATTTCTTATAGAAAACTGAGAAAGGATTACTTTATTAAGCTCATATAATGATCACTTGACAGTAAATACCAAACATTTATAGTTGCTTAATATAAAAATCTAATCTAAATCTAAAAATTTTCCTTTATTTACAGAAATAAACAGTAGAATGTTTTAATGAATTCCATTAAAGCTTTCTGTTTTTTATATTTGATTATTATTAGTTTGTTCCACTTAGTCCTTGGAGATTTCTAAGGCTAATATTTTTCATGCTATATGGTCCCATGCCAACTCTGTTATGTTCTTATCACTGTTATGCTAGTGAGAACTTTGCCAGCCTACTTTCCTTATACCCTGATCATTCCTAGCATGAGGTCTTTTACAAACAAATTAGTGTGCATCATGTGTCCAAATGGAGCCTGGCAATTTTGGTTTGAAGTGTATTTCAGCTTTCACACAATTGATCACTTCTTGATTTGTTATTTTTGCCATCCATGGTATGTGTAAAAGCAACAAATTTAATTTCTGTTAGCCTTTCTCAGGTCCAGGTTTCATAACCATAGATAGCAACTGGAACACTATGGATGCATAATTGTAATATTTATTTTGTGTCTTTGCTTTTCCAGACTTTTTTCGTATAGAGCATGATACTGTTCCAGTGCTATTCATTTTCTTTGTATCTAAGATCAACTAAAATGAGGAGTCTGGTTCAGAGATAAAATGAAGCTCTGGACACTTATTTGCCTAAAGTTAGTCTGGTGTGGATTCACAGCCACATTTACCCTTGCATCATTCTTCAATCTGTGACATAGTCTGTTACAGCCCAGAAATATCAAGAGATACTCAACCCTTTTATACCCAACTGTGATAGCAACAATTCTTGAGTCAACCAAGGTCAAATGACTCCAAATATTGGAAGCTGCATAGAGCAATTTCTGCTACATTTTGTTGGTGACAGAGTGGAGTGATTAAATCTCCCATTCTCTAAATCTTAATCCTTGTGATATTTGGCTATGAAGACACCTAGAAAGTGTGCTTTATCAGAACATGTTGCAAATTTGGCAGCTGAAAGACAAGATCACACTTGCATATGAGAAGTATGAGATTTGATTATGTTTAGTTGTTGAATGCATTGTTCATTGCCCTTCAGGTTTTATACATTTAAAATGGGAACCACATTAAGCAATGTTACCTGCATTTCTAATGGCTCTGTACAAATAACTTGTTTGCTGCTTGCAGCATCAAAAATGCTATAATGATTAGTTTGGGACATTTTTTGTTTTTTACAGAAATGTCACCATACCAGATTTGGTTGAATTTGAACTGCTAAATCTCTCTTTAGATTAAATTGAATATGTGCATGTATGCATTTTCTGAACAGAAATCAAAGCTGTGTATGTGAACTTTTTGAAGTGAAACAATTCAACTTGTTCTTTATTATAATATATCTGTAAAAATATTTATTTGGCATCAACTTGTTATAGATACATAAATTTGAACATGAATAGGATAAGTGATTTTCAGTACAGTTGTGATTCAACTTGTATATACAATAATGAATTTCATTACAGAGTACTAGATATCTTCTGTTTTGTATACCCTCTGGAACTGGTCTGCAGATCACTACAATTATCATTTCATATTTTTTACTTTCCTTGACAATTGATCAAAAATGATCAACCAGATATTTTACACCTTAACGTCAGACCTTGAAATGCCAAGAAATACAAAAAAGTTAGGGTTTTTCTGTGTGTATGGATGTTAGTGGGTGTAATTTTGTTCATCCACTTTAAAGCTTAATAACTCGTGTGCCTTTCGTCGAAATTTTATGAAATTTTGCAAGGAAATTTGTGTATTAGGAGGAATTGATGCTATTAAATTTTGGTGAATAAAAGGTCAAAGGATGGGGAGATAAAGGTGGGTCATGTGTCTTAGCTAGTATGGGATCAGACTTAATGAGGATTTTACTTGTTATTAGCATTTACAAGTTGTTTTTTTTATAAAACTCATATTTATCTTTAAAATTAAGCTTTTTGCCATTTCATAATAATTAATAATAATATAATGAAATGATTTTATTAAAAACCTTTTAACAGATGGTGCCCCACACAATTTTAGAGTCTGAACTTTAAAAACACTAACTTTTTTGCATGATTTTGTATTATTATTATTACTAAAAGTTTACATTTATTAATCCAGAATTTTAAAAATATATCTATTTCAATGTTTTAACATTCAAATAGTTAGTGTAATATAATTAGTGAAAATTTGTTAAAATACTATTCTTAGTATAATAGAAGTAAAATGAAATAAATTTATGTAATATATTTTTTTGTTTTAGCTTATATTGCCATTATTTTTAAATTTTGTTACTTCAAAAATCAAGTTTATGTTGAATTAATTTTACTTGAAAATGTTAATTTTATTTTCCCATGTATTATTATGCATTAACAAAACTCTTTCTTAACAGGTTTCTGAAGTTTTAGTAAGTCATCTGGATATTACTCCAACAATTTTAGATTGGTTTAATGTGTCATATCCAAATTATGAAATTTTTTCACAACCTGTCTCTCTTAGTGGAAAGTCATTATTACCTTACTCATCAAATAAACCACAAAACAAAACTCCCAAGTTTATTTTTTCTAGTCACAGTCTTCATGAAATTACCATGTATTATCCAATGAGATCTGTAAGAAGCAAACAGTATAAATTAATACATAATTTAAATTATAAAATGCCTTTTCCAGTCGATCAAGATTTTTATATATCTCCTACTTTTCAAGATTTATTATATAGGACTCATAATAATATTTCCACTCATTGGTTTAAAGAGTTGAAACATTACTACTACAGACCAGAATGGGAACTTTATGATATAATTAATGATTCTAAAGAAACAAAAAATTTAATAGATCAATCAAAATATACTAATGTGACTAAAGTTCTTAAAAAGTCTCTCATAAAATGGCAAAATGAAACTAATGATCCTTGGCTATGTTCCCCTGGAAGTGTATTGGAAAATATTAAGTATTATAGAATGCAGTCTCATTGTATGCCTTTATATAATGATGTGTAATAAACTTCATATATATATGTCAATAGAAAAAAAGGAATATTTTGAGTTCAATTAATTGGAAACACTTTGTGGTAAGGACTTTATTTCTGAAATATAAAATAGTTTTTGTTCAGCAAACAAAATTTACATGTAGCAAAGTTCTAATTACTATCAAACAACATTGGAAATGTATAAAGAAGATAATTCTGGAAACAAATATCAAGGAATAGTATCTATGTCTTTTTCTGCAGTGGCATCAATACTTCAAAAAAAATATCTGTTATATCTCAATATTTACATTGTTGATATTTGATGCATTTTTCGTAAACACTACTACTAAACCTGATAATAGTGTTGTTTATTTAAATATATGCCTTGTCGGGGTATACGATGGTTGGTTGAGTGCCTTATGTGGAAGTTTACAGGATGAGGGCACTTGCATCTCCAGCCAGCACAATAGTAAATGACGATGGTTATAGCATAATGTTATATATACTGGAAGACAAGATCAGATCAGAGGTCTGGGTAGCGTAATTGGCAATGCATCCGCATGGTAAGCAGGATTGCAGGTTAAAGTCTTGCTCCAGGGAAATTAATTAAAGATTGTGCTGAAAGCCTGAGAATATTTTTTATTGGTTTTTATATATTGAAGCAGGGAAAGTAGCCTATGAAGAATGGTCAACTCTGGGAACAAACAATCCTTATGGCAAAGTGTGTAAAAGACATTAGAAATTAAGAAGACACTTTTGTGATACTTCTGTGCATTAAATTTGTAATGTATTAATTTTGTCCTGGCATGTTTTAATTAATGTCTTAATTGTTAATCCAAAAACACTGATAATTATGCCAAATTTTATTACTTTTCCAGATAAATTATCAATTCTAAAATGTATACTTCAAAATTTTATATGATTTACTTACCATAGTGTAGCACAGCTTTTTTTCTAACTTATTGCATTATTATATAGCTAAGTAATGCATATAATGTAAGAAGAAATTTAACAGTTTTAACACAATATCCAATTTACTGTATATTAGAAATACTTATCTCAGGAGTTTGTGTTCATTAATCTCAAACCAGACTTGAAATGAATTTAATGTCAACTGGAATAAAATTTTAAAGCAATTTTCAGTTGATACTGAAAATGAATTAATTTTATATATCAAATTATATAGTTTAAATAAAAACAAAATTAAAATCTCATAATTTATTTTTTTTTAGTAAAGTTTGTAATTTACAGAATATACAATTTATCAATCTGAAATGAATAATAATACAATATTAAAAACTAAACTTCTTAATTTTTACAGCACCTTTAAATTTCTTTCAAAACTAAAGACAAGTTTTGAATTACTCTATTCTTATCTTCAAATGGAAAACTTGAGCATAACAATCAGTTTTGAGAAATGAAATTCAATATAAAGTATAATAAATTAGTAAAAGCATTTAAAAAAAAAAACAGCAATAAACTATCATAAAGATGAAAAACAACTTTAACAAAGGAACTGAATGATGCATATAAACAAATTTTAAAAAGTGGGATGATATAAATAATGTTTTTTTGATTTACAAAATTTATAGCATTGAATATCTACAAATCTGGAAGCAAATATTAATTTTCAGTCACAAGAGATTATTATAATTTAATATTTTTTAATTATTGAAAGGTAGTGCTATATTTAAAAAGTTTTGATTTTCAATTATATATAGCTTATAAAGTTAAACTAAATATTTGCTCCAAGATTCACATATTCCTTCCCATGAAAAATCTGTCTACATATAAATATTAACAGTTTAAAAAATTAATCTACTACTAATTTTTTGTCCCTGTAACCTATATTAAAAATAATTTTAAAAATCAAATAATTAAAATTTCAAATTTTTGTGACCTCAATAAGAACTCTAATGATCATACAGAAAAGGGACAATCATTTCCATCTGAACAGAACATGATTTAAATCTAGAAGCACAGCTTCAAAAATAATGACACAAAATGTTTCAAACATAATTATATCACCAAAATTTTGCAACAATATTTAACAAAATTTATTTTACATTAGAAATGATAGTAAAGTTCATTCTACAGTAGTTCTGTGATTACCCCAACCATGAAAACACTTTGTAAATCTTTTGGATTCCTTTCCTTTTAGAGTCAGCATCAATTTTCTTGGACGGTCTGGTTGTTTGACCCGAAGATTTTGTACGTAAACCTTTCAAAACAAAATATTAGAAACAGATATTACATATATTTGTTAATTTAATTAATAGATTATAATAGCAGCAGCTTTTTACCTGTGCACTTTTATATGCCAGTTTGATTTCCACTTCGCTACATTTGGAGCCAACCCATAAAAACACTTGATTTCCATTATCAAGAATCATTATATCATCATCTGCTAAATCATCCTGACAAAAATCTGAGCATTTTTCTGAAATTGAGAAATAGCCTTTTTCATTTGAACAGCGGAATAAGCGTGTGTATTGCATGAATTCTGCATCCTGATAAAAAAAATTATTTCGTTAAAGTATATTTATATTAAATAGCAAAACTTCTATAAGAGTAAATGTGACAGACCTTTATCATATTCCTTCTTTCCACCAAGACCCACCCAAAAGAAATTTTCTGGTTCATTTCCTTCATTTATTAGTTGAATACTGTGAGTTTCCTATAAATATTATTTTTAAATAATATATATTTATTGTTAGAAAACTATTTCATAACAATGTGGATTCTTATTAACCAATTAAATTACTAATACTCATTATTTAAATATTTTTACATATTAACTAATGAATATTGTTGTACTGTAGAAAATTAGGTAAAAATAATGTTTCCTGTATTATTTATAAAAACATGGTTTTAAATAATAATAGAAAGGTTGTGGACGACGTTTTCAGCCCAAAATGTGAATGTCAAGTGCCACCATCTGGCAATTCTTGAAGGTTGATAATGGTGTCCGCTAAGTCTAGCATGGTGAGAAGTTCGGCTTAAACTTCATTTTTTTTGTGTGTGTTTTGGGTTAAAATAATGATTATTTTTAAGGATTTATGAATAATATTGTAAAGAAATAAATAATTTCTGGATTAAAATCGTCTAATTATTAAAATTTTTTGCAAGTGATGTGAAGTGCCTGTAGAATTTACATATATTTGTGTTCATAACAGCTTATGATAATTCTGTAGGAGTAGGTTTGTTTTTTCACAGCATCTTCTACCATCAAAAGTGTAATACATTTGTAAATTTCCTAAAAATATTTTTCCAAGCTGCTTTTGGATTTACATAAGCCACTACTTCCCTCAACAAAAGTATGAGGTAGTCCTATCATACAGTAGGAGACACAATGCTAATTAAAAATAATTATGTAGTGTTATTAAACATCCTATAAATACATTAAATTATTTTAATTTGTTTATTTACCTTCGCTGGTAACATTTGTCGTTGTTCAACATTTCCGCCACTTTTCAATATCCCACAAGTCAGTGTGTGATGGGAACGTGTGGTGCAACATGTTTTACTTTGAGTTCAAATGTCAAACATGTACTTCTGCTTGCCGTACAAGTTTAACATTTGAACTTTGGCCACAACCTCTCTAATAATAATCCACAGGAACTTCAAGCAAATGGTAAAAATAGACTTCATTAATTACAGGAGCATATATGCATTTTGTATGTTTACAACCCCTCATCAGTTCTCTCATTTCAAGTGTCTGGTAACACAAATGATATGATTTTAAATATTGCAACATATTTTAAAATTAATTACTTAGTAGGTTAGAAGGTTTGTTGTAGCCTTCGTATAACTAGGTATTAATATGTGTTATCTAATATATTAATTTATTATTTAAAATATTGTGAACTTTATATTAAAAAGTTATCTACAATTATAAAGTTGCAATCAAGCTATCTGTGGGGAATCAGGCATTAAAGAAGTTGCAGTTGAAGGCAAAGTTAGATTAACAAATATTAGAGGAATACACTTCCAAAACTCAATTTAATGCTGATGAATGACTTTGGTTAGAACTTGTTAAAACCAAATGTCTTGTTCTGAAAGGAGGTGTGTGCAAAAGAGGACAATTAGTGAAAAAGTGGTTTAATGTTCTTTTATGCTTCTATGAGAGAAAAACTAAAACCTTTGGTTATTCAGAGAAAATATCAAACTGAAAAAAATCTTGGATGACATCTACAATTACATGATGTTAAAATAGAAAAGTTGTGTTTTTATTTCATTATTGTCTTTTTAATACATAATGCCTCAAGGTACAAGAACAGAGTAAAGCAAAAGTTAAATTTTTGCAGCCTGGTGTTAGTGCAATCTTTAGATTGGGATATAATTCAATGTGCCATAGATGCTTACGGGAAAAAATGCTGTAATTTTTAAACAAGCTGAAGCTTGTGAATCAGTGGCTGATAAGAATGTAAATGGTCTGGACACAATTAGATGGATTCATTCAATCTAGAAGAACTATTTCCATTGAAACAAACAAACCAAAAAAAAAAACTTTTAAAATTTGAATTTCTCAACACTGAATACAATGAAGATTTACTGGAAGATAATACCTTAAGTGAACTAAATAAACTGTTAAAAGATTTTTCTCACAGTGATTAAAACAATGTATTACATGTACTGGTGTTACTTTAAGATGGAAAAAAAATCAATATTTTGAAGGAAGTGCTAGATGATGATGATGATGATGATGATGATGATGATGATGATGACAACCCTGATGAAAATGAAAAAGATGGCAAAAACATGCAGTAGTCACCACTGATCTTAGACCAGGCCACAGTTAACATGCCAACCAATAGATAGGTTTAAAAAAAAGCAGCTTTGATTCATTGCATGAATGTTTTATGTAATTTAAAACAAATATACAGTAATTAATCTTTACTTTTGCTAAATATCAGCTTGATATCTTGCAAGTTTAACAAACTTGAGTCATAGGCATAAAAAAAACCAGACTGCTGCGTCATCCCTGTCAATGAACATAGACCAGTGATAATTTGCATTTAAATAATGTTACAATTGCAGTATTTCTGAAACAACTGATTATTTTAGCCTCAAATTTAGCCTGCAGTGATCCTGTGAATGATATAAGATGCATTTTTAGTTTTATTTATGAACCTTTGCATTTTGTCTACAATGGCCAGAGGAAAAGCTGTTTCAGAAGATTTAAGGAATGCTATCATTGCTAAACACAGTCATGGCATGTCTGAGAGAGCTATTATTAAAGAGCTAATGCTAAGCAAGACAACAGTGCACCAAATTATTGTTTATTACACTAACCACAGCCATGTTATCCCTAACAAAGCTGCTTGACATCAGCAAAAAACTTCAGAAGTTGATGATAGGAGTTTGAAAAAAAAATTGTAAAAAACAACTGCTGTGCCATAGCATCAGATGTAATTACAATACAGAATGATACAACTGGAAAGAATATATCTGTTTCAACAACATGCAGGAGACTGCATTTCCAGTTCTATGCAGCACATAAAAAACCTTTGCTAACAGCACATCAAAAGGAGAAACAGGTACAGTGGGCCAAAGAACATCTTTCCTGGTCTCAACAAAAGTGACATGAAATTTTTTGCTCTGATGAATCAAAATTTGGATTATCAGCAACAAACAAAAGCAAATGTGTCATTCGATCTGCCAATGAAGCTAATGATCCATTGTTAAACCACTCAGTGAAGTTTCATGCCAGTGTCATGGTTTGAGGGTGTGTAAGTGCCATTGATATGAATCAGTTGACATTTGTTGATAGAGCACTTGCTTCAGAGCAACACATTAACATTCTACAATAGTGTTTACTTCTGTCCATAGAAAAGCTATATCCAAATAGAACCTGCATTTTCTAGCAGGATGGAGCCATATGTCATACAAGCAGAAAAACAAAACAGTGGCTTGCAGAAAAGAATATAGAAGTTCTTCCTCGGTCATCCAACAGCCCAGATTTTTCACCAAATGAGAATGTATGGAGCCTTATGAAGAGATGTCTGTGAAAAATATGTCCTCAGACAGTCAAAGGACTGAAAGCTGCTTCCATCCTAATTATCTGGAATTCCATAATGGCAGATGAATCTGAACACTTAGTCAACAGCATGCTGAAACATATGGAAGGTGTTTTGGCTGCAAAAGGTGATGCAACAAAATATTAAACATGCAGTGGTCTATGTTTTTTGATGCCTGTGACTCAAGGTTGACTGACTCAATTTTGTTAAACTTGCAAGATATCAAGTTGATATTTAGCAAAAATAATTTAAAACAAATATAGTGCATGAATGTTTTACATAAAGATTAATTAAGGAATTAAAGCTACTTTTTTTTAAACCTATTTGTTGGATGGCATGTTAACTGCAGCCTGGTCTGAGTTCAGTGGTGACTACTGTACAAATTGAGTAAACCTATGATAATTCATTACACTACACTAAAAATATAAAAGAATTAATTGCTTTTGAATCAAATAAAAATGATGAATGCACTGTTAGCCTTGTTTGATATGTATAATAAATTTAAATCAATGTAGATTAGAGTCATTTTTGACTCAATCATGTTTATCAGCTTATTTCTTTATCACTTTATCAAATTGTGTAAACTTACATATTTAAATACATTTATAATGTATACCATAAATTGGTATGATGCCATGTGTATGAAGTTATAAATTGATCTATTTATTATATACTATTTTTTTTCTTTGCAATGGTTTTTTTTTGATTACTTAACAAAATAATGCAAAAATCAATAACTTACACTATCATACATTTGCATTGCAAGTTCTTCAGCTAATTTTGCTTCATCTTCATCTGCCTTTTGTCCAATCCAAACATAAACAATTCCAGAACTCTCTTGATCAAAAGGCACTTTTAATATATAACTAATAAAAAATACATTTAAACATTATTAGTAACTAATAACAACAACACAATTAAGAAAAATTAATCTTTATGTATTTTTAAATTTATCAACACTTACCAAAATTCTGAATTTAATAATGATGCATCCATTTGAATCTATAAATAAATATTTTATGAAGCTTATTCAAATTGAAATGAAACATAAATTATAGTGTATTACTTCAATTTTAGAGATTTTACATTATAAATTAACTTAGTTTTATAATCACAATATGATCATAATTAAAGTATAGCCAATTTTTCAACTGTTTTTGATCTTTTAATCAATAAATACTGTTTATGTTATTTTGTATTGAAATGCTAGCCAGTTAAATAAATATTGGTTTTATTCAATGTAACATTCCTGCAAGCAAGAGGTAAATAATCATCATTGCATATTTGTTTAAATTAATATTATATTTTGTTTTATAAAAATTATTTTTCAAAATTCATTATTAAAAATTGAATAAGTTAAAATTTGTAAAGTTAAATTTGATTGATGGATACAATGATCTTAAATTTTTGACAACTTTTTTATTTTAAAAACATCATTAAATATGTAAGAATAATTAAGCCAAGTACATTTTCTTTGATTGTGAAATTTTTTGTGGACAGTACAGTGCATAGTTTCTGCATATTTGACCTACGGTGTCTGTCCAATAAGTATCGGGACTGAGGTCATATATCTTCAATAATTTTTTTTTATATGTACAGTGAGCTAATAATCTTGAAAATATGACTGTCCTGCATCAATACACCACTGCCAATGCTTTTTCCAGTCTTAATACACCTCCTGGAAGGCAGCAACCTCAAGGCTTTTCAGACACCCCATTGAAGCAGCTTGGAATGCCTCAATTGTCCCAAAATGATGTCCTTTCAAGCTCTTTTGATATGAGAAAACAAAAAGAAGTCAGGGGAGCAACATCTGGACTGTAGGGTGGTTGGAGCAGCATTGACACGTTGTGTTTGGCCAGTGCATCCCTCACAATTAGCAAAGAGATGCTCCATCATGACATAACATTGTCGTGATGAAGCATCCAGGTATCGGTGATTTCCTTTTGGACACAGTGGCCTAATACTCAAAAGTTCCTGCACTTTTGCTACATTTTCATTGGTTTGGGTCACCATCAGATGTCCAGTGTGTTGTTCGTCTTCAACGTCTGCCGGCCATCTTTGAATTTTTTATGCCACTCAAAACCATGTGTTCTGGACATGGCTTCATTCTTGTAAGTCTCATGGATCATATCCAAAGTCTCAGTACTAGATTTGTTCAATTTAATGCAAATTTGATGGCAAAATGTTCCTCGTTGGTTCACTGCATCTTGACTCTCGACATGAGCACTAAACACATTTTCACTTTGGGTGCAACCTACACACTCCAAAGGCTTGGAGACAACTGAGCCTGGTCTCATAGCTTACACGACACCTCCATTACGAATCCTGCCCATAGAAACCATCCTCCACCCCTTCCTATTGGCAGGAAAATCAGTCCCAATACTTACGGGGTTTTTCCAATATGTCAAGATATTATGATAAAAAATATTTAAACCAAAACTTTAAGTATACAAAAATAATTAAATACTTATTGAATAAAATACTTCTCTCTTGTAAGCAAAAATGATATTTTGGATTTAAATTTATCACTATTCTCAAATTAATTGAAAATAATATTTTTAATTAGCAAATAAAAGGATATGTCAAATGTCTAGGTTTAACCTCTAAACAGAAACTTTGGTCTATGAGACTGTAGCATAATGTAAGAGCAATCAACAATATGGCAGAACTGTTTGAGCTTTGTCTTGCCCTTCCACAGTACATTATCTATCATCAACCACTTTCCTACAGTATGCATATGTTACTGTTCAGTTTGTGACTTGCTTCACGATACATATAGGTTTTAAAAAACATGAAGGTCTTAATGACCAGGTGTTTCATTTATATATTGAATGCAAAGATATGTAAGACTAAATGTTTCATATTGTGTACTTTATATAGTTTTCAATTGCTACTTTTGATGCTTCATGATAAGCTTTTTCTTAATTTTAGAACTCTTTTTTATGGATATTCCGTCAACAAATAGTGGTATATAATCAAGAGCTTACTTTATTTGTGCAATTGTGAAAATCCACTCATTAAATGCTCAGCTCATTGTCTGTTGGACCCACATATCAAAAGACGGTTCAGTGTTCCTAATCTATCCAGAGATTTTAAGGCATTGATATGGCATGCAACACCAGAATATGAAAATACAGAAGATGATCAAGTTTTGAGCAAAGAGGAAGGACATACTTCAATGGATGCAAGTCTAGGACAGAAAAATTTCCTACAAGTATATCCAATGTAATAATCTAACTTGTCTAAAGTGCTGCAGAAAGTTTGTATCACATGTACAACAACAAGTGACTAAAAGTTAGAATTTATTCAAAAATTTTCTTAGTTTTACTACTATGAAATTAATTTCATATAATTTGATTTACTAATCACAATTTTGCTTTTTTTATTACCTAAGAAACTTCATAAAACTCTTGTATAGTAACAAATATGCAAAACAGTCTACAAAAATACAAGGTCTCTCAGATCAATGTTTCCAATTATGTAGAGACCTATGTTTCTGTTTAAAGGTTAATTTTAATTATGTTCAATGAACCTGCCAAGTGTTTATTTCAACAAAGCTTTTAACAACATTAAAAAATGGCTGAATCATATGAAGTCTTTGTACACTTTTGATGTCTAATTCTTTTTGATTCAACATACAATTTTTCTAAAAGATTCAGCCATTTTCTAATAAAGACAAATAGATTACCTGTTAATTTTAGTATTAACAATGAATATTCATAACAAAATTTTAAAATAAGATTTGTTACTATTTTTATGCTCGAAACAAATGAATAGATATTAAATATTTACAAACAACAGTTTGAATACTTGATTACCAATTTTCTGGCACACTTGATTTCAAAGCCTTGCTATATCAACCAAGGTCATATAATTAATGGTCCAAGATATATTGTTGTGAGATTTTGTTATATGAAACCCATGTATCTAAAGGACTGATTATATGTTTAAGTTAATAGCATTGTTTAATTTAATATATAAATGAGGACTGGCATTATGCTGAACACTACTGACACATTTTCTTTCAGAAGAGTTAAATATTAGTAAAATGAACTAAAAATTGCACAGAATATAAGGATCATCAACAACCTCAATGTATACAATCCAAGTGAACATGAGTTATACATAAGACCATCTTTGGCCATACACTGAACAAATTAGACATAATGCATAGTTAATAATTAAATATGCACAATATGTTTTGCTTTACATAAAATATTTTCATCTTGTACACAATATTTTAAATTCATTTTCATTAATTTATTAACAAAAAAACAATTAATTTTGATTACAACCAACAATTACAGCATTAGTTTTAATAAACTGATAATACTTTATTATCCATTAGTGTTATATGGTATTACTGGATGAGTTTAAAATATGTCAATGTTGATTATATGAGCATGTATAGACTATTTTTATTAAAATATATGTTATCTGTATTGTTTTGCTTACGACCAGCAAAAAGTAAGAAAGAAATAAGCAATTGGAAAATATGTTCTTTCAAAATACATAAATAAAAATATGCTTTTGTTTTTTTCAAAAGTATTTGCAAGCATTATTATGAAAAATAATAAATTTATTAATTATTCTAAGTATTTTTAAAATTACATTTGTAAATTACTTCAAATTAAATTTTTTAAAGTAAAAAAATATGTTTTTTCCTTAAAATCTTATTTAAAAATTTGTTAAATGTTAAAATTTTAAACTTAAAAACTAAAAGAAAAAAATAAAAGAAATGCAATAACCACTCACCTGAATGCATCTGGTACAAATCTGACTACCATTTGAACGTATGTGGAAAAACTCTACGGAAGAATTTTGAGCAATAGCATTAATTTTTCGCTTTCCTTTATGAATTATAAACATTCGTTTAAAATGTGATAGAAACTTCAAATTTTCTTGTTGCTATACAACAGCAAAAAATATTTATTAAGACTGCACAATATTTACTATCTTAAATTTTCAAACAGAGTTACCTGATGAGTTCTAACTACTTCTAATTTATCACCAAACAAAGATTCAAACTTCTTCTGTAAACTAAAATTAAAATTATTTCAGAAAGCACACTTTTCAAGAAAAGCTGACAATTTTCTATTAAGAATTATGTACAATTATTCAGTAATGTAAAAATTATCAATAATAACTGAAAATCATATTTATTTTATTTTACCTAATTTTTATAAAAACCATTAATTAAATTACATCACAAAATTAATAGAAAAAGTAGTTAGGACATTTATAATAATTGGAATTATGACAGAAATGATTATTACTAAAAGCTGCTATTAAAAAAATACTTTTTTAGTTAAGAAGAAAAGAAAACATTTCCAAAATAATGAATTATATATTGGTTTGTTTGGAAAGTTCATAGTGATTTTTAAGAGAAATATAAAACTGTTTTAAGACTAAAAATATACTTTTATTCCATTATGTATGCACCATTGTTTTTAATGATGTGTTGCCATCTATGGAGGAGCTTCATGATACCCTCTTCATAGAACTTTCCAGTTTTTCCCATGTAAAGCTGATCCACGTGGTTTTTGCAAGCTTCCAAAGTATCAAAGTTTTTATTATGAAGGGAATTTTGCAGAGAATGGAACAAATTGTAGTCTGACGGGGCAAGGTCGGGTGAGTAAGTGGGTGGGGTAAAACATCCCAGCCTAGTTCCAATAATTTTTGGCGTGTTCATAAAGACATGTGTGGTCTGGCATTATCTTGGTGAAACACAATGCCTTTTCTATTGGCCAGTTCCAGACATTTTTCTTTAATTGACATGTTCAGTTTATTCAATTAGGAACAATACTTATCAGAATCAGTTGTTTGATTCTGTGGAAGAAGCTCGTAGTACAGGATTCCTTTCCAATCCCACCAGATGGTGAGCATGACCTTCTTTGGATGAAGACTGGCCTTTGGAGTTTTTAATGGTGGTTCATTTTTCTTACCTGATGATCGTTTTCAACTGAGGTTGTTATAAACAATCCACTTTTCATCAACTGTCACTAAACGCTTCAGAAAAGGGTCATTTTCATTTCATCTTTGTGATTCAAGAGAATCACAAATGAAGATGCGATCCAGTAAGTTCTTTTCCGTTAAGTTGTGAGATATCCAAATGTCATAACGATTCACGTATTCAAGCTTCTTTAGATGTTGAAATACAGTACTGTTTGATGAGTTCACTATGTATGCAATTTCTCGAGTTGTGCAATGAGGGTTTTCATCCAATAATGTTTTGATCTGGTCCTCTTTAATAACGAGAGGTTTTCCTGAGCGGGGAGCATCTTCAAAGCTGAAAATACCCGCTTTAAATTTTGCAAACCGCCTTCGAACAGTTGATTCTGCTACAACACTCTCACCATAAATATCACATATTTTTTTTCGCTGTTTGTATGGCATTTTTGCCTTTACGATAAAAAAAAAAAAAAATGATATCGATAATGCACATTGTTCGCATCCATTTTTGTAATGAGACAAATTAAATGATATTTGAATACTCTTAATTGGTTTTTTTTTGGTAACAGACACGTCTCAAGGTCATTTATCGTAACATTCATTGGTTTGTACAATTCTAATCATTTTTGCATCAATCAGTGTCTCAACTATCAAACTATTAGCTATCAAAAATCGCTACAAACTTTCCAAACAACCCAATACATCTTTTTATCCAAATCTAATAAATTCCTGAAAATGATTTGAATATCAGAAATTTGGATATTGGAAAGTTTTGATATTTCTGAACAGAAGAAATCTAATTTGTTCCCTGCTTATCTAAATAATCCTAATTAATTTTCCCAAATGACAATAAAACACTGAAAAATATCTATTTATCCATAATTTTAGTATGATATTAAACATTAGAAATTCTGATTACCTTACTAATAAACACTTATGAGGTCATTAAAGGATATATTTGTAACATTATTGCAATGAATAAGTTTATGTAGCACCTATAGAAGTTGTATATAAACTGCATTTTCTCTGATATGCAGTAGAGAGCAAAGAAAATGTAATGATACTACACATTTTATATTAAAATATTATTGTATAAAAGTAGGTGAACAATGAAAATAAATAAGGGAGGTAATAAATCTACTATAATAAACTCTTTAAGGAGAAGCTTATAAGCTATTATACTAAAATTTATGATAAAAAATCACTAAAATCAGGGATCTCACTTGCTGTTAATCAAGTTATTTTTGCAAATAAAACTTTGACTAACAAAATTAAGTGTTCATTCATCAAATTGTAAAAAAGTCCTTTTGCATTCTTTCATCAGGCAATTTGAATTGCCTGCCAGTTTGTTCATGAAAAAAATAAAAATTAAGTCTTGTGGTCATTGTATCCACTAATATACCTAAAAGAATGAGGTGGTGAATAAGAAACAAATTCAGTGTCTGAAGTTAAATTTACAGTAAGATCTGAATCACAAGTTCAGTTAAAATGGTATTCTAAAACCAACACACCATATTACTGAGAAAGTTTAGCAGAATAAATGAACTCTCTCAGTAATAAGGTATGTTGGTTTTATAATATTGAAGAATCTGAGTGTGAATAGCAGAATAAAATGGTATTCACCACACATTATGCTTAATTCAAGACTTAACTCTTAAATGTGAATCATGATTTAACTCATCACTGTTGGCAAATTAATTCTCAAATTACAGATTAAGGCATTTGCTGTTTGAATTCTTAAAACATCTTGGACCTATTTGATTTTTATGATGATTTCAAGCTCTTACAAATAAGCAATTGATTTACATAAATAATTACATCATCATGGGTTTTCCACTTTAAAAAAATTCTACTCTTTCTTTTCTGGTTGATTTTTATTTGCTTTGGTTCTTTAAGTTTTTGCAACGAAGTAAAATTGTTTACTATTTTGTAGTATTATAACTCCCAGGAAACTTAAATTCTATCTCTACATTTGTATATTTTTGTTACAGCATTTGTCTTTTATTTTCTAATACTTTTTATATCTTGCAGCTAATTCTAATAATACTTCTGTCTTGAAGTTAGCATAATTTCTTTTGCTGTTGGAGTTTACTGTGTATTAAACTTTGAAATCTTGCATTTGGTTTATCCATTTACACAATGTTTTGCACAGACATGTCATGAAGTACTCGAACAAATTGGAGAGCTTGCAACAGCTCTTCACTTCAATTTGAGGATTTTGCAATTGAGAGTTAGATTGAGTTGGTAAATACGAAAATTAAAATAACTCTTAATCAACAGTTACTATCTCAAAATCTTGGATTACAAAACTCTCATATTCATCAAATGTTGTTGGTGAATATAGCCAATATTGCATTGTAAAGGCTAATATATTTAGTAGCATCTGTTCTCAAAGAATGAGGATATAGGATGCTTCAAAAATGTGATTTTGCCACATACAATGAATTAGACACTACATGTAAGATTTAAATCTGGCTTAACACATCTGAGCAGCTTATATTGTAATAAAATGCATTTAGAGTGTAGCATAGAAAATTTCTGAAATAGGTCCAAGATGTTTTAAGAATTCAAACAGAAAATTTCTGATCTTAACATTTCCTGCTGCAACAAAAATTTAAAATGCTCCCCATATGATTTAACTGAATAGGGAAAAATAATTAAATTGTTTCCTATTCAAACATTATTCTCAAAATTTAGTCAAATTTATTTACCTTCAAAAGAGATTATTAATAATTAAATCATAATTGTATGATCTGAAAACTGAAAATATTTTTTAAAACTGACATGAATTCAAATTTTTTAACCTCCCTTGATTATTTCCACCTCTTTAATTAAGCATGAATAAACTGATTCAAAACTAAAAAGTGTAAAAAAAATTACTTCAATTATTATTAAGACAGTAATTTTGACATTAATATTCATTATTATTCATGAAAGTTTTAATGGATTACTCTATAACATCTGTAAATTGTTTATTTTCTGAATAATAAACTATGAATAAAGACCTTCCTTCATTTAAAGTTAAATTATTTTCCTAATTTACTTTGTAAAACAATATTAAAGGAGAGTTTGCTGTTTCATCAAAACTGTGCAGCATAACTATGCCATGTGCATGCAATCTCAACATGCACCTATAATTTTCTTTAACTCTATCACCATCTCACATGAACATTTTAATTAATAAATTCAGCAAGGTTGTGAAATTAAGCTCAAGTTTAAAATATCCTAATGTAATTTGAAATGCAATAAATTAATATAAATTAATATATTTCATCAGTAAGTAGTCTAATGTCATCTTGGAACAAAACTATGAATGATACTTTCAAGAATTTTATAATTATAAGAAACAGCAAAAATTTGCACTTAATTCATAATAAAAATGATGATTACAAAACATTAAAAATTGGAAATTTCGTAATTTTGGCGTTTTCTGTAGCAGTATAGTTGTTAAGTATGCTACAAAGAATCTTGAAATCATTTATTACATAATTTTATAAAAAGTAGACACTTTTTAATAAATTGTGAATATTATTTCAAATCATAAATAAATATAAAAATAAATGACAGTTTGAGAAATCAATGTAGTAATCTACCTAAATGTGAATGTTAGCCATCCCATATTGCCAGCATCTCTTCCTTGCCAAAAGTAAACAACACATTGAAAATCATCTTCTACTTGTTCTTCATCTTCTACAGTTTCTTCTCCTTCCGGAGATTCAACTGGTACCCAATACCGACATAAGAAGACATAACAATCTTCACTATAAAAATGACCTATCAATAATTTAATAAAATATTTTCAGTTTATTGATATTAGTTTTATTTATTACAGTTTCTTTTACTAATTTATAATATATTAATGATTAATTAAAACGTCATAATACAGTGGGTGATTGGTTAATGAACATAATCCATTCCAAGACTTTGTTCGCTATTGAATTGTTCGTTAAACGATTATTGATTTACCATAGGTTTTTATGTGAATTTAATTAATTCGTCCTGGAAACTCCAAAAAAATAAACGTAGTAAGAAAGTATATATTATTTTATTTATATGTAATAATAAAAATACATATATACACTGTAGGGTTTGGAATCACCTAGGGAAACGATTTCCGCCCTGTTTTACTATAACGAACTTTCATAACGGAAAAACCGTTAGCAACGGCCGTTGGAAAGATCCATTGTGTTTCAAATTGACGACAGACGGACGATTGGCCAGCGGGAAGTGACCGTTGTCGGCCATTGTGGAAACTTTCAAATTTGATTGGCGGACGATTCAAACGCCGGACACTATTTAAGCAGTAGTTTCGGCGGGAACAGGGTTCGTATCGGGTTCGGCTGAGTTCGTATCGGGAAGATCGGATCGGATTAGGATCGTTGTTACCAAAGTTCTAACTGTCTCTCTCGTTGGACGCTACAGAAATCTGGGGAAAGTATACGCCAGTGTTTTAGTACGAACTTGTTCCTGACTCGGAGGTGCTGTTAATTACAAGTCTGTTTGTGGAGGTCGTAAGGAGTTTCTTTCGACGAACGTGTACGGGAATAGTCGGTTGTCGTTAAATTAGTGTGTGCATATTTAATTGTGACTCTAATCTGTATTATTTTGTACATTTATATTGTAAATATAAACTTTGTGTTTTGTCAAACCGACTGAGTGGTGATTTTGAACATTACTGGCGCAGTCTCGACAGGATACCTTGGATTACGACGGACTATCTTGGATTAAACTCCAAAGAATCGGAAGAACTGAGCTACGACAGAGAAGCAGACGTACAGAGCATCACCAGCAATTAGACCCAGGTAAATTATTTGTTTCTTGCTAGCACACACAGATGCCTAGACGCACAAAATCGCGGCAGCTAGAGGCTAGGGACTGGGAGGACGACGAGCAGGGAACGGCGCGTAGGACAAGCAGGTCGAGTCGTAAACTCGAAGTACGTAGGTTACGGGCCGAGATCGCGAAAATCAAGGCTGGAGCGGAAATCGAGGCGGCGGCGAGAATAGCGGAAGCCGAGTCCGAGACGAGGAGAGCAGAGATGGAATTAGAACAGTTGAAGTTATGGTTGGAGATCACAGGAAAATTAGATGATACGAGGCGGCAGGAACGGTAAACACGATCCGAAGGACTTAAAATCGGGGGGAACCGCAACTTCGGGGATACAACTAGCTCGTCGGGAAACAAGCCGCAGGGGGAATTGGATAGGCCAAGGGAAACTGACCGGCAGAAAAGAGGGTGTCCTGATAGGCGGGTAGACAACGAGGCCGAACGCAGGCGACCCAAGGCAGCGGACCACGTGGTGGCGGAGGTGAGAGCGTCCAAACTCTCTGGGCCACCGGGCAGCGGGGAAGCAAGGGATCGGGTCAAGGCAATGCGGGGAGAAGGAAGGCCCACGCACGTAGCCGGATCGAGGACGGGAACCTCTAGGGTCAGGGTGGCCAAAGTCCCCAGGCTAATAGTAGAAAGTAGGCGCAGCTCACAGGTAGACTGGGACATTAGAGAGTCTAGTGGAGTCGCGGCAAGACGAGAGGAGGCAGTTCACAATACCCAACTCGAAGTCGGGAAGTCGCTGAAGGGAACTGAGATAGTAGGCGACAGAAGTGGTCCCCCAGCTAAGGACGTTTCAGGAACGGAAGCGTCGGGTTTAAGGGAGTCATGGGTCCCTAAAGCGGTGACGGGAACGAAGGAGAAAAGCCAACTTGTTGGAGCCTTCGGTCACCGGGTTGATAAGGCAACGATCCCGGTAGAATTGGGGAAGAAAGGGCTCACAGGATCGCGGGAATCAAGGCAGGTGTCACGTGCGGTAGCAGGCATGTTAAATCAGACCCCGGGCATACCTGTAGCGATGGAGGATCAACGAAAGGTGTCGGACCGGAATAGCGATACCCAGGAAAAGGAGAAGGAACCGGAACGTCTTTTGGGGACGGCAGACAGCGAGATTAGCGACAGTGAGGAAAACCGGGCGGGTCCACGGGACACCCAAGTCCAAGATAGGTCGCTCCCCCGACCGTCGGAAGACGCCGGGAGCGGGAAAGACGCGTTGGTCCCCAAAGACAACATAGGTCAGGATAGTGGTAGCAGCAAACCCTTTAAACAGGCAGTAAAACTCCCAGAAAGGAGGGAAGGGATGTGGGGGCTAGCTTACGAGACCCCGCAGGGAGAACAATCAGGCGGCCATAAGATGACGAGCGGCATTCACTGTAGTTCATACTGTCGGGAAACGGCGGCGGGTATCCGAAGGTACTGGCAGAGTTGGCACGAGTACCTGAGCAGTGCGTCGGTTCGCATTACGACAGCTCGCATTACGACGCTCGCAGGGGCTGAGGAACTGAGTGTCGGTGATACGATTTTGGTCAGGAAAGTGCACCGGGTCAACAAAATCGACGCACTGGAAAGGGGAGAATGCGAGGGTGGCCGCTGGAGAAGGGTAGAGAACGGCCGAAAGCAGTCGGGCCGAGGTGACCGAATAGAAGTCTGCCGAATACAGACTAGTACGGCCAGAATAGGATTTGGCTCGGGCATAAGCGTCGGAAAAACAGCGATGGCTCTGCCTACGTGTCAGGTGTACGATCGCGGCCGGAAACACAAACAAATCGGGGATTTTCCCCTACGTTCCTCGCCCTCGGCGTGGGACGCCCAGGATAGTAGTTTTACAGGATATTTGTCATGGATCAGACTAAGGAAATCGCATCAAGATACGCGTAAGATCATAGTAAAAACGCGTGCGGACATAGAACTGATCGTGTCGTATTGGGTCCCGCAAGCATCTCTGTGCGTAGGTGCGAGTGAACATTCCCGTTGTACTGGAGGAAAAGGGTCAGTCCGCACTAACGGACATTTGTAAAATTGCTGAGTGTTGTTAGATCAAACAGGCTTGAGCTAAGCGCAGTTTGATCCTTGGCCACAGAGGTGTAGGGTTTGGAATCGCCTAGGGAAACGATTTCCGCCCTGTTTTACTATAACGAACTTTCATAACGGAAAAACCGTTAGCAACGGCCGTTGGAAAGATCCGTTGTGTTTCAAATTGACGACAGACGGACGATTGGCCGGTGGGAAGTGATCGTTGTTGGCCGTTGTGGAAACTTTCAAATTTGATTGGCGGACGATTCAAATGCCGGACACTATTTAAGCAGTAGTTTCGGCGGGAACAGGGTTCGTATTGGGTTCGGCTGAGTTCGTATCGGGAAGATCGGATCGGATTAGGATCGTTGTTACCGAAGTTCTAACTGTCTCTCTCGTTGGACGCTACGGAAATCTGGGGAAAGTATACGCCAGTGTTTTAGTACGAACTTGTTCCTGACTCGGAGGTGCTGTTAATTACAAGTCTGTTTGTGAAGGTCGTAAGGAGTTTCTTTCGACGAACGTGTACGGGAATAGTCGGTTGTCGTTTAATTAGTGTGTGCATATTTAATTGTGACTCTAATCTGTATTATTTTGTACATTTATATTGTAAATATAAACTTTGTGTTTCGTCAAACCGACTGAGTGGTTATTTTGAACATTACTTATAACAGTCTTGCATTTTATTAGGCATGTTTTTTCTGTTTGAGGGGGTTAAAGAATCTGTCTAATGTCGATTGCTTTTCTCCCTTCTTCAAGATTTTCCAGAAGTAATTAATAGCATTGTAATTGTAGAGATCCCCAAGCCTGTTAACCTCAACCTGGTTTGGATGCCATTCTAAGACCATTGTTCTGACATCCTCCCTCTTCTTCATAAGATCTTTAATAGCAGATATTGGCATTAATCCTCTTTTTCAAAAGAAAACATATCTCGCTGAGTTTTTTGGTGGTGTTCTATCATCAGACCAGTTGCAGGTTCCATTATGAGTTCTTCAATGTTCTTTATTTCTTAGATGTGATTTTTGTTACTCCTTAATCTGCTTGAACCTTCTTGATTATACAGTATCTTTCTTGGATAAGATTGAACTGCAGCCTACTGTAAACCTGTTCAAGCCATACTGCCCAGTAACATCAGACATCTTCTGCCCACTCTCTACCTTTGCTATTACTCTCTCACTTTTTGAAAAGAAAAACCCGTGCAAAACTTAACGAGTGCCTGCCTGACAGTCTTGTGAATACTATAAAAATATTGTTTCTGTTAGAAAAATAAAAGGCTGGACTTACAAAGGAAAGTTTCAAAGTTTGGAGGAATACTATCCGATCAGTATATACCGGCTTGAGCATCGATGTCGACATCTCCCACGCTCCAAAAAGTTTCGAATTGTTGCCTGAAGACATGGTAAGACCAATCGGTATTCATTATTTTACATCACTTCTTGTGTTTGTTCTGTGAGGTGTTCGTTATCTGAACATGTGTTTGTTGTCTGAACATAAAAATCTTTCGCAAAAGTGTTCATTATCCGATTTGTTTGTTAACCAATCACCCATTGTATATCATAAAAAATTTCTGAATGTTGTAATGTAAAATAAAAAATATGTATATAAAATATATATTACAAAATATTTGAAATAAAAATATCAGCAATTTTCATAAATCTTTTTCACTATTATAACAATTTTTGAATAGTGAATTATAAAAAACTTTAAAATATTCAAAATATAGTAAATATATATTAATCAGATGGAAACAGTCAACTACTGAATTTAAACTGTTGATCATTATAAAAACAATCCAATATTCTATAGACTAATAATTATCAATGATTGCAATATATTTGTTATGATTTAAATATTCTAAAATTGCAGCTATTTGGTAAATTAGTTTGTTACTTTATTTTATTAGTTTTCCAACAGTCATCAATGAATTTATAGAATAGCATAAAAATACTTTAAATTAGTTTTGCCTATGAATCAAATAATAGCAAATGGTGTTACCAGATTACCAATTACTGTTAGACTATAGTACAGTGGAACCTGGTTAACTCAAACTTGGATAACTTAAAGTTGCATTTAAGTCATTTTCTTTCCCCAATTGTCTAGCATAACATGTTAAATCCAACTGGTTAACTCAAATTGCTTGAAACTTAACTTGAAGTCTGAATTTTTTCCCTTGACAGATTCAAGTTAACCAGATTCGACTGTATTCAAATTTTTTAAAATTTGAATATAGTGGAATCTGGTTAACTCAAAAGCACAACTTTTTAAAGTTGTGCTTTTGAAGCTGCATTATTAATTCATATTAAACATTTTTTAAATTTGAATCATAAATATTTTAATGCTGGTATTGATTTAGCAATTTCAACATCATAAAACAATATCTTGATGCATATCTAGAACATGGCAGATTTAAAATTCACAATCCAAAAGGATTGTGAATTTTAAAATGTTTCTTCACACTGAATTTGTGCTTTGAACACTTTTCTTTTTTAAAATTAATACACAATACTGACACAAGCTTTATTTTTTTCAATATTATAAATGTTAAACACATTGTTTTACTCTATAAGCACATTTATACAATTGACATAAAATGAAACTGTAATGTTGAAAACATTACAGTTTCATTTAGTTTAGCAGTAATACTCAAATATCCTATGAATATCAAAAATATTTATTTTCCTACAGATTATAATTAATAAATAAGATCAATTATTATCAGTGTTCAAAAAGAGAAACTTTCCATACTAAATTTCTTTTTAGCTTATGCCTTAATCCGCATACTGTATGTTATTTTACATATATAGTAGAACATAGTCTCTAGTCCTGAGAGTGTGCGCTAAATCTGTATGTGTTAAAAAAAATTGCCACATATCATTATTTAATACCATATACTCAATGGTTATTTAAACAGTCAATACATGGTTATGTTTTGTGAAAAAAAATGCATGGTAACAGAGATCAAAAATAGCCAAAATATAGCTGAAAATGAAGAGCTATTTTTACATATTTACTGTAATTTTATGTGGATAACCCATAGTAGTAACCTCACAAAAAATTGCTAGAATAAAAATAAAAATTTTGTGTAACCTGCATCATTATATATACCATCTCAAAAGTGGCATTTGGAAAAATGTCACTTCCTGATATATAGTTTAGAAACTTTCTTATAAAAACTTCATTTTTTCCTCCTAGTCATTTATGTTTTATTTCCATTAGCAGTCAATTGTAAATGTAATTTAAAATAAATGAAACAGAACAAAGAGGAAAAAATGAAATATTTCAGACAAAATCTCTCAAATTATATAAATATTGAAAATAAAAATAGATGCCAATTCACAATTTTTTCATCCTTTAGCTTCATTTCTATTTTATTTATCAAATAATATGAATAAAATATATATTAAATACTAAAATAACTTTAATATTTTTTAATGTTAACAATATTCAACAACTCAAATTTGAGAACAGATTGATTAGCTGTTATTTGCTGTTATAGAAAACTAATATATGATAAAAGTGATAATTACACTCTAAATAGTTTTCTCATTACATAGAAAAGAGAATTACCAGAAACTTATCAACTTTCAAGACACAAGTTCAAGTAGAAGTGTCTAATTATATCAATTAAAGCAGGGATTCATGCACAGAAAATAAATAGCAAAGAACAAAAGACAAGCAAACATACATGTGCCTTTGGAAAAATTGCAATGACAGAACAAATGTGTCTGAAGCATGAAAAGAATATCTCAAGTGTTATTAAGAACATTTGAAATTTTTTTATGTTTAGACAAAGGAATAACTGTTTGAAGATTCATAAATACAAGTTAAAATTAATGTATATAAGTTGCATCATTACATAATCCATTTCTTCTTGGGAATTGACCATTAAGCACAGATAGCCCGAGGATTAGCCAACAGATATTTTAATTAACAAAATTTGGCATTAGAAGTGTTAAGCATCATTTTGTATTAAATTTAATTATTAGAAATTAACCATCAATTAATTTATAAAAATCTAGAAGAAAAGATCTAATCTGGAATGTCACTGAAGTCTGCAACTATTTTATGTTAGGCAGACAATATCACCAACTACTCTCTCTAGGCTACACAGCTACACAGCAAGATGTTTGTTAATTTTCCCAACATTTGATTCATACTGACTTTGTTATTCTCTTTTTCAAAATTCTCAGAGTTTCTTAATGTCTCTCTTACATTATGCAAAGGAGAAATGTTACATCATTTTATCAAATGTTTCATGTTGTGTGTGTCAAGGTACTATCTAAACAAAATACCTTATATGGAATTTGTGAAAACTTCATTTGATAAGTTTAAGGATGTAAAGAAATCCTACAAAACAATGGCACTGAAGATAAGCATAGTATTCATATTTAAATTATATTCACAGGAAACATTTAGTCTATTGTACTGTCTGTTTAATAGAGGTTTTCAAGTATAGAAAACTAGAAAATTTTTATCCATTCTCCAAAAAAGTAAAATACTGTACATTAATAATCCTTTTACCATGGCAGAAATGGATATTTTGCCTACATAACCCTAATACATTTACTGCATATAAACATTTAGTAGTTATCTAATGATATAAATATAGAAAAACTTTTTATTTTATGCAGATTGATTCATTTTAATTTTACTAATTTTAACATTTTAAAAATGTTATTTCTGGAAATAAATTGTTTATCATAAGAACATTTGTAAGTTAATACATAAAAATATATAAATTGCAATTATTCACATTTAAAATTTAATCATGCTTTTAAGAATAAATAAATATACATATCCCAAAAAACTAAAAATTAGTGATGTAACAAATAGTATATTCGGCTCAGGCCGAATACCGAATATTCGGCCAGGAGCATGGCAGAATACCGAATATTTGGTCAGGAGCATGACTGAATGGCCGAATATTCGGCCAAACTATTCGGCTTGATTAACGCACATACGAAAATTGGCGTGCAAACTGTATTATAGCAAGGATTGCGCACCCTACTCTCTATTGGCCCGCTGTCACTACGATTTTTTCTTCCAGTAGGTCTAAATTATTTAAATTAATTAATTAAATTATAATTATTAAAGTTAGTATGAAATGGAGTCTAACATCTACCTCTAGTGCCAAATTGGTTTATAATTTATGTAATAGCCGTAAATAGCCTGATATGATTCGGCAGTTGTTGGTATTTAGATGTAAGTTATAACTTATAAGTTATTTTATTTGCAATCGATCTTTTTAATTCTTTAATTAAACACTAAAATTTTGTTTTTACTATATATTTGTAGACTGAATAGTACCCTAAGGATATACTTTAGTGGGGACATATGGTCTAGTTTCTCCCCAGTTGTGGAACAGTTCAAATATATTATTGGGGGGTTTCTATTTGTAAAGTTTTGTGATATTTTGTTGCTATTGTTTTTGTCAATATTTTTAAAATTAACATGATTTTAAATGTTATCTTTTGCATATAATGAGAAATGCTCATTCTTTGCTTTATATGTAAAATAAATTATATATTAGTTACTCATCTTCTTGAAATAGATAAATAATTCTTTCATTAAATACGATAAGTTTCAATAAAACGTTTTGTAAATCATTTTAAAACATCGTAGAAAATATTAAAATATACGCAAATACAAATATAACGTAATTAACTAAACAATAACATTAATGCCCGATACATTCTAACCTACACGCCATCAATGTCATAAGATATCGGGCTAGATAAAGGGTATAATATTATTTAATTATAAAATAATTTAATACTAGAGTTAGATGCTATTTCTTATTAACTTTAATAATTATAGTTTAATGTTCGGTATTAATAAAAGTTACCAAAATGATTAATTTACTGTGTTTTTGTTATTTCTTACTCCTGTGTTTAGGTATTCGGTATTCGGCTGAATAGGCCGAATACCGGGTAGTAACCGAATATTCATTACATCACTACTAAAAATTTAATAACATTTCCAAAGTCAGCTGAGCTTGAAAGCTTACTGCTTGTACACTTATGTTGTGTATACAATTTATCAAAGTTTTTTGGGATATGTAAATGATTGTTGATTAAATTAAAATGATCATTAGCTGAGAATATGAGACCACAATACATAGATTTTTAAACTCTTACCAATTTCTTCTTCAGGTAAACGTACAAATTTTCTCCCTTCTAAAACAAATGCTTCCATTGCTTCTAAATCTTCATTCCATTCTTCCATTAATTGAGCCTGTTAATTCCAAAATAAAAGTTTTTTTAATTTTTAAAAAATTGAAACAATAAGGTTAAACTTTAAAGTAAATATAATAATATGTTTTATCACCAGTTTAAAAAAAATTCCATTGTCAAATTAAATAATAAAATTAAATTAATACTAAATATTGCTTTTATCATCTTTATTAACAACTTTATTATTTTATTATTAGTTTTCAACATCAAACTTTAATATAATACAGTAGACCCCCCTATAACATGGGTTCATATAACACGGATTCGTATAACACGGAGAACAAATTGTGATTGTGTTTGTATAACACACTAAAAGAGACTCATATAACATGGTAAAATGTCATCGCTGACTTGTGTCGTGATAGGATTGGTTGAACCTGGACCAATAGCGGACATTGCACAAACCGTTGAGTTTAAATGAGCGGCAGACCTACTAAAATCCATTTATTATTTAATGGCCATAAAAGTTATATTTTTATTTATGATGTCTCCAAAGTTCAGCAAATTTTTTGCAGAAAAATAACTTATCAGGAAACACGTTCCCACTGTTCGATGAGCTGCTCTGCAATGAAAACAAGCTTAAGCAATGGCGTCGTCGAACGGTGCACACTTGGTAAGTAATCCTACAATTTTTTGTTTATAGCATAGTTTATATGGATTACTCCCAAAAAATTATACGTGTTTTGGAAATGTTGAATCAAATTAGACTAGAATCAATTAATTTTATGGAAGAAAACGTTTCAAACAGCCATAGTCCCTAAACTGCACATGTGCTGGGCTGTGATTGGCTCATCTATTTAAGTGACTTGTACAACATGGAATTCATATAACATGAAACATATCTACCATGTTATAGGGGGTATACTGTATTTAAGCAATGAAAATTTACCATTTATTCTATATTTTAAAATAAAATAAATTTTTATTCTTGAAAGAATTAATCAAAATAAACATTTTTTTTTCATAAAAATCAAGTATATAAAAAGTATTAAAAAAATAAAGAAAACCTCTTAAAAAATTGGAAGTAATTGCTGTATTTAGTAATTTAACAAGCACTTATTATTTGAATTTAATAAATGAATTTTACAAAAAACTCAAAAATAAGTTCAGTTTTTTAAATTTTAAACTAAAACAATTCAAAACAAACTGATGACATCAACAGAACTATGTATAGATTATTTTATGTTGAATAGAATAAACTGAAAATTAATTAAACCAAACTCTTGATTATTTGTGCTAATTAGTGCAAGGGTTTGCATGGGAAACTAGAAAACACAGATAATCCAAAATAGCACTAAACTATAAAAAGTTCATTCAGAAGTTTTAAGTAAACTACAGTATAGTACAGTATAGTTTATCCAAATCAACTGGAACTGGGGTTGTTCGGACAACCAATTATGTATGAAAAAATATATTAACCTATCCCGCGTTGAATTTTCATCAATGTTAAGCCTAACATAATTTTTTTAATGGCATCATTGTTCTTTTTCATGTCCGATATTGTGGCATTTCCAACTCCATATTTCCAAGCTAAGCTTGATCCACTAGCACCACACTTCAACTGATCTATTATTTTAAGTTTATTGGAAACACTGAGAACAATGTGTTTACATTTAGTCGCCATTGTGAACTGTACAACAACTACAGCATGATCTGTTACAAGTATAAAATTCACAGATCCAAAATTAATGTTCTTGATGGAAACAGATTTCAATTCAGCACGACATGTCCCGACACACAGTCCTCAGAAAAATACCACACAAAAGTGCCATGCTGCTAGCTAAAACACACACATCAACAAAAAAAATATTGGAGTAGCCCAAGACATAGCAAATTTAAATTTCTGCTAGTGCTGTGGCACTGCAATCTTTGGCTGACTGGAATGTTTTCGATTAACTGACGTTTTGGTTGATTGACATTCAGATAAATGACGCTCTACTGTATATATACATATATATAGCTGAACTGCATTGTAACAAGATGCAAGTGTGCGTCCCATGTTTCATAAGCTGAAATGTATATTTAGTCAATAAACACAAAATACAGATTTCTTCTATTTTCAAAAAATATCTTAAAATATTTACAAAATATAAAATAGAAATAAAAGTAATAATAAATATAAAATTACAAAATCTACAATTAAAATAAACTTTTAAAGACTATATAACAAAACCGAGAACTTTTCATTATATTGTGTCTACATCATGTCGTTACGTCATATTTAATCACAGTCATATAAAGATTGCCATGCACATGATAGTTGTTTCTTGTCTTTAAAATTTATGCAATGGCTTTTTTTTTCAGATTAAAATATTTCTAATGCTTCTAGTATCATGATGGAGTCAGCACATTTTGATCTTTTGATGATTTATATTTTGATTGAAAGATCTTTTATTTCTATTTTATATATCCCAAGAATCTCTTTTGTTTGATTTAAGCATTCTGTCAATGAATATAGAATCAAAACCTGAAGATCATCTCCAATTACATATCAAAAATGTTTTTTGGAAAAACTTTTTCAAGTTAACCCTTACTGGAAAATAATTTAAGGTTTTTGATGGAAGTATTTACATTTTTTATGTATAATTCTTATATTTTTTTCCAAATTATTATATTTTAATTTTAGGACTTGTAGGATAATTATTTCAAATTTACTGTTTATAGCATATAAGTGTGATTTTTTTTCCACATGTATTCCATCAATAAATTTCTAAAGTTTTCTTTGTAAATTGAGGTCAATTCCCAAGGACATTTTAAACTGTTTCTTGGAAAGTCAGCTGAGCCTGAAACCTTACTGCTTGTACACTGATGTTGTGTATATAATTTATCATTCATTATGCTGTCTATGACAAGATGGAAAAATATGTTGATGCCTGGACAATCCACAAAATGGATTATCTATGCACAGATAATCAAGAGTTTGGTGTATTTATATTTATGATGAAAGAATTCAAAAGCAAATGATTTGCATTATTATATTTGTAAAATTTATTACTCAAAGGCTGACTATTTAATTTGCAAAAAATGCTACAAATATCACAAAGATGTCAAAGAGTGTTCATTATGCTTCCATGTGTCTTTTATCAGATGCAGAACACTTGCATTTCAGAGCTATCTTCCATTACAAAAACAAAAAGAAATCACATGAGGTTATGTTCAGTGAATGTTAAGTATATGGCAGGATATCAGCTCCAATTGTAGTACTAGTTGCAAAATAATGGTAGTTTGTGACATCACATTATTGTGATAGAGAAATCACTTCACTTCAAAAAGTTCTGGATGTTTTCCATAAAAAAACAAACAGTGCAATTCTCTGAACTGAATCTCTGAAATCTTTATCCATTGTTTCTCAAGGCACAAAATGTGTATTTGCATATTTTCTCTTTCAAGGAATACAAAGACCATGGTTGGACACCTGCTTCAAAATTGTTGTAAATGACAGACTATTAATAAAAGATGTATAAAGAAATCTAAACCAAATAGGAACTGAGCAGCATCTATGGAGGTTGGTCTCAAAACTCCACAGAGATATAAACAGCATATTTTTCCAGAAATTCCAAAGGAAAAACTTTAAAATTCATTGATCATATCTTATAATATAGTATTTTCACTCAATATTTTTCAACTAAATGAGTTTAGAAATTTGTTTTCTAAATACATAAAATTCATTAAATCTAAAAACATCAGAAACAGTTAAAATGAAAATATTAAACTCTAATCTGTAATTTAAGAACAGTAAGAATATTATACTATAGTTTACTTACAGCTTCTTCTTTGGTCATTGGAGATTGGCGAGGCATAAAAAGCGCAGAGAGATCTGCTTTTGTTTCCTGAGTACTCATCCATTTCTAAATTTAAAAAGAATTATAAAAATTTACTCAAATTCTTGACTAATTTAAAAATGTTATTTAGAATTTCAATAAATATGGAAATTAAAATTATATGTATCATGAAAGATATAAAATAAATTTGAAATAAATTTACAGTATTATGTTTGTTTCACAAATTTTGGTTGAGCTGTTGTGATATAGATTTATCCTTGCTATTGAACATTAGTATACAATGAGCACAGGTTTTATGAATTTAACAAGATCTAAAGTACAGTACATTTTAGATCACTGCATACACTCATTCTAAATATCCAGAGTAAGTAATGTGTATTCTTGGCCAAGATTTGTGAAATAAACTATAAGAATATGATAAGACCAAAACTAGCAATAAATAATTAAAATTTAGTATTGTTATTTATCTTACTACACTTATCTTTAAAAATTAATAATTCTTGAAATATTAAAGAAAACATTAAAATCTTTTGCAGAGTCTTTACTTTGGAATGTTTTACATAAAAATAAGTAAAAATTTCAAAAGATTATTTGTTTGGCAAAGCAATCATGTGTCAATCTTTTAACATTTCCACAGCTGCCTTTGAAATAATGCTTATTAGTTAAAAATAATGCAAATTTTATACATTAAATGTATTTATTATGATACACAGTTCATAAATTTACATACTAATTCAAAATTTTACATTTTGAATGTTTTATATCTTCACAATAAATTTTTTAAATTTTTATTGCCTTGCATTGCTCTGTCTGTCTTGTGAGGAAAAAAACAATACAATTAAATTCAATTGAATTTCACACTTGAATTAAAATTATACATGAATTAATTGAAAGAGATAAAATATGAAAAATTAATAATAAAGAGAGTAAATCTGAAATATAATCAGGAAAACGTTCAAGTATTAAGATGTATATGAACATGGCTGCAATGTCAAGATGATCTTAAAAAGTTGTGCGCACATCACTTTCATGTAAAATATTGTCAATGTTAGTGCTCGTGCAGTCTCTCTCAGATTCAAGCATATTTTTTTCTCAAAAATTATTTATGTAGTGAAAAAAGTGTCAACTGCATGCCATCCAGTTTAAAAGAAAAATTTCAGATTTTTATGAAATTTTAAATATAAGAAAAGTTGAAAAATATATGATGTGGGGTCTATGAGACCCTATGCAATTAAGAGATTAAATGTTAAACAAAAATCTAAATAGTAGTTGTCAAGTGACTGAGAATACTTTTTGATAGGTGGAATTTTTCAATTAGGAAAACTGGAAATATTTTGATTGATAGATACATTTAACTTTTTCAACATTCTGTAATAAAATATTTTTACAATTAATCATTTACTATACACTGTAAATGAGAACCATTCATTTTACAAGTATTAACATAAAATATAAAAATAAAAAATTCATATGAAGTATATATCAAGATACCATATTTCTTTAATTCTAAGATGTATCATAATTTTCAAGTCAAAATTTAAAATTGCTTTTAGTGAAGGAAAGTTTTTAATAATCAATTAGCTTTTCTTCAATAACAAGTTAGAAAAAACAAATACAAATGACAGAATATAGATAATGTTTGGTATTTTCAGAACTTTGTATAGACTTTTAATGCTGCCTTCATAATGTAGTCTCAAAGACATTTTAAATGTTAAAAGATAAGTCTTATTCAGCAAAATTTATTTAAATAGATACAACTGATCAGTACAGTCAAAAACATCTATTATTTGGTACATAACACACCAAATGGTTTATTTGCAATGGCTTGTAATTATTATTATTTTGAATTGCAAATGTTAAATGAATCTCTACTTCAGACAAAGATGGATTAAAAAAAAAATGCATCTTTTAATCAAGGAGCTATAATAATATCATCTACAGTCAACTCATGTTAAATTAAATTGCTAAGAGGACAGTAGTTAGTTTGCTTTATTGAAAATTTGTATGAATGATTTTCAGGGTTGTATAATCAAGGTCAAGGTTGTATAATTTATGAAGGTAAAGTTAATAGGCAATCAAAATCTTTAAATTATATTATTTTTAATTAATTCACTAAATAAAACTAAATTTATTTACAAAAATAAATTAATGATCTAAATGATTTTCAAATCAAATAGAATGAAGGAGGAGATGGTATTTGCCATTTAAGTGTAGAGCAGTATATCAGAGTGATTAAAGAAAACAAAGCTAAGAGAGATCCATGATTATTTTTTATGTTGAAGATTGCTTGAAAAGGCAGAAATTATTATTATTTGCCTCCAAACGAGTAAAAGAAAAAAAAAGCCAAACTGGCATCACTTTATGCACCCCTCAATATTCAAACTAGCATGTGTTGCATGATACTGCATCTATTTAAAGGGTGAGCATCCTTAAACTTTAATCCCTATTTTCTGAGTACAGTAGATGGTTTACTAAAACCAGATTTTGAATTGCTCTATAATCAGAGGTCAAATCTGTCTTTGCTCATTAGGAGAAAAAAATTATTATACTCAAAATAGAACATTTATCGTATGAGGGTTGTCCCAAAAGTAATGCACAGTGCACTCTAGCAGGTGTTGTAGGTAACAGACAGCTGATCAAAGTGTCAGTGTGTAGATTGAAGTCTTAAGAACACATTGGTATCATATGGTAGTGGGATTCATTTAAAGGGAAAATGCCAAAAATTTGAAAAGACAATGAAAACAGTCTGTTGGGTTGGATTTCAGCAATAGAGCAACATGCTTATATTTGCATCGAAACAGTGTGAGGTAAAAAAGTGCCTGAAATTCATGCTGTGTTAAAAGAAATGCGTGGAAGGTTTACTGTGAATCATAGCACAATACAGAGGTGGCACACAAAGTTTCAAGAAGGTCGAACAAGCATCAAAGATGATCCGTGCGCGGGGCAGCCATTTACTGTAACAGATGACAACACAAACACTTCAATCATTACAATGTTGCTCGATGAAGACTGGAGAATCATGGTAAGACAAACTGAAGCACAGCACAGACAGGAATCTCGAAAACGAGTGCGCATCGTATTTTAAACACAAGTGTTAGGCAAACGAAAGGTGGTGACATGGTGGGTACCGCACTTCTTGTCAGCCAAACAAAAAGCAACATGTTCAGAAATTGCACATGAATTGCTTGCATGTTATGAAAATGAAGGTGAAACCTTCCTTGATTGCATCATTGCAATTGATGAAACCTGGATACATGTCTTCAAGCCCAAAATGAAGTCTCAGAGTGACGTTTGGAAGAGTCCAGGTTCACTGAGAGCACAAAAAGTTCATCGCCAACAATCAAAAATGAAAGATATAATGATCTTTGCCTACAATAACAGGGTGTACCATAGTAAATCAGAAAACTGTGTCCAGGAATGTTGCAAAGTGGTGTGTTGATTTTGCATGATAATGCACGCCCACACATCAGTGCACCAATCATCAAACTTCTCAAAAAATATGACTGGGAACAGCTCTGCCACCCGGCTTAGAGTCCTGATCTGAGCCCAACTGACTTTGATCGCTTCCCCAAGCTGAAGGAACCCCTTCAGGGAGTGTATTTTTCAATGCTGGAAGAACTCCGAAGAGAAGTGACCCGGCAGATTCGGATGCTCAATAAGAAGGGGATGCTGAACGGAATCCTGAATACTGAGCGTCATTGATAAGGGGGGGATTATTTTTAAGGCCTGTAATCACTTGTATCTTCTTCAATAAATATTTTTTGAGTTAGAGCCAACTGTGCATTACTTTTGGGTCAACCTCGTAGTACCACTTTGCTTTTCACACTTTTTGATGTAAATAATAAAATCATTATTGGAAATAGGGTAATTTCTTGGGGTTGTGAAAATATTTTACAGTTTGGTTTAAAAAATTCTGGTAAAATTTTTGTTTGCTTTATTATGTAAAAATTAATATTGTGACAATGGAATTTTGTCATGGTAACAACAAAATTTGCATTATCAGTGTTTGTTTTAAGGTGAGTTGATTGTATTTAGTATTTATTTTTCTAATATGCTATTGACTGTATGATATGATTTGTCTTTAGAAATTATATGATGCTGAAAACATAACAAATAGCAATATATAAATATTAAAATTTGTATATATCATATAATAATGTTTCAAAACCCAGTCAAAAGAATTTATAAAAATGTATATAATGTTAATAAAATAACAATTATTGCATTAGATAATAAATTTCAATACCCATAAAATTAATAGTAATATAAATATATTAAAATTAAATACTTTTAAATCAGCACCGGTTCTGGCAACTGACTGTGCTGTACGAGTGAAATCTACTGCAATTACATCATCCCAGCCTTCAAATTTACATTTGAATACTTGTGGATCAGTACTGAAATGAAATTGAACATGTATTTAAACACATATTTAACAATATATTCAAATATACATTAATTAACCAAATTGTTTCTTTGTAAGGTTCTATATATACATTTATTACTATAATTCTTATAACTTTCCTATATTATAAAATTATAATATATTTATTAACTTAAAATTTTTTGAAAATTATGTCTTACCTTTGCTAGATTTTCATAGCTAGCAATACATTGTATTAAATGTTATGTAAGTTTTAAATAAGAAAATCTATTGGAAAAAGGATAAAAGAACATGAGGCATAGTAATGTTCAAAATAACACCAGTCGGCTTGACAAAACACAATGTTTATATTGACAAGACGAACATACAAAATAAATACAAAATAACGTTTACAAAGTAGATTCACAATACACTAATCTAAGTTACAACCGACTATGTTCCATACAAGTTCATCGGAAGGACACCTTACGACCTCCGTTAACAGACTTAGTACTCGCAACACCTCTGAGTCAGGAAAAGTTTGTGATAGTCCAACGGGAGTTCACTTACACCCAGTTTCCGCAAGTCCCAGAGAGAGAGATAGCGAGATCCCTAGATAGAACCGATCCAACCCTTTCCCGCCGAAAACTACTTCTTATATAGTAGCTGGCGTTCGAATTCTCCGCCAATCAGCTTCAATGTCTTCATAAGGTCCGGCCAATGGTCATTCTCCAACAGCCAATCGTCGTCGATCGTCAATTCAAACCACAACGGCTTTCCTAACGGATCTTCCGTAACGGCTGTGATTTTGAATCACGAAAGTTTCCGTTATCTTACAAATAGCGGAAATCACTCACCTGGCCGATTCCATACACTACAGGCATCAATCAAGTTAAAAAATGCTCAATCACCAATGTTTTGTACATTGCAGTGAAAATAATTGTACAATTAGTAAAAATAATATTAAAATTTTGTTTCTAGAAAATGATGTATATCTACAGAAGTTTAAAGAACATATAGCAATAAAAAATAACAATAACTTAATTAATTGAACAGCAGGATGTTAATAGATGACATTTGGAATGACGTCATATATAAGAATAAAAGTATGTGATGCGATGCAGGGTAATTGTTGCTATGATTGATTGTGAAGAGTCCTAAATATCAGTATAGGTTCTGTCACAGATTGTACCTTTGTAAGTCATTTATTTTAATATTTTATATCTTTGTTAAAAATTTTAACTGCAAAATTACAAAACAATTTTATTGTTTATAGACTGAAGAGGAGTTGTGACAAGAATTCCAATCCAAAATGCATTTAAATAAAATATCTGAGATTTGTCTTTGAATAATTCTTGAACTCGGGTGTGTGTCAGATTAGAAAGATACAACATTTTGGTTTCTTCATCCAAAAAACCCCTTTAAGTGGTTATAAAAGTGACTAGCAATATTTGCCAAATATAATTAATTTTAGCTTCGTATTAAGAAAATCTAATACAAAAGTGGGGAAACAGTCATCAAAACTTTAAATAAGTTTCAACTTACTGTCTTGCTGTTATGTATTATAAACTAATAGCCTACAAGCAATATATTCTAACAATAACTAAAATCAACTTATTTCTTTGATACAATAAACATGAAATAAATATAAATAAATTTTCATTGTCTGTCCTTCATTATCTTGAGAACAGAGTTAGACAGATGAAAGTCTAACTCTAATTTGAAATTTGTATATATTAAAAGAAAAATGTTTTGTCCCCACAAAAACTGAAACCAACACTTTACAATGAAGTAGCATGTAATTAGATCACTCAGGTTGTAGGTGGGGTCTACAATTTGTTCCTCGAAAAGACCATCCATTAACTTCCTCTGTGGATTCAACATGAATTTGTAGAAAAGGTTGACAAAGGGAAAGAAAGGCTTTTGTATAAGAATAAAAAATACAAAAAAAAACTTCACTTTTGACTTAGACTTGAAGAGACAGCTGTTTGTTTGCATCCATATCAGCTATTCTTTAAGTTTGATTTTTGAATAGTAACTTTTGGTTATATATAGAATACATATAAATAAAAATTATTAAAAATGATATGTATATATGTATATTAAAAACAATGTTTTGTCACCACCACACACAATTAACACAAATTTAAAAATTTTAAATGGTTTTTAAAAAATGTTCTAATTTTTAATTAGTTTTGATTTTATTTTTAAATTTGGTTTTGGTTTCAGTGTAAAGATCAGAGTTTTATTATTATTAAATTTAATTATTATTTTTAGGTTTTAATTTATTTAGTATTAATTTAGTTTTTATAATTATTTTGAATTAAATTATTTATTATTTATTTAATTTTACCTGCATTTTTTTGAACTCTTAATTAAAATTTATTTAATTATAAATTTTTTTAGTAATTTCATTAATTTTTGTTTTATAAACTTGCTTGCATTTAAAAACTTTTTAAAAGTTTAATTTTAAGTGAGTTAATATTAATTGAACTATTGGGCTACCTAGTATATGATTAAAAATTGAGCCTAGCATTGTAACGATGTCATAATGAATAATTGCTCATTACATTTAAAATTTGATTAAAATTTCCAAACAAAATTGAATGACACACTTTAACATTTATAGTTTGCTAAAATATCAGAAAATCTTATTTTATCAAAATTTATGTAAAGAAATATAAATTATTATTGTTCACTATACATTGAATTAATGATGATGATATATTTATATGAAAAAAAATAAATCCATACTTATAAATTCCAAATAAACTGCACTAAATATCCAAATCCCAATTAACCTAAATACAATTAAGGAATATGTAAATTTGACATAAGCATTAATTCTTTGTGTCTCTATGTCCTTAATATTTCAATTTTGTTTTTTATATTGTCTGTGTAAACCTTGTTTAAAAATAGGACTTATTATACTGGTATAGTTTCAAATAAGCAAAAATGGAGAAAATGTTAGTAATAAAAATAAGGCAAAATGTCTTTATTTTCATGTTTGACAGGTCTAAGACATTCTGCTTTATTTTTCTGACTACCTCCTTTTTGCTAATTTGAAACTACATCAGTATAATAAGTCCAATTTATAAACAAGGTCTACACAGACAATATAAAAAACAAAACTGACATAAGCATCTTCCATCTGAATCAACCCATGCAATTGTTATTCCCATTCATTTCAATCTATTCTTAGCCATGTCAATGTTCAGCTTCAATTTCAAACCAATTCTAATATTTTTTATAGATGCTAAGAAAAATGTAAATTTTTGACAGTGACAAAGCCTTGTTCATCACTTCTAAGTTTTTGTGAATCAGAAAATCATTGATAATATTCAAATGATGATGGTAAAAAAGAAAAAGATAAAGAAATTAATGAAGCATAATAAAGCCTTAAATTGTTTTGAAACAAATATAAAGTAATATGCATATTATCATTGTTTCAAGAAAATTAGAAAAATGCAATATAACATAGCTTCCTGCATTGAAAAGCTTGCAAGATTTATCTACTAAACAAATGTCACTTTTGGACTTTTTTAAATAAGTGTTGAAAATATAAATTTGTAATTATATGCCACTTGGAGGCTGGTTGAACAACTGATGAATTTCATAGTTCAAAAGCTTTCTGGAGAGGGCATATAGATGTGTTGCATTGTTTGAAATTCTTAGAATTTGCAGTTTAGATATTTTGTAATTCTGTTTATGGAGGTGACATTCATACCTTCCTAGGTCAAATCTGATCTGGTTTAGTTTGGTCTGGAGAGCCCATGGTAAAAAAAGGGAAGCAAAGGATGATTGGAATTTTCTATCCCTAATAGGCAAAACCTTGACAGAATTGATATTCCATCAAAATTGCAGTCTATGTTAAATACATAAATTTTAGTGAAGTCAGATGTACCCAATTTGGTCAAAGCCACGCATCCTTACCTCCTCATGGGCTTCCTGTGATCCTATACTTAACTATCACAAAATGATGTAAAAGAGAGTGGTACACCTGGGGATCAGACTTTCTGAAGTGCTATCCATAAACTCTTGGTCAAGATAGCAGACATCCTACTTGTACTTAATTTATAATTATGTATACAGTATAATGCTGATACACAAGTGTATCTTGTTCCCAAAATTTCTCATAAATTGAAACATCAAAATTGAGACAAATGAAATTAATACTTAACTGTTTGACTTTGTATTGAAAAAAAAGGTAAAAGAAAAAAGAGAAAAAGAACAATTATGACAAATACATAATATAGAAAAATATTACCAGTAGTGTCTTATCAAAGTTTATGATTATTTTTATTCTTAGTTTAAATATTCATTTTTGTTACATTAATTTAAGAATCAGCTATAAAATAGTTATTATTTCCTTAAATATTTTTCATTTTATTCATTCAAAAGTTTAATTTTATTATTATCTTATTGATATAAAAATGTGATACTACAAAAATGTAAGTTCAACTTATCTCAATATAAAAGGATATGTTTAAAAAATTAAAGCAATTATATTCTATTGTATTAACTTCCTACACATTTATAATATATATATTACATTTATTTAGTTAAAAGCAAAAACTTTTTGAAATAAAATCACTTTGTTCAGTTACTTGTTTATAAGTAAAATTAATCTTAATTATAAATTTTAATAGTAAATACCCTTCAAGAACTCTTGTTACTACAGCATGTTCTGGTCTTTGAATCATACTACACAATTCCTGTGATAACTTTAATGCTGCTGCCCTCACTAATCGTGTTGATTTTTGACCTAACCTGAAAGGATATTAAATCATTCAATTTTTCCTTATTATTATTATTGTTTAAAATATAAATTTATATCAAATATAATAATTAATTAATTTAATGTTTTTGTTTGTTTTCCAAATGAAACAATTTGAATTCTAAGATTCAATTCCAATTTATTTTATCTAATAATAATTAATTACTGTTCTATTAAAAAAACAAAATTAAATATAAATACACTAAAATAAATTTAATTTAAAAATTTTTGAATTAATTATAGTATCTATTATACTCAAAATTAAAATCAGAATTTTTAGACTTACCATACATATACATCTGTATGACAATCAAGAATATACACATGTTTTGTATCAAGAAATGTAGACAGTAATCTGTTTTGTCGAAGTTCAACTGAAAAGAATTACATTAAATTCTATATATTTGATTCTATAATTACAAAATTAATATTTTTACTTCCTATAATTACTGTAATTCAGATGATTCTTAAGTAAAACATCAAGTTGTCTTATTAAAAAAATCCAGCAGCAAATTGCATACTGTACAAAAATTCACTCTTATTATATTATTATTAATCTTTTTTAATATTTATTATTATTAACTTCATTTTTCTCACAACAAAAATTGTTTTTGGTCATCTTTTAGCATGTTCAGATCTGCCCACTAGAGACACTATGGTAAAGTTTAGTCAAGAGACAGAGCACTTAGTGATCACATGAGAAAACTAACTTTACAGACATGGCTGAGATTAAATACATTTGAAAGAGAAAACTTAAATTTCAAATACTAAAGATAACTAAAATAAAATACAGGTACTCCTCACTTTACAACCTATCTGCTTAACGACCACTTGCACTTACGACCAATCGAGTTTCAACCTGCAATTCCGGGAATCCCCTTTCTCAGCTTGAGCGTCAGTCAGTGGCAAATGGTGACATGCGCACTAAGCATACCCTAATAGTCTTATACTACTATAATAGGCTAATAGTGTACTATAATAGTCTTTTTATGAATAAATTTGAAGTTTGTTGCATAATTTGTATAATTTTACAATGATCCTATATTCCCAATGCAAGCTCCTCGCTTATCGACAAATTTGCTTAACAACGTAGTTGTTGGAATGGAACTCGATCATAAAGTGAGGAGTACCTGTAATAAGGGTACTTATAAAAATTATACATCATTTAGTTACTTTATAAATAGACATTCTGGATTTATATAATTTACTATATTAATTTTATTAATTAAATTATAATACACTAAATATAATATTTTACAATTCAAAATATATGTACTTCTCTATTTAATGTAACATTGTTATTGTTATAACATTTAACATTTTTATTCTATGTTCATTTTTATTTAGATTCTATTGTTATTTAATGTTAGGAAGGAGATTAATTCTTGCAGTTCATTACATTACATATGTATTTTCTTCTAAATAAATAAGACAATTATATATTCTTCATTTAAATTATAACTATTAAATATACATACTTTGTGGTAATTCCAAATATCCCATTCCCAGTTTAACTTGATACAACCTTGGAGCAAATGGAATAAAGTCATCAGGAACATGTTCTTCAGGAGGAAGATTTGGTGGTTCTTTAAGACCCAATTCATTCCAAAATTCTATTGATTCCTGACCTTGTACTGAAGTAGATATACTAGACTGATTCTTTCTTTCATTTTTATTTATCTTTTCAGCTAGAAGTCTGTTGAGAAGAAATAATAATAAATTGATCTTATGATTTTTGCACTTTATGCAGAATTATTACAATCATGCGAAAGAAATAGTAATCAAAAAATGTGAGGATTTAAATTATAACAATGCATCAAAAGTTCAGTTTTTTGAAATATCAATAACAAATAAATAAATATTTAAACTTTTTTGTTTATTTTTTTATTTGATTATTACATTATAATAAACCAGATATGAAACAAAAATCATTAACATTCATTTTAAATTAGAACCAAACTAATGAAGAAAAAGTTAATAAATCACTAATAAATCAACAGTTAAATGGAATATAGTACAGGGATCTTGTTAACTTGCATTGGTCAGGAAAATAATTTGGACTTTGAGTTAAAATGTTTTGAGTTATGGAGGTTCAACTAAAAAAAAAAAAAAAAAAGATTTTGTGCATTGGTTTATCAGTGACTCATAATAAACTATCCCTGTTAGTTTTCTGAGAGTCTTATTACATAGAATTGTTATGTCAATGTAAACCTCTTGGTGTTATCAAGAAATTCAAAAACATTTATCCAAATGGTTAAATAAGCTAGCGAGAAGAGATGACAACTTCCCAGCATATAAAATTAAATTTAATATAAAATGGCAAGATCATCTATCACTAATTACCAAAATTAATATAATAATTCATAAAATCACTCATTTATATCCAGTAATTCCAGTGAAATATAATCTAGATTTAGATACATTTTCAGTTAATGTTTGTTTATATATGAGGTTCATTTGATAACTATTTTTTATATATATATATATATATATATATATATATACGAGGGTAATCCCAAAAGTAAGGTCTCCTATTTTTTTAAAATACAAAGAAACTATTATTTTCAATATTGTTCATGTCATTTTAAAGCTTGAACATTTATCCATTTTTCTACCTAATCATCATTTCGGTTGATGCATTTTTGTATGTGCTGTGGCAATTTTTGTATGCCCATGTCATACCAGTTTGCCGCTATGTCGTGTTAAACTGATTGAAATTCATTGCCAATTGACGGAAGTGTATGGCTAGTTGTGGATAGGTATCAAAAACATCCTCAAGTAGTGTAGGGAGTTTGCAGCTGATTGTACTGAAATTCATGATGAAGAAAGAAGCGGGAGACCGTCAATTTCTGACGAGACAGTCGCAAAGGTTGAGCAATGCTTGAAGATCGGCAATCACTCTGGATGATCTCTGCATTTTGGTTCTTGGGGTTTCCCCGAAGCACCAATCATAGGATTTTAACAGAAAAGTTGTAATATCGGAAGGTGTGTGCAAGATGGGTCCTGCAACATGGCGGTGAGCTGTATGACATGGGCATACAAAAACTGCCACAGCACCTACAAAAATGCATCAACCGAAATGGCAATTATGTAGAAAAATAAATGTTCAAGCTTTAAAAGGATATGAACATTATTGAAAATAAACGTCTCTTTGTATTTTTTAAAAAATAGGAGACCTTACTTTTGGGATTACCCTCGTATATTAGTATTATGAAAATAAAGTTTTTATGTTGTTCAGAGTCAGTCTTGGTAACAAGTGTAAACTTGGATGTGTTTGTTGCACTACTTGTCCACAGTATCAAGTCTTATTCATAATATTGCCAACAACTCACACTACCTTTCATGACTTCTAGTTTTATTTGCTCATCTGGTATAAGATAAATTAATAATGTATTAAAATGGCATTTAATTTTGGAAGTATTCATTGAAGCACAAACCAAAAGACACATGTAATTAAACATTTAAGTTACATTATAATTTAAATGGGCTTCATTAAATTTTTTAGAAAGAAGTAATTGAATTCTATTAAAAATTTATATTTTATTAGCTTAATTTAAAATGTTTTTATAACATTGAAAAGATTATATCAATTATAACTTTGCATATGTACTCAAGCTAAACTAGAACACAAGAATTTGTTTGTTACTTATTTTTTGTACCATTCCATATTAATAGTTATAGATTATCTCTCGCCAGATTTCAGGTTTTAATCTATTCTGGCCTTGATTTTTAATAATTATTAAAACTTAATAATCATTAAAAAATCAAGGCCAGAATAGATTAAAACCTTAAATCTGGCAATCTAAAGATAATGAAAGTAAATTTTATAATGTGTTATCCATACATTATAATAATACAAGTTATAAGATTTAATACTGCCAAAAACATGTTTAAATTATTAATATTCACATTTTTAAATTTAAATATTAATAGTTACTACAAATGCCAAATGCAAAAAAAAAAAAATAAAAAACAAACTTTAAAATGATCAAATAATCAAAATTATCAGATAAATAATTATACACTATTAATGATTTTCTGCTTTATTATAAATTTTAGTTATTATACTAAATGGTCAAACAAAGTTTACTCATGAGAAGAATTTGGTAATGCCATGACTCAGATTTGGAAGCCTTGCTTGTTACTACTCTGTCAAATGTCATAGGAAAAACAAATCTTGAACAATTTACTATGGGTTCAAGGGATAACATGAAATTATAAATAAATAAATACTCAACATTATAAAATTGAAATTTGATTAATTTTGAAATTGAATAAAAAAGAATTCACTTTCAGAATATTTATCTTGACTGAGATTAGATTCTATTCGTACAGTTGCTGCAAAATCAAAATGCATAGGACTCACTTCTATGCATGCTAAAATATCTTGAACTCTCTCCTGAATAATTTATTTATAAAAACTCTTTGTTGTACACTGATCTTACAGACTATCACTTATTAACAAGTTTGTAAATACAAACCTTTATCATAGACACACATGATTCAAGATATTTTTGCATAAATACAAATATGAAAATAATCTGAGTCATTACCTTAATTTTTAGTTTTTAGTCTTTTCTTCTTTTACTACAAAAAATCTTTGTTTTGTACATAAATGCTTTTCCAGTTATCACAATATTTAATTTAAACAATGATTTAAAATTAGACTTGGGTGTACTTATCATGCATCAATTCCTATCAGCTCACAGCATCACAAAATAAGTTTTAAGATACTGAGTCTCAACTGCTCTACTTCTCAAGAGTAAACTTTTTGTTGGATTGTCCACTATAATTTATTATTATTAAAGATTCATTGCTGATTTAAATACTCATAATTAAAATTTAATTAAAGGCGAGACTTTTTAAATGTAATAGTATAAAAAATAAAGTTTAGTAAATAAATATTTATTTTAAATACAATTCATGATTTAACCTTATGAAATATATATTAAAACAAGAAAAATACTGTAATTTTTTCGAATAAAGATTAATTTAAAAGTTATTAAACCAATTGCAATTGATGTAATAACTCTAAAATAAAATAAAATAAACAAACAACTAAGATATTAAATTTCAACATTATTTCTCTTAGCCTATAAATTTAAATCAGGATAATTTGGAAATTTCAGATAAAGCATAAAAATAATATTCATAAAATTAAAAAAATAATTAATGTACCATATATTTCAAATTTATAAAACTGGCAAAATCACTATTATTTCTTTAGATATGTATTTATATTTAATTACCTTGCTTTGGATTTCAGTGTATTCTTTGAATTTTTACCATACCAAATATGTATATTAGGCCCGGTATCTAATAGAAATACATATCTTGGATCCAATGAACTAAATTTGATTGGAACCTGTAATAATAAAAAGTAAAAGATTAATCTGTAAAGATTAATAAAAGTTAAATCTGACTATAAATTAATTTTGTCTAATATTATTATTAAACAAAAATAAACTTATCACTACAAATTTCAATTTATAAATCTGACTATGATATATGATCATATTTACCTTAAATGAAGTTTAAAATGAATAGTTTATATGATGATAATATACTGTATATATTATGTTATATATCTACTAAGATATATGTTATAAAACATTGGAATATGCAATATTAATGAATATAATAACTAATGATAAAATTAACAATATAATAATCATTTCATTTTTCTTTCTAAACTATCCGTTACTGTCAATTTTTAAAAAAAATATTACATTTGTTTTTGTATTAATAATGTTTTAAATTGTTTTCATTAAATTTTTTCTATTATTTATTGAAAACAATAAAAATCTTGTAAACTGGTGAATTGTATAGCTTAAATGATAACATTATATATTTGTGCTGCAAAAAGCTTGAACTGTTACCTGGAAAAAAATTATTTTTTTATGCCAAAATTGTAAATATTTTAAAATTATTTTTTAAAAGAAAAAAAAAACCTGCTTTTTGAATTTAGACTATCACTTCTTCGTTAGCAGACAAAAATACATATTTTAAATAAATGAATAAACACATTTTTTTAATACTACTAGACATTTTATTGACAGAAATATGACATTTAGTGCTAATGAAGAAATAATTGAATAATTGACTAAGTTCAAAAAACAAATTTAATAATGCAATATATATATATTTGGCTTTTACAACATTATAGCATTACATGATTCATATATAAGTTATGTGCTGGTAATTATGAAAGTGGTTTAAGTCAAAAATAGGAAAACAAATTTTTCATAAATTACTCATAAAATTTTACAATTACATAAAAAAAAACTATTTTCCAAATATAAATACAGTAGAGTCCCATACAATGTGCAAATAAAGCAAGCAACAACCCTCAAATTTTGTCAATCAAAAATATACTTTTTTTTTTTTTTTTTTGACTTATAGGCCAAGGTTTAAACTTTCATAAATCATGTGATAATGCAGGTTTCAATAACATGATTTCCTATAATGTATAACGAATCCCCCATGTTGTACAGGACTCTACTGTATATGAGTAAATATATTTGTGTTTTCTTTTCATTATTATATAATTATTTTAAGTTTTACAAACAAAATATCTCCAAACAAAAAATATATGACTTAGACCTTCACAATCACTACCACATACAGAAGAACCCTGACTATCCAAGCCCCTAATTACCAAGGTTCTGGATTATATGAAACAAACCTACAATAATATAAACTACTTTTCTTACACTGTAATTTGTAAAAGAAAGTTTAAAATGATAACAAACAAATCATTTTGGAATACATGTTACCTCTTATCATTTAATTTGAAAATGAAACAAATCATTTATATTAAAATGTAATCTACAATAATATACATTTTTATTCTTAGAACTACCTGTACTTATTAGCTTTATAATAAATGATGTAAAAATTGTTGATCTTATATATAATTAAATTCATAAGATATACAGAGAGGCTTAAAAGTACTACCGTATAAATCTATATTTTTAATTTTTAATCTGATATGGCCATGCTATCCATTTTATCCAAGGTTGCATCAATCCCATTAATTTGGATAATTGAATTTGTACATAATTAAACTGACAAGGCTTAAAATATTGTGGAGGATTGTGGCACAACTTGATGAATGTCTTAATGAAATCATAGGGAAGGAGATGCATGAATAAAAAATAATAGTTAAATTTTGTGCCACCAAATAGTGTTGATACATGTAAAATACATGCTGAAGAGTGATAAATTTATTTTATAAACTGACATCATCTTCAATATGTGAGCCATTTACATGCAATAGATGCTGAAAACAAAGTGGCAAGCCCACAGTTGCTTTAAGCATATCTTGTGAGACAAATGAAAGATGCTGACTAATTCTTCTTTTCAGTTCAGCAAGATTTGCAATACTGTCCCTTCATAAATTCAACTTTTCATATAACCCCGTAACCAGAAGTCACAAGAATTGAGATCTTCAGAATGGGATGGCCAAGAGGTTGGAAAATTTTGTGAAATCACTCTATTGTCTGCAAATGTGGCACATAGCAATTGCATCACTGCCCATGCAATTTGAAATATGAAGTGATGCCCCATCTTGCATGAGTCAGAGTTCCTCTTTTGCAAAGCTGGGATAATCCTGTTCCGAAGATGATTCATGTAGCATTCTCTATTTGGCATTAATGCATAGGGCCTTATGGCATTATCTCTTCAATGAAAAAGGGTTCCGATTATGAAGTTGTGATGAACCCACACCATGCAGTAATATAAACTAAGTGCAAGGGAACTTAGTACACAGCAAGTGGATTTGCAAGTCCCCACATTTGGCAGTTCTATGTATTCATACCTCCATGAATGGTAAAGTGAGCTTCATTGGTCCATAAGATGTCTGCAGGCAACATTATCATTTAGCTGAATCCTCACTAAAACTTACAAAGCAAAGTCGTAGCATTTTTCTGAATCACATGGTTGTAATTATTGCAGTCTCTAAATCTTGTACAGATACTATTTCAGCATACATTTTAGGATTTTTCTAATAGTTGCCCTTGGAAGTTGCAAATTGCAGGCCTACCTGCTGGGCACAGACTGAATAGCTCAGATTGTGACTGGGCCTCTACAATAGCAATCACAATATCTCTTACATTAGCTTGAGTAACAGACTGTCTACTCTAGTGTCTACAAGATGGGGATCACAGATAACTTTCCAGTTTCCTCAAATTTCTGCATCATATTTTTCTGTCCATATATGGAAAGAAGTCCTCCTTTGATATTCTGGATGTAACAATATTCATACAAAGTCCCTGGAGTACTACAGCCATTCTGGCATTTCAATAAAGCTTCTGCAGAGGCCCATTTTTAGCAGTGTATGTGTAGATGTCAAATTTTATAGCATGTTGAATGCCAGACAAAACATGTAAATGACTGAAAATTTGTGCTGAATTTACTTGTTATTTGAAATCAAACCTCTATGGCATAATGTTGATTTCCTTACCACTAGACTGACAGGACGGTTGACCGGTTTGCTTGTTAATATGTTTACTATAGCTTTTTGTGCAGTGCTGCAAACTATTGGTCAAAAAACAAATCAATTTTTTTAATTGCACATATTCCCATTGATCTCATTAAGAAATTCATCCAATTCCACTAGATCACCCTCCACAATGTTCCAAGTACTGTCAGTTTAACACTTACCGCACTGGTCCAGTTGACCTAGTTCCTTACCTGTATGCTGATATGCTGACTGATTTAAGCAATTTTACAGTATTTTCTACTGAAAATAAAAAACGATTTACTAAAGCTAGGTAAAAAGTAAAAACAATTTCTGATATTGAAAACATTTATCTGTACAATACTCAATTTTGATGTGTGTGGGCTTTATTTTTATGTATTATGCTTTAATGTTATTTGGAATTGTTTTAGAGATAAAGATACAATGAAAAAAAATTAAAAACTGTAATATAGCTTGAAAATTCATATTTTTATGTATGAAATATATAGTACACTGATGAATTTATTCATTATAATGATGTACTGTATCAATATTATTAGTAGACTTTTTCTGACTGTAGCTGTTTTTTGTAATTGAGCTGGTTCGGCAAATGTACATAAGATGGCATTAGCACTATCAGAAATATAGGAATTCGACTTTTGTATTGATGTCTAAAAAGTATATAAACTATACGGGTTTAAAATAATAATGGAATTACATGGCTTATTTGTATTTTTTCAATCTCAGTTAGGCCTAAATTGTAATCGCAACATTTTTGTCCAATAAATCAATATAATCGACACTATATTTGTTGATTTTTTATTAATGAATTCAAACAATTAGTTAGTTATTACATTAATGCGCCATATCTAAACTTAACTCATATATAAAAAATAAAATAACTCGATATTTGCTTGCAAAATACGGCGACAAAACTCTGAATCAGACAATGATCATAGTTGGACAAAATCGCTTATATTTCAAATTTCTGAATGAATAGTGCCCACTATTTATTAACAGACACTAAAATACACAAAGAAATCATATTTTCATTGCTGAAAACGCAATGTTACATTTTGAAGTTAGAAATAACAGGATATATTGAGAAACGTAATATTATGTTTTTTGTTTTTGCGAAGGAATGCAGAAAACATAATATTACATTTCTAGCATGGTAAGTGTTAATTATACTCACCCTGTATATATTATTAAATTTTGTAAATTAATTCTTTCCTTTTATTATAAATTAAATTTATTTAAACTTTGGCTATCTTTCTTGAGATACTATAGCTTAAAAACAGATCAATATATAAATGACAACATTCCCAATTATAAATTATAATTTAACAAATTTACTTTGATAATTTAACAGTAATCTTTTTCAGCTATATTTTACTTTGCTTGTCATTTCAATATACATTAGAATAGTCATTCAATAATAATTATATTCAACATTAATATATATTATTTAAAAATATAAAACAACATACTTACACTTTCTAAATGTAGCAATCGATTCATAGAATGAAGTCTATACATATGAGCAAAAAACTCCTGAAAAATGCATTTATATATGAATATATATAAAATATTTCATTTCATATAACATAAAAAAATTGCTTATTTAAAACAATTATACTTTAAGCTAAAGTATGGAATTTACTATCATTTTAGATTTAAAAAAAATTAAGGATAAATATCTTGATTAAAGAGTAAATAAAATAAAAACAATATCTAATACATTTTAATAATGACCAAAAAAAATGTATTAAAAAAAAATCAATAAAAACAAGAATAATTAGTAAGTTATAGAGATAGAGTTAATATATCTGTATGATTTAAGCATTAGATCTATCCATATAATGATGTACAGACATTGCTCAACTTATAATGTTTTAATTAATATGATATCTCTCATATACAATGGCCAATGCATATGAAGTGGAAGCACAGGAAAACAATTTGAATTCAAGCTGCTCTACTGATGCATTAATGATTTCTTAAAAACTTTTTTTTTTATATATATACCATCTTATATGTTTTTGTGTTTTCCAGTATACCCATTATGTCTGAAAAATGTCCCACTGTGTCTCAATGAGAAACTTAAGATAATATCTAAGCATGACAGTTATGGCAATCGCTCCTGAGTTTGGGCTAGCACATTCAATGATAGCCCAAACTCATATTACATACTGTACAATATGCAATTTTACATATTATATAACAGGGGTGGCCAACACGTAGACCGCGGTCGACCGCAAAGGTTTTGAAAGTAGCCTGCGAAGCTAAAGTTGAACAATTTGCTTTCACTTAAATTAATGTTTAAAAATCTTAGTCTATTATTGTAAGAATAAATTATCGAATTGTCTGTGCAACATACCCATACTGTTTGTATTTATCCTGATGAACAATGCAAATGAATGTTAACTTTTAAATTAATTGTAGTCGCAATGCATGCGCATATAAATGGCAATCACCAAATTTTGAAAAACTTGCTGCACTTATGCAATGTCAGATTTTGTCCAATTAAACATTTTTATTCATTTGCTTATTCACAGTGTATTTTTTTAAGTTAAAAAGTATTTCATCTCAAAAAATAAAAAAAATTATAATTAACATTTTTTTCTTTATTTGCTAAATTTTTTTTGTGTATTTATTTCTTTACATTGTAATTTTTTTAATTTAATAAATATTGTATTATTGTGCTTCATAAAATAAAAAATATATAATTATTTGTTTTCTTTATTTGCCATAATATTTTTTAATTGAAATTCTTGTTAATTATTTATTAAAATATCTATGAAAAATCTGAAAAATCCTAAAATTGTTTGCCCATATTCATAGTCATCTGCAAACTATATTTTACCGAAAAAGTAACCCCTAAGGGATAAAAGTTTGGCCACACCTGCTATATAACCTTAAATAAATAAAAATAGGCTATATGTATCTATCTATATTTCTGACTTGTGATATTTTCAACTTGTGTTTTTCAGAATGTAACTCTTCTTATGAGCCCCCATCATAAGTCAAGAAGACACTATTTGTTTCTGAGAATTCAGATTAAAAAAGTGTTTCCCTATATAATCATCACAGGCCTCAGAACGGAAACTGATTCAAAATAAGTGAGAATAGTAACTCCCAGCAAGGAAAAAAGTGACTAAATAATGACAAATAAAATTAGTTGACCATGATGATATACATTATTTGTAAGAAGTCGAGTCTGAATGTTATTTTATGTTTATGGGTTTTGTTTCATTTAATGTTATAATTTAGTTTGAGGATTTTTTTTTTTAAAACTATAACTTATTTTCATTATTAACTAATAGTAATTATGAATAAAGCAATCATAATTTGTAATTTTGCTGAAGTGGCATAATTTAGAACTAATGATCACACAGGGTCTAAATTTTTGTGTGCATTTCTCGTGTGTTTGTGTAAGAAATTTGTTTATCGCTTCTGCATAAAGTGTTGCAATTGCAAATTCTGGTCCAAAAAGTTTGTTTTTGCATGTTTCTCCCTCTTCTCATGTTTGAATAAATGCAGTCCTACAGCAAAGACTTGAATAGATGTCAGTCTCATGAAACCAAAACTCATAAATTTCCAATTTCATTTTCAAGTGTCATATTAGAGTTGATTAACCAAAATTAGCAAAAGTTGTTGTTAATTATCCTTTGCTATATCTGTATATTTTTATCTGTTCTTTACTTGGTTTCTTTGTTTTTTGTAGAACATAGCTCTAGGCCAGGGGTCAGAAAACTATTTTCACAGAGGGCCAGATAACTGAGAGAAAGATAAGTGCAGGCTGCATAATCATTTTGTTCAATACAATATACTGAAGACACAAAAAATGAAGACAATCAATATATTTATTAATCAACACACCAACATGATTGCTGCAGCAAGCTCATAATCACTTTTCTTAAAAACTTCATTGCAGGTACTTACACAAATAGCACTCTGATATTCAAAGTCACAAAAGATTGCCAAATTTTTTATTTCACTGATTTTTCCTAAATATTATATTACTGTCAGGTACAAAAATCAGATTGGACCAATTCTAGCATTTTTACTTACACTTATTTTAATTTTTTCTACATAGTAAGTTTATCTACAATCTATGATATTTCCATATAAATAATTATATTTTAGCTCATTTGTGGCACAGTGCTGTGACTGGCTGCAGTTTGGTGACGCCTGCCTTAGGCTAATAAGCGCCGGGTTAGTCAACCAGTTTGGTAATAAAACGCAGGAGGCATCTATTAGGAGATATATGGTATATCTCTCTTTAAAAAATTTTAAGAGAAAAAATTGCCTGTATATTTACCATTCTTTCTAATGAGATATCTTTTTAAACTTTGCAAATTAAAAGTTTTCATAGTCACAATGTTATTAAAATTTAAAACAAGACATTTCATTAAATAAAAAATTCAGAAACAAAATGTATAAATTTCCCAACAAAAACATGATGACATAATAGAGCAAATTTAAAATTAGTTTGCTGCATCATCCATTATGAGATGATGTTAAAAAAAACAACTTTTATATTATTAATAATTACAAAACTGCAAATAGTTTAATTTTAAGAGTAGAAACAAATTTTATATAAAATTATAAATGCTAATAACAAGTAAAATCTTTATGAAGTCCACTCGAGTTATGACACATGACCCCTTTCTATCTTTTCACTCCTCAATCTATAACCACCAAAATTTAATAGTATCAATGCTCTTTATACACAAGCTACCATACTAAATTTCATTTCTTAATCATTATACCATCCTGAGATATTAAACAAAATAGACACCAACATACTTGGATTTTTTTTCCTTTTTTCAATTCAGGAGGTCTCAAAACACAGAGATTTGCAAAAAGCTTGGAGGATCAAATTTGACACGATTTAAATATTTTCCTGTGTTATATACATAACAAACTGGGAAAGTAGAACACTGTTTTTATTTATTATTCATCAAGAATCCTGTAATCTGTTACAAAGCTATAAATTTATTAAATTGTCCCTTAATAAACATTGTTAATATATTATAAAATTTGGAAACTTAAAAAAAATTTAATCAGTAATTTTGTTACATGATCATAATTAGTAAGACAAAAATTAAAAAATGATAAATGGTGTCATTTTAGATTATGTTTATTACTTTTTGCACTTGGTTTTCATTTTTAGACTGGTTTATTAACACCTGCCCTCAAATTGAAGGTGTGAAGGTTAAATTGTGATGGGCTTGGAAGGAATTAAAATACTGTACTTTAAAAAATTTTTTGTCAACACTAGACTGTGCACTCTCAAATTTATGATATTGCTTAACTGACATTTTTAAGACTTCAAAAGTCATGTAATGACAAAGTTTTCAACGTGCAACAGGAGAAAAACATTATGGGCATAGCAATTTAAGTATTTAAACATTAATTAATGAAGTAACATGTGACAGCTTGGTGTCACAAAAATTTTGTTGTCCATAATGGCAGAAAAAGTGAAAAATAATGATATATCGCTGAAATAGTTGAGAAAAAGTGACTAATTTAAAAATAGTGAGAATAGTGATATGTTCCGAGGCCTGTCACTAACAACAATTAATTTTGTTATTTTATCAAAATTCAATATTAATGAATTTCTTTCAATCTAATTTCAATAATAAAAAATAAATCTGTAACTAATAACAATATACATTAATAAAAAAAAATCACCTTTACCAAACTGTATATTTTCAAAATTGTTATATAAATAAATATGTAATATATATACAGTATAATCTCTGAATAGTGGACACTGTCAGGACCAAGAATCTTCACTATTTAAAGGTACAGTACATGTTAATGGCTATACTGTATACAGCCTCAGTATACTGCTAATCCATTGTAATTCTCGTATAATGAGAAATACAATGGATTACAAAAATATCAAATTAGCTGAAAGGTTGCCTTGCAGAGGCAATTGTTGAAATAACCAAGAGCTTCATTTGTGGAAACTTGGTCCCTGCTTGGCAGTTCCTGAGCACTGCTAGGGATGCAGGAATTAACTCTGACACCTATGCCACAAGGGGGGAGAAATACTCAGGGCCCTGCTGTAACATCTGGGAAACATTAGAAGGAATAGGCTTCCCTGTATAGTTGAAGAACAAGACTGGCAATACTTCATTGTATTGTTTGTATGTAGAACTAAAGAGCCACTGGAATTTCTTGTTTAACCTAGTTTTGTTGCTCATGCAAAGCCCAAAGCAACACTGTAATTTTCTAAACTGGTAATAGAGAGATGCTGAGTAACAGAATTTGGAAAAGAATAGATGGGACACACATAATTTAAGCTCAATCTTTGCTAGGCACTTGCATTTGTTTCTGATTAGCTTTGAGAGGAGAGATTTTTCCACACCCAGTAGCAAACAATGCAGACACAAAGGAAATGCATTGTAATTGAGGGTAATGCATTTGGGTATCACATTATGTCCTTCGCACTTTAAAAGAAAAAGCAACTGGGCATGTAATTTATGCTACAGTTTTTCCAACTTCAACATGGAATAGAACATCCACTTTCTAGTACTCATCTTGTTAAATAACGTAAAAACATAGCATGGACGTCATGCCGACAAATGTACATAGACGAGGAGTTTTGCAGTTTTGTGTGGAGAATAACTCCACACAAAACTGCATTAAATATCAAATTTGCATTAGGAATATGAATATATCAAAAAGTATACGTAGCATATATAATTAAAATATATTATTTATTTTTTAGCTGCAATAATCTTGTTTTAATTGAATCTTGTTTGAATGTTGAGTTACAAAGGTGATTTGCTATCCACTTCAAGGGGTGGGAAATATATTCAGAATTGTTACATTTATAATGTCATTTATGATCTAAGTGACTAATAAAAATCGACACAGGGATTTGCCTGCTTTGTAGTTATCAAGTATGTGTAACTTTTCGAATATTTTTGCTTTTTTCAGTAACTGATTTATTAAAAATTATACTTTAGCTACCATAAAGCTGTTAAAATAGTTACAACAACATTTGTTTGGTAAAAGTTCAAAGGTTGTGTTACAATGGCAATTTGCTGACCACTTTAGTGTGAGAATATATTCAGTTTTCTTGCATTTATGCCCTTAAGCTTCTTTTTTCATTACTACCATACTATGGTTCTTGTTGAATGAATGAATAACTTTGGAAAAGTTTATAGGTTTTTGGTATCATAAGCTCAATTTTAACAATAAGACAGAAGTTTAAAAACATTAATATGTATAATATTAATATTATTAAACTTCATTAATGTTAAATCAATGACCATAAATAGTGATTGACAACTTTACCAGATTAAACTTCTCTAATATTGTTCGACTTCTTATAACCTGCCCTCCTCCCCTATTCCTATTTTAAGCCAGTCTTTATTTGATGCCTACAGTCAAAATTTGTCATCTGAAAGTTTTTGAATCGATTCTTTATTTTCATTTTAAAATATTTTATATGTAATTAATTCTTTCAAAATATTGAAGGTGGGACATTGCATTTTCATAAGATTGGTTATGGATGACGGCATCCATTATTTAGAATGTCTGCTATTTATAGGTAAATATAATAGATGTCCTATTTGAAGGGTCTGGGGATTGTAAAAATCTGTTAAGTAGAGGTGTCTGCTATTCAGGAGTATCCATTAATGGAGGTTTCACTATATATGTGAGATCGAGATCGATAGTTTGTGAAATTATTTAAATTTATAATTTAAAGTTGGATTATAAAATAATGTTTTATAAATTTTGGCAATGGTTCAAAAGAGATTTCCGTTGAAAAACTTCCTGGTCGATGATGTCAGATACATCAGAACTTTCGATTTCATCTGTATGGGTTAAAATCCCTAATGTTAGAATCTAAGAAAGATACAACTTTAAGTTCATTCAATGTGGAATGTTATGCGATAAAATTATGTCAATAAGAATTAAGACATTGAAGAAAATCCACAATATTTTAAGTTGTAGAAACAAAAATTCTATCGAGATCTACGGAAGTAGACTTCCTGTCATCGACAGAGTTGAGATGAATCATTAGGTAGCTTTGGGCCGCTCATCTTTATAAAAAGGGATGGGTTTCCCACCCAAATTGCGCAGTCCCGAGGACAAGAGAAACCATACCTATGCGTAGTTAGGCAGTGAGCCATACTAGTTACGCAATACAAGGAAGATTAATCCATGAACCAAACTGACCACATAATAGAGGTATGACTGATCTGAATTCGCCATACTTATCATTAAGAAGAGAACTTTGAGGTATTATAATTGTTAGATGGTTGTAAACTCTCTCTCTGCACATTATTGTTAGATATAGCGCAAATAGGTTATTTTTAGATTGTTAGATATTAGTTAATCTCCATGCATTTTATTCTTTTATTTTTAATTGAAGTTCATTTGTTTAATTTTATCCTGTATATATTTTGTAATTATTTTAGTTAAGTCTAATAAATATAATTGTTGTTTCATTTAGAATTGGACTTAGAATAATTCATTTATATCACACATACGCAGATAGATTAATACGCGTGGTTATCCGCATGTCATAAAACTGATAACCTGGTGTCAGACCTGACTGGAAGAGGTGATTTAGTGATCATCGCTTCTGATATAAAATATATCCCACTCAATAGAACGTTCCTCCGCCGCGCCGCTCGCAACTTAGACATTCTTATATGACAACTGAAAGATTCGTTTTACAACAGATACTCGATTAAGTGACAGGGTTAATCATAGTCTTTCCCTACCCTCGATTACGGCTTTCACAATATATATGCAAAATAAATTTGCTAAGAGAATGCATGTATCTTATTACATTGTAAGGATTCTACATCAATAGAATGAGCAGAATTGAATAATGTTTAATTTTTTAATGTAAAATGTTTTATAATGTACTGTGTGATGCATAAATTTAACTTTGGATTGACTAATCAACAGAAAAGATTAAATTGAGAATTACTTTTTGAAAGGTAGTGAAGTCTTAAGCTTCATAGGGAAGGATAAAATCATTATTCTTGAGTTTTTTCTCATATTAGTGGAGTAAGTTCACCTTTAGAATGAGGAGATTCATAAAGGCTACTCTAGCTATCAAAAGCTAGATTTGTGAAGTTCAAAGCAAAACACCAATCTCCAAAAAGGTAAGAAAAGTTCTATTTAGATTAGGAAGTTGAGACTAAAAAACAAGGAAAGTCATACTTTATCTAGATCTGTATGACAGTTAAATAATCAATATCTCTTACAGAAAATGAGCTGACACATTTTTGTGCTCTTAATAGTCTTCTGTTGCATTCTAAAATTATATAAATTGTAAAATAAGCTTTTGTTTTATTCTTTTATACATAAACTGTATAAACTCAGAAGAAACTTCTGAAATTTTTCAAAACTAAATGAACACCAATAGCAAAACATACAAACTAAAGTATCACATGCTTTGCATCCTTTACAAAGGAAAATATAAACAAATATTCCTTTAATGTCTATTTAAACTTTTGTTTATAACACTGATTCTGATTTACAAGTTATCATTTATATTGTATTTTCTTGCTTTGTATAAGTTGCATTCTAATTTAATCATAAATTAAAAATATGATAGCAAAAAAAGGGTTTACATACATAAACATAACTTACATAATTTGCTTGTAATTATGATAAAGAAATTGAGTATCTAATGCAATTTTATAATTTAAATCTCCTTTAGCATATTTCTTTACAATTTTCTGTTTATACCATATTTTATGGCATTTCAGATGCACAGGCATATAAGACATACTCCCATTTCAGCACTAAATATTTAAGAAAAACTATTTAGTGTATTTAAACCATCATATGCCTTTTGCACTTAAATTCAACTTTTTCACTGTATACCAGTTTAAAAAAAATATTAGAATGCCAGGAAAAAGAGGAGTTTAAAGGAAATACTTTACAGTTAAAATTTACCATTAAAATATTCTACACGAATTCATGTAAAAGCTGCTTAGTTATAGAAAAAAAAAACAATAATAAGGTTAATTAAATGATAACATTTTTATTCGAGAGTTAGACTAGATATTAATTTTCCTGTGCAAAATTGCAATTTCACATATGAGACACAGGCCAACTTTTTGAACCTTTTTTTTTCAACAAAAGTTGTCTTACATGCTATAAAAATAGTTGTCTTCTCAATGTAATTATATAATAATTATCTATAATTAATTTCATAATAAAATTTTTACTTACAACTTCCTCAACTGTGTAAAAGCCACTAGCAGTTCTTCCACCTTCAATGTAAGTAATTTCAGATCCAAATAAATCCAAAAATTCTTCACTTTCTTCATTTTGTTCTTCTCTAATTGTACGACATTGAGCACCCAGGAAATTTCGTAAATTGACAGCATGAATTGCTGAACATGCTTTCTTATCTAACTGTATAAAAGCAATTATCATCAATTAGTAAATAAAAAAAATTAATAAAAAGATAGAAAATGTTTTGTATCAAGATGTCCCACACTAGTTGTGCAGAATTATAAAACTTCTTTAAAAAAAAACTTTGTTAAAATGTTTTTTTATAAGCTCTTCAAGATATTTTGAAACAGAAATAGGATTATTGTTTACTGAAAAATTGACGTTTATTTTATGATATATTACAAATTTTAGATCAGTGCTGTACAAGAGAAATGTATATTCAAAAAATACTGTACTAATTCAGAAATTTTAAAAAACTGTCATATCTCATTCTTCACTTTTTGAAATATTCTATACATTACTTACAATAAATATGGAATTTCTGTTAATAAAATATATTAAATATTTCAGTTTAAGGAATGAAGCAAATTAATATATATTTTGATTTATAAATTTAATGTTTTTACATATTTAGCTCAGTAAAAGACATTAATGTTAAATGTTAACTTACATGACAAATAAACAATTTTAAAAAAAAAGATTAGAATATTAAATAAAATTATAACAAAAAAAATTTATTTCGATAAATCAAATTTCGTATATAATAATAATTAGTTCATAAAAAATATGTAAAAAATTGTAGAAATAATTGTAGAATGAATATCAAAATCAGAAAGCAGCAGTTGAATAGTAAATGATGTTACTAAATGACTCCAAATGAAAAAGATGCCAACAACAGCATTGGTCTATTGTCTGTCATTTAATGAGTTGATGAGGAGACTAAACTCGATGAATATTTAATAAAAAAATAGTAAATATGCAAATTATTCTCAATGTTAAACTAGAATTACAAAATCCTTAACAAATTTCAATATAATTTATGATATGATGTTTAGTTAATATAAACAACAAAAAACTGAAGGTAACAATTTGAGACAAAACAAAGACAAACATCACATTAAATGAAGAAAACCCGGAAAGAAGTGGCTAGATATACATTCTTCTGAAGCTGAGCAACAAATGACAAAAATGTTATTTCAAAATAAAGAACAGAATTAACAGTACAGAAATATTTTCACAAATAGACAAAATACTAACATAAATCTGAAAATAGAAATAAAATCTATGACTTGGAATATATTAAAATATACCTTCAAATCATGTACAATACAATAAGGAAATACTAAGAAAACTGAATGCCACAAAAAATGTGAATTACAAAATGGGAAGAATTGATGGACAGATGAACTGTAAAGCAAAGATGCTCTGAATAGATTTAAAACAGAAGAATTTGAAGAAGAAAAATAATGAAAAGAAAGACTTTTATGATGGACACATTACCTGAGGATCTTCAGGACTGATCTTGAGAGTGGTTCTTCAGGGAAAAATGGAGAAGAAGAGGAGGTAGAGGAAAACTATAAATGAAATGGGAGAATAACATCAGCAATTAGACCAAAACAAGATTAGCTGAAGCTGCAATGGACAATGATTTGGAGAAAGATTTATCAGCTGCAACTCTCTGAACAAATGGATACCATGAAGTGGAACAGAAGAATTAGTTATTGTTAGTTATTCAATGGATTCATTTATTAATTTTAACAATAAAAATATGATTTAATTTAGTTTCAATTGGTCCAATTTAATTACATAATAATTTAAATCATTTCTATCAAATTATTTCAACAAATTTCAATTGTGTTAATTTTTGTCATCATCCATGGTCATTTTTTAGTATAAATTTTGAAAACATTACAATTTATAGAAAAATGAACTATTTTTCTATTGTCAGATGAAAAGGAAAATTTAAAAACTGATATGGACTTTTTAAAATATAGTACTATGTACTAAGAAAAAGCACAGTACGATTTTTCGTAGTATATAGTATACAGTCCCATATCTGATTCTAACAAAACTATTTCTTTCAATTAAATTCACATAGATTTAAGATCTATTACATGTTGGATTAGAACAGTGCAACAGAGTAGTATCTGAAGTTACTTTCACATAGTTTCTTAGCAAAAGACAACACTGCATAACAAACTGATATTTATTACAGAAAAATAATATTCAATACAATGAATTCTTTTGAATAAATACAACTTTTATATAAACCTGTAAGCTTTTGTTTATTATTAATTTTGCTTATTCTTTTGATTAGTAAAGAATAAACATTTTTAAACAAACAACTGACGATGATATATTACAAATAATACATTAATCTAAAATTTTATAATTTTTGGTCTGATATCTATGGATTTAATGTAATAAATGTGAATTTATTTATTACAAGTTATAACTTGACTAATTTATCAGAAAATGTTAACATTACCAAATATCAATGGACATTATATATTATTATTGTATTATTATTAAATGATGTCCATCGATGTCATACATAATTGTATAATTACCATATTTTTGCTTACAAATTTATTAGTAAATTAAGAAAAAACTCTATAATGGTAAATATGGAAAACTTATTTCTTACTCACATTTTATTATGTACTTTTATAAAATTGAATCATTAAATTATTTAATTAAAATACTAAAAATCATAATAATTCATATAATGTTTTTACTGCTTCTTTAAAAAATGAAACAAATTCTTTATTATTTAAAAAATAAGATTTTTCCACATCAAATGAGTTTAAATTAAGATGAAAATAAATTAACATAAAATCAGATTACAAATTTTATTTATTATATTTCATATAAGATCATTTAAATATTACTGTAATTATATTATAGGGTTTTTATAAAATTTATGTATTTTAATTGTTTTAAATAAAAAAATAGCATATTTAACATTTGCAAAATGTCAATAATTATTCTGAAAGCATCATATGCACTTCATATTATAGATAATAAAATCAAAATTTTTTAGAATTTTGATTTTAGAATACAATAATTGCACATATCATAACCATAACTTAAAAATTAGGCTCGAAACAAATAAAAAGGTGATAAAATATTATTGTAAACAATAATCATTACTAACTTTTTTATTTTTATAGATTCTGTTTTAATAATTAATAAATACTTTAATAATTACAAATAATTTAAAATTTTATTCTATTTAAACTATTAATTTTGAAAACCTGTTGTTTCAAAAGATTTTCAAAATATAGCAAACTTAAATTATTATTTTGCAGTTATAACAAATTATTTTATGTTAAAAATAAATTTTGTCAGAATTGCAAATTATTAAAGTAAACAGCTTTAATAAGTAGAACATACACATCAGTTTTATGTGAAACTAAAATTCTTTTTCTTGATTAAACATTCTTTTATTGTCAGATTGCAAAAGAATAAAATAATAAAATAAAATAATTTTCTTATAAAAGTGCTTTGTTACAACCACAAAAACTCATAAAGGTGATATTATTTATTTATTTTTATTTAGATTCTGAAATGATATGATTGACATGAAATGATATTGATTTGTTCTATCTAACTGTCATGCATGATAATGGTAAGTTCACAAATATTTTCTAAATTATCATTTCAAGAATTCACATCTATTCTACTCCTATTCCAATATTCTTTCTATGTTTGTCATGAAACATTTGTTCTACAAAGTAACTCTTTAATTATTATTAATAATTTGAGTAAAACAAAAAAAAACGAAATTTATTTATTATTATTTCAAATGAATAAATTAAAACAAATTTAATATAATTTATTTTTGATTATTATAATCTTTATTTTTAATCAAAATATTTTAATTAGTTAAAATTATTCCAAATTATGTTAATGAAATTTCCTAGTACATATAATTAATAAAAAATTTAAGAATTTTGATTAATATATACTTACACTTGCTTGGGAACCAATCCAATAATATATTTGCCAACTCAAACTCTGACTCTCATCTAAGAATGTCTTAAGTATGATGTAGCAATCACCTTCATAAAATTTTCCAATGAAAGCTACAAAAAGTAATAAAATATATGTAAAATACGTTTTTAAAAATAAAATGTCAATCATTTTTCATACCTTCATCAACTTGATTAGGGAGAAAATTTTCTATTTCCCAACACATAATACCTACAAAATACAGCAATTTGAAAAAGTACAATTTATATATAATTATTTGTAATATAAATATGTAGGAAACCTAGTCCAAATAATAATAATCAAGTAATATGTGACCTATATTGTTATATCTTGTAAATTAATTTGTCTGAAAGTGAAGATAGAAGAGATATCAGGATAGTGAAATGTGCATCTGTATGATAAGCAAAAGTTCTTGGTCCAAGTCTGATTCAGATCAGTCTTTTTTCCCAATATAATCTAAATTAATTTATTTCTTCCTAATTATTAAATTTAATATAAGGTGGTGCTATAACCATCTACCATTAGTCTAAGTTACATAGTATATATATGTGATGCCCGTCCCCCACACTGATATGATTTGATTGAGTCCGATGTTGCACGCAAGCAGGAAAAAAGACAAACCGTTAAAGTAAGAAAAAAGGAAAAAAGAAGCAATGACGTAGCACGAACAACATGTCTGCTTCAAGACTATTAATATCCGTTTAATAATCAGTAACAAGATGATTTGTTTAGTGTTCTTCATTTTGTAATGTTCTTTGTATCATATTAAAATATACATCATTATATGTCATAAGAAGCTCTTCATATTCTTTCTTAAACTGTGTTCTGCATATGCTTCTTAACACCCAGCCCAGCCATCTATAGATGCCACATATATATAATCAATTAGTCAAGTTCTAGCTTTATAGTTAATCTAGCTCTATCATTTGATTATTAATACTTGTAATGACTATAATAATATAAAATTCCTAGAAATTTAATAAATACAATGTTACAATACACTATTTAATTGTTGTTTAGAATAATTATGGATTCATAAGACACTCTTAAAATTGTGAATTTTCGTTTTTCAATCTGGAAAATTTGTTTTTAATAAGTAGGATGACATTGAGAATCAATTAATTTTTGGACTACTGAACTAAATATCTTTCAGTTTTACTGACTGAGTACAATTTGTACTCAATGTTTTTATTTATAGCCACATTAAGTTATTTTATAACTGTAGCAGTCAGTAGTCAACAATCAACTAAATGTAACCAAAAGATATATATAGTTTTTTAAATTTGCAGCTGTCAGGTTAGCCAACTGAAAATATTACATCTATATATTCTGGTTAAAAAGTTATTAACTTATTGTCTTATCTTAGAATAAGAATTAACTACAGCAGATGCTAAGTGAGTATAAAATAGACCCTTGACATTCAAGAAGCTCTTTGAAAAAGTATGAGCAAAGAAAAAAAAAAGAAAAAATGTATTTGTATTGAGAAGACCTTAAAGAAAAAATACATGAGCTGTAAAAGTTTTACATTCAAAGCATCAATAAATAATCATAAATATATGCTGCTTGGATATAATTTGTACTAATTTAATAAATGAAAGATTAATCAAAGATAATTTATATCACGTCAAATGAACATAAAGATGTCATTAATTGAAAAACTGTATTAAATTCCAGAAACATTGGTCAAACAGGATGATCATTGAAAATATGTATAGTTGATCTTAAAATGGTAAAAATATGAAGGAATTATAATTCACTTTCAAATCATGTTGTAATATACAAAAAAGAAAAAATTCCAGCTCAAAAATCTCTCACAATGACAAATTGATACATTTTCATTTTGTCATTGTGAGAAATAAATTAACTTATTCAAATACATTATAACTTGGGTTCCATTTATAACAATTTCTGCAGGAAAATAACCCCCATCAGAAATTGGGAGCTGCCTACAGAATAATAAATGAAAGAGAGATAATAAAAAAATTTGAAAAATAAGTTTTTTTAAAGTTATAATCAAATCAGTGGAAGACATAATTGATGTATCTGTAGAGTGTAACAAAACTCTACATATGCATCAGGATCGATCTGTAGGGTGCTATAACAGTCTTCTAAAATATAATAAATTTGTTGCTCGGCTGGAGCAATAAATTTATTATAGTTTAGAAGGCTGTAACGGAACTGTATAATAGGCTATCCCACCATATTCAAACATATATTACTGAATGAGAAGGTTCATCATCATATTATTGATTCTATCCCTTAATCTCTACTGGAATTTTGTAATTTCTCAATTTTGTAAATGATAGCATTGCAATTTGTATATCTTTATATAAGCTACTTTTTTCATTTTTATGAAAATGAGATTAATCCTTTCAGGTATTACAATTTTTCTTCCCTGTAATATATATCTAACAAATTAAAGATATGATTACTATTTAAAAAACAACACTCTCTTCAATTGTCATATATTTGTCAGAACTCTGATCTCTTTCTCTCTCTTACAGAAAACAGATCTATGCATATGCATATTCAAAAAAGTGCATCAATGAGAGTAGTAAACCATAGAAAATAAACACAAAAATTGCATTCTAAAATGAATTTGATCTATTTTTTTTAGTCATGATCATGCATTTTTCAATGTAAAGAGTAAAGTCTCCCTAAAGCCAGCTACACACTTATCAGTATATCCAAACATGTGGATGACAGAATTGTCAGTTTTTTCCGTCCATCTGTTAAGGTATAGCCTTACTGGATAGGTGTGCCTATCAGGTGTAGCAGTACATGTTTAAGCATGCAAAATGTTTGTCAACCCTTGCGTGAAAGCAAAGAAAAATCAGCTGACATCATCTTGATAAAAATTCTGACTACATACATTTGCAATTACTTAAAGCATTTCATTAAATAATCATCCAAAAAATAAACTCAATCATCACCAACACACTGTTAAATATTTTAAAATATCTATTTTATATTCAATATTTATTACATATTTCAAAGACATGCATATATATACACACACACACAATTTAAGATTAAAATACAGACCTGGTACTTGACCCACATCATCATCAAAAAAATCACTATAATCCAGATGTGGTTTTTCCAAAGTTTCATCCCATCGTTTAGGTCTACAAAAGTAAATTATTATTAATATATTTATGTTTGATAAAATAATGCATAACAAAATATAAAAGTTCACTTAATTAAAAGTATAAAAAAAAATCATATCAGAAAGATTAATGTCAAACAGATCAATTAAAATTATTTCTCGAAGAAATTACATTTGCATTAATCTACTAAGTATTTGATTATCATAAAATCAATTTCATTTTATTAATTAAAAAAAACAAATTTAAATTATTTTATTATTTTCTATCTCTGATTAGTTTTACTTTGTAGCAGATATCCTTCTACATGCAGTTTTGATAATTTGGTAGATGTTTTAAAATTATGCATTATAGATATTTAAAGAAATATAACCAAACAATCACCTTAAATAATCAGGCACTGTTCGATATACTTAGATATTTATTTATTTTCCTTGCATTATTCCTAATATAATATTAATTTTCTTAAGCTTCCTATATTCTTTATTATAATGATAGAATGAATAGCAAACACACAAATCTAAATACTAGAACTGGATACTATTTTTCAAAAAATATATTTTGTTTTACAATTATTATTTTTACAATGAAAATGATTTATAAAATTGATCCACATAAATGATTTATTCTGTATAAATTGGAATAGAAATAATTTCAAAAGAAAATTCTGAATTTTCAGAATAGCAAACAGACAAAATTTTTAAAATTTTCAAAAAACTGAATTGTAAAATATCAAAAGCTAAATGGCAAATTTCAAATATTGATACTATTCATTCTCTACTTGATACAAAATATCTATTTAAAATATTTGGCCTATTAGATGGTATCCAAGCTGATGTAAGAGAAGTGTCTTCAGAATGTCATTTTATAGCTTTGAGTTCTTAAAATCAATATGTTTACAAATTTAGACACAATTGAATATTAGGTTGCAGGGTTTACAGCAGTTTGTCATTATAAATTTCCATGAATTTTCCATGTTATCAAAAATCTCCAATGCCCTATTATCGTTAGATTTAAAGTTTATTTTGTACTTAAGGCAAAATTATTAAGTTCATAATATAGTAATAATATCAAATTCTTTGTAAAATTGATGAAAAAAGTAAATTGCGACCTCTCACCAATCAATGTGATGATATTGTCATTACGTCAAATTTGACATAATGCATAACCCTGACTATATTGATCAAATATCAATGTTAACTTAGAAATTTATGCTGAGTAACTTTAGACTCAATCCACACTACCAACCTGATCATGGTCTGGTCAAATGTTTATCAATTATGTCCAATGTACAGTACATATTTACACTAGGAATAATGTCAAGTCTTAGTCTGGTACATTGGATAAATATTTGACAGGATTGTAAATGGGTTTGATGGTGTGAATTGGTTCTTAATAGTAAGTCAACAGTGAGGCAGTTAATTATCTGCAAGACAAAAATAACAAATTAATTTATTTAATTTCAAATGTATGCTCTCCACCATAAGTTAGTACTGTAGTGTCTTGTCCCTGTACATACTTTTCCCTTAGCAATGGAGTTGTGCCAGTCATCCATCTAATTCCTTTCAGGGGAAAAGTTTTGAATTAAAATAGCATGACTTCCTGTTTGCATTGGATGTTCATACATATTTAATCAGGGCCTCCTGCCTCTAAGCTTTGCATATCTGGCCTTGACTTTCATGTGTCTAACTCTGTTCTTGATATTAAGGTAGGACAGACAGCTGGATGGACAACAGTGGGAATTTATGGATCTACAATTTTTCAAATTGCTCCCCAAAAAAACCTTCTCAGATAATCAACAGAAACTACTTCCCACATGACTAACCAGAAATGTACAAACTGACACAGAGAAGTCTATAATGTTAATTTCTATTTTATCTAAATTAAATTTACAGATTAGTGCAACTTCATTCCTCTACAATAGCACAGGTTGTTAAAAAAACACTAAGCCCTATAAGTCAAGAATCATTTCTTTGAAGAGGTTCACTGATAAGCACAGGACTCTGAGCTAACTAATCCATTTAGAAAGTGTTCTGTTTTGACAAAACTCAATTCCAAATGCATTATTTGGTTTGATGATGTTATATGCATCAGAAAACTCCTAATTTTTCAATAATGAATTTCATTCATTACTCTGAGTATTTCATTCATATAATTCCATTTCATTTATACATATAATTTCATTATGGTATATAATACAAATAGTTAAAAATCAATATTTACAAAGTTCTATTTCTTTAAAACAATTAACTGCTTTAATATATAATATTCAACCACATTTAATAGCCAAACAAAATTTCATAAACTAATTAAATATGTAAGGATTTGACTTATATTTAAAATAAACATCTGAACTGTTAATTTTAAATTTCATTTAACATTTAAACAAACCAATAGCATAGAAAAATTAATGAATGTATTAAATATACAGACCAACTTACTTTAATGATGTATTTTTATCATCATCCTTATTTTGATCATTATTTTTATCCTTAGCTATATCACTCATTCCTTTTAATATTTTGGCTTGGTCACTATCTGCTTCTCCTTCTTTCCGTCGTCTTAATCGCATTTTCCTTGCAATTGGATCTTTGCTATGTGCTATGTTTATTAAAAATAATACATTTACTTTAAAAAGATCATATACACATTTTCATATTATAGTTAATACATAAAAGAAGTTATCATTTGGGATAACATTCCATAGAATTAAACTACTTGATTAAAGTAAATCATAATGATAATTTTTATGTTATTAATTTATTAGATAGTTTTTAAAATAAACATTGCATGCCACAATAATGAACAATTGTTTAACAACAACAAACTATATAGATGTGTGTGTGTGTGTGTGTGTGTGTGTCATTCTAATAAATCATTTAATTGCAAAGTGATGGTATAATATATTTTATTCCTGCAAATCATTAATATTCAGTAATATTTAGCATTAAAATAGTTCTGTGAATTTGAAATTGCTTAGTAAACTTTTATCAATGAGAAGGTTCCATCACTACATCTCATATATGAGTCCAAGAATAGTAAACTTTTATATATGCATGCAAATAGGCATATTTATTTTTACAAAATTATGCACATCAAAACTTTGGAGTTCAAGCTATGTATAAAGAAATAATATTAACTTCAGTTTGAATAATTTAAAAAAGCTGATTAAAAAAAATGACAAGAAACTGAACTAAGTCTAACCAGAATAAAGAAAACTAAAATTAATACAAACTGGACTTAAATTGTCTTTTTTGATGTTATTTGTATATCATTTACTTCATTAAAATAATGGTTATGTCATTAGAATTACTATTTTGAATTTCTTATTAATGTTTCATGTTGAAATGTTTTAAAATACTGCAGTTATTAATTATTGTTGAAAAATTTTATCAGTGTTCTCTCCGCATTGGTCAATTGACCAGCTAAATATTTCTTCCAACTAGTTAAATAAAAATAAAATTAATTAAAAAAATTAATTTTTTTCTTAGTGCTTTTAAAAAGTTAACTATATCAAGAATTAATATGCTATTGCATATTTTAGTATTGTTTTGTCATTAATAATTGAGATTTGTAGAGAAAACTGCACACATTATCTGTAAAGGAATCCTATTTTTGTTTATATTAAATAGTCCTTTATTAAATTAATTTCAATATATTAATACATCCAAATATAATAAAATACTGAAAAAAATTCATCTAAATATTTTAAATTTTTATATAATTTTTTTAAAATTATTTTTTAATTACAAAATAAAAACATACCAGGAGTTGATACTGGAGTAACAGGAGCTGCACCAGCTAATCTCAATTGATTATTCAGTGAAAAATCAATATTATAAAACTCCATTCCACTGCCTTTTAATAGTTCATGGGGTTTAGGAGGCATAATAAGGTCAGGATTGTCCTTTAAATCTAAAACTTCTAAATCAGTCAGCAGATGTATTGCTTCTGGTAAAGTTATCAATCGGTTGTGAGAGAGTACAAGTTTCTTAAGTCTACCACATCTTTTTCCATTTGTCAAAATTGTTATATAAAATAGTAAAACAAAAAGGAATAAATTAAATTAAAATACATACATATATAAACACAAAACCTTACATATATATTTATGAACATAATACATGTTTTATATCATTCATGTATTTTAACAAGCCATTAAAAATTTTATAGTATACTGAAATCAATTTACCTACACAGTAAAATTCAAATTCCTACCTAGTTATATCATATCCAGCTTAATAATTTTTCTGCCTATTAACAATTTTAATATTTAAATACAGTTAAGAATTTTGAAATTAACCTAAAATCCAACTTTTTTCATGATACAGAATTTTTCTTATAAAATTGAAATTACTTTCTAAACAAATCACAACTGCTAATTATACATGATATTATCTATTCATCTGTTTCTTATGAAAATAAAGGCTATTGGCAATAAATATAGCAATTAGATAAATATTAATTTTTTTTCATTTATAATAATATAATTTATTTGAAGAATATCAAAAATACTTTTATATTTTAATCATGTTTTTCAAATATAAATTTTGTTAATCATCATCAGTCATTGAATTTTATCAGAATTTGCTTGTCCAAAATATAAGTTAAAATTCACTTATAAAACAGTATATTGTTATCATAGTTCAGTTAGTTTTCACTATCTTCAAATAAATAGGCACTTTTAAACCATATTTTCATGCTACCAGCCTCAACAAGTGACTGATAATGTTCAATCAATCATTTTCAGCCTTAATCAGTTCTTTAAAATGATTAACATTTAATGTATAATCATTATTTGTTCACAGTACAGTAATTTAAATTTCTGACAGGTTTTATTTCACTTATATGCTAGTTGTTGTTAAAAACAGTACAGTAATACCTCAGTTTTCATTGACTTCAGTTATTGTCAGTTTCAGTTTTCATTGATTTTTTACCATAAAAAAATTTGTCTCGGTTTTCGTTGGTTGTCTCAGTTTCGTTGGTGTGCCCAAGTTACCTCGCTGCTAATTTTGCAAAAACAAAAGGCAGCCCTTGCATTTTCCTGCTCAGCATGGCGTGGCTTCTTGTTTTGTGAGCATTATCCCACAAGTCTAGCCTTTCCTTTCCTTTTAGCTCCATCATGGGACCAAAGAAAGTTTCCAGATCCAGCAGCACTTGAAAGAAAGCAGCCAGGAACATTATCAAATTGAAGGAAATCATTGAAAAATATGAGAGTGGCATTAAAATTGCTGAAATCAGCCAAATATACAGTACAAGAAGTTGCCATCCACGATAAGTTCCAAGTTTTTGGATTTTGTCAATTGTTTTCGGATGGATTATCGATGAAAACCAAGGTATCACTGTACTGAAAAAAGTGCGGGCAAACAATACTGACTAAATTATTTATTAAATTGATAAATATTCAAGTTATATAGTTTTATTTATTTTTTACCTCCATTTAATGCCAGAGATAATAAAACCAAAATTTCCACTAATTATCATATTATTTACTTACCCACACTTAATGTCTTGAGTTAGTTATTATCAATGCATGTAACTTTCTATGTGGTTACCATAAGTGGATTCTACTAAACATACTAATTCAAACTTTACTTCTCATTAAAACCACAAATTTATTAATTAAACATCAGTATTATTACTGTATACACTTTATATTCAATTTTCAATATAAACATTTATTTAAAAATTTTCATTATTTTGTTTTAATTATGTGTAGTTTCTAAATTAATGATAAATTGTTGTAATATCTAGCAAACTTAGAAATACATCAGTGAATAAAAAATAAGTAAAACCTAAAACTGTACATCTGAAAATTTATATACAATAACTTATATATTACCTGACAACTCCTTCTGGAATCATTTCTAAATTGTTATTTGCAGCCATAAAGACTTCAAGATTGTGCAATTTGCCAATTCCAGATGGTATTCCTTCAAAATCTAAATTATTATCATTTATATATAATCTTCTTAGTTTTGTTAGCCTGCATAAAGTAGCCTGTAGATAAAAATTTATAAATAATTCATTCAATATTGTTATTAATTTTTAATAAAAATTATAAAAAATTATATTATTACAGTAGAGCATCGTTTATCCAAAATGTCAGTTAACCGAAAGCTTTCTAGTCGGACTGTGTCGTGCTGAATTGAACGTTTTTGATACTAGATTAACTTCTAAAGTATAATTTTTTGTTTTTATATTTTTCAATATATTTATTTTGTTTGTACAAAATAATCAAATAATTTTTAACAATACAATAGCCTCGATTATTATTATAAAAATTTTTGTTAGGCTTAAAATTGACGAAAATTCAGCACAAAGCAACGCGCAACGAAGAAAAATTCAACACAAAGTGACACGCAACAGAGAAAAATTTCAACATCGGATAGGTTAATATATTTTTTCATACATAATCGGTTATCCGAAAAACCCCAGTCCCCAATTGATTTGGATAAATGATGCTCTATTGTATTTATAATAAAATTTTATTAGTATAGCTAGTATAGAGTTTTTTATGAAATTTTAATAATTATCTTTCATTATAGAGAAATTATCATTCTCCTTTACAATATATCTTATGAATAAACTTTCTACTACTATAAAATGTGTAATAACTTAAATTTATAATCTAAATTCAAAATATGATCACCTATGTGGTAAATCCAAATAATAATTTATTACTAAAATTGTTTTCAAGTAATTTTAATAATAAATAATTCACTTTTTGTATTTTCACATATGGATACTTTTGACATTTGTTACATATTTTTGCAAGTTTGTTTTAATCATAAACACGTATAATTTGTTAATTTTTTCAACAGATTCAAAACTGGCTATTCTTATAATAAATTAGCAAATAATTTTACTTAAAGCATCTTTCATCCAGATCTGGGCTGTATTTTAATTATTTCTAATATTTTGGAAGTATTTGGAGTTTTATTTGAAACACCTCAGCTAGAAGGTTAAAGTATTTGAATTTCAAACTGGTATTTAAACAGCTGTTTAATACATTGTCATTAAGTTATACCATTCTATGATACATTCAGAATATATAACAAATTATTTATAACTACATATTAATATCATTTATAATTCTCACAAAAAAAACTACATAAATCAATAATTCAACTTACAGGAAGAGCTGTTAATTTATTTCTTGACAAATTTAATGTTTCTAAATTTTTCCAATTATCTAAATTAAACAGAAAAAAATTAAATATTAAAATATAATTTATATTAAAATTTTTTCAATTCAGAATTTAATATTCAAAATGTTTCTTTTCAAAAGTCATTAGTTCAAATGTTTCAAAAAATATTAATTCTTTATAGTTAATATAAAACTTTTGATAATGTTTAAAAAATCAATACAGTGGCAAACATATTTCAAATTTAACTCATTCCAGGAGGACATTCAAACTCTGAATTGTTTGAAGTGCAGATCCATTTTTACAATTAAGAATAATGGAAAGCAAATTAATTTGTTCCTTCACCTTAAACAATACCCATTTTGATAAATTTAAAACAGCCTAATATACATAGGGTAAAAATAGCACAATTAAATGCAATTAAAACAAGAAATTAAAATATAAAAATAATAAATATGTAAATACTGTATAATAAAATGAAAATTGCATTTACTAGTTTTGGCAACTTAAACATGGCCACTAGATCTGTCACAATTGTACCACTTTCTTGTTTTCCAATAAGTTCCTTTTACACTTTAATCATCGATACAACAACTTTCCTCTTAGGCTCCATTGCTTTCATACTTTTCTTGGATGCAATGGATAATAGGTAAGAGTTTATATATATATATATATATATATATATATAATAGCTAAACAAAACTAAAGCAAAAAAAAAAAAGGAACTGAAAACACAAAAGCATAACACAACAGATGCTTTCACAGCAAGAACAAGAGACAATTTGGGTGTACAACAGATGGCATTTATACAGTGAGTGCATTTTTTCATTGCACACACAGTTCAAACATAAAAGCATCATTCAAACTCAGACTGAATTTCTCTCAAATTTAGCATTCAAACTCTGGAATGTTTAAAATTAGTCATTCGAAATATGAGATACCACTGTTTATATTACATTTATTATTATTTATAAATTTGTTTTCTTATTCATTTTAGATGGAGCTTTCAAATATTGTAATAAAATTTTTTCTGTAGATTTTTTACAATGTTTTTAAAATTAAAGCTAGCATAAAAGTTCTTTAATATGTATCTACTATCTTTAATTTTTCAAACAGTATTACATATATCTCATATCATTTATATATTTATTTAAACAAAGTGGTAAAAAAGTAATGAACAAACAAGTATGAAACATATAAACAAAGATGAAAAATTTTATAAGAATATCTCAACTTAGTTCTTTATCCATTTTAATAAATTATAACTGGTTAATATAAATATTCAAAAATAATCAAGTTATTTACCAGCAATGGGATTATAGAAATAAACATTTTTGTTCTTCTTCAGTGACCATCGTCAGCTTACAAATTAATCAAACAGTTTAAATTAAAAGAACAATTTGAACAATTCCAACTTAAAAATATTCTGATACCATAACTGACATTTATACTTGAATTTAATCTTGATTCTCAACATTAAATTTGTAATAAATTAAATTTAAAACATTATCAAAGTATTGTATGTAGTATATTTCCACTTTATGACCATTTAAGAATTGCATTTTTACGACTGGTATGATTTACTCTATGAATGTATAAGTTATAATAATCCTTGCCATATGATATTATATGGTTCAAACTGTATTTTCAGAAATGTAACCTGAATTTATGACAGTCCATGAAAAATATTATAGCATGCTTAGCAATTGATTGCAGAAAACAATTAGTTTGTAAAATTAAGTGTTATTGTTTTTACAGCTTAATTAGTTTATCATTAAAAAAAATTGATTATGTACAGTACATTTATTCTACAGTAAGTGAAAATATACAAGATCACATAGAATTGTAACCTGATGATTATATTAGTCTATGTAATTTTGCATTGTAAAATATGAACATACGTTCATCATCTATCATTTATTCCTTATTTTTACCTTAAATATATACTGACTGTTGTATTTATATGAATATTTCAAGACAATTAAGAAATCAAAATTATGTATTATTTTGAAATGTATACAAAGTATATAAATTCAACAAAAACACATCTTGCAAAATTATATAATTAAATTAATTTCTTCAAAAAAATATGACAGAAAACAATTACAAAGAAAATAATGTTAATATAATCTAGTGATAAAAGCATCCTTCCTATCTAATAACTTCACCCAATAAAAAACACTCCTTTTTTACCTTAATCCTATCACTTCTTTAAAACTGTTATTATTTCTTTATACCCTTTCCTCATTTTGAAGCAGTTTCGTTGGCAAGTACCCTATTACTCAATAAGGGATTTACTGTAAAATAAGTACTACAAATACTACAAAAGACTCATGTTGATAACAGAAAACAATTACTTTTGTTTTAATAATAAACTTTTTCATACTTATTTCAGAACAATACTGTAATATTTCATAAGAAATAATACACTCATGTCCATAATTTAAGGAATTTACAATTACACATATTAGCTACTGCTGTAAAAAAACAAAATGCAAGTAGAAATGCTTTGTGGCAACTTCTGAAAGGAGTGATGTAGGTGTGTGTGTAAATTTAATAAGGGAATTGGTGTAAAAGCATTTTCTATCCATTCGGGCAATTGGTGTTGTAAGAGATCATTATTGTATTGCACGTGAAAATGTTATTAACATTATTTGTACATAAATATAGTAAACACGAGATAGCACAGGAAAGATAAACATACAACATTCTCTGATGTACATTTAGGACTGTTGTAAGAACTAGGATTATATTAGGGAACATTTTAATGTTTAAAATGTTTTAGAAAATTAATTTAGCTTAAAATGTTATTTTATTTTCAAATGAAAAAGAAGAAAAGTTTATCAGAATACATCATCTTTAACTTCCTATGAATCAGAGGAAGTTGGGAAGTTCTTTCTAAAATGCAAGTTTAGGAGTGACTGAAACGAATCGTAGAAAAACTCCATTGGTCCACTGATTTGATATAAAAGATGGAGGTCACCTTTTTTTCCATGCTTTTAGTCATGCACAGCCATGCTTCTAGTCACAAGCTCTAGTTAGCCCTCTGAATAAATTCAGCCTTATTTTTGGTGCATCAATCCCACCATTAGAAGAATGATATGAGAAGTCACCACAAACACAAAAACGGTTCTTGCAATACATCCCCAGGTAACAATAATAATTATTGTAAGCTCTTTCTCGTATTAGTGGTTTGAACAAGGAATCATTTAAGTAGATGAATACATTCGTTTTATTATTTTATTGGTTAATTGACATTCATTTGATATTTTAATCATTTAATTGATATATAGAATTGTAACCCATTCTTTATATTTTTATATAAATAAATATATTTAATTTCAGATTCATTTAATGTCTATGTCCATTTTTAAATCAGTAGCTCTCTTCTCTGACATAATACCACTTGGACTAAATTTGAATTAAGACCTTCTTCTTATCGCAAGTTAGAACACAATACAAAATATTAATTCTAACTGGTGTCAGGCTCCTGACATAAGAGGATATTTTGCAATCTCTCAGTCTCCTATCTTAAACTTAGACTGTCCTGATTATAGTAAGCATGATCTCATGGTCCCCAATCTCACATTGTACTGTGCTTAAATAAATTAATTAACTCTTGATTTCAACTAAAAAGTAACTTTTTTAACAATAAGACAATTTTAATGAAAAGGTAAATTTAAAAATTTTCAAATAAACTGTTTTTCCCCCTTGAAATAAAATCAACTGTATAAAGACAAGATTAGTTCTCTTTTGTCAACCACATTATTTTGAAATTGCATAAAAATGGATCATGTAAAATGAGGGATAGGTATACTGTACTCATTAGAATGAAGGCCAACTGAGCTCCACAGTAGCAACTGGTATTTTGTTGTTTATTCCAGGAAATTTAATCCTGGCTATCTGGTTCAGAAATAAGTGTGTCAGTCAGTACTTCAGTTTACACTCATAAGATATCTTATGTACACAAAAGAAGTAGGACCAGTTCTATGGTCCTGTTAATGGACTCTGTGGATACTACCATACATGGAGTAGGAGTGGATAAGAAATCTTAAGTGGAGAGGTATAACAGTACTTTTATTTTGAAAGTTCCTTATTGTATTCAATTTTTACAAATGTCAGTGTAAACAAATTTTAGCTCATTTTAAACATCATTGGTGGTCCAAGTTGATTAATAAACAAAAGTACTGCATAATGTTTAACTAAACACTTATTTACATGTATAAATGCTAATCTAAACTCTAAGCATTTATAGATTGAAAAAATGAAATTTCACATAATACATTTATTGATTTTTTGGTCATTAATATGTTCTACATACTTTTTAACTTAACCAAAAATAATATAAAATTCCATTTCAGTTTCTGATGTGGCTGCAAAATCCAGTTTTGGTCAGACCTATCTGTGAAAAATATATATCCAATACCTGAGGAAAAGTATCGATACCAGTATTGGATACAAGAGATAGTATTGAGTACAAAAGATACTCAGTATCAAAGAAAACTATTGATATAGTATCGGTATCAGCAGTCAGATTATCAAGATATCCCTACTTGCATTAAATATAAGTGGCATTACATGCCTGTGGTAATTTAGACATTATTTTTAACATATTATGTCATGTGAATCATGTGTTAATAATATATTGCAATATGAAATATTTTAAGATAAATATATGATAATATAATTTTTATCAATAAACAAAAAATGCATTCCTTGTGTTTCTCTCACGGTTTTATTGATTATTGAAAATACTATAGAAATTCATCCAAATTTATGCTCTTTAAATATTACAAGATTAAAGTGAGTAAAATATAAAAATTAAGAAAAATGCAGACAAATGCATTTTTATGTAAAGTTGTCTTACATAAATCAATTGAATTAAACCTAAAATTACAGTATTTTATTAATAAGTAAAAGAAAAAATTCTGTATAAAGACTTGATTAATACAAATTACAGTACAATTTTGGTTATCCAATATTCTGTTTTAAGTAATGGCAGCACAACATATACGAGGTGAACAGTAGACATAATATTTGTAAAATGTTCCCTTATTGCAGCAAGAAAGAAAAATACAAGTAAAAAAACACATACAATTATAGAATTTTAAAACAATACAAATTATTTATTAATTTCAATCATAATACTGTTTAATTCTATGCTTATATCCTATATCATAATAGCATATTAATAATAATTAAAGCCCTGAAATTCCAAAAGTTACATAAATGTTTTAACAGACAACTCAGAGTGACTGAGAGTTTGAATTTAAATTCTTCTCTAAATGTCTTTCACATGTATCAAAATTTAATTAAATTAATTAATTTACAATACAGATAAATTATAATTATTAATATCTTAATTCTACTATAAAATTTTTGACATGTTATTTGGTAATATTTTGTATTTAACTGAATTTTAATATTGTTTTCTTAATTTTGCTACAATTATAGTGATACTGTAAGACTATTTTATAATAAGACAATAATAAAAATACAATAAAATGTTTCTTCATTTTATAAATAAAATTGTTTCAATTATGTAAAAACAATTAAAATAAAAAAAGGCACTTTTTTTCTTTAGCATATTTTAAATTTACAATGTTAATATATAAAAATTATTTATAAAAAGCCTTTTAAATCTTACCTCCAATTTCAGCAGAAATTTCAGTAATACAATTATCACTTAAATTAAGTCTTTTTAAGTTAACCAAAGTATATAATGCATCTGGGATTCTAGGCAAAGCATTTTGAGAAAAATCCACATCTAAATGAAAATAAAATAATTATAATGATTATTTTTCAAATTTGAAATTAAAAATTTTTCATACAATAATAGAACATTATTTAAATGAAATGACATTTACAAAACTCTTTGTATTAAAAATATGCAGAATTTATTGCAGCTTTATTACTACTACTTTGTACATGAATCATAATTAGAATTATAGATCAAATTTTAATATTTGCTTTTTGATGCTTCCTTAATGAAATGTGCATCTCTCTCTCATAACATGTTTTCTCTTATTAAAAAAGAAAAACTTCAGATGATCTATTATTATTTATTAGAAGTAAATGTTAAAAATGTAAATACTTGGTAAACAGCAAAACAACAATACTTTTTATATTGTTTGTAATATAATGAATGGCATTATTATTATAAATTCTAAAATAAAAATTCTCATAACAACTAATGTTATTAATAACTTTCAATACTATTTTCAATAAGATCATTTCATAAGAATAAAACACCTACTGTATAAACTATTTTTATATTTCTTTTTATAAGTTTTACAATTTATTTGAAATTTCTTGCTCAAAAAAACTTTATTTGATATCATCTTAGGGCCGTCCATAAATTACATAAGGTATTTTCGGGTGGGTGGGGTCAAGGATTTCTTGCAATTTCTTACTCAGGGGTAGGAGGGTAATAGATCTCATCTTATGTAATATTTTTATTTTTTCTATCTCGTTTAGAGGTGGAGTTTTGAATTTGACTTCAATTTGGTGGTTTCTATTAAGAACGTTCATTGTACTAATGCCATCTTGTGTGATGTGATAAAATAATAACACTAGCAGACTCATGCTGTACACATTTTTTATCACGGGAAAAAGGCTGTGTGGTGGTTTTTCTCTTTTTTTTTATTAGAATAAGTACACCACTCCTATGGATGTATAACACTAAGAATACATAAACCAAATTTACATGATACAAAGTAAACATAAAATTAGTATTTGGCTTTTAGTGAAATCTGAAATGTAAAACTAGATATTAGAAATTATAAATAGTCTTTTCTTCCATGTTTTTTGAACATAATTGTAAAAAGTATCAAACAGTGGCTTCTGAACAAACTTATCTAGTGGACATGGCCACCTGAAACCAAGCATAAAGAGTTCTAATTTCAGAATAAGTCTATGTTGATCGTAAATTGCGCAATGATAAATCATATGATCGAGGGTGTCTAGGTTTTCTGTAGAGCAAAAGCAAGAGGCAGTTTCTGCCCAGTTATACATCACCTGGTAGCTTCTAAAATTATCATGCTCAGTAAGTAGTTGAGCAGTAGCAAACGTTAAATCTCTAAGATGAGATCCTGCATTCAACACTAGGAAAATAAAGTTTTGTTATTCTACCAGTTTTACTGCTTAACCATTGTTGATTCCATTTTTGTATAGTGTTGTCATGAATATAATTTTTAAGGCTGCTACATGAGAGAGGGATGTGAGTGTAGTCAAGTCAGTGTCCTTTGCAGCTGACTTAGCCTCAAAGTTGGCTTTTTCATTTTCTAGTATTCCAGTATGGTCAGGAACAAAATATAAAAGTTATCTTATTTACAAGATTTTTAATATGGTGCTGGATATATGTGATATTAATCCCAATTGCTATTGCAATTGGGATTTAATAGAGCTTCTAGGACAGACTGAGAATCACTGTAAATGTTGATAGAGATTTGTTTGGTAGTGAAGTGGTCCACTGAATAGCTTGGTAGACAGCATCATCTTCAACTTGACAGATGGAGGTATGTGGGAGGTATCTGTACCTTCTAATATATTTTAGACAAAATATGTCAGTTTGGAGGAAGATACAGATACTCGAGTCCACATGAAGAGGGCTTTTGGACTCATCTGTGAAGATATTAATGTCTGCATGGTTATCCATGGAGGAAGCAGATGACACCAAATGTACCCTGGGGATAACCTTGTTTACAGGATGATGATCAGAGATAGGGTAATTGCAATGTGGTAGCATATGAACAGCTGTAGATAGGAATAGAGACTGTTGTTGAGCCTTGATGTTTGTAGATCTGATGAAGTAGTTTAGAACCTTTCCTACAATACATAGTGGCAAAAAAAGTAGCTCTGCTAGTGTCAGAGAGGCGTTAGTAGAAACAGTTCTGCAGCACTTTGAAATCCTGATGGCAAACTGTCTTTGAAGAGAGAGTAACTTACTTGCTAGTTACATGACCCCAGCTAGAGGCCGTATAAAGTAGCATTGGTTGTATTGCCCCATTATATAGAGTTTTACAAGCTTTATGATTTAGTCCCCAGATGCACCTAGCACATTTTAGCAGTATGTAGTTTATTTTCTTGGCCTTAGCCGAGATGTAATCAATATGGCAACAGAATGTGGTTTCTATCTATTCTCTCTTGTTTTATTTTGTATGACGTTTCTGTTTATATGTGCACTAGTTGGTTGATCTGTCAAAGTTTTTTGCGTCCTTTTTGCGAAAATTAAAATTTATATATAAATGAATATTATGGTGTTAATTAATGATGATGATGATAAAAAGATTGTTAATAATTAAAAAATAAAGTTCTTAAAATAAATTGTCCATTCAAATTCATTAAATTTTTATATTTTTAAATTTGTTCACATAAAGTCTTTTATAAATAATAGTATATATTAATTAACTAATTAATAATTATATATTTTGGACCTAAGGTTTTTAGGGTTTCATTAAAAAATTTTATTTTTGTTAAAATCTTTCTATAAAATCATGCCTAAATATTATGTAAGATAGGGAAGGAGAGGGGGATCAAAGAAAATATTACGGTTTCTTACACGGGTGGGTGGGGGTCTAGAATGGCCGAAATCGCCCTTATGTAATTTATGGACAGCTCCTTAAACAAAAAAAAATAACTGATTATTCAATTTTCTGCATTTCAAAATTCATTTTACTATGAATATTTAATAAATGAATCAAATGAATATAATTAAATGAATATTCAATAATAGTACATTTGTACATTAATTCCATTTTAAACGAATAAATAAAAGTTTAAAATACATAATAAATCCAATACTTTCACTAAAGTTTAAATTTAAAACAATAATGTTTTCTTATCAAAAAATAATCAAAAATTTTACCTGATAAATTTGTAATATTATCTAAGGTACATGGAATATTTGAAAGATTTCTTTGAGTATTACGCATATGTAATGTCTGCAAAGAAATTAATGCTGGAAGTTGCCTGAAAAATTTACAAAATAAAACTTACTTTATTAAACAAGTACAATGATTTTAAGTTATTATAATCTATATAATTTAGAAACCTCAAATTCTTTCAAATCTTTCATATAATTTGAGAATAGTTTAATACATATATTACTTCTATATTAATTTTTATAAACAGATATAGTTTTCAAAGTTGTATAACTGGTGAAAAATTGAATTTTGATTGCAAAAGAAATTAAAGTATCATTTTATTTATGGACAAAACCTCAAAGTCTCTGTATTCATTTAGAAATAAACTAAATTTGGGATGACATTAATCTTGAAATAAATAAATGTGATTAATAGAAGTTTGGTATTTTTATTTGTCAAGATTCAGACATTTTTTTAAACATAACAGTTTGGAACAAACTATGTAAAGCACAATACAGGTTTCAGAATGTGATCCTACAGTAAATCAACAAATAGACAGTATGAACTGGAGAGTTAATTTAAGAATACAGAAGGAAGCCTAGAAAGGAACAACGTAGACCTTGATTACACATGTTCATTTTTACCTAAGAATTTTAAAGTTATGCAATCCCAGAATAGGTTGCTTAACTTCATAATTATGTACAACAGCATTTTCCAATGTGGGATATGCAAAGCACTTCCATGATTACAGAGAAGGAAAATCTATGATAACTGCCAAATATTTTAAAATTTCTTTAAAATTAAAAAATAAATATTCACCATTGGTAAATAAAGCAATAACTGTCCATTACCATTTATAACTACAGTACATATATTTTCATCATAACACACAAATCTGAAAACACATGAAACTGTAGAATAGACTCGGCTAGTATCATACTTCGTAAAAACAGGAAAGAAGAGAGAAATTGTTTGTTCACTTTTCTGTCATTCTCTTCTCATATCAAAGTATGAAAGAATAAATGAGAAGTGTGCCTATGCTTACATTACTTTCAGTTAAAAAATATATGACAGTTTAGATGTACTTGAAGTACTTGCTGAAATCCTATCTTATTCATAAAATACTTTTAAAAAAAAAACCACATGCTTTTAATAAATTTGAGAAGAGAATGAAGGGTATTACAGATGAATTAAAAAGAAATTAGGGAAGATAGTCCCAAGGTAACATTTTCAATGTTTTATGCAAGTTCTAAATTAATATTTATTCAAAATTTGAAACTTCAAATTCAAGTAATTTATTATCAAAGATATACAGATAACGTATAAAAAATGTTAACAAAAATATCATTTTATTAATTTTCTTGATTAATAGCTCAAAGAATTGTGGATAATGAAGCCAAAAATAAGTAGAACTATCTTCTACTTAGACACAAACCAAAAGAGAATGGATGTATGTCATGAGTAATGTGTAAAATATAGCATATTTTCTCTTCTCTTTTCCAGTCTTACCATATAAAGTACAAATCAGCCTTTAACACTGAACTGATTTACATCTTTATCTTCAGTGGTTTCAGAAACTGTGCAAACTAAAACTAGAATAGATGTCACATTAATTAGTATCATTAATAAATATTATTAATGAGACTATTTTTTCTTGAATAGTTAAGTTTTTCTTGAGCACCCAAAAAATTGTTTGAGTGGACAACAGAATTTATATCCATTTTTTCATTATACTCTGTTGTTTCTGAAATATGAATTGGCAGTACTAATAATAATCCTTGTGGATAATCTAAATCATTTGAACACTTGTCAATATCTCCATTGTAATATTTAATTACAAAACGATTTATTCTTATTTATTTATTTATAATGTTATAAATGAAAATTTTTTATAACATTCTTTGCTAATTTTTAATCTATAAACATTGAAATAAAGGAGATACATGAAAATTTTTCCATTTTTGTGAGAGAAGTACATGAATTGGAAACGATTGGAAAAACACAAATTAGACAACTCCATGAAATGTCATTAGAAAATGTATTCTAATGACATTTCATGGAGTTGTCTAATTTGTGTTTTTCCAATCTTTTCCAATGTAACACTAAAATCAATTAAGAAGTCCACTCTCTATTCATATTTAAATATTTTTCAGGACTACCCATCCCATTATCAGAGTCCATGAGAAATGATGACAGATTCCTGGATTCTGATGATGGAACATGTAGTCTTGAAAACTGTGTAAGTCTGAATAGCGAGTGGATTCCTTAATCAATTATAGCACTGGAAACACTGCTGTATGAAGAGGAAGAAACTTCAGGAAGTTAAATCAAATAAAGTTTAGAAAACTTTGAAAAGTGAAAAAAATTTCAATCTAGTCTTAGGGCATGATGGCTAAAATAATGTCACAATTTAGCCACACTGCCAAGATAACTATTTAATCAACATCTTGAATAGAAGATAAACCAAGAGTGGAATGTTCCAAAATTAAGATTTTAGCAGCAAAGGGACCTTTTGCTGCTAAAATTAAAATAAATGTATTATTACTGTTATTAATCATTGTTATAATTTATTTTATATTTTAATATAAAAGTAACTATTAATAATAAATTTGGCAAAATTGAAAAATTAAAAATTAATTATAATTTTCAAAAAAAAAAATTAGTGAATAATTTTTTTCAAACAATAAAAGTAAAAAAAAAATATTGTTCCATTAATCTTACCTTAACTGATTATGTCCAAGAGGATTATTATTAAGTATTAGTGTTTGCAAATTGACTAGTCGTCTCATCTGGGGAGGAAGAGTTTCTGAAACATAAATTATATTTTAGATTATTTAACAAGCTAATTTTTATTAACACATTTGCAACAATGTGTATCACTGGTGGCTCATTTGCACCTTTCATCTTAGCCATTGTGCTTCATATAGTTGCATATCACTATAATAAAATGTAATGCTACTTAGCTGAATTATGTTTTTATATTATGAGTTTACCTTTCATAACCAGCTGGACAAAGTATCTTTATTAATAGACCAGGACATCTATATGTTAAAAATCATATAAATAGGTATAAAAGTTGTAATTTGTATGATTTTTATAACTATTTATATGATTTTTAATGCCTAAATGTCCTAGCCTTAATCAGGTATCATTTTTAAAGTAAAAACACTTTTTTGAATTATACAAATACATGAAGTAGAAATGTACTTAATGCACTTATGTGGTAAAAAATAAAATTTGTTATACTTTAAATGATTTATTGAAAAGAACAATCAAAAACTTATGAAATTGGACATTCCCAATAAAATTGAAACTACTTTTCTTTAAAAAAATAATTTATTCAAGTTAAGAATTCATTTTTAAGACAAAATAATTCTCTTTAGAAACACATTTAATAATATTAACAAAAAATTTTAAAAAGGCAAGCATAAAAATATGTAAACATTTAGCTGTATCTTTTTGTTGATTTTACTGAAACTTTACATTTGCCAAGTTGATGAGAAGATTTTGATAATATTCTACTAGATATGGAGTGTCATTGAATTAGATATTTTGATTTCTAACTAAAGACCAGAAATTACTGCTGCATATATTTATTTTCTACAATCACAGCATGAATAACACATGTTGACAATGCTTCTTCCAAGAATAAATTCAAAAATAATTTCTTTAAGCATGAGCCACTGATGGTACACAATTGGCAAAATGTAAGCAGTTTAATAATTATCCATCATGTACTATCTGTGGACACACACAAAGAAAACGATCATTATAATCTAATTCACCACAAATAGTACTCTACAACATACCTACTACTCTAAAACCAATTTTAAATACACAAAATATTGTATAGGTTTCAAATGATTGTCTTGTATGATAATTTCTTTTTTCATTCATCTACACATTTCTGGAGAAAATGTATAGGTGAATGAAAAAAATTCTTTACATAACAAGCATGTTAAAAAAACTTCTATACAAAAAAATTTTCATTTTATTAATATAATTATTTTAAAGATTTAAATAGCAACTCTTAGTACTTTTCAAATTTATGTATAAAAAAGTTACCATTAATTATTGGAAACAAATACAGTATTTTAAAATACATTTAGATATCAAATAAATAAATCATAAAAACTTATTAAGCTGCTATGATATTATAACTATTAAATATCAGTAATATCAATAAAATATTTGTAAAATTATTTAACTTCTCACATTATATCACAAAAATATTTAATAATAAAAATTTTTGCAGTAAAACTTTATTAATATCTAATAATTACATATAAACTAAACTCAACATATAGTCATAAACAAAAAAATACCACCTGATTTTAAACATGCTATAATATAGCAAATAAAGATATTACACAATTTGGACAAAAGGTAAATAGTTGAACTGCCAATTTAATAATCAGAAGTAAATTAATTCAGAATTTTCTGGAAAAACATTGATCCAGAATGGAACTCAAATCTGCAACTGCAGATGCATTGACAATTACACTACCCAGACCACTGTCTAATTTTAATTTAGAAGATATACAATATAGCAGGGGTGGGTAGACCGCGGTCGACCAGTCGACTGCAAAGGTTTTGAAAGTAGCCCGCAAAGCTAAAGTTGAACAATTTGCTTTCACTTAAATTATTGTTTAAAAATCTTAATTCAATAATTTATTCTTACAATAATAGACTGTCTGTGCAATGTACCCATACTGTTTGTGTTTATCCCGATGCAAATGAATCTTAACTTTTAAATTAATTGTAGTCGCAACGCATGTGCATATAAATGGCAATCGCCAAATTTTGAAAAACTTGCTGCACTTATGCAATGTCAGATTTCGTCCAATTAAACATTTTTATTCATTTGCTTATTCACAGTGTATTTTTTTTAAGTTAATAAGTATTTCATCTCAAAAAATAAACAAATTATAATTAACATTTTTTTCTTTATTTGCTAAAATTTTTTTGTGTATTTATTTCTTTACATTGTAATTTTTTTAATTTAATAATTATTATTGTGCTTCATGAAATAAAAAAATATATATGAACAAACGTCATCAGCTAACCTGTAATATATAAAGCTACCACCAACCAAAGCCGAAATTATCAAGCTGGAAACAGCTATATTAATTATAAATTACAAGATAGTTTGCTATTAGAGTGTGGCATTAGGCGCCATCTCTTGCTAAATTTAATAATTATAATTTAATTAAATAATTTAGACCAAACTGGAAGAAAAGAATCGGCCCAAAGTGGGACTCAAACCCACCCGCAACTTCTGTTATCCATGCAGACATGTTACCAATTACGCTACCTGGACCTTTGGTCCGATCTCCTCTTCCAGTATATCTAAGTATAAGCTATGATCATCGACGGCCATTACAACGCCGGCTGGGGACACATCAAGTGCCACGTCCTCTCCAAGGCACTCACTTTTCTTCCAGTTTGGTCTAAATTATTTTAAAATTATTTAATTAAATTATAATTATTAAATTTAGCAAGAGATGGCACCTAACACCACACTCTAATAGCAAACTATCTTGTAATTTATAATTAATTAGCTGTTTCCAGCCTGATAATTTCGGCTTTGGTTGGTGGTAGCTTTATATATTACGGGTTGGCTGATGATGTTTTGTTTATATATATATATACGCCTTGCCGGACTTGCGATGGCCAGTTGAGTGCCTTGAAGAGGACGTGGGCACTTGATGTGTCCCCAGCCAGCGTTGTAAGGGCCGTCGATGGTCGTAGCTTATACTTAGATATACTGGAAGGGGAGATCGGACCGAAGGTCCAGGTAGCATAACTGGTAACATGTCTGCACAGGTAACAGAAGTTGCGGGTTCGAGTCCCGCTTCGGGCCGATTCCTTTCTTCCAGTTTGGTCTAAATTATTTAATTAAATTATAATTATTAAATTTAGCAAAAGATGGTGCCTAACGTCACACTCTAATAGCAAATTATCTTGTAATTTATAATTAATATAGCCGTTTCCAGCCCAATAATTTTGGCTTTGGTTAGTGGTAGCTTTAAAAAAATATAATTATTTGTTTTCTTTATTTGCCATAATATTTTTTTAGTTGAAATTCTTGTTAATTATTTATTAAAATATCTATGAAAAATTTGAAAATTCCTAAAATTGTTTGCCTGAATATGGGCATAGTCGCCCGCAGACTATATTTTACCGAAAAAGTAGCCCCTAAGGGATAAAAGTTTGGCCACATCTGCCATATAGAATAGTATATAATTACTATTGATTATAATACATAAATCCTGTTGATTTATAACTATTAGCAAGTGACTTGTATGGTTTTATCTTTCAAATTAGTTGGTCTGGAAGCAAAGATCCAAAATATAGGTTCAGATTTTGTTAGACTTATAATTTTGTAAATAAATTTTTTGTGTCATTTTGCTATTTTGTTGCAAAGGGACCTACCATTAGAAATTATACTTTATAATTATTATTCATAATGAATTCTGTTTGCATTATACTGTGTATAAATTTACTATATAATTTTGTTTTGTATAATTACATATTATGTTTGAAAAAGCAAACTGTCCAAAAGCTAAAGACTGCCTACATTTTATTTCATTTCTACATATAAATAACTATTTAATAAAGATTTTGTACCTACCTAATCTATTATTGCTTAGATCTAAATAAAGTAAATCTGTTAAACTGACAAACAATTGGTTGGGAATAGATTCAATACTGAAAAAGAAAAACAATTAGTAAATTAAGATTTATATAATTTAAGTTCTAAAATATATTTAGTTAAAAGTATATAAATCAAAATAATCTTACAAAATGAAATTATACCCATTCTTTATAAAAAATTTGCAAAGATTGTTACAAAAAAAATCACTTTACCGATATAAAATTTAGTAAAATAATTTGTTCAAATGATTGTCTTATATGATGATTACTTTGGGTCTTTTCCATTTGATGATCAATTATACACTGCTTCTCTTTATCACTATTTTCTTTGCATCATTTCTTTACCTATTTTTCTGCATTTTCATTATTATGTTTCTCATACTTTTATACTTAATTAGACTATACCTGATACATTATTTTAAATGAAAAAATTGGATCAAACACAGATATGATCAAATCAACATGGGTGAACATTAAATGTGAAATAAACAAAGATGTAGTTCAATTTGTACAGTACTTTACTGGATTTAATGCCTGTGTGTTCAGTATGATATAGAGAAATAATGTGCAATGACTTGTCAAACTAAAAAAAAAAAAGACCCTAATACATTTAATAGTACTTCCAAACAACACAGAGATAAAATGAGATTTATTAAATACAATTTTTAAATTTAATTTATTTTCCAAACAAAAATTTTGAAATAATTTAATGCATTTATAAAGAAAATATTGGTGTATCAAATTATTGGCGCACACTATTTTTATCTACAATATTACTTATACTAGTACATACATCTAATATATACAGTAATACTACATAAAGCTCCAGTTATTTTTCACGGAAATATAATATTCTTGACTGATTAGTATGGCAAAAATAATCATACGGTTAAATGTGTCTAAATTCTTTGAACATCTATACAAGACAAATCTCCAATACTGGACTAATATAGCTGACAATTGATATTTCTTTAATTTACAAGAGTTGTAGTTTCAAACTGTGCTCCTCATCACATTTTTTCTAGATTTTACAAATAAAAATTAAACTGTTTTGTCTAAATACTAAAATTTTTAAATTTTTCCAAAAATTAATTAAAATTTTATATTGATTATAATAAAATTTTGAACAACAAAGTAATAAAAAATTTCAGAGTTTTTTTTATAATCAACACTTTAAAAATTTGTAATTATGAAATTTTGTTAAATTTATATCAAAATTATTAAATACTTACTTGTTATAACTTAAATTGAGAACAAGCAAGCCTCTAGAATGATCTAAATCATGTGGAACATCACGTAACTGGTTGTGGCTGAAATCCTGTGTGTATATATTGGGTATAATATTAATTTTTCAAAATTATACAAAACTACAAATAATTCTATAATTAGTGTACTAAATATTATTAGTTGCTAAGAGCTTATACTAATATATACTGTATTTGATTTCGTGAAAAAGTTCATTATAGCAAGTCTCACTAAATTATATAAAATCCAATATTAAAATTTTATGAAAGTGTTATCAATGTCCAATGATCAAATCAATATATTAATCATTTCAAGAAAATGCCTGAACAGAGCTGCTTCAAAGAGTCCAACAATAATTCTTGCAGTTTTTAAATAAAAAACAATCAGAGTACTTATACATCAATTTTATCAACATTAATATAATTTTTCAAAACAAAAAATTGAAACCAGAATATACCTATATATAAAGTCTTTGTAACATTCAGTATATAAAGCATATAACTCCAACCAAATTTCATACAGTCTTCATAGCATTAATTAGGACAATTTATTTTATATAAAACTAGCACACTAGAAACTTCAGAGATGGATAATAGAAAAATCATGTCAATAGTCATGATTATTCTCAGCTAATTGGGAATTGTTTGATCAGCACATAGCCAGATTAAAATCATGTTTTTATTACTATTATATATCAAAAATATAATTATTTGCTGTATACGAATAAAACCAAATCAATAAATAGATTAATTTTTTATTTTATTTTATTTTATTTATTTATTTATACATTAAAAATATTTAATTTTTAAATTACAAATTTTAATGCTAAAAAAAAATAGATTTCTGCAAAAGTTTTAATAAAGAAGCATATCTATTGATTTAATAATTTTATAAAAATAATCAAACACTTATATAATGTATAATAGATTTTACAAATTTAATAATTTATCATAATATAAACTGCATTCTGTAAGACTTCTAAATTAAATATGTAATACTTACAATAACTGCTAAATCTTCCAAATCAAATATGTCAGACGGAATTCCACAATTTTTAAGTTTATTATGCCGACAGTTGAAATATCGTAGACATGGCAAAGTTGAAACTTCTCCATGAATAGTTACTAAATTATTCCTCACTAAAGATAATGTCTCCTGTAAATGAAATTAGCCTATTTTAATTTGCTATAGAAATAAATTAAATACTTATTAATAAAGAAATCATTGTATTGATGATACATCATGTAATGATTTCTCATCAATATAATAATTTAAATTAATTTTTATGATAAACCTGATTTAGTGAATTACCAATTTTTTGATATTAAATATTTTTGATTCTTTAAGTAACAAACCTAAATTATTATAATTTAGTATTAACAGTGATTAAGATGAAAAAATTGAGATTTTAAAATTTTAAACAATTTATTAATGCTATGAGAGGGGAAAAAAAGCAAATTTCAGTAATGATTAAAATTCTTCATTCTCTGAAACTTAAAAATTAGAATGTACAAGGATAAAGATACAAGCCAAATCTCCTAAGTGTTAGACAAATACAAGATTTTTGTTGTTGATCAATGTATATTAAAAAATTGAAACTACTGAATCACATCTTATCATCTGTAAATCTTAATGTTTAAAATTTATTTTTTTAAATGTATATAAAATAATCACCAAAATTTCTAACTTTTAAGTTCTAACAGTTTGAAAGTTTCTCCTAAATATCTAGATCACTCAAATTCATTTGGAGTAATGTAATTTCATTCAGATAATCCAGTGTTTTTCAATCTTTTTTTTTATCTCATAGCACACTTGAACTTATAATTAAATAATTCTGCAGAAAAAGTCACATAATTTAAAGTTGTTTGTAAACATTCTATCACTATATTACTTGCCACTTAACCTAATTCTTTTTATTAATTTCATTCATGAAAATTAAGACTATACAAACAAAGTTTGAATCCTTTTTTACCTATGTTTTTATCCTTTTCATTCCAGTCCAGGAACTACAAAAACATCCGGCCACTTGAAGTAAAACTTCTAAAAATAACAGACAAATACAATCAAAAAACTTACACACAATTAAAAATTATCTCGACGGTCAACCCTTTTCTGTAGGCAATGACGTCTACAAACATTAAAAACTGTGAAGAATTTTAACAGTCTTTAATGTTTGTAGACGTTGTAGCCTACAGAAAAGGGTCAACGTGGAGATCATTTTTAATTGTGTGTAAGTTTTTTGATTGTATTCATCTGTTATTTTTAGAAGTTTTACTTCAAGTGGCCAATGTTTTTGTGGTTCCTGGACTGGAATAAAAAGGATAAAAATAGACAAAAAATGGACTCAAACTTTGTTTGTATAGTCTTAATTTTCATTAATGAAATTAGTCAAAATAATCCTAGGCTTCTATGTATAATTCTTTTTGTCTATATATTTTGTAAATTAAACAAAACAGTATTGTTGTTCCTAAAATAGCAACAGGTTACCCATTATTTAAAAAATAGTTAATTTTCATTTACATAAGGGCAATCAACATTAAGTCTTAATTTGCATTTAAAAGTAGCATGATAATTTCCTTTATAAGTCTGCTCAATGTCCTGCTATTTCCAAAGTAAAACAATTTGAAATAAATATGGACAATTATAGATACATTTTTGATTTAAAGAAAATTTCATTTTAAATGAAATAACTCAGTGTTATGCACATGTAAATTTGCTTATGAATATATATATTTTTGAACACATTATGTATATGTTTATTTATTACAACAATGAAAAACTCACAATCAATTTAAAGGTTTTAATTTCAACATGTACACTTATTGTTCTTTGGGCTTCTTTTGAAAATAATTTATTTAATAACCTTCAAAAATTTTTGTGGTACACACATGAACAAGCAATGGCATGCTTGTTGAAAATCACTGAGATAATCTGTAGGTTATTTGTGATCAAAAATCAATTTAATAGGTTATTTGTGTTCAGAAATCAATTTAAAAGTCATGTGCAGGTTATCTACTAAACTTAAAATTATGAATTCATCAAACAGTTTTTTCTTTGTGTAAACTTGCCAAGAAATCTTCAAAAAATGTGAAAAATTATTTGTGTGTTGTAGACATATTCATCTACCATTTGTTTCATTTTATTTTTTCCAAAAATTACAAATGGTACATATGCTCAGAAAATTGGATGGAAGAGAACTAGAGGCAAGACATATGTCTTTAGTTCTATTCCATCTAATTTTCTGAGCATCAATCTACACTTTGTAGTATTAAACATTCCTACTTGAATGTATATCTTGACCTAGTAATTTTCTGGTAATTTCCTCCTTTCTACATAATAATTCTTGGAAGAGAACTCAGAAATTAATTGTAAATTTTTATCATATTGTAATTTTTTACATTAAATAAGATCTGAGCAATTGACTCTTAAACCCATGTTATTGGATATTATTAAAATTTTTTTATAGTTAAATGTAATATTTGATACAAATTTAATATAATATTTTAGTGTGAAATTGTAATAAATTTTTAACTTACTAAGGTACTTACCTTTGCTTGAAAAATAATATATTAAGTAAAAGTAATAAATATACTAAAAAAAAACCCAAAAATGCATATATTGAAAATGAACATGTACTTACAATAAACTTATAATATAAAAGATCAACCAAAAACTATTTTATATTGAAATTTACTCTAAATACATTCTATAGCCTGAGGATTTAGCCATTTTCACATGATACTCAGAGAGGACAGACATGAATTTGAAAGTAGCCCCTATCCTTCCCAGGTCTATCCTGAATATATGTACAGTTTCATAAAAATTGGTTCAGCCATTCTCACTTGATACTTGAACAAATGGACATATAAATATGAATTCAATATTCAATTTTATATATATATATATTTAATATTTATTTTTTACTGTAGTCTGAGGAAGGCTTATAGCCAAAACACATAATAGAGATATCCCCCATATAACATGGTAGTTAAATTCCGAAAAATGCAGTGTTATACAAATCTGTACTAGACAAAACGAATGACTAGTACAAAACATAGGGTTAGGTTCCAAAAATTAGCAAAAGGATACTATTCTTTTTTGCAATTAAGAGAAATATGTTTATTAAAGCAATAAATAATTGACTAACAATCACAATCAAAAGTATTGCATGTTAATATTATTTTTTTCTTCACTACTAAACACTGTTAAACAAGGACATTTTCTTTTTGGAAAAATACAATGTTTCCCCAAAAATGAGACTAGATCTTATAATAATTTTTGCACCAAAAGACACATTAGGTCTTATTTTCAGGGGATGTCTTATCCAAAGACACTAACTTGGGTATTTACAAATATTTAAAATAAATAATAATATAAATTATAATTAAGTATTAATGTCAATAATATTTATTTATATTTAATTATATATTATTATTATTATTTTATAATTTAATACATCCATCATGGGTTGCAACAGACATATTAAATATGACCATGGCCAATGATCTTAACTTATTTTAGGGGTAGGGTTTATATTATAAGCACCCTGAAAAATCATACCAGGGCTTATTTTCAGGAAAATACAGTATTGTCATTTTCTGAGCTTTGTTTAATTTCAATTCAGCTTAATTTCAATTATCAACATCTTGATTTTTCTCTATGTTTTTTCATAAAATCTGATATTTTCATTTACTTGTGCTTATCTATCTTTAAAAATTTAATTTTTTTTATAGTAACTGTTAATTAAAGTGAAGCATTAGCAAAGCTTCTTCTATGAGACTTACAGAATTGTGTTTCTTCTCAAAATCCATTCAATAGACTTTAATTAAACTTTGCCATTTTCCATTAATTGCAATATGGAATCCAAAATTGCAATGTAAATGAGGGTCTATAACTTAGTTTTTGAGATATAAAGTCATTTCATGAGTGCATGGGATGAGTTTTATAAAAAAAGTGTAAATGTTAATAATGAATAAAATCTTCATTAAGTCCTATCCTTCTCAAGATATATGACTCCCTCTATCTCCCCACCCTCAAGCTTTCACCCCCGAAATTTAACATCAATGCCCCTCATATACAAGTCATCATGCCAAATTTTGTTTCTTAATCTTTACTATATCCTGAGATATTAAGCAAACTAGACATAAATACACACATTCATGGAATGTTTTTACCATTTTTGGATTCAGGAGATCTCAAAATGTGGAGATTTGCAAAAAATTCGGAAAGTCAAATTTGACACAATTCCAATACTTTTCCTTGTTATGTATTCATAACAGCTGGGAAAGTAATAGCAAGATGAAACTGATCAGAAGTTTTCATATAAAATATCAGTTTTCAATATTAGATAAATCAAAGTCAATAATATCTATATCAAGTAATCTTTTTTCCTTTTATTTTTGTCATATGTTACTAAAACCTAAAAAGATAAAGAAATAATTATCATATCAACATAGAATTAGTTCAAAATATCTATATAATATAGTTATTGGCCATTAAAGAGTTAAGTTAACTAAATGGCCTGAACATGAATAAAATGTTTTATTTTATGTATAACAATAATCTTCACAGTGACCTAACAAACTTTTACAATAAATAAGAAACTCTGTTATTCTCATAAATGGAACACTTTAATTTAAACAGATAATTAATAATTCAATGTTCTAATATAATTCTTTGCTGAAATTGCTAAATTCTTTGCTGATTGTAGCTTTCATTTAAACGTTTTTGATAAAATTACTTTAAAATATGTTATAAAAAATAATATGAAAAATAATTATAGATATAAATTCAAAATTATACCAATTTTTGAAGACTAGATAATTCCTCTGGTATCCAATCTATATTAGTTCTATTCAATTTTAACCATCTCAGTCCTGTCATTTCAGCAACAGCTTTAGGAAAATAATCCTCCTGAAAAAGAAAATTTTGAATTCCTTTATTATAAAGTAAATAATTTTATAAATTATCCTAACAACTTAATTTATATACATATATTTATACTGTTATTGTTATTATATATTTTTATACATTGTATAAAAACCATATTTTTACACAATTGGTAAACAAAAAATAAATTATCATTTTAAGTTATGAAATATAAAAGATTACTAAATTAAATCTGTTTAAAAGTCCATTCCTTATTGAATTCTTAAGGTCACTACAAACTAAGCAAATATTGAAGCAAACTGGTTGAAGAAAATTCATTCGATTATCGCCCGTTTAATGGCCATCAATTGCTTGTCATCAACTCATACCCTTTGATGAAAAGTAGGCAATCTTTTCGATGCCTCTTGGATTCAAGAAGTTTGATTTTTCGGGTGGTGATTGACGATGCTCATGCATATTTAAGAGTTTGCAAAAAAGGAGCATGTACTGTAGGCCACAAAGAAAGTGCATTTGTGCTTCACGTTTCAGCCATGTCTTTGCAATGCTGGGATTATGAAACAGGGCTGTCTGATAGATTTTCATAGAAGTAAGAATATAAATTATTTCATTGATTTTATTGAAATTTATAAATTTATTGGGTTCCCAATTTTGTTTTCATTTATTTATTAAATTTCTGAAAAATAGACAATAAATGGAAGCAGCAAAGCTAACTGATGTTAGCTTTCACTGCTTCCATTTGCTGATGCAAATCGTCTTTGTAGGTCGTCGTCATTTTACAAAACAAACTACTGAGCAATAGTTTGTAGAAGGGTAGATGAAATGTTCATTGGTTCTGTAGAACTATATCATGTGATGAATTTGCCCAATCGTCAAACAAAACAGTCATGTGACCATAAATATTGCCTGTGATGTCATAGCATTGCCTAGTTTGCAATAGCCTTTAAAGACCAGCATTTCTAGCAATAGAAATTTGAATGAAATATATAAACATATGAAAAGTTTTTGTATTTGATATTTTCAATCAAAAATCATTAGTTGTTTTAACCCAGTAGTTTTCAATCTATTTTAAATACACAGGATTCAAACTCTAATGGAACCTACTGATGAAACCCTAGTTGTCCATATCCCATCCCCACATAAGCTGAGCAGCAAGTTTCTGATATCTTAACTAAAAAATGTTTCATTAATAGATAAAAATGTAAATCAAAACACAGAATAAAATACCAGCAATTTTTTGTCTTTTTAAAACTCTAAAATGAAGCAGCAATGAACTGTCCATGAATCAGTAGTTAAATGATTAATGTCAAATGCCATATACACAAATTTAGGACCTGTAGAAATATTTTGTGTGGTCTTTCATATGAATTTTCTCCAAGAAAACTTATCTGAAATAAAACTTCTAGCCAATCATTATTGTAAACTTTTGTAAGTTATGTTCTGAAATTGAAATTACTATGCTCTTTCAATTGCTGAATACTGTAAGGATTACAATTAAAAGATAAGAAAAAATTCAAATAAATAAAGTTGTGAATAGCATGAGATTTTATTTATAGTTATATATTAAGTTACTTAAATTTTTTATTTTATATTTTGTTTCAGTTTTGGAAGATGAGTTACATTAAACTTCAACTGCTATCTCAACACTTCCTGACTAATACTTCATTTGCACAATGAATGAAATTGTATCCCATTAATTTTGGATTTAAAAAGAATTAAAATATTGTACTATATTTTGTAACCAGACAATAGTAGAAGCAGTAGTTAGGAAACATTTTATTTATTTGTATGTCAATAAGCAAATTACCATTGTTTAAAAGACCATTGTCAAACTCCACTTTGCTCCTGCTGGTCAGTACATAGCTATAGAATTGTAATCCATTGATAATTGTAAGTGATTAATTGAATTGGTGCTGATTGAATTGTATTTTTTGTATTTTAAATTGGGAATTTTGTATTAGTGTAGTAATTGTATACACACGCTCCTAATTGTGTATTCAATATTGTGCCATCAGTCCCATGGTTGGTGTATTTTGTATTTTATTATGTCTGACAAATGGACTCAAGCATGCACATTTGTGTTCTCTTCTCTTCCTTCCTTCCTCTCCTCCCAGCCTTCTCCCTCCCCTTCCTTCCTTCCTCCCCCCACCCTCCCTTCTTCCTTTCGTGGCTATATCCTTAGGTAACAGCTGCTTATTCTTTCCTCCATATATACAATCAGCTCTGAGACCATTCAGTCTTGAGCTAGATGAAAGCAGAATATGAGGATTACATGTCTTTTGCCAACCTCAGTGAATTAGCTATTTTAGTCTTAAAATCATAACCAAAAGCACCTTAATGATATACACTGGCAGAAAATAAAATCCCAACACCAAGAAAAAATTAGTTTAGAGCAGCGCTGTCCAACTTATCATAGCCCGCGGGCCATATTTTCTTCACCAAGCATTTCGGGGGCCAAGAAGGTTGATAAATGAAAAGTCAGTTTATGTTAATTAAGAAAATATTTTATTTATACTAAAAAGAAACTTTAAAATATTCGTAATATATTAATGAGAACATTGTGGCCGTAATTTTCACATAGTAAAATAATTTTAATATTAATAATAATAATTTAGTAACATAAATTTATTCATAGTAAAATGTACTCGCGGGCTGTAAAAATAATTTGGCGGGCCGTATACGGCCCACGGGCCGCCAGTTGGACAGCCCTGGTTTAGAGGAATGAAATTCAGGAAAAGCATTTGTCTAGGTAACACATTTATTTGATTGAATTTTTAAGGTCACAGGCTAAAGTGCCTGTGACAGGCATGTGCGAGAAGATCCATTTCAAATGTGAAATGGTGGTACATTAATAACACTGTAGTCACCATGATTTTGAATGCAAGCATGTAAACGTGCATGCATTGTGTTGTACAGGTGTCATATATCATTTCGTGGGATGGAGTTCCATGCCTGTTGCACTTGGTCAGTCAAATCAGCAACAGTTAATGCTGGTTGTGGGTGATGCTGAATTTGTTGTCCAATAATGTCCCATACATGCTCGATGGGAGAAAGATCTGGTGATCTCATAGGCCAAGGCAACATGTCGACACTCTGTAGAGCACGTTGGATGACAGCAGCAGTATGAAGACGAGCATTATCCTGTTGAAAACACCTCCTTAAATATTGCTCATGAATGGCAATACAACCAGTTCAATCACCAGTCTGATGTACAAATTTTCTGTCAAGGTGCTTGGAATAACGACAAGAGTGCATCTGCTGTCATAGGAAATCGCTCTCCAGACCATAACTCCTGGTATAAGTCCAGTGTGTCTACGTCGCAGACAGCTTGGTTCCAAGTGCTCACCTGGCCTCCTAACCAACATAAGGCAATCACTGGCACCAAGACAGAAATGGCTCTCATCTGAGAACACAACAGATCTCCACTCCACCCTCCAATGAGCTCTTGCTTGACACCACTGAAGTCACAGATGGCAGTGATTTGGAGTTAGTGGAATGAATGCCACAGGGTGTCTGGCTCAGATTTGTCCCTCAAGTAATCGATTTTTACAGTTTGCTGGGTCACTCTGGCGCCAACAGAAACTCTAATTTCTGCTGCAGATGCGGTACGATGCGCCACACTATGTGGCAAATACGGCAGTCTTCCCTCTCAGTAGCGGCTACACCCAGGTCTTCTTGAGACAGCACCTTCCCATGACCACAGCTGCCAACAATCATGCACAGTGGATACATCCCTGCCAAGTCTTTCTGCAATAGTGCAGAAAGAAAATCCACCTTCTCATAGCCCTATTACACAGCCTTGTCCAAACTCAGTAAGCTGTTGATACTGCCTTCTTCATCTCTTTAAAGGATTCTTGACTCAAATCTTAACTCACAACATTCAATCCAGACGATAAATAACACTCAACAAGTTTACATCACATATTTACAGCAAACACGATTTGCATGTTTATAGTGGCACTACTCGCACCACTCTTCTTTGTCTAGTGTGAAATTTGAATAGATGTCATCTTTCAGATATGAAAACATGCCTACCAAGTTTCGTTTATCTAGCACAACTCTTTCTTGGTGTTGGGATTTTATTTTCCACCAGTGTAGATAAGATTCCCTTATTTTTACTAAGAAATAATTATACTGTGAACAAAAACTATCATAACTACAGATGGAAGAAAACATCAATTGGTCAACATGTAAAACAGATTATTATATTTAAAAAATATAAAAAGTTACAGATCATTTTATGTATTTGTATTTAATAATGTATTTTAAGTATTGAAACTCGAAAGTCTTTAAAGAAAGTATACATCAGCTTGATACATGCAAGATGTGCTTCAAATTCTATTAAATTAATATAACCTATACCCTATACATACTAACAGACTCATTCTTGCTACTATACATCACAGCAGCTCAGCAATGATTTGTAAATGTAGTACATTTCAAATAAAAAAGTTTTAAGTATGAATTATATAAATATAATGTCTTGTATACATTTTGACCTATCATCATCATCATAGGCCAGTGATGACAAACCAATGAACCACATGATGATTTCATGGTATCCACATCAAATATTTAGAAAGTATTATGTTTTAATAAAAATTATTCAGTTTTAAAACCTATCAAATATTTTTTTATATATAGTATTTTCGAAAGCAAGGCCGCAGAGCTGTTATGAAAAGTCTTAAAATGTTACTAATTATGAAGCTCAGAAATAAATTATCAAATAAATAGCAGCAGATATCTCATTAAACAAAACATTTGGTTACATTATGATCAAATTATTATTTTTCTGATATAAATTAAAAAGTTAAACAAAGTAAAATTTGTAAGCATTGTAAATCATTTTTAATTAATCAAATGAAATATTTGAGCCAGTGGAACACTCAAAATTTAATCTTGGAGAGAGCAGATTTTTAATGCAAATTCAATAAAATTCCCACCTTATGTGACTGTTAATTCATAAGTAGTATAGAATTAGAAGACATGACAATATAAATAAAACAAAGAATGAATTTTAATTAGAAAAAGATTTTTGGAAAATGTTTGGTTTTTTTCCTTTTACTTTGGAGGTGCCAGGACTCCTTGGTCTCCTTTGGGTACACCATTGTTTGACCTACAATCTAGAGTTTCTAAATTTCAAATTCAATTTTGACCCACTTTCAACAAGAGATTTGCCATTACTGTCATAGACAAAAATTACATACCATCCAAATAATCATAAAATGATTAAACTAATCAAACTAATTTTTCTAAGAAAAAAAAACCCAATATTTCATTTGTTCCTTTCTATTAATTAACATTCCTTACATAACATTTCTTTTTGAGAAAATAAAGACATTGATTAAAAATCCATATGCTTCTTGAATTAAAAAAAACTATTTCTGGTACATATAATGAAAATTTCTAATAATCAAAGTTCAATAGTTTCATGTAAAGAAACATCTGTCTATTAATTTGAATGAGCTTACTAAAAATGAAATAATCATTTCTTCTTGGCTCAAAGACATGTTAGCCTTTCCCATCTTAATGTGTATTATAAGCTCAGTTACCAAATCCTACCAGACAAAATCCTAATGGATAAAATACTACCAAGATAGGAAACTAGGATGGTAGGATTCTATCAAAGGAAAAAATATACAGTGTGTTCACTTTAACATTTATCCAGGCACAAGAGATCTTTCCAGCATTGCACAAATATATGTATAGTCTATGGTGCATTAATTCCACCACAATTTTTACAATAAAATAAATTAATTTGTTTAAAAAGGGAAACATGATTACATCACATGATAGTTCTATGGCAATACATAAATTTTTTCCATCTCTCTCAAGTACAAAGATAGTGGAAGGAAATCATTTTAAAAAAGATTTAGCATAATGTGCAAAAAAAATCTTTGACTATAAAAGATAAAAACCAATATTGTATAAATTAATACAAAAGCAATTAGTTTATTTTGCTGTAGTATATGTAAAAAACATTTTGGTCTTGGTGCAGCTGGAAGGTGCTTATGGAATCTACATGCTGCTTCTTATGAATTTTATGTCATTTCCTCATACTGTATAATTATATCACAATAGTCAAACATTATTGTGATATGATATGATTATATTGTATAAGGCATTGCCACAGTACTATACTAATTACTTGAATGTGTAACGTTGGCTCTTTCATAAACACATGATTTGTGAAGATAGCATTTTTAATTTGTATTTTGTTTTTATATTTGAAAAATTTATGTATTTCTGCACATTTTTGTTTGAATGAATGAATTTATTTTAATATAAATATCATAAAATAAGGTACCATAATATACTCATATACTGCTGAAAAGATCTCTTTAGTGCCTAGATAAATGTTAAAATAAACATCCTGTATGTTTTTACTTTGGTAAGAAATTAGGATGCTAAGATCCTGTCTTGGTAGGAATTTATCCAGTTGGATTTTTGTCTTGGTAGGATTCTGAAATTACGTCGCTTTATACTCCTCCAATTTGTTCTTAATGATCTAGTGGCCACTACATGTATTTTCTTGACCTTCTCTGATATATGGTCTTTTAAGAAAATTATATAAACTCTAGATTCAATACTATCCCCTCTGTTTTTCCTCATATTTTGTTAAATCAAATACAGTATCCTAAAATTCCTCTACTAAAATTACTGTGTTCTTTCCAATTGCTTTCTCTAACTTTTTATCATAATTTTTAATAATACAAATTATATTCATTAGCCAACATTAAAATCTTTCTTATTTTATATTACATAATTTTATAATATATAATAATAATAATGTTATAAATTGTTTTATTATTAGTCATCTTTTAAATATTGCATTTCCTTTATAACATTCCAATCTAATTAATAATTCTTGAATTGTTCTTGTATCTTTTATCTTTGTCATCTGAAACATTCCTAGCTTAATCTCACTTTATCATATTTCTATCATAGAATCTCTTTTTAAAAAGTAGGCTATGTGCTTTATTTTAGTCTTTTTTATAATGATTTTATTGTACAATCTACATAAAAATTTATGTATCCTTTCTCCTTTTAATACTTTGATTTTCTACAGTCTTGCTTAACTACATTTTTCTATCAAATATCACAGATAATCTTGTGATAAAAAAACATACTTCAACTTTAATAATAAATTTTTATATGCACTCCTATTAACACTTTTTGTTTTGTTCTTTTCTTCATAATATAATTTTCAATACATTTATCTTCAAATTCATTCTTTAAGATGATAGGCTAATATTCAAAAATCTATTTAACCAATATATATAAAGTCTGATTTGATAGCCAATAACAAGTTAAAAAGTTATGTTCTTTTGGAATTAAAATTAAGCTAATTATGAGTAATTAAATTATCGAAATTTCATAATTTAATTAATTGAAATTAACTTAATCCTAGCATGCGTACTTAGAAAGTCCAAATAATCAAGCTTTTTAGAAATGTAAAGCATTCTTAATATTATCATTACATTCTTATGTTATTATTATACATATTGCCTAATATATATAATCATAATACTGAATAACATTGATATAACATTAGTCTATAAGTTTTATTTTCTAAAGTTATTAAATTTTGAGAATATTTTAATATATGTTGTTATTGTATTAATTTTCACTAATAATATAGATCTCTCACATTAATTTTTTATTTTAATAAGTCACTATTATAAAAAATTTCACTAATAAAACCATTTGTTTATGTTCATATCCAAAATTTCAGCAGATTTTACATAAAATCTCCTGAAAATGTCGTTACTTGTTTTTAAGTAATCAAAGGATTTAATTTCATTATCAGCCAAATACTTTTAAAAATCCAACAATACATTGCTTAACTTTCTTAGCAATATTTAAAACTGTGTGAGGGCACCATCTGTTATGATATTTTATTATTAAAAGCTTTTTATATTTTTAATTATTATAAAATGGCAAAACACTTAATTTTCAGGATAGAGATAGGTTTCATAAACTGTAAATGCTAATGAGTAAAATCTTCATTAAGTCTGATAATACTAGAGATATACATGACTCCCTTTATCTCCCCACCCCAACAATCTTTCACCACCAAAATTTAATAACATCACTCCCTCTAATACACAAACCTGCTGCAAAATTTTAGAAATTTTCAACAAAAGCACAGGAGTTATTAAGCTTCAAAGAGGGTGAACAAAATCCTGCACCCCCTACACACAAATATCCATACATACAGAAAAAACCTAAAATTTTTTTTTGCATTTCTTGACATTTTTGGACTCTTGGGATCCGGAGTCCAAGAATATAAAAATCTGGAGGGGTCATTTTTTGCCAGATCCCAATCATACTTGGAAACCATCAGTGTTTGGTGCTGACCAGCAGCATTTTGTATGCTCTTTCCTTTTTCTCAGCATTTTTAAAGAATTTGATATTATCACAAACCCTTCATTTAATGAGTCTAATACCAATATATAGTATATGTTGATGATATTGAATGTATTTTATAGTGGCATAGCGAACATAACTGGTGCCCGGGGCACGACACTTTATTGGCCCCCCTCCCTTCTCCAGAAACACACACAGTTTGTCTTGGAGACCATTTGAGCACCCCTCTGTGAGTGGCACCCAGGGCATGATACACCCCCTTGCTATGCTACTGGTATTTTGTTATGAACAGAACAACTGAAGTAAACCAGAATGACATTCTCAGATTCATTCAATTAGGAAAGAACCAAGATTGATATTTTTATATATGTATGTTGGTATAGGTATGAGAATTTTAGTTCAAATATAATTTTAAATGACAGATATGATAAATTGTATCTTCAAGACTGGTGATGTTAGTGCCCTTACATTGGCAGTTAAATCAATTATAGCTAACTCATCATCAGACGGAAATGAGTTACTTTTACAGTTAGACCAAATTATTGAGCAGTGCTACAGTTTCTCCACCCAAAAAGAAGAAACATCTGGTTCATTACTTAAGAATATACCAGCCATATGGTATGAACTTTCTCAATGAAAGAACCATCATCAGCATTACAATTATACAAAGATTTGTAATCTTAGTAAAATAGCCTAATGATTTCGCCTATTTTATTATTTTACACACAGCACTGCAATGTGGCAAATGAAAAAATATTCTACATGATAAGAAAAAGTAAGACAGAGATAGGAAATAAATCACAACCAGAAAAATTATTGTCCTTAATAATTGCTAAGAAAATCAATAAACTGACTGATAATCATGAGTATACTGTAACACTAACAAAGCAAACCATAGCACAAATGCATATAGCAGAAGGCACTCAACATGCAAGGATATCAAGACTCTTGAAGATCAAGATGGAACATAAAATACTTGACCATTTTAAAATTGTGATGTTAAAGAGTATAAAGCTTTTGTCATATTCTTGACAGTGTTTATGGCAATAGCTTTATAAAATATCATATGAAGAAAAATTAAATTTTGTTTATTAAAGGTATCGATATTTAATATAAGCCTTGTGCAATATCAATGTTAAAGAATTTTCACTTTTTATGCTGTGTGTTTTTATTCAAAAATCAGCATTTTTCTACCAATGTCCCAGCAATTCAAGGTACTGAAGGTTGGCAAGTATGCACCATATTTTCCCTCTGTTACATATAACAATCAGGAAAGTAAAAACTCTAAAAAATGCTTTTTGTTGAATTTATGTCTTACCATCATAAATTATATAGGCCTACATTTAAAAAATAAAAAAAAAAAATAAAAAGTCATCCATTTAACAACAACAGTAAAAAGTCTTTCTTCTTAAATGTTGTAAACAAATTCTAATTGTATTTTCTATTGATACATTAAGATAATTATATTTTTTCTTAAGTTAAAACATTATATCGTAATTTCTTTTTATCAGAATATTTCAAAATAATATGTTAGAATATTAATTAAACTGTTAAATTAAATCTTCTTTATATACAGTATTTGCAAATTTATCCATTTTCATACTTTAAACTTTCAATTTCAATCTAAATTAAATAATGTGAGGTAATAATACCAGTAAGTGAAATCAATGCTTTAGTTTTGTAGACCGTTTAATATATAAGCCACAATGTAATTATAATATAAACTGGAATTTGAAAAATCTTATCTATTTCATATAAAGTAGCTTTATTTTTAAACATACTTTCACTGACTCCAATATATAAATACAAAACTAGAACTGCAAATAAATCACAGTATTTTGAATAAACATAGATGAAGGAAATGAGTAGATAATAAAATAAGTCATTTTATTTCAATAATTTTTTTAAATATTTGTAGAATTGAAACAATTTATGATTTTTTTTTCAAGCATTAAAAAAAAATCACAGATCAGAAATGTAAATTATATTCCTTTTAAACAAATTACTCCCTTCTGTATTATTTTCATTGACGTCATTTGAATGTGTAAATGTTTCAAAACTATATCAAATTAAATATGATGTATTGCGTTATTTTTAACGAATTCGTTGTTTATTTTTAATGTCAAACCTGAAAACGAGAAAATATTTAAAACGACTTCGTAAAGGATGAATATTAAATGTGTGTAGAATAGCATATTATCCTCTCTGTGTAGAGTAATTTCGCTGTTTGTTTATAAATACCTGAAAGTCATTGCGAGTAAAATCTATCCCCCGGACGAAAGGTAAAACTCCGGTGGCCGCCATGTCTAACTTTAATCAAAATAGAAGAGAACTTTCTCTAACAAAATTTGCCACTGGGAGCGCTGTAATCTTTCTGCTTCTATTGAAAAAATTTACGTATTAAAATAAAATAGAAAAATAATTTCGAACGTCTTCAAATAAAAATATATTTAGAAATGATCATTTTCAAAAATGAATATTTTAAATAGGTTTTACCAACATAGGTTTAATAAATATAAATTAATCTGAAATCATACTTTTACAATAATAACATCAATTGTTATGATATTAATGACATACTGTGTATGTGTTATAATATATATATATATATAACTCTTTCTACTCGTACCATACGTCCTATTCCTCATGCTTTTGACAGCGCGGCCGGATGGCCGTGGCAGTCTACCGTTATGGGGAACCCGGAATCGAATTCGGACCAGTCGAAAAATCCCCACGAATTTTTCTGGGGTTAGTCCTTTGAGATAAGTCGGGCTCCGTCCCTCATCATCTGGCTGTCCATTGTGGGCCTGATCGAATCCGCAACGGTTTTATTAAAATGCTCTTTTAATGCCTACAGACCGAAACGTGTTTACAAAAGAACTTCTTTTTGTTAATTTATATTTTTTTGAAGAAAACTTTGAATCTCGGCCAATGATAGGCTACTGTTAATGCGCTGAATACGGAGATATAGTCCAAAACTTCTTTATTCTTGCAATGCAGCAGAGAAATTACCTGAATTAATTTTTATACAAAACGGTGAACCCCACACATCGGTTTAAATGTGCAAGCCTCACTGCAATATTTTTCGTATGAGAAAATGATTAGCTGATTATTTTCAACATCGTGGCCACTACATTGACCTGATTTGAATTATTGTGACTTGATTATATGGCTAAAGATCCTCTTTTATCAAGGCAACGTTCTTACTTGTATTAGTTGTCTTAAAAGACAGAATTTCACAACTTGTGAAACTGAACAACGCATGCAGGTCAATTGCGTTCTGCCGTCGAGTGTGTTGTATAACGAATACAGGTTTTAGAGCAGTGGTGGAAAACCTATGACCCGCGGGTCAGACACTGACCCACGCAGGCTTTTTAAATGACCCACACATTGATTTTTATAAACTTGTTTTTTATGGGCATGGTGTCACTTTGTGCGGTAATTCATGCTATCACCCCGTTGATATCAATTTTCTGACGTCGACCTTTATGTTTTGCTTTTGACTTGCAAAAGTAAAAGTTGTTTTTAGAGGATTTTAAAAGTGAAAACCAAAAAAATTAGTTTTATAACCATCCTCCCCTCTCCTTTTCAAGTGACGCCGCTGATTTAGTGACCCACGAGCTAGCACTAAAAAAGTCATCAACAAAATTTAATCCACTTCTCAAAAAGGTTCGCCATCACTGTTTTAGAGCATGGAGATGGATGGCATTTACGGAGGCCAAATTTTCGGTAACAAAAGGAAGATTTCTGTCGACAGTGTTAGCTTTAAAAAATACAAATTTTTTTATTCTTTGTTACATACGGTGCTATTATTTTCATCGTAAAAAAGAAAAAAAGAAAAACTCCTACTTATGAACAAATTTTAAGAAGTAAACGGTAAAATAAACGAAAATATTGTAATGCTTACGGGAGCTAGCAACCATAAGGGCACATAGAGCCACATTTTTGATATAATCGTCAATTTTAAATTCTATATCTGTAATTGAAATAAAATTATTGCACTTTTTTTAACTTCCGAAGTTTGTTAGAAAATATATGTGATATAAACACTAAGTAAAGCTCTAGATCAAGCCAGAATTTTAATTCGGGGACTCATTCCTCGAACTTTATTCGGTGATCATGGCTGATACCTTAACCGCCTCGGCGTTCTGTCCATTTTGTTACTTTACAGAGGGGGCTTTAGCCCACGAGCCCCTCCTGCCCAAGTGCCTACCCTAGATATAAACGTAAGGACACTTCGTCTGCAGGATGTCATTTTCTAGTCATGATTCAGATTCATTATGCTTAAAACATACGAACGTTTCTTTAAAAAGTATTTTACTTTTGAATATCATCTCAAATAAATCGATGTCAACGCTAAAAATTGCATTTTTATTGTTGCAAATTAAATTTAAAAATGCGGTATTATTCTTAAGTGGAACAAGACTTCTAGCACCAATTACAGAATGTTTTCACTTTTGACAACAGGAATAAGTGTAAATAAATAAAGTTTAATGTTCTTTCTAATCATAAAAATAGTGGACATTTAGATTGTAGATATTTTGTTAAATATTTTGTTCAATACAATTAAAAAGTAAAGTACAGTAAAGTAATCAAATAAAATAAATTACAATATAATTTAAAATTGAAAAAAAAACACATTTATTTACATATCGTACTTATTATAATAAACAACGCGCAGTGTCTACAACTTTTAACAGCTTGCAACTGCGCTGTTTATTAGAAGTGCCTTTACTACTAAAAAGCAACTATTTATTCTTTGGTGCTATTATTATTCGAAGGTGACTATTAATGAAATAAATTCGGCAATATAACACTTTTAATTTTACTTACTACTGTAAAATAACCATTTAATAACAAAAGAAAAAAAAGAATACAATTATTCTTTTAAAAATTTCTAGAGTTCATTTTCAATATTGCACATTCTAGCTATAATTGTTGAAACTATGTTATAGTATATTTTTCCATTTTTGTTAACAAAATATATTTTCATGATTCACCTTATTCGTCAGATAATACAGAACTTGGGATACTTAAGACTTAAAATGGCATACTTAAACAACGCATAAAAGAAACAAAGCACGAAATAACGTTATATCTGCACACAAGCAAAAATAACCCTTATCTGTCATTTGACCAGAAAATGGAGCCTATTATGTGACTCTCTCGATCAATTATAGGACAAGTGTTTAGTAGAACTAAAAGAAAAAGCGACCGGGCTGATCAGCATTCACCAGTACACTTGCGTATTTTCGTTTTTATGTGTCAATTTGACTTTTAAAATGTATCTTTTCTTTGTGTTGCGTTAATCACTGGAAAGAAGTTTCAGTTGGTCTGTGTTTCAATTTCTTAAAAATAACCATTTGGTTTGGTGGGATAGAGCAACGCGACACATGGATAATCTGCCAAGGGGGGTGCCTCCCGAAAGGACTTTCTATGTCTATGGGAAACTGTTTAAATTTGTTGTCAGATAGTGAGTTGGCCCTTAAGTTTAGATTGTTGCATCGGAACTCTAATCGAAATCCCTCACCGACACATTTCAGCCTCTTGCTGTTTAAATTTCTTTTTCGTATAATTGCAAATCAATCATTTTTAAGCACTTATATAATCAACAATAAAGATGGTCAAAGCGGCATGCTGATTTGGGGTGCCAGGATTGAATCCGAGTCGGAAACCTCAGCAAAATTTTCACGAGCAATTTGTCGGCTCCCATCTCTTACCATTCTATCACCCTCATTGTGGGCCTGGCCGTACCGTTTTTTTTTTTTTTTTTAACTTTTTCCGCCCTGTGGGCACTAAGAGGGCCTCTTTTAGTAGGCCCATTATGGGTTCGGCCAGGCCCACAATGGGCGACCGGGTGGTGAGGGACGGGGCCCGACATATCCGAACGGACCACCCCCCCGAAAAATTCCTGGGGATTATTCGACCCGTTCGGATTCGATCCCGGGTCCCCCAGAGCGGTAGGCTGCCACCTTTACCGCTCGGCCATCCGGCCAACTGGCCGTACCGTGATGGGTTTTAAAAAAGACCCTCTTAATTCCCAGAGAGAAAAGAATCTTAAAAAAGTAATATTATAGTAGATATAGACAGAATTTTTTTTAAACTGACTTATATATTCAAATTAAAACTTCATCTAAAATAAACGTTTTGATGGTAGAAAATGTTATATTAGTATACATTTAAATATTAACGTTACGTCTTAAGTAATAAATTACAAGTTGGTCAGAAGGGCGCCTCAATGCTAATGATGATTTCATTTCAGTCGTGGTACAATTTCTTGTTTGTGGTCATTACTCTTTAGAGAGCTACTCCATCTGTCGAATAAAACAGTAATTAAAAATAAATAAAGGAAATATTATTTTCAACTCTCCCATTCTTCACAAACGAAGCGATTTTAATCTATTGGGAAAACAATTACCATTTTATTAATTATTAAAAATATAGCAACACAAATAATAGTTTAATTTAAAAGTTTTGCAACAGTTTTAAATTACAGGAAAAAGTTTCCATTTTAAATTTTAGGAAAAAAAGAGTTTATAAATTACAATAAATAGGTTATAATCGGACATTTAATGTACAATATATTGCATTTTAGATGTTTTTAACCGTAGGCTATTGTCAACTGTCTTCTTCCCCAGGCATAACTCTCGCATACCTGTGTACCTGTTGAATCATCCAATCGTTGTTAGTTTAATGTTTACCTGTCGAGCAACTTTTAAAGCGATCCAGCTACCAATAGCAGAGCTCGTCACACTAAGTCAACGACGGATCTGTCTTGAGACTTTTATGTGCTAGATAGCAGACTTATGTTTGGGTTTATTTGGAAATTAAAACGCCTTCTACAGTAATTATTCGAAAGAATTATATAAAGGTGAGTCGTTACGATTCATATCTCTGTTTCTGTTGTGGTGAAAGGTAGAAAGAGAAAAATCTTTTCCTTGTGCGTGATTAAGTTTGGAGGTCGTAGACACTACCATGGCTGTTCTTAGAAACTCGTAGTTGAAGAAATTGGTTCAACAAGTGTGTCTATCTATCCCGAGTTCTTGTCTATTTCAAGCTTACGATAAATAGGCTAAGAAGTTTAAGTTAAGAGAAATTGTTTTAGTAATTTCGCCGATAACATTTTCCCGAAGTACATTCGATTATAAAGTAGCATCCGATCAAAGTAAGCGCTATTCATATTTTATAAAGTAAAAATATTAAACATTTAATTAAAGATATGATAATTAATTCCCATGATTAGCTTTCATTTTTTTCCGGAATTATAAGATAAAAGTTTAATTTCACATTAATTGAGACAAGTTATTAGTTTAGTATAATTTTATTAAAATATTATAGTGTAAATAATGTAATTTTCAGGTATACATTTATCGTTTTAGATTTAAGATGATTATTCGAAGGAATATTTAATTTAAACATTAATTTAAGAACGTTTAAACACATTTTAAAATGCGTACTCATAACAGAAAAAAGAATCTAAGCGTATTTAGTAATTAAAATTTGATGGATGATGAGTCATTTATCTGTGCACATTTTGTTTTCGGAGAAGTCGTAACCAGCGAATATACACATATTCGACTTGACATAGTTTTAAACACAAGACACGTTTGACCTTTTCCCACATGCATACCTTTTAAGCATTTCTACAATCGATTTGAAATCTTGTCAAGATAAGACGATAGTTTTGCAAATCAAAACATTGAGTTTGATTTTTTTTTTTAATGTTGTCGATGAATTGTTATATGCTTATTCCACTTCACTAATCTCATGTGTGAACCGATTTCTTTCTTTTAAACATTAAAGGAAAGAAAAAAAGTAAAACTTTCCATGCGAAAGGACGAAAGATGAGTTTATGGCATTTATATATATTGAAAAATAATCATCTTTTGTTTCATAAAACTTTACGTTCAGTTCTAGAAAATCTAGTACAATTTTTATTTTCAGTGATGCGTAAACTTATGGGAAAAATAATGTTTCAAATTGATACAGGTTACTATTATATACTTTTTTGACTATGTTTTGATTGTATGTTATGATTGTTAAGAAGTTATAAAATACGTTAGAATTTTGTTGGCATGGAAAATTTTATTGGTAAATATATATTTCACTGTATTGGCTTACATATATGTTAATATTACATAATGTCAACCATTTTGAGTAATTTTTAAAATTTAATCTTATATAATGATTGTACATTAATATAAATTAGTTTTAATATAATTGTTTCATTTTTTTATATCAATACCAATACACTGTCAATTAAAAATTTGGAATCAAGGACAACTTATTTATTAAAATAGTTCAGGTCTGCGACTCTGTCATTAAACAAACCTTCACCTTGTCGATTATGATATTTACGAAAACAGAAATGCGGGTATTGTTTTTTAAAGTAGCAGTAAATCCGCGTGACGAATTTTTTAATATTGTAAATTAATCGCTGACGGAGCAAAGTTTTCGGCAATAACGCAATTGCTACATATGCTTCGGGCGTCGAGCGTTCGTTGCCCGCATTCTCGCATTAAATATGCTAAATTAAAAAATAAAAATCTAGTTTTATTCTTTACGAATATTTTTTAAAGTTTATAACCTACAAGGGCATGTTTGTTTATATGTAAAAAGACACTTTTAAATAGTTTTAAAAAAATGGTGATGATAAACATTTCAATCGAAATTATAAAGCAAAAACAAATTGAAATTTATCTAATAAATCAACAATTGTACTACTGAAATTCAATATATATATATATATTTTTTAGAAGTAACTTTTTGTAAGTAGCTTATATAAAGTATATATGGGTCTCCGAGTAGGTAGGGACAATTTAATGACTACTGTATTTCGAGGTCAAGGTAAATTGTAGTCTCATCCTCCATTTGAGAGAGTGAAGAGAGCTTTTGAAGGAGAAAATACTGATAAATGTCTTCAAACGATTTAACATTAGAAAAAGGATTTTGTCAACAAAAAGAAATAATTAAGGATTTCAAAAAATTAATAATTTGACAAAGGAATCAACTACTTTCTGAAATATTCTTTGTTATTTGAGATAGGTGTGTTCGTGACCCATTTTGCACTCCTCCTTCGTTTTTCTCTCCACCCACTTCATGATTGATCTAAGAATTTACGTTTTTACTTATTTGAAAGTTTAGATCTTTTCGTTCGGATTTATAATTGATCTAAAGAATCAATAGACAAAATGTACAATATTTCGTTTTGATATAGGCCTATATATTTATTAAACTCAAATATTTAAAAGTTATATTGATGAATAAAACTTTATAAACTTATTTTAACAGAGATACAAAATTTTTTGGGTATCGATAAATTTACAAATGTAAATAAATAAATAAAAAATATATATTATTTTGCGATATTGAAATTGTTCATTAACAATCAACATATTATTAGTTAGACTCATTATTTAAATTACACTGCAACGACTTTGAATAAGTACAGTCTTGAAGGAACATTAAAGAATTCAATCGAAATATGCTTTACAAAATTTGTCGAAGAGGTCAAAAGTCATTTCCGTTCCCTCGATTCAATAACTGTTTGTGAATGACTTAAATGCTTCTTTCACCGGAAACGATTTTTCTGCGTCACGGCCTACCTGGCCCAGAAATAGAAGGGAAAACTAAATAATAATTCTGACTGATATCAATTAGTTGGTCCATCGGAAATGAAGTTCTCGCAATGGGAACAGAAATTCTTTTATGCTTTATATATATTTGTTGACTTTCTTTTTTTTTCAAATATAAAAATTTATATCATTTTTGTTTCGTATAAATAAATATTTATTATTTTATCATGTTTTAATGACTGGTCTATATTTTACGGAATTTCGATTATTAAGGACAGATGATATCAATAAATATAATGATCTATTAAATTATATATATATAATGTAACTGAAACGAACCGATATATTATTATTCTTTATAAATCTATTTATTTTATATTATAGGTTACTTAAAAATTATATTTTGATTTTATAAAAGAAATTTATTTTCAATAAAACGCAAAAAATAATTTATTGTCTTCATGTAATATAGGTATTATTGTGTATAGTCTTATACTGTATCATGTTACTGTTTAATAAATTCTGTTTTAATGCTTATATTTCTATTTACTTATTTAAAGAATTACTTTAGCCATTTGAAACATACGCCTAATGGAATGAATCCAAGGGTCAATAACTGCATTCTATGTCTAATGTTTCCTACTCGGTCATTTGGGAGGATTTTATGGGTTGTGTAATCATACATCACTACACAAATATTTGAGTTTCAAGATACTATTTACAATTTTTTAATAGTATAAATTTTCAAATTAAAATTTTTAAAATACAATTGAGTAAAACCCAGTAAATCATAATGATACTTATCTATTATATATGTTTATTAAATAAATAAAATAAATCTGATGTTAAAATTTGTTAAAAGTTAAAAATGTGTTACTGTAATTATGATGTGATGTATTTTGACCAACCTAGACTTAATAAAAATTTAGTTCTAACATATCTATTTGTAATAAATGACTTAAAACTAGTTTAGGAGGTCTTTTATTTATGTCTCAGAATTTTTTACCCTGATTTTAAATGCAATTTTTGAATATTTAATAAGCAAAATGTATATTTAAGTATTATATATAAAAGCAAAATTTAACTTATTTTCTATGATAAAATGATTAAGTATTTTATATTAGTATAAATTAAATTCAAAACTTTTAAAAGAATTATAATTACATACACTATTTATGAATTTATTCACTTGATATTATTCCTTGTTTATTAGAATAGATATGACAGGTTTTTTCTTAAATTATCTATTTGAATCCAAAAAAAAACAAAACAAAAAATGATATATATTTAGGGAGTTTTAAAGAAGAGAAAGTAAGAGTTCTACTAAAAGTGTTTTAATAGGACTCTTTGCTAAATGTTATGAAAAAATACAGTATGTATATAATTATGATGTAAAAATAAAATTATAAATTAAAAAGTACTAAAATTGTTTTCATTATTTTTTTCAATAATACCGCTCACTTTAAAAGCATAATAGCAAATACAGTGCATTTTGTTTAAAATATTTTAAATATTTTAGGAAAGTAAAAAGATATTTTAGGCTAAATATTTTAGGAAAGTAAAAAGATGAAAATCACACATTATAATTTTTAACATAATATTGTCGTCATTATTAAATTATTTAAATAATTGACAGTTCTAATTTAGTAAATACAATATAGAAATAGTCTACATTAATTTCAGAACAAAATTTGGAAAAATTTATGCAATTACATTGCATTGCATTTTTAAAAATGATTATTTACTTAGCGCTGCTACTAATATTACTTTTAATAATAAATGTATACTTTAAACCACATTAAATAGCTCATTTGGAGGTGAAGCTCATTAATGAGCTTCACCTCAAAAACGAAAGTTTCAATAGCATAAAATTAATTTTATTTTTTCTATTATATTTTTTAAAACATCAACTTACTATATCGAAATTGTTTTATAATTTTTATTTACTATCATTATAAAATATCAATGTAATTAATACTTTTATTCAGAATGATGTAATATGTACATATTTCATATTTGAGCTGTTGCAAATGAAAGTGGCTTAAGTCCATTTTTTAAAAATTGAGTTAATGATGACATTAGTTACAATTTTATGTAATCTTTTTTATAAAATATATGGCATATTAAAATAAGAAACATAATACCAACATATTATCAGTTACTGATATTTTTGAATCAACGCAATCCTTTAAATATGTCGATTTGAAAAAAAAAATCCAGCAATGGGTTGCTTAACTTTCCCGGCAAGATTTGGCGGCGGCGTCATCTGTTACGATATTTTATTAAAAAGAACTTTTTATATTTTTATTTATTATAAATTGGCAAAAACTTAATTTTGAGGGTAGGGATGGGTTTTATAAAAAATTGCAAATCCTAATAACGAGTAAACTCGTCATTAAGTCTGGCCCTACTGGAGATACACACGAACCCCTTTTATCTTCTCACTCCCTCGACCTTTAATCACCAAAATTTAATAGCATCAACCCCCCTAATAAAAATACCTCCCTGCAAAACTTTATAAATTTTTGACAAAAAACACAGGAATTATTAAGCTTCAAACAGGGTGAACAAAATCGTGCCTCCCACACACACCCTCATACATACAGGAAAAACCCCCGAAATTTTTTTTCATTTCTCGACGGTTCAAGGTCTCCTGAGTCCACAAATATAAAAATCTGGGAGTCATTTTTGACCGATTGCCATACTTTTCCTCTGTTAAATATGACAGCCAGGAAAGAAAAAAAAAAAAAAATGGACTTAAACCACTTTCATTTGTAATGGTTCATTTATTAAAATTTTATCTATAGCTTAGATTTATCTTTTAATAAAAATACTAAAGCAGCCTCTTTATTAATTTTACAATGTGAAAATTATTAAAAATTTGTAAAATTCAAATCATTTAATTATCGAAAAATATAATTTCTATAATTAAATTTTAGTTTGATGTATATATGGATATACATATTTTTCTTATTGCTTTTAAAATAACTGATTGCAATATAGATAAGTAGTTTTCTCGTTTACATTTTATTTTTATTTACTTTTTTGCTTCTTTTTCACGAATTTATTTAAAAAATTAATAATAATAATACAGAAATCTTGAAAATGATCAGTGCTTCAGTATTTTTAAACTAGTAGTATGTAACAAATCCAACAATTCAAATAAATTTCAATAAAATTTTGTCTTCTACGTTTATTAAAATATAAATATAAATAAATAAATATGCTAAACACGTATATATAGCATGTGCGTGTATTTAAATAGTACTATATAACAGTTGAATTAACATCCTCCTTTAGCATTATGAAACAAATCAGCTGTCCCCTTAAAAACTCGTTTAAATTTTTTAAATTTAAATCATGAATCTATTATGACTTTTTATAAATTGGCTATTATTTTTATTTTATACAATAATTTAAAACGTTGAGAAATAGCAATTAAAATATAATGAATATTTTTTACTTTTTAAATTATTTTTTTATAAAATTTTGATTGTACTGTAGACATAAAAAAATTATAAAATCTCATATCTTGTGAAATTATGTTTTAATTCGGCCATAAATCAAACAAGAAACTGATATAAAGTCGAATTAATTATATTTCTTGCTTAATTACAATTAAGTATGTTAATTCATGTACTTGTATATAGATTTTAATTAAGAAGACAGGACATAATAATTTAACAGAAGTTCAATGTTTATTTAATTTTAGTTCTACGTAACTTAGCTATTATGTAGAATTATATTTAAGAAATAAATGCTGAGTATTTTCAACGTTTTGACTGCAAACCAATCAAAATGTTGCTCTTCCTCATCTTTGATAGCAAGAAAATGTTTTTAAATTGTTAAAAGCTTTATTTCTTGTCTCTTAATCAGATAATTTGGTTAGTTTATATATACATATAAAGTCCAATAATTTTTAAAAAATTGAAAGAAAAATTAAATCTTATATGACAATTTAGCAAGACATATTGAAATGATAAGTTATAACATTAAAATAAATTTAAATATAGTTAAATTCAATTGTTTTCAAAATAAAAATCCGCTTTAAAATCCAAATCCGTAACCTCTTGATTGGATTATAGACTTGTAGGAAACTAAAATAAAATGATTAATAGCTTACCTAATTTATTGTTGACATGATTTAATGAAAGATAACGATCTATCCAAGTTTTATTAAATATCATGTTTTTTATTTGATAAAATTTTATTAAGCACATGCTTTTAATTATACATTATTTAATAAAATTTACCAAATATTTTATTAAATATTTAATTTTATTTTATATTGTAAATGAGATATAGAAACATTTATCGTTTCGATATTTTTAAAAAAAGATTGAATTTAATTTTAGCAAATTTTATTTAAAATGTAATATTTAATCCTTGTAAATTAAAATTGTAAGTATTTCTTTAACCATTCTCACTTTGTTCGTATACCAGATGATTTTCTCGTAAATTTTTTATACCACATCTTTTTGAATCATATTTTTCTTGTTAGGGGTTTCGTCTTCGAAGTTTTCCTATTATGTTTTATTAATTTTTTCTTTTTGTAATTTTATCTGAATCTCAATAGAGGTTAGGTTTAATCTATCAGTTTTAAAAATCCAAAAAGAAGAAGAAGAAAAAGATAAAAAAAATTCAGTATATTCGTTTAATCAATATAACATTTGAAATTTTTATCTTAGTTTCCTTCTTACTCGCAACTTTTCATTTTACAGTGTTTTAAACGGACAGATCTCTCAAACAAAGATTAAAGAATAAAATAATACATTTCTGACAGCAGATCAGATTTAAAATGTCGTAGACTTTATCGTTTATATCAGATTATATTATTTTCAAATTTAAAATTTTATAATAAGTTTTGTAGACTTTTTGTTTTGTGGCAATTAGAACAAAATAATGCGGAGAAAACTGTTGCACCGATCATATCATAACTGCCAATTTTTCTTTTTTAACTAAATCACACACACCCAAGCGTAGGAGTTAAAAAAAATTTGTTTGTTGGCCAGAACTGGATTTCATAATATCCTAATCGTAGACTTAAACTAGACAATTATATCGTTAATATTTTGTTCAGCCTTATTAATGCTAATATTTTATAAGTTGAAATATTTCGTTGTGAATGAAATAACGCTTGTTTAAGCCTGTTTTTAGTTTTAAGGTACAGTTGTCGGTTTTGTAATACATAAGATTTTAAATGTTTTACGTAAGATCATTATTTATACGCAAAGATATTACGTCTGTATTTGTAAATGGTGTTTCATATAAGCGAAGTTTTGTACAGTATTTCGTCATATATTAATCAAAGAAAGATCAAAAGAATGGAGAAATAAAACTACTATCGAAATCTAATAATTCTAAACGTTTTTTTAAATAGGCTATATATTGATTTCGAATCAATGTTATGTAGATTTTAGCACCAAAATGTTAATTTTTATTTGATCCAAACTTTTTCCGTAGACTTTTTCATAATGTACAAAATTGAGCGTATTGTACGTTGATGCTTTGTATGATAAATTCAATCAAGTTTAAATAAAATTTTTTAAATGAAGCTTTAAAGATTTAATAAAAATGTCATTGAAATATAAAAACAATTTATTAAACTTTAAATTAATAGAAATTATAAAAATTATTTTCTAATAATACTTGAATGAAAAAAAATATTAAAAATTATGCTTACTTCTCTCCTTTTGATGACATGCATAATTTGTGAACTGTTTGTGAATTCATACAGAAAATGTTATGGAATTATAAGGGGAATTATCTGGAACATAAAGAGTTTAAGTAAACATTAAAAAAAAAGCTAATCACAATTTATAATTGGAAAAAAAGAAAGAAAAACTTAAAAAAGCTTTATTTTTGTTAAAATTTCATCAGAAAAAGGAGAAAGAATTACAAATATTTTCAATTAAATATTTTCCTTAAGTGATATTGGTATTTAGAATAAAAATTTTGATTAAAATTAATTTATTAAATTAAGAAATCTAATATTTTTGTTTTGAAGAATACTTATTGAATTATTTCCTTTCACGTTTAAGATTTTTATTTTCGTACCGTTACATATGGATTTGTCAGAAAAATATGAATAATAATTGCAATTAGAATTGAAAATTAGAAACATTTCGAATTTTTATTTTTAGGAATTATTCGAGCAAAAATATGCTATTCAGATTGCATAACCTGACATATTTTAAACAAATTCTTAAGATATTAGTAGAAATATGCAAAGAATCCAGATGAAATTTTATTAAATTCCTGATGTTCTCATGCATGAAAACTAAAATTATGATTTTATATGATATTTTAAAAATATTTTTCAATATTTTTTAGTTATGATCTTTAGATATCGTGTACTGTATCTGTACATTTGCATTTACATTAACTACATGCATGTTATAGATAAAAAATTGAATCTTTGTATGAGAAAGGAAAGTGAGAATTGATATTAGGATTGGATTTGATCATTAGGATAAGGCAACGTAACACATGCGATCTGGAAGGAGGGGTACCTCCCGGGAGGACTTCTGGCTGTTAGACATGTGCTGAAAACCCGAAAAATTCCACGTGCCCAGTTCGTTGGTGAGGCGCGTAGCTGCGACTAACTACTCGGTCACTGATGAGAAAGAATTAATATTATTTGAAAATAACGCAGCAGTTTGTACAAAATAAGTTTCATAATGTGAATAAGAGTGAGTAGAAATTTGAAATGCAGTTTAAGCAGTTATTTATAAAAAAATATAAATATTTAAATAAGGATAGCTGAGACATTTTATTTTAATCAAAATTATTTGATTGTTAGATATTGAATATAAATAATATAATTTTGAATTAATTCTGATTTTAAAATATTTCGAATAATATGTAAATGTAAAATAATTTTAAATGAGAGTTTTTAATGAAAATTATTCTGTTAAGTATATAAATAGTTCTAGTAAAAAGATGATGATCTCTGAAAACATTTTAGAATAAAGTTTAAATTAACTTTTACCAATAATTTTATAATTTTCTTATTATTTGATTATATATTCAAGAACGAAGTAGAATGCTACTCAATATAAATTAAGATATGCTGCAAACATATTTTATATTCGTTTATATTTAATTTTTCTTAAAGGTGTAGATGTTTTGTGTATAAAATGTGGATAAATTCATTTAATATAAAAATTTTAATTGATTTAATGGATTACACAAACCAAGAATATGGCACAATTAAATACACAGGATAGCTGTTTATCTATTTGTATAGATATCATTAGTTTAAGAAGAATAATTATTATATTCATTTTTTTGTTTCGTAATTGATTTTTGAGGAATTTTCTTTGATTTAAAATTTTAAAAAATATTGATTATCTGCCCTTTAAAATCAATAAAGCATTACATTAAATACAATAGAAACTGAATTAGCTAGATGATAATTTTTTATGATTGATAAATTATTTATAGATAAAATCAAGAAAGGAATAAAAAGTATTTTAAATACTTGTATATTTTTATAAACAGACCTAAATATTTGTATTCAATTTATTATTTAAAAAAAATGTATTAGCGTTTGCCATTTATCAATGCAGATATGTACAAAGCATATCGTGAAAAGCAAATATAATTATATTGAATGAAAATGGAACAATGCTCTATTTATGTATACAATACTTTACAATGTAATGCTGTAGAATAATGATATAATTTAATATATTAAATTTTTACATTAATATATATATATTTATACATTAATGCAAAATACATTAGAATTACGTTTATAATTAACAACAAATATTTATACGTACCATAATTTTTTTTATATACGCCCTGTAGACTCAAAATATGTAAAAATAAACAGATTTTAATTCAATTATCAATTTTTTTTTAAATCTGAGTTATGATTTTCTATTATAAATAAGTTATTATTTTATTTCTATATAAAAATAATTCTTTAACGATAATTTTCCGTTTTTATCATTATATATACTGAAAAAATAAAATATAGGCCTATAAAATAATCTAAAATTAGAGCAATGTAGCATAGTAACTGAGTTATTATTAAAACCATTAATAATTAACCCCACATTAAAAAGAACAATTACATACATTTTAAATTTCCAGTTTAATATTTTTGTTTTCAGAATATTTTTGTTAATCTCAAATTATAAAAAATAATCTATTGTTGCTACTATTAAATGTAATGATGTATTAAAAATCAAAAACAATAATAAATTTTATATATCGCTATTACTGTTGTTATTTTTATAATATATTCTTAACGAATAAGTTTTTCAATTAATTTTTTTAAGCATAGTTTTGGCTATCTCTGTGCTGAACAACTTTTTTTTTTTTAAATTTACGATGACAATAAAGTGGTATAATTGAAAAATGTTAAATCCGTTGTATTGAAACTAATTATATATTAAGATACTAATGTAATCTTATGTATTAAAAATCTGTTTTTAATACATAAGATGTCAACGCGCGGTATCAACTACGGAGATTCGGGTTTGAATCTGATCCAAATTCCATAACTCATCATTGATAATATAAGCCGAACTTCGTTCCCATAGCTGATAGACCTGCCTGTAATAGAAGAAAAGTGTGGTCATCTTTATAGGTTTAATGTATTCGTGTCTTAGCTGATTGATTTGTCAACATTTATTTTAATAGATGAAATATTACCTTTTTGTACTTCCATTATGAAAATTTACTTTATTTGTGATGATTGATTTATTTATCATTAATAACTACAGCTATTTTTGTACAGTTGAGGAATCATTTCTTTAAAAATAATTTTAATAAAGTATAAATTAAATAATATAAATTTATTTTGATATACCGTAAGTTTCAATTCACCATTTAGTTCATAGAATTAGTTAATTTTTAAAGACTAGTTATTCATGATAATTCATATCTGTATTTATTTAAATTAGTATAAGAAAAGAATCAGCATTATTCAATCGAATGAATAATTCTGATTTTATCGTTATAAGTAGATGGAGATTCTGTATTTGATCTATTAGAGAGATCAAAGATTTCTTTATTGCTTGATTCAACTGCTTAACAAGCTGATTTAACAAGCATGAAATATTAAAAAAAAAAAAAACTGTGAGGTATCATTTAATAGATACATTGAAATGGAAAACATTAGAAGACTTTCTTTTAATACACAGAGTAAATTCTGGGTTGAATCTAAGCAGTTGGCATGAATCTTATTGTAATTTCAGTTTCCGGCAAACCTTGAAGATTAAATAGAGAAATGTCTAGTATTACAAAGATAACAGATCTTTTTCTTTGAATTGTTAACTGAAAATAAGAAATAATTCGAAATTTCTTTAGTTATATTGTATCTTACCGATAAGATATTGAATACATCGGTACTGTACGTGAAAAGCTTTATGGATGTAATTTTCGTTGGAAGGTAATATATATTATTTAATTTTTTTAATATAGAAGAAATCGTTTCATTTTATGGTAGTCGGAATTATAAGCACTAAAATTTTGCTTTCTTTACAACTGAATCTAAATTTTTCTGCTATTATCGCTACTCATTGACCAAAAAAAGTTACACACCAGATAGAATTGCCAGATTACTTCGAAACTCGGCGTATAGCTATGTCTCAGACAGATATTTAAATGATTACAGTTGTCTTTTTGCATGCCAAGTAATGCCATCAAATATCTTATAATCGCTACCCTAGTATCCTTTAGAAAAGTTTCGTTGAAGTTCACTGTGTTCAGAATTTTCAGTTTATCTATTGTTTGGATGTCCGGATATGGTTGTATGACGCAATCAAAGATATCCTGGCCAGCTGCCGGAGTTTGAGAGAAACCGCAACATCGGGCTGATGGTAAACAGAACGGGCGTTTCGCCGAATGATAGTCGGTCACCCCTATAAGCGATGCGAAGATCGTTGACGACATAGTGCAGGATTTCTTAAACGTATCGCTTTCTTGCGTTGCCTTTCCATGAAAGGTTTCATGTTTTTAGATTTTATTCGTTTACTGCAACGCGATCTGCCAAGAGGAGAAAGTTTCCCAGGAAGATTTTTTTATGGATAACTGGCTCCTATTTAGGTGTTACTAACGTGAAAAAAACTCCGAAGAACTCCACGTAGCCAACTTGTTGGTGAGGCGCAAACTTATGACCAACTAAATTATCAGTATTCAGTGATTTTATCCACTCCGCTACTTGTGGGCTTCCATGAAAGGCAACACGTGATGGGCTTACATGTTCGATTGTGAGGGCAGCACATAATCGAGCATTTTTGGGATCAGATGGGAGGCCAGTTTCGATCAGCTGTGAATGTAAGCATCTGAAGTTTCAATATCTGTAGGCAGATCTGAAGTTTCAATATCTGTAGGCAGATCTGAAGTTTCAATATCTGTAGGCAGATCTGAAGTTTCAATATCTGTAGGCAGATCTGTCGTAGGATAGCAAGGTGTACCTGTATGCCTACATGGCCGAGTATATCGCTGCATGTTCCTGGGAGAGGGGATCCTACAAGGTTCTAAAGATTCCTTTTAAATTGTACCATTATTCCGCCGAAAATTGTTTCTTTGCTATGATATTGTAATTATTTATTTCATTGTCATTACGTACTCCCTACTCAAATTTCATTCGATTCGAACGCTCCTTTTGTCAATGAGTTTGTTTATGCCTTAAGTATAATGATTTTTGTGAACAATTATAGATAGTATATAGAAGTATAAGCAAATATCTTGCATTATGTTCTAAAGTTAATAAAAATAAAAAATTGGTTTAGTATGTCAGATTTTGTATGAATAGACTACTACAACATATGATTTCGTTTTATATTCATATAACATATTCTCCTAACTAGAATTGAGCAGTTTTTGAGGAGCATAAGGAATATAAATCGAAGGGTAGTTATTTCGTTTCCTTTTTAAATACTATCAAACGTACTCGAGAGGTGTTTGCAGACATGTTTTACTATTTTCCTATTCCTTCCCTAAAGCTCCAGGATATTAAAAACTATTTGATTAAACAGTGGGCATTATTGCTGAGTTTCAGTATAATCTCATAAATAGCATGAAATATCGCTACGATGTACCGTTTTTCTGACGCATGTACTGTACAGTACAGTTAATTCGTAATTTAAGTGTACTGTACACTTAAATTACTGTACTGTATACATAATAAACATCGGTTACAATATTTGTAAAATCTAAACTTTCGAAATTTTTGTCTCAATCATATTTTGTTTAATGAAAGTTATTTAAACTTGTTACGTATAATAAGTTTAAGTCATTTTTAAAGATAAATGTGAAACTGCAAATTTAATTTACGTAATAAACTTAATTTTTGTACAGTAGATAGAAACTAACTTTCAAACCAACGAATATATTTTGTTTCTAGTGCTTTCGATTTTTCTCAGAATGCACACATCGAAGGTTTCTATCTACTATAAGATAATTAACCAGTTACGAATCTTTCTTTGTATATTTAATTTTCATAGTTGCGTAATTAATGTATATTTCAAGATATAAACAAATCATATATATTAAATAACAGCCAAAATTTAAGCAAAATTCTTTTGATAAGATTTTGATTTCTCATTGCAAATCTATTAGTTTCAACATTTCTCTTCTTTTTCATGAAATTATGCATACTATAAGTGATAAATATCCGAAAGTAGAATATATTTAAAAAAAGTATAATGTTGCTAATTTAGTAGTTCATAAATATCGCAATAATCGAACTGATTCAATACTTATCTAATTTCTGTGTAATTTATATATCCTTGTAAATCAGTTTCAATTATAAATAATTTTAGCTACGTTTTATGTAATAAATTCTCTCACTGGTTATCAGTTTTAAGCAGTATTAACGACAATAATATGTCTTAAGTTTGATCAAAGACTCATCACTTTAACACGATGCTGTTGTTTAACATTTTGATATATTTTCAGTTTTAATTTTTAATCTTGTTAAATATTTATCATAATTTTTATGAGAATTAATTATACTTCAGTTTTATAATATTATGATTCAGATTTGAATGACATTGATTTCAGCTAATTCTAAATATCATGCAAACTTTTATGTATTTGATATTCGTATAATAATTTCGCATTAGGGTACGAAAACTTCGAAATACTTAAAGATAAGGTAATATACTTAATATATTTTAAATTAATTGAATTTCATTCATTCATTTTTATTAGTACAGTTTAATAAATAATTTATTAAATGAGAATATCAAAAATTGAAAACATTTTATAAATCTCGTTAGTGTTCAAGAATTCGAAACTGTCATTAGTTTTGTAATTATTGTAAAATTCATTAATCCGAGAAATAATAAGGAATTTAAATAGCATAATCGATATAATTCTTTAGAAAAAAGATATATACTTATTTACTAGCAAACTGCAATTGTTTGTATTTCTTACAAAGTGATTATGCAAGAAACATTAGATAAGAAATAATGAACTAATAGTTATGTTGGGAAATTGAGAGATGAAATATATTTCAGATAAATAGAACAAATTTTTGAAAATTTTCATATTTTGATAAGATTTCATGTTGAATATATGTGATTCAAGAACATTCAGTGAATTAATATGAAGTTTAGACGTTGTTCTGAATATGAAAATGCACGTACAAATCATGTATCAAGATGAAATGAAATGTCATGAGGATGAGAGTTTTTGAACTTTGTTTTTTACTAAATCTTAAAAAAAATATGTCATTTTGTATAGTAAAAAGATTAAACTTTTCTATTTTCTACACTTTAAAAGTTTAAGATATTTTGTTAAATTAAAAAAAAATTAATAATAATAATAGCAGTAATCTGTTTTGATTCTATATATTAATTTTCGTAATAGTGTTAATATAGAATTAATAGTACTGTAGGCCTACAGTGATAATTATATTATAAAATGATGTGCAGATTTCGTCTAAATCTTTCGTTTGTTTTCAAAACATGAAGTACTTCTCAAATAATTATTATCTGCTTGGTAGTAAAATGATTTTTACAAAATGAGATTATATTAATTTGAAGACATTTAACCTAATTTTTTTCTATTACTTCCTTAAACGTGATTTTAATTAATTGTGTTTCGTGCTGTCTTCAGAAGGACATCCGACTCGTTTACATTTTTATAAAATAAAATTGTTACGAATTCGCGTAGGTCAATTACATACAAAATGATATAACTGGTCGTAATGAGATGATTTAGTATTCTAGAAAATTTCTAGTTTATAATTTAATATATAATATAAATGTTTTCTCGTTTCTGTAATATTTTATTTGACAGATTAAAATGTTGCAGTTTAAATATTTTATAATAAGCTAACTTGAAGCTATCTTGATATATTTTTAAATAGACATTAATAATTGAATTAAAAATGTATATTTGATGTCGGGTTTTATTTATTTCAGAATTTGTTTAGTTGTAAAAACGTAAAATGAATCTGGAGAATATCCCTTTAAGTTTTCTTTTGTATATGTAGGCCAACTAATCATCTTTTAAACTAATTCTTTGCATGGATATAATAATTTATTTAAAATAACTAAAACTCCCGTTTAGGGCATCTCTAAATGGGGGTTTCTAACCTTTTTTTACTTGTCGACCTCTCTAAAATTAGACTTAATTCACCGACCCCTTTTTATATTAATACAAAATGAGACTACAAATGGGATTAAATAAAAATTTAGCATTTATTTCATTCTATTATTTGAACTCAGACAGGAATTAATAATAATTAATAAAAAACATAAAACAAAATTCAAAATTGTGTGTTTTACATTAAAGATGCACCAATTATTATAATATATTTTTAAATATAAAAATAAATTTTATTTACAGATTCCCAATCGACCCTTAATAATAAGTCGATTATCTAGATAAACCGATGATCGACTCCTTTATTGAAAGCATCTATCTTAAAGAATTAAATAATAATATAATATATTTTAAGTGTACAGGATTAGACAATATTAAAAGCATTTTTATAAATGTTTCTTTTATTTAAAATATAAAATGGGTGCTTTGTAAACCCACACGTTATAAATAGGATTTTCAAAATCTATTTTCCAATTTTCTATTCAAAAATAGAAATCAAACGATTAGTCTTGGCAGCTATTTTTTTGATGATTTAACACTTTTCAATTGTTTGTTTCGAAGCACATTCTATATTTGGACATCAGTATAGTGCTACTTTTTTTCTCCAAATCGTTTTCGTACGCCGTATTTGTTTTTCTTATATAATAACACGTAAATTTTTACAATAACTATTTTAAGCATGCTTTTAACTATTGTATATTTTTATTTATTTATTTCTTAACAGTTAACATTTATCATCATTTTATTTATTTATTTTCTTAATTTTTACATTTATTTTAAAATTTCGTAATGTATTAGGTTATCTAGTACATTTCAGTAATTTCGCAACATAATTTGTCTACGTAAATTGTCTTTTCTAAGTATTTACTAGAAACAATATTGTTATTTAATACAGTATTTAACATATAATTTGATTTTAAACATATTAATACTTTAAAAAATTAAAATAGTTTTATAATTAATTAAATTAATTTGTTTCATTATTTTATTAATTACAGAATATCGAAAATTACAAGATGTAGAAGAAAATCGTGCAAAATTAAATTCTATGTGCAAATTCCATTACTATTTTTATCTTCCTACTGATGATACTTGATCGAATGACGTAAGACAAAGTTGAATCATAATGGAGGATTACCAACAGGTATTTATGACTCTTCAGTGTATTTAAAAATATTTCTTGCCAGTTTACAAAGAAAAATAAAGTATCGTAGAATCAATTTTTTTTCTATGACAATATGTTGTAGAAAATATATTACACAGATCATCAGAAAATAAAAATTATATTATTTGAATTAAGCTAGGTTTGAATAGTTTTCAGTTGTTTATGTATAGTTCAACTGTTTTTAGTATTTGTATTTTAATGTAGGACTTATTGTTGACTTAAGGATAATTTATCCTTAAGATTGTTAAAGGGGGTTCATATGCTCGAGTCTTTTTATGCTTTACTTATGTAAAAATTAAATAAATAAATTTTTTGAAATAAGAAAAACAAAATACATAAATAAATGATTTCAGTGAAAAATTAATTATGAAGTCGCTCCTTAATAAGGATGTGTAAGAAGAATGCCAATTCTAATGCTGAAAAGTATTCAAAAAATTCCAGTTTTTAATGTTTTATTCATATTGTATGGAAATATTTTTGTATTTAGTCTAGCCTTTTTTTTTTCTATACAAATATATTTAAATATTTCAATAGATTATTGAAATCCTTTATTTGAATATCTTGTCGGTTTTGTACTGTTTTATAGGTTTTTCGAAATCATTGAACTGTTTATTTACAAACTTTTATATGCTGTATTTCCTGAAGAATTTTTTGAATCAAATTGTTAAAGAAAAAATTTATTATTCTTAACAGAGTTTATTTTTTAATTAAAAATAAATTTGGATATAAGCTACTAAAAACAAAAAAAGAAAAAAAAAGTAAAAATAAATCAGCTAAATTAAGTGGAGATTATTTTTTGTACTTGTGTAAAATGTGGGTTGTGTAACAACAGAGTTTAAGAATTTTCTTACTATGTTGCAATTTTTTAAAGTTACTGCCTTTTATATCTGAACATAGGCGTTTTTGGAAAAGTTTATTGACTATTCTTATTAGTTTTGTCCATAGAATCTTAACAATATCAATCACCGTATCTCTTGATTTTAATGTAAGTTTGACTGATCGTGTTGTTATATAATTTATGTTACCACTGTTATTTTAATTAAGGAAATGGAAATATTATATTTAATACATATGATATGACACAAATTTTCAATTGATTTTTAACCTATATTTATAAACAAAATTATTATTTATGTAAGTACAGAATGCACACAACCCACAAATGTCAATTTTATAAAAAAATCATTTCGGTTTAACTTGTAATAGTAGGTATTCATTTTGCAAGTTATTAATTGATAACGCTTATTACCGTCTAAAATTTAAAATACATGTATTTAATAATTTTATTGATAATAATTAAAGCAGCTTTAACCATTTATTTATTTTATACAGAAATTTGAAGATAAATTTCTGTTATTGGGCTGCAATTTGGAAAAATTGTAGACCTATAAATTCCCACTGTCGTTCGTCTGTTTGTCCGTCCGTCTGTCCTCTAATCTTGAGAACGGAGTTAGAATAGATGAAAGACGAGAACAGATATAGAAATCTTAGGGGCAAGAGGCCAAGATTTATTTAATTAGCAAATTAATATCTTAATGCGTAAAATCGTATCGTAACGTTATTATTTTAAAACTTATAGTTACATTCATTACGAATTTTAACAAAAAATATTAATGTTTAATTATAATTAAATATAATTAGGCTATATATATATTAAATCTTAATTACGTAAAATTTTCTTTTCTTACATTATAAAAAACTGAAAAGTTTAAGCAGAACACGTTACCAAACATTTTTAACTTTAAAAAATTCGAAATTGTTTCAAATTTTTTAAAATGTAGAGTAAATATGTCAAACGAAATAAATGCAGCATTTTTAAACTTGTGAAACGTTTTTAACATTTAAAAATGTAACAATTTAAAAAATTTTCCCCTCTGTTTTGTCGAAGTTATTATAATCTTCATTTCCTTATATATTTTTTACTTAAAATAAATGTAATTAAAATTAAATTTTTTTAAAAAAGTTATGTAAATATAAAGCAGAAAAAATATATTTTCTACGTTTTATTATTATTTTTATTTAACTTTATGTATTAAATATTAAATTAAATTTCTATTGCGAAACTATTGCCATACTGTAACTATACTAGGAACAAAGTTTAAAAAAAAAAAAAATACAGTACTTAATAATAAAATTTTAAAATACCTTAATTTAGAAAAAATCGTAGAGTAATGTTAAAAATAGAATTATTTAATATAGATTTTGTTAGAATTAATTATCAGATTTATTGCCGATTTTCCTTAATCGTGACTTCATATTATTTTAAGCACCTAAGTCAAGTGAATGTGATATTTTAAGCTCACGCCTCGTTAAAATAAAACGAAAAAAAAGCTACACAAATTTTTTCAGGATGTTATTTTAAATACGGAGCTATTCAAATTCCTCTCTCTTGGAACAACAACAGAATCACCATAAATTGATCGGTCACACTTGAGTTTATGGTTTAAATTGTTGCGACGTTTATTGGTAGCATAAAAAAAAATTTGTTTCGAGTCAGTAATTTTTATAAGTCTTCAGTTCATTACAGGGCTTTATCTATATTTAAACCCTTCACAATTTTTATAAAGAAGATGATGCTTGTTTTTATTTATTGTACATTGTTTATCTACCATTTTGTTGGTTTTTTTCATTATTAAATCGGGATAAATGAAATATTTTGCTTTGTATTTCTAATGTGTAATGATAAACGTCACATTTGGCGAAGTTGATCGGTTCAAAATCCGGATGAATAAAATATGTCGATGTTAATGGATCCATTTTATGAATTTGGGCTTACATATCCCGTCTGTTTGTTTTTCCTTTATGAAATTCATTTTACAATTCACCAACTTACTCTTATTATATATTATATCTTTAAGAAATATTACGTTTATTAGTTTAGTCATGCTGTTATTTTCATATCTTAATTTTATCATTTGCTTACCTACTATATTAGTTAAATATTAATTATTTTCAATGTGACTGAATGACCAAAACAACCAAAATTTATATAAAATTTTGTCAATATTTTTCGATTTAATATGTATGGATTCTTAACATAAGATAACAAATTAAACTCACTCGTTCGAAATCCTGTAATGAAGAAAAGTACATTTTGAATTTAGTGTTTTAAGCTATACAAATGGTTATTTCTGCTAATCATTACTTTCAATTGAATAAATAATATGTATTTTTTATATTATGTAAAGAGTATATTAAACAAATTCAAATTTATGCATGATTAAAAGCAATTTTTTAAAAACATTTTTTAGTCTTAGTTTTAATTAGATATTTCAATATTAGTTCTGCTTTTGAATTAAAAAAAAAATAAATAAAAGACAGATTTGAACGAGGCCTAGCTTTTTCACTAGGCTAATTTATTCGAATAATTAAATTAGATTTTTTTTCAAGAATTTGACGAAAATTTTGTAAACGTGTGGCAAAAATATTCCAATTTTATAAAGATCTTAAAAATGTTGAAGTTCTGATATATTACGCTAATAAATTGATCATTTAAGATGATCATTTAAAAAAAAAAACTGATAGGAATAAATGATAAAATAGCAAAATTTTATATTGCTTGTAAACATCTTTACACTTGTGTAAATTTATAAATGATTAAATAAACATTGCATTTTTACTAAAAATATCTTTATCAAAGTTGACTGTAAGAGAATAAAAGATTTTCTTCGAACCCGAATATGCAATATAAAATTTTTACAGTATAAATCAGATAAATCCGTAACAGGTAATATCGATATCTACCAAGTAACTAATTACTTGCCACTGCTTCCTCGACGTAATCCAGTCTAAATACTTCTAATTAAAACATGTAACATTTGCTATTTTCGTGAATTTATAATTTATCTTTTACTTCTATTTTTTTAGAATTGAAGTGTTTATAGATATTCTCAAATAAAATAATTGTAATTTTTATGGTCTATAACCTCAATTTTTATTAAAAATGAAATCAAAGAAAGCGCCTAAAAACGATGTTAAAAGTATCAAAATATTCCTTGGTTTTTCAATATATATTATTTTAAGAAAGAATTTCAATTACAAGTATAATTGAAAGAAACGAAATGAATACCAAGGCCTTGATTAATCTTTACTTGAACTGACTACCGTTGCAATTCGTAAATTGTTTAAGGATTGTATCTCTTTAAATTTTAATTATTTCGCATAAAATATCAATTTATATTATATAATAATGCTCACATTTATGAATTCATATAATATAACGTACAGTACATATGATAGCCGGTTTCTAGTGATGTATGTTTATTGTAGTTGCATAAATTCCTATTCATTAAATTACAAACGGTACCGTTCTATTTAAACTAGATCTCATTTCAAGGTCGCTGATGATATATAAGACATTATAGAAACATTTCTTTCTGAATATTTATTAACTTGAATAAAATAAATTGAAATTCATAAATGCTATTCGGTATGTAAAATATTGCACCAAATAAAATAAATGAAATTTGTATTTAGAATTAAAAAAAATAGAAATATTTTTATTATTTTGTGTTTTTGTTATTATTTTTAAAATAAAAGTCGATACAATTGGAATATTCTGAAAACAAATAAGTGAACGATAAAATTTTTAAAAAATTATGAAATTATTATTATTATTGAAATTTGTATGAAGAAATACAACTTTTAAAGCTGTATTCGTCCATTTATTTCTTCCTCTCGAAATGCTTCAATTCCTCTGAAACTGAATTTGTATAGTTTCGTGTACACTTCCCACAAACTATCATATCAATTTAATTTTCAGTTTCGTGTGTAACAGATATTAGTTACGATTTATTAAATTTTAAAATTAGTGTCATTAAATATTAAAAAAAAATTTATTTGGCCATTAAAACTGTGATATTACTTCTAAAAATAACATTTTATTAAGATCGAAAATACACTATAAGAAATCGATTTTTGCGTAGGCTCATAAGTGAATGTTTTTTCTTAGAAATAATTGGAAATTCGTCTTGATATTAAAAAAAGTTCTAGACTCTCGACCTTGATAAGGATGAATTGGAATATTTAAATAACTAGCTATATTGTAGGTTACTATTTAGGTTACGCTCATAGCATATGGCTACATTTAAGGTTAATGAACTGTGTTAATACTGCAACGTTAAGTTTCCTCAGAGATGACACAGTCTTGAAAGGGCCATCAGTTACGAGATAATTACTTCATTATTTAAATAGTTATAATTAAATGTTTGCCAGAAAATTACTTAATAATCCATGCAAAGTTATGCAATTCTTTTTACTTAAAAGTTTATTATTTTAAATGAAGTGAATAATGATAAGCTAAATCTCTGCTTTTGAATAAGAGCTCACTTTTTTTCTTGTCTTCAGATTAAGAAAAAGTAAATAAAATAATTCTTTTTATTAAATTAATCAAAAGTTTTCGACAAATTTAATGTTTATAAAATATTTAATTTCTAATTTAAATTCTATGTTTAAGCCATGTTTAAAAAAAAAAGAAATTTATTCACCACAAGCTGCTTTAATGGGTTAAGTATAATCCAAAAATTGTTCTACCATTCAATGTTTGAAGTAATCCACGTGTAATTTTGAATCCAGGTGAATGACTGAGACATGACTGTGGGCAAATAAAACCCGTATTACTTGTTGATAGTTATCCAACGGCGTCGCCTGTCTAACTGAGGTTCATGGCATATTCTTTTATGGCTTGAAAAAGTTTTCATTCATTTAAAATATAATTACTTATTCCTAAATCATATTTATTAATATTTAGATTAAGAAGATGGGCCATGATTTGTATAGGAATCGTTTTTTTTAGTATTAATTGTATATTTACAAAAATTAAAACTGAAGTTAATTCTGAAGATTATAATGTAATATCGAATATAGAAATTTATTTGATAATGAAATAAAATTATTTCATTATATATTTTAGTAACTAATGTATATTAGAATTGTTTTTACGTATATAAAAGCCTATTATTCTGCCAATTCTGTAGTGAAATATTCAATTATAAATCGAATTTTAAAATAATTTATTAAGGTAAATATATAAAAATTTAATTTAAAAAAAAAAAAAAAATGTAGATGTTTCCAACTGTGAGACGTGTGATGCATTGTACGGAGAGATCAGGAAAACAAAAGCTGCATTATTTGGCTGAACGGCTAAGCAGACAACGAGCGAAAGTAAATAGGTCACGAAAAAATTTAAAATCTATAAAATTTCCCCTTAAATAATTATTTTATTGTGACTTGTTGAATTTCTTTTACGATGATTTTGCAATAAAATTTTATTTGATGATGATAATAAATAAGCGTGAAATTTGTGTTTTGATTCTGTTCATATTTTCTTCTTCAGTGGAAAAAAATATAAAACACGACTATATTTTCATACATAACTTTTTGCTTGACTAATTATTTATTCCTTTCTATAAGTTGTTTTTGTCTTTTTTCTTTAGTTGTTAAATTATTTCCTTGTATTTTCTGTATATTTCGTAATAATTTTTTTCATATTATAATAACTTGATAATTTATAAATAAATAAACAACATTTAATAAAATTATCAAAAGAATTTATTTATTTATTATTATAATTAAATATATTTTTAATTTTAAAGAAAATTCAGGAATTTTATAGCATTCCACTTATTCCAATAAAGCAGAATTTGTATAAATAATAAATGTATTTTTAGTAAATAGGAAAATGAAATTTAATGATAACATTTATACAGATTATCATCAATAAGAACTTAAATTTATAAGATAAAATAATTAATTTTTTAAAGCGAAATTAAAGATTCTTTTTTAAAATGGTTATTTCTGTTGGAGTATTTTGATTTTAAAATATCTAATTTAATAAAATAAAACATCATAATGCAGCCAATTCAATATTATTATTTGCATCACGTGAATTTACACTAAATAAATTTCTTTGAAGAACATATAACAGTGATTACATGAAAATATTTTTGAATATGTTGATAATAGAGCATGTAAGAGTATTCTCTTGAAATGCAGTTTTTAATTATAAAATAATTAAATTAAATTATAAAATAATTAAAAATATGTTATTTTATTATTTTAATTCAGGGTGATTTGGTGTGGTTTGATCCTGGCATAGGATATCTTCTGCCGGGTGAAGTAGTGGAATTCTCCAAACCGGCGCAAGTCGTTACGGTGCAAGCTGTCATCAGTGGAAAGGTGAATTTCTAAGCACATTATAAAGTTAAATATTGTTAATATAATCTCATCCAAATTCTTCACAACTTACAATTGCACATATCTGAGCTATTTTCTTTCAGCTTTCCATTATTTACAGTATATAGCCCATATAAAAATGAATGTCAGTTTATTTTTAAGTTGTACAATCGTAATTCTAAACTATATTATGTACTGTATTATTTTTGTATCCATTATATTAATGACGGTTTTAAAATCTGTACGGTGAAAGGTTAGCTATATATAAAGTTTTTATGTCATTAATAACGTATCATTTGTTGTTTGAACGATTCCAATCGTTGGCTGGCGTTGTCGCAATAATTATGCTGACAATAGAGAGAACTGGAAGATTATCGTGGGCCAAATGGTAGGAACGTATTTGTTTCTCAGTTAAGTCATTAAAGAGCTCACGGCAGGAGACTTCCTTATCAACCGACGCTTAAGTTGTGCAGTCAACTTGAAATGTTTCGCCCATTTAATTTTAGTTTTACACAACCACTGACCTTATAACCTTTATGAATAACACGAGAAATGTGTCAATGGGATCGGTTCTTCCTCTCTAAAATTATATTATACAAACTAATTATTTATTTCAGCCACAAAATTTTACACTGCACAATCTGGATACAGTTAAGAAGAGGCAGGATTTGGGTCAAAATGGTTTCGATGATATGATTGAACTTGTGTAAGTTTGATACTTATTATTGCCCAATAAAAGTAATATCAATATAAATCACTCATCACAAAATTTTAATATATTATGTAGAGACTTAAATGAAGCATCACTTTTATGGAATTTAAGGATAAGATATGACAAAGAAGTCGTTTATGTAAGTATCCTTTTCATAAATAAAATAGTATAATTTTGTTCTTGCATCAAAAATATAGTCTATCAGACTAATTAACGTTATTGAGAATCGCTATCTGTTGTTATTATATTTATTATAATAATCTATAATTATATTATCAAAATCAGAGACTTGCATTTTTCCCCCATCTTTAATTGAAAAGTTTCTGAAAATGAGTAGAAAGAACACGAAGTATATTTTCTTCATTCCGACATTATGATGTATATTCTAACTACTTAGGAAATCCTCGATTAAAATATGCAGGAAATACAATGTCACGACTTCTACGGACCTTTTTACGGATCTCCTCTATACGTCATGGCTACAGGTGGACCGGATATGATGATGTAGTTCTACCGCATTCCATAAGAGGTTGTTCTATTGACCTACTGGTTGAAGGTTATATGGCCGTTACTATTTAATCATTCCAAATTTTCTATTTTCCTACGTCTATTTGATTTTCAGTTTCAACAAATTCTAAAATTTCAAAGTTATTTTTTATTAGATTTCCTCCTTTAACTTCCTTCTAGTCCCGAAGGAAGCCTGTTTACTCTGCACGAACTTCATTAAGAAGCAAAGAATGCGAAAGACCTTGAGGTTTTCCATTTGCATTTAGCACGCATATACGCTTCTCTCTCTTAAGCTTCGTAATATGTACCCTTATTAAACGTAATATGGTAAAATTCCCATTAAAAATGTATATAAATCACTTCCGAAATATATAATCCAATTAAAATTTAATAACAATAATGAATAATTCTATGTAGAATTAATGATAAAAGTAAGATTTCATAACCTGTAAGAATCTTGTTTGCATTTGACGTATGACAGAAAAGAAGAGGTCAAACGACACGTCGTTTGACCTCTAGATTCTCAAGTCTAGACTGTTGTAATAATTTATTTTACGAATTAATATAAAGTAGATTGTTATCTACTCAAATTGTACATTGAATCAATTTGTTTTCGAGTTTACTTTATTTATAATTTAAAGAATTTTCGATAATTAAAATATTAATTGAATATTTATTATAATAATCTGAAATTAATATAAAATTTACTTAAATTGCGTCTAGTTTACGATAGACAATACATTTGAATTATTCATTTCTTTTATTATTTTTCTCTAGTACGTGATGACATCATTTTTTAAAATATAAAACTATTTAAAATAGTCAAACTACTCTACGTATTTATCTAAATTGGGATTAAAGTTAATTATATCTTTATTTTAAATCACCATTAACATAAGATTGATGATTCAATAAGTTCATATTTTATACAGCGTGTTCAATCTTATACAATATAAATTAAGCTCGAAATACAAAAAAAAAAGCGTTAAATATATAAAGAATGATAAGGAAATGAGCAGTAAATTTTATTGATATTTTAAAATTTTATCTAATTATTAATAACTTTTTAATTTTAGACATATACGGGGAGTATTCTGGTTTCCGTTAATCCATATAAGATGTTTGACATCTATGGATTAGAAATGGTAAAGAAATACGAAGGACAAATATTAGGCACCCTTCCTCCGTAAGTATGATTATGAAATTAGAATAATTTGCTTAACCGAATATTATTATAACAATAAAAAAACTATTGTTTATAAATGTATTAAATCGATGAATTAAATTATTATATTGATTCAATTTTCGATTAATGTGTTATATTTATATATTTAATGAAATGCTCAGACATCTATTTGCCATTGGAAGTTCAGCTTATGGAAAAATGAGCAAAGATAATGAAAATCAAGTTGTTGTGATCAGGTGATTATTCTCGATTGACAACTTTTATTTATTTATTTATAATTATTTCGACTAACCGAACTTTGAATATTTATAGTGGTGAAAGTGGAGCAGGTAAAACAGAAAGTACGAAGTTAATAATGCAATATTTAGCAGCAGTCAATAAGTCCCCGAGCAATTTGATAACGGAGCAAATCTTAGAAGCCAGCCCCCTTTTAGAATCGTTTGGCAACGCGAAAACCGTTCGAAACGACAATTCTAGTAGATTCGGAAAGTATTTAGAAGTTCATTTCAAAGAGTGAGTTTCAAAGAATTTCCATCGGTTTTTTTAAAAAACAAAAATACTCATTAGGCTATTTACGGTCAGTAACTAAAAGCATTTGTTTATTTTTAAATGACGAGGAAAAACAGTTAAATTAAGTAAATTGAATTAAAAATAAACTTGAAAATATATGCCAATGTTTTTTTACTTTTTTTCTTAATTTGCCAAGTGTTTCTTCGTAATTATTTTGGCATGTTAACAGTTTTACACTGAAATGTATTTTTTGTTTATTTCTGTTGTTATTTTTCAGTGGCGTGATTACTGGAGCTAAAACGATCGAGTACCTTCTAGAGAAATCTCGAATTGTCACTCAGGTTCGTGACAGACAGACTTACCTTTCCTTGTATTTTGTTTCTATTTTGTAATCGAACCGGAAAAATGTCGACATTTGTTTTATATATTTTTTCAACAGGCATCAGACGAGAGAAATTATCATGTGTTTTATGAGATGTTGGCGGGTTTAACTGAAAGTGAAAAGGAAAAATACGGGTTACAGTCAGCTGACAACTATTTCTACCTCAACCAGGTAACTGGAACAAATGGCGCCATCTTGTGAAAAAAATTTGTCACATTAAAAAATAATATTAAAAATTACAGAAAAAATAATACGATTATAATTTATTAAAAATATTTATGATGATTTTTTTAAAATTTTTATTAAATAAAAATCCATTTATTAAAAGTATTTGCATAAATATATATATATATATATATATATACTATTTAACACTTTCATTTTTACTATAATAATTGAAAGTGTAAAGTATAGAAAGTCTAATTCAATTCAGAAATGAAGAATCATGTAGAGAATTCTCCTGGATGATTGTAAATTTTAACGACAGAAGTTATTAGACTGTAAAATTACTATCATTCTTTTCGTTTTTAATTCAAACTTTCCATCCGTGGAAGGAAAGTAATGAAGAACACATTTAAAAAATTTTTAGATCGAGGAAAGTAAAATATGTTGAATAACAGCAAGTAGAATTTAGATAATAGGAAAGTTTGATTTTCTGCGCTAGAAAAGATACTTTCCTTAGCAATAATTATATTTTTTAAATATAATTATTGTGATCGGGTATTTTATTTGTTTATTTTCGAAACGGTTATTAACTATTGCTGTTGCACAGAAATAAATGTTTTCTAATATTTAAAAAGTATTTTAATTTGATTTCAAGTTTCTTAATTGAAATGGAAGAAGTTTATCGATTATTTTTAGTTTAGTGGAAACCCGAACATTATCAGATAATCTTATATAGACCTACATTTTGTAATTTCAAACCGACGACCCCAATATTTTTAAGTATGAAATTAATCTCATTGATTAAAATTCTGTTTAAAAACATTATAGTTTTTGGTTTAAAAAAGATTTTTACATAACTTTATATTTCTAATGCTTTAGTTTGTTCCTTCGTCAACTTTTTAATGCAAATTTTAAATCGTTTGAAAGAGGGGAGAGAGAGAGAAAAACATCGATATTGTGTTTATAACATTTAAATGAAATTAGACTGGCTTAAATAATTATTTTTACAGAAGAACGTCAGTTTCATTATTAAATTGTGTGTATAATTGTGACAATTTTTTAGGACAAGGCTTCATAATAAAAATGATTTATAATTAACACATTTTAGAATTATACAATTAAATATTTGTAATGCTACTCAAATATTATTGTTTATTTTATTAAAAGTGCGTGTTTTTAATTATAAAATATATATAAAAGGTATAAGATTATATATATTTTTTTATTATCTTTTATCTTTTATATATACATATATATGTTTTAGGGCGGAGCATATAGAATAGAATGTAAAGATGATGCTGAAGATTTTCGGTCTCTTCTATCTGCTATGCAAGTTTTAGGATTTACTTCCGATGAACAGGATACGATATTTCGTATGCTAGCAGCAGTCCTCCATTTCGGCAATGTGTACTTTCACAGAAAACAGGTAAGTTCTGTAAAGTAATTGAATACGAAATTATATTTGAGATACGAACGTAACAGTAATATGTATTTAGCTTAAACACGGTCAAGAAGGAGTTGAAATTGGTAGTGATGCAGAAATAAGATGGGCATCCCATCTTTTACAATTGTCAGTTGATGGAATTCTTCGCGCACTCACTACAAGGACAACAGTAAGAAAATACAATTAATAAATTGCAATATTTATTACTAAATGAATTACCAAATTACAATATTTTTTACTTAAAAATTGTTTTCTTTTTGCTCTAGGAAGCTCGAAATGAACGTGTTTTGACCGCACTCAATATTGATCAAGCATTAGATGCCAGGTAATAAATCAAATTTTAAAAGTATTGATTTTTATTTTTTGAATAATTGAATATTGATAATTTTTTAACTTTTGTAGAGATGCCATTTCAAAAGCATTATATTCGAGTCTATTTTCTTGGCTAGTGCAACGAATCAATAAAATAGTCTGTAAAGGTTCAAAGAAAACATCAATTGCTATATTAGATATATTTGGTTTCGAGGTAAAAATATGTCTGTCATTAATTGAAATTATTATTATTATTAGTATTTAAATTTCATTAATTATTATGAAGGATTTCAAGGAAAACAGTTTTGAGCAGTTGTGTATTAATTATGCGAACGAAACGCTTCAATTTTATTTTAACAAACACGTGTTTAAATTGGAACAACAAGAATATGCTCGGGAAAAGATCGAATGGCAACCTATTTCTTATCAAGATAATCAACCAGTGCTCAGCCTGATAGCAAAGAAGCCAGTAGGGATACTTTCTCTTCTCGATGATGAAAGTAATTTCCCTAAGGTATTAAAAATTAATCTATAAGAAAAAAAAGAAGAAACTATTTTTATAAGATAAAATAAAATTATATTAAACAAATTGATATTAAATCCATATTTCAGGCAACAGATTTATCTTTCCTAGAAAAGTGCCATTACAATCACGCTCTGAACGATCTTTATAGCAGACCTAGAATGTCTTCCATGGAATTTGGTATCAAACATTATGCTGGACAAGTTTGGTATTCTGTAGATGGATTCCTTGACAAAAATAGAGACACACTTAGATCTGTAGTTGTGGATTTATTAATCAGTAGCAAAGTTCCGGTAAGAAAGCAATATCAACTTGTTTCATTTTTCATTAATATACTGACTTTAAAATTTTTATTATAACAGTTCTAATATTTTAACTTACTGCCGTTTAGTTTTATATTATATCATTATATATATCATCTTTAATTTTCCTAATAATATTTTTGTTTTACAAAATATTGTTTCATAAAAGAACTTACTGTTTTAGTACAATTAATGTGATAAACTTTTATTAAATTTAAATGAAAATCATCAAATAGATTATTATTTAATAATTATCTTGAAAACTTAATGTAAAATAAAATAATTAGGCTATAATTACACCAATTTAAACTATATCCTATAATTTAATTTTTGTTATTTTATAGAATTACATTTTTTTGTCTAAATTCTATGAGAGCTATTGCAAAACATCTCTATCAACCATAGCAATAAACTAATTAACGATCTCATATCAGACATTATAATCATTGATTGAAAATTTATTGTAACAGTGCAAATTAATCTAAAAGCAACCTGTTCCCATTATGGTTTAATGATGAATATGTTGAGTGCTGATTTTAACCGAGAATATTTTTGAATGTTTACTAATTAATTAAATAAAGTGAACAATATATTACCAATCAATTAAAATATGTATATATAAATTTTTCAGATGATATCTAAAATGTTTCAAGAACTGAGATATTCATCAGAAGCTGCTAAAACCATCAATAAAAGTAACGGAAGATTCGTTACTATGAAACCCCGTGCCCCTACAGTAGCAGCAAGATTCCATGATTCACTTCAATCTCTCGTGGATACTATGACCAAGTAAATATAATTTTTCAAATAAACGTCATTTTATTAGAATTTAAAATAATATTAAGACTGTGCTTTTGAATAGATGCAATCCATGGTTCGTTCGTTGTATTAAGCCAAATAATGGCAAAGCTCCAATGAAATTCGATATGCCAATTGTATTAGAACAATTGAGATATACGGGAATGTTGGAAACAATTCGAATAAGAAAGTTAGGTTATCCAGTTAGGATGAAATTTCAACAGTTTGCTGAAAGGTATTTTGTTATTTTATCTTCTCTATATATAATAATAGGCGATCAAATAATTTATTATTATTTATATCATATTTACAGGTTCCGATGTCTAGTACCAGGAAGAGTACCTAGAGGTGCTCCTTCTAGGGAAGTGTGTAAAGTCATCCTCGATAGGTTACCAAAATCTCGTGATCATTACCAATTAGGAAGCTCTAAAGTAATTTGTTAAAATGCGTTTAATTATTTTAGGATTAACAGAAATCTATCATTGAATACCAATTTTCAATATATAAAACAGGTGTTTCTTCGAGAAATGTTAGAGCAATCCTTGGAAAAGGAAAGAGTGAACGTACTGAAGAGTTCTGTGATAACAATACAACGTCATGCTCGAGGTTACTTGGCTCGGAAGAAATACAGAAGTATGCGTCGTAGTGCAATCAAGATTCAAGCTACTTTTAGAGGATGGAAAACAAGGTTTTTTTTTTTTAAATTGATGATTAGTTTGTATTCAGTTGCTTTTAAAATCAAATTTAACAGAATATTTTTATTTGTAGAAAATATTATAAAACAGTCAGGAAAGGTATAGTGAAAGCTCAAGCAAATTACAGAATGCAAAGACAGAAGAAAGAATATGAAAAGGTACTTTATAATCGATTGATTAAAAGCCACTTTACACAAAGACCATATTAATTATTATTCTTTTTCTTTTGTTTATTATTATATTTAGATCAAAGCTATTTTGGAACGAAGACGTGAAGCTGAAAAGTCCGCAATTATTCGCGCGAAAGAGAAAGCTGCTCGAGATGAACAAGAAAGAGTGTCGAGAGCAGTTGCAGGAGTAAATCATTTAGAAATTCCTGCAGAATTAGCTTTTATTTTTAGCAAATTAGACGGTATATAAACCTTTATATAACTGTTGTAACTTAGATTTTCTAATGTTATTTTTATAATATAAATAAATTTTTCAAATAGATTGGAATTGTATTCACAACGATCGGAATATCATTAAGGCAGTTGGTCAAGTTGTCAATGTTCCAACACCAGAATGTAGATTGCCTTACGATATCGACCAAAATGCCTTCACGAAATTTACGAATGTATATTTTAAAGCTCACATATGGGGCATGAAACGGGAACCTATCAAGACACCGTTTCTTGCAAAATCTAATGAATCAGATTACCAAGATTCTTTAGCTGTATTCAAATTAGTAAGTTCCTCGTTAAATTTAAAATATATTTATTTTTAGCAATATTTTTTTAATAAATTAATTATTATTATTTTTTTTTATACATTAGATTTTACGATTTATGAATGACAATAATTTAAGCGGTAAAAAAGAGAGAGCTTTAGGAGATTATATCGTGCAGAAAGGTTTAGTAAATGAGGGAATGAGAGACGAAATCATTTGCCAATTATGCAATCAAACATGGAAGAACGATAACGATGCAAATAATGAAAGAGGATGGCTTCTGATGGCCAATTGTCTCAGTTGTTTTGCACCTTCACAAGTTCTTTATAAATATCTACTTAAGTCAGTAACATTTGTATAAAAATAAAATATATTATCTGCTTATATATTTATTTCTGAATAATATAAATTTATTTAGATACGTATCTGATCATGCCTTCGATGGGTACAAAGGATTTTGCCAACGTAAACTTTTCCAGTGTCAAAGTTCGACGCCCGAAAATGTGAGAATTTATCCTCCTTGTCTTTTAGAATGGAAAACAAATATTCGAAGAGCCAATATGGCTCTACTTGTAAAATTTCCTGATGGTAAGATTTAGTCTTATATTTTTATTAAGAAAATTTCGAATAGTTACTCCGTATAATTATAATAATTTGCATCAAATAAAGGTGGAAGTATGCTAGGACCTGTGCATTCTTGGTCAACAGGGGAAGAATTTACCTCTGCGCTGATAAAATCAAGGTAGTTGTTGATAATTTTTATAGCTGCTATCTGGTAATGACGTACTTTGTACTAGATAACACCATCTCATTTACAGAGGAATCGAGGAGTGTAATGGCTGGACGTTGGATCTCTGTGATTGCGGACACGTTTACGAACTAAACGGCTACGATTACGTGTTGGATTTAGTATCCGAAACAGAAATCCCTCCTGCATTTCCTGTCTGTAAATCTTTCTTTTTAGTTTCTGCAGATAAAACTAAAATCGACCGAGAACAAGAAAAAGTGCATTGGATTTCATCGTAAGTTTAAAAATAATCAATATGATTAAAATAATAAATAGACATAAATAACTTATTTAATAATTATGCATAATTTTAACTAGACCACACAATCCCGAAAACATCAATACATTCGAAATAGACGTAGAAGACATTCCTCTTGCTCCTATCCGGCATTTACCTCCAACATCTAGAACTGAAGAATCCATACGTCTAGAACAAAGAAATTATCAAGAAGCAAGTGCGTAGAATTATTTTTAATGGTGTAAAAAAAGTCTGTTTTATGATTTATTAACAAAGTGCTATCAAGATAAGATAACAAAAATTTCATAGGATGAAATTCTTTTAAGTTTTAGCTCTAAAATACAGTATATTTTTATATGGCTGTTAATATTAATAATTCATACTAATAATTAAATGTATTTTTGATAGTTGTTCGCGAACTCACACGAATGAAAGAAGCTAAAGACTTGACAGAAAGGCTTGTAAGAACTCAGTCAAAAGAAAGAATAATGGAAACCGGATTAGAAAACGCTTTATCTAAAACAAGTGCATTGAATGAAAGGTATTTTGAAATAGATAAAAGTCACGAAAACATTGAAGAAAGACGACAAGTTGATATAACGAGAGATAATCTTGGCTTGTCTAAAACAAGCAAGCTTAACGAACGATACGAAAATCGCAAAACTGAGAGAGACCTTCCTGGACTTTCAGAAACTAGCAAATTAAATAAGAGATATATCATAGGTAAAAACGAACAATCAAATAAAATAAGACAGGAAGAACGAATTTTAGATACAGCTAGTTCTCTTAATTCAGGAAATGCATGGCAAGAACTTGGTTTGGCCACTTCAGCCCTTAACGATCGTTATTTCAGTCGTCAAGATTTACATAAAAGTTCACAACACGATGGCAGCGAGTTAGATATTCGATCACACGATACTAGTATAAGAACGAGTGCAACGAAAGAGGGACAGATCAATGGACAAGGATCTTTGCTAAATGGCTCCGGAAGGCAAGATCGATTGGAATCCGAAGGACAGAGCCGAATTCCTAGTCCTCCTCTTTCTTCTAGAGCATCGAACGATGGGGTTGATGGGCCAGAATTCGATTTTAGCGATTTAAATCATTCTGTAAATAGAGAACACGATAACGATCAGGAGACTTCTAAATATAGCAGAACCACTGAATCCACTCGATATGTGAAATACACAGCCAAATCTCAACCAAGACCGTATTCTCATTCAACTCGGGCCCATATTGATAAATCTAGAGAACTAGAATATGGTGGAGGTGCTCGAAGCTCCGCTTTATCAGATACATCAGAAGCACCTTCATTAGCGTCTCATGTGCGAAATGTTCGCATTCCATCACATACTTCTGATTTAGATCAATATTTAGACGATTTATTCAACCCCGTTTTAGATGGAAATTTGGATGAATTGAGTGATGCTAGATCATTAGCAGCGTCTATCAAAGGAGGAAGAAAAAAAGATTTCACGGAAAATAGTTACATAGAACGCACTGTTGATTTAATACTAGATGAAGATTTGAGATTTCTTTGTGATCCTGTTCTGCTTTCTAAATCGTTAAAAGGCGGAGGCGATAGATCAAGTGTCTTATCACAAGAATCTGATCTTGACAGCTATTTGGATGATTTGTTTCAATCCGTACTGGATAGCGACGTGGAAGATCTTCAAAATGCAGAAAGCGTAGCAACATCTTTGAAAGGTGGCGGTCAAGCTGCTGGTGCTACAGAGACACAGGTTAATAACTATTTTCATCAAATGTGATTAACTGTATTCAAATATTTTAAAAAAATGAACTAACTATTAAAATGCATGTTTAATATTTCTACAGATTATATTAATCAAATAACATATAACAATTTTAACACGATAATTTTATATTTCTATGGTGCTGTAATAGAATTATTTCATATTAACTTTACTTATTGCTTTAATAATGAAAATATTAATATAAAATAATCTGAAACCTTTCTTAATTAAAATTTTTTTTATATTATGCATGACAAAGAAACGTAAGAAAGAGGATTTTAATTTGATTTCTTATGATTATACAATGAAATAACAACATGATTTTACCATATTTTTATTAACACAAATATATATAATAAATAAATCACATTTTTAAGATTTGTGAATTGGATAAGAAAATGTTAGATGTAGAATTTCTAATTAACAGTGGAAAGTTTAGTTTATAAATATTCATAATTATGGAGGATATAAATTGAACAAAAACAAATGATGATACACTAAAGATAATATGTAATTAATTATTTTTAAAAAATTTTAAATTTTGATAGTTAAAAATCAAGATCTTTATTGAAATAAAGTTCTAGTGATTAATTTTTAATACATCTGAAATTCTTTAACGTAGAAAGTAATTGTCGAATTAGCTTATTGAACATTTTTAAAACGTCACCTATAAATTTCGATATTAAATCATCACAATATTTTTGAATGATGACTGATATAGATTAACGGAATTATCTTTTTATCTCCAGTTGAAATACAGTATTTATCAATAAAATATAACATGTATAATGTATTATCATAAGTAACTTACAAAACATTTGATACTTTTCTATTCTTTTGTAATGAACTAAAAGTATGATATTGATTGTATTTATTAATTCAAAAATTAAGAAAAAGTAAAAAATAATATAAATTTGGTAATTTTATAATAAAACAAATTAAATTTTCTAATATGTCCATAATAGAAACTAGGAATAAATAAATTATAGCTTTCCTTTTTTCCTTTAATTTCAAATTATCCTAATGGAAAATTTCTTAATTTTGCTGCCTTACAAATAAAACGTCAAAATATAAATTACTATTTAAATGCATAAAATAATTACAATTAATTTTAAAATCGTCATTTATTAATTATAAATCTACAAATTTTGAGGGAATTATTACAGATATGCATGAGATAAAAACGGAAATTTATCGATCATGTACGTGCCTTATTGACATCAGTTATGACAATTAGGGATGTTAAAAGTTTATATTGTATCTATAATAATACACTATATCGAATTTTTTAAAACTAATTCATTTTCCAATTAAAAAATCCATAAATTAATCATTTTTATGAAATTTTAACTAATAAAGCATTGCAAAACAAAATAGTTTATTGAAGTGTTCTTCCTGAAAACTTGTTTCAATATTAACGATTTCATCTTCCTTTTCACTCTGGTTAGTTTCTACCCTTTTGCCTACCCGTTATTTGTATGGGCATTTTTGTATAATTAATATAATTAAAATTTTCACAATATACAATAAACATTTTGACTTCGCGAAATTTTATTTCTGTTCTTCATTCTCTTTCATAGGAAACGTTTTAAATGTTCCTATTTATAAAATTAATTTTTTAAAATTTAAATTTACAAAGTGTACTGAATATTGTTTCATATGCTGGCAATTCTAGAAAATTTGCAAAGAGGTGACCCCCAAAAATAATGAATTATCAAAAAAAAAAAAAAATGTGGAGCCTGTATAATAAATTTATGTATTTATAATCAGAGCAACAATTTAGCTAAAATAATTAAATTGCATTTTATATAAGTTTCTTTAAAAATTTTATAAAAAATTAATTGTGTAGAGATGAATTTTCTTCTTGGATCCGCCGGTAGTTTCGATATTATAATGAACGAGTAATTGCAGTTTTTGAGACATGATTTAATAAAATTATTAATAATATTATTATGAAATAAAATGGTGGACATTTTCTAACATCATTTCTATACAATTAGAGTGATGCGAAACAAATTGTTATTATTGCAAAATAAACTTTTAATATTTTTACATACAGATTGTCTAATACTTTAATTAATAAGATACAAAATATTTTATAACTTAAATGAATGTATTACGTTGTTTATTAACAACTAAAACATTTTATATTATATAGTTTTTAATTAAGATTTATTGCTTAATATTGTATATTTTTTCTACAGCAACACGCTCCTTCAGTAGGAATTGGTATGTCCATGCCCTCTGCGAATAACTTTCCTCTCTCTCCTCCTCTTGTTTCATCATCAGCTCCAACAGTGAATACGAATCTGCCTATGTTCAATCTTGCAGGTATCTTCCTAATTTATTATTTGCAAGTTTATTTGATTGCGGAAATTGCTTCGACATTAACTATACTAACCTTTTGATATGATAAGCGATTTCATATGTTCCTGTTGTGCTCATTATTTGCTTTAAGTATGTAATGGTGTACTAAGTTTCGTAAAATAGTGATACTTAATTTAGTATTATAATACTTAACGATTTGTAATATAAATTAATTCCGAAGCTTTACTAATTTTTATCAATAACTGAAATGTTGTAAACTCTGAACTCATAGACTATTGTGATGATAATGGTATAATCACGGTGTAGACTCTAGAGCCTAATTAACACTTTAAAATCCGTTAAAACTGCATTCCTTTATCAGGAAGCCCGCCGCTTTTAGCTGTTTCTCCTCCTGCAAACATGATGCAGTTTCCTTATTTACCCGTGTATAATATATCAGGTAAGGAAACAGCCTCTGGTGAAGGAAACGGTGATGGTTGGTTTTGAGAAGCATTGTGATTAATTTGCACATTAATAAAATGCACTCGACTAATATTGGTTACGGTGACCAATACTGAATATTTTAATGATGGAAAAAAACAGAATTAATCGCAATAATAAATTTCAGGAATGACTGTGCCAATGGTCGATGCTTCGCAGTTAATACAGCAACAGTTTGTTCAGCAGCAAATGATACAAGTAATAATTATTACACGAAATTTTATTAATAATTAATTACATTTTAATAATTTCTCTTTAATTATGATTTTAGTTACAACAAAGAGCGTTTTTGGCATCGGCTGTTCAACAGAATCTTCAGATACAACAACATTTGATGCAACAGAATCAAGCTTTACAACATCTTTTGCAAACATCAACGGTATAATTTTTTGTGCTTTAATGTTTCAATAAACAATGAAATAAAATAGTTTAACTTTCCGTCTTTATTTTTCAAACTTTGGAGTGTAGGCCTATTTATGGTAGATGTATTTTAAATTATTTCACGAACAATATTTCGTGAAATTAAGATTTTAATGAGTAACTCATAGATAAATAAATATAATAATGACTACAAAAACAAAACTACGATACGGATTGTTTAATTAATGTATATATGTGTTATTTATGTTTTCTAGATAAATCCTACCTCGCCTCAACCAAATGAATCGAGCTTATTAACTCAAGCAACACCAATGACTCCAGATAGTGGACCAGCATCTCTCGCATCACCCATTGTACAGTTGCCATCTCAAATTTTACCACATGCATCACCATTTCCTGCTCCAATGTTTTCACCGCAACCAAGTTTCGGTTTAGATTCGGCATTAAGTACACCATTTATACCTTTTACCGGTCTAAACGTAGCACAACCAATACCAGAAGAAAGTGTAATACAAAGTTCCCAAGTAAAAACACAACATGAAATAATATCGCCTCCACCACCCCCAATTCCACAAAAGTCAAGTTTAAAACTTACAACTCAAAATTCTGCTCCAAGAGATGTTTTCAGTGGTGTTCTTAGTGAACTAAAAAATAGAGCCGGGAAAGATGATGTTCCACCGCCAAAATCTCACATTCCTAGAATGCCTGGAATACCACCACCGCCGCCGCCTCCACCACCGCCCCCACCACCACTTTCTCCTGACAGTCAGGAAAAATATACTGATGTATATGGCCGAGCCAAAACTGTAAGAATCGGAAAATGGAGATGGCCTCCTCCGAGAGACGATAATTCTGCACAGCCAAACAGTTTTATTGAATTTAAAATGAAAAAACAACAAGAGAAACACGATAAAGGAGACGACAGCTTTTTGAATGGTTCCGAATCTGCAGAATTTGAAGAAATAATTGAAATGGATCAAGTTTATCCCGCTCCAATAACTTCTCAATTGAACGAAAAGCAGCCACAACCAAAAGTTGTGCAACCAGAGAGATCAACTCTAGAAATTCCTTCAGAAGAAGAGAGAAAACCAATTCCTGGTAGTATTGGAAAATTACGAATTAGCTCTGAAATGAAAGCCAAATTAGAACAGTTAACTATGGATCATAGCATCCGATCTTCTAATAAAGATAGCAGAACCAGAATCAGTGCATTTCCTATGAAAAAGGAGGAACAAACTGTTAAAAAACTAGAAGAAAATAGGAAGATGCTTTTGGAACAAAAGTTGACTGGTTTTTCAGGAATTGATCAAACCGATACTGCTCCAAAAAATCGTTCCGAAAGACATTTAGAATCTTCCGCTCAAGATGATGGCTTTATATCTGTTGAAACTGCCGTTACAGAAGGATTTCAAGAAAGTGATCAAGAAAAAGATGCGCGTGAGAAGGAACCTTCTTTTGTAGTAGAAAATCTCGTAAAAAGCCAAGTTGAAAAAATGGAAAGGGCTAGCAGAGAAATTCGCGAATTGCGCGAAGAATTGGGACATCCACTAGCCCATCCATCTAGAACTAGCACTCAGCAAGGTGAATATGGTCCCTCTAGTTTAACTTCATCGCGATACTTCAGTCATCCCACTATGATCGATAAATCTCTGTATGATCAATCCAGTCAAGCTTCTAAAAGTATCATATACGAAGAAAGCTTAGCATCTTCTCATGGAACTTATAATCATCATTCGGGATTGCCATATCAAAACGACATGAAAACGGCCCAAGCTTTGTACAGTGCCAAGAGTCACATACTTCCATTGCCTCCGTTTGGAATTCCTAAATCTAATGCTCCTTCGTCAGTTGCTGCTTCTAGTAGCTATTACGCTCCTAGTACTCCCGTTGTACCGAGGCATCGAGAACCACCACCACCCATAACTGCTTCAAAATTCCTACCTGAAAAGGAGTTCTCTGAAAAAATAGAATGTGAGTATTCCTTTCTCTTTTCTTTTTTAGTTTTATATCAACATAATGAAATAATTTTTTCCTTTTAATTACAATTTTCTGAAAACTAATTGTATGTATCGATTTTCTATTATTGATTACGACCATAGAACCTGCCGCGAATTTTATTGATGAATTTAAATTTTTAACACGTAGGTAAAAACATTTAATAATTAAAGGATAAAACATTTTATCTGCTATCATTTTTGACTCTATTTAATTTTTATATATATAATTTCATTAAAAATATTTTTGAAATGATTATCTCAAAAACAGTAACGATCATATGTGATAGGAGTAATGTTGCAACGAATAGTATATTCGGCTTCAGGCCGAATACCGAATATTCGGCCAGGAGCGTGGCCGAATAGCCGAATATTCGGCTTGATTAACGCACGTACGAAAATTGGTGCGCAAACCGCCTTATGGCAAGGACCCTGGTCTCTATTGACCCGCTGTCACTACACTTCGCCAATCGCGTTAATTCTTGACAGTTGTAGCGGACAGACAGGAGCGTCATGGCAGTATGTGATAAGTGATGATATCAAATGTAGATAACAATAAAATGACCACGCATGTGAATAACGGAAAAGAACAGAAAAAGACCGCGAAGTGAAAATGTGAAAAATAAATATGAAATTGAGTTGATAACATAATCGAACAATTCGAGGCAGCTTATTGGCGCAAAATTCTCGGTCGTCAATACCAAATAATTGTTCTCAAGACTTCGGAAAGCTAAATGCTTGTAATGAAAGTCACTTAGCGTGCACGGGCGAAAGCCTGGAGCCGTTCAGGCTACCAAGCTGTCTCGAATCTGTGAAATCATAACTGTGACTTATACCGACGTCCTATCTGTCTCTTTTCTCCGTTATCACCAGGCTATGAGTCACGTAATTGTAAAATGGGAAATCTACGACGAAAAAGTGACGAATCGAAAGTATTGTGCGCGCACATTATGATGTATGCATAGGCATGCTGGACTAGAGCGATAGAGCAAAGAGAAAGAGAAGAGCAAAGACGAGCGCTTAAAAAGGATAGGCAGGGTCAGACCCTCAGATATGCGACGATTCTCGAACGAATAGGTGTGTACGTGTGCTAATCTTTGTAATTATAATTTGTGAATACATGCGACTAATATTATTTTGTTTTTTATTTTGTGCAGATTATAAGTTATAAATAAATGTAAACAAACAACACTAACCTGATAACATTAAATCTAAATACCAAAATGATTAATTTACTGTGTTTTTGTTATTTCTTACTCCTGTTTTTAGGTATTCGGTATTCGGCCGAATAGCGAAAAATAGGCCGAATATTTGTTGCATCGTTAGATAGGAGTCATCAATGTGTATTACTGCTACGAAATTTTAAAGCCGAAATATAAAATTAATAATAGATCTATTTTTTTCGTTCAGGAAGCCTCATTCAACAACAGGTTATTTCAATATGTTCTTTTAATTTCGTTTTATTTGTATTTCTCTCTTTATTTTTAATACATATATCGCTTCCTGTTCTGTTATAAAATAAAGGCAGGAGTATGTTGTTCTAATTGTTTTTTCTAATTTTCTCCCTGTTTCGCCTATATAAATTTAGCTATTTTCACATGTACTGTACCGTACATGCCGATTTATATACTGTACTACATTTTGTGTATTTAACATTTGTATGTAATTATCTGTTATTTTATTTTTTTGTTCTATGAAAAATAAAATAAAATTGCAATAGAACTGACAAATTAGTTCGTAAAAAAGATTTTTAAAGAAGTGAATGAAAGAAAAACCTAAATAATACATCATTCAAGAAGTACAAATTGTAATTGAATTCTAAAATAAAATTTTAAGAATACTCAAAATAGAAAAAAGTTCAAAAGGTTTCGTGCTAAAAATAGAATTATACAAAATATAAAATTTAGACAGAAGTAAGAAATATGCTATTTTGGTAATTATTAAACAGCTTGAAAAAAATTATAATTTTTTTTAATATGAATTTCACAGCAAAAATAGATTTTAACTGGCTAAATACAATGACTCATTCATTTTCAATTTATTGCTACAATATGTGGAGATGAAATTTAATTGTTTATTAAATTTCAAAACTATGATTGTTTTGTAATGTATTTAAATTTATATTTTTATATTGGAAAAAAAGAAGAAATAATTACATCAGTTATATCATTGCTATTAATTATAATATAATAAATCGTTATAATAAATAAAAGTTTTGAAAGATGCCAAAAAAATATTTCAAAACATTTTCAGATTTATATTTTTAAAATAAAATAATAATTTTAATTATAAAATTTACTAATTAAAACTTTTGAAATCGATTGAGATATATAGTTACTTAATTAATTTTATTAATATTTACTTAATTATATTTTTGACATAAAGACAATTGAATAAATGATGAAAACTATCGGTAAAATGAAATAACAATTCTAACAATTTTTATCGAGTTATAAGTTTGCTTAATCTTAATAAATTTTAGTTCATTCTTATTTATAAAATATTGCTATAGCCTGTATAAAATACTATCAATCTCACTTTGATGTTAATTAATTATCAGTACTAATATAAATTTCATTTATATTTAATGATTATTCTCTATGTATATAGGCTTAATAATTAATTTATCAATATTTGTAATTGAATATACAATAAATCAGTTTAATATTAAACGTGGATTTTAATATATTATAGCTTATATATATATATATATACAGTAATCTAAATTTCTAGTACGACATTTTTATTTAGGCTATCAAATTTTTATTACAACTACTGTATATTGGTAATATTGGATTTTACTTTATCCAATAATGTTTTTAATAAACATATTTTTCTACTTCCACGATTGAAACAGGTTCTTCCCCTCACTTTATCTTTCAGTGTTAGTTTAGATTTTTTAATTAGAACTTTTTCTTTTAACAACAGCATAATGATCCTATTCAACAATAATATAAGATTGTTAATATAAGAAAGAAGTTCTGAATAATTCAAAACTTGATTCAAATGCAAATTATTATTTAATTGCATCCTTGATTTAGCTATATATATCTTTTGAGCATTATTTTATACATTGTCGTGCGATATATGGAAATATCATTATAAAGTATGGATAAAACTAATGTAATTTTATCAAGTTTTATTTGTTTTAGATTTTAATAATCGAAACTTTAAACAGATTCAAAGTAATGTTAGAGATTTTTTAAAATTAATTCGTTCTTGCACAGATTCATATTCTATGTAAATATATCTGAAGTGATTTATATGCAATATTTCTTGTCTTATATTATCATCTCCCGTGCAAATTTCAGTTAATTTACTAAACTATTAAAATAAACTAAATTCTTTTTATTTCATTGAAGATACAGTATACTTAGGCCTAAAATTAAATTATTTTTTTAACCATTTCAAAAATATTTTATTTTATTATTTAATATTATTTTTAGAGAAGTGACGATAGTTTAACGTCAATTCTTTTTATTTTTCAAATACTTGACCTTGAGAGACTGGTAATTTATTATTGTGACGTGGGTTCAAATTTTTATGTAATTCAAACGCGTGGTTTTTCTCACTTATTCTAATAATTTAACAGAAGAAATCATAAAATATATGTTAAGATTTGTTATGTTTATGAAATTGCTAAATACATTAAAATATAAATTAGTTAGAATAGTCATTATTCACAATAAAGTCTTTCATAAATGATTGTAGGTCTAACCCACTTTATATTTGAAAACAATCATATTAATTTAACCTTGTTTTTGTAACCACATACTAAGCAAACATGTCCTTACAGTAATATATGCAGTCTGGTTATTATTATGAATATAAGTATCAGATATTGGTCGATATCATTGTTTTCATATACAAAATAATTATATCTAACGTACACAAAGAGTTATTAGAGGAAGTACTTGGGTAATATAGATTTTAAAAGTTTTTTTAAGTATAATTTTATTGTACTACTTACATATAGAAGTTATTTATGTATGACATAACCTTCCATCAATCTTAAATTCTAGATTTTATCAATTTTATTCAATTTTATATATCCTTAGCTTTTTTTACATAATTTTATAAAATATTTAACAATAATTTTGTAAAAGTAAGCCAGGTAACTCCCCTTTTTAATAATAAAAATTTTACATCATTAAGCCATCATTATTTTACATCATTAAGCACATCATTAATTTCATCAGCTTTCGTATTTTATTTTTCTTAAAAGATTTCTTGAAATATATCGCATAAAAATATATTAATACAAAAATGAATAATTTGCATTATAATTTATTTCAGTCGAAGAAAGTTCGGAATTTTTAAATCCTGTAGATACAGCTCCTCCTCCTGTTCTAGATCCTACAGACCAAAAATCTTTAGAGAATATTAAAACTAAATTATTTGCACCAGGCAACGCTCCTTATTTTTCGTATACCAAAGTGCGCTGGGAAATTCGTGTGAGAAAAGAAGTAAGTTTATCAATAACTATAGAATAATTAAAATTTTTAATAAATAAATTTAAAATGAATTACGTCTTTAAGGTATTTTCGCCTAACGAAAAATTAGAGACTCCTCTAGCTTTACATCTAGTTTTTTGTCAAGTGGTCCAGGACGGTTTGTCGTCTAATTGTATACGTTTAAACAGAGAAGAAAAGAAGAAATTGAGACAGTTATTAGGTTAGTATATATTATTCTCGTATTTTATAAAATTAAGTATTTTATAAAATAAATTGTTTTTTAGATGGTTATGGTATTAACAACAACAATCTGCACGGTAGCAATCTTAAATTGGCTATGAAAAGAAATGTCATAGAATTAGCCAAAGATTTCCCTAATTATTTTAGTCGCTTGTTCCCAGTTTCTGTAAGTATTAAGCGTTTCAGAATAATCATTAATCAGTAATCTAGATATTTTATATTAATTTATATACGAATATGTTCGATTATAGGGAGGACGGAATTTACCAAATGTTCAACTTCTCGGTGTTTCTCATTCTGGAGTACGCTTAGTAAGAAGAGAGAGAGATGCTATATGCGATTATCTTCGAGTTTTAGATACTCTTAGGTAAAATATTTTGATACGTACGCATTCGAGTTTATTTCAAATTGTGTCATTCGAATTTAAATTTGCATGTAATGCGGTTGTTGAAGTGTTTTTTTACAAATATAATATTGAATTTATAAATAAATTTATATTAAGTGTAATTTTAAACTAATGGTGATTTTATTTTTAATAGTTTCGAAGATATTGCAGAAGTTAGTTCGCCAAAAACGAGTACATTACAGATCCTTTTATGTAATGGAGGCTGGATGACTGTTTACTCCCATAAGGTTACTATATTGATTTTTTTATTTAAATTTTATTGTATAATTATCAAATATTTTGAATAATAATAATAATAAACACGTATTTGCAGGCATCACGTATAAAGAAAATGATAGAAAAGTATTGTTATGAATCAGCACAGGTATTTTTTATTTATAAATTTATTTTTTTAATATTTTTATAATTGGTAAAAAAAAAAAATATTTAAAACATAATTTAGGGTGGACACGAATATGTTCGAGCTGTTGCAGATTATATTACAAGGGAATCAACTCTGCTAAGTTTCAGACAAGGGGATATAATAAGAGTTGTTAAAAACAAAAATCTTCATTTAGATAAAGGTAAATGAAATGGTTTTAAAATTATGAACATCTAATTCACGCCTTTCAAAAACTTTTAAATAACTTTATTATTTTTTATTATTAATATAACATTAATACTTGAGAATTTGCTATTGCAGGTTGGTTTTATGGAGTGTTAGATTCAGGAGAAGCGGGAATATTTCCCTGTGAATATGTATTGCCTTTAGGAAAACAAGAAGTTGGTCAAATGGTTAATAATAAAACGGTAAAAATATTGTTTAATATTGCATTAAACCATAAAAATCTAAGTCAATTAAGTATATAATTTCATTTACTGCAGACTTCGTATAGAGAAGAAAAGAAGCAACTGCTTAGAACAAATGAGCGATTTCCGGTGATACAACAGAATGGAGATAGTAGGCACGAAATTCATGATGATTCTGCAAATCAGTGGATCGAAAGCAAACACGTAAAAAACTTTAAAGACGATGTAACAGTTTTTAAGACAAATATCATTTATAAATAATAATATCTATATATTTATAGGAATTAATTGAAGATAACAAAAGCGATCAAAATCAGATGAACGATGGAAAATACTCGCTATTACAATTTGCTCTTTATAACTTCCGTGAAAGTGTCGAAAAGTATGTTATTTTAGCTAATAAAATTTTATTTAATTTCGACTTTATACAGATAATTTCGAACATAATTTGTGCATGAATCATTTTCAGATACGAAATGTTGAGAGATCGAGATGGCTCTTTGAGAGGTTCCATAAAAATGATAGAAAGTTTGAAATCATCCAAGAAAAAAGGTAAAAAAGGAAAAGATTCCGATTGGACTTGGAAAGAATTGGCAGATATGGTGAAATATACGAAGGTAATTATTATATCCTATGTTATTTTTCAATTTTTTATTGTTCGAATTAAATAAAAATTTCAAAATATATAAATTTTAGTCTCCGATCGAAGCTTCATTACTGAAATTCGAATCACCAGAAGCTAACAAGTTAGCTATAGAATGCTTTATTGGTAAGTAATTTATCGATTTAAGATGAATAGTCATGAATATAAATAACGTATATTATTAATTTTAGCCATCATGAGATATATGGGAGATTATCCAATGAATAAACAGCAGACAGAAGTAGATTGTGTCTATACGATTTTAGTAGTAAGTCACTTTTTTGACAAAATATTAAATTTAGTTTTAATTTAAAAAAAAAAATGGAAAATTTGTTAAAATTTAACAAATATTTAATTAGAACTGTCACAAGCATCTTCAAATGAGGGACGAATTTTATTGTCAAATTATGAAACAAACTACGAATAATAAGAGTACAAAAACGTAAGATTTTTTAATGCAGAGACTTTTATTAAATTTGTATTATCTTTATTTAAAATATATAATTGTTATAATTTAATATAAAAGAATTATTTAAAAGCTAAGAATATATTTTTAAATAAAGTTTGATTAATTTTAGAGATAGCTGTCAACGTGGTTGGCGATTATTCTCAATTGTTGCAGCTTATTTCGAGTGCTCAGATTCTCTCAAACCATATTTATTTAAGTATTTAGAAACTGCTGCTTACGATAAAAGAAGAGCTTGTCATGGTAAATATCTATCCATTCACTTTCTATTTAATTTCAAGCAATAATATTTGATATTGAAACACCAAAATAAACTTGTATTTATCAGCAAATACTAATAATATTTTATCTGATTGTACGTTTCAGTAATAACCAAATTTCTAAAAGTAAATGAATATTAAAATGCTAATGATAGCTAAACTGCCATCATTAGCATTTTAATCATGGTACCAAGATAAATAATGTTTTAATAAATTCATAATTTCACTGAATTGGTATCTTAATATCAAACAGTTTTTCACAAACGTTTATTGTAAAACAATTACAAAGTTTATTTTATCAGCAAAAAGTAGATAGTAAAATTATTTATAAATTATCAATTATATAAATCATATTTTGATACATAATGACTAATATTTCATTTTATAAACATTGAAAACATGTTGATACAACATATCATAAAATTCCTTTTGTTGAAATAACTGATTAACTAAGTGAATGGAAATACTAGATATTAGATTTCAACATTATCCAGCGGTTTGAAAAAGCTGTCAATTCCGAAAATCCAGAAACAAAATATAGATATAAAACCACTTTTTTCATGTCAAATGTAAATGTTTTTTAACATCAGAAAAGAAAGAAAGGTTAAAATTTTTTTCAGATTATTTCCATAATTCTGTTTCCCAATTTTTACCAAGTTAATGTTTGTTTGATAATTGGCACACTGACATTTTAATATTATTGTTAAATGCTGAAACTTCTAAAGCATTGAGAGAAATAAACCATACTTTATTGTTGAGACTTTTGTTAAACATTAAATAAATGTTCAATATCATATTATTATTTAATTCTAATCTGAATATGGTGCTACAAAAATATTTTTAAAGTAAATAAAAACGTTTACTGTATTGGTCATGTTACTATCAATGAAGAAAATAACAAAAATGAATAAGGCATTGTCAGAAATTTTATTTAAGTATAACTTTCTACAATTGTAAAAACTTACATGTATTTACGAAACTGTAAGTAATGATTTTAAATTCTGGATAAATTTTAAACAGGTAGCACAGATTTTTTAAAAAAATGTTTGTGTATTTGATGTCAATTTGACTGTTTATTCTAAATAACCTCACAACAGAGATTATTAGATGAATCATCAGTTATAATCTTGAAAGAAATTTTCTGTTGGAGTCAAACTGCAAACAGATTTTGAGACAATTAAAATTTGACATGGTTCCTCCTGATTTTTCATCAGTAATTGGAGTAAGCATCAAACTCCCTCTTTTCTTACATATCTTTATTAGCCAACTCCTTTGCGAGTTAGTCTGCTTATAACAACATTGAAAACTTGCCATATTTATTTTCTGCTTATATTTATCAACAATAAAATGAACATATATGAGATATTGCAGGAAAATGTAACAAAATGCTTTCTTGCAAAAAACTTGTTTATTGAAATTTATATTATTTAGTTAATTATAAGTGTTCAAAAATGAAACTACAAAAATTTGTAAATAATAAATGGGATTAAATACTTACATCATTTCTTTTTAGGAACAGCAATGGTTTGTTTACAGAATTTGAGAAAAACATTCAAATATGGAGGAAGAAAAAATGTTCCCAGCATAGAAGAAATTGCTGCTATTTCAGTAAGTAAATTTTTTTTAATTAACATTTATTGAACTTATTTTATCACTTATTATAAAATTGTTAAAAATTGGAATAAATTGAAATTTTTAGTAGCCTATAGATTTAAATATTGTTAATGATAACGTTTTTCTAATTATTTTCATTATGCTTTTCATTTGTAAATAATCCAATATAAGCAACTATTACTTGTTACCTGACAAATAACTAGTAACATTTTAATAAATCTAGAATCATAATTTTTATTTCTTTCATTTAGTTTTCTTGTATTTATTCACTATATGCATATCTTATGGAAACCATAAACTGTAACATAATACACTGATCTTATAAGTTAGTAAATCTACATATGTATAGATTCGTTTTTATATACCATAGTTAATTCATTATCAGAATATTATATTATCGATATTTATTTTTATATTATTCATATATTTAATCAATATTTAGGATATTAATTCATTATCATCATTATTTCAAATAATGATTTTTGTATTTTTTTTTTTAATTTTATTGTAACTAGTAGTGGTGTTGTACTTTTTCTATTATGGTATTCAGTTAATATTACTCTATATTTTTTATTTGTGTGGTTGTTGTTCCATTTATTTATTTTAATTATGTAATGAAAATGTTTTTTAGGCTGGTCGAAATTCGAAGCGTCAAATCTACAGACTTCCAGGTGGAACTGAAAGAGTAATTAATACTAAATCAACTACAGTGGTTCAAGATGTTATTGAAGAAATATGCAGCATTTTGAGTGTCAGAAAGCAATTGGAAATGGAAGAATTTTCCTTATATTGCATTGTAGAAGGAGGTTTGGTTTTGTTGTTGTTTGATAATAATTGTTATAAATTCTGTTCACATAGTTAAATTATGATAATTTTACTAGATCCCTATACAATGCCACTAAACAGAGAAGAATACATATTAGATGTGACAACAGAATTACATAAAAATGGCCATATTTACTACTTAATATTCTGTAGATCCGTCTGGTATTATCCTTTACGTTTAGATAATCAACTTTACATAGAAGTTATCTTTAATCAAGTTGCACCTGACTACTTAGAAGGATTACTTATTATTTTACCAGGAGAGAAATTGCCTGATCATCTGATGGTATTGTAACATTTCATATTAAACAAGTTTTTTGTTTTATCAAAGTAGTTTCTAATTAATGATTGCGTATAAAAAGTTATATTAAATTTATATATTCTGCTAATAAGAATGAGTAATTATTAGATTAAAATTTTCTTTTTCAGCCTGATATTGCCAAAGTTGCTGCACTTCTTCACAGAGCAGCTGATATGGAGCATATGCCCACAAAGTAAGTTATTAAATATTAAATTTAAGATATTTTTAAAAATTAACTGTATTATTTTATATTTTTATAGAGAAGAAGTGAAATACCTTCTTCCCAAGCCAGTACTGAGTGTCAAAGATATTCGGCCAACTCAGTGGGTGGAAGCAGTCCAGCAAAATTGGGCAGGCATTACCTCACTGACTACAACTGATTCGAAAGCTCAATGCTTAGGTAAGTGATTTTTTTAGTAAAGTGTGGGCATTTTCTAAAGACCATACTACTTCATGAATAATCAGCTTAAATGTAGTAGTCCTATGTGAATTGTTTTGTTATAAAAATTTATTACAGATTATTGTCAAAGTTTTAAATCAAATTTTAGGGGAGAGAGAATGTTTTGTTTTATGATGACAATATATCATAGTTAATTTTTGCAAATAATTATTGTTGCATATCAAGTACAGTAAATTCTATAAAGACATGATAAATGTTTTATTCTATTTATAAAAGTGTACAAGTCAAATGTGAATAATAGGGAATATTAAAAACATGTAAAAAGATTTGTTTTAAAATCATTCTCTTAAGATTTTTTTTCAAATATTAGATTTATATACAATTTAGTAGCATTTCTTACTTTTACTTTAATTTTTTTATTTTTAATTTGTATCATATATTTATATAGCTTTTAGCAAACTGAAAAATTATTTATAATAAAATAGCTTACTTTAACAATTTAAGTTTTAGTGAATATATCCTCCTATTTATTGCTGTTTCAATGAAAATTTCAATTAACAGTTTTTAAGCAGTGTAAACAAATATATAATAATCTCAAACAAAGAAGTAGTATTTGCATTTCTAAGATAAAGAATTGATGTCATTACATTATGTAAAAAATAATAATTGTATACAAATAAAAATTTAAAAGTGTTTTGAAGTATGTATACTTTAAATATTAATATCTAAAATTTTGTACTGTGTGTGTATATTATATTTATGATATATATTGTAGCCTTCAAAAATTGTTAAATTGTTTCCATTATCTCAAATATTCTTAAGATAAATGTTAACAAAATTATTTTAGAAAGAATTTTTTAAATATTTAACTGGATTTATTCATAAGATTAAAAAATATATTTATAGCTAACAATATCAAATCTTAATAAAAGTATACATTTTAATTACATCTATAATTTTTTAATATATGTATTTAATCTAGTGAAACTAAATTGCATTTTTAAAATAGATATTCTTCAAAAATGGCCTCTTTTCGGATCTTGTTTCTTTATCGTTAAGGTAATTGTCATATTTTAAGATTCATTAAGATAATTAAATTTCCATTATAAAAAAAAATATCATTTTGTTTTAGTGGATAAGAGGCGATAGTCATCCAATGGAATATATCCTTGCATTGAATAGAGAAGGAGTACATTTTCTAGATACATTAACTCATGTAAGAACGTTTTAAAATATTTTAAACAGCGCTCCAATTTCTTATTAATGATTTAATTAAAATAATATATTACGGTTTATATTTATGATAAACATTTTCTCAGGAAACCACATGGAAATATCCATTTTCTGAAGTGATATCAACCAGAAAAGTAAGAGCAGAGGATGGAGCATTGTTTTTAGATATGAAATGTGGAAATTTAATGGTGCAAAAAATAACGAGAATCCAAACGGATCAGGTAATTTCTTCTTCCCAAAATAACGTATAATTATATTTCTATTTAACTATTTTATTTTTTAAACAGGCTCACGAAGTGTCGCGGTTAATTCGTCAATACATTAATATCGAACAACGACATCGTGGAATGGGAAAAGATATCCCACAAAACGTTACCCTTTCTCGTCATCTGGATAAGTGAAACGTTAACCAGCAAAAATTTCAGCTGATGGGACGAAAAAACCATTGGTTGCCAAATCATACATAAAGACTTTTATTCGGTAATATTTATTATTGTTTATACTTAACTAACACATAGCAGTTGGACAGTCGTGATACTTCTTTAGAAGTGAAATTTTAACCATATCCTCCTGTACGTATTTGTTTGTAAATTTATTTCTTAACAGTTCATTTGCCCAAATATTGTCTTTTTCAACGTTAAGGGAATGGTGCGCGAAAAACTAACGTTGGCCTTATACAGTTTGGATGGTCTCCATCCACGTGCGTATGAACTTGAATTACTTAAGAATGAATTGTAATTAATAATGTGTATATTTTGTTTCAATTTATAAATAAAAAGTTATATTTTTTATGTATTTGTCTTATTTTCAAAATTTATTTATAGATCGATTTTACTTTTTAAAGCCATTCAATATACGTATACTGTAACATCGACTGTTTGATGCACTTAATCTAACATTGTAAGCTTTAAAAATGTAGCGTAAATGAAGTTTTCGAATATTTTTCACAGACGATCAAGATTAAAATGTTTTAAAATGAATTTCGTATAGATCATGTTTTCCGGAGAATATGTACCATAGGTCTGCCACCTCTGACCTAGATTATATTTAAAAAAAAAGAACCCGGAATATTCAAGATATTCGAAATAGTAGACATACAAAATTCTATCCGTAAAATTTACATAGATAAATCGAGTAAAAATTTAAGCGCTAAATTGAGAAAATATTCATTTCTCATTAAGTTCAATCTTTGCATACCTATTATCTAAATATCTATGATAATAGGTAAGTAAATTGCAAAGACTGAAATAGTGTAATTATCATAGACATTAATTTATAAACGCTCCTTCAATTATCTATCAGTGGCCAAGTTTATAAAACCCACTAAACACTAGTAGTTTGCGGCGGGTTCGCGCTTCACGAATTGACTGGCCGCATGCTGTTTTCAGGGTTTTTTTCGCATTTCTAACATCTAAATAAGTCAGTTTTCCATAGAAAGTCCTCCCGGGAGGCATCCTCCTTGGCAGATCGCCCATGTCTTGGGTTGCCGAATCCCAAACAAAAGAACGAATAAAAATAATGTTAAGCACAATTTACAAAATTGATTTAAAAAATACAATATTCTTAATAATGACATAATAAATAGACAGTTTAGATTCAGATTATTGAAGCACTAGACATGACATCTAACACATCTCGGATCATATTTTTTCAATCAGTTAAATAACATAGATTTTTTTACATTTAGCAAGGTGTTTAGTGAGATTTATAAAAATTTAGTAATTAATTTCAAAAAGCAATATTTAGAAAATATCAAATTATATTAATTTCTGATTAACGTGTTTAACACTAGCATACTATTGGGCGATGGTAATTGAAGTAGAGTGACAAGTCTCTGTTATCTCTACCATAGTATTTGAGATTTAGTTTCAACAATTTTCGAGACAAGAAGTTTTTATATAGTAATTGAAATATCTTATTCAACACTGTATAAAGATAGATGTAATAGCCGAATTGCAATCAAATCTGATATGGCGGCATTTTTTTTAAAACTCTCTGCCCTGTGGGCACTAAGAGGACCTCTATTAGCAAGGCCATCCAGCCTATACGGCGGCATTTCAGGACAAGCGGAAGACATTTAAAAATTTTTTAATGACAAGTGAAACAAAGATTAATACCAAAACTTACTACTAATGCTCTTTTGGCGCTGAAAGCATTAAAAAAAGTTGTTTTTTGAATAAGAACAAGTGTTGCCACCAAGTTCTGGAAACAGAAGTGATCACAACTGTTAAATGTTATTCTTATCAGTTATCACCTTGCATGCATTTCTTAAGTGTCATTGTTTTCACTGAAAAAAATTGTTGATACTTCACTTCAGGAATTTCGCCGTCATAAGAATTTACGCTAAGGATTATTAACTCCACAAGCTCTCAGAAGAATGAGCACTCAATTATAGAAAACTGAAAGTCTGGGAATACAATTTGGTCGTGGATGCAAACCTATCACTCCATACGTTATTGAATAAATTACCACAGCTGTTAGGCAGTCAATGAATAATGTTGCAAGCTCCAAAGGTGCAAGTGCAATGTCATTGGCAGTTGGGTATATCCGATGCCACAGTGTGGAAGGCAGTGAGAAACTTGTTATCATTGTTATTTGTGTAATGTCAACACAATCAGCAATTGTTGCTGCTGACAGAAAAACCGGATTGACCTTTGCATTGACTTTTCTTAACAGAATGGATGTGGTGTGTATTGGCCGTGGAAGATCCTGTGAAGTGGAGAGGCACATTTTTTCCTCAATGAAACAGTGAATACCCGTAACTGTCGCATTCGGGCTACGGAAAACCTTAATGCTTCCGGTAGATTCCACTGCACTCGCCTGAAGCTAGTTTTGTGTGGATTTACAGCCAATGGAAGAAGAAGGAAGAAGCAAGAATAAGATTTATCCTTGGATCTTCCTTCTTCAATGAAGCTAGTTCCAATGAGCTTGACAGTGTCGATGTGGTGCGAAAATAGGCCTGTACTGTTCCTACACGTAAAAGTGCTGTTTGTTGAAATTTCCAAGTTTTATTTATTGGTTATATTCAAATGTAAATACTTATTTATTCAATAGTAATTGATTATACAAATACTCTTTAGTTAGTTTTACTTTACCATGCCCTTTACCCAATTTTTTTTCCTTCTTTTGGAATATTAATATCTGACACTAGTAAGTAAATTGGGTAGGTGGTTCCGATGTTGCGAAGAGCTAAAATCATGTCCCATACTGCCACTAGTCGTACCCTATCCGCTACAATAACAATGCTTTGAATTAATCGTTATCATTTCATGTAAGATAGAACGCCTTCACATATCGGACGCAGCATACAAACAGCATATGGTCTTTATTCAGATTACCTTTAAAACGTGAATCGATCAATCTATTAAGAATTATTTTTAATTAATTGGTCGAAGAAAATTTTTATCGGATCTATCAACCACCTGAAAGTGGCTTGAGATGTCATTGACATGTTATATTTTATATTTGTAGTACTTAAAATACAGTGATTAGAAACATCGTAATGAACAGGAGCAGTGGCATAGCCAACAGCGATGCAGAGGGATTGAATACTTTTTTATGATAGATTTTGTTTTAATTTACGCCTATTTCATGACAATCAAACATTTGGCATCTTCTTTATCCCTTTGTTCTCCCTCACTTCAAAACCTGACTATACAACTGAGCAGGAGTTATGTTCAGTGTTCCATTTCATTAATTCTATGCAGTTAAACTAATTGTACCCGGCAAAATATTTGCCGTAAAAAATTTCTGTTAAGTTACAAATAGGAAAAATAAAGAAGCAAAGACATTTATTTACATAAAATTTATTGATACAATACTTATAAAATTTCTCGATGTAGTTATATTAGCACTTTAACGAATTGGAAATAGATTTCGCCTTAGCATATTCTTTATTTATAGAATATAAGTTATAGGCTAGATAGATAGATATTTCGACTCGGTTATCCTCCCGTTTAGTTTCCATTTCACAAATTTTGTATTTATTGCATATAAGTTAATTTTATTTTATAAATATACATATAGAAAATATAAATATATCGTAGTTCCGTGCGAGAGAATGATCTTATAGGTGGTGCAAATTAGCAACTATGTTCCATAAAGTATCTAAAAAAAATTCGTTATTTGTTTTAAAAATCTTTTATAGCATCGAAAATATTTTTTCTATTTTGGCTTATTTTTAATAATCGTTGCTTCAAAGAGGTGACAATAGTTACTGTATCAGTACATTTACATTTAGGCCTAATATATAATCTACATTGACATAGCATTGTAGTGTTCTTATAAGCCAAAACAAGCTGGAACACTTAAAGGGATGCTCTTATTCGCGCGGAAGTACAAAGTACGGGTCAAACTCCAAAATAAGTTAATAAATAACAAAAATGCTTACAAAGTTTGCTTTATTTAATTTCCTAATTTATAAGAAAAATAACAATAAATTCTATATAAATGAAAATAAAATAATAATGTGATAATAATAGAAACAAATATTTCACTTAATGGGAAATCTGCTGTTGTTTAATTAATGATAATTTTTCTGTTTGAGGTTCATAATTAGTGACCTTTATGACTTTTCGCGACAACTTTAGAACTTTTACACTACAAACGTAAAGTTTTCAAATCTGCCAAATATTATTTTATGATATATTTTATGAAAATCTAATTTCTAAATATTAAATGACGGTACCTTGAAATCGTTACGGGTTCACCCTCACTGATCTAAATTCACGTTTATATTGTCAAGTAGATATTTATTTTTTAAAGTTTGAAAAAGTAAACTGTATGTCAAAGTGAATTTATTTTATAAGAATTTAATAAAATAATTATCTTTTAATATTGAATTAAAACCTAATATATAATTAGGAAATGCAGAATGAAGAACGGAAATCGACCGGAAATCTTATCTTGATAGAATTAATGAAATAAAATATTAAACAAAGCTTCATTGTTTGAATATGACATTTCCTGATTATTTTAACCATGTTAGGAATAAAAATACCGATTATTTTTAGTTCCTTTTATATTTCTTGCCTTGATTTATGTATAATAAGACTCTGAGTTTTATATCTTATCGTTATTTTCTATCAGAAAATAACAAAAAGATATGAAATTCAGAATTTTAATAAAGAAGTACTGATTGAAATTATTTTGAAAAATTCAGTCCTATATTAATTAGCTTTATCATGCGAGGGTTTGTCGAAGTTGAGCGAGCCACATCCGTGTTCGAACGGATGTTACGCCATGTTAAGTCAGGATTTTGACATTGAACGGAAAAAGGTTCGCTAATGATTAGTATAAGTCTATTTCTTCGAGATTTTAATTCCATACATGAATAAACATATGAAGGCAAACTTTATTCACGAGATAACAAATTTGAGTAATAAGAATAATTATTTATTTAGAAATCTTAAGAATATATTATAACAAATGTTTCAAATAATTCAATTAAAATAATTCTGCGTTGGCGTTATAGTGACATTTTGGCCATAATTTAGAAAGAATTTTGTGAACACAGAAGAATTCATGGCGCTTATTCTTTTCATAACTAGCTTTTACCATAATATTGTATTTATAAATAAATATTTAGTTAAATATTATACAGTACTTTCGTTTGTTAATCGTCTTGGACCCTCAGCGATGTTTAAAATGAGCCGCAATTTGTATATATATACTTATTTTCACTGACATTTATAAAATTTGAACACAATAAAGAACTCTCAATGTAAAGACACAGTTTTACCTCTTTACTAACGATTTCTTATCCACCCTATCCTATGTATTGAACTACCCACAGAGCCTGTTAGCGGGACCGTAGATCTGGGGCTTCTTTTTTCCTTCCATTGAAGTTGTGGATCCTATCTAGCATTTTTCTACAGAATGCATGTACTGTACTTTTTTACACGGCGTTCTTCTTGCCTTTGCACGTCATACTTTTCCTGATAACAACGGAGTCATGCCAGTGATCTATGAAACTCCATTCTGGGGAAAATTTTTGAATTGAAATCACGGTATACATCAGAAGTTAGTATACAATTATTAGGGGCCTCCTAATCCTAAGCTTTCTATATCTGGTCTCGACGTTCATCTATTTAACACCCTTCTCGGGATTAACGAAGAACAGACAACAGCCGGACGACAGTGGAAGTTTATAAGTATACATTTTTTTTCAAATTGTAGCCCAATAATATGAATTACATTGAAATTTTCTTGTAAATTATACCGTTTTTGTAAAGGAACAGTAAACTCGTTTTGTATTTATATATTAATTTTGTAAATATTTCAAATTTATTTTTAATTTTAGAAAATTAAAAATTTATAAGTTATCACTTATATAATTTATAAACAGTTAAAATATTGTAATATAATTTAATGATGTTCTATATTTATTAGGATTTTGGAAGAAAAATCACTTTTAAATTTCAAAAATAGTTTTGATTGTTTTTCTATTAAAAATATTAATTTATTAATTACTTTGTAAACTAACCTGTAAAAATTTTATTCTTATCTCTGTAGTTATTTACAAATTGTTTTATCTTCAAAAATAACTTGATTTTATTTAGCATTATTTCGTATACAGAAATTTTTTAAGAGGAAAAAAAACTCAATTTTTGTACCTTTTAAATCAAAAATTTCATTGAAAAATGTCATTTATTTATTTATCTGTATAAAAAGCTTGAATTTCAGCTTCAAATCTATAAACATTTACCTTAAAGATTTAGTCGTTTTCATGAATTTTAAGTAGAGATAAGATTTAGTAGGACTTGTTACTTCATCTGCTCAGAGATAAAACTTTCCTGATATATTTTTTCCACACCTGACTCTAGGGTCCTTCTAAGAAAACTCTATTTCTTGCTATTTTATTACCATTTAGATTACTACTATTTTATTATCACTTACCCTTTAGATATATTTTGTTAAATTTTTATACAGAAAACTTGTAAATTTTTTGTATTCTAAATTAATTCTTGCAACAAAAAGAATTGATGGGACAGTTTACTGTTTGACAACTCTAATTTCTCTAATCTTCTCAGTTCGAGTCCAAAATTCTCTTTATCTAGGGAGAATTCATAATGTAAAGAGAAAAGTTCCCTCACCTTTTAAAAGAGGAAAAATTTTCAATTTTTTCTCCCTTAAAAAATGTTCGTTGACATTTTGGGTTCAGGAGGTCTCAAAACGTCAATATTTGAAAAAAAAAACCGGAAGGCCAAATCTGACACGATTCTAATATTTACCCGTGTTATATACATAATAGCCGGAAAAGTAAAAGGTCGTCGAACCATTTATAGATCAAATTTAAAGAAATTCGTCAAAATTCCACTATCGTACATTAACGTTAAACAACCTGGACATTAGATTTTTTTTAATTTAAATGCAGAAGATGAAAACAGATCTATTTGGAAGATCATAAGAAGCCTACGAATCGTATACTAAAAAATTCCTGTCGTATTATCCTATAACATTTACAAATCGTGTAAACAGAACTTTAATCTAATTTGCAAGATATAATTTAATAATTGACGCTACTCGAATATTTTACTTTTCGTTCTGATAACAATCAGACTTAATAATCGAATTCTGATTTTCTTTTTATATCAGTAATTGGACACTGATATAATAAGATCCTATTCCATATAAATTTAATTTCACATTCAAACATTACGCAAATATTTGCGTATTTATATTATAAATTTTACAATATTCGTTCTTTAAATTTTGAGCTTAATCATCTTTTCGGTGGTTCCTAGATGTTAAAAAGAAAGTAAGATTTTCTTTAATAAAGAATTAAATGCGTCACTTTTAATTAAACTTCTTTCTATTATATTTATCAAAATATTTTAATTCGATTTGTTAATTCGCACATTATTATATAGAGATAAATTGATATAAAAACATTAATGAGTCAGAGCATATTCTAATGTGCAACTGGATACAAAATGTGCAATAGAAATCTCATATTTGTGCAGTAATTAATTATCCAGTTCGGGTTTTATAAGTATTTATTTCTTCTGGTTGTGTTAAAATATTCAGCTAAATTACACAGTATACAAAAAAAAAAAAAAAAAAAAATTGTCCAAAGAAGAACTTGTTCAAAACGGAACCTGTCAAACCGGAAAAATATTCGGTACCATGCGATTCCGATTTACACAAGTTTTATTGTATATTTTATTCGGTCTACGAAAAAAAAGCAATGGAAGAAATGTTGCTAGGATTTACCATTTGTATTGAATATGTACTGTACAATAGATATTTTTTATGCAGCCGCAACATCCAAATCAATATTTTCATTTAAACTATAATCCATAACCACAGTGCATAGTAAATTATATCACATGCAGGCACACAGTGCGCATCGCATGCCTAACGATTAAGATTGAGTAGTGATTGAAATTAATAAATAATCATACAGATATAAGATTTGTATTATTGTCTTTATTTTCCATTTATGTCTTTTAGAACCTGTAGGATTTATAGGCTCGACGAAAACAAAACTGATATTTGTGCAGTAGGAAAAACAACAACCTTAGAATAAGGTAAAAAAGTACGGTAAAGAATCGTTTTGCCATATGAAGCCGGATATTTATTATTTATTTTTAGTAAAATACGGCTTACGTTTCCGTCTTCTTATTCACAAAGACAATAAGCAAATAGGTATTCAAAATATTCAAAATTTATAATGACTTATTTTCAGATACTTTAGATATATCTAACCCACTTTGCTGGACCATGAATCAAAACCAAGAGATCAAAAAACTTCAGGAACTTTTCATCTCTCACTACCCAGCCGCTTCCAAAGTGGGGCTGGCCAAACCTAAGATGAATATAATTGAAAAGGTCCTTTTAATGTCCATAAGGTAGAATTAAAAATAAAAAAAAGCATCTAAAATAATAGTGTAAAAATATATTATGGGATCAAAAACTTCCAAAACATCTTGAAATATTTACTGTATTTACGTTAAAACTAAAAGCATTCCCCGTTGCTGTCTAGGTACACTACTTATCCCATTGAGACATTAGGAGAGTGATACCTTCCTTGTAGAATTCGCGTAGCTGCTATTGGATCTATTACAACACTAGCTCCCTAATCTCTTCATATAAATTCCCGTCCCTTCAATGTTTTTTCATTAGGCCAAACATGTGAAAATCACATGGCGACAGATCAGAGATGTAGGGAGAATGGAACAACACTTCCTAATCACATTTCGTCATAGATCTTCCACAGACCGTCTCATAAAGACTCATGAATTATCAAACACCACTCCATCGATGAAGCGGTCTGGATGTTTCAATTTGACGCTCTATGTAGCTTGGAGTGTCCCGCGGTTACTTGTTGCATTGATAATGAATCCTTCTGGAAGAAATATATCGTCTGAGAGAATCCTGAATAAGAACTGCTCGTCTTGTACTTGATAACAGAAGGTGCTGAAGTGATGTCTTCATACACGTGGTTTTAAATAATTATACAGGGTATTCCGAAACTTTCTGATTGCATCATGTAAACCTCTATAAATTTCCAAATTTTTATGTAGTAGATTTTTATCAATTTATAATTTCTGATACACTATTAGTGTAAACAAAAGAAATTCAATTTTCTTAATAAAATTGATATTAGATGTAATTAGAGTAATTAAATGCTCTTTAAAACTTTTCATTCACGTACGAAACACTTTCTTATGAATATATATTGTAAATTAAAATTAAAAATTATTAAATATGTGATAAATTCCTAAATCTTCGATGATAAAGAATATAAATCAGAGTAAAATTTGTTACGGTAGCCCATAAATATGGAAATAATAGTTTTCATGATATCCTGAACTTTTCTTTCATGAAAATGAAAAATTAATTATTCTCGCTTGCATATTTTTCTATAAACAGTGGCATTTCCAAATAAGATTTACACAAGAAGAATTTTATAGTAGAAGTGCTAAATTAAGATTTAAATAAACTATTTATCGAAACTGAAGCGAAAAAAACAGGTTAAATTGTTTATTTGCACTTGCTGAAGCTATGAACAATAAAATTAATTTTAATTATAAAAACTATATTTATAACAAGTGACTTGTTTAATGCAGCATTTATAAATACTGTACTCCAATATGTCAATGAGACGTAGTCTGTTAGTTTAGCTTTCAATTAAATATAATTTTTTGCTTTATTAAATGTTAATATACACAAACCCTTTAATAAAATAAAACATTTTTTATAAGTGACACTGAAATTGTTTAAAAATTTAATTGTTATATACATATCATTGAATGTGTGTGCACTCGCGTGTGTGTGTATACGTGTATACATACAATATATTATATGATGTATGTATATATGTGGTCCGTGGGTGTGATAGGTACTGTGTATAACTAAAAACAATTATATCGAATTTATCATTAAATTCCATTCAATTTTAAATCGTTATAATATTATAGTTATAGTTATAACTATAACTATAAAATTACAATGATTTAAAATTGAATTAAATATTTTTAAACTATAATATTAAATAACCTTATGTAAAATTGTTTGTCTAAAAAACTCCTTATCTCGACAACAGAGAAAATAGTAGTTACAGCTTCCGGGAGTTATCACGTCACAACCCGGTGACCTTCGATTCCATAGGAAATACCGGCAAGTTTCGCAAAGTTTATGTCAAAGTTTATATTTGAAACGTTCTTCGATCGTGATTAAAGAGAACGTAGGCACTTCAACCAATCAGAGAACTCTGTTGCAATGACGTTTTTCTATGATTTAAACTGCGTCTCATTGGATAATGCTTTTACACTTGAAAAACGTCTCAGATCTAAAGAAGCAGCTACGAGTTAGTCACGACAATATGAAGGAAAGTATCTATTTAGTTATCCTATTCACTGTCTGCTTAGCTGAAGGCCAAACAACGGAAGAACTAGAACAATTAGTAGCATATTGTTCTATTTTCCATAAAAATATTAATGAAAATCCAAATTGGAATAAGTGTCTATTGGAAAATTCTTCATTGAAACAACTTGGACCAAACAATTCAACGGCATTTAATAACAACAAATGCTTTTGCGACGAAGACTGTCATCAATACGGTGATTGTTGTCCGGATATTCTTACTTCTTCTAACAGTTCCTGGAGATGTCGATACTTCCAGTTTATCCCAGGTATGTATATTTACATGATACAAACTTGTCCTTTAGACTGGAGCGACGACGATGTAAGACAACTGTGCGAAAATGAGCTTTTTTCTCTGGCAAAACAAGGAAAATTTAACCACTATTTACAAGATATACCTGTTTACTCCTTGGACAATAACATCATTTATAGAAATGTATTCTGTGCGAAATGCAATCGAGATACGAATTTGCAAAAGTGGAATATTAGTTTCAGTTGTGACAAAAAAATTAAAAATATAACTTTAAACAATGCAGTGTATCAACCAGCTGATAAAAAATGGAGAATAGAACGACTAAACAAAACAGACATTATTTGTAAAATTGATATACCAGAATTAAGAACGTGGAATCAAGTTAAAACTATCTTTAACGGAAGAAGATGTAAAGGTGTTTCTTCGTGTTCTGGTAACTGGAAGAAAATTGACGAAATACAAAAATGCAGTGAGTTTACAGAAGAAGGATATTATTTTTCTAATGAAGATAATATTCATTATAAAAATCCATATTGTGCTTTATGCAACTATATAGATATAAAACAATTGAATTGTAATGGTGGTACAAGATTGTTCTCAGATGCTTTCGGATTAAAACCATGGTATCCGTCGTTAATTGATTTCAACTTCGATTGGAATTCAGAAAACGAGTGTAATCCCCAACAACTGTTCGATCCTATTTCCAACATTTGTTTTAATATGTCATGTGACGAATCACATATTAGAAGAGGAATTCAGTGTGTCCCAAATAACACAACAAACAGTCTACAGAAATCTTGCACCACAATTGTGTTTAGCAGAGATTCATTCTCTATTTTAGACAACCATACAATTTTTATTAACTACACTAATAAAAACTATTCCAGCAGTCAGTACGAACCAATAATTGTTAACGGAGAATTAAAGGAAGTGTTAATATGTGCCGACGAAATTATCGGTTTCAATTTTTCTCCCGTTCAATATTGGATGTCGGAAATTGGTCTTTTAATATCCATTGTTTGTCTATTAATTCACTTGATCATCTATTTGTTGCTGCCCAAATTGCATAATCTTCCGGGTAAAATCTTAATATGTTTGTCTTTGTCATTGTTGATTGCCCAATTATCCTTCTTGTTAGGTGCCTACGATTCCCACGTTTCTACCTGGCATTGTGTTCTATTTGCAATCGTCACTCATTTTAGTTACTTAGCAGCATTTTTCTGGATGAACGTCATGGCTTTTGACATTTATCGTACTTTCTGTAAGGCGAAATCCAGTTCGAATCACTCTCGGACATTTGTATTATATTCTGTATACTCGTGGGTTTCTTCGACGCTAATTATTTTTGCTTCGTTGATCATGAATTTCGTCTTTCCAGAAAACTTGTATTCTCCGAATTATGGGAGAAATGTTTGTTGGATCAGTGAAAAACGAAGCTTACTTGTGTTTTTTGCTTTTCCGCTTTTTGTTTTGTTGACGGTTAATATAATCTTTTTTTTTCTGACCGCTAGAAGTCTATTGAAAACTACGAGAGAAACCAAAATGGTTAATAAAGTCTCTGATAAAGTGCGATTTATTCTGTATATAAAAATTGCTCTGATGCTGGGTTTGACTTGGATTTTTGGCTTTATAGCGACTTTAACCAACGTTTCTCTGCTGTGGTACCCATTTATAATTTTTAATTCCCTGCAAGGCGCTTTTATTTTCGTATCATTCACCGTGAAAAAGAAGATATTCGATTCCTTAAAGGAAAGGATTTTTGGAAAAAGCTCCAAAAAGAAATATCGCGTAGGACAATTGAAACAATGTACGAGTTCTTCGAACCTTTCGACAATTCAAACATCTTTGACGACATCACTTTCTGCTTCACTTCCCGTTCTTTCTAATCAAGCAGAGGTAATTAAAGCTATAATAAATAACGGAAAGTATCAAGATACTAAAGGAAATATTTAAAATTAGGACCTATGAGCAATTAATCCTAAATTTTCGAAAAAATATATATTTTAAAATAATTAAAATAATTCATTGAATTCGAATAAAATCAGTGTAATAAATTATATCTTGAATCAAAAAACCAGAAGAGAAGTATTTATTTCTCTTATTTTCAGTAGTGAAATAATGTGAAGTGTTATCTATTGTGATATCAAAGCTTGCTGTTAATACTTTTTACTTAATTATTATAGTTTTTATCGATTGTATTGATAAAATCTGATAAAAAAAATTGATCTAAAATAATTTTATCAAGTTTATTTAAAATCGTATTGATTTGTATCAGTTAAAAAATTTTGATCTGTTTCGTTTGAATGAACAAATCTGTAATTAAAAGATATTGGCATTTAGTACTTATTTCTTATACAATATGTGTAATATTCGAAATAATTATTTAAAAAATAGTTCTGCCAATATAAAATAATATTCCTTTACTTTGGATGCATGAGTAAGTTGTAAAATATTGTAATATATATATTTTATAATATATTAAATATAAGCAGTCTTTAAAATTGTGTATAATATATTTATTTTATAAATGAACAGCTATTTGAACATCAGCCTCATAGAATGTTTCAGTTTTTAATGAATGTAATCTGCGTTACTTTATAAAACGTATGAAAAATGTAGAAACTGTTCGAAGTTTCTGTTAAGGTACAGTTGTTTTTATTTTGTAAATAAATAAATATTTTTATTTTATAAAGATGTTTACTAGATATAATATTTTATTATAAAAATGTTTAAAATTCTACACTATAATGTAACTTTTCTCTCGGTTGCCATGAAAAAGAATAGTTAAACTTTTTTTAATTATGAATTTATATTAAAAACATTAAAAATTACACAAAATTATTACGTTTAGTATAAATACAGCTCTGCAATTCATTCCGGTAAAGATGTTCTATATCTGTCATAACCCTCTCAACACATGCGTCATCATTAATTTGGATAAAAAAAAACACTAAAGAATACAAATAAGGTCATAATCAAGATTTAATATATGCACGTTCCCCCAGATGAGACTGGTATAATCTTAGATTATCGCTGTATTAATAAATATTACTTCGCTCCTGTCATCATAAATCATACAAGTTGGGGCAACTTTAGAACTATTTATTTACATTCCCACACACAATTATAATAATAAAAAAAATTCAGGAATAGTATACAATAGATTTTAATATATTTACTTAACTGATAAGACTCACGAGCAATACTAAAAATTATAATATAAAAATAAATAATTGATATTTAGATAAAAGCAAAGTTTTTAGAACCGAAAAACAATTGCCAAAAATTTTAATTCGCTTAACAAAATTAAATAGAAATGATAGAAGTTATTTAATTTATACATATTTATATATTTATTATATAAACTTTATAATGAATATTTCATAATCGAGGCGAATCTATTGCAATAGATTACGAAATATTTGCAACAACGTGGCTTGACGTTAACGTTTTTAAGGTTGTTACATTATGTCACAACTTTAAGAAAACAGTTTTTTCCCTTTATAAAAATAGATTTTAATAATTACGATAGTTATAAAAATACTAAAATACATTTTTGGGCTGCAATTTGAAAAAAATTGTAGACAAATAAATTCCCACTGTCTATCTGCTTTTACTTAATCTCGAGAAGAGTTAGATAGATGAAAGAAGAGACAAGAAATGGAAAGTTTAGGGACAGAAGGGCCCAATTAACTGTATAAGAACGTCCGATGCAAACCGGAAGTCACGTTATTTTAATTCAAAACCATTCCCCAGAAAGCAGCTAATAGATGACCGAGACGACTCTATTGTTATAGGAAAAGTATGATATACAGGGGCAAGCCACTACTAATTTGAGGTGGAGAACATATATTTTAAATTAAATAAATTAAAAATATGATTCAAAATTGCAGTCCGGCATTGTGACGATGTCAGAATAAATAATAGCTGGTTCGATTTTCATTGATAATTAAAATACGAATAACAATTTTTATTTTAAAATAATTAATTAGTAATTTCTATATGCTTTATAATTTTCTACTCCAAATAAAGCTTTAAACTTATTCTTTGAGTATCCAAAATATTTCAATATCATTTATGCAGATCTACCAAACGATGTTTACATAAACAAATATCATAATTATTTTCACATAATTATTACATTTTAATAGATTAATGATAAATTAAACAATCTATATCAAGATTCAATGTAATTTCTGTAATTACATTGTCTAGTTCTATTTAAGAAAAATATCAAGATAACTCTACTCAGAAATAAAATACTTTTCAAGGTGTTTATATACTTAAACATTACTTTAAAGTATTGTTTATGAATTATTAATTTTCCACAATTTGTATTTAGATTTTCTTCTTTGGAAATGATAGAGCAAGATTTTTTAATCATATATTTCAGCATAAAAACAATAAAAAAATTGTTATGTCATTAACAAATGACATAAGCATTTGTTAATGATATGAAAGAGTCAACTTCAAATTTTAATAAATTAAAATTATATTAAAGGAAATATTAAAGAGTAATAAATTTAGTACTCTAAAATGGTTTGCAAAAATTTTCGATAGAAATACACAAGCAAACTTTTTATGTTGAATTTGTATCACAACTTTATTCATTTATATATACAAATCAAAATTAATTTATATTAACAAATATAGAAAGTATATTAATCATAATATTCAAAAAACTCATTATAGTAAACATTTTAGAAAGATTTCATAATAAACAAATTTAAGTAGCAGAGCTTTTTTAATTTTTCCATGAATAAAAGAATAAATATACAAAATGTCTGGAATCATTTAAATCTTTATTTATAGTAAATCAGGTCATTAGCGTAGTTTATACTTAAAATCTACTTAATCAAAACAAGGTTTGAACAGGTTAATTATAATTTATTCTTTATTAAAGCTAAATAATATTGTAAAAACTTGTATTAGAATAGAAACAAGAAATTGTAAAGAAACATTATTTTGTTTTAGTACTTTATTCTTTACTTTTGCTCTAAGCAAAGAAAACGTAAAGCTTCTTAGACACAGTTTAATTTAAAAACGAAATTTTTTTCTTAAGTAACAATTTTCTTTTTCTGGTATTAACACTTTACACATTCTTATTTCATACTGATAAAGTAATATATCAGTTTTCTAATATCCGAAAATATTATTTAAACATTTTAAAAATGTAATTTCCTGTTGTTAATTGAGCAAACTTTTAAATACTTCACTTAGCTTCTTGGTATTTTTTATTGTTTATTATAGCTTTAATTATCTCTGCTTGATTACAAAGAACGGGAAGTGAAGCAGAAAGTGATGTCGTCAAAGATGTTTGAATTGTCGAAAGGTTCGAAGAACTCGTACATTGTTTCAATTGTCCTACGCGATATTTCTTTTTGGAGCTTTTTCCAAAAATCCTTTCCTTTAAGGAATCGAATATCTTCTTTTTCACGGTGAATGATACGAAAATAAAAGCGCCTTGCAGGGAATTAAAAATTATAAATGGGTACCACAGCAGAGAAACGTTGGTTAAAGTCGCTATAAAGCCAAAAATCCAAGTCAAACCCAGCATCAGAGCAATTTTTATATACAGAATAAATCGTACTTTATCAGAGAATTTATTAACCCTTTTGGTTTCTCTCGTAGTTTTCAATAGACTTCTAGCGGTCAGAAAAAACAAGATTATATTAACCGTCAACAAAACAAAAAGCGGAAAAGCAAAAAACACAAGTAAGCTTCTTTTTTCACTGATCCAACAAACGTTTCTCCCATAATTCGGAGAATACGAGTTTTCTGGAAAGACGAAATTCATGATCAACGATGCAAAAATAATTAGCACCGAAGAAACCCACGAGTATACAGAATATAATACAAATGTCCGAGAGTGATTCGAACTGGATTTCGCCTTACAGAAAGTACGATAAATGTCAAAAGCCATGACGTTCATCCAGAAAAATGCTGCTAAGTAACTAAAATGAGTGACGATTGCAAATAGAACACAATGCCAGGTAGAAACGTGGGAATCGTAGGCACCTAACAAGAAGGATGATTGGGCAATCAACAATGACAAAGACAAACATATTAAGATTTTACCCGGAAGATTATGCAATTTGGGCAGCAACAAATAGATGATCAAGTGAATTAATAGACAAACGATGGATATTAAAAGACCAATTTCCGACATCCAATATTGGACGGGAGAAAAATTGAAACCGATAATTTCGTCGGCACATATTAACACTTCCTTTAATTCTCCGTTAACAATTATTGGTTCGTACTGACTGCTGGAATAGTTTTTATTAGTGTAGTTAATAAAAATTGTATGGTTGTCTAAAATAGAGAATGAATCTCTGCTAAACACAATTGTGGTGCAAGATTTCTGTAGACTGTTTGTTGTGTTATTTGGGACACACTGAATTCCTCTTCTAATATGTGATTCGTCACATGACATATTAAAACAAATGTTGGAAATAGGATCGAACAGTTGTTGGGGATTACACTCGTTTTCTGAATTCCAATCGAAGTTGAAATCAATTAACGACGGATACCATGGTTTTGATCGGAATACCTACAGAAGGTAAAACATCTATAAAGCAATTTAAATTATTTATATCTATATAATTGCATACAGCACAATATGGATTTTTATAATGAATATTATCCTCGTTAGAAAAATAATATTTTTCTTCTGTAAACTCACTGCATTTTCGTATTTCGTCAATTTTCTTCCAGTTACCAGAACACGAAGAAACACCTTTACATCTTCTTCCGTTGAAGATAGTTTTAACTTTTCTCCATGAGCTTAACTCTGGTATATTAATTATGCAAGTAATATTTGTTCCGTCATCTAGCTGTATTCTCCATTCTTTATCAGCTGGTTGATACACTGCATTGTTTAAAGTTATATTTTTAATTTTTTTGTCACAACTGAAACTAATATTCCACTTTTGCAAATTCGTATCTCGATTGCATTTCGCACAGAATACATTTCTATAAATGATGTTATTGTCCAAGGAATAAACAGGTATATCTTGTAAATAGTGGTTAAATTTTCCTTGTTTTGCCAGAGAAAAAAGCTCATTTTCGCACAGTTGTCTTACATCGTCGTCGTTCCAGTCTAAAGGACAAGTTTGTATCATGTAAATATACATACCTGGGATAAACTGGAAGTATCGACATCTCCAGGAACTGTTAGAAGAAGTAAGAATATCCGGACAACAATCACCGTATTGATGACAGTCTTCGTCGCAAAAGCATTTGTTGTTATTAAATGCCGTTGAATTGTTTGGTCCAAGTGGTTTTAATGAAGAAATTTCTGATACACACTTATTCCAATTAGATTCTTTATAGATATTTCTAAAAAACATATTACAGTACGCCACTAATTGTTCTTCGTTATTTATTTTTCTATCTTCAACTAAGCAGACAGCGAATAGGATAACGAAACAGATGTTTCCTTTCATTCCGTCGTCGTTTTATCTTAGGTCTATTGCCACAACAAACATTTTTAAGCAATAAAGACAGTATTCAACGAAAAGAAATTTAAATCATAAGTAATGTTGAAATGGATTTCTCTGATTGGCTAAAGAGAATTCATTCTCTTTAATCTCAGTCGAACGTTTCAAGTATGAACATAAACTTGCGAAAGTTATTGTTACCGACATTTCCTGCCCAGGTGAATGTCGTCGGGTTGTGATGTAATACTTCCAGCATATACTGAATGTCATTTTCTTTCTGTTTTTAAGATAAATATAAATTTCTCCCTCGAAAGTTTGACTTAAAATTATTTAATATTAAAAAATATATTTAGTTCAAATTTAAATATATTTATCATGTATCATAATGTATGCAATATTCTACTATTTTAGTATACTCCAAATTCGAAATATACAGACAGAGCTAATCTATTCTATAACCCATTTAAATCGACAGAAGATAATGAGAAAGATTTTAGGTTGAAGAAATTCTCTATATCAGTAGATGCGTCGAGTAAGTGGAAAGCGTACGGAAGATTGAAAAGGCGGAAAGTGGAAAGTATTTTTCAGCCTGACATGTGTCGTGCTGAATCGAATGATTTTGATACTAAATTTACTTCTAAAGTATAATTTTCATGTTTTTTATATTCTTTAATATATTTATTTTGTTTGTACAAAATGCAGAAATAATTTTTAACGATACGATAGCCTTGATGATTATTATAAAAATTTTCGTTAGGCTTAAAATCGACGAAAATTCAACACGAAGCGACACGCAACGGAGAAAAATTCAACAGGAAGCGATACGCAACGGAGAAAAATTTGAACATCGGACAGGTTAATGTATTTTTTCGTACAAAGTCGGAAACTGGAACAAATCATTAACTGGAAGGACCCCAGTCCCCAATTGGTTCCACTTATCGACGCTCTACTGTATTCGAATTCTCGGGTACTTGGAAAGCTTACTGAAGATTAAAAAAAAAATCAAAGTATTTTTCTAGCCTAAGATATTTAAGTACAAGCTGTGTCACGACTGAATATTGTCTTTAATAGATTACGACTACACAACACCCGGACTGAACTTCTCTCTTACTCCCTTCTATACTTGGAGACAATCTTTTAAACATTTTTCTGTTTTATATATGTATATCAGAACTCCCAAATGTTGACATTTTGCACAGATCGTCCACTTTTAGAGGATGTTATGATTTTAGTTTATAAAACAAATATTAAATTGTATTAATATTGATTAATAGTAATTTCGTGTTGTCGATCCACAAAAATCGCTTCCTTTCTCACCTGACTGGTGCGCCCAAATTTGAGCTACAAAATTTAATAGCTCAAATTTGGGTGCACCAGTCAGGTGAGAAAGGAAGCGATTGCCTTCTCAAAACCTCCCAAATGGTAAAAATTCAAACAAAGAAGGAATAAAAAGAAAAACAGACAAAGAAAACAAAAAGATCAATAAAATATTAGTGATAAAAAAATTAAAAATTGATAATAAACTGCATAAAATTTTGGATAAACCAGTTCCCGCTCTCCCTTTCAACCGGTGACTCCATAAGCCCAAGGGATGAAAGAATTTGAAAACAAAACATCGTGTTGTCAATAAAGTAACTATTTTTTATATTTAAAAATAATGGAAAAGTTGAATTGCGTTCATTCTTATTTGTTAAATTTAATTTATATACAATTTTCTTTGGGAGAGTAGATATTAGTTAATATTAATAATTTAGATTTGTAGACTATATTTTTTGTAAATTAAATACAAGGATTGTATATAAAAGATGAGAAAATAGAAGATTTTTTTTGTTTGAATTTATTTAAATATAAAAAATATATAAAATTATTAAATGTTTTATATACAGGTATACTTCGAGTTATTCTCGAGTCGTTCTCGATTATACGTCGTTTGTCAAAAAAGTACAGTCAAACCTGTTTTTATGCGGTGGATAGGAACCGCATAAAAAAACGCACAAATAAAAAATCGCACAAAAAAAAGACCGCATAAAAACAGGTTTGACTGTACATGGAAAAATAAAAATCAAGTTTAAGTCATTTTATTCGCCTTTACATCCGTCCGCCACAAATAAGTCGTGATATCACTAGAAAAGCGTTAAAAGCACATAAAATCATATTAAAATATGTACATTTACAGTAGGTGTTAATATAATCTTCATAAATCCTAGAGAACGAAACATGAAAACATCTGTGTTTCTGTGTTGTCGTCTTATTTAGCGGTCTTTAAGTGCTCATTATTGGCGTCTTACGTCGCCTCTCCTGGAACCAATTACCGACGTAAGGCGAGGTATACCTGTATATTTATTGAAAATATAACCGTTAGAGATGCACAAATTTCTCGAAATATCAAAATAATGTTATTGTTATCATTTATTTATCTATCATTTTAAAGTAAAATAAGAAAAACACTTTTAAAGTATTACACGTTAATATAAAAATTTATCTTATTTTTCTTACAGAAAAAATTTCCAGTATTACTCTCCGAACCTGTATTCAAATTAGTATATTTCAGTTTGTTACAAAGACCACCATAAACATCCTTAAAAATATCAAACACAAACAAAAATTTATTTCTTGTTAAATTATAGCAACCACTATATAAAAGAAATAATACCAAAACAACCGTAAATCAGACAAATGTGTATATTAAATAAAATTACAACAGAATTAATGTACAGTATTCTCCGCATCAACAGGGGACAAGTTCAAAGTCTTCCTGTGAATGTTTAAAACTTAGGATAACTCCGAGCCTATATACGTTTCTTTTAAAACATAGATACATTTCTAAGAAACAGTTTAATAAATCAGCAACGAGTTGCTCATCTTTCCCGGCAACATTTAAAATTTTGGTGGCGTCATCTGTTATCATATTTCATTATTAAAAAAACTTTTTATATTTTTAATTATTATAAAATAGCAAAAGGCTTGACTTTGAGGGCAGAGATGGGATTCGTAAAAAATTGTAAATGCTAATAATAAGTAAAATCGTCATTACGTCCGATCCTACTAGAGATACATACGACCCCCATTATCTCCCCACCCTGACTTTTAACCACCAAAATTTAATAGCATCAGTCCCCTTAATAAACAACCCTCACTGTCAAATTTCAGAAATCTTCGACAAAAAGCACGGGAGATATTAAGCTTCAAACAGTGTGAACAAAATCGTGCCCCCCCACACACAGAAATCCAAACATATAGAAATTACCCCCCCCCCAAAAAAAAACTTTTTTGCATTTCTCGACGTTTCAGAGCCCAGAAATGAGCCCAAAAATGTAAAAAAATTGGGGAAAGTAATTTTTTGCCAAATCACCATCCTTTCTCTGTTATAACAGCCGGGAAAGTAAACATTATACAGTACTGTCACATTATGCAAAATAAGTTAAATAAAGCACTGTACAGCATTTACAGCGAAACCGCAAGAATAGATATTGCTACATGGTTGATACAGCGTAACTATGTGAGTGGTAGAGACTAGGAAAACTGTTGACAAAGAGATGATTTATCTCTGTTCAGACAAACGGGTGCGCTGGAAATTTATGAGTTTCTAATTTTTTTAATTTAATATTTATTTAAATTTTCAAAACGAAAGTAACTGAAACAGAGGTTAAAATATGGTGTATAAAATTAAACTTAACAATATTTTTCTAATTGGTGTTACTTTTTATATTAAATAAAATAGATACAACTTTATTTATCTGATGAATCATTTAATAAAAATGAATAGAAAACGATTTAAAATAAAATTATATTCGAGTTTATTATATAACATCTATTGTTGTCGTTATATCCTACGTTAAAACATTATATCGTTTTATTGCAAACTTTTATTTCAGACTACAATCGATCATTTATGAAAAAAGACAATAGATAATTTTATTTAATACTTTTCAACCACTAAAACTTTAAAATCTAACTTACAAAATAAAATGATGCAAAATTTTCATTTATTTTTCTTGTAAAACGAATAAAAAATACTTAAATTCTTAATAATTATTCGATTTATTGATATCTTTAATTGAATTATGTCTAAGTATAGTGGTTTCTATTATTATTATTATTCTTTGTTTCTTTTTTTCATAACTGAAAAAAAGAAACAAACAACAATAATAATAATAACCAAAGAATAACTACAATATCAATTTTTAGCCTAAAGAAACAATTTCTGTTCCTGTAAGTCTGTTGTTTATTTTTTCCAGTTTGTAGTTATAAAAATGATTCTGTCTTCCCTCCAAATAATAATAAAACATTATAGTTATTACATATATATCTTCAATAATTCGAAATTGTTGTTGTTATAATTATTATTCTGCCTTTTTAATTTATTTAAATATTTTCAAAATTAATTTATTTATCAAGTCAAAAAATATTATTTGACATTGATGGAGCATTATGTGATCAGAATACCAATAAACAAAATTAGTTATTTATGTTAGGTTAAAAATAGTTGGCTCTATCTGTTCAGCTGTTTAAAAAATGTTTAACTTTTGTTTAAAAAAATAAACTTAGATTCCATTACTGGCAATCTTGCTAAATTATGTTTGTTTTCTTATATACATTAAAATTTAGATTATTTTATAGTTTACTATTCTAAAGTTTTTAATTATTTATACTTTCCTTCTAAATAGATCTTGATATCAAAATAATTATTTATTTATTTCAATATACCACAGAAAAGAAATTAATAATATAAATTTTTATTATATGAGGGGTGTCCGATATTAAAGATACAAACCAAAATTACACCAACATTTACAATTAAAGAAAATATTTAATACATTCCACAAAAACTACATACTTTTGCTTATTTCTGGACATAATTGCCGTAAACGTTGAGACATCCCAGATTGACACCAGTTTGAACATCCCTTCACGGTACTGCTGCTTGAAGTAGTCCAGGTGTCTTCCAATTCCTCCTGATCCGCAAAGCGTTTCCCCACTAAAAATTTCTTTAAAGGTTCAAATAAATGAAAATCCGAGGAAGCTAAATCTTGACTATACTGAGGATGTTGCAGAACCTCCCAATTCCACTGTGCCAACCACAGTTTGGTTTGATTTGATGTATGGAGTATAATCCAGATTTATAGTCCAAACTGGAGTCAGACAGATTATCCTGGAACATGTAGCTTCACATTGTTTTATTTACACTTTTGGAGCATTAATCACACAAACTCCAGTTGTACTGTAGTTACGCATGGATAAACTTACCAATTATTACTAATTTTATCCAATTTTGTTAAATTATAATTGTAATAATAATAACTTTCACATAATGCATTAACAGCCTAATTTATATTTGCTTAAGTGTATACTATACCAAAATGCATTTCAGACCTGCTAGATTTCAGTCCCTCTTCAGTTGGCTTTTCTTATGAATGTATATACTTAAAAATTAAACTTTTGGCTGACATTTATGGTATACTTTATATAAAAGTTTTCAATAAATTATCACACTAGATGTATTTGTCCAGCAAAACACATCTCAGAACTGCATGTTCCTGAAGAGTAGATAGTTGCTTGCATTACTGTTATAAGCAGTCTGATGGCATTATTATTAAAGACAATAAGAAAACACGAAAGAAAATGAAAAATTCGATCGAAAGTACTATCTGTTTTGGTTTCCTTTGTTATAAAATCTAAAAATAAGTCAGAAATCTGATTATTATTATGAGCATGAAAAATATTTATGGAAGCTACTAATCAAATTGCTTAAGACAATATCTTATATGTCAAGCTGTAATTAAAATTGAGATATATTACAGAATATTAAATCAGTTACTATAGGCATACCTTGCTTTAGAGTGCTTTACTAATATGGCACTATTCAATTATATTCAAGTTTTTTGTTTTCAGCAGCCTTTCAGTATGGTTTTACCATAGTATTATTATTAATTATACTGATTACGAATGCTTATTTAGTGAGAATGTAGTTTAACTGAAAATAATGACATTTGTTGACTGGACTGCAATTATCAAATTACAGACCTGTAGATTGCCACAGTTGTTTGTCTGTGTGTTAGTCTTTCCTTAATGTCAAGAATGGAGTTAGATAATATATGGAAAGCTCAGGGGCCTGAGGCCCAATTAATGTGATTTTTTAAATTAAAATATTAAAAATTGCAGCCCATCATTGTGATGATGTCACAATAAGTAATTATTAATTTTATTTTACTCTATCTTTTAAAAATTTAAGGCGGCTCTCATTTACTTAACTTTTTTCTTAAACACAAAACAAGTTCAAGATATCTTTTAGACTAAATTGAGATATTGATTTTCTTTCAATTTCAATAATGATGATAATCAGAAGATAAATGAAATTTAAATGTAAATTTATCACTTAAGTTTATTATATAAAAATTACATTTGAATACATTATTATTTTACATAAATCTCTCAGATCAAAATTTAGCTATCTGTAAAGTTGGGTTTTCTCTTTTCTACAAAAGCTGTCATTCCTTCTTTTCGATCATCCTGAAAGTTTTTAAAAGTTTATATATATGTATATACATACACATAAGATAATTTTTGCCAATTATTAGCTAAATACAATACTTACAGTGGCAAAAGTTGAATGAAAATATCTCTTTTCAAATTTCAATCCCTCTTGTAAAGTTGTTTCATATGCTGTAAATAGACACAATAAAATTTATAAATTTCATAATTTTAAGAATTTTATCTGTTTTCTTGTTAAAATATTGAAAATTTTTAATAAATTTAATCATAATACCTTTAATTAAGTTATTATGATTAAATGTAATTTCAGTAATTAAAACGAATTTTAAGTTTATGGTATTTAATTAATGAAATCATATTGTCTAAGAAATATTCAGACAAATGTAAATATTGTATTCATGGTAATTCTGAAAGTAAAAAATCTTGTAAGATACTTTACATACTGTAAGAACAAATAATATCATAAAGTTACACTGTAACAGCCTGCTTAATTTTATATATAAAATTTATTTTAAAGTTATTTACAATAATAAACATATATTATTTTTTTGTGCTACCATACTTAATACTTAGGATAGTGATGCCCAAAATAAGGATCCTAGGCCAAATCTGGCCTGCTGCACAAGTTATTTTAAATGCAAACGTATTTGGCACATCACTTATAAATGATAGAAATAGGTCTACATTTGTGTATGTGGAATGTACAAAATATTTGTGGCTTACACAGCTCTGACTTATGCACAATTTCCTGCCAATCAAAAAAGTTTGGGCACTGTAGGGTTTGGAATCGCTAGGCGAGCGATTTCCGCCCTGGTTTATTATAACGAACTTTCATAACGGAAAAGCCGTTAGGATCGGCCGTTAGAAACGACCGTTAGAAGAACCGTTGAGTTTCAAGTCGACGACAGACCGACGATTGGCCGGCGGGAAGTGACCGTTGGCGGCCGTGGTGGAAGAATTCAAATTTGATTGGCGGACGATTCGAACGTTGGGTCTATTTAAGCCGTAGTTTCGGCGGGAACGGGAGCTCGTATCGTAAGTTCGTATCATGAGGTCGTATCGTAAGTTCGTATCGGGATCGGCTGAGTTCGGATCGGGAAGATCGGATCGGGGAGATCGTCGTTATCGAAGTGCTAACTAACTCTCTCGTCGGACGTTACGGAAATGTGGATAAAGTAGTCTCCAGTGGTTTAGTACGAACTTGTTCCTGACTCAGAGGTGTTATTAATTACAAGTCTGTTTGATCGTAAGGAGTTCTTTCAACGAATTTGTACGGGAATAGTCGGTTGTCGTTGGATTAGTGTTTGTGCATATTTAATTGTGACCGTAATTTGTATTATTTTGTACATTTTTGCTGTAAATATAAATTTTGTGTTTCGTCAAACCGACTGAGTGGTTATATTTTGAACATTACTGGCACTATTACTTTAGCTTTCCACACTGTTTGATAATAAGATTTTCTCCAATTGTATAGATAATTTTTTAAATAATATGCACAAACCTATAATATTTGATTTCATTGTTTATATTGACTGTCAAACTAATTATGCATAAGTATCTGATACATTTTTGAAAAAATCATCTTAAGAGATAAAAGTTATCATTGCAAATGTAAGGACCATAATTATTGATTACTAATAAAGAAGTATGAAGTAAATTGTACTTACCAAACTTTTACAAGCTCTCCAATCATATGTAGTACCTGTTACCAAATGTTTGGCAGGAGCCATACTCCATCAGCAGAGCCATTTTCACAGATAGAATGCATGGACCACTCTATCTGTTCTAGAATGGTTTCTGTAAATAGGAATCATTGATTTTGTATTGAACATCACTTACAACTGGCATTTTGCTGCATGAAAATGCACAGCCAATCTTGTTAAATGACAATGCTTGATGCCATATTGCTGGTATAGTAACAACACTGCTGCAGAAATGTGACTGGGGGATACTTGAGCAACTGCTCTATGCATCCAACATGTTTTCATGTAATCTGACTTGTTCTGAAAACTCAAGAGCTTTTACAAAGTCAACAATTCTCATCAACAGATGCCCATTCTAGCTGCATAAAACAATCCGTGCACTCTATTCATGAAAATGGCTCAGTCAACTGAGTATAGCAGACAGCTGCTGGACATCTGACAACAGATACTAAACATGGCCAGAGACTACATGGAGAGTCTGTAAAACTTTGGTAAGTACAATGCAGTTAATACTTTTTTATTCATTAGTGATCAATAATTATGACATGACTTTGATAGTAAATTATAATTTGTTAAACATATTAATTTAACCATAATGTTCAGATTTGCTCTTTCTAACCAATTTAGCACGTGTGCTAAAATAATTATATAATAATGAAATTATAAATTTCATGTTTGAAATATATTTTATATCACATAATAAAAGATTATTATTATTATTCTAAACTATGTCAATTCATATTGTACTGTACCTAATATTGTTTGCATTACATTATCATAGAAGTTATATAATAAGAGAAGTATAACAAAACCAGAAAAATTGAAACAAATTCTAATCAAAATTTCATTCTTTCCTCAATTCTAAGATGCACTTTATTCATTTTTACTTGTTTCAAGTAGAACTGCGTATTACAATCAAAGGCATCTTACATTCACTGTCCAAAACATCATCTGGTAATCATCATGAGTAGACACATGATGCATTAAGCATCAATAACAAATGTTTTCAGATATATTGATCAATTCTCACTTCAGTCCAAATAAGTTTTACTGCCAATGAGTACTTAATTTAAACTCCTTTTTAATATTTAAAATGCCTTCAAAATGGCATTATGATGCAGCATTAAAATGTAACATTGTATTTGCAAAGCAGCATGGAAATACATCTGCTCAAGAATTATTTGTTTCATGGAATTTAAACTGTTTTTATAATTTGTCATTACTTAACAAAGTTTAACAAACTTAACTATTTAAAAATTTTTTCCTCCATTAAAAAAATAATTATTTTAAAATTTGATTTCAAATTTATGAAAGTGAGGAAAATATGACATTACCTTTCTAAATTAATGCTTTCTAGCAATAAATAAAAATTTACCTTGATTAACAGCTTCTTTGCAAATAGCAACTGTTAATTTTGACATAGTTCCAATTTTTTCCCCTAATTTTATGGCTTCATCTACAACTTTGTCAGTTGGATAAACTTTGCTAACTAATCCTAAAAAAAAAAAATAAAAAAAAATAAAGTTTAAATTCTGTTAAAATATTTATTTTTTAACTATAAAATAAGTAAAAGGATAAAAAGTAAACAAATATATTTATTCTTTGAAAACTTCTTTTATAATACAAGAAAAGTTAACTTAATATAATAGTATAACAGAAAAACTTACAATAATTATTAGTTTATAGTAAATACTTTATAAGCATATATTAATCATTATCCTTATGCATAATCAAGAGCATGTAATATCATCTTATTTATGTCCTATTACTAGGTTAATGAAACTTTTTGAGTATGTATGACAAAATAAATACTGTATATTTATTTTTTATAATTCTACATGCTAAAATTTTACAGTTTAAAAAAAATGAAGTAATTAGAATAAATTAAGATAGATAATAAAAATGAATAAGAAGTCAAATTAAACATAAAATTAAAATTTAAAATAATAAATGACACAACAAGATTTTAATTGAGTATAATATGAGTAATTTGTTATAAAGATATTAAGTAATTTGGACCAAAGGTAGGTAGTTAAACAGCCATTTTTGTTGTATTAAATAATTAGAAATAAATTATTTATTATTCAATCTTTTCTCTCAGAATATTCTAAATTAAATTTATTTTTAATGAATAAATTTAATACAATAATGTAAAAATACAGAAACAACTGCTAAAAATTGGTTAATCTTAAATAAACCACCATTCCAAAAACAAACAACCAGCCTAAACACAGCCATTAAATTTAAAGACACAAATTTGTTTCCATCAGCTTGAAATACCTGAATCTCATCACAATTACACAATACATGAAGCTGTCAAGATCCCAGTCCACCAATAAATATACCTCGGTATTTCAAATCTAAGCATTCCATCTCATGTAGCTCAGATTTAGAATCCATTAAATGAGATGTGATGGATGTCTCCAGAATCCAGAAGACATCAATTAAATGTGGAGGAAAATATTCACTGCTGTGAGTTTTATCATTTTTGGTTTTGGAGATGATAGTTTATACAACATGGTGGCTTAACCATCTAAATTTAATCTACATTATATACCGTATTTTACGACTATAAGATGCATTTTTTTCTTCGAAAAATTGCCTCCAAAATTCAGGTGCGTCTTATAGTCCGTAAAATACGGTAATATTTATAAAATTAATTAGCCACAGTATAGCCAGATTAAAATTTAGCAATATCATCTATTTATTCCTATGTGCCAAAGCTGGTTTATGTACATTAAGATTAATATAAATTGAAATTAAATCATAGTTTTAATGTTAATTATGTCATTACTTTGTGAAAATAACTTTTTAAAAATATCTATGGATTATATGTTTGGATCTGAAGATATAATACAATGTTATAATTAGTAATTATTGCTGCTATTATTATACAACAAAAAATAAATAAAATCACATAAGATATTGAATATAGAAAGAATTTTTCTGGCCTGCTTTTTAGACATGTATTTCACAGATTTAACATCTTGACTAGTATAAAAACAAACTCTTTCCTGCTATAAAAAAACCAATTAGAATACTCTACATTTTTCTGATTTAAGTTAATTTGAATTAGATCATGTTAGTTTATACTAGATGAATAACAAAACATTGCACAAAGTTTTATTCTGAAATTTACTATTCTACCTAAATCAATTCATTATAAGAAGTGTATGAAATAATTTAAAATATTTCTGCAATTGTGGACAAACAGGAAATCATTTTTATGTTTAGTTTTAGTGAGTTAATAAAAAAATATCTATTTCCTTGTAGACCTATGTAATTAAAGTATTCTATTTTTTAAATGTGCTAAATACATCAGTAATTTTAATTTAAAAAAAATACTAAAATAATATGGCATTCTATGATTTCATTCAAATCCACATAATTTATCTTAGATATATTTTGTAAATAGTTAAATTACAAATAGTTTTGCTTCATATAATGAGACTATAAAATTACCCCATTTTTCAGCTTCAGCTGCTTTCACTCTACTGCCTGTCAACACCATTTCCATTGCTCGTGATTTTCCAATAATACGAGGCAATCTCTGAGTACCACCAGCACCTATAAAATGTTTTAAATGTTGAACACTTAGAAACTTTTCATGAAATTAAAAATAAAAAAAAAATCAGTTAAAAAAAAACATGTACCTCTTACTATAAGATAAAAATTTGTCATAATTATTTAAAATGTCTATTAAAAACCTTTAATTTGCAAAATAATGTAAATTTAATAAATAAACAATTGCAACAAATTGAAAAAATTTCAATGAGAAGAAGTTCTTTCATTTCTTCTAAGATTAATTTAACAAATACTTATTGTATATTAGTTTCTTACATTCTGATTCCTATAACCTTCTTTTCAATGTTGGCAAATATGATAAGACTTTTGAATTTCAAAAGTTTTTCTAGACAAAATAGTAGTAATTATTTATTCATTACAGTACATTTTCATACACAAAGTTTGATACAATTAGCAAAGTTTGCATGAAACATAAAAGGAATATCAATATAAACTTCCCAATCTAAGCAACAGAACATTCATTAAAACATTTAAATACATTCCTAAATAAATTTACTATCTTTAACAGACTAACTTATGCCAGTTAATATCTTCAATTTTTTAATTTCTCTAAAATATAAAACATTTAGATGATAAATTTACTTAATTAAATATACAAAATTTAAAGAATATTTATCAAGAACATTGCCAGCATATATAGCATAACAAATTTCACTTGAAGTCTTCCATGTCTTTTTTTATAATGAAATTACTATATACTTTTCAAAAACAATATTTTATTTCCCTTTTTAAATTCCTACTATTAGTTCACACTCTCCCTATATATATATATATTTATATATCTTATTCAAATTTTCAATCGTTAATAAAATACTTGTTATTCATCCACTTAAGTTCAAATACATTTTTTTAAATTTGTAGTGGATGACACTTGATGTTAATACAGTTTTTTCAAATATTAATTCATTAATTAATTAAATTTAAACTGTGGCGCCTGTCAGCAATATGCCGATTCAGACCGATAGAGGGCGCGAGGAGAAATAAAGCAAACTTTGTAATTATTTAAAAAGTAACTAAAATAAAATTTTTCTTTGTTGATGTAAGTAGGAATTGACTTTAAAAAAATTTTTTTTAATATTACTTGTTTGTGATGCTCTTATTAAATTCAATCAAGAAGCAACTATTGTGTGATATTTGGGCTGCAATTTTCAAAAATTAATATTCCTATAAATTCTCACTAGCATCAGTCTCTTTGTCCCTCCTGATCTCTAGAATAGAGTTAAATAGATGCAAGTTGAGACAGGTAAGAAAAGCTTAGGGGGCAGGAGACCCAAATTAACTATATATAAACTTTCAGTTTAGACTGGAAGTCATGTTATTTCAATTCAAAACTTTTCTCCTGAATGGATTTACATAGATGACTAGCAAGACTCCATTATTAACAGGAAAAAATATGAGGTACAAGGAAGATCCTACTAAAATTGAGAGTACTGTGACCAAAACACTGCAACCTGGCATTGTGTGAGAATTGAACAAGTAAAAGGTAAACAATTCAAGGATGAACTCATCAGAAGCTAATATATGTCAACTTTCTGACCTGAGAGAGTGTCAATTTATGCTTTTTCGGAGTTGGTAATGATACCTTTCACACAACTTTTGGTCATCTCTAAGGTATTTGCTGATTTGAATTTGATGAGGAACAGTCAATTTCAGTCAGTTGCCACCCATTCTTTTAACTGTTCTGAGCACTGTGCTTGTGTGCCTCTTTTGGATAGTGCTCTTTGTGTCCTCATCATCCTTCTACTTGCTGCTTCTTTTCTGAACTGCTAACAAATGTGAAAAACTACATTCTGAAGATCCTCAACAGGGATTCTAGTTCTGACTTGTAAGGTACCAAAAATTTGTAATCACTCTCTCAGCAAAACTGTGAATACCCTATGTAACTTGTATCAACTTTTGTGCCATTTAATAAATGTTTAAGTGTATTAAATTATGTTGAGTGAATCCTTTCTAACTAAATCTTGTCCTTTCCTACTCTATCGTCTTACCCCCAGTCTCACATACAAGATCACATGGTTGACATCTAGAAATGCTCAAAGACTTGAGAAGTAGGCATAACCTATGTGGTGCCTGGATGTCACATGGTGACTTTTACAGTGATGTCAGAACAAAACATCATAAAACGTCACAATAAATAATTGCTCATTAATAATTTAAAATACAATTCTCAATTTATTAATTTTATTACAGTAATATAACCACACAAACATTTTATATATCACACACAAATTTTCTAAAAGAAATATTTTAAATTTTACAATTCTGTTTCCTTTTGATTGTACTCTTAAATATTATAAGTACTTTTATTTGTATATTATCCACATTGAGATTTTTAAATATATTTATGGTAGGTTTGAGGTAAATCTTGAGTTTAGTGGATACCAGGGACTTTGTCTGCTTAGAATAGATTTATTTATTTATTTATTTATTTAATATATACATGGAAATGCCATTAGACAAAATATTTTCATCCCCAAGTAACAAATTCAGATAAAATAAGAAATAAGGACAAAACCAGTAAAAATAGTTAATAAAAGATTCGCAGATGTCTGTTAAACTCAGGAATTTATTTAAAAAACTGCCATATATTTTAAAACATCTGCCAGTTTTTAAATAAACAATACATAGCTTTGTTTTTTAAAATGATGTGTAATCTGTGTTATTTTCAGGAGGTTGCCTGGGAAGATAATACCTACCCAGAGAATGAAAAATAGTGTTTTTGAGTGCAGAATGGAGTTGAAGCACATATAGTTTTGATTGTTCGTCTTTTTGTATTAATATTTTTTTGATATTTAACAAACATATCATCATGCAATGACCATTAATTACTTGTTAATTATTCATGCAATGACTGTTAGTTTGACATTTGGCTTTACATTTGATATATTGGCTTATTTGTAGTGACTGTTAATTTAATGACTGACTTTCAATGAAGTGTGAACACAAACAATCACACACACAGCAAAGTTTCATAAAAAGTAGAATATTTAATAATTTCATAAGAATATAAAGCCATTTATATTACAACCAGATAAGTCATACATACGGATAATATGTTAGTTTTTATTTTGTTCATTGTTTTAGTCAACACAGGTGAATTTAATTAAGATGTTGTCAACAAAGAAAAATTACAACTGATTGACAGCAGATTTACAGGAGAGGATTTAAATAACATTTTCACATTTGAATAAAAAAATAACAAGAAAAAATTGGTAACATGCAAGGAAGTGAGTGGCAAACTCAAACAATACAACTTTAATTTCAAGGCTAGCAAAACAAGTGGTACCATAAAAAAATGTAATCTTTGATGGCATGTAAAATGTAATCATCCAGAAATTTATGAAGCTCCAATTAAAAGGAAAGACAAAGAATATAAAGCAAAGACTGCCATGACAAAGCAACATTTTGGTTCTGAAGAAAATAGTACTTGCAGAGCATCATCTAATAAGAAATCCAAAAGGGATCAATTAAAAATTGATTCATATTTCAATTTATCAAGGATTACAGTTACTGTGAATGCTAACACTTTTCATGAAGGACTTGTGGAAATGGTTTGCTTGAGTACAACAACCCTCACTGCATTTGAACTTGAGAACAAAGGATTCCAAAAAACTTGCAGATGAAATGTGTTGACAACTTGGGAATTTCAAAAGGACATGATGTAGTTCATCATTTAGTTATCAGCACTTCTGAGTTTGATCATGTTGATCACTCAGAAACATTAAAAGGTTGTGCTAGTTGAAGATGAACAAGACAACACATAGAAACAGAAATTTTCTCACAGTCAATGTGCAATTCTCGAAGAAAAGAAAAATAAAGTTATTATAAAAACATTGGATATTGCTGATACTGAAGGATGGCATAATTCTTTTTATGTGTAAAACCAGGTTAAACAATCTGAACTGCCAGGCTCAAAATAAAATCAGTATTTGTGGTGATTCAAAATTACCCAGAGAGCATTCAAGTTGTTTGTCATATTGCAACATGTATGCCCACAACACAATGTTAAGCAATTATTTTCCATTCTAAGAAATGACTTCAAAGCTTGTTTCAAGGATAACCCCTTCAGGTCTTGCAGTGAATTTTGTTTTATGGCATCAGTCAACTGAAAATGATGACTTTGAATTGAAAATGTTAGTTGAGGAAACAGGAAAACATCACATAGTTCCATATCAGGTAAATATAGAGCTTGTGAAACTGATTTACTGAATTTTTGGCCCAAAATTCATGAACAACAAGAGTACTGTGAGCAGGTGCATTGTTAAGATGCAAAATTTCTGAGTTTTCTCATCACAAATCAGGTCTTTTTCTACAGATTGCTTCACACAAACAATGCAAAATGCTCAAATTAAAATTTAAAAATTAATAATATATAATTATTTTTGAATTTTGATTTTTTTAAATATAAATGTATTTTAATGTCACATTTATTTCAATAAAAATAGAATTACTAAAAACTTACCTGGAATTGTTCCTAGATTAATTTCAGGTTGACAAAATTGTGCATTTTCTCCAGCATAAATGATATCACACATCATAGCTAACTCACATCCTCCACCAAACTAAAAAGTTTTGTTATATATAAATAAGTTTAATTTTTTTAAGAGATGACAATAATAATTTATTTATTATTTTAAAATTATTAATATGTGATAAAAAAGAATCAAATGATCTACTGAATAGTCATTCATTTTTCAATAATATATTTAACAATTGGCAACTTCAAAATATTATTATTAGCAATAAAAGAAAACCAAAAGAAGAAACTCTAGAAACATATTACAATATATTCCTGAGGATCACAAATGCTACCATGATTTATAAAAATATGTCAAATCATCCATTATCTATGTTTCCTAAGAATCTCAAAAAAAAAAAAATCTTTCTGAAAATCTACAAGTAACGTTAAAAACTCAAAATTAGTTTTATACATAACTAAATACATACAATTTGAATAATTTTCAAAATCATTTAAATTCCACAGCATACTAACGACACTAAAGTGATACAATATTTTATTGGAACATATAAAAATATTCATAAATCAAATGATTTTGAGTTTCATTATCTATTTTCAAAGAGTATAGACCACAAAAACAAAAAAAAAGTTTAAATTCTTAATTCAAGATTAAAATTGGAATTTTCAGAATTACTATGGAATTATAGAAATAAACTTCTATTCCCTATAATTTTAATGTATTTCTATTTAGTAAAAATGATAATTAGTATAAAAAAAATGTAATAATTGATCTTAATTTGTGTGATCTCTTAATATTTGCATGCAAATACTAAGAAATGGAACCTCTGTATAAAATTACCATCACATTGTATATATAACAAGACAATCATTTCAATTTATATTATTGTTGTAAAGCAGAGTGCCATTGAACAAAAAGTTTAGTACTTTAATTTAATAGCAGAAATAATGTTGGAAAGATACAATCAGGATTCCAATGTTTCATTTCATTCTATTTTTGCTCGTATATTGTATTATATAAAGTTACCAGTGGAAACAGTAAAAATAAATGTTGAATTTTGCATGACAGCCTGTTGCTAAGTAAGTAGTCCTTTGTCTGCATCCTTAAGATATTAAGGTATTATTTATGTCAATATGTTCTTAGAAACTTAAATAAAGGAGGGTGTTATTTTGTAATTACAGTTGACTCCGCATAAGTCGACACCCGGATAACTCAACATCGTAGGTTAATTAGTCAACTTTCTGTGGTCCCAGCCAACTTACATAGGCAATAATGTTATTAATGTTAAAAAACTCGGTTTACTCGACATCATTTAACTCGTCACCACTGGATAAATCAACATACTTTTTCTGTTTCACACTTTTTAGACGTCTGATAAGTCAACTCTCCTCCTGAAAAAATGAGTTTACACCATATAATAAGCTGTGTGGTGTGAACTCATTTTTCAGGGGGGAGTCAGCTTATCAGAATTCTAAAAAGTGTGAAACAGAAAAAGTATGTTGATTTATCCAGTGGTGATGAGTTCAACGATGTCGAGTAAATAGAGTTTTTTAAGGTTAATAACATTAATGCCTATGTAAGTCGGCCGGGACCACAAAAAATTGACTAAGTAACTACGAGTGTCGAGTTATCCGAGTGTCGACTTATACGGAGTGGATTGTATTTTAAGTAAAGTTAAAATTTTTTGTCTATAATTTGGAATTTTATTTAACATTATTATAATTCCTATACTAATTTCATAAAATTTCTATCTATTAACATTGATTATTTATAAATGTTTATAATATATATATTTAATCAGACATCATGCTATTAATTATGGTTATAAATTTCTAGCAAATAATGAAAGTCCCTTAAAATAAATAATAAAATCAAATCAGACAAAATATTAAAATAAAACTATCATCACTGTTAGAAATTTTATTATATTAACAGTTTAAAATTAATAATTATAACAGATACACTTTATAACTTACTGCATATCCATTAACTGCAGCAATAACAGGTTTGATAGTTTTAGAAACAGAATCCCACTGAGAAAGAAAATTTCCAGTGAAACAATCTTTAAATTTCTTATCTTCCATTTCTTTAATATCTGCTCCAGCTGAAAAATTTATTAAATATTCTTTTTAATAATAAAATGTTATTAAAAAATTCTTTTTTAATTCTTTTTTAAAAACATTTTTATTACAAATTAATATTAAGAAAATACAGTGGAACCTCACTTAAAAAGCACCTCGCATAACGAGTGTTTCGCATAATGAGCAAAATAAATTGTGAAAAAATGACTCACTTAACAAGCGAATGTTCGCATAATGAGTGACCAGGAGAGAGGAAGTCCCGGATTGTGTGCATGCTCCATCTAGCACTTGTTCAGCTAGCATCTTAGTGTCGCTTGTGATCACACACTTTTCCAAACTTTTTCCAACACATATTATGTATAAACATCAACAACCATAGCCAATTATATAATAAACACGCCAAACAATATGCTAAATTCTTGGGCTATGTAAAGGCTATAATTTCATATTAGAAGTTAATTAATTTGACTAGAGGTAGGCAGTTATACTTCCATCTCATATTAAATTTAATGACTGATTCCCAAATTAAATTCCAGAAATGTCTAAATTAAAATTTATTATTTATAATTATTAAATTTAATGCAAGATAAAAGCATAACTGCCTACCTCTAGTCAAATTAATTAATTTCTAATATTTAATTATAGCCTTTGCATAGCCCAAGAATTTGGCATATCAGTTGGTGTGTTTATCAGACAAATTACCTGATTTTTTTGGTTTTCTGCAAATCAAATTCGCATTTCAGCTTGGTTCATTCCGCGCTAGAAGAAAAGATGATGATTCACGCTCCTTAACAATGTTTATTGTATAATTTTCTTTGAATAAACATTATACATAAAATATTTGAGTACATTTTTCAGCATGGAATGCATTACCGTATTTTACATTAATTTCTATGGGAAAAATTGTTTCACTTAACAAGTGTTTCGCATTACGAATAAGACTCTGGAACGAATTACGCTCATTAAGAGAGGTTCCACTGTAATAGTTAAAATTATTTAAATATCTCATATCCTTGTCCTTCAGTAAATCAAATTAAGATGTATACTATATCTATACTACTATTAGTGATCACTAGAAGGACTTAATGGCATTATGGGAGTCAACATAATTAATTTGATTAAGCACTTTTCAGGATTTTCACTCCCATCCTCAGATCAACGATGATGTTTGATCGATGATGTCAGATCAATGTACAGTAGTCATGGGAAAGCAAGGGAGTGGTGTTTCCCAAACTGATGCTCTTTTGCTCCTCACTCTTTGTCAGTCACCAAAGTCCCACTAATGCTTAAAAGTAAACAACATAAAAAAGAATATCAAAAGATCTAGACAAAACAGAAAAAGAGACTCAAATATTATGCTATATGAACAGCCACAAGGTAAAGAATAAAATTCACTATATATTCTTGATCAATTTTTTTTTTCATTGAGCACTATCATATGTATCACCAGTTTGCATACATGTAAGAAGTTGCCTTACCATTATGATAGCTCCTTGCACAATAATGTGTTGCTAGTGATCATAGGATAATGCTTTTTCTTACAGTAGCCTACCAACCTATGCTGTAGCTACTCAAGCCATCAGTCATGAACCTGGATGACCATACTCAGAAATTTCTGGCTACTTTCCAGGATAGTTTAATCTGAAGATAGAAGTGATACTTCCAAAAAGAACTTAAATTATTTTGACTCCTTTAACACTTTTGAGTTCCTCTTTCTAATATATGCTAATGGAATACAGGGGTACCTCGTATAACGTACTTAATCCGTTCCAGGTGCACGTCTGTTAAGTGAAACGTCCGTTATACGAAATGCAATTTCCCATAGAAATACATGTTAAAACATCTAATTCGTTCCGCAGCATAAAATAACTGTACTGTATCATATAAAAATGAACAGGGGGTGCGTTCTTTTATTCCTCCGCATAACTCTGCACGAACGACATCTGTTTAAAAATTCCTGCGGAATGCGTTCCTAAATTCCAGTGGGAGTGCGCGCCGTCGAACGGCAAAAACGGCCGCTTGTAGCAGTAGTTTACGGTGGAAAACAACATGGCGTCCTCCATGGCTCAGATAGTTTCGTTTCCGGGTCCATTGTGTGGTTTTATGAATGAGAATTTAGAAACTGAAAGCGCGAGTTAGCGCACACGATGATGTAAGTGTCTTTACGAATTTTTTTTCGAGGCTATTTTGAATGCTCTTTCAACAAATAATCCATTTTATGGTTAAATTTTACAATTGGGACCCTTCTTTTGCCTTTTAAAGCTCATAGTTTAGAATTATAGATTCCTCCATCACGATACTATCGATAGTGCGGGCGCCGCCATCTTTCTTTCTTTCACTGTCGTTCCTAAATGCCTACAAACAGCAGCGCACTCCCGTAGTAGCGGAGACGCAGAGCAACCGCTATTAAAGAACGCACCCATGAAGCAGTCACCAATTATGCCGAAAAGTCCGTTGTTCACATCCAGTCCGTTGCTCGAGTCATGTAACAGCCAAACAGAAAGTCTGTTGTTCTCAGCGTCCGTTATTCAAGGCGTACGTTATACGAGGTACCACTGTATACTAATGGAATCATCTGTTCCTGTTTCATGAATTTCAAACAAAAAAGCAGTACACTTTGTATAACTCCAGCAGTATATTTAATTAACCAAAAATATTTTCAATCTACTATCATAGGCCTCCTTAAGTTGCAACATTAAAGTTAGATGCACTCTCCTACAAAGAATTATGGAATATAAATGCCATTGAAAAAAATCTCAACACCATGGTCTTAGTGGCTTATGCTTCCCAGCAGGATATAGATAAAATGGGATGAGGCTGATCATCAGGCCTACCAAAAACCCTAATACTATCAAATTCTTGTAGTTATTAGAAATTAAAGCTAATAGAAAATGCTTTTGTAGCAATCATAGGGATGTTGACACATTAATGATGACAGAGAAATCTATATATATAAGTTCTAATTTGGGCTTGTTTGATCCTCCAATAATTTATTTATTTATTTTTATTTTATTTTTGTACCATTTATGTTTGCTTGTATCTATGTTTTTAAGTTTTGATTAGAAAATGTATTTTTTATATCTTATATCCCTTGTATTTGAATTGTTCTATTGATTTAGAATGTTCTTCCCATTCTTTTTTTAATTAAAATCTTTTCTGTTCCATTTAATGTTTTTTGAATGTTATTTTTGTTCATACAATCTCTCTACACACCAGAATATAACTATATCTACTCTTCAAACCTGATAACCGAAGTGGTTCCTTGTCTAGAGTCACAAACGTTTTCAACAACTAAAATAGCTAGAAGCCATAGAAATATTTAAAATGGGAATAAATAGTACATGTATTGATTATAAGGAAGAAATGGCCCTATCAGTAGCATGGCAGATCTTGCTGGATAATAGTGTTTAAAAGAGAAGATTACAGAAATCAGTTTATAAGGAACATGCACAATACAACTAGCTTATTATCGAACATTTGCACATGATATCATTCAGAAGAAATTCATATCTAAAGTTTATTTGAATGGTAACAGCCAATTCGGTATAGCCTGAGGAAGAGCCCAGGAGGGGCATCGAAAATGTTCATGACTCTAGACAAGGAACCACTCCGGTTATCAGATTTGAAGAGTAGATATAGTTCTTTTTGTTCTTTTTTCATTTAAGTTTTATGTTTCAACTGAAGGCCTATTGTAGTAGGTCAAAAACATTTTTGGTTAATCAAATATATTGTTGAAATTAAACAAGGTGTACTTCTTCTTTCATTTGGTTACTTCCCCAGTTTTGTCAAAATTATTTTCATGTCTTTCAGTGATTACTTGTACTGATCATTTACACTTTTTAAGGGTCTAACAATCTATTTGACAATATTTAATAATAGTTAAAAATTCATATGATGCAAAAAAGTTAAAACAAAGTTGAAACACTGTAAATCAATAATGAGAAAGCCATTAAGTTTCTCTATACAATTCATAATTATAGATTTATAATATAATGCAAATTTGAAAATACATTTCTCAAAGTCTATAAAGTTTGTCAGCCTAATGACAAGTTACCAATACTTAAAACATGCACAATTTTTTACAATAAATATGTTATAAAAATTCAATACCAGCAAATGCTTTTTCACTACCAGTAAGAACAATAGCAGCAATGTTTTCATCTCTATCAAGCTGATTCAAAGCTGATTGCAATTCTAGCATTAATCCATCACATAATGCATTCAGAGCTTTTGGTCGATTCAATGTTACAAGCCCTACATTTTGCCGTTCTCCTTTCTTTTCAACCAGTATATATTGAAAATTGGAGGCTGAAAAACAAAAACTTAGATTCAATAAATTTTTTAATTAAAAATATATTATATATATTCTGAATTATTTCAACAAAATTCCTTTTACAAAATCAAAAAGTAAAAATAACTGTTTTAAAATTAGTTCATAACAAGCTTAAATAATTAAAATAGTTTCTGATCTATCAAGATAAAACTTCAGAAGTAAACAAATTCAGCTTTCTATAGAAATTTAATAAAAATTATATATATAATCCTAACACTTTTAACTCTTAGTAATTCAAATGGCTAACTCTATGACACACTATATTTTCATAAAGATTTTTAATCAGCATATTACATTTAAAATTTATTTGTAAAAATTGCTGTTGCAATTTTAAAGTTATTAAAAATAAATTTTATTTCAGTTGTATTTATGTTCAATTTTCATTTTTATTTCAAATTTTCTAATTTCTCTTTAACTTTAGTTCTTTAGTCTTTCCTAGAATAAGAATGGATAGAGCTAATGTTCATTAATCTACTTTGCAAAAGAAAATAGTTTCATGTTCATTATGAAGTAGAACATAATATATATAGATGTTATATTACAAAAATTATAAGATCAAGTTTAAACTGTTATAATTAAAAGCCAAATTTATATGCATTTAAATTCATAATATATGCATATAAATGCCTGATGTATGCACTGCTATATGCATGTTAAAGGCATCGTTAATGTACACTAAAATTTGTAGGTTGAAATGCATAAGTACTTCACTTCTATCTGTGAGCTAAGTGGGAGGGCATAAATTGTTGATGTTTATAGGTGACAAGAGTTAAAAAATTGACATCACAAAACACGTATTATAATAATGTTTCACGTAGATGATGTGCACTTAAGTCAATTATGAATAAAATTACATGTTCAATAAAACTATATAATTTTCTATGCTATCTAATTCATCATTGTTGATTTATTTCTATTATACAGTATAGAATTGTTTACAAGACATTTGCAGATGACTGGGTTAACCTAGCTTCCCTCATCTTATAGTTATACCACTGGCCTAAAGTAGTCAAATAATTTTGTTTATAGCACTGTATAAATGTAAGGAAATGAATAAATGCTATCAATTATAGATTTAGTGTTGAAGTTTAACACTATAACTGATAGTAATGTTTACTTTCCAATTCATATCACAAATTCTACAAAAGCTAGTTTCAGTGAAACTAGAACTTACTTTTAATCTATTGCTGTTTATTCTCATTTTGATGCTTCATGATGCAATGACATTTCAACATGTTGAGATGTTTAAGCCATTTTTTAGCAGAAAACAATTTGTGTATACATTACAATAAAGAATTCTTTCATCTGTTTTAAATGTCTACAATCCAAATTACTGTGCCTACTTTCTTAGCAATTAAGCATTAGTTTGCTGTTTTATCCATATTGTTGGTTGAACCAAACTTGATATAACAAAATTTTTTTTGCATGCTGCATACCCAGAAGTTTGACTACTTTACTCACAAAAAATTATCTCCCTTATCTTTAATTTGGCTGCCATTTGAAAAAACTGTAGACCTATAAACTCTCACTATTGTCCATTTGTCTTTCCTTAATCTTGAAAATGGAGTTAGATAGATGAAAGCTAAAACCAGATATGGAAACCTTAGGTGCAGAAGGCCCAATTAACTATATATGAACTTTTGATATTATTTCAATTCAAAAATTTTCCCTTGAAAAGTGTTAGATAGATGACCAGCACAATATTCTTAAAGGAAAAGTATGATGTACAGAAATAAGCCACTACTAATTTGAAGGTAGAGAACATATATTTTAAATTAAATTAATTACAAATTGCAGCCCAGCATTGTGACGATGTCACAATAAATAATTGCTCATTAAACATTATACAGGTATACCTTGCCTTACGTTGGTAATTGGTTCCAGGAGAGGCGACATAAGTCGAATTTACTTGTATCGTTACGACGTAAGTCGAAACTATGGTGGAAAATGCAAATAATGAGCACTTAAAGACTGCTAAATAAGACGACAACACAAAAACACAGATGCTTTCATGTTTCGTTCTCTAGAATTTATGATGATTATATTAACATTTACTGTAAATGTACATATTTTAATATGATTTTATGTGCTTTTAACCCTTTTCTAGTGATATTACGACTTCAATATTTGTGGCGGACGGATGTAAAGTCGAATAAAATGACTTAAACTTGATTTTTATTTTTCCATATACTTTTTTGACAAACGACGTATAATCAAGAACGACGTAACTCAAAATGATGTAACTCTGAGGTATACCTGTATTTAAACAATTTTTGAGAAGGTTTAAATTTAACATTATTAAATGAATAAGTATAATATTTAAAATAACTTTACTCCAATTAATTCAGAGGATTTTGGGAGTTTGAAAAATGGAGATTTGCATGGCAACACAAATCTCCATTTTTCAAACTCCCAAAATCCTCTGAATTAATTGGAGTAAAGTTATCATAAATAATATTACTTGCATTCTTTGAGAGAGTTAGACAGTTCAAATGTAAAATATTTCAACTTTGCATTCTCAACTGTAATTGGACAGCAGTGATACTTCTCATGTGAACCGTACATGTGCAAAAAAGATTCACTGCAGATAGCAGAAAAGAACTATAGATCACTTGAAAAACACAGCACTTGAAATCATACAAACGAGCAATAAAGTTTATAAAGATTTACTTAGTTATAAAATATAAATACTATTCTGTTCTCTATGAATGATATTGCCTGAAAAGGATAGTTATATACAGACAAAAGTACTTGCAAAATAAACCTTTTCCACAATGCTAACACCCAGTTATGTGGCTAAGTTTTTTGTGACTTTAGTCCCAAAATTAGTGAGAGCTGTAATATATACACTAAAAATTATAAATTCTTATTCCTATTAATATACCATATTTTCCAATAATGCATATTTTATTTGCTTCTCAAAAATTCACATAAAATATGCATTATTGGACAACTTTAATTTGATCTGATTGGACCCAAATTGTTTATATCAATGTTTCAAAACATTTAAGAAAAATACATGCAGGTGCTTATAAATCTGGCCATTAATTATAAGCTACTTGAAATCTGACATTTTTGAAAGAAATTTGAGATTGAAAAAAATTATATTTTTGTTGATTTTAAAAATACAGTAGAGCATCGATTATCCGACCCCCGATCAACCATCACATCGGTTAACCAACCGCGTTCTAGTTGGCAAATTCAAATGTCTGCTAGTGATGTGGCACTACAATATTTGGCTATGTCTTGGCTACTTTAATATTATTTTTAAATTTTTGCGTGTTTTAGCTGGAAACACTGGCTCGACCATGAAAGGAAGGCCAGTATTTAAACCAGGATTAATTTTCTATGTGTTCTTTATTTCTGTATTTATTTTGTGCAAAATAAAGAAATAATTTAATGATGATTATTATTTTTAAAAAAAAATTTGTTAGGCTTAACATTGATGAAAATTCAACACAAAGTAGGTTAATAATAGCGATATACTAATATGCTATTACATGGGATATACTAATATACTAATACACTATACTAATAATGTATTTTTTCATACTTTTCGGTTATCCGTTTTTTCAGTTATCCAACCAACCTCAGTCCCCAATTAAGTCGGATAATTGATGCTCTACTGTAGTTTCATAAAATTAATTTTCTTTCAAATGTTCATTAAGAAATAAAGGAAAACACAAACAAAATTAATTTCTGTTTGGTAACTATATGTTTGCAATTTTATATATTAATATATATTAAAAATCTTTTCCAGACTGAAGATAAATTACAAAAAATAATCCATGATAACATGCATCTGAAAAATCTCTTAAATATATAAGTGCTTAAAACAGTGCACTTGAATTTAATATAATGCTTAAATGTAGTAATTACTCATATGTGCATGTTTGCTTAGCTGAGAGAGGGACCATCCCACCTTTTCCTTATCCAACCAAGCATTATATATAGAAATTATATTTAAAATGTGAATGTCACGTAATTTTATTGATACTTGTTTGTATAAACTCTTTCTTTTAATTCAGTTTTTATTTGTTTAGATAGTAACTTTAATTCTTTTTCAATATCACAGGTCTGTTTGACACTTGCCAATCTTTAGAATGGCTGGGACATTGGTAGAAAAATGCTGACTGCAAAAAAGTGAAAAAATTCTTTATTAACATTGATAAGCATTGCACAATGCTTATATTAAATACCTTTAATAAACTAAAGTTAATGTAATCTCTGCATATGATATCTTATAAAGCTATTGTCATAAACACTGTCAAGAGTATGACAATAGTTTTATACTCTTTACAGTTTAAAAAAAGTAAAATATTTTACAGGACATATCATAAATCTACACCTACATATGTTCCATCTTTATCTGTCATGAATCTTGATATTGCATGATGAATACCTTGTTATATGCCTTTTGTGCACTGTTTTGCTTTGTTAATAATTTCTTTTATGGTACAATGTACTCATGACAGTTGTTATCAGTCAGTTTATTGGCTTTCACTGCAACTATTATGGACAACAATTTTTCAGGTTATTTATTTCCTATCTCTGTCTTTTTCCTACCATACTGAATATCTTTTCATTTGTCACACAGCAATGCAGGTGAGGCCCTGCAATGCTGTATGGTAAAACCATCATCAGCATTATAATTTTACAAATATTGCAAATCTTTGTATAATTGTAATGCTGATGATGGTTCTTTTCTTGAGAAAGTTCATACCATATGGTCTGTATATTCTTAAGTAATGAATCAGATGTTTCTTCTTTTTGGGCAGAAAAACTGTAGTGCTGCTCAATGATTTGATATAAGTGTAAAAGTAACTTGTTTCCTTCTGCTGATGAATTGACCATAATTGATTTAAACACCAACATGATTGCACTAAAGTTGCCAAACTTGAAGATGCAATTTATCATATCTGCCATTTAAAATTATCATATCTGAGCTAAAATTCCCATACATGTACTAACATACATATATAAAAATATCAATGTTGGTTCTTTCTCAATTGAAGAAATCTCAGAACATTGTTATAGTTTGCTTTAGTTGTTCATAATAAAATACATACAATGTCTTTGCAGTATATATTAGTGTTAGACTTAATGAAGTGATAATATCAAATTCTTTAAAAATGCAGACAAAAGGTTAAAGGGGCCTGTCAACTGACAGAACATACAAAATGCTGTCATTGAGTGCCAAATAATGTTGGTTGGCAACTATGCTGTTTTAAGAAATAAATCTCTTATGAAGAAAAGTTTAATTCAAAAACTGAAATTCTGATATGAACAGTATATATAATAGAGCAGAACTCTAATTAGCTAAATGTTCAATTATCCAAACCACCATTTTCCCTCCTTTCTCTCTCACTGATGTCATACTGCAATTCTCTTACATCATGAGACTGCATGATCAGTGATCTATTTACTGTGACAGATCCAAATGACGAATAAGATGCTATTCATTCACACATTAATGAATAAATACAGTATAGTACACTACCCTATAACTTTCTTTACATGTTAATTCACTTATCTCAATTTTCAATTATTTGAATCATATGCAAAACAAATCAATTTGGATAATCAGAGTGCAGTTATATATATATTGTCAGTTTTTTATAATGAAATTGTTAAGAAAACTCTTTCTTCCTTTTTACTACAATCCTGTTATTATTGTATTATATTATTACACTACTTTTATTTCAAATAATATAAACTATACAACATATTATAGTTTATTAATACTATATGATAAATTATGTAAATACAGAGTGGTTATAATTAAAGTTGCCCAGACATGTCTAAAGCCCGTTCTCATGGACATATTTTGATGAAACTTGGTATATATGTTATATGGACCATGGGGAAAAGGAAAATGCAAAAAAAATATTTAGTTCAAATTTTTACCAAAAGCTGAAAAAATGGCACATGAAGAACAAGAAACATGAAATGGAAACATACAAAAGGTTTTTAGTCACATCTGTTCAATGTGCAATCCATTTGCATCAATTACATGTTCAAAACACCTATTGTAAGGCATTTTGAACATGTAATTGATGTAATTGTGAATAAAAACCTTTTGCGTGTTTCCATTTTGTGTTTCTTGTTCTTCATGTGCCATTTTTTCACCTTGTAATAAAAATTTGAACTAAATATATTTTTGCATTTCCCTTTTCCCCATGGTCCATATAACATATGTACCAAGTTTCATCAAAATATGTCCACAAGAACGGGCTTTAGATAAGTCTGGGCAACTTTAATTATAACCACCCTGTATATTGTATAAAGAATGTTACACATGTATATAAATAATGTATAAAAATGATTTTTTATACTATAAACTATACATTTTATAAATATAGCAGATTTCTGTTTTTAGTAGCTTTATAAACTGTAGAAGAATTAAAAGCATAATTTGTTCATTACATAAAAAACTAATAAGTCTATCCATGGTTTGCTCATAACATATTTTTATATTCATTTTTGCAAAAAGTTAATACCATAATAAATAATTTAAACTGACGTAGAAGATCCAGAAACTTTTTCATTATTAAATATTTTTGAATCATTTTAATTCATTATTAAATTATTTGAATAATTTTGTCTTTTTTTCTTTTATATATATTCTATTAATTTATAAAATATTTTCCATTTAAAAAAATCAATTAAAAACATTATTGATTGAATGAATTGAAAATAGAATAAGTTCAAAATATCCTCAATAAGGAATATCTTTTATCTTTCTGTACCTTGCATATCTGAGAAAAACACAAATGCTAAATTGATCAAAGAAATTAAGTTTTGACTTCTTTAATCAATTTAACATTTGTATAATTCTTATTATATATAATCTTTCACATCTTCTTGAGTATATCTCAAGAGTGAAAAATAAAACTTTGGTTTAGACTATCTGGTTTCAGTATAATTTTAGTTGGTTAATTGGAATTGGCGTGTATGGTACAAGGGTCTCACTAGGCTAAAAAGTACCAGGTCTAGACATTTGCATATTTGAATTCCCTTTTGGTTTAATTTTAAGTGTTTTTTGGATTTTGGAGTGTAATTTTAAAGATGGTTAACCTATATTTTCAAATTCTAAATAAAGATATAGTACATGTATAATAATTGTCTTATTTACTTATGATATGTAAATAAAAAGTAATAGAAATTTGAAAAGATTTGTTTTTATAACTGGAGAAGGCATTATGTGTTCTAAGCACACAATACTATCATTTCAACTTCATGTTAGAGAAACAAAAAAAAAAATTACTTCTTACAAAGATTAGTACTGCTATATACCTAATTACAAAATTGATTCAATATTTTTATCTGTTATAATGATCCTCACTGATTTTAATAAGCATAGGCCTAATGTAATTTTTTAAACTCAGATAAGCAACAATATACATGACTGCCTACGTTGCAAGCAGTTGTGTTTCTAATTTCAAAAACAGCATTGAATTGACAATAGAATGTGGCTAAAAAAACAGTTCTGTCGAGAGATATTTTTTTAAATTGCTATTACTTTTTATTTGGTTATCATAAACACAAAACTACTACACGATGTATTATATTTATACAGTTTGAAAATATAGATTATATTAGCATTATCTTTAAAATTATACTCACACACATGCACTAAATATATTCTCAAGATTTGGTCTTGGTCTGATTTACTAAAGAAATTTAGTAAATTATTTAGTTACTCTTAATTATTCAGTAACGCTCCTTCAATTGCCGTATATCGTTGGGCTATTATACGGCAAAAACGTCTCAACGTAAATATACAATATATGACAGCCGAAGGAGTGTTATTAGAATGTATCAGGTTTAGTAAAGTCGTTTAGGTTAATGTTACCTATGGTAGTGAAAATGGCAGCTTGTCTCTGAAACAGTGGGAACGCACGTTCTAACCTAATCTAACCTATTCTAATAAATTATCATAATTATTGCCAGCCAAGTTATTACAATAGGGGTAATTTATTACAATGGATTAGGTTAGGGTAGGTTAGAACGTGCATCCCCACTGTTTCAGAGACGAGCCGCCATGTTTGCTACCATAGGTAACATTAACTATCATTTATATTTAATTATTTGGTTTATTAAATGCTCAAAGCATTAAATGTATATTCAAATCATCTAATATTGAATTTTACTTCATAAATTACAATTGCAAGTTTTGATCTACTCTTGATTCCATTTTGTATTATCCACATACAAAAGAATCTGACTTTTCTATACTATAAAGTATTTGAGATTGAATAAATTATTAAGAATAGCATTTCTTTGCTACAATTCGCCATGGGGGGAATGTGTATTTTCTATTTTCAAAAATAGTTTCTTATAAAAAATAACAGGGTTTATGTAAATAATTCTGGTATTTTTCTCACTTATTTAGAATTTTGTAATTGTTTATAACAACACTTTGTATATTTACTCACCAGATGACATATACTTTATCCCATAATTAATGTATATATTTTTAGATACTGCTAAATTTTTGCATATTTTACCACAAATGCTACTAACGAACATTTCGAAACAATTATTAATAATATTATACAAATTCTACACTAAAAATATCATACATTGAACGAATATAATCAGATACGATAACTTCGATAAAATGCCACCTGGTGTGCAAATATAACCCTCAAATACATTTAAATATATACATAACAGGTTGCCAACCTGAGGAATTTTCATCAAATTAAAAAAAAAATCATTTGTTAAAGGGAAACACTAAAGGCTTGAACGAAAAAACACTTTTTTGGAGATCTTATTATATTTTATTGAATTCATATTTAAAAGATAGAAATACCAAACTTTCCAAATCGAGTACACAATTGTAATCACGCAAGCCTATACTGTACTCAGCGCCGGATTAAGCCTCTAGCGGGCCCTACACAAAATTTAAATTGGGGCCCCATTTAAATAAGTTGCTTCTAAACAAATCTTATATAATGTGACATTAGCGTAGCTAGCATCGGTGACACCCGGTGCGGATATCGTGGTGTCACCCCAAGTCACACTGTAGTGTCACCCCTTTTTAACTCTTTTATAAAACACTATTGAATTGTAATATCTTCGCACTCGAGTTGAACGCTATATCGAATATGCGATGTCGCGACGTATAGGTGTAGATTTAGAAAATAAATCATAACCATCCATACATCGGTACTACCAAGAGACGCGGACCTAGGTATATATCTACATGGCGCGAGATCCCGTGGCGTTACTTCTGACCCCCGGGAGGCTGTTGACCTTTTTTTTTCTTTTTTTTTGCAATGGCTAGTCGAGAGGAGCTTAGTAAGAAAAGAATTGTTAAGTACAGCATTTTCTGTCCTGTCGAATTTCTTAAATTTAACTCATTTTCAAACAGAGAAATCTTATGCACTGAAGCCGGGCCCCTCTGACTTACGGGCCCTAGACATTTGCCTACTTTGCCTATTCGATAATCCGGCCCTGACTGTACTGTACTTTATTTTTACTCTTTCCGTTTCTTTTAGCAAGCACATTAGGGGTTTGGCCAAACCAACAATAGTGAGGGCGGGGCCCGACATATCCGGACGAGCTACCCCCAAAAATTCCTGGGGATTTTTCGACCCGCTCGGATTCGATTCCGGGTCTCCCGGAGCGGTAGGCTACCACCTTGATCGCGCGACCATCTAACTATACTCTACTATACAATACATGTATCGTAAGTTTTGACGCGTTTTGAATTATCCACTACGGTATTTAGTGCCCTTTACCGCCCAACCGATTTTGTAACTTTTGTTAACTTTTTAGTTTGAAATAAAATTTAAACAAAATGTCTCGATGTAAAATATGACGTTATTCTGCTGATTATTCCGAGTTATATATTTTTGAAAATAACTACAACAGTGTATAAAAATTATAACCAAATATTTTTTTATTACAGCGGTTTTTTGGGACATTTAGAAGAGCTGAATGTCAAAATAAACATCCCGTTTTTCCGACATAATGATATAACCGCCTGGTATTTTCCAAATTCCGTTTGATGAGAAACCGAGAGTTCATTATAAAGTTAAAAAGGAAAAACATTCGAAAAAAATCCAAAAGATCTTATTCATTTGAAAAAGTTAAAAGAGAAATTGGATGGACATATTGAGAGAGGTATTTAGGAGTGTGATGAGATAATTGATCACGATTATGCATCTACAGATGTATTAGAACGCATAATAAATTATGTCGCTGGCTTTGTTGAAAAAAAATTTATTAATTTTACAGGTTGTGAAGTTTGTATGAAGACATTGACCAAAACTGAAAGTTATCAACCTGTGGCACAGTTGACTAACCTCAAAACAAAAAGCAGACACACGTACCCAAATACTTTTTTTTCCACTACTTAATCCAATTGAACCATTATCAGTTGGCATGCTTAATGATGACATTCTGAATGACATTGCAGAAGTACTGTAACACAAAACAATCACGTTTCCATGTAAAGCATATAAAAATCAAATGTAAAATACTCGTACTATGTACTTCTAAGAATAAGGTAATTTGCCAGAAACAAAATAAAATTGCATATCAACATAATTAATATAAAGGTGTACGAACAATTAATCACAGTCCATTAAATTATAATCTACATATTGATTTACGGAGGCCCACCAGTTGCCAAGCGGTCTTCGTTCCCTGAACACTGCGCTCGGACAGAATGGCCACGTGGAGTTTTCCGGGTTTTCTCCACGTCAGTAACGCCTAAATATAAGCTAATTTCCCTTCAAAAGATCTCCCGGAAGGCATCGCCCAAATGTTGCGTTGCCATAACTTCACTAAACAAATATATTGATTTACCTTTTTTTGCATTGTGTTGTTTATACTGCCACAATTTTGCCAGAAATAATAGGACTTTAGTTGCTGAAAGTTTAGACAAGTGGATCCAAGGAAAGCACCACCACCACCTTCTTATGAGTGGACAATACAACTGATGGCGACCAAGATGAGAATGGCTAGGAGTGTGAAGGTCGGGTGCTGTAACAGGCTAGGGTTGTGTTCGTTGACGACATACACCACCGGTGTAACTCTTTCCACCGACAAACCTGGTAAGAGGGAATATTGCGTAAATGATTACTAGATGTGGAGAGTAAAGAACAGTAAGGGAAATTGGAGTAGGTTTTATGTAAATAATGTAACCAACGGCGGTTGACAGTAAAAAGGTTGCGAACCACAGGTATAATGTTAATCTTGATCTGAAATCTCGATATGATTTCATTCCAACTGTCATGTAGAATTAACCTACATCGTTATTTTGTCTTTTTCCGGTATATTTATAATTTCTGTATGTTTTTGAAGTTTCTTTTTAAATGGTTATTTTCAGTTATGATATATTTTACACTATTTTTTATAATTTCACAACCTTCCAAGTTGCAGTGTTGAGCTATAGACGAAGAGGGTTATTATGATTATTTTTAATATTTATTTGTACACCTTTGTATTAATGATGTTAATAGGCCAATATGAATTTATGCATAGGCCCTACTTATTTCAACAAAAGTCTACTAATAAAAAAATTAAATTTGATAAAGTACCTCCAAAATATTTTACTTTTTAAATTTAATTGATTAAAATTAAGTCATAAAAGTAACTTATTATTAATAGAACCAATTTTATGTCTGTGAAGCCAACATAAAATTCAAACAACTCTGATCATAAGCTACTAAAAGCGGAAGTGACATTCAAACTCCATATAACTAAAATATCAAAGATCGTGCAAAGAACGTCCGACGTACTGTACAGTACATCGAAAACGTGTACGTCGGACGTTCAGCGCTGCTTTCCTGTAAGCCTAGAAGTTTGACAATGGTGTTTGGAATATCAGTGGAATCATGCTCGACATTCCAAACGCCATTGTCAAACTTCTAGGCTTACAGGAAAGCAGCGCCGAACGTCCGATGTACACGTTTTCGCGTTTAAAACTTCGGCCTCAACCTCGCAAAAAGTTGGATTTTAACTGGAATACAACAATGCACCACACAATGCGGCCACAGAACAAGATACATTGGATCACAAATAGTACCCTTGAATTAATAGACGAAAGGAAAAAATTATTAACTTCAGCAATCGTTGCAGATGAAAAGAAGAGCTAAACAAAAAAAAAAAAAAAAAAAAAAAACAAAAAAGCTTGTAAGAAAGACAAAAATTATTATATCGACAGTATATGCAATGAAATTGAAGTCCATGCAAATAATAATCAGACGTGTACTATACGATAAAGTTAGATATCTAGCAAGAGAATTCAAACCACGCACACAAATAATTAAAAATGATGAAAATGATATAACTGACGCGGAAGGGATTGCGTATGTCTGGAGGAAGTATTGTGAGAATCTTTATAAAGACACTGAACAAACAAATGGTAATAATCAACTTCAAAATGGATGGACAGAGAACGTTGAACCATCTATTCTTAAATCAGAAAAACCCATAAATACATTAAGAAATCACAAAGCTCCGGGATCTGACAACATAACTTCCGAAATTTTAAAAGCAATGGGAAAACTGGGTGTTGACATATTTCATAAAATCTGCTCCTTAATTTGGAAAACTGAGAGATGGTCAGAGGAATGGTGTAAATCAATATTTATTCCAATTTATATAAAAGGTGCACCAATAGACAGTAGTAACTACAGAACTATCGGCCTAATTAACCATGCCAGTAAAGTAATGTTCCAAATAATTAATAACCGTTTGAAACCCTTCCTATTACCTGAAATAGCTGAAGAACAGTCGGGGTTTATCCCTAGTAAAGGAACTCTTGAACAAATCTTGAACGCTCGACAAATCATCGAAAAGCCTATGAATTTAATGTCAAAACTTACCTTTGTTTCGTAGACTATACCAAAGCCTTTGATTATGTAAGATGGCACAAATTGTGGCCCATTCTCCAGAACATAGGAGTCCCGCGCCATCTTATTTCGATGATCAGAAATTTATGAGATTAACTCTGCAAGAGTAAGAGTTAACAAAACTATGTCTAATATATTTACATCTGAAGCTGGTGTAAGACAACGATGTATTCTTTCCCCTTTACTCTTTAATGCTTGTTCTGAAATAATCATCGGAAGAGTATCAGATAACTGGGATGGAGGCATTTCCATCGGAGGCCGTAAAGTGAACAACCTGAGATACGCTGACAATACACTTTTATAGCATCCATTGAATAAGAACTTGAATATATTATAAAACGTCTTGAAACTGAGATCAGGGAATATGGATTGCTGATTAATAAAAGTAAAACGAGTTATGATAATTGATCGTTCCTTGACACAGACTAAGAAAATTGCAGGCTATAAGGAGGTGAATGAATTTGTTTACCTTGGATCACTTCTTACGAATAGAGGAGGATGCGATAATAAAACTAAATGCAGAATTTGCCTTGCTCGCAATGCAACCTCTAAATTATTTTAGAATTTGGAAAGATTCTGCAATCACTATTTTTATTAAACTAACGCTCATAAGAACGCTTATTTTTCCGATTGCCACTTATGCCTCAGAAACATGAACCATAAATGCCACTTCTCGGAAGAAACTTGATTCCTTTGAAATATGGACATATAGAAGAATGCTGAGAATCTCTTGGATGGAGCACCGAACAAATTGCTCCGACCTAAATCAACTGAAAATCACAACACGCCTTATCACTAAAATATACCAATCCTACCTTCGCTTCTTGGAAATATTTCCAGACGCAAAAATGGATTTGAAAGAGAAATTCTAGAAGGGAAGATCAATGGCAAACGCCTTAGAGGCAGATGTCGGGTTAGGTGGGCAGACCAAGTAATGATTACAGGGCATACAATGTATGAAGTAGGGTTTCTCAAACGGGATCCTGGTTGTTTTTTAATTCGGGAAATCCCGTAAATTTCTTAAAAATTCACCTTTTTCTTATTTCGTGTTAAGGTTGAGGAAATTTCGCAAATAGAAAGTATAATTAACTCAGAAACTGTCAGAATATATTTGTATTTATTAATTTTAAACCTACTTATTAGTTTTTTAAACTTTTGCTCGTTATGGCATGTCACAAATGGTCAATAATCAATAAGTAGCTTATTTGTAGCAGGACTCTGAAAATTCCTTGTCAGAACCTGTAATAATTGTACTTTTGCTGTCTTAATTTTTAACCGTGCCCAGTAGCTTCAATAACTGCGTAACGCCAGTTGTTGAATTGGGCAAAGATACAAACGAGTACGAAGTCTACAAGTATGAAGCTTTTCTTCATAAACCAGATTATTAAAGCCAAACGAACTGTCGAATTATTAGGCTATAAGCTTGATGTTTCTATTAAAGCAACCGAGGTAGACATATCAAGAATACTAGAGAGCAAAAGTACTACAATCTCGAAAATGAACTAGAAATCTTCCAGGCTACGGGAGAAAAAACAAAACGTGTCTTAAACGCATTAGACGATTCCGCCCATATGAATTGAATCGGAAAGGGCATTCTCGGTAGCAGGCTTTTCATTAGTTAAATAAGAACCAGATCGAGTGATTGGAGTATTGACCATCTTTGCTTTTTTAAATCTTATTATAAAAATTTACAATAAGATTTTGTATTATGGTTTATTTAAAAACGAAAATTGCCTTTTAAGTTAGAAGTTTGATCTAAATTCGTTTTTTTTTTTTTCTAATTTTTAACTCAATTCAAAGCATTTTGTTGTTGTTGTATGCAGTTTCCAACAAACTTTAATAATTTTTTTCTATTTGTAAAAATTTCTACGTAATTCAAAGGTAATTTTTAATATATATCTTACACAGCATTATTATGATTTTAGAGGTCGCAGAACGTATTAAATTACTTTAAAAAATGAAAAATATTTATATAATTTGATTTCAAGATATTTTGTATATCTTAAAAATAATTAATTCTATCCCGGGAAACAGTTCTTTTATCCCGGAATCCCGGGACAAGCAAAAGACTGGGAAATGAGAAACACTAGTATGAAGCCATCCATATGGCACAATACCGTGAGCAATGGAAAGATACAATTAAACGCGTTAATTCGTAATATAACCACGCCCTCTGAAGGGCATAGGACTAAGAAGAGAAAGAAGCCAACATCTTTATGTGACTGTACTATACATGACTAACTACAACCATCAATTATATTTATTATTGTAATGTACAAATTTAATTGTGTTTAATTTAGTATTATCCGTTATTGTTAAAATTAAGTCATAAAACTATCTAATATTTTGTATACTCGGTGCACTAAGTTATTTAATACAAGACTGTAATCTTTGTTATAATACAATATTTTAAATATTCAGTGTTAATTGCCGTGTTCGTCTCTTTAAATGGGCTGAGGCGGGGTCTTAGCATTCCTATATCGATAAAATTTATATCTGATCGTCTTGTACAGTACCTCTTTTTCCGTCTCGTCCAGATGTGATAAGTCTTTCCCTTTTAGCAGTATTGTCAAGCTATTAGTTTTAATGTAGTTTTGGGGGCTAGAAGCGTACTCAATTTAAGCTATTTTGCAATTTCAGCTTGTATCAGAATGCGAAGGATATATTGAACATTTGTTATGTCACTCGTAAATGTTTTTAACTTTTGTGTTGATTTCTATCGTAATAAAGCACGAATTGCCTCCTCGTGCGGCAATTTTTCGAACAAAATTCCATTGCTTCACCATATTCACGCAAAATGTTGTGTTATTCTGACCAATGGTTCTTATTTCGAAACTTTAATTATAATCACCATGTATTATGTATATGGATGACTTCTACTTTCTCGGCCGTTATAGAATATAACAGGAAGAGATGATATAGGGATATGCTGATCGGTCAAATTTTTACCCTCCTCCCGGGCGTTTTTGTATTTCTGGACGTTTTGACACTTTGAGACGAAAATTATAAACAAAATAAAAAATTCTGTGCGCATGTCGGAGTCTGTTTTGCAATATTTCAGGTCTAAATAAACGAAAAATTTTGAAAGTTTTTCAGCATTATTTCTACAGTATATAGTGGAACACCGATGCTATTAAATTTTGTGGATAAGGGTCGATTTACACTCAACAGTGACGTGCCGGCACAGTAACCGTTTGGTGCATAAACATCGATAAATATCACACACAGCCAATCAGTGTTTCATCTACGACACGTGATCTGTATTCTGTCAATCATAGAAGTGTCGTACATGAAATTCTGATTGGCTACGTATGATATTTATCGATGCATACTGCACTGTGCCGGCACGTCACTGTTGTGTGTAAATCGACCCTAAAGGAGTATAAAATAGAGATCAACTGTCATCAATTTAACGAAAAATTTGTTTAGCATTTACAATTTTTTAAAACTCACTTCTACACCTAAAAATAAAGCTTTTGCGATTTTATAATTAATATTTTTAAAATAAGATCTCATAAGATTGTTAATTTTTTAAAATTTAAACTTAAACATTTTTTGTTTGAAAAATAGAGAAATTTCTCATAATTCAACAAAATTACTCTTAAGTATTCATTATTTCAGAAAATTATCAGACATACGAGTACTTCCTGGTCCTAAATTCCTGTTCTAAAGATGGGAAAGTAGTGAAAGAGCCCTTGTATTGTTTTTTTTTTTTTTTACTTTTCTTCTTTTAATTTATTAGACTGACACGAAGTTCAAAATATTCTTTATTGATGTGCACGTTTCATCATTAAAGATTATTTACTTCCAAAAACTTCTGTTTTATTAATTCAGTTCTTCTTAAAAGAAATGTGTACAGTCGTAGTTTTACGTGACAAACGTCACGTCCAACAATCATCTTCAAAATTGAAATTTTCATTGCAAATGAACTAATGTACAAGTCTGTCTTCGGTTAAAATCGTTTTAATGAGTTTATTTGACATTTAAACAATTTTGTACAAAATTTAATCTTCATAAACAATTAATGTATAACAAATATCACTTTGCATTAACTTAAGATGAAAGCATCTCATTAACTTCTATTTTGAATAACTATGTAGTAAATTATTTATCTAATTGTTAAGATAATATCAAAAATTTCCAGTTATATATTTTAAAACGATTCAGAATTTAAATATTGTACAATCGATTTATCTAAAATCATTTTTCTATTTTTTTTTAATTGAAGAATTAATATAATGTAAAAAATAAAAAAATATCAATATTTAAATCTTTATTTAAGTATACAAGAAAATAAAAATTATATAGTTATCAGATTTATTTAGATAGATGATGTAGTTGTCAAATAATTCTATCCTGTTAACATCTTTTGAAATTTTATAATTAGCATTATAATTGATAAAAATATTTGAAAGTTAAATAAACGTTTTTGATATTTAATCATTATCAAATTATATTTAAATTGACATTATATAACAGAATTCAAACTATTACCATTATTAATATGAAATACAATACTGAAGCTTTTAAATTATAATTTGAGATTTTATAAATTTCTGTTTAAGGACGAAGTCAAATATTTATGGATTGATGTAACAAATATTTAGCTTTAATTACATGATGGTTTTATTAGAAAAACTATAAAATCAGTATTTAATTATAACTACATAATTTCAGCCGGCTTGGCATCCACTTACGTAGTTACATGAAATATTGAAAGAATCCAGTTGGAAATAGTATTGAGTTTTATATATAATACTATTTGAGCTGGATTCTTGAATATATTCAATGAAAAATTATTCGAAAAATTAAAGGTAATTATTCTATATTATTATTATTATTATTATTATTTATTTTTTTTTATTGATTTTGAAAGCATTAGATGTTTTTACATCTATAAAAATGAAAATAATACATAAATTCTCAAACAGCTATATATTGCACATGACATCCCTGTATTTCTTAACTCTCTAAATGATAGTAAATCACAAAATTTATGTTTTAAAAACGTGCAGGTGAGTACATTTTCGTAAAAGCATTGTACATTTCTTCAGTTATTTTGATTTCTTCAGCTCTGCTTTTCTCAATAACAGTTGGATTTAACTGGTCAACGCAATAAAACTGATTGAATTTAAGTATTTCTTCCCTAGCTTTATTCAATTTATTAATCTTTTTCTGGTGATCATCAAACAGTTTTTCTTTTGTATCTGTGTGACGTTTTCTGGCCACTTCTTTATCTTCCTTCTCTTTTCTAAATATAAACATTTCGTTATATTCTCTCCATTTTTTTAAATCTTCAGCATAAAGCAAATGATTGATCGAAGATGACTGTACATTTTCCATTACCTTCTGCATATATAGTTCCAGAACATTATTTCTGTTCTTTTGGCTGTCAAAAGTGATTTTATGCAATGCTTTGAAATAATTTGATTCCTCAAAGTCTAGCTTTTCCCTGTATAATTTCTTTTCTTCTTCTATTTTTCTATCGAGAATATCGGTGCATGGGATCGATTCTGTTTTCTGTCGTTTATTACCTATTATTCCCACAGGATCCCCTGTTGCAGTTCTCTTTCTATTAATACTATGCTGTGCTATAGAACCCTCTTTCTTCATTCTCCTTAATCTAAAGGAATGTGAAGTGAGATCTTTATGAGGATTTGGAACGCTGTCAGAATTCCAACAATTCTTTACGGCACTGTACCGTTCTTCGTCTGTAGTAAGGATTTTGACCCTTTCCCATTCGGGATCAATAATATCTTTTTCTTCTGTAGGATCTTCCCTCTTCCAATTACGTTTATTCAATTTTCTGTTGTTTGTTTTATCACGTTCTTTATTCCGTTCCTCTGAAACAGATTCTTTTAATACACTCTCAACACTATTTTCAGCAATATTCCCATCTTGAATAATTTCATGCTTATCGCTACTTCCTGCCGGAAGAATTTTATTTTGTGAGTTAAGTTGTTCTTTTTCTTTTAAAGATGCACTTTTTTGCGCAGATAACGAAATTTTTGACTTCTTTTCATCTTCTGTTTCCGATTGTTCCGTAATAGTATCCATTTCGTTAATTTCCAAAATGAGACAATCTGATTCATCTTCACTAATATTTGCAATTTTAAGCTGTGATGGACCATCATCTTTGTTTGTATCCAATTCAAGTTGAAATTTATTAACTTTTTGTTCCTCGTCACTTTTTATCTCTAATACTTCGTTTTTTTCATTAGAAACATAATGGGTAGAATCGATCTTAACTTCAACACTGGCTTTATTTTCTTGCTCGATTTCATTATTCAATGAAATGTTTAAGTTGTTATCTATCACAGTTTCAGTCTGATTAGGATTTTTATTAATATGCCTTTCGTCAGAATCATTTTTTGTTTTCTCATATAAAATAATCTTTTTATTTGGCAAAACATCCGAAACACACGTTTTTTCTATCGAAATTTCATCATTCGTAACCATTGTTGAATTTTCCTTTTCCGATTGTTTTTCACTGTTGTGGTTGCTTAACTCTACAATTAATCTATTTTCTCTGTCTTTATCATACAAACACCTTATTGAATCGTCACCAGCATGTAGTGATTTTGGCGACGATGTGCAATGAGAATCTCCTTCAATAAGGAGTGAGATCCCATTTTCATATTCCTCACGAAGACAGCAATATTTCATAGAATGCCTCATAGGTGTACTGGAATTTTTATCATCATAATCATTTTCACAAATTTTTATCTTTTTTCTGGGAGAATTCAGATGTATGTCAGTATTTTCTGGAATAAAGATTGTTTGATCCTTATCATTTATACGCATTTCTGAACATTCATTTTGTTCCTGTGTTGAAAATATCACACTTCCTGTAGATGGTTTTAAAAGATCATTAGATTTATCAATGCTAGAAGTTTGAGTTTCAATTGTTTCAACAGGTTTAGAATTCAACAAATTTAATTTTTCGTCACTCTGTTTTAAATAATTAGCTACGTCAGAATTTTTTACCACTGAACATAAACTATAATTTATATTTTCTTCTATATTCATTGAAAATTGTTTTTCATCTACATTCGAATTTCTATATATACTTTGACTTTGTTCCACCATTTGATAGTACCCTGGAAAACTGAAATTGTAGTTTACAAAACCATCTATTATTTCGCTTAGAGAGTTCACGTTAAAGGTATTCAACGAATTCTGATTATATATGCTAATACAAGGATTATTTAAATTATCGTTATCATCTTTACATAATATCAAAAGAGATTTTTCTAACTCTTCGAATGTCTCCTCTACTCGATCAGGAGATGAAAAATTCATGTTTTCCATTTTCTCAAATTGTTTTCTATCAATTTTATCTATAAAATAAAATTTAAAAAGGCAATAAAAAAAGGAAAAACTATTTTCATAATTAAAATTATAATTTATATTATAAACAGATAGATGTCCAAGAGGACATATATAGTACCTTAATTATATAGATAAGTTGTACGAATTGATAAGTTTGTTTTAGAACGTAATATCTTTGAAAGAAAAACATTATAAAAACAAACTTATTAATTCCTAAAAATACGTTTAATTAATCAAATGATCATGTATTGGATAATACATAATTTCTATCTTTAAAATTTATTTTAGCGTTGACAATGTTCATCATTAATGGAATCAGAATGATGTTTCTGCAATCATTTGACAATCTTGTCAGGATTTCTCATAAAGAAATAAATTCATGCATACTAAGTCGTATAAATTTAAAAGATTTAAAACATTTTCAAAAAAATAGGCTCTAATATTATCTTCAACTAAATAATTAAAAGCAGCATAAGTTACTAAAAATATAAAGCAATTATTTATTTTGACATCACAATGCTGAGCTGCAATTTTTTAATCATATTTAATTTAAAATATATACTCTCCACGTCTTGCCCTTCACAGCATACTTTCCTGATAGCAATAGAGTCGTGTTGATCATGTATCTAACTCCTTTTGGGGGAAATTTTTCAATTAAAACACTTTGCAGTGCAAACCGAAAGTTCATCTATAGTTAATCTGGACCTCCTGCCCCTAAGCTTTCCATATCTGGTTCCGACTTTCATCTACCTAACTCCCTTCTCGAGATTAAGAAAGGACAGACAGCCGGGCGGACGATAGTGGAAATTTATAGGTCTACAATTTCTTCAAATTGCAGCCTAAAAAATCTAAAAGATTTACACTAAGAAAACTATTTTAAATTGCTTTTACATACTTAGGCCTACCAAATTACTTTTCATTAAAGAATTACTCTCTCTATTAAATTTTAGCTAAATCATACCTTATTCTTCTGATGTAGAATTTAATTAATTTGAAAAATGTATATAATAAAGTAAAAATAAATGTAAATTGAGTGTTTTCTATTTTAATTCGAGTTATTTCAGAAAAACGTTAGAATAAAATATTTTTTGCTTAATTTCACACTGAAACGTTCCTAGATTAAGTTTTATAACTGTTTTTATTTGATATTAAAAAGGGGTGCAGTTTTCCATATCAGATAAAAACAGTTAGTTATATATTGTATGAATTTTTTGACCAGTACGTCTTTCATTGAAAAAGATTGATGTATCAAACAGAAAAACAATTGTTGCAGAAATATTGGGGCTAGTTATCCAGATAAAATGTTAAAAGTAAAATATTTAAATAATGCCGACTCCAAAGTGATTTGAATATAATAGAATTTTATTTGTTATTATATGTTAAACGGCTATTTAATGCTTGCATTTAACTTTTTTAAATACTATGACATATATTAAAATAAAATTGCATTAGTATTGATATTTTGCCATTTCTTGTATTTAATTAACTAATTTACTAATCTTAAAGAAATACACTAGCGTCAATGCTTGTTATTGTGCGAGAAACAGAATAGCGTAGCAAGGAAGTAAAAGAACAGTTAAGTTTTATATTCTAAAATATAAGATAACTATTAAAATTTTATTAAGTTCTTTACGGTATAAAATAGAAATTTTACACAATATTTATAATACAATATACAAATAAACTTTTATAATAAAATATACCTTAGTTAAAACTAATTTTGTAACAAATATTTAAATATTATGTACTTAATAGTTTCAGAGAACCTATAAAAGATTGATAAAGATAATCAAAGCAAAAATTTAACTTCACAAAAATCAGACCAGAAAAATTAAATTTTAGAACACGCGATTTTTTTGATAATTTTAGATTATGAATTTATCATCTAAAATCATCATGAATTTATTATTAAATTTAAATCTCACGTATAAGTTAATCTATATATATATATGTAAATTAAAGATGTTTGTTTGCTATACACTCCTAAACCGTTCAACCAATTGCTATGGAACTGCAATTGTATTAACATACTTCTAAGTTAGATAATGTCGTATACACTGCCACAAAATATTGATTTAATTTCTATATATACTAGCAGCCCGGGACGTCCCCTAGTGGGCGTTCTTAATATATATAAATATATACAATTCTTTATCTTAAAAATTAATCTTAATAAATAAGATTAATCTATACTAATATATAAAGAGGTAACTAAGTTTGATTGTAACAGGTAATCTCCGAAACTACTCATCCGATTTCAAAAATTCTTTCACCAATATTTAGAATGGACCTTCAGGGTGGACATAGGCTATATATTATTCCGTTAAACATTCATATAAATTAAAAGATAACATCTAGGATTAAGGCTTTTATGTCCAACAGATGGCGCTAACTCCGACGACCTAAGTTTGCTTTTCTGTAAGGCATTATGTTTTTCTGTGAGGTTGAACTAAAGCAGATCATTTTCTATCTATATAAATAAAAATGTAATGTTCGTTTGTTCCTACCGATTCCTTTGAAATTTTGGCACAACGTTGCATTCGAATACGCACGTGTTTTAAATAATATACGTGTCGAAGTTCCCTCCACTGGGGCGAGATGGACAGGATTAAGGCTTACCGTGAAGAACTCTGCTTCTATTATACTATTTTAGATGCGGTTTTTTTGCGTTTTTGATTGCGTTTTAATAGGGTACGTCAAGAAAATGTACACTAAGAAAGGATTTTTTGAAATTTTCCCCACGGGAGAAGTGTTATACATTTATAATAGATACATTTTTAGCCACAACAACGCGTGACAGGGGTCTGCTAGTATATAATATAATATATATATATAGGTGTACGATATTGATAATATATGTACGTGATAATATTACGACATATATATACAGATTACTATAACAGGTGATATATTGTGCCTTACGTCTTTTTCTGCCACCCCCCTTTGCCACATGGTGGGTTCAACTCGGTGGAGAAGGTGTGTGTAAATCAGGGTGTGTATCCGGGGTTGAGTTCATACCGTTACAGACGTGACGCGACAATGGCTTATATATATATATATTAAAAGCAAACTGTTCTGTCACCACCGCACAGAAATAACGTAAATTTAAAAATTAATTTGATTTACAATTTGAAAATTTCAAAACAAATCAATGTTTTGAAATTTTTAAATGTTTTAAAAACAGTTTAAAATTTTCAATCAATTTGATTTTAATTTATTTATTTTATTTTTAGTTTTGGTGTAAAGGCCAGTTTTAATTAATTTTTAATTTATTTAGTGTTAATTTAGTTTTCATAGTTATTTTAATTTTTATTCATTATTATTAATTTCATTTTGCATTAATTTTGTCTGCATTTTTTAACCCTTAATTACAGCTCTCTCTTCTTTTGCGATATAACTATAGAAGTTGTTTTAGTGCCGTTTCGCAGAAAAGATAATAAAATTTAAAATTTTAATTTTTTTTTAGTAATTTCATTAATTTTTGTTCTATAAACTTTCTTGCTTTAAATTTTTTTCTTAATTTTAATTATAAGCGAGTTAACGGTGGTTGAACTGCCAGACTAAATTACAGTAAATTCTGCCTTCTTCCGCTTTCTGGCTTTACAGCGCCATCTTTTGGTAAAAGAATTAAAAAAATTATACGCTACCTTTTTGTATGAATTACACTTAGTTCATTAAAATTAATATATATATATATTATATTCATTTAATTACTGCGACAATGATATGGCGCGATATAGACGTGATATATCATTACTGCAACGGGTAGCTCATAGTACTCACGTGCATGGAGTCGAAAGTGTTGCACTATGAAAACTATATAAGCATTTGGTTTTTCAATCTATCAACTCGGCTTATTTTCATTTTGAATAGTATTTTCTTAATTCTAATGATTTTTTTTTATATATAATATAATATTTTTTTTTTATAAAACTCGCTATTTATAAGGACAACCTACGTAGTTTGTAAGAATTCTGATAGTTTTTAAAATGGGTTTTACCACATAAATTTTTAAAATTTACAATTCATAACGCCGGGTGTAACAAGCTAGTTTATCCTTATATATAGAAATTCTCGTGTCACAATGTTAGTTACCGTACTCCTCCGAAACGGCTTTACCGATTTTTACCAAATTTTATATGCATATTCAGTAGGTCTTGAGAATCGGCTACTATCTATTTTTCCATACCCCTAACACCATTTCCCCCCTTTCAAAAAATATATTTATATATGAATTAAGGCTTTTATGTCCAACAGATGGCGCTAACTTCCGACGACCTAAGTTTGCTTTTCTGTGAGAATGGACTGATAGCAGATCATTTTCTATCTATCTATATAAATAAAATATAACGTTCGTTTGTTCCTACCGATTCCTTGAAATTTTGACACACGTTGCATTCGAATACGCACGTGTTTTTTATATAATAATACATGTCGAAATTCCCCCAGTGGGGGAGATGGACGGATTAAGGCTTACCGTGAAGAACTCGGCTTCTATTATACTATTTTACATGCGGTTTTTTGCGTTTTTAATTGCGTTTTAATAGGTTACGTCAACAGAATATACACTAAAAAGGATTTTTCGATATTCCCCAGCGGGAAAAGTGACGAGATTAAGGCTTACTGTGAAGAATCGGCTTTTATTATACTATTATGTAAAATGCGTTTTGATTGCGTTTAATAGGGTACGTCAAGAGAAGTACACTAAGAAGGGATTTTTTGAAATTTCCCCCACGGGGAAGTGTTATACATTTATAATAGATACATTTGAGCCACAACAACGCGTGGCCGGGTCAGAATCTAGTTAAAATGTTTACCTAAATTAAATTTACATGTCATAACGGCCGGGTCAGCTAGTTATATATATATAGACAGACAGGCAAACACTGGAAACTCGACAATCCGAATTTGATGGAACAAGGATCTTTCGGATAATCAAGAAACTTCTTTTGTTTTTTTAGGTCTATTAAGCAGTGTGCATATAATTAAAAAAATACTGTGAGTAATATGACTTAGTTTCGAAGAATTATAAACAAAAGATAACGTAATGATTTCTAGTTACATGGAGAGTTTGGTTTCTATATAGTGTACTATGATAAGTACAGTACAACGCTGCACGTTCTTTTTTTTTAAACCTTTTCAGATAATCGCGTTTTCAATGTACTACATGTATGTGTATAATATATATACAGTGGAAACTGCTTAGGCGACCACCGGCATTGGACGGGCACCTGTCAAAACGAGCAAAAATTTCTGGCGCGGAATAGTTTATAGTGTCTTCGTATAAGTTACCCGTATTAAACGACCACATGTGTGTGTAATGCGACCGCGGGCATCAATTTTTGGTCCAAAACAACATACAACAACTGTAATAAACGACCACTTCCGCGAATATATCCGGTCTAAACTATTGTTCGAACCCATATGAACAACGTTTCCCACCACCTAATATAATGAATTAGTCTAAACACTTGTTCCAACCACCTCGGACACTTCTCTCACTCTTGAAATTAGGTTCAAATGTTAATAAGTCTAGCAACAAGGGAAATTTATGTTTGTTCGAAATTGTCCGAAAAACGAAAGAAATGCTAAATGCTGTCGTTAGAAGATCGTGTTAAAGTTATCAGAGAAGGTGAAAATGGTTTATCCTAACGACATTTAGCGTCGAAGTTGAACTGTGGGAAAACACAATTTATTTATCATAGACCTACAGTATTTTCCTTAGGGGGTATATAATATTGTATACGATACAATTAATCATCGTTTAATAAAATTTATTTTATGTATTTATTTATTTATCGCACATGTACTGTACATGAGCTTCAAAAAATAGTTTCTGTATCAACCTACCTTATTTCCGCGATATTTTTAGAAAAATAATATCCAAGTAATTATCGCACGCAAAATATTCAAAAAACAATAAACGCATTAACGCAAAAATCAATTTTACAGGCAACCTTCCTTTTTCGATTCTGCGATTGTCATTGATGTAATGAAATCATATTATGAGAAGAAATAATAAAATCGATTTATGAATTAACGATTTTTTATTGAACTTAAAAAAATATTTTAAAAAATACAGTATTTTTAAAGTTAAAATAAGATTAAACTAACGAAAACCAAAACCGAAGTGGAGGAGAGACCATGCACTTCTATATCGATGACGTAATACAGGTAACTGAGGAGCGAACGAAGAGAATCAAGTTGAATTAATTACGTCCGAAAAAAGATAGTGTGCATTATAATCGAGAGAATGCGAATACTGTATTAATCTTTAAAATACTGGTATTAAATCTGTCTTATAAAATCACGACGAGTTCTGTTAAATCGAATTATCCGATAAGAATAAAGTACAGTACCAATATAGCCCTATCGTTGAAAAAATTTGCTTATTTTTGCTCACCTTGAGTTTTGCTTAGCAGATATGGCTTTTAGCCATATCTGTGCGCAAAATACGCGCGGAAATTCGATATTACAGCACCATCTGTATTAGACGACTATGTCTAAAAGACCACTTTTTGAGCAACCGTGGATGGTCGCCATAGACATGTTTAACTGTGTATATATATATATGTAAGAATAATGATAGAAATATAAGTAACAATAATCTTCCAGCGTTCGTAACAGTCTTTCAATTATGAATAGAAGGATAATGTTCTGGTGTCTGTAACGTCTTTAGTCCTCGTTGCGCCTTCTCCAATTGTCATCTCCCCTTACTCGTCGCCCTCTCCCGTTCTCTCGTCTCCTCAACAACCCCTCGTTTATTTTCTTAACAGTTTAGGAATTTTACTCATCTAACACTCACATTCGGGACGATGTCCTCGCCTTATCGGTCGAAAACTTCGTTAGTTAAACTAAGAATTTGGTGGGCGTTTCCTTTTTTTGTTAAAAGTTTTCCGCTTGCAGTTTCTTAATGTTCTATTTTGTCATTGCTCTAACTTCATCCCTTTCTTCCTCAAAGCACAGAACTTTTTCGATTTACTCTTCATATTCTTGAACCAATAGTCTGTTTTCAGTAGGGCTTCGGTTTTCTTAACGACAAAATGACCTTGGTTGTGCGCTTCTCTGATATCGGCTTGAATTTGTAAGGGAACCACTATTAACGACTCGCCATCCATTTCCTTGTACACAATCCCGCTTTTAACTTAATAACCATTTGCCTTTTCCATATTTATCTTATTAATTATCTCCATTAATTCACTATCTTCCTTTTGTGAATTTTTGAGTATAGCTATGATACTATCTTTGTTTTCTTCGAGCAGCTATAATGCTGATAAAGATCAGCATTATCCTTATTTAGATCATCAGGAATTTCTTGTGTAGTGGGTGAATGTAATATTCCCCCCCAGAGAGTTCACGTGGTTTTTCTTCTTTGCTAAATTCAATTTTACTTGAATCATCTTTATGCGCTTCTTCAGTACCCAGACTTTTGTTTCGTGATACATTATCTCTCTCTTCTTTCAATGTTTTTCTAGTTAAGTAACCACGAATTCCTGCTTAGATTTTTACTACAGCTGCTTCTAAATTATCACTTTTATCTTCAAGCTCTTTTTTATTGGAAAGTGACACTTCAGGTTTTTCATTTGCAATCATTTGAATGCTTTCAATATTTGCTTTAGGTACTTCTTTTCTCTTCTGACTTTGTTCTGTTTCTTCAACTTGACTTTTTTTGTAGCTTCAGTTTTACTTGGTTCTGTTTCCTGGTCTCTGATTGCTTTGTAGTATTTTATTAGATCTAGAAGCTGTCCTCTATATCTTACATCATTGATATGGCTCAAGTCAACACCACCAATATCTACGTAGGCAACATCAATGTTGTATACGTCTGAAATGTTTACTTCTGCATCTTTTACTTTTATAATTTTCTTAACACAACCTTCTTTTAAACTGATATGAACTTGTTTCAAAAAGCCTGCTCCCAACGATAACTGATTAGCAAGGAATGAACTAGGAACCACATGTATAGGAAGTGAAAATTGGTCTCTGTCAAAACTTAATACAATCCAAAAACTTCCCAGTGTAGAACTCTTTCCTCACTTACTCCATGAAATTCTAATGACTTTCCAGTTGATTTTAGTGCGCCCATCTTTACGTAATCATCGGCTCTCATCAAATTTATATCACTTCCTGAATCTATAAATGCTATGAAGCTCACTTTCCTTATTTTGACTTAAATTCTTTTCCCTTTACTTCATAACTTCTCTTCTTGACATTTTGAGGACATTGAGATGAAATATGGCCAAAATTGTTACAGCTAAAATATTTCATTCCTTTGTCTTTCTCCGGACAACTTTTACATGGTTTTTCCCGCCACAGTTATAGCAACGTTTTCCATCTCCATAAAAATTATTAGGCTTAATCTCACTGTCATTTTAGCATTTAGCTCACAACTTGACTTCATGTTTTCATAAATTCGCAGCTTTTGTCGAAATTCTTTGATACTAGTAGCACCATAAAGCATTGTTTTACTTACTTGCTAATCCTGAATTCCATCGATGATGTATTGTATCACTGATTCCTTCCTCAATCGTAATTTGTGACGAAATTTCAATCATCCAATACATATATTCCTGATAACGATGCTGCTTCACTTCCATCGAAAGTTTTTTGTGAATCTTCCTGCTGTTCAGTTTTGGAAAAAATTCGGCGCAAATAGCTTCTTTTAATGCTCTCCGTGATTTAGTACACTGTTCATAGTTTACGTACTGTATATTCTTGCCGAACCTCTGAGTACTCGTTTTGAGTAATCTGCATGCCATTCCAGTTACGCATTTCCGCATGTCTTCGAAATAGGAGATCCACTTAACGACATTCTTCCCATCGTCACCACTGAACGTTTCAAGGGATTTATCAACATCTCTAAAGGTAAACATTGGCTTAAAGTACTCGCTTTTACATCGCATAATATTACTATCTTCGACTTCACTTTCGTCAGCATCGTCGTCTCAGTCATTTTCGATCAAAAGTGCCGCTTCCAATATGTCCACAAACTCTCTCTTGCTACTAGTCGTATTCAATTTTCGTCGTCTTAGTTCGATTTTCAGATCAGCACACTTAAGATGTTTCACATTCATCATCGTATTGTCCTTAGTACAACAGTCAGTCGTAGTTCTTCGCCGTTCATCGTAGCGTCACTAACTCCGCCATCTTGTCTGGATTCTATTATTGCCTTCTAAAAGTTCTCGTACGAAGTTCGTTCAATATCCCTGACGAGCCCTCAAAATTTGTAGGAATAGTAATAGAAGAAATAACCTTCCAGCGTTCGTAACAGTCTTTAAATTATGGATAGAACGATAATGTTCTGGCGTCCGTAAATCATACTAAAAATGTAATTTTAATCCTTTAAATCATCATCCTGTTGTACATTAGTATATGACGTCTTATCTTTACTGACTTTTTAAAATTTATATGAGAATAGTTTTAAATTTAATTAAAATGGAACAATTAAACGAACAAACCTGGCGAAAAAGACATTGATGCTTTCGATTTTTTTTTAAATTAACTAAAATTCTCCGAAACATCTTTTGAAATGTTAAATGGCTTCTTTGGTATAATAAATGATAAAAAAAATATACGTATAAAGTTTTTACTTATGCAAATAATTAAGTTACCGATAAAAATTTACATATTCTAAAGATTTTTTATTAACTAAGCTATGCGATTATAAATACGGAAGTTAAGCAGTAACAACTAAATGTTAACTATAAAATATAGAATTAGTAATAATGCAATTTCAAGTATTTAAAGTAAAATATATAATCTTGACAACTTACTAATTTTCACCGTTTCAATTCACACGTTAAAGTACCGACCTCTACTGGAATTTAGATTTGTCCATTGATTTCCATAATAATATTTTATCATTTTAGTTTGTTTAAAATATAAATCCAATTAAAAAATTGTAATAAATTTTAATAAAATAAAATTGATAATTGTTCGTTCAAAATATTCTAAAGTAATTACAACTCGTCTGGCAACCATTAAAAAATTCATAATTTTAAGTCAACTGGACGAAGGCTTACGTGCAGTGGTGATATTCGAAAGAGTTAACAAAGGGTTCGCTAGCAGAAAATTTTTCCCTGACAATCACCGACAAACGAAATGGAAGTTTTGGCTAGAAATAAATACAATACCTTTTCTTGCGATATATCTAATAATCAGTGGCGTATTCGGAACGTAACGAGCCCTGGGCGAAGACCAGGTAACAATAGTATATTAGTGCTGTCGCCCTTTTCTTTTTAGGCAGAGAAATTTTTCACTCCGAATGGCACTACTCATAGTAGACAGATATCATCTCTCGTAATACAATATTCTTTTTATTTCGCTGTCCATAGCCCGACACGTCTTCCATAGCCATCTTGTATTATCTCGCGCGCGTGGGATTGTGGGATCTCTCTTATGACTGGATCTAGTTTCAAGAACTCTCTTGAATCGATCGCGATTAAACCTCGTTTCGGCCGAGATTGAAACGGTCGAGAGAGATCGCACCAAGACATAGTCCCCGGCCTTGCTCACAATCTAGATTGAAATGCTCGGTGCGAACGGGGTATAAGGCTCTAGTTTAGTAGTATTACAGAGTATAATACGTATATTTTAATATATTTAAAAAAAAAAAACAAAACCACTGAGAAATGTTCCGTATGTTTAATAAGGTTCGGAAAACTGAAAATTTTAACAAGCGGGTTTGCTTGTTAAAATAGTGGTGATAACAGCGGGTTCGCACAGGTTCGGCCGAATCTGTGCGAACCCGCTGAATATCACCACCGCTTACGTGCCCTGTCATTGGTTGGGTGGTATTTTCGCCTGATTGAATATTTTGTCCGCGCTAATTACTGAACTCGATTCATTTAGAAAATACTGTATTACATTTGCAGCAGAAGGAAAATAAGTAAAACGGCAAAGCCGTATTTGGGACAAGACTATGTATCGGAGACTCACTACTAAGCGGGATCACTTCGACGCTCACGGTGGGTCTCGTTCTCATTCTCCAATCATCTTTGATATCGCTGGTTTTGAGCGCGATCATTCAAACTTTGCTGGCTACAGCCACGACCATGAAGTCATCCACCATGCATTTTCAGTGAAATTAATCTATCGAATGTTGGAATTTCTTTCCGTTGCATGTCCCAAACATTCGATATCCAGGCTGAATTTTTGTCAATGAGAAAATTTCCCGTCTTTGAAAAAAATAATGGTGGCTATTGTATCGTTCGCAATTATTTTTTTATTTGCACAAACGAAATATATATATATATATATATTAATAAATGTAAAAAAAATAATTATATTTTGGAAATTAGTTTTAATATAAAATTATAACGACACACCATCTAGTTTCAAAAAAGTTCCGATGATGAAACGAGATATCTCTGGTCAATCGGTCGAGGTTACCAACCAGCAACACATGCGCAAATCTCGCACTACTGCCTGTTTGTAGGGTGTCGCCATTTTGTATTTTATTGTGTTTCGGTTCTCGGTCCCTTGACTACCTACAAGTCTGGTTTTTTTTTTATGCGCGCATGATTTGGGCACCTAATACTGTGCCAAATTTCAACTCCTGACATGTACTCGTTCATACCTCTAAGCTGGTAAGACAGCAGGCAGTACGATTTTATAAACAAGATATAGTCTTGTCAATAAGAAAATTTATTGAAGTATCAAATAAATGACGTCTGAATACATTTTTATGAACAGTTTTAGGCATTACTAGCAAAATTTAATTCCATAATGTAATAATATAAATATTTTTTAATATAACTAAACAAAACTTTAGATTATTCACAAGTTTAACAAGGGATGTTTTCATACACCAGGAGGTATTTGAGGGTTTAATCCGTAAATACCTCCTGGCGAGGCGCGAACCCACGTGGGTTCGCGCCTCGCCAGGACGGGCTGGCCACGAGGAGTTTACAGGGTTTTTCAACACGTCTCTAATACCTAAATAGGACCAATTACCCTTTTAAAAGACCTCCTAAAAGGCATTTCCCCGGCTCTTCGCGAGTAATTTCGTATGGTCAGGCATAAAGCTTCGCCGGCTCTTCAGAGGATAAGCGATACGCAATAACCCGATACGAGATACGATAGTTACATTCCGAAAAAGTTCTGTGTGATGTGCATCCATGTTATACGAAACAAAAGACTAATACAAAACATGGGATTAAGTTCCAAACGTATACTATTCCTTTTTTGTATATTAATCTTTTTCATCATTAAGAGAATTGTGTTTATTAAATCTCGCGTTGTAGCTTACGCCGACGACATTAAATTGATATGTTCCGATTTGAAAATCGTACAGTCTGACGCTTGCTAAAAAAATCTATTTGATTCTGCTTAATATACAGGATTAATATACAAAAATACTATAGTTATGTGTTTTGCTTTAATTCGCAATCTTTCTTTACCTACTCTTTTCATTGATTCTACTCATATTGCCATAATATTCCATGTCTAACAGCCAGAGATTTAACTTTATCGATATGATTTTTAAAAGTAAGTTTGGTGTGAAAGAGAATTCTCAGATCGTTGAATGACGTAACATAATAAGAGTAGAATCGATGAAAAAGTAGGCAAAGAAGGATTGCGAATTAAAGCAAAATACATAACTATAGTATTTTTGTATATTAATCCTGAGATTAGCAGAATCGAATAGATTTTTAGCAATAGACTTTTTAGCAAGCAAATGTCAGACTGTAGGATCTTAGGATCGGAACATATATATCAATTTAATGTCGTCCCCATAAGCTACAACCTGAGATTTAAGATGGCGAAGAAGATTGTTACGTTACTTAATATTTATAGTTATATCAAGACATTTGACATCTTTTGTTGCACCTGATTAATGTTTATCATGATAATCATGAAGAATCTTTCCATTGAGAAGCAACTCCTTATTGTAGACCTGCGGAAGAAAAGTTTTTCTATTGAGAAAACAGCATTAAACCTGGTACTGGGCGTTCGAGTGTATCCAGAATAAAGAATAGTGAGCTACTATATCACGAAAATTTAAGAGTTGGCAGGAAGAAAATGTCGAGCTCCAAAACAGAAAGGCATAACGAAAGGTTTGATAACGAGTGGACGTTGCGATAGATCATCACAAGCAAAGAGGGAATTGAAACATGGCTTAGGAATAGAAGTGAGTTCTTCAACTATCTGCAGATCCCTAAAACGTAACAATTTAAAAGCAAGAGTTAAGCCCAAGAAGCCTAAACTTACCAAATTGCATAAAAAGAAACGTTTTAATTTTGCTAAACACTATAAAGACTGGACCTTCGAAGAGTGGAAGAGTATTGTATGGTCAGATGAATCCAAAATTAATAGATTTGGTTTAGATGGGCGAAAATGAGTATGGACTACATCGATGAAGTCTATAACTGAGCGAGAAATACAAACAACATTTGGTGGAAGTCATTGAAGTCTTATGGTCCGGGGTTGTATTACCTATTTTGGGCCTGGAATGCTATGTTCTATACCTAATAAACTATGTTCTAAATAGATAGCGTTATTTACACTGAAATATTTGACAATTATTTTATACAATCTGTTGATTGTAACAAATAATTGTGCACATTGATAGGAGCTCTTTCATTTATCAACAAGATAATGATCCAAAACTTACATCCAGGAGGGCAATGCAATGGCTTCAGGGTCAAAATATTAGCCTGTTCGAGTGGTCGCCTCAATTCGCGTTTTTCATGAACTATAGAGGGCGCTGAATTTTTACAAAATGGCTACTTTATCTGGGTCGCTTGTAACTAGTAATGTAAAATTAATTATATATTACTGCCCGATATAATGATATATGCTGCTTGTAGCTGTTTATCGAGAAATTTTATAGTAGCAGAACAATTATTGCTAGCGGTATAAGTCATTATGTGGTATCAAAGCAAGTGAGCGAGATCGTTTTATGCGTATTTGTGCCCTTTGTGTTAAAAACATCAGCTTCGACATTGTCTTATCAGGACTGGATTTACAAGTAAAAAGCTATTTAAATTGTTGCTTAGGGCTTCGACTTTCAAGGGGCCTCAAACATTTGTAAAAAAAAAAAAAAAAATTAAAGTCGAATTTTGTAATAAACATTTTTTTACGAACCAACAATATATGCTTTACTTTTTATTTTGTGTAGTATTTCATTAATTTTTTTCTAAGAATTAACATAAGGTCTTTTTTAAAAAAAAATTGATAAAACGAATTTTAAAAAAGATTTTTAATGGAATGAGTATAAAAATTTAATTAAATTCAGTTATAAAACAAGACTAGTGAAACCTCATCTTTTTCTTCCAATATCCGTATAAATCGGAGACATAATCTGATTTAATTCTTTTCTTTTTATGATTGACTTCTAAAATTGTGAAGGGTTGGTAAGGGGACTTACATTCAGCTTTGGTCTTCGAAATGCTTAAATCCGATCCTTTGTCCCACACAAAATTACTGGCATTTTAACTTTAATAAAAATATCTTTTAAAATTGACAGCATAACTTGTTCGTGTAAAATTGGACTATCGGGAAACCGCCAATTATTAACAGTAATCCACTCTTTCAGAATTCGGAGAAGCTCATAAATATAACCAACCGATTTCCGAATAATCATCATCTGTTTTTCGTGTGGAAATAGACGAAAACTTATATTAGGCTCCCTTAAGTCTTTGAAATTGTAATTTGGAACGCAACAGAAAGCTTTGCTTTTTCTATTCATCTGTACTGTTGATAATACACAAGAATTAAGCAAACGACCCAGATAGAATAGTTTTGTTTTTAAACACCAGAGGGCGAGCATCCGGTGAAAAATGCGAATTGCCTGATCTCAACCCGAGTGAACACATCTGGTTCTTTCTTTAAACGTCGCTTGTCTGACTATGCAGCTGTGCCTGAAAGCATCCACCAATTATGGGAACGTGTACAGGATGAGTGGAACAAAATAACATTGCATGATTGCAGAAATATTATTAATTCTATGCTTGATCGTATTAGGAAGAATTTTAAAGACCAACGAAGGCTATACTGATTATTGAAGTGTACTTTTTCCACAAATGATATACAGTAGATTTTTGTCTGCGTCAAAATCCTCTCGATGCATATGTTCTTTGTATGTTACTATTATTAATAGAATGATTATGTTGTTCAAATAATTATATTACAATTATATACGTAAACATATAAGTTTGCAAATGTGAGAACGGGGTTTTTCCGATCTACTCCGCTCATCGAGGATGGCCGTTATAAATTATCTAGAGAATCGGTAAGGTCTCTAGAGTTAGTTTTGACTACTTTGTCGAAATTCGAGGAAAACAGGAGGGTTATTAAATATGAACGTTTCCCGGTAACGTGGATCAACTATGGAGTTAGTCGTAAATTAATCTAGAAGACAGTTTAGAATAAAACTATATATTTATTAAGACAAATTATAATTATCATATATACACATTAAATGGAGTATCTTTAACTATAATAACAAGCAAGTAATATCGTTATCAAAATACAAACAAAAATGATATCAAATCTAACCTGATTTCAGAGGGAGTTTATATGATATAAATACATTACCTGACGTTCACATACGTCTGTAGAGAAGAGTTGAGTAATCCTTGGAAATCAACTAGAGGTTCAGAACTGGGAGAGAAACGGCTAATGTCTCGTGCCTCGGCAAAGGAAACAAAACGGGAACGTTGGGCAAACATTTGAACACTAGGTAAGAGTGTCAACCGTGATTGAGAACAAAACAGCAAGAGCAAGTTAGAAGATGACCTTTTGCTACCTTTTACAATAAATTGACATTCAATAGGATTACTGGAATGTCACGCCATGCTTCCGACATGAGGAGGAAGTCGGGCGGTTTTGCGGATAGTCGAGTGAGTTACTGCACTTGAACTATCATTTTAGGAGAAACAATTCTATTTTCTCCATGAGTCAAAGAAAATGCTCCCTTTTTACAAAGATAGATAAGTTTTCTATCAAGTTAACTTTCAAAATATTATTTTAACAAATTCGTTAAAAATATCTTTACAACTCCAGATTCTTACACAAATAAATATAGTTTTCGTACTAAATGTGCTTTGCAACATTTTTCACCTCTTTAGAATCTAGTTTTCTGCGTTCTTTGAGAGGATTTTGACGCTTACTGTAAATACAGATATAACCTCGAATTTTTTTTTTTTTTTTTTTTTTTTGCATTTCTTGACGTTTCAAACTCCCCTGGGGCTAAAAATGCAAAAATGTTCCCATAGTTTCCCTCTGATATAATAGAACCGGGAAAGTAAAATGCATGTTTTGCCATTGTAAGGTTCTGGAAAAAGACGAAACAAAAATTTAATTTCAAATTAATTAGGAGCGAAAACGCTATTGTCGAATCGGACCAAAGGTTATGTTAGTTATGGAAGGGCGAGGAGAGAAAAAAAAACTGTAACTGTCAAACAAACGCGACGGGAAAACAAAAGACGTAACGGGTCAGATGGAATGTCGGTCGGGAAAGATAGAACTCTGATTCAAGCGCTCATAAACAGTCGATCTAGGAAAAAAAAAAGGTCAGAAAAGAGGAAAGATTTGATGAATAGATAAACATCGCATATGATCGTTAAAGTTCCAAAATGACAGAAATCACAAACACGGGCTAAATTATGAGCGCAAGGCTAATCAACAGTCTCCGGGCATAGTCGACGAAAAGGTGTCGAATAGACGCCTGGAATTTGACCTTTTTCGTGACCCGATCAGGACTCGGTTTTCACTTGGAAACAAAGGAGATACCAATCGGGAAGCGAAGAATGGGATATGGGGCTAATCAAAAATACGGATAGCGAGAGAAAAACTATAAAAATCGGTAATTGAAGATCGAAGAACTGTCTTCCTCTGGATTAAGCCCAAAGTCGTGCTCATTAAGTTGTGTTGTGTTGCCATCCACCACATAGGACATCGCCGCATCTTCGTCGATCATCCACATCCGTTCTCGTCCGCCCCAAGGCTACGACCGATAAACCGAAACTCTCTCCACTTCGAAGGAACACCGAGATTTGGGAATTGTATAATATCGATGTAAGCATAAATTCGACAAATAAATGGCTTTTAACTTTGCAAGACACTTGTCATCCTCCTCCGACATCATTCGTCTCCTCCGACATAACCCACATACGAACATCCCTTATGCTCATCTTGACACAGAATAAATTGACTCCCCCTAAAAGTCGGCTTACTTACACAATCTTCTACACGTGATAAATGTTCAGACACAAGCCAGACTATATACCGTACATCTCCACGAACAGCACGGCACAAATATGGTGCAAGAGGCGGAGCCATGACGATTTGGTCACGTGAGATGACGTTCATGCATGTCGTCTATACAGTGAAACCTCCATTATCGGACACCTCTACTTAACGAATATTTATACAATTCCCACACCCTTCAAATAGGACATAAATAATATTTACGCCGACGCCGTCGTCCATAACCAACCAAAATAATATTATAAATAGCGGAAACTTTAAATAACGAACGCCGTCGTCCATAACCAACCTTACGAAAACGTAAAGAATACTTTGAAAGAATTAATACGTACGAAATATTTTAAAACTAAAACAAAGAATCAGTTCAAATACTCTTTCAGAGGACGAATTTTGACCGTAGGCGTAGAATAAAGACTGGCTTAAAATAGGAATAGGGGAGGAGTGCAAGTTGTAAAAACCGAACAATATTCATTTTCTGTTAGAGAAGACTAATCTGGTTAAATTGTTAATCGTAATCATATTAATGTTTAATTAAACTTCTGTCTTATTGTTGGAATTAAGCTTACGATACCAATAAACCATAAACTTTTTCGAAGTTATTCATTCATTCGACAACAACCGTAACACAGTAGTAAAGTAAAGAAAAAACAGTTAAGGTTAAGACAAGTGTTTATTTGGTGAAAGTTACTAAGGCGATCTGCCGACCACTTTAAAGTATGGGTAGATATTCGGTTTTCTCGCATTTATGACGTCATTTCTGATCTTAACAGCTTTATGGTGGCTAAAATAATTTTTACATCATTTATTGAAAAAAGCAAATATGTTCGAAAAATTACACCTATTCGATAACTACAAAGCAGACAAATCATTATATCGATTTTTATCACTTAGATCATAAATGACGTTATTAATGCAAAAATACCGAATATATTTCTTATCCTTTGAAGTGGCTAGCAAATCGCCTTCCTAACTCGACATTCGAACTCTCGTCGTCAAAACCGATCTTGGTCCATAATAACAATTTCATTTTTCTTTTTCGTTATTTGCGCTCGGGTTGTTTTTGATGAATTAATAATTAATAGCGAGGTTGAGGCCGAAGTTTTCAACGCGAAAACGTGTACGTCGGACGTTCAGCGCCGCTTTCCTGTAAGCCTAGAAGTTTGGCAATGGCCTTTGGAATGTCGAGCATGATTCCACTGACTTTCCAAACTCCATTGCCAAACTTCTGGGCTTACAGGAAAGCGGCGCTGAACGTCCGACGTTCACGTTTTCGTGTTTAAAACTTCGGCCTCAACCTCACTAATCAACGTTTACGTTTCTTCGTAATTTTCATGTTCCATTTAAATAAAGTATCGTATTCGATCTGTTTACTATTTAGAATTCAATTAAAATGTGATACAGCTGAAAAGATAAATAATATACTGTATATATATTTTAATTATATATTCTACGTATACTTTTTGATATTTTCACATCCCTAATGCAAATTTGATGTTTTCGTAATCCATTCTATTCTTCACTTTACAATATAGCCGCCGGCAGTATATCCGAATAGCGGACGAACTTCTCGGTTCCGACGGTTTCTGTGTAGTCACGTGACCAAGTAATGTTAACTAGGTCACGTGACATGCTTTATATGCAACCGCCGACTAATCTGCTGCTCCCCGACGACAACAAGCTTAAGCAATGGCGCGCACAGTCGGTAAGTAGTCCTATGATTTTTTCTTTATAGCTCTTTTTATGTGCCTCGCCCCCAAATATTTATATCTGTTAAGATACGTCTATCAGTGAGGTCTCTTAAGAAAACAAAATTCAGAAAAAAACGCATGATACGGGAATTGTGTAGGCTACATTTACCAAAATGTTAAATATTTTAAACTAATTTTTTTTTTATATTTGCAAACTTTTAGCGACTCTCTCAAACTTTCACCGAACTCTAATGGGTCAATACCGATCCCATTGGGAAACCCTGCTTTAATAAGCCGATCTCTATATGAGCCAAATCGATTAACTCCACAAAACAAATAGTATAAAAATTAATAATATAAATTATTTTTAAAAATTCCTTTTAAACTTTAAATTTAAATAAACATTGCAGGATGTATTTTTTATATATTGTTATAATCAAGCATAGCTTTAACATAATGATATATAAGATTAGTTACGCGATAAATTTGAAAATAATAACTATTATATTAAAGATTTACAAATGGAGTTAATCGATTTGGCCTGTAATCGGCTCTTATATCGAAAACGTAGTCATGGACTCCTATTTTTTAGATTTAAAGGGACTCTCATTACATTTTCGGGTTTCTCATCACAATTAATAGAAAATGGCAAAGATTTATCAAAATCGAACCATTAAATTTTGAGAACGAATTCAATTCTATAAGCCCATGGATGACGTGCTACGACCTTATAGCTCGAAAACGAAGTCATGGATCCCCTTTTTTAAATTACATTTTTAGATTTCTCGTCGCAATTAAAAGAAAAGGCAAAGTTTAATCAAAATCGATCGAACAGATTTTGTGAACGAAAGCAATTTTGTAAGCCACATTGAAGATGCTTCGCTAACGCACCTCATCCAATATACAGTATAAGTTTTATATAACTAATCCCTTTAATTTTAAAATGTAAAGTTATATAACAATAATCCATATGCAAGATGTATGATTAATATACATTATAAAGAATTTTGTTTGAAAAACTCGTCAGATTACTTACCGACTATGCACGGTTGGAGCCGCCGTTGTTAGGTATCAGTACAAGGATTTTTCGGAACGTATCCACTATGCAAAAATCAATTGGATGTATATAAAAAATGTAAAAATATAAGCAGGTATCAGAAATTGAAGTAAATATTCTTAAATGTAAGTAAAGTAGCCTTTTGTGTCCAACTGTCCAGCTGCGGAGTGCCACACGAGCTATTTGAGATTGTGGGACAATTGGTCCCGGGGTATTTACACACAGACGAATAATTGCACATTGTGTCGCTACCTTTGATATCCGCTATCCACCGAGGACGAAGCTTAGGTATGATTGCCATGTTGTTATCTGGTTGAATATCATTAGTTAAAACAAGCCAGGAAAAAGCTGTCTTTAGTCTAAAACATTATTCTAAGATTAATATTTTTGCAATATTATTATTTAAATTATCATCAAAAATGAAAACTGTGTTTGAATGTTGTCTAATGTAATTGACAAATAAGATCAAAATCCTTTATATCCTTGATTATAAAATCCAGCACTTTTTTTACTAGAGAAAAACATTTCTGTCTTTTTACAAGTCACGAAGAAAATTTTATCGTCATTATATAATTCAAAATGATGATTTTTTATTTAAAATACACATGTATGTATATTTTAAGTAGGCTATTATATGGTTTTAATTTTTAAGCTCTTTGATTTAATATGAATAAATTAACACATTGAAATATTATAACTGAAAAATTCACTGTAAATTAAAAATTTATTAAAGTAAAACATGCAATAGTTTACTAGTTAGTTTATATTTTTATTAATGCAAAAAGGTAATGCCATTGGTGAATACCTTCCCAGCAAATAATATAACAACCCGTTAAAAACACACAGAATAAAGGTCATTTAAAAATACAATGTATAAATAAGGATAATAAAATAAAGTACACAAATATATGAAAGATAAAATAAAGAAAATTATACAAAAATACAATAATATACATGTACAAAATGCTGTACATGGATCTATATAATATTAAGAATATAAAATGCAAAAATAAGGAAAAACATTTACTATTTTAGTGATATTTTTCTATGTCAAAATTAATATTTTAAGCAAAACATTACAAAAGAATTATTTATTTGACTTATTTCAAAATATTTCTTGTATGCGGTATTTTTCAGAGACTGATTAAAGTTTTAACACATAATATATTCTTATTTGAATAAGATATTTAATTAAAAATTACTCGGAGAGCATAGTAAGTGAAAATTTAGTTCAGTAAAAATACTACTACCAAATTTCGTTTTGTGAACATTAGCATTGAACAAGGAGATAAATTTTATTTTAAGAAATTGATAAAGTGGATTTATGAGGGAAAGTAAAGTAATATGAATGAAATCGATAGGCACGAGGGCAATAAAAATATATACTATACTGAGAAACAAAAGACGTAAATCCTTTGTATAGCTATACTCTATTGGCTTAAACTGAACAAGTTTTAACTGAGGTATAAAAAAATGTGTGTAATTTCTATGGAAAATAATATTTAAGTAAATTAATTATAACATGTAAAAAATGAAATGAAAAAAGCAATCAAATTTCGTAAAAAAAAATATTAATTTAGATATAGATATATCTAAATTAATATTTTTCTATTATTTATTTATTTATACGTGGTATATTAATTTTTCATATGTAATATATCTAATATTTTTTTTACAAAATTTGTTTTTTCATTTTCTCTTTTAAGGAATTTACAGTGACATTTAAGCTATAAATTGATTTCTGTAATTGTGATTGATTCTTTAAAAGCAACTTTCTAGGTGATGATGAACATCATCACCTAGAAAGCTGCTTGACCTAGAGCCATGATTGACTCTGTACTGCTTTGTCAAAAAATAGTGTTGGAGAGATGCAAGCAATAACTCACAGCAATTTCAGTTTGAGAACTTGTTACTGAACTTACTGATTTTCTTGGCTGATCGATGAACTTATCGTTTGAAATGTCACTACTGTTTCTATCAATTAAACAGCATAAGAATTTTCTTATAATACTTTATTCTCCATTTTGATCTACTATTTAAATTTAAATTTTAAAATTGAATTCTAAAAGCTATAAAACATTACTTAGCATAAAGAATTTAGATACCGTAAAAATTAAATTTAAAAACATTTATAAAATATAAAATATTATATAATACAAATCATATCTGAAACTGAATTCCCAGACTATTACACAGCCTTCTAAAATGATGAACTAGCTGGCATACATTTTTACTAACAAAATAACATATAAAATTTTATTAGTAGTATTAAACTTACTTTTCTTTTTTCTTGTAGATAGTTTTGGTGGGCTTGAAATGTTAAATATTGTTGGCATTGCATTGGGTTGAAGTCTATCCTAAGATCATAAAGAAAAACATGATTCAAAATGATCTGAAGGAAGACAAAAATTTTTGTACATATTTTGAATCTTTGCATAGATCTTTTCTCGGACAATTAAACGCCCATCTTTCAGACCTGTAAAAATATGAAAAAAAATCTAGCACCGAGTTGCGTAACTTTTCCGGCTTTTATAATATTTTATTTTAAAAATAACATTTGTATTAATAATCAAAATAAATAAATAAAATTATATGTGGCGCCATCTGTAATGAGATTTTGTTATAAAAACTTGGAGTGTTCTAATTTATGCCCATATCTTTTTTATTAAATTAATATTAGATAAATTATTGCAGAATGCAGTGACAAAGAAGCTATGGTAAATGTTATTTACAATTGATATTGTTTATTAATGAGACAGAGAGTAATTAAAGTTGAGCCAGAAAACATTAGGAATAGATTACAGAGAGAAGGATTAAAAATCAATAGAAATCAGACTTTTAGAAATTAGATAGACAGTTCTTGAAATCAGATGAGTCTGATAAAGGAAAGAGAAGGAATTAAGATAAGTTTAGGATAAGTTTAAAAAATGAAAATTTCAATTTTCATATTTACTGGCAGGTAATGAGTAGAAGTTGACAAATAGAATAATTGTAAGATGGCAAGAACTGAAACAATATTATTACATATTAACAATGATAGCAACGATACAGAATCTAAAAGAAATGTTGCTTGATATTTTAATCATTATCTATATATGTATGTATGTATGATTAAAATTTTAATACTACATAAAGTATACAATTTCATTTCATTCAGTAATAATACAGTTTTGGGATGTCATATACTTTTGTACTTTTGACATATGAAATTGCAGTTCTTATGACATTCACATTGTTTCTACATATTTTAGTAGTTTATAAGATATTCTTTATCATTAAAAATAGAATATGAATGCAGATTTATATATATAACAAATATAAACATTTTTTTTAAAACCTAAAGTTTTTGGCTTTTTTTTTCAGTAACTTATCACACAAGAAACAGTTATTAAAGAAAGATGTCAGCAGTTTATAAATAAATCTGCATTCATATTCTACTTTTATAAGTGCAGAATATCTTATAAACTACTGAAAATGTGTAAACATAATAAGAAGGTCATAAGAACTGTTTTTCATTACTTAATCAAATAAAATTGTGTACTTTATGTAGTATTAAAATTAATAAATTGTTTTTAAAAAGTAAAGCTAGCCTTTATCTGATGTAAATGTCTGTGGCTGCTTAAATGCATTAGAGCAGGGGTTCTCAAAGTGGGCGATATTGCCCCCTTGTGGGCGGTGAGTAAATTTAGGGGGACGCTGGAGTCAGTGTACTGAACGGTGACCAAAGGCAAAAGTTAGGGTCACTGATGGGTTAGATATTTCAATTTAAAACTGTTTTAAATTGAAATATTTAAAAACCTATATCAATTTAAAACTGTAAATAAAAATTTAAAAAATATAAAAAAATTTTGCGATATTATATTAAAAAATTTTATTTTAAATTTAATTTATCCACATCTGAAAAGTGGTTGATAATAATAAGCTAGTATTCTGCAAACAATTTTAATTAAATGTTCTGGAATTCTAACTGACAAACGGGCAATTGAAAAAATTCGAATAATAATCATCGTATGTTAATTGCCATTTTCCACGGGGAATATCAACTCTTTTACCCTCAATTATATGCACAATTCTTTATCAGAAATATTTCATCAAAATTCATCAAAAAATCAATTCGCGATTTTTTCGTGAGTTGTAGATTTTTTCGAGGAATTATGTTTCACTCATCTAACTGGTTCGAAATTGATGTAAAAATATGCCACTTCTCATCAGATTTGCATTAGCCAGACTTATACCCGTCACAAAACACTTATTCAGCATGTAAAATTATCATACGTCGGTAAAACAGATTCCGAATACATTTTAACGGAAGACAACGGTCCATTTCGCTGATTACAATTAATAATTGCTTCATTAATTTTATCACAATCTGACGCAACTTTCATTTGAATAATTGTATTGGTTACTTCATCCTTTTCGACTAATTCCTTTGCGATAATCGTTGCAAACATAATTTTAACTTCGTCCACCGCCGGTCAAGGTGCCACGATTTTTTATTTTTTAATCAGGGGTGCCACTCAATGAAAAATGTTGAAAAACACTGGTGTAGCAGAATGGAGGGGAACACGTCATCGGTCACGTGATCTTGTGGCGTCGAACGAAGTCACGTGACACGATTCCAACGTGCTAGCCCGCGATGTAAACAAGGTTAGACAATGGCGCGTAGTCACTTCCACCGTGCGTAGTCGGTAAGTAATCCGATGAGTTTTCGTTTATAGCTCTAATTATACTCGTCTTCCCCAAAAATTTCTATCTGTTTAAGACACGTCTGCTAATAGGGCCTCTTAAAAAATAAAAATTAGGAAAAAAACGCGTCATGTATTAAAAGTAAACTTTTACCATTTTTTGTTTATATTAATAGTTCTTTATATGCGAGTCGTCTGAAAAAATTCTATATGTTTTGCAAATGTCTATTAAATATGCGTCCTTATTAAAATAAAATAAAAAAAGAATCGCGTATTCTCTTAATGTAAATATTTACCAAAAATAAAAATAATGAACCAATCACGTCTGACAATATTATTTATATAAATATGCACTTAAAAGTATTCGCACAAATTGATATGGAATATACGATTTATAAAAATATAAAATAAATATAAAACTAATTTATGTTTAAATTTTTACCTTATTCCTTGCACTCTAAATCCATACTAGAACTACAGTTGTTAGACTAGAACTCACCAAAACAAAAGAAATTGCACGTGGTCAGGAAGTGTTCACGTGAGCCTGAAGGGCCCGTATTACTGTACATTGTAAAATTTGCTAGCTGAACAAAAACACTCAATAAAACTTCTGAACGATACGAAAATGATGAAGTTAGTTAAGAAAAATGTATCTTAAAATAAAATACAATAATACAACATAGATCTTATTTAATCGACTCCAGATGACTAATAGTTAGTCGACCCCCAGAAGATCCCTAAAGGGTCATAGACTTCGTTGGGAAACCCTGCTGTTCTTTTACTGAAACTCTGAAGAAATATTTATCCAATTGTAACTACAGTAAGAGAAAATGTAAATACTCAGTTTTAAATTAAACAGTTAATAATTACGTATAAAACAACCATATATGTGTTAATTAACTAATAAAACGAAATGCGTCGTTTTATTCATTTATTAAATAAATTAATACAAGGGTGGATCATTAAATAATCAGCCGAGGCAACCGGCCATGCTGTTGCTTTGGCTGGTTATTTATCACCCTTGTATCTAAAACTATTATTGCCATTTTCATATACAATATCAAAATATTTATATAAAAATTGTCAGCTGCAAATAAATATCGTTACTCCTTTAGCTGAAATTGTATGTGAACCCATACTGGGACAGAAGATCCAACCATTTGAAGTAGAAATGACCAAAATGACCAAGAAGTAGAAATATAAGATATAATAAAAATGTATTCAATTAATAACTATCCAAATCATTTAATTACAAGTTGGTTATACAAGATGAAACGTTAATAATAATAGTACAAGAAATAATAATATACGATATGTTAGTTTAATTTATGTAGAAAATATTTTTGAAGAGATTAAAAAAATTATGAAAATGTTTGACATCATTGTTCGTCCAGGATTAAGACAGTTAATAGGTAATGAATTATGTAAACAAACAATAGTAAATAATAATGATATTTTTAAAAAACAGCACATAGTATATACTATATACTGTATATGTTTAATGCAGCTGTAAACCTAGTCTTACATATGTTGGTGAAACTGGCCGTCCATTAGATGTACAGTACATATTGGTGAATATGTGAAAGCAATTAAATATAACTATGTTAGTTCGGCGGTAGCCACCTACTACAATTCCAAAGGGGTGAAATTGTAAAATAAAGAATAAAAATATTTAAAACAAAAACAAAACCTATTTAAAGCCAGTATTATGAATATTTTAAAATTATGAATGTTAACGAAAATTATAGAATTAGTGACAATTTGGGAAGGAAAATGAGTGAATCCCGGCTACCAATTCTCATCAAGAGGAATTACTGTTAACTACTACTGACCTACTTAACACAATGTCACTTGAGGCTTATCTGTTTGAACTGAGAAGAAATATAATCGGATGGATGTACGAACGGTTACAGTTTAACCATGTAACATATTACTATTGTGTTAAAATATTGTAGGTTTGTTTTTTCCATTTATAAAAAAATGTTTATGTAATAGTTAAGCTAAATGTTAAATATGGGTTTTTACAGCTATTGTGGGTATCTGTATTTATATTTTTGTAGTTGAGGAGGATCCATGTGGGCCGAAATGCATTTCACCATTAAAAATCTTTTTTCAATGTGATCTCGATTACTTGGTGCCATTGCAGTTTGATAAGCTTCATATCTCTACCAACTGGCTATTGAGATAATTATTAAATTGTATATACTGTTTAGGAATAGAGGCAATGCGACAGATTGCTGTAACAGACAACTTAGAATCAACAATATCATCAAAGAGTAACTGTCAATAAATATCTAGGTTTAACGATCGATGATAAATTACATTAGAATGTTCACATTAAACACTTATATTCCGATATAGCCTGATTTATTGGAATAGCCAAGAATGTGTAATCATCTTTAAAAATAGAGCAAAATTATATAAACTATATAACTATATAAAACTATATAACTTGTAATAATTGTACTGTTAATGTATAATGTAAGGTTGGCAAATTGTCGCAATAGACTCTGTTTTGTATGTCACCCAATTGATAAGGGCCAGTAATGTGGAAAAGCATTTCGAGATAAGTTAATTAAATAGACTGGGTGTGCAATAAGCCTGTTCATTAGTGATATGTAAGTAGTTTTGTAATTAAATAATAAAAACAAGAAGCTTTTTAATATATATATAAGATGTGTTTAAAACCGAAGATTACATTTGAAATAGTTATTTGGGACTGTACCCTTAATTAGCCTACAAAATAAGGAAATTATAAATATTGAATAATTTACGCTACTATAATTCTCTGTCTGTCTATTATCAACAAGAAAAATTAAATATCAGTAGATTGCGTTACGTTGAGAACTTTCTTTTGCCATAGTTATAGCCTACTTCTATCACTCACCTCCCTCTGATTTTCCTGCTTTGCTTGAAGAGGAGAAAACGCCAGCAGTTACTTTGAAACTATAATAATATAATGATTTAACCTTGGTAATTATATACTAAGAAAACAATGAAGTCTAGTTTATAAATAATAAAGTAATTATTTTTGTTAATTTTTGTCGATTACCTTCTCGTTAGTTCAGATTTGAAAAATTTAAGTCTTCATATTATATCAAGAACTTTGAGTATAACTAATGTCAAAACAAAAAAACAATCTGCTTTATTTGAGTTCATTCTAATAAGTTTTTCACATCCAAGCCCAGAAATGCTCGAGAAAAATTAAACCAGCTTGATAATTAATTTAACCAATATCAAGTTCGTTCTTTGTGTTCCAACTTTCTGTTTAACTACAAATACTTTTAACTTTAAGATATTCATTTGTTCTTCATTAATTGCTTCAACTATAGTGAGCGAAGAGTTTTTTTTTCTCCTGAGAATTTATTGGTTAAACAAATTGTGTATATTAAACAATTTTGCCTTGAAGCACGTTCATGCACAGAACGTTTTAAAAAGTGGGGTTTTAAAAAAACACGTTATTTTTTATGACGTAATTTGTTATTTTTTAAGATATAGATCTGGCCTGGCCAACTCGCAGCCCGCATGCCGCATGCGGCCCGCCACGTTAAATTGTGTGGCCCACTAAGCGATATTATATATCTATTAAAACTTTTGTTTCCTGTTATATGTGTATCAAATCAATTAAATAAATGAAAATTTGCATGTGTCATTATTATAATGCGCAATTACGAGTACGAACTCTTGGTATAACAATAAAATCTTATTCATTTTGTATTTGTTTTACTTTTTTAAAAGCATGTTTGCCTAAATTGTGGCCCACCATAATATTACGCGTGATCAAAGTGGCCCGTGAAACAATTTGGGTTGGTCAGGCCTGGTATAGATGTTCTACATAGAGTAACACAATACATTAAGTTAAACAGGAACTGAACGGCTACAAAGTAAATACTGTATAAGTTTTGTTTACTTTCTTTACTTTTCCAACTGTTAATATAACAGAGAAAGTATGGCGATCGGTCAAAAAATGACCCCCCCCGAAGATTTTTACATTTTTTGGACTCGGGACCTTGAAACCAATGTTTTCTCTAAGCTGCGCGGCCGCGCACTGCTCAAATTGTACAAAATAAATAAAGAAATAGGTTAGCTTAAGATTTAATAAAGTCAACACTTCTTGTCTATCTATATATATAAAAACGAATGTATGTCTGTGTGTGTGTGTGTGTGTGTGTGTGTGTGTGTGTGTCTGTGTGTGTCTGTGTGTGTCTGTGTGTGTGTGTCTGTGTGTGTCTGTGTCTGTGTGTGTGTCTGTGTGTGTGTGTGTGTGTGTGTGTGTGTTTGTCCTTCATGCATTACCACACCATTTATCCGATTGCCATGAAACTTTGGAAAGTTATTTAATACATTTCCGCGAAGGTTTGTAGCATATGTGAAGATCACCATTTCCTCCCTTTCAAAAATATATTTATATATGGATTAAGGCTTTCATGTCCAACAGATGGCGCTAACTTCTGACGACTTAAGTTTGCTTTTCTGTGAGAATGGACTAAAGAAGATCATTTTCTATCTATCTATATAAATAAAATATAACGTTTGTTTGTTCCTACCGATTCCTTTGAAATTTTGACACAACGTTGCATTCGAATATGCACGTGTTTTTATATAATATACATGTCGAAATTCTCCCTACGGGAGGGAGATGGACGGGATTAAGGCTTACCGTGAAGAACTCGGCTTCTATTTATACTATTTTACATGCGGTTTTTTGCGTTTTTAATTGCGTTTTAATAGGTGACGTCAACAGAATATATACTAAAAAGGGATTTTTTAAATTCCCCCTACGGGGGAAGTGTTACACATTTATAATAGATACATTTTGAGCCACAACAACGCGTGGCCGGGTCAGCTAGTTACTATATACAGTAAGCGTCAAAATCCATCCAAAGAACGGAGGAGACTAATCTAAAGAACTAGAAAATGTTGCAAAGCACATTTAGTACGATAAACTTTAATATTTATTTGCATACTTATAATGTTTGCGTATGTAATTATAATATAATTATCTGAACAACGTAATAAAGAACATATGCATTGGGAGGATTTTGACGCAGACAAAAATCTATTTCATATTTGTATAAAAAGTACACTTCAAGGACCAGTATAGCCTCCGTTGGCATTTGCAACTTCCTAATGCGATCAGGCATTGAAGTAATAATATTCCTGCAATCGTGCAATGTTATTTGGTTCCACTCATCCTGTCCACGTTCCCATAAATTGTACAGGATGAGTGGAACAAAATAACATTGGTGGATGCTTTCAGACGGAGCTGCATAGATAAGAGACGTTTAAGAAGGAACCAGATGTGTTCACTCGGGTTAAAATCAGGCGATTGAGGCGACCACTCAAGAAGGCTAATATTTTGATTATAAAGCCATTGCAATGCCCTCCTGGATGTATGTTTTGGATCGGTACCAAAGTACAGTGGGAAAAATTGTACACTGTCCCAAACATCCTTTATTAAAAATACTTACATTATATAAACTGTACGATTTAATAATTATTATTAAAAACCATCATTTTCATTTTCTTTCTCTTGCATTAATAACTCAATGTCATGAATGACCTCACATCTGCTTCTTCGATTCATATTTCTCAACCTGGAATCAAGGTAGTCACAAAATCTTGATATCAGGTCTGGTTGCTTCTCGTTTTGATTTATTTTTTTAAATACTCTGATATGTTTTTGTTGTTTCTTCTTCCAAGTCATTTAATATACTTTTCTCCTTTCTAGATTTTTCATTACTCTTGCTTGAACTAAAAAACTAGTTTTATCAGCAAACACATTATATCAGTGGCGTGCCGTCATTGGAAGCGGTGGAAGCGCCGCTTCCCTTGTATTTTCTAAAATATAAATTTTCATATTTTAACGTAGTTTGAATTAATTAAAATTAATATTTTATTATAATTGTATTATGTATCTTATTACAAATTTCTATACTACATGTGAAATAAACGATAAGATTGTTATTGTATATTCAAATATCAATGGCGGAATGGAAGCGCAATATTGTCGAAACCGAGTCAGCTTCCAAGCAGCCAGATTATACTCATTCGCGCATGCGCTTTACAAAGCACCAACCTCACACGGTTTAGCTGGTGGAAGCTATACACGTGTAACGCTTCCAATGATTCTATTCCGGACCGGTTCTGGGCTGTTAGCCGCCCTCGTCCGATTATGTGAATCATAAGTACTGTGGGGAAGTATCTTGAGAGTATTCCCCGTGCAGGAACAAAACAAAAAGAAACAGAAATAAGTCATACACTCCATGACTCCAATGCAAGGAACTTAAGGTTTATTTTAGTCCTTCCAATCACTACTCTGTCCTTCCACTATAACAGACACAAAAACAAAGGAAACAACATACAAAAAAAAAAAATCTCGCGACTCTCTTGTCTACACGTTTTCATTCCCTTTCTTCCGAAAAAGTCCCTCTTCTTCCCTTGAGCATGCGCGATCCACCTCCTTTCCTCCTTGATCCGGGTTTTTCGGTTGTCATCGAGAATGCATATCCCTTCTTTACCCTGTAGCCCACCCAAGGAGTTGGTTACGCAATAGAACACGTGATCTTCAGACCACATATCTTTCCTTCTCCCATTAACTTTTACAACAACAAACGGGGAACTTTTACACGATGAGGGCCCATCCCTCCTTTATTACGTGAACCACCCAAGGGGCTGGTTACAAGCCGGTTACACAACAGAACACGTGGTCTTCAGACCACAGTATATTTATAACTTAACCCAACCGATAGGAATTTACTGGTATGTTTTTATGATAGTTCTGTATAGTTGACAAAAGTTATTTAAAAAAATCCATTAAAATATTTGATATTTTTATTCTGCTCTCCCATCTTATATTACTTACGGATTTCAATGTTAAACCAGTGATATTACGATTTCGTATGTCCCATCTATAAGGGTATGTAGAAAAAAACGAGTACAATTCTTGTACAATGTTAAAAAATTAACTGTTACTTTGGCAGCATCATTTACAACCAAATTTAATGAACGTCCCGTTCATTAAATTTTGTACCTTATGCGTCCCGCATAAGGTACAAAAAGCTCCAGAATTTATTTTCCTTAAATTTACGATTTATGTATCCTTTGTCATAAAAATTTGTCTTTCCACTTTTTTTTTCACGACTACAAATATTTAGGTACAAAGTAACTGGTTTCGACTTATTTCTACTTAAGATGTAATTAAATAATTAAAAAATTAGGGAATTGGGGACATAAATAAAACCCTGCCGAAAGAACCAGAATTTTACTTAACCCTCAATATACCAATATTTTTATAATGTAAGTGTGGTCCAACTCTTGAAAAAGCTTTACTCTCAGCCATATGATTGAATAATTATACTGTCCTCAGGCCACTCTGATCCGTATAATACTCAGTAAGTTGTTGATTTTTTTCGGAGTTTTTTTTTCTTTTGCAGAATATAAATAGTGTTCTTGTGTTTTTATTATAATTATAGTTTATTTGTGAAAATATTTACAATGAAAAACGACATTTTGACTTTTGTCATGTTATGAACCACACTGTTGAACTTAAAATGCTTCAAAGAAGTAATAAGGAGCAAATAATTGTAAGAAATAAAAGTGTCTCATTCCCATCAAAAATAGACAAAGAAAACATGCCATGAAGTGCAAGAGACTGATATGTAGAAACTGCACATTGCATGTGTACAAATTGTGCAGTATATGCATTGTTCTGGATAACAAAAGTAAATTAACATGAACTAGCCTTTTGTTCGTCATGCCATCAACACAAATGTCTGGAACAAATTTCATTAAATACCTTCCAGTAAGAATTATTAACATCGCTTTCTTTAAAAAAAAGGAACTTAAAATGTTACCATATTTTAAATCTAGCAGCTTGTGAAAAAATCCAGCAACAAGTTGTGTAACTATTCCGGTCGTTGCTAGTTTTTTTTAAAATAATTTTTTATATTTTTAATTATTATCGAATGGCAAAAAGCGGAATTTTGACGGTAAAGATGAGTTTTACAGAAGAAAAAAAAAACTGTAAATGCTAATAACGAGTAAAATCGTCATTAGATCCGACCCTACTGGAGATACACACGACCCCCATTATCTCCCAACCTTCTCGAACTTTAACCACCAAATTTAATTGAATAAATTCCCGTAATACACGAACTCTTCCTGCAAAATTCCTAAAATTTTCGACAAAAAGCGCAAGAGTTATTAGACTTCAAACAGGGTGAACAAAATCGTGCAACACACACACTAACATCCATACATGCGGAACCCCTCCATTCGAATTTCTTCGCATTTCTCGTAATTTCAAGGTCCCCGAGTCCAAAAATGTAAAAATCTTGAAGGGTCATTCTTTGACCGATCGCCATTCTTTCTCGCTGTTATATGTAACAGCCGAGAAAGTAAAATTACTTTCTCCCTCTCTCGAATGATATATATTTTTATTAAAATGTAAGACTCGCACAAGAAAACCCTCCCTTGTTCGTTCCACATGCAAAACAACATATTTCAAGATGGCAAAAACGAAGATTTCTCTGTAAAATAATTAACTCTTTGTGGTTACCGTTAAGACAATCACAAGAAATATGTTTAGAAAAAGTGAACATTTATCCTTGACTTATGAATTTATGTAAATTTAAAACAGGATAATTAAAAAGTTGCAATGGAGAACGTTGTTGCTAGAACGAATTTACAAATTGTCTGCAATAATTTAATTCATTAATTATACATTAATATAATTGTGAAGAATTTGATTTATAAATTGCAAAAATTTCTGTGAAAAAATCAATATACCGATTGACGAAACAATAAGCAATCAACAATACAAATAATAAGAATATAATATAACAATCGGGCGTCTTATTTGTTTCACTTCATTTAATGCGGGGAGACGATATAAGCGTCTCTCCGGACTAAATGGGGGCGGAAATCCAAATCCTCCGAGCCTTACCTCCTCGTGGTGCCCCCGGGGTACTTCCTATCTGCCGCATTCTCGTGTGATCTGACCGGGACTTATGGGTTAAGAGGACGCCAGTCGGAAATTGCGATCAAAATTGCGTTTTTGAATGAAATTATCTAAATAACAATATACTAGAAAATTTAACTCTAAATAGAACAAAAATTACTGTTTAAGGTGTAAGACAAAATTAAGTTGTACTGTTCAAGTAAGTAGTTTTTGAAATTAGTTAAATACTAACTAAATATTTTTCTAAGTTCTTCTAAATATTTCTAAATTATTTATTTATTTATTTATTATTATTACTGCCCCTAGTGGATACACTCCTTGATTAGTGTAGCAAAACCATCTCCAAAAAACAATACACTCCGATACAATGAACATGAGATCACAAACAAAATTATATATTATCACAATAATACATTAAATAAATAATTTAGATGTAATACATTTTTCTAAATATATTTCTAAATGATTCTAAATATTTTTCTAAATTCTTCTAAATATTTCTAAATTATTTATTTATTATTATTACTGCCCCTAGTGGATACACTCCTTGATTAGTGTAGCAAAACCATCTCCAAAAAACAATACACTCCGATACAATGAACATGAGATCACAAACAAAATTATATATTATCACAATAATACATTAAATAAATAATTTAGATGTAATAAATTTTTCTAAATATTTTTCTAAATTCTTCTAAATATTTCTAAATTATTTATTTATTTATTTATTATTATTACTGCTCCTAGTGGATACACTCCTTGATTAGTGTAGCAAAACCATCTCCAAAAAACAATACACTCCGATACAATGAACATGAGATCACAAACAAAATTATATATTATCACAATAATACATTAAATAAATAATTTAGATGTAATAAATTTTTCTAAATATATTTCTAAATGATTCTAAATATTTTTCTAAATTCTTCTAAATATTTCTAAATTATTTATTTATTATTATTACTGCTCCTAGTGGATACACTCCTTGATTAGTGTAGCAAAACCATCTCCAAAAAACAATACACTCCGATACAATGAACATGAGATCACAAACAAAATTATATATTATCACAATAATACATTAAATAAATAATTTAGATGTAATAAATTTTTCTAAATATATTTCTAAATGATTCTAAATATTTTTCTAAATTCTTCTAAATATTTCTAAATTATTTATTTATTATTATTACTGCTCCTAGTGGATACACTCCTTGATTAGTGTAGCAAAACCATCTCCAAAAAACAATACACTCCGATACAATGAACATGAGATCACAAACAAAATTATATATTATCACAATAATACATTAAATAAATAATTTAGATGTAATAAATTTTTCTAAATATATTTCTAAATGATTCTAAATATTTTTCTAAATTCTTCTAAATATTTCTAAATTATTTATTTATTATTATTACTGCTCCTAGTGGATACACTCCTTGATTAGTGTAGCAAAACCATCTCCAAAAAACAATACACTCCGATACAATGAACATGAGATCACAAACAAAATTATATATTATCACAATAATACATTAAATAAATAATTTAGATGTAATAAATTTTTCTAAATATATTTCTAAATGATTCTAAATATTTTTCTAAATTCTTCTAAATATTTCTAAATTATTTATTTATTATTATTACTGCCCCTAGTGGATACACTCCTTGATTAGTGTAGCAAAACCATCTCCAAAAAACAATACACTCCGATACAATGAACATGAGATCACAAACAAAATTATATATTATCACAATAATACATTAAATAAATAATTTAGATGTAATAAATTTTTCTAAATATATTTCTAAATGATTCTAAATATTTTTCTAAATTCTTCTAAATATTTCTAAATTATTTATTTATTATTATTACTGCCCCTAGTGGATACACTCCTTGATTAGTGTAGCAAAACCATCTCCAAAAAACAATACACTCCGATACAATGAACATGAGATCACAAACAAAATTATATATTATCACAATAATACATTAAATAAATAATTTAGATGTAATAAATTTTTCTAAATATATTTCTAAATGATTCTAAATATTTTTCTAAATTCTTCTAAATATTTCTAAATTATTTATTTATTATTATTACTGCCCCTAGTGGATACACTCCTTGATTAGTGTAGCAAAACCATCTCCAAAAAACAATACACTCCGATACAATGAACATGAGATCACAAACAAAATTATATATTATCACAATAATACATTAAATAAATAATTTAGATGTAATAAATTTTTCTAAATATATTTCTAAATAATTCTAAATATTTTTCTAAATTCTTCTAAATATTTCTAAATTATTTATTTATTATTATTACTGCCCCTAGTGGATACACTCCTTGATTAGTGTAGCAAAACCATCTCCAAAAAACAATACACTCCGATACAATGAACATGAGATCACAAACAAAATTATATATTATCACAATAATACATTAAATAAATAATTTAGATGTAATAAATTTTTCTAAATATATTTCTAAATGATTCTAAATATTTTTCTAAATTCTTCTAAATATTTCTAAATTATTTATTTATTATTATTACTGCCCCTAGTGGATACACTCCTTGATTAGTGTAGCAAAACCATCTCCAAAAAACAATACACTCCGATACAATGAACATGAGATCACAAACAAAATTATATATTATCACAATAATACATTAAATAAATAATTTAGATGTAATAAATTTTTCTAAATATATTTCTAAATGATTCTAAATATTTTTCTAAATTCTTCTAAATATTTCTAAATTATTTATTTATTATTATTACTGCCCCTAGTGGATACACTCCTTGATTAGTGTAGCAAAACCATCTCCAAAAAACAATACACTCCGATACAATGAACATGAGATCACAAACAAAATTATATATTATCACAATAATACATTAAATAAATAATTTAGATGTAATAAATTTTTCTAAATATATTTCTAAATGATTCTAAATATTTTTCTAAATTCTTCTAAATATTTCTAAATTATTTATTTATTATTATTACTGCCCCTAGTGGATACACTCCTTGATTAGTGTAGCAAAACCATCTCCAAAAAACAATACACTCCGATACAATGAACATGAGATCACAAACAAAATTATATATTATCACAATAATACATTAAATAAATAATTTAGATGTAATAAATTTTTCTAAATATATTTCTAAATAATTCTAAATATTTTTCTAAATTCTTCTAAATATTTCTAAATTATTTATTTATTATTATTACTGCTCCTAGTGGATACACTCCTTGATTAGTGTAGCAAAACCATCTCCAAAAAACAATACACTCCGATACAATGAACATGAGATCACAAACAAAATTATATATTATCACAATAATACATTAAATAAATAATTTAGATGTAATAAATTTTTCTAAATATATTTCTAAATGATTCTAAATATTTTTCTAAATTCTTCTAAATATTTCTAAATTATTTATTTATTATTATTACTGCCCCTAGTGGATACACTCCTTGATTAGTGTAGCAAAACCATCTCCAAAAAACAATACACTCCGATACAATGAACATGAGATCACAAACAAAATTATATATTATCACAATAATACATTAAATAAATAATTTAGATGTAATAAATTTTTCTAAATATATTTCTAAATAATTCTAAATATTTTTCTAAATTCTTCTAAATATTTCTAAATTATTTATTTATTATTATTACTGCTCCTAGTGGATACACTCCTTGATTAGTGTAGCAAAACCATCTCCAAAAAACAATACACTCCGATACAATGAACATGAGATCACAAACAAAATTATATATTATCACAATAATACATTAAATAAATAATTTAGATGTAATAAATTTTTCTAAATATTTTTCTAAATTCTTCTAAATCTTATATATAAAATTCTCGTGTCACAATGTTAGTTACCTTACTCCTCCGGAACGGCTTTACCGATTTTTACCAAATTTCATATGCATATTCAGTAGGTCTGAGAATCGGCTACTATCTATTTTTCATACCCCTACACCATTTCCCCCCTTTCAAAAATATATTTATATATGGATTAAGGCTTTTATGTCCAACAGATGGTGCTAACTTCCGACGACCTAAGTTTGCTTTTCTGTGAGGCATTATGCTTTTCTGTGAGAATGGACTGAAGCAGATCATTTTCTATCTATCTATATAAATAAAATATAACGTTCGTTTGTTCCTACTGATTCCTTTGAAATTTTGACACAACGTTGCATTCGAATACGCACGTGTTTTTATATAATATACATGTCGAAATTCCCCCCAGTGGGGAGAGATGGACGGGATTAAGGCTTACCGTGAAGAACTCGGCTTCTATTATACTATTTTACATGCGGTTTTTTGCGTTTTTAATTGCGTTTTAATAGATTACGTCAACAGAATATACACTAAAAAGGGATTTTTCGATATTCCCCAGCGGGAAAAGTGACGGGATTAAGGCTTACTGTGAAGAACTCGGCTTTTATTATACTATTTTAGATGCGTTTTTGATTGCGTTTTAATAGGGTATGTCAAGAGAATGTACACTAAGAAGGGATTTTTTGAAATTCTCCCCACGGGGAAGTGTTATACATTTATAATAGATACATTTTGTGCCACAACAACGTGTGGCCGGGTCAGCTAGTATTTCTAAATTATTTATTTATTTATTTATTATTATTACTGCTCCTAGTGGATACACTCCTTGATTAGTGTAGCAAAACCATCTCCAAAAAACAATACACTCCGATACAATGAACATGAGATCACAAACAAAATTATATATTATCACAATAATACATTAAATAAATAATTTAGATGTAATAAATTTTTCTAAATATATTTCTAAATGATTCTAAATATTTTTCTAAATTCTTCTAAATATTTCTAAATTATTTATTTATTTATTTATTATTATTATTATTGCCCCTAGTGTATATACTCCTTGATTAGTGTAGCAAAACCATCTCCAAAAAACAATACACTCCGATACAATGAACATGAGATCACAAACAAAATTATATATTATCACAATAATACATTAAATAAATAATTTAGATGTAATAAATTTTTTCGTCAGAGTCAGAGTATTGCGGCCAGATCCAACTAAGAGAGACACACGCCAATGCCGAGCAGGAAGGCATGGTGCAAAGGTAGCTTTCTGCCTTATCGTTGAGTACGCCTTGTCAAAAAGTTCACGTGGCTGGTGAAATTTAAAATGTGGAGTTTAGAGGAAGTTTCTGCAGTTACTATAAATATACACCGAACTCTAGTCTGTAACAAATGTATAAACACACCTGTTTTTTTATTTTAGGTTAAAAAGCTATAAGAATTACTTATATCTACAGATTTTAAATATAATTTAATACATTTTAGTAAATTTTTATATTAAAATGATTACTAGTTTAAAAGTTATTTCAATTTTTAAATTTCGGACCGGAACAAAATTGTAATACACAGGCTTAAAAATGACTAAAAACGTATAATAATTTAAGTTGCTTTTCTTATTATTAACAACAGAGGACAATAATAGTTTTGAAATCATATACAGTGTGAAGTGATATTGGACCCTAGATTTATATTTATATGTTCTTTTGAATTCATTTCATTGATATCACTCATCACTGGAATACAGGAAGTATTTTCATTACTGAAAATAAGTGTCTTGTTTAAGTATACCAATAATAATTTTGTCATAAATAATTATAAAGCATAATAGTATATTACTTACTTTGATTGAGTGAGTGACATACAGGATGCTATTTCAAGAACATTTTCACCTTCCGTTAGATTTGAAACTTTCCTTAATGGTAACATATTATTAACTGAACTGTGGGGAAAAAAAATGTAAATTCTAAATTAAAAACAAATCAGGTAGATAGTAGTTTAAATTTTAGTCAGAAAACAGATATTAATGAAGGAATAATAAAATAAAATAATAATAATCCCTGCTGCTATATTTTATAATTAAAAAGCTTTATTTTATATTTTTTTTAGTAGTTTTTCTTAAATGCGCGTTTTGAAGGGGTATTTTCTTCGCTGGAATTTTTTCGATAGATATTTGATTTAATCTTCCGATAAAATCGTCTCTAGATAGACTACTAAATATCTGCTTGTCATCAATTAATGAAACAGTTACATTAATAAATTTACATATTCGATAATGGTACGCTTAGAACGCTCTCTATTAAATTGTACAAATGCCGCGTGGTCTTATAAATATCTTTTATCCCGCTACCACAGACTGAACTCTCCCGAATCTTTTTTCTCTCTATTGTAGCGATCTCTCTGTACTTTCCACTTCTGTTCTGCTTCGTTTCCTATTTAAAACATCTTATAATTAACCGATTCCGCTTTAAGAATTCAATGCTGTATATCAAACTTTCTTACCATTCAATCCAAATTTCATGCCAATCGCCGTCCATATCGTGTTTCGATGATGTATCTTATTTCCTCCATTACGACAATCAAACTTCACGTAACTAATGCACATGACTGTGTCACAAATCCTCGCGTTTTTATTGTTTGCAGTACGACAGAAGCGCGGAACGAAAATGAAGAAGTTAAATAATTGTTATAAAGGTTGCGGCTGAAGTTTTCATCTGTGAAACGTGAACGTCGAACGTCAAGCGGCGCTCGCCGTTCGACGTTCACGTTTTACTAGAGATGAAAACTTCGGCCGCAACCTCGCTGTTAACTCTGTTTTCAGTCTTGGTTCTGTCCATCTGAATATTCCAAAACTGAAAGTTTCGTCAGTTTGGCTTTCAGTTTTACGATTTCGTCGCGGTGGAGTTTAAGCTTAAGATTAGCGAGGTTGAGGCCGAAGTTTTAAACGCGTAAACGTGTTCGTCGGGCGTTCAGTGTCGCTTTCCTGTAAGCCTTGAAGTTTGGCAATGGTGTTTGGAAGTCAGTGGAATCATGCTCGACATTATCAAACTTCTAGGCTTACAGAAAAGCGGCGCTGAACGTCCGACGTACACGTTTTCGCGTTTAAAACTTCGGCCTCAACCTCGCTCTTGTCGTATCTTTTTACGACTTCACGTTTGGGACACTTTGTGGTTCTTTATGATGTCATACCATACGTTATCAATCTCCATCCCATTATTTAAGTTAATACAATTTTTACAATGAATTATCATTAAGCTCTTTAAATCTTACATTTTCTAATATATAAAATTTATATATAAGATTTTCTATCGATAATATAATTACTGTACATGTCTTCGTCAAAATTACTTGCTTTACTTGAACCTCGTGATTTCTTTACCATGTGATCTGTGAGAGTCCAGATTTGCGGTTAATTATTTTTAAAATATTTGTAAAAATTATATTTGATAAATTTACAAAGGATGTACAATTCTTTCATTTTTCGAGAGAAGGAAAGTTGAACTTTCTTTTAGACGGCCGACTTGTGGGTTGACTCAGATGCGGCCTTTGCACACGATACTTGGCCGTCTACTAGAGCAGTCTGTTCTCTATAAAAAAACGTATTTCCCCGCCATTCGGGGTAGCTTTTCAAACGAATCTACCATAACAAGGTAGCTCTTCAAACGAAACAACGAATTTTTAAAGTCGTCTATTATGGAGGATTTTTTGTTCGTCGATCATTTATATACATTCTGAAAAATATAATTACAGGTATGCCTCGTACAACACGATACTTCTATAACACAGTTTTGCTCTAACACGATTGGAAAATTGGGGATATTCCTCGTACAACACGACTTTCGGTTTCGCTACAACGCGGTTTAAGAATCGGGAAATCTTCAGTTCAAAATTTCACAATTTTTAAGTGCAAATTCCGTTATTCGATATTTTTAATACGAGTAAGCATGCGTGTCGTCTCAAATTTGCGCACGGATTTTACAATATTAAAATTTTTATTTCATTTCAAACTTTCATCAGGTTTGCTTTACAATACAATGTTTTTCTTTCTTTGTGAATGCAAACATCATGTTTTACAATAATTCCAACTGTTTCAACAATAAGCTTATAAAACAGGAGATTAAAAATCGTAACATCATTTACTGCTTATCCAAAATGAAGTCTCTATAGATTTAACTCTTTTATGTCGTTGGATAAAATTTTTATTTCTTCATATTCATTTTCAGATATTTTCGCTCTCGGTTATATACGGATCTGAAAATAAATATAAAGGAATAAAAATTTTATCCACAACACAAAAGAGTTAAATCTAAGAGACTTGTTTTCGCTAAACAGGAAATAACGTCACAAGTTTCAGTCTCTGGTTTTATAAGGTATAAACGTGAGGATTAATAATAATGCGGTAAAATAATAAAGTTACACATAAAATTAACTAAACCAAATTCCGAATATACATCATCTAGCTCCAGCGTGTAGCGTCGTATTCAGTTGGCTATTGCCACTCTTGGATATGAAACTTCCAAGACTTATAAGCTAAACACTAAATTTTCAGAGGCCCAATTTTTGGAAACTCTTGAAAAATGATTCGTATTATTTGGACAACGATCTGTTCGTGTTTAGGACTACGTGCTCACAAAGTTTCGTTCGAATCGGATACCCGAATGTCTGGCCATCCTCTTTTTAGCAATAGAAATCATTTTTTGAATATTTTTTTAATGAATAATTCCGAATATCACATTTAATCACAATGTTTAAACATTTTTGTTATTGTTATTGTTATTGTTGTCATTATTGTTAATTGTCTACTTGGACTTTACTTATTAATAGGACTTTATACTGGTGTTTAAAGATTGGCACAGTAATGAGAGTTAGTTCAGAAAAAAACAAAATTTCTTTATTACATCACCTGTAGTAATAATTTCTGTACACATATTATACGTGTTTCGGGCTAGCATGCCCCTCATCAGCAGTATTACTACCAAACACTAAAAAGTAACAACAACAAGACAAATAAGTTTCTGTATAACTTAAAATTTCTTAGTAATAAAATACAATTTTAAAACTTACTGTAAATACGTATTCCAATCCCGAGTATAAATGGATATTTTTCGTTCTACAATTAAACATTTCACTGTATAATTAAAATTAAATAAATAAAGTAAATAAAGGCTGTAAATTATTAAAATCTAACATCATCATGTAAGAAATTTAAAAAACTCACATCAAGGTTTCGTTTGCCACCATTCAACAGCGTTATGATAAGGAGACTATTAACTATGCTTTCTTATAAACGTCATCAAGTATGGTGCTCCAGGATTGGTGGATTATACGACCCAAATTATTGCTTATTCTATTTCTTTCTTTCTTTATGTTTAAATGTTCGTATAATTGACGTTTGTAATTATTTGATTCTTTTTTCTTAATTTTTATAGTATTTTTGTCGATTTGGCACCTTGATGTGAGTTTTTTAAATTTCTTACATGATGATGTTAGATTTTAATAATTTACAGCCTTTATTTACTTTATTTATTTAATTTTAATTATACAGTGAAATGTTTAATTGTAGAACGAAAAATATCCATTTATACTCGGGATTGGAATACGTATTTACAGTAAGTTTTAAAATCGTATTTTATTACTAAGAAATCTTAAGTTATACAGAAACTTATTTGTTTTGTTGTTGTTACTTTTTAGTGTTTGGTAGTAATACTGCTGATGAGGGGCATGCTAGCTCGAAACACGTATAATATGTGTACAGAAATTATTACTACAGGTGATGTAATAAAGAAATTTTGTTTTTTTCTGAACTAACTCTCATTACTGTGCCAATCTTTAAACACCAGTATAAAGTCCTATTAATAAGTAAAGTCCAAGTAGACAATTAACAATAATATTAGAATTTAAGGACAGTAAGGCTTTTACAATTGTTTAAACAGTATTTTACAGGTTCTGTCGTGTCAAAATTTTTTTAGTCTACTGAAAAAAAGATGAAATTAAGAAAAGTCATCCCGAAAAGTTCCCCAAAATTTCCGTCGGTCGATAAAAAATTCCAATCTGGAAAACGCTAGGCGGCATTGCACAAAACCGCCTTCAGTTCTCGACGTCACTTCCTACCTTTTCCCCGAGAACTTGCCTTGTTACGTGAGGAAATCGCTAGATGTGTAGTGCACGGGACTCCCATTGTACAGTACGAAAGCCCGACATTTTACTGTTTTTCCTGAAGTGTGATTTGTGATCCAAATTTCAAGCTAATGTCGAAACAAGCGAACTAGGATTTTATCGCCACTTTAATAAAAATCTCGCCAAGTGGCGATTTTGGCCTTATGCAGCACGACTCCTGCTCTGGATGTTAATCTGTGTCGAAACTATGAATCAATACTGTACTAGAAAGGTACATTTATTGAATATTAAATTTATAATCAGTAAATAAACAATTTTTTAAATTCATGTATTTATATTCATAATTTTGTTATACTGTACTTTATTACATACTTAGCATTCATCTAGTTTTTTAAATTTTAATTTACTTAGTTCTAAAATTTTTCCTCAGATGGCAGCACTTGTATATAATTAACAAACAATTTTACTTGTTGCCATTAGATGGCGACACTGATTTTAACTACTTTTTAAACTTTTAATTGATTTTAAATTAAATGATATGTGAATGTAGTGCTTTAACCATTTCCGTGTAGATAATATTGCCTCTCTATGTGAATTCTATCTTTCTGAAAAGTAATATTAGTCTAAAACCCAGTTTTTCTGTTGACCTTGCGTTTCCTGTTGTTTATAACAGCGGTTCCCAACCTTTTTTTTGTCTTGCGTATCCCTTGTAAACTCTTTTTCCTAAGTTTCATTTCGCGTGTTCGTCAAACAATGGCGCCTTGGTCAATTATACAGAGCTGTACAATTACACGTAAAGAGTTTTCTTTCAATCGAAAAGCGTTGGAAGAAGAACATTGATAAATATAATAAAATATATATATTTATAATTATATTTTGATTTAAAACTAAGCATCGAGTGCAGTGATGTCGCCAAAGACCCCAACGCAGAATCCGAATATTCTTACAGTGCATCCGCCATTATTAATTATTTTTTGCCTACCCCTAAGGGTACGCGTACCCCAGGTTGGTAATCGCTTGTTTATAACATTGACTCTATATAGCTATATTTTTATCTGTGTTTTAACGTGTATAGCGCTATTTTGGTTCATATCCCTGTATCTATATAATTCAGATGCACGTTAAAAGTGTGTTTATATTTTATTACTTTCCCGGCTGTCAACAGAGGTGACTGGTCAAAAACTGACACCCTCCGATTTTTACGTTTTTGGATTCAGGACATTTTGAAACGTCGAGAAATGCAAAAAAATTCGGGGAGGGGGGAATTTCTGTAGTATGAATGTTTGTTAGTGTTTGTGGGCGGCACGATTTTGTTCACATTTTTAAAGCTTAATAACTCTTGTGCTTTTTTTCGAAAATTTCTAAAATTTTGCAGGGATGTTTGTTTATTGGCGGTATTGATGCTATTAAATTTTCGTGATTAAATGTCGATGTGGTTGGAAATAAGGGGAGTCGTGTTTATTTTCAGTAGAGTCGGACTTAATGATGATTTTACCCGTTATTAGCATTTACAATTTTGGTATAAAATCCATCCCCACCCTCAAAATTAAGCTTTTTGCTATGTTATAACGGTTAAAAATATAAAAAAGTTTTTAAACAAAATACAGGTATACCTCGAGTTACGTCGTTTCGAGTTACGTCGTTCTCGATTATACGTCGTTTGTCAAAAAAGTATATGGAAAAATAAAAATCAAGTTTAAGTCATTTTATTCGACTTTACATTTGTCCGCCACAAATATTGAAGTCGTAATATCACTAGAAAAGGGTTAAAAGCACATAAAATCATATTAAAATATGTACATTTACAGTAAATGTTAATATAATCATCATAAATCCTAGAGAACAAAACATGAAAACACCTGTGTTTCTGTGTTGTCGTCTTATTTAGCGGTCTTTAAGTGCTCATTATTGGCGTCTTACGTCGCCTCTCCTGGAACCAATTACCGACGTAAGGCGAGATATACCTGTATCATAACAGATAGCGCTTCCAAGTGTTGCCGAGAAAGTTAAACAACTCTTTGCCGGATTTTTCCCAAAACTATAAAAACTAAGCTTATACTGGTTCCGAGTAGTTGCATATGTCTTCTAGTGCTTTCCGTAGGAATAATTATTGTCCACGTATTTCTACTTAAACTACGCTACCGAAATTATATTTAAAAATATTCCACATAAGCTATTTTAAATGAACAGTTTAAGAATAAGTTATATGAAATTTTAAGCATTAAATCACAACAACATCCTTTGAGCTTCTGGATACTATTAACAGTTCTATGCGTGTATTTACGAGGAATTTCTAAATATTAAATAATATTTTAAAAATGTTTTGTCTTTCATATATTAATTAGTAAAATTTTAAAACTTACTACAAATTCCGATTATTGTTTTCTTTTCTATAAAAGCATAAATGATACAAAACAGGCCAAGTAATGAAAGTAGTGTTCTTCATTGTCACCAAGCAAATTAATAGAGTATCAACGGAGTTGAGAATTTAATCGTAAAGCGGATATAATTAGCTAGACTATTTCCTCTCTACTTTAACTAAAAATACGCAAGATTTTATGGTAGAATAATTTAAGAACTTTGTATTAAGCTTTAGTTAGCACAAAATATGAAAGTTAATTATGTCTTAAGCCTTTCTAACTTACTCAAATTTATATAGCCTAAACAGTTCTTAATCTCCTTTAACAATGCTTAAAAATAAAATTTATTTGTGATTTCTTATATCTTTTTTTTTAAATTTTCAAACATCGCAGTAACTATAACCTTTAGGGTACGTCTAACGTGGCAGCGTCCAGCGACCGCGAACGCGCTTCCAAGCGGAGCGGACAAACTGATTTAAGCAAATGTGCGTGTCCACAGTTACCGCGTTTAGCGTGCAGCCACCAGATTACGCTTCTACACGTGCGTGCATTAAACAAGTTTGATCGCCGCTTCCACTGCTCGAGTGGAACCTCGGTATACGACCTTAATCCGTTCCTGATGTTTGGACTTATACCGAATAGGACGTATACCAAACCAACCTTTCCCATAAGAAGTAATGTAAAAATGATTAATCCATTCTCATGTAAAAAAAACCCTCTTGACATGATATATTAATGGGGTTGTAAAATAATTTAAACACTGTTTGAGTACATTAATAAAAAAATAAATTTTATTATAGATTTTTAAAATTATTACAGTATATTGTATTATATTATTTAAATCATTAAATCCAAATCAAATCAAACTCGCCTTAATACTAATAATCTGTTTAGAAATTGATTAAACCCCTTTCGCAACGTTAGCAAATTTAATAATGTCTTTATTTTTCACGATTGTCGATATCGTCGTTCTCGGAATACGGTATGCAACAGTTAAATCTCGAACATGCATGCCACCTTCATATTTCTCAACAATCTCTTTTTTCAGTTCCATTGTGATTCTAGTTATTTTTTTTAGTTTTCTGTTGCTTTTCATTTGCCTTTTTGCAATTTATGATTAATAAAAATAATAAAATTTTACTTATAAATTAAAATCAGAAGTAATTTAACAAAGTGTGGGACCGCGAACGTCTAGTCCAGTCTAGTACACCGATAGTGCTACTTGTTCATAGATGGCGCGTATAATTTTGTATAATTGAATTAAGTCGTATACCGAACAAAAGTCGTATAACGAGCAAAATTTGTTTCGTCCAAACTGGACGTATTCTAAAGCAGATGTATACCGAGATTCCACTGTAATTAATAATCTTTAACGTAATTTAATAATTTCTGATTTTGTAAATGTAACGTTTTAAAAGTAGAACTTTGTTTTAGCTGTTTATTCTATGAATATTCTTTATATTTGTTGTGTATCTAGTTGGTGGTAACAATTACCTGTCAAATTTACCGTTTTAATGCTTGTCATATTTTCCGTAGCAAGTATCGTCTCGCCGCCATTTTGTAAACAACGCGCGTCCTCTGTGGACAGAAGTCGCTTGCGCGTACAAAGATTCTTTCCGCTCGCGATTGCTGGACGCTGCCACGTAAAACGTAGCCTTAGATTGGGCACATCGCGTGATAAACTCTTACCTAAGATAACCTTTGTAAATATAAATCAAATACTATAATATAGTAGAAGGGTTAGAAGTACGAAATAATCAAATAATCTTAAACTTTCCTATTATTTTTTTGCCTGAGCAACAACGGGCTCATCTGCTAGTTAATACATAAAAGAAAAGATAAACTATAAAAGAGTAGAAAAAGAAAAAAAATAACAATCAAATCTATATTGAGAACAACGTTCATCAAATTATTCCTTTTCAATAGATATGAATTATTGCTATAAAAATATAAAATATATTAAATCTTTCTATATCTCTATGTCAATGATTTCTGATTATCACTCATTTTAATAATTTTCTGTTCTTGGTGAATCCGGACTACAGTATTATATAGTCTTAATGTTGTTGGATCTGTCCCAGCCCTGAACGATCAATCTAATTAAAGATAATGGTCTGTTAATTATAAACATACCGGTAATCACAATTGAGACAATCCATTTAGTAGCAATGCGATATCCCATTTTAATAAATCGATCAATTCAAGAGGTTTATATCGATTTATACAGACCGGTTTATAAATCGATCAATAAAGAGGCCTATAATACTTACATTGAAATAAATTCCGCTGTCGATGATCCAGATTCGAATCTAGGCGAGCAACTCTAGGAATATTTCGGGGTGTCGTCTGTACCGCGGTTTGTCGGGTCCCATTCTTCATCAACCTATTTACCCTTATTGTGTGCATGGCTAAACTGATGATCGGCACAATTACAAACGGCTGTGTAAGTGCCCATAGAAGAAAAAAAAATGAAAAAAGCTGTTATAATATTTATGTTTAATTATAATATGTCTGGTTTCTATATGAAATATAGTATGAAAATATTATATATACAGTAGTGAACCGAAAATCGGAATCAATTGGGGACTGGGGTTGTTCAGATTAGGGATTTGTTCCAATTACGAGTTATGTACGAAAAAATATATTAACCTGTCCGATGTTCAAATTTTTCTCCCTTGCGTGTCGCTTCGTGTTGAATTTTCGTCGATTTTAAGCCTAACGAAAATTTTTATAATAATAATCGAGGCTATCGTATCGTTAAAAATTATTTCTGCATTTTTTACAAACAAAATAAATATATTGAAAAATATAAAAACATGAAAATTATACTTTAGAAGTAAATTTAGTATCAAAAACGTTCGATTCAGCACGACACAGTCCGACTGGAAATCGTGCCGATTACCGGCGATTCCGATTACCGGGGTTCCGATTAACGAGTCTCTACTGTATTTATATACACTCTCCTTTCGTTGCTAAGTTCAGCAGTGCAACAGCGGAAGCTGCACGCATCCGAGTAGTAAGTTTACGACACCAAATGCTGCAGCGATGACGAAATAACATGGCGTTTGTACAGTTGGCTATAATCTCAGTGTTCGACGAGTTATTTAATATTAATAGATGTAAACGTGTTCTTTTGCCAGTGTTCCATGACGAAAGATAATGACATTTAACTAGAATGCAAAAGTATTTTAATGTTCGATAAAGCTCAACAAGAGTAATCATCGAACAAGCATTTAAAGTTTTATGTATTTATTTTTTTAAATTATTTAACAGACTGAAAAGTAACATTATAATTAAGAATTATCAATCTTCATGAGCTCAGCCATCTTGATAAAGAGAAAAAAAGCACTTTCCAAGCTGCTGTAAATTAGATTCTCAAACTGGACGTTCGCTTTACACGCAGCGCAACGCAGCAATCTTGTTAGCAACGATTTCGCTTTAAGCTTCCTGCAGCCGCTGGTTGCTGAATTTAGCAACGACCCGATTCATTCTTCTGTTCTGTGAATTAAGAGGTTCTTTTTCCGTACCCAATACATCGGTGACCGATTGGGTAAAATCACTGAACACTGGTAATTGGTCGAGGGTTCACGCCTCACCACGGACTGTCCGGTGCAAAGATTGCAGTTTTTCAGTGTTATTTCACTCGTCTAACATCTAAACATGGCCCGTTTACCATTGAAACTCCTCTCTAAAAACATTCTTCTTGGCAGATCGCCTATACATTACATAGCCTTATTCCATCAACCCAATTTTCCATACCCATCAAGTAGGTTCGAGCAGAACTACAAGAGGGGCGACCGGATGATGGGAGACGGAACCAAACGTATCTGAAACAGACCACACACTAAAACTTCCCGAGGAATTACTTCTCCGGATTCCATTCTGGGTCCCTAAAGTAAAAGGCTGAAATCTTTTAATAAAGTTTCGGTTGTTACTAAAAGATATTTAAAACACAAAAGGAGTAAATCGATCAATGGGACATGATTATATAATATACGAATTACGAAATTAAAATTTCATCATAATTTAGCATCAGTTGTTATAGTTAAACATAGGAATATTTGTTTACTAGGAATATTTTGTTTTCACACGGAATCTGAATTAATAATTTTACTATCGTATAATAATTTTACTATCCCCGGAATCTGAAAATCGTAACTATCGTAAAATTATTAATGTTCAGATTCCATATGAAAACGCAATATACTATATATTTATTGCATCAATCTTGGATTCTGCAAACAGTAATTCCGGCGAAGGACATACATTAAAATTATACTATATATTTATTTTATCGACATTGGATTCTCTAAACGGTAACTACGGCGAAGGTTATATCGAAATCCAGGTTTGGAATCCACAATCGTTTAATTGATCGTAACGACTAACTATATTGCATTTCCATCTGTGCGTAGTCTTGTAATCTTTCTCTTTACAGACACACGTTACATCTTTACGTTTGATTTTAATAATCTAAAAAACGTATAATTAAAATTTCTAATTACATTTCCATAAAATTATGTATTACGAAATAATGGAAAATTTTTTTTGCAAAGATTGAAGCCGAAAAGGAGTATAGCAGAAAGAGAAAAAAGATGAACACAGAAGCAGAGATATGTTTGAATTGCGTTTTATCTTCGTTTACGTCTGTAGCAAGAATTTACGGATATTCTTTTTTCACTTTTTGTTCTTGCCACAACCGAAATGATGGTAATCTTCAGAAAATTGTAACAAAATTTTACCTATCCTTCATCGAATATTTCTACTGGATATATTCCTGTTTGGTGTTTTCCTCGATGATACCGGTTTTATCAGATATGATTCCTTGTCAATCGTGGTACTCACTAATAAAGAATGATGTCATCTTTCTGAAAATGAATATGGCTAATTTAGTTTTAAGTCAAGCAATTGTTTTCAGTATTATAAAAAGAGTTAAATTAACCCCAAATGTTAAATTGAGGAAGCCAGAATATTTCTTTCGAAAAGAATTATACGACGTGATTAAGTACACTGGAATTTTCGTTTCTGTTTCTGTTATATGTACCACTATTTGTGCCCAAGCTATAAACATTTTTTATATTTATCCTGCTATAGAGGAAGGAAAGACTTACAAGTACGAAGCATTTTTTTGCAGTTTAGAAATTGGCACTTTCATTAATTTAGGTGTGGGTGGAGTATGGTATCTGTTTTTTTTCGTTTTTTTGCTTTTATTCATATTAATGAAGATTTTCCAGAAGCTATCAGAAGATCTGCAACTACTAAAAATGAATGATGCGAATTTGGAAACGGAATTAGAAGAAATTATGACGCAGCACGATGAACTTTGGGACTATGTAAATCAATTGAATGGCCCATTTAATTACGCATTGACAACTTTCTATGGTTGTCTAATAACGGAAACCGGTTTACTTTATGTTTTGATTTTTTCGACGATAGAATTTGCATTGAAAATTTTCGGTTTCATAATTTGTGCTACAGCATCAGTTATTTCTGTTTTACTAGGATTTTTACTATCCATTTTCACATCTGCTGTAATTTTTATATTGTATTAAATGCGTTATTTCATGTTTTACTCGACTTGTAACATGTTTTTCTACTTTCTTTCAGATGCAAACATCGTTTCAGGACATTCGAAGATTCGCTCAATGCGATCTGAAATTAGAACAGAAATTAAAAGTAAAGCTTCTGTTTTAAAATGAATTAGGGTTATTTTTTAATTTGCATAAAATAATTTTTAAAATATTGTACAGATTGTGAATTTTATGAAAAGATTTGGAAAGGCATCGTTATGTTTATCTATGAACGGTTTCTTCGACGTTACCAAGAAGTTTCCTGTCAAGGTATGTGAATTAATTAACTCTTCCAATATACTAATTTATTTTATATGATAAATTTCAATTTGCAGATGTCTAGCGCTCTGTATTCTGTGTTTTCGAGTCTCTTAGATTGCAAGACCGTTTCCGAGAAAAAAAGCTGCTCTAACTAAGATTTGGATATAATTTTCTCTCATAACATTTTAATCAATAAATCTTAATTAATTCATTTATATGTGATAAATTATATAAATTATTATCGTTTCTTGTAACACTATTGTCGTATTGTGATAATTTAAATTGTTGAAATTAGAATGAATTGTTCGAATATATATTTTATTTATAGTTTTAGAAATTGCTTAAATAAATGTAAATGTAGTATCAAATAGTATGAATTTATTTACTTATTGTAATAACTTTGTGATTGATAATAATAACCGAAAGGTAATATTAAGCGGATAAAATAAGCGATCGAAGTGTCGCATATAAATTACGTAATGCTATTTATATAATTTTAAACTACTAACAACCCCTGTAACGTTTTGAAAGCTATCGCATATATGTTACCATCTCAATATAATGCATATCCTCGATCAATCTCGTTAATTGCATTAAGGAATAGAACAAATCACGTGGTACAGAATGTTACATTTTATTATTATATGTAGAACGTAGAAAGTAACACTACAGTTAACTTTTAATGAGGGAAAACAATTAATTAATTTAATAAACGTAACTTTAGCATCTTTATCTGCAAGACATTCGAACGATATATTTCTCAATGAAGCTCGTAACTTCTTATAAATCTTGCATCTTTTAAATTCAGTAGAATAAGTATGTATTTTAAATACACGCGCAAATACATATATAATACAGTCGATTCAGTTTAATTGGGCCACCAGTTAATCGGGGCAGCCGCTTTATTGGGCCAAATCTCAAAGAACGAAAACCAAACTAATAAATTAATACATAATTTAATTGCTTAATTGGGACAGTAGCAGAAAAGGAATTTAGCAAGTTTTGATATATTTTAGGGATATTCCGAAAATATGCAGACACTACGTACACTAATGTGGTGTAGGCCTAACGATTGGCAGATACAAAGCGATTTTTATTTCGCTCGGGCGGTTCAGTTTTTCCGGAGGGGGTCACCATAGCGGGACGTATCATACGAGGATCCCGTCTGAGATGGATCTGAATGCGAGCTACTGACCCTGCTCTGGATTGGACCGGACGATCCCTTTAAAAGCGAAACGACAAAGATTTTCAAGGTCTCTCGACTGAGCTAGAGTTTCCTTGGAAGGTATTGCGTGCATAATTACGTCTAAATTCGAACAGCAGCCATCCGATCGTTGAGACCAGCATTCGGAACTAGGGATTGCAATCCAGCAGTGTTTTCAATCCAGCTGGATTTTTGCTGAACCAACATCATTCCAGCTGGATCCAGCGCGGATCCAGCGCAGATGTATCTTTGGTGCAATAAAGTGCTATCTATCTATTTATCCAGCAATTTATGGTTTTTTTTAAAGAAATAAAATATTTTTATTTAAATTCTTAAGAAACTTTTATTATTTAGACTGGTCACTATAAATCAGTAAAACTTCTTACACATTTAGGTAGTAAACTTAACTTTGGTTCGGTTTAACACTTGAAATAGAGATAATTAACTTTAAATGTTTAGTTAAATTATAATTATAATGTAATCTTTAAGTTAAATAATAGCAAAGGTAATTCTACTAATTAATTTATATTAATATATTATAATAATGTAAAGACGGATAATCAGTGGCTATCAGTCTTATAAGTTTTCTTATATAGGCTCTACATGTAAGTCTGTAGTTATTTATAACTAATTTAATTATTCATGTTAGTAAAGTAGTGAGTAAGTAATTTGTAGTTAGTTATTATTATCACAATCAAGAATCACATACATTCATATCATCATATATCTAAGATACTGATAATCATTCATTTAATTAACTATTTAACTAACTAGGTAGTCACTGTTTCTCACTAATTTTCACAATAAAATTGCCTAGCCTAGCCCACTAACCATTTATAGAATAAAAGATAAAAACTCTTAATTAATAGAATTAGAGTAGAAGTTTTAAACATTAGTCTTGTCTTGAATAAAGTATTTTAAAGGATTAAATACAATTAAATCAGTCACTTCTGTTATTTTTTTGACTTTTCTGGAAGTAGGATCTCAAGAAACAAATGGTATTGATGGTGTTGTCTCCCAACCTACTTCTTAATGAACTGCATATATATCCCGCTGCGGAGAAGGCCCTTTCTGCCTCTACGTTAGTTGGTTTCAGGCAGCGCCGTAACTAGCCTTTTATGTGCCTGGTGCGAGCATCTGTAACTACGCACCAAAACTATGACCCAAAACTTGGTCCAGGTAATTTCTGCGTCTCCAAGGTCTACGCCCTGTGCCTGGGCACCTCTGGCACCGCCCTAGTTACGGCACTGGTTTCAGGGTCATCAAACAATCATAAATCGTTCCGTCACGTGATTCATTGACGTCACAACCGACCGTAAATTAGAATTATGCACCAGGACTAGGAGAAGGAGTTACTTATTTTATTTAGCGCGAAGACACTTTATTTAGCGAGAGCGCAAAGTCAACTGGCAATTAGATCAGCAGAGGCAAAAGGGCGGGAGGTGCGGTGTAGAGAGGGGGGTGTAGCACTTGTCGCACTAAATGGCAACGTCACTTTCGCCGCCGAGCGATAGCGCACATAGCAAAGCGGCAACGCACAACGTAGACTTTTGCAGCATTATTTAGAAAGTTAATCGAGTATTTGCGGATCCGCAGCGCTGCATCCAACACCTGGTGCTGGATCCAGCAGGCCGAAGAATGCGCTGGATCCAGCTGGATTGCTGGATGAGGGATCCAGCAATTGCAATCCCTATTCGGAACTGGCGGATTCTATGGACGCTCCTGCCGAAGTGGCCCATCTCCAAGTAAAAGAAACTGTGCTTAAAGGAAGACCGTAAGATGACTTTTGGACGAACCCTTTCCTCTCTCCCTTTTTAGTTAAAACATGTTCTAACTAAAAAGGGAGAAAGGAAAAATCGTTTGATCAGGAACGAATCGAACGTTCAATCCTGGTGTACAGTACGTCACTACTAATACTGTATTTGGCAACACTAGCATGATGCGCATCAGTTAACTATCGTTGTGAGTCTGGCAAATTTATAGTACAAATATTTTTTGTATTTTGGTTTAATAAAGCATTAAAATAGGTACCTAATTATTACTTTTTACTTATTTATTTACCTACATATTACATATTTTATTTTGGAATTTATTATTAGTTCGTTTAATTGGGGCAGCCACTTAATTGGGCCAAAATAGATTAGTCCTAACGTGTCCCAATTAAGCGGAATCGACTGTATCTATACTTATATAATATATATGTATTAAAATTAATAACTATATTTTAAATAAAGACAGTTAACAAAAAATCTTAGGTGTATCCGTTACAAGATCACACACCCAAAGTTAAATGCTTCTCCTAGCCCAAAGCTGTTCTCAATAGGCTGGAAGAGCCACCACACCACAAACCCCAGAACCCACCAATTTTCTCAATACAGGCTATTTTATCATATTATGCTATATTTATTTATTTTAAATTGAATCTAACTTACAGTAACATCAATTTTAATTTTGAAAAATCACTGTGTTCTGAATTTTCTATTTCCACAATTCTCCAGGGATAAGATCTACTACCACTGACTTCATTGCCTCTTACATCAAATGATTGCAAAACAGAAACGGGAAATTGCGTGTCCTCAACATTTAAAAATATATTTGATAAAAACTTCCAGGATAAATAATTGTAAACTTTGTGTTTCAGAATTCTAGAAAAAATTCAAGATAAAGTAGATACACAGTTAAAGAGAATAAACTTATTGACATTATAAGATTAAAAAGAACGTTTCCAGTATTAGTAAAGTATTAAGTGACAAACCTGATATTTTTGTTTCAAGTTCATCAATATATAAATAAAAAGGAATAGAATTACAGTATACATGTTTTTACATATACTTTACAAAGAGTATTAATGACAAATTAATTATATTATCTGTCACTAAATATATAAAGAGTTAAGATTGTTTATCCTTTCTTTTATACCTTAAAATACAAGCTTATTTAATTGACGTGTTGTTAATGGTATAAACAAAATATTATTATATAGATAGCAATAATAAAACAGTTTAATTGGATTGCATGTAATACAGACAAACCAATAAATCCTTAATTGATAGAAGTAATCCTTTGCCAAATAGTTTTCATTAAAAAATTATAAGTTTTGGTAAGGTTTAAAAATTTAGTTTTAAGTAACTAATTAATTTTTTTTTAAGTCAGAATACTGTAAGAACTAATATCTGCTAAATGTTAAATGTGATTTATATAAGTTATATTTGGTTCTAAAAGTATAAATCAAGTGTCATACTTATATGAAATATTAAAGTATCCTAATAAAAATAATTATATAATGATGTAATTAGGCATATGTAATAAATACACAGTATTTACAGTTTTTAATTTCCAGCCTTGTTTGGTTAGAGAATTCACTTGAAGCTGAACTGGAAAGGAGTCGTGATCAGGACCCCACACCAAAGCTCTTGATGATTAAAATTATACGTGAGAAATTATTGTAGTGAAATATCGATCCTACATCAGAAGTAAAATTTAAATTAATTATACTTTAAAATAGAATTTTTAAATTTTTAGAAGTATCGTAGTGATAGATAAGCTACTTAAATATGCGTTTTAATGGCTGTTATATTGTCTTATAACAGCTATTTGAATAATATTTATATTTAAGTTAGCAGATAGGCAAAAGAAATGTAATTGTTATTAATAAAAACTTTTTAATTTATTCTGAAGGTTAATTTGTAAACATTGCTTATTCTGAGCGCTGTAAATTAAGCACGGCGGCCACGTATTTTGTTTGGAGAGGGAAAGATTCAAAAATAAATTTGAGGCGTTTGTATTAACCGAATTTTGCATTAGCGAGGTCCTACTGCAAACTTATGAATCCATTTATTATCGAATTGAGTAAAGTAGATTCAAAAATGTATTGTTAAATATAAAATTATTTGTTTTTTAACAAATAATTTTATGATTTTGTCGAAACCGTGTTGTGTTTGATTAGTGTGTACAGGCACAATGAAGTGACGTTTATTTTTCCAACACTAGGCTAGTTGAATCTTTGATTTAGTTAGTTACTAACTAAATAAAGATTCAACTAGCCTAGTGTTGGAAAAATAAACGTCACTTCATTGTGCCTGTACACACCAAATAATTTTATATTTAACAATACATTTTTGAAACAAACTGCAATTGAAAAATACGAAACGAAGAAACGATTTTATTTTAATTTTTTTCTCCTGATTATGTATTTATAGTTTTATTTTAATAAACTTTTTATTTTATTTGAAACTTAAATATAGGGCCTACAAATTAATTCAAATAGTGGCATTAAAAAGTTTTTCCCGATAAACAATTTTTATACTGTAATAAGCTATAAACAATGGCCTATAGACTAATCTTAATCGCTAATCTGGTATTAACCAGATTAGCGAAAACTTTCAATCAAAAGAACTGAATAAAAGTTTTGGATTTTTAAGTTCAGAAATATACGCAAATTTTTAAACCAGCCGCAAGGTAATCATCGTTTAATGCATGACAGCATAATAGATCATTTCGTTTAGTAAAACGGGATGAAACTAAGGATAGGATAGGTCAAGAACATAAACATGCTGAAGTCATTTTAATACCGGGAGGGATGTTGATATAACCTTTCAACATATGAAAGAACTTCGAAGAAAAAGAAACCTATAATCTGTTGAGGAAGAACAGAATTATATTATCCTTAAGGGGCCCTGTTTTGAAGATTGATGGATAGAGATATTTGACGTAGGAGTAGAATGGTTGACTCAAGATTCACTTAATATCAAACACGCTCTGCAGTTTTTTAAATAAAATACATTACTGACAAATTTGGGAACGTTTATTATAAATTATAAATTAATTATTAGACATACGACCGAGAAAATTATTTCAAACATTTTAATTAGTCTGCATTAATTGACTGAATTGATTGTATAATTTATAGCCTATAAATACACCGAGGAAAGCTCTCTGCCTATCTACTCGTATAATTTGTATAATGACTACATGTCCGACAAATGAGTGCATATGTATCATATACATATATGTAAATACTTTCAACGAAAATAGCTGAAAAAAAACGGATTTGTTGAGATGGAAATCTGATTTTTGATGTTAAAATGCACAAGCGAGACGAGTGCAGCCTGAATTGACTATTCAGATATATTTTTGTCGTTCCGATTTATTGTTGAAACACATAAAAACTATACATTAAAACGTTCTTGTCGAAAGTATATAAGATTTACATTAATAGTTTCACAGATGGGTTCAAAGTTATCTTATTCTTATCAAAATAGCAGAGTATCCAATATAACCTGGATTTATTCAATTTTCAGTATATTTCTATGTTCAATGGCCGAAGAGAGAATAGCAAGGAAACCCTTTCAGGAGAACGTTGAGTTGGAATTAGAAACTCCGTCGTTACCTAAATTGGAGACGAAGAAAATTATTCCGTAGGCCTCTAATTTCGCAATCGATTCTCTAGGCCAGGTTAAACATCGAAAAATCCAAAACAATTACATAGGATCGAACTTGAAATCAGATAAAATCTGACAACAGTGAGCTACTGAACTAAATGACAGAAGAGTTATTAGTAGAATGCATTCAAGTGTTTAAAACTACAGTAATTTTATTCACCACGGTTTAAGAATATGATTAAATACGCATGGAAAACGATCTGGTTACGTCGTAGGACTTACTTTGAAAATCTGCTGGATCTCATTTTTAATACACGAACGGCTATGACTAGAGAAATTGCACTTTGCCTTAATCATTTTATTAAGAAAATTCTTCATTAACATGATTGACAAGAACAAATGGCAAAAGGAAATTCAAATAATAATTATAACAACAACGATAAAGAAAAGAAACGAAAACCAAACGTGAATATTTGAGGCGGAGCGTTAGTGAAGTCTTTTCTGTGTTAGTAGCTTACAGAATTGTGTTAGTTCTCAAAATTTTATTGACCGATTTTGATCAATCTTTGCTATTTTCCATTAATTGCGATAGAGAATCCAAAACTGTAATTAAAAAATGAGGATCCATGACTTCGTTTTCGAGATACAGTGGATCAAAATGCTTTCTGATGTGATTGAGCGCGTCTAACGAAATTTAGGGGGGAAAGCAGTGTGTGTTTTATGGATTTCGAATCGGGGATCGCAGTGACGTCAATGACCTCATTTCGAGGCCAACGAGAAAGACGAGCGCGGTGGAAGCATCGGTAAATCACGTGACTAACTTAGTGCTACCAGTTTATGGCCGCGTTTTTTTATGCAGCGAGAATGTAGCGTAAATGACGTCATGAGCAGCAACCGCTGCATGTCGCTGCATGGCATTTTACAAACGCTTGTCGCTGAAGCAAAATGGATGCCGTCCCTTGTTCGTTAATTTCAGTTTTAAAAAGTAATGTATTATTTAAAGAACTACAACAGAATAAAAAAAGGATGTATGAAAGTTTAATGATCGGCATCGCTGTTTCAAATGAAGGTAAAAAATCTAAGCGACAGAAGATACGAAATTACGTTGAAGAGGTCGTACCTTCATATTCTATGGATGACTTCAAATCTCATTTTAGAATTACAAAAAGTTCAACAGAAGTAAGTTTTTAACTTAAAATAAGCTAAATTTTCTATTAATTTCTAAAATTAACTGATAATGCGTTTATTTTTTATAGGAAATTATAAAATTAATAAATACAAAGAGAGAAATGAGAGTAAAAAAAGGACGACCTCTTATTTCTTCTACAAAGGAAGTACTATTAAGTATTTGGACTCTTGCTAATCAAGAATCATTTAGAGGTATTGGAGACAGATTTGGTGTCAATAAAGGTCACGCACACACAATCTTTATAGACTTCTGTCAAAAAATGTGTCGCATGATTGGCAAGTTTATCAGGTGGCCAAATGATAACCTGGAAAGAACAGTTCATAAGTTTGAAGAACTCCGTACTGTTTCATTGCCTGGAGTAATTGGGTGTGTCGATGGAACACACATATATATAAAAGCTCCAAAGGAAGACAGCCAGAGTTATTACAACAGGAAAGGAAGGCACTCTATCCTGTTGCAAATAATTTGTGATTCGGAAATGCGAATTATTGATGCATTTGTTGGTTGGCCTGGTAGTGCCAATGATTCTCGGGTTTGGCAGCAGAGCCCTATTTATAATAAATTTTTAAACGAATCTTCAAGGTATTTAGGAGATAAGTATTATTTACTTGGAGATTCAGCGTATCCATTAGATACATTTTTAATCGTACCATATAAAGATTATGGTAATCTTACTGTGAAACAGAAAAATTTTAATAGAAAACACAGTTCCATCAGAGTTGTGGTAGAGCAAACCATAGGTCTACTAAAAGGGCGATTTCGTCGACTAAAATATCTGGACATGGAAAACATTTCATCAATGTCAAAAGTCGTAATGACATCATGTATATTGCACAATTTGTGCATTAATCAAGGTGATATTGACTGTATAGAGGATATATTTGTTGATGATAATAATGAACCTGCAGAAGACCCAATTTCGAGGAATCGTACAGCTGCGGAAGTAAAACGTAATCAATTAGCAGATCTATTGATGCAGAATTGAAATGTTTATTAAAAATATAATTTACAATTGTCTTGTAGTTAAATTAATAAATGTAGAGAATAGTTTTATACAATCTGTTGTCAGTGTTCTTAATAAGATGTTTATCACAAATTCACTTATCTATCAATTGAAGGGCTCCCTGTAGAAACATCACAACCAACAAATGTCTTTTTACCAAAAAGCTAAAAATTGTTTCATGCTTTTTCTACATTCATATTTTAAAATTTGCTTATTTACACTTGTTGACTAAGATTATTTAAATTCAAAAGTAGGGAAAACTCAATTACTTTTATTGAACATATTTTTCCTTATTTTGGTCTAAAAACAAGTATATTCTTATTGAATTAAATTTTTGCAGAAGTATATAATGCATTTGTAGTTTTACACAGAGGCCATTAAAGACAATAAATTGGGCTAAGATTCAAAATACTCGCTCAACATTACTGTCATTCTGATGATCAAAGGAAGAAAATACAAAACGAGGCATTTTCTAAGGCTTAATTAAGCCTTAGAAGTTACTGGTTTAAAGTTAAAACACACAGAGCCATTCAGAGCTTGTATGGAGTCTGAGAATAGAGTTCCTCTTGCCATTTTTGAATAAATTAAACACAATGCTTCTTTATTAATAAAAAGCAGTTTTAAAGATTTATTTTCTGTTAATAAAAATGGCATTAACTTTGTAAGGGCCCCTAACTTTTTTCCTGACCCAAGGAAAAATTGCATTTCCTATTGAGTCCTGTACAAAAAGAAAGGAATCAACAATGAAGCTTTCTGTAATAGAAAGTTTGATTCCTTTTTTTTTAAAGAATAATATGTAAGTCTCAGAAGAGTAATATACAATTCAACACACAAGAACCTTATTATATCCCAGTAACAACAAATTTTAATTAAAATGTTTTTGTCCATAATCATCGTTGTCTTCAGGCTTTTGACCAGTACAATTCGAATACGGAACGTGTCAAACATTTAAAATTATTTTCAAATTCTGAAGCATTTAAACGTTAGATAATTTTTAAGTGTACATGTTACAATAGTGATAAAAATATCCTTACTAATATACAAAACTGATGGTAATTCTATCATACAAAAAAAACAGTAATTCTTCTTTCAGCTGTGTACTTCAAATTAAAAGTAACAAACCCATTTGGAAACTACAGTGAAAACTAATTTACTGTAAGCTATGAAGGATGTGCAAACACACAGATATTTACAAATTTTTAGTTACTGTATTTTAAAATTTACTTTTTTTAAAATATAAGTTGTACACTAATTTCTAGTTTACTGAAATATACTCTCCTTTTATGTTTTATGATTTTCAAATTAATCTCACTGACAAAACTGTGAAAGACAAAAATTTAATAGTTTATTTCTTACTATATTCAAAAAATATTTTTATTTCAATAATTATTATGTAAAAATCAAGTAAAATGACAAAAGTTGTTGACTGGATAACATTTAATATATTTCTCACATTATCTTTCAGAGATAATTAAAGTGTAACTATGGTAGACTTACAAGTTAGATAATTAAATTGGGAGGAGATAAATCTAAATTCAAAATTCAGGTAATTCTATCATACAAAAAACAAGGGTGTAAGAGAATATAAACCTAAAATATCCTAAAAATTTGTTTTTAGTCAGGATATGATGGGATTAGGGAATAGATGAGAAATTAGCAAAAGAACTAGAATTACATTTAATCCTGCCTATGGAAAGTTGAAATGATTATAATTGAGTCTGATATATAAAACCAGTTTTTAATTAAAATTTAAGACACAAGCACATTTGATTATAAACATTTATTTAAATTTACTTTTTTTCTTTGTTTTTTTGAACAATTTTTTAAATGTTTAATTTCTCCACTTCAATTTCTTCTAATTTCTTCCAGCGTTGTTCATCCGCCGCCTCTTGTTTTTTTATATACTCCTGAAACCATTTGGGAGGCTCATCTTTGGAAGAACATGTTCTTTTCCTTTTTTTGGTTGGTGGTGCCTGTTTGTTCTCCAGGCAATCGTCTGAAGTACAGGCATCACCAATTTCCTCAGCATCATTTTCCTTAGTTGCTGAGGATAATGATGATAATAAGGTATCAGGAGGAGGGTTTATATTTGCTTTTGAAGCGAGGAAAGTATCTAATTCCTCCTGAAATTCCCAAAAGGGAACTTGGCCACCTCCAGTCCGTTTCATTTGATCCTTTCTCCTCCTGTATGTCAGCATTAGATTTCTCCACTTTCTGTCGGCCTCTATTGCCGTTACGTTAATACCTTCATTTTTTAGATTTTGGCTTATTCGGCCCCATAATTTTATTTTTTTACAACTTGGACTCTGAAACTGCAAGTCCATTTCTCTGCGAAACTCTATAAGTTTTTTTATAGAGGAAGCGGTCCATGTAGTTTCCTATAAAATATTACATTTTCATTAGCATGTTGATAACTATATATATTCTTTAATTAAGTTTTCAGAAACTTACTTTAAAGACTATTCACAAAAATATTCAAACTTAAAGTATTTTATCATAAATATGTTAAATGTATAAATTAATAAAATGAAGGGTTTTATTTAAGGATAACAGATCATGTTTTCTTAGAAATAACTGCTTCATAATGTAAGCTATAATTTTTTGACTCATAAAATATAATACTTACAGAATCCAACCTGTTTACATTCTTCCCTGATTCAGTTTCATTATTCTGACAGGGTGCAGTTTCAGAGAGTGTTGAACCTGTGGTGGAAAATTTCAAATTTCGAGATTTCAGCAAATACATATATGAAAGAAATTTTATAGTTTATTTTTATATATTTACATCAGTATTACAGTTTTATCATAGTTGCCTCTAAGATGCTTTAAATGAATAATAAAACATGTCTCACCTGTGCCTTCAACATTATTAGAAGAGAAGAATACTTCGCAGTACTTCTCTCGAAACGTCTCATCTGAAAAATATATAGCATATTTTTAAAATTAAACATCTTAAATGTGTACAATGTGATTATCACTTATTTGGTATTGTCTTTCCTTAGCTGAAATTAAAAACTGATTCTATATTTCCATTTAATCATATCAATATAACCTAATTCAAAGTAAACAATACCAATAACGGATTAAATTTAAATTTATTTTTTCAAGAATGTATATAAAGATATTTACCTGTACTTAATTTTTTCATCGTATTTTCGTCTACGGAAACGTTTATTTGTTTTTCTCCGGAGCACAATACGACGTTAAACATTTTCGATGTGGAGGCATCCATTTTGCTTTATACGTGTAGCGGACGTAAAAGCTGCTTTATCTTCGCTGCAGCGACTCCTTGCAGCAATCATTTAAAAACGGTTCGCTACATTGCAGCGCTGCATTTACAAACGGGTTTCAGAGTGTTCGCTGTAAAGCGCTTCTCGAGCGCTGCATAAAAAAACGCGGCCTATCTATCTACCTATCTAGCAGTATAATGTGCTGTTATAGTAAGTATTCTAGAAAGATTACTTATACAAGAATATCTCATATCATATTTATATTACGAACATATTTTGCGTTTCGCTTAAACTTCACACATTAATATAGAGTATAATTTTACTTTTTTTAAAGTTTATATCATAACATAACATAACATAATAGTTAACATAACCATTTTTTTAGTACACTGTAGCTAAGAAAAGGTAAAATAAATATAATACACCACATTTAAAATAAACACTTTTATTAATATTAAATGATATATATATATATATATCATTTAATACACATCATTTTATATATATATCATTTCAAAATCAAGAAAATTTAGAACTGAATATAACATGAAAATAAACATGGTGTTTTAATATTGCATTAATCAATATTTAAATACATAGGCCTACATTACATAAAATGACTACAGTAGAGACTCGTTAATCGGAACCCCGGTAATCGGAATCGCCGGTAATCGGAACGATTTTCAGTCGGACTGTGTCGTGCTGAATCGAACGTTTTTGATACTAAATTTACTTCTAAAGTATAATTTTCATGTTTTTATATTCTTCAATATATTTATTTTGTTTGTACAAAATGCAGAAATAATTTTTAACGATACGATAGCCTCGATTATTATTATAAAAATTTTCGTTAGGCTTAAAATCGACGAAAATTCAACACGAAGCGACACGCAAGGGAGAAAAATTTGAACATCGGACAGGTTAATATATTTATTCATACATAATCGGTAATCGGAACAAATCACTAATCTGAACAACCCCAGTCCCCAATTGATTCCGATTTTCGGTTCTCTACTGTATATTTAATTAAAAATTGCAAAAAACAAAACATTTAATACACTATGCTTTTAAGATAAAATTAATGTTAATTTTAATAATTAAAAATATAAATTCTGTTAAATTGATTTTAATTTTTTAACCTTACAGCTTAAGTGATTTCCAATCTCAGAAAACATCCTCATCATTATAACAAGATTATTCAACATAATTTTACAACCTATAAAGTTTGTTTTTCGGTCGAATTTGCAAAGTAATTTTGCAAAGGCATTTTCATCGTGTCCCTTTTAAAACAAAAATATTTTCATAATGACCACGTGACGTTCTATTATCCAATTGTAAGTAACGATCTAACGGGCCCGTTATTTAGAAAGTGTTATCGCTCATCTAACGTACAATCGTACATACAATTCTTCTTTGTTTTATCAACGTAAAATTAAAAACACTCGCTATTTTGTCAAAAAACCAAACAAACAAAAATGGCTAGGGGAAAGATTAAGTGTAAAATTGGTCAAGTAAATTCAAGATCTAAAAGAATAAGAAGAACCCAGACACCTGAAGATCGTGAAGTCCGATTTGAGCAACATCGAGTAAGAATGGCTTTGTCAAGGGCTGCAGAAACAGCATCACAACGTCAATCATTGGAACTATATTAAGGTATCTATTACTAAAGGAAGACAGCAAGGAAATCTTTTAAAAGACAATAGAATGCAGTGTATAAAGAAAGAGTTTTATATTATTTTAATATAAAGGCCATCATCTATTTATGTATGACTAAGAGATTTCTCTATAACTCCGACTATTTTTGTCCAATTCAGGTGAAATCTTGTTTTGTTGCTCTTTATGTTACAACCGATAATACTTTTTACAAATTAAATAGTTTATATTAACATCTTTTCTCGAATTTCTTGAAATCTTTACTCTTCTCAATTCTTTAATCTCTACTTTCTGATAAAAATTATTCCGTCATGCTTGACGAGAAAATTTCTAGTTGAACATAGTATCGTTGCCATTTTCATCTGTATTAGATTGTCAACGATTCCTTAGAATTTCTGTCGATGTAAAATTCTTTTCGGTCCGATCTATTATAAGTTTATCATAAGTTTTTTGGTACAGATTATGTGTGTGTATTTTTATGTTATGAGTATACTAGTTAAATATTCAATTTGATCAGAATGTGACTTGCCAATTGGTTCAATGTCACGGTCATTGGAATTTTGAATCGAATTCATACCGAAAAATCCTCCAAATATTTTTATAAATGCTATTCATCTCTTCTTTCTTAACTTTACAAAACTTACTTATGAAAAGAACAAAGCTTTTGAAGGTATTTTCAAAGTTTGAGAAATAAATTTATTTTAAATCTATTTATAATTTTTACATATTGCTTTTGGAATATCTCACTGAAAACAGTATTCTTAATAGAAAACTTATTTGAGTCCAATTTTGTGAATATTCTAATGTTTTTAAAAGATTTCGATCCGGTCAGAGCTATTATATGATTTTCCCGAGCGAAGGTGCGTACTTCAGATGTTATTTATAAAACGATTTTATTTTCTGTTAGAAAAATAATCTAATTTTATAGGATTTTGAATAACTACGGGTCTCTAAATTTTCCCCGGGTCCGTAGTTAATTGTCCAGCTTCCCCTCTCTCGAAGGCTCTTGCAGAATACAGATTACGAGTCACAGATGAAACTTTGATTCTCATTGGCTATATGTCAGTGAAAATGTGATAACGGTCACCGGAAAAAATCATCATGGTTAAAAAGTAACGATCACCAATAACCGAGATCACCGGATCGCTCATAACTAATTTTCATTCGTTACAAGTTCAATATAATTTTCTCCATTCATGACTGCAGGCAGTACTACCTGTGGTAAGTTTCGCATGTTTGTCACCAGAGGTGCCTTCAAGTTAGTACTATTTCGAAAACTTCAATAATTTTTTTTTCACAGAACATATCTGATAATAATACAATTATTTTTAATATAATATTAAAACAAATAAATAATTATTTTATCGATTAATTTTGTATTATCCTATTTTATTTGCATTCTAATTTAGATAATTTTAATAGCAAAAATTTTATTTGATATTAAAGTGGCTGAAAAACTTCGTATTATTTTAACTGTTAAAACATCCCACATCTTAAATCTATAAGAAATAACTCCTAATGATTTTATAATGAAATATATGTAATTAAAGACATAAAACCAATATTGAATATTGAATTAAAATTTAGAATATTTAAGTTAATTCTTTATATTCCATTTCAAATTTATTATAAAAGGTCTTTTAAATCTCAAAACCAAGTCGTTTTGATTTAAAAACACGTGTTTCGAGCAAAAACGTTTCTGCAAAGTTTGTCAGAAATACGAGGAAAACTTAAGACAAATGTTTATATTATGCAATATCACTATTAAAACCATATTAAAACACATAAATATTACAAAATTTATAGCTTATAGAGATCATTCAGTTTTAGCAAAATGTTTTTCTTGCAAGCTTTTGCAACAAGCTTTTCAAAAAGAAAAATTATAATAAGTTGTGGAACATAAAGTTTGTAATGTGTAAAGTGTGTGTAGGCTTGTAAAATTTGATATTATTGAGCTAGAGACACGCTTAATTATCATTATATTGTTGTTTTATCTATTCGGTTATTGTGGGCTGGAATCTGAGTGAAGAACAGATAATCTTTTGAGATGTTTTCATATAATCTGAAATTAACTTAAGCTGATTACAATATTAAGAAAAATTTAGCAAATCTAATTAATAATCAATTAATTAGATTTTAAGCTATTTAAGAATATAACAATGATCAATTAGATATCAAATTCAATTATTTAGTTAAGAACAGTTATAAGTAATAGATATTGATATAATTAGTTTTTAATTGTTTATATATAATAGGTTTATTTCCTCTATCTTTAACTAGTTTATCATTGAGTTCTAAATAAATTTTATTTCAAACTTCGAAAACATTTGATCAACGTTTTATAAAAATTAATAATGCAACATAAGTTATAACTACTGAACAGAAACTTGATCTGATATATTGACCGGTTTCACTTGCATCTAGATAACTTTAACTGGTTACTTGCATAAACAGTATTTTGTTAATTTCACAGGTTATTTGAAATTAGTTTTAATGTTAGCGTTGTTAAATATAGTATTAATTGAAAATTATACAAATACTATAATTCGCTTATAGTAGGCCTATATACTGTAATAGTAAGTTATATTGTGAACAATTGGCTAATATCATGCTTTAGAATACGCTAATTCTGATAAGTTAAAATACACTTGTAAGCTTGCCTTATGTAATCAGAGTTTCGATTTTAATTGTCATTTTCTTAGTTTAAAAGAATTCAAAAATAGGTATTTGTATGTTATCCTTTCGTGTCAAAATATTCTATGTTAGGCTGATAACGCGATATAATTACTATCCTTAACTAGTGTTTTAAACATTAAACACTGACGATTTTAAACGCTACTTTCTTATAGTACAATAGTTTAAATTGCTGGTATTTATTTTAATTATACGCTAGCTGTTGTTAAAGACATCATTGCAAAATATAGAAGGCGAGCAACAAGATGAATAACTGCGAGTGATAATAATTATAATTAAAAATGTATAACTTGATGATTTATTAAACTGTTTTAACATGTCCTTCTAATGTCAAAGTGAATAAAGCCAGAATTTCCACTAATGGTAGGCTTACTCCGCTTAATGATTCTATTGTTTATAGATACAGGCAATACATAAGTGTTAGTTATCGAAAAATATCTTTCCGATATCAAATTATTAACATAGATTATAATATATCAAGTTTATGAATTAATGAATGTTTTCCTTAAATTTACTTTAAGAATTAATAATAATTAATTTTTTATAAATCATACAGAACTATAAAAAAATTATCTCAAGATTTGCTTATGGTTTTATTAATAATTTCAGTGCGTTTGAAAATTAGGTCAAAAATAATAAAATTTGTAAATTTACGTAACTATTATAAATTGCCGTTATGAAATATTAGAAGTAAATCTGTCATTTAATTAATAATATAAATTAGAATTAATTTTTTGTGGTTATTACACTTTAAAAAACGAAGAGGGAAAAAAATCGTTATTGAGAGCATTTCAATAGAAGGTTAACGACCGAAATGACTTCTCCCGTTATGTCCGCGAATAAGTAGCCGTTTGTGACGATCAACCGGTTGAATAGTTTAAAAGAAATATCTCACGACCAAGGTCAGAACTGCCCACACTGTGGGCGTTCACCCGAGTCGAGGGACTTTCCGAACATGTCACGCTTCTCGCAAGGCTGTTGATTTATGATGGATAAGCCTGTCTCTAGCTCAATATCAAACTCTACAAGCCTATTTTATGTTCAGCAACTTCTTTTTTTCTTTATTTTGAAAAATAACTCGTTGCGAAAGCTTGGAGAAAAACATTCTGCTAAAACTGAATGATCTCTATAAGCTATAAATTTTATTATATTTATGTATTTTTACATGGTTTTGAATAGTGATATTACATAATATAAACATTTATCTTAAGTTTTCCTCATATTCCTGACAAACTTTGCAGGAAAGTTTCTGCTGGAAACACTTGGTTTTAAGATTTAAAATACATTTTTATAATAAATTTGGAATGGAGTATAAAAAATTAACTTAAAAATTCTAAATTTTAATTCCATATTCAATATTTATTTTTCGGTTTTAATAACGAGAATTTCATTATAAAAATCATTATGAGTTATTTCTGACATATTTAAGATGTGCAATGTTTTAACTGTTAAAATAATACGAATATTCTCAGATATTTTAATATAAAATAAAAGTTTTGCCGTTCAAAGTTGTTTTTAACAGTTAGAATTAGAATTAGAAATTAGAATGCAAATAAAATAGGATAATACAAAATTAATTGATAAAATAATTATTTGTTTTTAAATTATGTTAAAAATAATGGTATTAATATCACATTATGATGTGTAAAAACAGATTATACAAATTTATAATAGCTCCTATTTTATAATTATGTAGAGACAGCGGAAAAAAATGCAAAATTTATTATTTATCATTTCAAAAGATGATTATGATGTCATTTTCTATTGAATTTCTTGTTGATAAGAGCATATGTGAATTTATAAACATCATTTCCAATTTTAAAAGTTTTATATAGTACTTCATAAATTATTATTTACAACTCGATACATTTAGGTTTATATACTGTATTTGTGTTCAAACTACAATAATTTAATGTCGATAGAAGTTTTAATAAATTTCTCATAATAAAATCTTAATATTATTAAACTATTCTCTACTATGAATATTATATTATTTTTATTGCGTTATTTCCACGGGTTATTTTCTATTTGAAATAATAAAGATTTGTCATTTTTGCCATTTTCGTCTAAAAGATGGATTCAAAGCTTTCTGTAGACGATATTTTTTTATAAAATGTTTAAAATATTAAATTTATTTCGTCTCTGTCTTAATCGTTAATGCTTTCAAACAGAAAACGAAGAAATATACTTCCAAATTATAAATCGATTGAACCACAGATGGAGCCAATGCTGCCAGATCTATGGAAGAAATCTTATGAAAACCAACGAAGTCTACATTTCTTCGCATTTGTGTTAAATGAATACCTGTATAAAAATCACAAGTTACTAAAATTTCATAATTATAAAATTTTATTTAAACGTTTAAAAAAATATCTTTTGAAAAACGACAAAGAAAATGAACAAATCAAAATTTCATGTTCTCAATTTAGGAAAGGAATAATAATTTTAAACTATCTGAATTAAATGGAATCAAATATTTATCTTAAAAGTAAGTTTGGAATAACAAAATCAAAACTTGAATAATTGGCTAATTCTGTGAAAAGATTTTGAAAATACTGTGAAAATGCTAGATAAAAACAATTACACTACACATAAATAATAAGAAATAAGCGCGAACAAATAAATAATACAGACATTATAATAACAAGCACGATACAACAGGAGATAAAACATTCCAAAATGTAAAAATGTGATAAAAGGAGCATAAACTATAAAAGCAATAGAATAAAAGGAGCATAAACTATAAAAGCAATAGAATAAAAGGAGCATAAACTATAAAAGCAATAGAATAAAAGGAGCATAAACTATAAAAGCAATAGAATAAAAGGAGCATAAACTATAAAAGCAATAGAATAAAAGGAGCATAAACTATAAAAGCAATAGAATAAAAGGAGCATAAACTATAAAAGCAATAGAATAAAAGAGCATTGAGAATGCACTAAATACTAAAATTATCGGATAGTAAAAAATACAGAACTGGAAAAAGAATTAAAAAACGAACAAAGGTTTTAATTGCGGATGCCATACACCAAATATTACAGAAGTTCTTCAAGTAACACTGTATACCACGGTAAAAAAGATGTCCAACAGTGTACAAGTTAGGAACACCTCTGGAAAAATGAAGTTCTTGATACGTAAAGCCTATAATTAGGAGTGTAACGGCATGATTTATTTCTTGTTTATGAGGAGGGATTCTTAGGACTAAATTATTGGAAGACAACATGCCATTTAAAAATTTATAAAACAAAATCCTGTCGAAATAGTCGATGGAATGAGATAAAGAAGATGCTCATTGTAAATCTAGCGACCTAATCAGAATTGATGTAAGGCAGATTGAAAATCTTATTGAAAAGAAGGTAAATTTTATTATGTTCGGTAGTAATAAACTGTACAGGACTAGGAGATGCAGACGCCCAGATTGGTAATCAATTGTCAATAACTGACTAAAAGTTAGAAAAAAGATAGTTCTGAACACATTATGCAAGGAAATATTTCGAAAGTGTATTCAGAGAATCCATCATCGAATCGCCAAACTTTTAATAATACGATTGATATGCGAGCGAAATGTTAAACACCGATCAAAGACAACTTCAAGATTATTAGTAAAAAATAGTTATTTAGCCATACGATAATAGAGGGATAGATATTATAACGAGTTATTAAAATGTCAAGTAAGCTCGAGGGCAAAACGGAGTCGAAAGCCCGCTTGAAATCGATATATACTACAAAAGATGGTATTTTAGCTTCGAAATTTTCAATGGTAACAGATTGAAATTCTAATAAATTGATGCAAATAGAGCGGCAACTTACAGTGCAGTGTTGAAAGGAGAAATTCTAGCATGGACAAAGGAAAAAAATATCATCAAATAAGCAGAGCTCAAAAATTTTCATCATAGCAGAAGAGATAAAAATTGATCTGTAGGAGTTGGCCTCTTTATTAGGAATAGCAATAACGCATGAAGAATTCCATTGGTCTGGGATAAAAGCTGATATTAGAAAAAGATACGAGACAGAACTACGGCGGCAATTGAAGAAACACTAAAATAAAAAAAATTGTAGGAATATAGTCGAAACTATTTCAAGAATTAAATAAAATAGAATAAAACTTCTGAATGGTTGGAAATAAAAACGATAAACAAATTGATGGCGAGAAAAAGTTTTAAAGGAGAATACAAAGCCTGATTATGAATTAGGAAGAAACGAAATTTAATGTTGCTGTAAAAAACATGATAGAATCATCGAAAATGCTTTTTACACCGACGCAGGAACACTTAGAAAACTTCGAAATAAATCCTCAGAATATCTTGGGATCGAAGGCAAATTTATTAACAATGAAATTAAAATACTTGAGGAATTTATTGGCAGTCCAAATGCAATTTTTTCTGGATGACAATATTCAAGTACAGAACACAAGGATTTCCATGGTCATCATTTCATGCGCATAAGATTATAAAATTATAAATATGAAATATTTATATGGCACATTATAACTTTTTAGTCTCTTTTTATACCTTATTGAATTTATTCATATATAAGAACAACATTTTTTACATCATTTATTATATAGCTGATATATATAATATCTCTAAGGATAAAATGTGTATTATTGTATTTTAATTAATATGAATGGTTTTTCTCATATTGAAGTTAAATAATAAAAGGTAACAGAAATAAACCATTTTGTAATACGTGTTATAGTTTTAAACATTCCTTTACGAATTACACTATTAGAAAAATAGTGTATTCACTTACGGGTTCGTCTCGGAAAATGCAGAATCTAATATAATCGGAGTTGTACTATAATAAAATAATGTCGCTTTTTAGTGTGAATATCTTAATGTTAAAATCAAAAATGTTCAAAACCAAGTTTCCCATTTTTTCTTTCAGTTTTGATATTTAGTATTGAAAATATTCATTGATAATAATTCATTACTAATTTAATTATCAAATTGCTTGGAAGTTATATTTCGATCTGTATTACCTCATGGTACTATATTATTTTTATAAAGTATGATGAAAATTGTTAACATTTGTTAAGATCAATCAATATATTTATAAATGTTTTTAGAATTTAAAATTTAAAATAAAAAGTCTTTATATATACATTTCTGAAATGTAATATGACGGAGCGTTCAATCTAGTAACTTATAATAAATTAGTATTACAAATATAATCGATTTAATAGCGAGGTTGAGGCCGAAGTTTTAAACGCGAAAACGTATACGTCGGACGTTCAGCGCCGCTTTCCTGTAAGCCTAGAAGTTTGACAATGGCGTTTGGAATGTCGATCATGATTCCACTGACTATCCAAACGCCATTGCCAAACTTCTAGATTTACAGGAAAGCGGCGCCGAACGTCCGACGTATACGTTTTCGCGTTTAAAACTTCGGCCTCAACCTCGCTATTGAATGATTGTACTGTTAATATGGAATCAAAAAGTACATATTACTTTGAAAAGAATAAAATAATCTAGCTAATTTTTTCACATAAAATTACATTTATAATAAATTCATATAATTTCTGACTTTATTTCATAGGTGATATTTCCAGCTTTCGATATAAGATAATTATGTTTACATTTTTCTCTGTCTAATTTCTTGCTTCACGCATCTCAAATTAAAATTAAATTAATAATCTATTGTACTGTATCATATTACAATATTATATTATTATTTTGTAGAGTAGATTCCAATAAGATAGTTTTGTTTATAAAAATCACATTCTTTATAACGTAGCGAGGAACGTAATATATTCACTTAAAACATAATAAATAATATATAATATACATATGCATTAATATAAGGTACATTTATGTTTTTATATACGCATTTATATATCGTATGTATTCTATTACATATATATGTATATATACACATATTGTTTATCTAGACATTTAAAGGTGAAAATTAAAAATTAGTCCATAATTTTTCATTAGACTGTTAGAATAAGTTAATGTGTTTAACTTACCGTAAAACGGAGCACCGACGCGGTTCATTAATTCTCTTAACTTTTCATTTGTTTTCGTATGCATCATTCATTATTTCCATAGCAATGGTAGTTTTTTCTAATTCGCTTGAAAAAGAATAACGTTTAATGTCTTTGTTTCTAAGATGTTGCAACTTTCAAATTTCAAATAAATTTTACAAAAATATACTTGTAGTTAATTCTAAATAACAAAAAATTATCCAAAAACAAAACTGATATTCAAGTGCCGAAGTAATCCAACGAGGAGGCTAAATTGTAAAAACAAACAATTATCACGAAGTGCCAAAGTAACTCCACACACGGAAGCATTTTGGTACACAATAAGAAAATTCTTTTCTCGAAAACTGTTACCTGTGCAAAAGTTTATTTTTGAGGTAATTACAGACCGGACCAGCATTGTCAATCTCAATTTTTTTTTTTTTTTTTTTTTTTCAAATTTCAACAACATTTTATCTCACTGAGAATTATTTATTTTAAAAATCTGAAGATGGCCTGTAGAACAGGGTGAAAATGTTTGTTAAAGTTAATAAATAATTCTCAGTGAGATAATGTGTTGTTGTGGAAATTAAGAAGCATCTAGCTGAGTATTAATTAATTAATTATTGTTTCCTTTTTTTAAGCCATCCATTTATCATACATATGCCGAGTAGAGAAATCGAAGAAACTCAAAAACCTGCACAAATTAACCCCGTTTTACGTTAATTTTTTAAACAATATTATAAATAACAGAAAAGTATAAGTTTTGGTCCTAAAAGTAGACACAGTTAAAATATCTGACTTAAATTATTAAAATATAAGTTAATATAAGATATTCCTTTCACACATACACACAAATGCGCTCTTACACTATACAGCATTTATATCGAGGTGAATCGGATTAATTTTAATCCAAATACCAAAAATACTAAAATTACTTTTTTGTTATTAATTTTTATTATACAGTAGAGCGTCGATAAGTGGAACGTCGGTAAGTGGAATGGCCGGAAAGTGGAACGATTTTCAGTCGGACTGTGTCGTGCTGAATCGAATGTTTTTGATACTAAATTTACTTCTAAAGTATAATTTTCATGTTTTTTATATTCTTTAATATATTTATTTTGTTTGTACAAAATGCAGAAATAATTTTTAACGATACGATAGCCTCGATGATTATTATAAAAATTTTCGTTAGGCTTAAAATCGACGAAAATTCAACACGAAGCGACACGCAACGGAGAAAAATTCAACAGGAAGCGATACGCAACGGAGAAAAATTTGAACATCGGACAGGTTAATGTATTTTTTCGTACAAAGTCGGAAACTGGAACAAATCATTAACTGGAAGGACCCCAGTCCCCAATTGGTTCCACTTTTCGACGCTCTACTGTACTTGTTGAACTCGCCCTCTTCCATCGATTCAATAATGTCTCCATTTCCAAGTGCAAAATCTTCTTTCTTCAGGATTCCTTTTTCTATGTGAAGTGTTTTGCATTTATCTAGGCCAAATTTCATTTGTATGTCCTTGGTGTATGAATGTGTGATTTGTAGGAGTTGATGAAGTTGTTTTTGTGTGGATGCATAAAGTTTTATGTCATCCATGTACATGAGATGTGACAGTGTATACTGTGTTGTTTTTTCATGTCTGATATTGTAACCATATTGCGTGTTGTTTAACATGTTGGATAATGAATTCAGAGCTAGGCAGAACCAGAGAGGACTCAAGGAATCTCCTTGAAAAATTCCTCGCCTAATAAAAATTTGCTTTGTTTGTATGGAAGTGTTACTAACACTTAGATGTAGTGTTGTTCTCCAGTGCTGCATAGTGTTTTGAAAGAATGCAATGAGTGATGGATGTATTTTGTACATGTGTAGAATATGTAGCAGCCAACTGTGTGGAACACTGTCGAATGCTTTTCTGTAGTCTATATATGCCATGTGTATGTTTCTGTGTTGTTTGTGTGCTTGCCGTAGAATGACTGAATCTATGAGTAACTGTTCTTTGCATCCCCTGTGGTTTCTACGGCAACCTTTTTGTTGTTCCGTTAGAATGTCGTGTTCTTCAACATGTTTGTATATTTTGTTTGCGATACAGGATGTCAATAATTTGTAGAGTGTTGGAAGACAGGTAATTGGTCTGTATTGTGTGGGGTCTGTGGTATTGTTGTTTTTGGGTTTCATGTAGGTGATGCCCTGAGTAAGAAAATTTGGCATGTCTTGTGGATTGATGATGATGTGTGTTAGATGTTTAGCTAGTTCCTGGTGCAGTGATGTAAACTTTTTGTACCAGAAATTGTGAATGTTGTCTACACCAGGTGTCTTCCAGTTGTGTGCTCTGTTAACAGTGTATTGGAAATCATGTATGTTTATTTCAGCACAGGGCATAGTTGGTATGTTGTGCAAGTTTCTGTTCTCCTCTTCGATCCAGCCTGCATCAGCATTGTGCGTGACAGCACTGGACCAAAGAGAAGACCAATATGTTGTGAGTTCTTCTTCTGTTGGTGTGCCACTGTGCTGTGTATCAGTGTTTGCTTTGTTATTAATTTGTCTGTAAAAGAGTTTTTCATTGTTTGTAAATAATTTATTTTGTTGTTTTCGTAGTGTACATGTTTTGTATCGTTTGAGTCTACGTGCTTTGGCAGCAAGTTTTTGTTTTAGTGTATCAATGTATTCTGTAATGCGTGTGTTGTGATGTTCGTGTTTTGTGTGTGTTTTTATTTTCTTGAAAATGTTTTTGAGCTGTTTCCTTAATTTGGGTGTTATGTTGCTTTTAGTGTATTGTGTCAGCCTGCCTAATTGCTGTCTAATGTCATTTATTTGTATTTCTATTCTTCTCTGCCAGGCAGGCTTGTGATAGTATTGCGTTTTCTGTGTATTTGTCTGTGACTGTACTTTCAGTCCATGGTGTGTCACTACTGTGACTGCCCCAGCATAAACTAATGTATGAATGTCTGCGAGTGTAGAAATTGAATGAATGTAGTGTGGTATTAAGTGAGTGTTTACATAATTTAGTGTTTTTCCTACTTCTTTTGACATCTTGATTTTTGGTATTCGTGGTCGTTGTGTGGGATCTGTGCCTGTATATTTAGTGAGTGTTTCCTGAAATATAAGTGAGAGCGTATTAACTAAATCCATGTCTATGTTATCAGTGATGGATGAGGAAGTGTCTGTAGTATCATTAATGGTAATTGTTGTATGTGTGTTATTATCAATGCTTGTTGCTGGATTATCCTGACAGGTTACATGATCTTCATTAATGTTAGATGTTTCTGTCTGTTGATGTATTTGATCAGCAACCTGTTGTTTGATAAGTTCAAGTGTTGTTTGTGGAATAAGGTTGTTGTGTATAATTGTTCTTTTTTGATCAACAACCCTTTGTTCGGTGACAGTGAGATGAGGATATTGTTGTGTGAATCTATGGTGTAGTTGTTGTCTGTATGCTGTCATGTTTGTTTCGGGTTTTGTGATTGTGTAGTAAGTACGGATGATAAACTCGTTCATTTCTACTGTCCATTTCATCCGTTGGCGTGGTTTTCCAGCTTTTGTATCTGTGGATGCATTGCCACAGAAACACCAAGGCTGGGTTGGTTCCTCATATTTGTTGAGGGTATTGCAGTAGCCATGCTTGGGCCGGTGCTGCTTTCGCCACCGGTAACCAGGGGAGACTGTGGCCTATTTTTCGAACGTGAGCCTCTGCCTAACCCACGAACGCGGACCTTGTTAACCCGGGCGACGTCCGAGCCGGTATCACACTTTGATCTAGTTATCACCATAATAAATATCTCCACAGAATGTGGGTGTGGTCACTCTTAGCTTCATTTCTCCCCATAGACCTTACTGGCATGGGTGTCCCTACCAGGAGCTTGTGCTCCAGCCTGCATTGCCCTATGGATCAGTAAAATTACTGGGCTCTCCCACCACGACCAGGTGGTGACCACGGGAGAGTTATTATTTATTATTATTATTATTATGTTGGGTTTAGTGAGTTATACTCGGTTGATACCGGTGGCTGTGTACTATGCCGGACCAGAGTTAAGGCATTGCAACCAAAACAAAACTAAAATTAAATAAGTGTGCCAGTGTCTGTATTCAGGAATTTTCTAACAACATGGCATGTATTCAATATAGTGGCTTTCTGTAGTGTGATGTATGTGTTTTTATTCAATTGTAATGTGCCAAGGCTTTTGTGCAGTGTGTGTGGTATGACACCTGTAGAGGAGAGAACAACAGGTACAATAAGCACCCTATCCATCCTCCACAGATGTCTTTATTTCCTGGGCGAGTTCTGTGTACTTGCTAATTTTTTCAGTGCATGCGTTTTGTATATTGTGAGTGTTTGGAATGGATATTATTATTATTATTATTATTATTATTATGTAAATGTTTAAAAAACAATAATCTCTAAAAAATTGTAAAATTTCTTAAAAATAAACGAGTTTCAAAAATTAACTCTTTTTTATCCGATTTCGAAAGAGCCAAGAACTGAGATGGACACTGTGAAATTAATAAATATTCCTTACTTTATTGTTCATTATCCATACGTTGTTATTCAAATTATCCAAATGCATTTCACAAATTCTTTTGCCTCTTCAGTGGATATTACACCTTTACAACAGTGTTACATTTATATTCGATCAAGTTCTCCCAGCATGCATCTACCGATAACCCGGTATTCAGATTGATGACATTTGCATAATTTTTGATACAATAATGTTCCGCGATGCGTCTTGTTACAATATTTTCAATTTTATACAATATTTTGATATTATTTCTATTTATGATACAATTATTATTTTTACAATGTTGATACCATGGAGATTCACTTCGTTTTAGACGAATCGCCGCCTCATGCTCCTTAACACGTTGTTCAAGTTGTCTTCCTGTTTCGCCAACATAGATCTTACTTTCTGGACATGTACATATTAGTTTGTAGACGACTCCTGCTGTTTTCAAAGGGTCATGTGAATGTCCTACTAATCCTCTGTTCACCACATGAATACTTTTGCTTAATCTATTTTTCTGTTCACCCACTAAGTTGATAGAACAATTATTAAAGTTATTTTTATATTTTTCATAAAACTTTTTAATATATGGTATTTTAATGTATAGATTATTACTTTTTTCTTCCTTTACATTATATCTACTTATTGTATAACTATTATACCACTTACGTATTACTTGTTGAGGGTAATCGTTAAGCAAATATTTTTTAAACAGATTTTCAGTTTCAAATTCTATATGCTTCTGCAATGTCGTTCTGTTGAAAATTTTTCTTAGTTCCATTATAAAAACGTTTCTCTTTATACCTAAAGGACAGTATGATTTATAGTTGATTACTTTATTATTATTACAGATCTTTGTATACTTACGAAATAGTAGTGTTTTTTCGTTTCGTGTGATTGTAACATCTAAATAGTTAATTTCGTTATTTTTCTCTTCTTCGTAGGTGAATCTAATATTATTGTTTAAACTGTTTGCATAAGTTTCGATGTTTTGGGCTGTGGTAATATTGGAATCATACAGGATTAATATGTCGTCTACATACCTGGCATAGAAGGAAATACCTTGGAACTGGAAAATCTTTTGATCTAATGATGTCATGCATATATCTGCAATCTTCGGGCCTATAACGGACCCCATTGCTATCCCATCTTTTTGTCGATAAAAGTCTGTAGAAACCGAAAAGTAGTTGTTTTTAAAAGCAAATTGTATAAATTCTAAAATGTAATTAGGTAAACTATAATTACTTAAACATTCTAACACAAAGTTCCACTTAATTGATGGGTACATTGATTTTACATCCAGACTCATAAGTCTAAAGGATTCCTTATTTTGACCATGTAACAGATGCGAAATTAGTTGGTCTGTATTTTTTATACTGTAGTTAGAATCTGGTATACACTGTAAATAATTTTTTATATAATGTTCTAAATTATATAATATAGAATATTTAAAATCCACAAGAGGTCTATAAACATTTCCTACTTTATGGGTTTTAAGTCTGATATTAAGTTGCGGTATACGTATCTTGTTAAAATCTATTATCTTTTTATATTCTTGATTTGCAAATTCTTTTTTATATGTCTTCATCAACTTTATTAATCCTTTTTTGATATCTTCGGTTGGATTATTATGCAATTGTTCATATTCATCAGTAGATACTATTTCTTTTTTCTTTGATTGTAGATCTGAATTCATAATAATTATGAGTGCGTGAGATTTATCTGCTTTTATGATAGATAATTGTTTATGTTTAAAGTATTTCGTTAAGCTATTCATCTTATAAGTTATATTAATTGCTTTTTTATCTACTATATATGTGCTAGATTTATGTAAATATTTAAATTTTTAAAACATTTATAAAATTTTTTCTGGTTTTAGGCTTAAATTTCGTGTATAACACGTGCATTTACCCAGTGTCGAAACTAATTTAAAGAACTTCGTTATTTAATTCCAAAAAACCTATTACTACTTTTAAAAAATTTACTATTTTTAAATTCTATTGCTTATATACAGAGATGCCCAGAATGGGGCAAAAAGAACAAATTGCCCAGGGCCGCAAGGAAATAAAGCCCTCTATTTCCTTAGGGCGCTGGGCAATTTGCTATACAATGGTTTTTGATTTAGTTCCTGTAATATAATAATTTAATTTCTTAAAGGGCTCCCAATATGTATTTTGCTCCAGGCCGCTGTTACCATCTGGGCGCCCTTCTTACGTATACTGCCAGAACGGAGGAAATGTTGAGTACTCGAATTTAATTTTATTTAAATCTATATTCTAAATTAGATTTATTTAAAAACGAGACTTTTGATATTAAAATATATTTAGATCTGTATATAATTACATTCTTGTTTATTTTGGATTTTAGAATTATGAAAAATGTTTTACGTAATAAAAATTACGTTAAAATTTATCAGTTATATTTACGATATATTTATGATAATAGCAGTTTTCCTAATTTGATATAATAATAATAATAATAATATCAATTACATTAAAATTATGTATTAATTTAAAAATATAACGATGTAATAAAGTAATAATGTTTTAAATACAAAATCAAAAAAATATCAAAGGAGTACCTGTTACGAAAAGAAATATGTAGGTCACGACAAGAAAATTTATTACCCTGATGGACCTATAAAATGATATACCCTATCCAAACAGCGTTACAGAGCATTGACTGTCGCCTACTGCTAACTGTGGATTACTCGATTCGAGAGCTGCAAAGAGCAGTTTGGTTCCTTTATACGGTTCGAATGACGGAATTGCGAACGAAGATTTTATACAGATTTTTATAGAAGCGAAATTTGGCGTTATAGTGTCTGTATTATTTTTCAATTTATTCTTCTATATATTATTGTTTAATTATAATTATTTGAAATCAGATTTAATTTCTATTTATCTACATTCTGAAAAGAGAACTTGAATATCTTTTGTTGTTATAAATAAATATATTTATATATTTATTTGATTATATACTCTTTAATTTAACATTTTCTTGTAGTTTTGTTACTTAGTTCTTGATTACATACATGTTAAAAAATAAGAATAAATATGTTTAAAAAGTGTTTGCAGAAAATTGTTTCCATTCAAAATTAACATAAAAAAATGAATAATCAAACGATTCGTACTTTGTTCCAATTATAAAACAAAATTATAAAAATATAAAAATTTCGTCATTTTTATTTCTGTGTTAAAATTACAGTATACTTTGATTCTTACATCCTGATTATAAGAAATTATAATTATAATCTTAATATTCATTTTCCTCATTCAATTATATTAAAGGTAATTATATTTTATAGCTAGATAGAAAAAATAGCTATATTTTTGTTATATGCACCAAAATTTACCTTTATTTGGAAGATTCATCATTTAAAAAAAATTTTTTAAAAGTAACAGATTAACGCAAGGATGAGCTGAAAGGAATTTTCTCATTTACAGTTATTTATTATGAGTAATTTAAAATATATAACCCAAGACGTTTGCAATATCACATCATATACTTTCAAAAATTTCCTAGCATTTTTGTAATTAATATCGCACAATAATTCGAAAATAATAATACACCAAAAGACATTAAAATATATGAATTAGTTAATAACTGATCAAGATGTATAAATACTTTTATAGTTCTTCAATTCATAAATTTATGCACATTTAAAAAACTAAAGTAATATTAAATTTTCTAAATCCATCGTTTAAACACATACAAGTTTTTAACAGTTATCCAGCAATATTTACTAACTGCTGTTTTTAAAGTTATAATTTATAACTATTATTTATGCCTGTTAGTACGTATTAATTAATTTTATAAAAACAATCATTTTATAATGATATAACTCATTTATCATTAATAATAATATAAGAAAATATTCCTTTTATAACGAACAACCTTATAATTTATAAAATTTAAAATATTTTTTTGATAAAAACTTAAGCAGGAAAGGAATTAACAGAATCATAATATCTACTAAACCAATAATTTTTCCATTTAGCGCACATTTTCCTCACATTCCTTTTCATTTCTGTTATTTATATTCTATTTTGATTCGTTGATGTTTCGGTATGGCAATAGACTTTTGCCATAAATAAGTAGTGAAGTTCTTTTCTCGTATTCTGTGTAAACACTCATAAACACCAGTTCATTGACCGTTATTACGTTGATCGTAGTTTTTATAATAGTAACATTTACATCAAGACATAATTTTAATTAGAAATAAAAAGTATTTATGTAAGTAACGCTGCACAAAATTACACAAATTTTACTGAAAAAAAAATTATGAGAGTGATTATATTAATTTAATATCAAATGTTTTTTATTATGTTTTATAAATATTTTTCTTATTAAAATTTAAAATAAACGATAAATATTTAATTTATCGATGTACAAAACGTATTTTAAAATTCTAAAAAATAAAATTTTGTTAAATACTACCTTTTTTATAATCGGCTATTATATAACATTTCCTGTTTTGCAGCTTAAGAATTTTTCGAGTTCCATTTAAACAAAGATAAGGCGAAGAATAGTTATGATTTATGATGTTTTAAAACTGACTTTTATGACCATAGTTGAAAAAGCGTGATGTGTTAATTTTTGTAAGCAATTCACACAGAATATTCTACTTGTTTTCTAAAATTTGATGTTTATAAAACCAGATATAAAAACTTGAATTACATATAAATAAAAACTTGAAACACGCGGTAAGTTTTTATACATATTCAGTTTTTGTATAAATTTTCTGTTCATATTTTTTTAAATAAAGAAATAATATATGGAAAATATACTTCTGAATTCCGTTGAGAGATTTCAAATATAAAATATTAACAAACATTTATTAACCTACATAAAAATAATGTTTAAATTCCCACTCATTTATTGTATTGTTTTAATTCGTTCTCTTCATATTATAAAATAACTTTTAATTATTAAAATGAAAATAAAAATATAAAGCAAACGAGAAAAGTATAAATTCGAAAGAAAATTTTAAAAATATAGTTTTATAAAATTATTTATTAATATATTTCAAACTAAAATCAGTATTATTCTCCTTAAATGTCATTTTTAGATTGCCAGATATCAAATATCCTCTTTAGCATAATAGCCTACTTATGAAAACGAATACACTACAATAATTTCTGATTGATTTAAATCATACTTTAAAGTACATCTCAAGATTTCAGTTTTGCCATTTAACAATATTCAATAGAAATATTTGAATGACACGTGTTTTTAACAGATTGTGTTCTTCAAAATTATTTTCATCAATTTTGATCAGATGAAATGGGTGGGAACTCATTCTAAGAAGGTTCAGACGTTCACCTTTTACTTCAGGGTAAGCTGTACAAGATTATCCGGTCTCTCGAGGTAAAATAGCTTTTACTTCCTGAATAAGTGCAGTTGACAATCTGTGACTGAAATATTGACAGATTCTCATAAACGAACTGGAAAAAAAAAAAAAAAACAATGAGAAAGAAATTTTAGAATTCTTAAATTTGATATAATATTTGAAGAAAATAAATTTTTTATATGCTTTTTTGTAATCTAAATTAAAGCGATAAAGGAACAATGAAAGGTTGTAAAACCAAATTTATAGTTGCACTTTCTCTGTGTTTATTTTCTAAAGTATCACTTTCTTTCTGATTAAAGGATTTATTAATTGAAGTCACGCAAATGTAATAAAATCGAGAATGACAAGTGATAAAAATATATTTATTGATCTATTGACGTTTCAAGAAAATTTTGAGTAACTACAGAAAAAAGTTAAGATATTTTCTCTTGTAAGCTAATGCTAAATTCTACATATATAATTCTTAAATGTTTAATAAATTGTAAATTATTTCATATTATTAAATAAATTTAATTATTTGAATATTTTGTAATACTTTATGATAAACGCTCATAGACGTACAACGTAATAATTTAATAAAAACTTGGAATTTAAGCTAAATATTAATCGTTTTAAGAAATTAAATATGATTTAAAAGTTTAACTTGAAAACATTCGTTATTCACAATATATTTTTAAATTTTATTTTCAATTTACATCTATTTTTTGTTATTCCTGTTTAAATTAATTCTGAATACTAAATTAAAATTAAACTACAGATCTTGCATATTCTTTCTCTAAATGTTTTATGAATACAGTATATTTAAAATAAATCTAAATATATATATATATATATATGAGTATTCTTGTACGAATTGTTTACAGAATATCTTTTGCCAAAATATAAATATTTTGGTTTAAAATTCATGTTATGCTCTCGAGAAGGATATAAGTTACACGATGCATTAGATCCTCCTTCAGGTCGTCGTAAATCTACACCTTTGTTGTTTTCCGCCAACTCCCACTATTCACAGTATTATTACTTAAAATGTGCGGAAGAAAAAGGAGAGGAAACCAGAGCAAGTTGACGGGGTTAATTTTGTTTTTAAATTATGTCGGAAATTATAGCAGTTATTACTATAAAGTACAACAGACATGTATTATTGATAAGAAAACTACTATTTGTATTCTCTACAGCATCACGTCATTCCATTCAATGTTTCTCATTACGAAAGGTAAAATTTACTAAGAATGTAAATTAAAGGAAAATTAATAAAATATATTCTTTTAATACAGAATTTGTTTCTATTATTGAGTTTCTTATACAAATTTTTCTATTTTATTTATTTATAGATATATTTTTTCAAAGATTATGCAAGAATTCACAAGTGTAGTAGGCGTACTGTACAATAATTTTTATCCCACTCTTCTTTGATTAGCCAATATGTCAAATCTATATGTATTAATCAGATTAATTATTATTGGAATTGTTATAATTAGGTTGGCAGCGGAGATTCAAATTTTGGATTCATATGTAAATACGGCAATAAAGGCCTTCCTGTGAACTTCTGCCCTCTTCGGAACCCTTCCGAATGCTGATATTATTCATTTCAAATATTTTTTTACTTTAATGTATGATTGTATACTTTGTTACCAGCCTTCTTACCTTTTCTTGACAAATTGAACTCCCAGTCGAATTGGACCCCCACGTAGTTGCATAGTCGGCATCATTGTAGCTCCGCCACTGAATTAGGTCTACATAGACTTATCAAACCTATTGTTTAAAAATATTCGCTATAACATAACTGTTACGTTAAATATATTTTCATTTGGAAAGAATAGCTATTTTATATTAATAGTCTCTGAGTCAGCTCGGTTTAATAAAAATGTCTATGCATACTTATACTATGATTTCGTTTTGTTAACTATTTCTTTTTGTACAGAATAATCGTAAAGTTTTCAACCAAGTTATTTCTGCTATTAAAAAAATTAATTATTTACTTAGGTAATTTGTTACTGTATGAAATAATCACAAATAACGTGTTTAATTATGATATATACCGGTGATGATTTTTCTATGCAAATATGCACATCCTTTTACCATCTTTGGCATCCTCTCGCTCAACATTAGAAGAATAGTGTATCAAATTGTTGTTAAAAGATAAATAAATAGATTACATTTTTAAAGATAGAAAAAAAAACACAGAATATTCAACTCCTATTAAACGTTACTAAGCAAGAAACTCAGTAATTTATGTGAATTAAATTTAAAATTTTTAAAAATAATTTTATTTTTCATTTCTATAATTTATATCAAGCTCTAATTCAATAATTTAAAAATATTTTATTTTTTCGAAGTCGTAAAATGAACTTCTAGAAGTTTCTAAAAAAATAAAATAATCTATACAATTTATCTCAGCTAAAGTATAATCCTACGAGTTTTTACATCAATAAAAGAAACCGAGATAAGTGAAAACAAGATATCTTAATATATATTTTTTTAATTTAATGAGCTAGAAACGTCATTCAGTGACATATTTAATACTAATTAACTTTTTATATAACTAGAAGTATTACATATTTATTTGACAAAACTTTAGACACTTATTACAAACACTTGTTTTCCTTTAGAGAAAGTAAAATCATAATTTAGATAGGAATTAACTATTAATTAAGATAATATCTTGTACTTTATATATAAATTTACTAAATAACTATGATTCAGCAAACAACTGAAAGTCCATTAGCAAAAATATTTATCACCTTTAAAGTTTAGCGCCCTTAAAATGATGAGTTCATTAACTCTAATTCAAAAACAATTTCTTGGATTTTGACCCTTATTTTTAATTGTTCCGCAATTCTTAATACAAAAGAATGTTTAAAAGCTATTAGCGAGAGAACGGCTTTACTAATGCAAACTTGTAAATTAGAAAAAGTTGTTAAACTTTGTTTCAGATCGTAAATATATACCCGCAGAAAAATTTCTGTCTTGTATACAGAAAATATACTTTAATAGTAATTACTACACATTTAAATTTATAATAAAAAGAAATCTGATTAAATTACCTTAAAAAACACGAAATTTTATAAATTTCTAGTAAGTTAAACTAGAAATCTTTCTGAAACAAAGAATATAAAAAAATAAGTTGTAGATAGAGATATACTAAAATAAATTATGAATTTGTAATTCTAGTCAAACAAGTAAAGTTGGAGAATTTAAAAATGAATATTAATATTTCTTAATCGCTTCTATCAATGTTAAGTAAAAGAACAACTTGTAAAAATGATAGAAATAATTGAAATGACTTTATTAGTGTTTGTGTTTTCCATAATCCACCATGGATGTCATCTTTCCTTTCAACGATGATAGATGTTCTTTTAAATTTCGGCAACCTATTATTTCTAAAGAGGAAACTAGCAGTTTAAGTCAAAATTAATATGACAAACAACGTTGTGTAGCCTATACTATTTGAATACGTAAATTATAAACTAACTAAAGATTTATTATTTTTAAAATTCTGAGACATTTCCATTTTACAGAAGCTATTTATATATATAGCTTCTGTAAGATGTGTATGTATAGATATATGGAAAGAGATTCCTGTATGGAAAATACATTTTAATTTGTTTTTTTAATTGTAAAAGTGTAATAATCTATAATGACTAGTGAATTTTTTAAGTTCGACTTTTTGTTTTTTTTTATTAAAGATATTTGTAAACTTTGTATTGTGCAGCAAGTATGTAAATAGATTAAAATTTTAATTTTATTTCTAAAAATATTTTTATTTGACAAAAAGTAATATTTTAGGCAAATTAAAGCGAAAAACGTGAAGTAAGTCTTATTGTTTACTTATAAAGTGACTGTAAAATTTGAAAAAAAACTGTTTGTGAGATTTGGCAGAGATAATATTAGATTCAATTTAAAAAATGAATAAATGAATAAGAAACTAGAAAGTTGTTTTTCATTTGTGAAAATGAATTCAATATAAATGTATAACTTATATGCAAAAAATTTAATGTTATTGTAAGATAAATAACATTATTTCATTTAATTTTTTTTCTTTAAAAATTACTATATAACTTTTATTTATATGACATTTTTATAAACTACACGATTATTTAAAATGATAAGAAAATATTTACAACACTCCTTAACGGAATATTAAAAGAAATCCAATATTTAAAAATCTAACAAATTTTAGATTTAGCATTTATATCATAAAAAAAATATTACCTAACATTAAACGGGCTTGTTTTTGAATATAAATATTACTAATTTTGAATCTTTCATTCATGTATTCTGTTTCCGAAAAGTGTAATGTATAAAAATGGTATTCACAAAAATTTGCAACCTTTTCAGCAGAGCCAAAAAGGGAATCATTGTTCTCTTTCACCTGACAAGAAGACGTATGATTATAAACATATTCAGTGTCTTAAGGTCAACGACAAAATAAAACAACTAACATAACAAGAACTATTTTCAAATAGCTAAAATAAACCCTCCCACTGAGAAACAGTTTTTTTAAAACTTGATAAAGCCTGAAAAAATTTTTTTCTGTTCAAATACCAAAAACCTAATGCATATGCACAGCGTGCGTAATTCGAGATTTGAATTAATAAAAGGATTTATATTTTAATATAAAAGAAGCTCGAAATAAGCTTCTTTATCCTCTTGTTTGCGGAAGCGCAACTTTTATATAAACTTTAAAAATTTGTTAAAATCCACTGCCGCATAATTTATTCTTTTATTAAAACTTTTCCATTTTAGAGAATAATGCATTTATTTTTATTTTATTTACTTATTTCTAAACTTTTCTTTTGAGATATTCAAGTATTATTATTCTAGGCTTAATAATTTCAAGGGTCCCTTGTCATTCAGTCGCATTTTAGATCCGATCGAACCCATATTCTTGGTCCATCTAAGAGCCCACAGGCAAAAAGATTTAAATATATACATAACAATTCCCTCTATACATTAAGTAATTATAATTTAGAATATTTCTGTATAAAGTAGCCTACTTTAACGTTGGTCACACAAAAGAAGATAAAAGTATCGATAACACTTTATTTAAACTTATTAAACTTATATACCATAATTAGAAATACGAATAATCACGATTTTTAATAAGAGACAGGGAAACAATGTATCGACATATAACACATCGCTTTCGTAAAATACGCACTTATAATTAATCGGAAGTAAATGAAATTATTTTAAAATATTTATTTAAATTAGAGAAAAGTATTATCATCTTTTTTAAATTTTCTTTTATTGTAAATTATGTTTAAAACTTAAAGTTATATTAAAGTTATCCAGATGCAACGTAATGTAACCTTTCAAATACTTTGAAATATTGCATGCGAGTTAGAAACTGAATTCAAGCCGGTTTTTACTTGTCCTGCGGAAAGTCTCATGACAGAAGACTAGAAAAGAAAATGCCCAATAATAATCAGATAAAAAAGGTAATCTACAACGTATTATCGCTTCAAACAAACATAAAAAATTGCATTCTTAACAGAATGTTAAGTAAAAGACATAAATTAATAAATAATTTCTATTGAAAATATATGTAAAAATTTATATGCGATTATTATTATTATTAATGATTTAAAATAAAATTTAAAATGATTATAAGTTTTAATCTAAGACTTTTCATAATATATAACGTTCGCTCATAAACTCGTTAAAAAAGAACATATTTGGATAAAAATTTACTCTATTTTTACGTATGAAGTAATATCATTTCGAATTTACATTATAAAAATATTTATTAATAATAATACATGAACAGATTTGTTAAATATAATTCATTGCATCTACTTTATGAAATTTTAAAATGTTTTTAGGGGCTATGAAACATTTATTACGCCTAATTATTTTAGGTTTTATAAATAATATTATTTACAAGAAACAATAAAACTAAGAAGTTCAAGTTGAAGATAGTTTAAATAAAAATGTGTTAATTAATAATTGGTATAAAATATTAATGTAGCCAATACCATACAAGAATAGATTATGATGGCTACTAGTTTTGATTTTTATGTATTTAAAAAAATTTGTTAATTATATATATTGTTTGTATATAAAAGAATTTTTAAAAATAGCTAATTGAGAAATGAATAGGGGGAAAAATAAAAAACTGACGTGATTTAAATACGCTTAGATCTTAAAAAAAATATAAATATAAATAATAAGAAGAATTAAATAAATATAGAAATTGAAACAAAATTATCAATATAAACTGCATTATATCCTTAAAAATAAATTTTTCTACTCCAATAAAAATAAATAAAACATAAAATATTCATTTTAGATATAGGAGAAGCATTTATTGACGATTTCTGAAAAATATATTTAATTTATTATATATCTCATTAAGTATATTATGCTAAAGTAAATCTATTTTGTAATCTCATCATGGACAGTGTAAAGAAGTATCTATTATTATGGTGGAATTTCTCAAAAATTTAAATGTGACAATTAATCTGAAAGCAGGAAGGATGGATGTAATAAAGCAAGAACATCTAAATTTAAAACCAAACTAAAAAACACTTGAAGTAAGAAAATTAGATTTATAAACAGACTTAAAATTTTTGAATTTTAATTAAATTTCTGTAATTTTAGCCTTTGACATTTTATTTAATATAATAATTGCATTGTCGTTGTCAGCAACCAAATTATTGACTCATTCTTCGTCAAATACTTTATCTGGTGCCAAACCTGCAGGTGGTTGACAAGAACGATCGATCAGATACGAGGTAATTCTGTTCGAGATAGATAGAGATAAGTACGGAATCCCCAATGTCTTAAACACTAAATATCAATAGATCTAATAAATCTAGACCATTGTTTCTTGCCTTCTTAAATAATATATTTCATTATCTTCAATCAGAATAAGACAATAAATTATGATAAATGTGTAAACATTCGAAACAACTGGATACTTCATGCTGTAATTTCTATAAATTTACTATGATATTAATTATTTTCTCGTATTTTATCTCAGAAAATGAAAACTAAATGCGAACCGTTTCAAGAGAGAAACTAACAACCTTTGTTTACAAACAAGGGAAATTTTTAATTTTTAAAATGTTCGACATCTTTCATATTATAATTTAATCGCATATTATTTAAACGTTTCTTTTATCGATACGAACTTGTTAAAAATTCATTTCAGTGCAGTTTTTTAAAAATAAGAATAAATAAATATTGCTGAAATACAATTTAAAGTTTCTAATTAACCGCATATCTTTCAAGTTGTGCTTTTCTCCCTCCTCCTGTTACATTTTATTCGTTTTCGATCAATCTCTCTAATTTTTTTTATTTCATTTTTAATTAGCCAAAGTTTTTTTTTTTAAATACTTGACCAAATCGTCCTTGATACGTGTATGTATGCACAATAGTTCAAACGATTGGTATAAAAACTGACAAATAAATATATACCAAGTCACGAAACTCAAAAATATATTTTAAAAGTATCTATCATTTTTTTTTAAAAAAATTTTGAAAATTCAAAATAATTTTTAATTAGCAAAACAGTCGGATTCTTACATTCTTCTCACGCCTGAAGATTCACGACCACATCAGAAATGCTTTATTTTACTTTCGTAGCATGTTTCACCCTTCTTTTTACACACGTTTAGGTCCTCTTCAGACTAATTGAATAAAGTAAAATTTTTGAATAAGTTTTATAATTATATTATTAATAGAAACAATTAACTTAACTGAACAAATACACACTAAATATTCTAACCTATGCATTTCGCAATACATGCAACCCACCTAACAATAAATGTAACTGAAATATAAATACTATGTAACATTTTACAACTTTAAAACTGGTAAATTAAAATGCCTCACAAACTATAACGCCATTGACATTCAAATCGAGGAATACGGCAATACACATATATGAATTTACATTATATTAAAACTATTAAATAGAGATAGGCAATCCAATTCCACTTCTAAAACTAAAATTGTTGGAACTGTTCGGACGAACGTTTCCTCGGAACTGCCTATATGTTTGAAGGAATGGAATCAACGAATAGAAAACATTATTCCTTTATATGAGGAAACGGAATAGCGGAAGTGAAACATGAAATCACATCACTTCATTCATGTAGTAATAAATAAAATGTTATTTTTAATTATTTGAGATTTTATGTATGTGAGACAGTTCCAGACAATAAAATATAAAACATCCATTCATATCATAAAGATTTAATAAATTCTAAAATTAACTTACATTTTAAAATCAGTGTAAAAGATGGAACGAATTTATCTTCGCACTATTTTTGACGTAGGTTATTATTACTTAAATTTTCCCAATTTTGTAAAATTGTATTGAATTATTTAAGAATAAAGTTTTGTTCACGTTTGAGAAAAATAAAATAAATTTACATTCCGGGCGTGAAACCCACGTTTTCTCCATCCATTACCCCACAATTCAATCAAATGCGCACCATCCAGGAATTGTGTAAATAAACCAAATAGTCATTAAAATATTTATTCCACTATTTAATTAATTTAAATCTAATTAACTTCACTCTCTATCTGCAAATATAGAAAGACATCGGTGGATAAAATCGAAGCTTTACTTCTGATATAACACGAAAATATACTTCGTTGTATTTTTATTTTTGTAAATATAAATTGACTTCTTGGTGATTTTATAATTTTTTTCAACCGAGTATAGATCGATGGTGACCGATAGGAAACGTTGTTATGTTCCGATGTTCCGAGAAATGGGAGATAATTTTGATTGTGGCAGAGTTATCTGACAGAGCTATCCGGAAAGAGAATTCGCGAATCTGAGGCTTGGCAGAATAATGGCAAATGTCGTAAGCATTTGCCTTTGTCATTGGTTCTTACTCTTTCAAGCTACAGAAATATAGATTAGAGAAAAACATTTTTGTCGCTTCCATGAACTCCTCAAAAAATCTATTGTTTTCTACATTGAATTCCACTCATAAAAGTACGATTAAAAAGTTTAAGAGTTAATGATCATATTGTATTTTCTTCGTTTAACTATTCAAATGTATGAGATATTTATAGAACATATCCAAAATGAAAAAATTATACAATCATTAAATTCATGAAAAATTGTTGGACTTACCCACTAGAAACAGAAATGGATATGTCTTCATTAGATAAGACAAAAAACAATATGATAATCTCAGATATAAGTTTGAACATCATTTAATTATTTAGTTGTAGCTCTATTCTTTCTAATAGATAAGGACCACTATAATGCCGTAAGAAGGTATGACAGAAACTGTCCCGAACATTTTCAGTTTTAGAGGATTTATATTTTCTTAGAAACCTTCCTGGAAATGTTTTAAAATATTTTCAGAAATAGTATCTTTGCAGTATTCTGAAAACATAGTTAACTAGAAATAATATTTAAAGTTATAATATACAGTATTATCCTAAATTTAAACTAGACGTATTTTACTACTGTATAGAAATAAAAAAATATAAAACTCGAAAACTTTTATAAATATTCTGAGGTTTGATTATTTGGGAATTCTGGATAGTTGTTTTGTTTTTCTTCTTGACAGTTTTCTCATTTCCTGAAAAGCTCATTTCCTATTTTTTCCTACAAATGTTAAGTAAAATTGTAGTACTGTATATATTCAATTAGTTTACATACATATACTAGATAAAAAGTTACAATACTGTGTACTGTATAATACCTTTACAATATGCAAAATCATGAATGTTCATTACAAAATAAACTATTGTATTTCTAAGAAAATTAGCTATTTCAATATTCCAGTTATCATACATATTCAGTATGATAACTGGATTTTATTTTTGTTTTTAATCAGAAAATTACAGATCTGAATGACTTGAATGTGAATAACGTTTAAACAGTAATTCTTATATAGAGACTTTTTACGAAGAGAGACTTTAAACTGCATTTAGTGTCAAGAATAACTTATAATAATGAACCACAATTATTAAATTCTTAATAATTCTAATATTATTGTATTGTTTACGTGAAAATGCTTGAAAATGATGCCAGTATGCATAAATCTATATAACTTCTAAATATGTGATCAAAATTGTTAATTACTCCTCGAGTCCGTAACCAAAAAGTATTAAAAATTAATGAATATATTCTTAGAGAATATTTTTATTATATGAAAATTCATAAACTTTAAAATATATTTCGGTACAAAAAAACATTTATCCCATTTTGAATCTTAAATTCGTAAATTATAATTATGTTTACAAAATATGATGATGAAACATGACTATAAAATAGAAACATATAAGGTACTAATGAATGAGCATTATAAGAAATGAAACAAACATTAATGGAAGATAATTCTATTAATCTTCCGAAATATTAAATTAAAAGTTGATTAAATATCAAAAAATAGTACTGTATTAATGTTATTTTATATCTACAATTTCTAATTGGGATAAAGCTTAAAAATCTAGTATTATATATCAATTAACGAATTGTAAAATAAACATTTACTGAAAAGAAATAAAAATTTGAGCCGATATTACTAGCTAATAGCAAAGTTAATAGTAACGAAAGTATGATAGTGCTAATAGCTAAAGCTAATAGCAAAAGCTAAAAATAATGAATTTATCTTCGCAAGAAGAATTTGGATTGTACGTAATATGAACTACTTTTTATTCTCTCTCCATGTATAGTTTACAGATAAGAATAAAACTAAAAATAACTTAATTTCTGTCATTTTATAATAAATAGCTTTGAATAAAAATACCGTTCGTAAATATTCATTCAATTACTCTTATTACAGATATGTTCTAACTCGACCAGCATCGAAAGATGGAAACGGCGCCCTAAAGTGAACTCTGCGTGAAAAAAGGAAATATTTTTGTCACAAAAATAGACATTAACGATAGAATTCTATAAGATTAGCATGGTTCTTTTTGCGCAGCTGATTAATACTTTCAAATGTGTATTGTCATGTCTAGCATTGTAGCTGAGTATTTGGTAAAATAACTTACAATGTATATCCTCCGCTTGTTGTGAATAATAGCATTCATTTCTGATTTTCACAAGACTTAATGGCATTTTTAGAAAAAATTATTCTTACTACTGATTTTTATATTTTCATGTAGCTTTGTATTGCTTTTTCACGCTATATCTTTATTAATTTCTGAAAATGATCGTTTTTTAATAATTTAGATTATGGAAGCACTTGAATTGATACTAGGTTCAAAGTTTGTGACAACAGAAAAAACGCATATCTCAGTCTCTAAGAGATATATTTGAATATAAAATGAATTACATGTTAAAATTTAAGCTAATAAATAATGATTGTTATTTCATTCTGTATACAGCATTCTCTATATTTTGTAACCTGTTCAGCTTGTACTTCTGTAGATTTTACGATCACAGTTCTGTTCATATCTACTCTAAATGTAATCAAGACGTCGTGAAAACTTCAAATACTAATATGATTAACGATAATATTCTGAGTATTTTTATTAATAGCTAAATGAGCCATTTAAATTAATTTCGTGCCTTTTGATGATCTTACCTAAGCAAAATAACACGATAACAAATCTTTTCACAATAAAAGATACATTTTAAAAAGATTTTAAAACTTCAATAAATTGTTGTATTCAATCTTACCTAGTTATTGAATTTTAAAAAAATATCTTTTAATAAGCAATAAACGAAGAAAATCAATCGAAATATATATAGAAATATTTTATGAAAACCAAAGTCGCTAATTTTGAGTGTCTATATTACTTCAGACAACAATATTTCTTGCATTAATTTAGTTTTCAATATCTTTCGAACCTCTGTAGATATTATGTTTATAGATAATACTTGTTTTTGATGGTAATTTGTTCCATTTATTTTTCCAAGACTGGTAGTAAATAGATAGATAACACAAATAAAAACTTTTGATAAATTTATGTGATTAAACCAAAGATATATTTAAGTTTTTATAGCAATATTATTAACTTTCCGTTATCCCAAGCACACGAATATCATTCTCCATTACGAGAGTTTTTAAAACATATCTTTGTAAATGTCAACGTATTGACATTCACAAAGTTGTCCAGAAGTCCATCGACATAGCAGCCATTTTTGAATAAACCCATATTAATAATAATTACGTGCATACACAAGCAAAAAAAATTAAATTAAATTAAATCCATATCTCAGTTATTGAAAGTTAAAGCCAATTTGCTGTTAAATAAAAACATAAACAAAATTTAATATTCCTGAAACCACAAATGACTGTTATGTCGGGCTTTTGGATCACTTGATGTAATATCTGAAACACTGGTAACAATAATCTTGCATATTTACATTTTTTAAATATTTGTAAAACGTAGCTTGTTATAGAAACGTTTAATCTACTTTAGTTTTTATAGCTGAGATATTGCACCCAGCCACTTTTTAAAAATTAAATTTGCATAACAATCAAAATATTTCTTCTATATATTCAAATTTTCGAAAAACTTTTTATATTATTTCTTCCGAAAGAATAAAAAACATTTAAGTAAAAAATGATATATTTTATAATGTATTCTGAACAACAAAACATAAATAAATAAATAATACTTTTGGCAGATAAAATTAGATATGGTGTTGATAATGTTTGTGTTTTAAATAAATTCCATAGAAACGTTCTCATAAAGCAATACCGAAAATAATTAAATTGCTATTGGTGTAATTTATGAATGCACAATTGCATGTGAATAGTTAACTTTATAATGATCGGCTTATGAAATTGTTATTAGGCTAAGTGTAGAAACAAAGCTGTCTATACTGTTGCTATTGCATAATGAAAAAATCCAACAATCAGTTTCTTAACTTTCCCGGCAACATTTGGTGGCGCCATCTGTTATCACATTTTATTTAATTTTTTTTTTATTTTTAACTATTATAAAATGGTCAAAAGCTTAATTTTGAGGATAGTGATTGGTTTTATATTAAAAAAATTGTAAATGATAATAACAAGAAAAATATTCATTAAGTCCGACTCTGCTCGAAATATGACACACGACTCCTTTTATCTTTCCATTCCCTTGACCTTTAATCACCAAAATGTAATAGCATTAATTCTTCTAATACACAAACCTACCTGCAAAATTTCAGAAATTTTCGACAAAAAGCACAGGAGTTATTAAGCTTCAAATAGTGTGAACACAAAGGTGTCCCCCACACAAACATTCATACATACAGAAAAACAAATTTTCTGCATTTCTCGACGTTTCAAGGTACCCTGAGTCCAAAAATGTTAAAATCTGGGGGATCATTTTTTTGCCGGATCGCCATGCTTTCCCTCTGTTATAACAGAGCCGGAAAAGTAATAAAAATTTAAATCATTTAGTAAGTTGACATGTAATTCTTTTCGTTGGGTTTTGTAATATAATAAAAATTTTATATACTAAAATTAGTATGAAATTTCATTAGCAAACTTGCAGTTGGTGTGGCTAAAATATAAAGTATTTGATATTAAAACCTTTTTTTATATCTAACTATAAAAATATTTTAAATCAAAAATAACGTAAATACATTTCACACAATCAATTTGATGATAAATTAAGTTTACTATGAAATTATTTCAGTTTCAAATACAGTCTCTTCTGTTATAATGCGTGCTTCTAATATGCGAATTTGTTAATACACAATACATAAATGAAGGAATAAAATCAAATCGCAAAATTGTATTTGTTCACAAGCGATTTTTCACGAGGTGATTATGCTTTGCTGTACCGAGTAATATCATAAATTCAATTGAATGTAGTGATTGGAGGAGGAACACAATTTCATCCATCTCTTTTAGTTATTAATTGAATAAATTTACTCGTGTGTGTTGCCCTACAAATTTGTATCGCGTTGTTGAGTTTGTGTACTTTTCTTTAATAAAGTTATTTAACATCGTATTTCACACATAAGTAACATTCACATTAGGTATAAGAATCAGAACTTTATTCTGAATCTCAGAAGTGAAAGAAAAAAAAACGAACGGCTTACCCACAAGACATAATCGAATTCACCATCTAAATTAAAGTAAAGGAAATTCAGTCCTATAGGATTTTTTTAAACTGGAACTTATTAGTAAGTTATTTGATATGTTTTAATTTTTTTAAAAATATAACCATAAACTTTTAATGTAAGAAATTTCCACACGAATTATTTACGTTTTGAAATTCAAAGAAAATTATCCATCGAATTCTGGTAGTTCAAACATTAAACAGAAGCATTTATTTTAGAAATATCTTATGAATAATTTGAAGAGAAAACGAACTTTATTCAAAATTTTCTGAGTAAGCTACATGATCTTTGTTTCTTAAGAACACAAACACGAGAGGAATCAACCGAAGTCCAGACTCCAAGTTATTATCTATGTTTGTCTTCAAATAATGCATATTTTAAAGGAAATTTTACTCCTAGATAAAAGAAATATTATATAATTCTTTTATTTATTCTCTTTATCATAAAATTATAGGTAATTAGAACTCTTAAAATTTTTATTAATTTGGTTTTTTCTTATCGTTTAATAAATATTTTCAAAATAAAAATAAAATAATAATTTGACAGCCAGATTATTTTTGATAGTTGTTAGTTGTCATAAATATCAGAAAATTTGTTGATATGCAGGAATTTAAAAAAATGTAATTTATTTTTAAAAATAAATGTTTAAAAAATAACTTTAGATTACAGTTTACGTTCTAATATATATAACTTATACATAAATTAATTTAATTTTATGCACATTTATACATATATACATATCATACAGATTATAACGAAACTCCCTGCCAATATTTTAGGGATTCTAGCTTATTTTTTACCCTAGAATCTATCCCGAATATATTGACAGGAAGTTTCGTTATGTCTGTTAAAATTTATTCATTTTTTTTAAAATTTATAAATTTTAAAATGCTATTCTTTAAATTTTAAGTGCATATATACAGTAATAGGCCTAATACATAAATCGACATAATAATGCAACTGAAAAAAAATAATTTACTTTTATTGTTTAATAAACGATGCTGAAAGGACGAAAATCGTAGGAATGGCAATGTTTTTTACAATTAAAACTGTTTACAGTATTTATCATCGAAAATAATTTTATAGACGAAGTTATTGTTACTTCAGACTTTAATACAGTAAATCCTCTCTAAAATAGAACCTGTATAAAACGGAACCTGCCTAAACGGAAAAAATTTGGTACCGAGTGATTCTGATTTACCCAGGTTTCATTGTATATACTAACTTGTAAGTTTCATTATTGATTACAGTGCCATTGAAGATAAACTTTTAAGCTATAAAAACGAGAATTGTCTTCATGGTTCTGTAAAGCTCCACATCTGAAAAAGTATTTTTTATTGAAAATTAAATTAAAAGCTTTTCTTAATGAATATGCCTTACGGAAATATTAATTACAATCATGTTTCTTTGGATAATAACGAAAAAACAGGGGATATATAACAATGTACAGTACGTTTGTATATTTTGATAATGAGATGCATGAAAGTTTGGAAAAAATGTGTAATTCGGTAAAATTTATTTTATTTCAATTCACATAAGTTTATTTGATTGGGTGAAGTGTATAATTTAAAAATTGTAACTATGATAAATTAAATTAAATTTAAATTATCATATGTTCTTGTTTAACTTCAGTTAAAACGAAATTTAGTATAGTATCAGGACATCGAGAGGGAAGCTGGAGATAGCATTATAGAACTACTATGGGCTTATGGGCCCATAGTAGTTCTATAAACTAATGCTATTTTTATAACATAAAATAAAGCCATTGAAACTGCATTTTATTAATAAAATAAATATTCTAGATATTTTATTTGTTCGAAAAAAAAACTGCAAAAAGGGGCCCGCTCTACTCCGGGTACCCCGTCGCTCTCTCGTCTTGTATAGTATTATAGTATTAAGATACAAAATAACATATATTTATTGAGAGTAAAATGTTTAAACTTAAATTAAACGACAAATTAATTCGAATGAATACTTAGTTTAAGTTTCACCTAATATTAAATACCGTCTGTAATCGAAGGTTCATAACCTAACCTAAAATTCAGGTATTGCTTTGAAGCATTTGATAATTTTCAGCATTTATTAGTATGGGCTAAATATTATCGGGCATTGACAGTTTGATTCACTGTATATGAATCAAGCATTACGTAGGCTTACATGTATTTAAAATAAATACTGGTATCATTTCGCCAACAGAATAAGAATAAAATAGTGTCATAAAAAAGCCCTTGAACTGCTTTTCTAGATGATGGATCATGATCATAATTAAATAGATCGAGAACTTGATTATAATAGAAAAAGTAGGGCAGAAGGGCAGACGTGCTGTACATTTTAGCCTTTCGAATATTTTCCTTAAGTGATGATTATAATTTTAATTATTAATGTCGAAGCTATTAATTAATTTTTTCGAAGAATGAAAATATCAAGTCACTAAAGACTATTAATTGAATGATTGAATGTAAAGGGCCAGCCCTTTTACATTCAATCATTCAATTGAACTGTACATAGTAACAATAATGATAATTAAAATAATTAATTTTGAGTGAAACAAAATCTAAAAAAATATTAAAAAATACGTGAAAATATTAAAGATTTAAAAGGTTAAATAAGTTAAAATAGATTTATTTTTCATTTTGAGTAAAAGAATATTAATATACAAATTATCGACTCTTTTAGTAAAAACCACTTTTCTGTTTTTATTAATAGTTCGAAATGAATTTATTCAACATGATTACGTTGTGGTAAATAAGAGTTATTTTAGACCTTATTACTCTTATACTTGATTCGCTTAAATCACAATAGAAACGTGTGTAAATAATATAATTCTCGAATAGTCGAATATTGACAAATTTATCACTGAATTAGAATATTAATAATTTTAGCAAATTAGAAAAGAAAAAATCTTTTTTTAAAAATCTGTAGTGCATTTTGCTTCCTGTAACATTACTATGAAACTTAATAAATAAAAAAACAAAAACCGGATGATAAGTAAACTAAAATAGAATCAGGAAAAAGTAGATGTTTATATCCAACACCATAATTATAAAAATTATTTTCGTCACGATGTTTATTATAATGTTAAACGTATATTAATTTCTCATATTTGGCAGGTAGCATATAATAATATACATATACTGAAATATAAACTTTAATGCTTTAAATCATGAATATAATGAATTTCATGATATTTAATATAACAGTCAAAAAATTTAATTACTGTTAGTAATTAAATTTTAACTGTTATATAAAATTAGGAAATAAAAAGAATCCATATTGATAATTTGATCTCTTGTATTAGGTAATAAAAGATTGAAAACTTTTATGAGATTCTCGATATAAGAGTGATTGAACATTTAAAAAAGATAAGACAAATCTAGACAGTAAATTGATAAAATATCTGAGATTTACTTGCTTTAAACATAAAAAATTTATCCTAGAGTTTGGAATGTCACACCCTCAATACGTCTTTCTGTCAACTGAAACAATAACTTTAGATAAGAGACTTGTCCCACGGGAGGCCTCTTAGGGGCCCAAAATTACTCGAACTGTAGAAATTCTTCAAATAACTTACATCTTTCTGCGATCAAGTTGAAAATAAATTATGAGTTATCGAAGAGAGTTTGGAATTTAAAACCCAGGTGAAAGGAACTAAAGGACAGTTGATAGGTCTACATCGAACAGTGTCCTTAACACCCCACGGATAAAGTAAACACCCTCATTAAATTGGAATCTTTAGTATTTGAAAAAAATTTTCTGATTTGTATTGTCAAACATTCTTATTTTAAAACAGAATATTGAATTACCAATGATTAAAAAAAATTATTTTTAATCAAGAATTTATTTTATTTAAATGGAAACGTGTATAATATGTATAGCTCAGTGTAAACTCTTCTAATAAAAAAATATTTTGAAATATGCTTAAAGTCGATTAAATATTATTAAGAAATGATTTATATACATAATAAAATAAATACAGTACTTCTCTTAGAAAAATTTTAATTTTTATTTAATATTACTTGAGATAAAGATATTTTCAATTTAACAGTTAGTTTACAACATTTTTAAAAATTAGAACTATATGTTAAGAAATATTAAACAGGAGGAATATTTGTAATTAATCATTGAAAGTATATATTTTATATTTGTTTACGACTTGAGCATTCTTTTCCAAGAACTTTGCCAGGTTTTTTACTTAATATCATTCCTGCATACCTACAAGGATATGAAGGGAGTGTTACCAACCAAGCTTTTGATAATTAGCATAATATTAAGTACGCCAGAGGCAAAGGTATGCATTTACGTAATATCCCCTCTGAACTTTTAATTACGTGGGTTGGTTACTATTTGATAATGCTTTATATTTAGTAAGATTTTTTTAAACATTAGTATACGCAAGGGGGAAAAACATCAATAGATATAGCCTATTTTTCGCTGAGTTCAAAGCTTTATTTAGGTGGAAAAGTCAATGACAGAAAGAACAATATATCCTTCCAGTTTGCAACCTTGTCTAGTCTATGTACTGTACTTAATATACACTCCTTTCATGAAAATAGGAAATTTCACGTCTGTAATTTTAAAATAGTTAAAAATTCTTGTCAAATGGTTGTCGACAGTTTCTACGCGATCACTTATTCTTAATTATTAATTTGAAATTTAAATTACTACTCACTTATTTTAGTAATGTAAGTATTAAATTAGTCGGAATAAAAGAAAGACTTAATTAAAGTAACCGAACTCAGATCCTTACAAAATTCATAAAATATCGTGAAGTTAGTGAAAATTAGCAGTTTTTACAGTCTTAAAATCTATAAAATTTTGAATCACTCACGTAAAACTATTTTTAAATCTGAAAAATTGCTAATTCAAAGTTAAATTTGGTAGTAATTATATATATTTTTTGCATACCTCCTAGAAATACCAGCTCAAATAATTATATACTTCATTTTTGTTTAAAATTCTAATAAATTTTTAATGAAGCTTTTATATTATAAATACTGGTTCTTATATAATAATATAATATTTTCGTTATTTTTAACCGTATGCCTGTATATTTAATACATTTGATTAAAATTATAAATTATTAATATAATAAATTTAATCGCAGTTAAAATCAAAATTCTCTTTTCACGAGTATAATTATATAGCTTATTATACAGTATAATTCTTAAATAACACGCTATCATAATATGTACGCTTGATAAGTTATATCTAAATGATATTATAATTAAATTTCAGCTCAATTATAAACAGTAAATCTGTAATCTCTACATTATTTCACACACAAAAGATGACTAAAGGAAAGAAATTAGATGGATCAAGATGATTAGATATGGCATATTGTATTCTCATCTCCTTTTAATTTGAAGACAATTAATTATTTTATCATAATAATAATAATTATCTACACATAAATTATATATTCAGTTATCAGTATTGTAGATATTCAGATGATAAGCAAAACGAGAATATTTAATTTTAAACAATGGAAATATTAATAATGTTAAATTATTTTATATGAAATGATTTATTTCTTTTATATTTTGATACATTAAATTATAAGCAATTTTTATATATAAATTAACAAGGAAGATAAAACAAGAAATGAGAAGCATTTATGATAATGGAATTCTTTAAGTGTAGCGACGGAATATAATGCTTCCAGTTTTCAATTTGTTGAATTACAACATGAAATGAAGATATAAATAGATGTTGTTTGGCAGCTGACAGTTTTCACCAGTAGTTTCAGCGAACTTAGTGTCACTACACTCAGTAAGTTTGTATTTTTCATCGACCTAACCAGTAGCTTCATCGCTGGAAGCAATTAAACCAATGGACGCGCCCATTCGCTTTAATTCAGTTGTTTCTCGAACAATGATTATGAGAAAGAGTCAATTGGAGATCTGATTAAGTTGAAAAGATAATCATCTACTTCCAAACACACAATGGAATTTAAAACGTGACCAGTTTTACATTTTACGTCTTATATACTAAATGTCTATTGTAAAATACAGTATATCAATTTAACTAAAACATTAACATTGTTAAATTTGATTGATTATAAACAATATTTAGCATTTTTACATAATAACTTTTTGTTTTTTCTCATTTATTTTTACGCAGTTTTAGTTAAAATAAATGTGCATTATCGTATTATTATTATTATTATTTAAATGTCTGTAAGGTTACACTTTAATTGTTTTCATTTAACGTTAAAAAATTAAATTTATCTTCACATAGTTTTGGCGATTTCTCATAATTCTAAATATTTATTAATTTTTATAATAAATTATAATAATAAAAAGAGCAATAATAAATTATTAACCTTTTTATTATTATAATTTATGAGAATGGTTTATTTTCTTTTAATCTTAATACAACTTTCGTTAGAATTCTTTACAAATTATTTTTTATTATTATATTAATTAATACAATAATAATTCTCGTTAATTATTTTATTTTTTAAATAGTAAAATAATAAACGACGATAATTTAAAACAAATAACATATTATTATAGGAACATTTTTATTTTATATAAGAAAACATTATAATATAATGCCATCTATTTACTATATTACACAAATATTTTTTTTTTATTTTACTACAGATTTAAAAAAGTAAATTAAAATAGCCTGTAATTAAATGTGAATTTATATTTTTAAGAGCATAAAAAATAAAAAGAAGAAAATTTTGTAGGTGCAAATACAGTAGTCATGCTTAAAACTCTCATAGAGGATTATTAATGATGAGGATGAACTTTTCACCCCTGCATATATTAAACATTAAGGTAATCACAAACCCAGCAAGATTCAGGTACCACCACCCAAACTCTTCACTTTTCTTATTTTTACTGAAAAACATTTCAGTATAATGAAGGTCAAACTTTGGCAGTAAAATATTTAAAAAGCTAACAAGTTTGAAGATATTAATAACTTTATGAATTAATAATAATAAATTTTCAATAATTATTATTATTATTATATATTATGTTATTTTCTCCTCGTACGATTATTTTTTGCTAGGTTAGAACAAGTTTAAGAAATTGTACAGTACGTGAATGTAAGAAATAGACTTAATGAGAAAAATGTCCATGCTATATTTTTCTTAATACGTTATAATATTATTTAAATAAACGAAATAACGTTTTCATAAAGGTAATGAAAATCATATTCACTGTGTTTCAAAATGTAAAGATCTTGATAAATAATATTTATTCTATTATCGAAATTTTAATTAGCTTTTTTAAAAAAGCTAATTAAAGTTCTTTGTTTTTCATCAGTTTTAATTATAAATTATATTCTTACTAAGGGGAAATTCTATTACTCCTCCTTACTTGAAAAGTTCTATTTCTACTTCTATTTCTCTATAAAATAGAAGTAAAAATAATTATATATATTTTCTCAAATTCTTTAAGAAATATTTTATATAATGTTAAAACAATCATTAAATATTTTTAAATACATAATAAAAATATTACTCATTTATTGTCAATAATTGACTAAATGTCGACAATTTCAAGTGATTCCTATTAGCTTACTCTATTTTAAGTCATTATGCTATTTTATTAATTGCATTACAATTAATAGAAAAATATAATAAATATGAATTTCAAGGTTCAAAAGTTGATTACAACAGATGCAACAATGCAATGCATTGGGAATCAATCTTTTGATTTTTAATATAGTAATTCAATTCAAAATAAAAATAAAACGGCTCTAAAAAAATCTAAGAAGGATCCTCAACTTTCTCTGAAAGGCATTCAGTTACTTGAAACTTAATTTTCATCTAAAAATACATTCTAAAATGAATCAAATTTTGTTCTTTTTATAAAAACGATTTTCCTGGACTGCCAACAACTGTCTTCTATCTATTTTAAACACTTCCATCAGTCTGTCGATATTCAAATGACGAGTTCAAAATATTCTTCCGTAATCTTTTTATAAAAATAAGCTTAAACTTTAAAATATTCATTAGAAAGTTAATATATTTAAGTTTTTAATTTTGTTAATTCGTTAGTCTTTAATTTTCGTTTATGTTACGACGTGTTAATTTTATTTTATATAATAAAACTATTTTATTATCATAATTGATAATGTACGCAATTTTAAGTTTTATCACTTATTCACTTAATGTACAACATTTAATCTTTTATACGTGAGATAATACAAAGCTATAATAATAATAATAAGAAAAAAAATATTACGTTAATTATAAGTCGGTAGCACAGTTTTAAAATTTTATATCTTTGAATATTTATCTATTTTACATTTATTTACATGTATTTATAATAATTACGATTTAATACGAATGCGAATATGAAATTCAATTCTTCAAATAAAAGAATAAGAAATTCAATTCTTTGGTTTAATCGATTATATTTGTTTAACAAACAAAATTCTAGCACTGAAAATCTTATTTAATAATCCCACTGCATATTTACATTGAAAATTTACACGAGTTAACATGACATATGGGTGGAGATGAAATGTTTCTGTCTTTGAAGGACAGCTACTAACTAAAACGTAAATGTTTTATTCAAAGAAAATGAAAAGCGTTGAAACAAATAAAGTTTCTTTCGTTGCTTAATTTTTTAAATATAATTAATAATTTTTAACTTTGCATCACATAATTATAAGAATATTTTATTAAAATTTTAATCGTTAAAAGAAAAAAAAATTATATTTATAAAAAGGAATGAGCAGAATTTAAATGTATTTATTATCAGAGACAATATATAATTTGATATTATCAGCATTGAACTATAGATATAAAATGTAAAGAGATTGAGTTATTCTACATGTTTAATATATGATGAATGAGAAGTTAAAATTATAAAATGTACAGTACGTACTGTACATTTTTTTTCTGAATAAATCTTAACGGATCTTTCGTTATTTTAATGAAGAAAACTTAAACTTTTTAATGATTGTTTTCAAATTCTTGTTGTTCTGCTAATGTTTGTGACATTACAAAACTTTTATTGCCCAAATAAATTAGGAACTCTAAACGTGAAACTATTTCTCTTCATTTTGTATTCGATTAGTAGAATTAAATGCCTTCCTTTAGCTTATTTAGATCATTCTGTACATTTTAATTCATAAATTTATAATCAGAATATTAATATAAAACATTTTAAATAAAAATTTTAATTTTTTTTTAATATCACACGGATGAATTTATTTTGAAATAGTGCTGACTTAGGAGTAGATAAATCACTGGTGAATAACTATTTGAAACTTATTCTTTAACTTTATTAGCAGATCTTTATATTTGAATTATTCAAGAATAGTTTATCAATTATTTATATGAAAAAATACTTTAATATAGTGAACGTTATCGATTTATCAAAGAACTTATTATTAAATTTATTTATAATTTCTATATTAATAAATTTACACATAAAAATGTATTTTAAATTGTCAGAATGTTACAAATATTTTATATTTTAGATATTTACAGGTGATACGATTTAAAGCTAATCAAGGAATATGAATGTATAATTTACATCTGCTAAACACGAAATTGCTTAGATATAACCATTAAACTTATAAATAAATTAAAAAACTAACACTGAAAATATAAAAATTTATATTCTTATTGTTTTCTATAACTTTCTTGAACAAAACCGTAAACTAATAATGATGTTTTGAAACTATGTAAATTATAATTTATTATGACATCTTTATTCAAAATCTGCGTAAAAACTTTATAAATTAAGTATCATTTACTATCTTTTATAGATAATCATTAAATAATGAAGCGGAAAGAATTTAAATAACTTTTTACTTGTATATAAAATAGAATTTATTTAATATTCTTCTCAGTCTATCAAACCAGTTTGTAAAAATGTCTGAACTTCTCTTAAATATCCTTGACTAACTCAAAATAAATCCCAATTCGAATGCAGCACTGCTATCTAAATGCAACGAAGAACATTTAAGGATAAGAGAAGCATTCTTCAACACTTAAGAATTACGAAATAGAATTTAGACAACTATTAACTTTAACCAGAATCTATGTGAATGTAATATGTAGTCAATAAATAACGACTTTCATTTATAATCACGTAAGAAAAATTATATTCTTTATTTAGATAAAAACCCAACGGATTTGTTCTTAAAAATATTAAAATTAAGCAAAGAAAACATTACAGAAATTTATGGATTTTTAGTATATTTGTATTAATGAACGAAAATAATTGATTTCTCTAGAGAATAATCTAATCTTTCTACTCTCATTGCTTAATTATTTGCTTTGACATGCGTTTTATATTCAAATAATGAAATCTTAATATTATTATTAAAATATTAACTATGGAAAAAAATTTACTTGCATCAAAATTACATTTAAAATGAGTGAACAAATTAAAACAACTAAAGGCAAAGTTTATCACAGATATAATTCTAAGAAATTTATTAAGAATATTTGTAATATCATCGTATTGTAAGATGATATAATGTAAAATTAATTTTCTACGCATTATTTGATAATAAAATGTATTTATAAGTTTCATTTTGTATAAGTCTAATTTACATAATTAATTTGATAACTGTTTTCTAGATGACATCACGACTTTTTCAAAGAAAAACGCTAATGATGTCATAGTTCCGTTAGAAGGGAAAGAAAGGGAAAGTTTACGACATCAGATCACGTCATTGTACCTAAAAGGTATGAGAAAAACAAGGACTTTTATAATTTATTCTTCGGACATTTTCTTGTAATTAAATGTCATACTAACTCTTTTGTTTAAGCTCTATATTATTATTGAAACAGTCTAATTAAAATTTAGTTGAAATTCCTGAAAATAAAAAATTTAAAAAGCCACAGTTGATGTTAAAACAAATTTGCTACGATTCTATTTTCAAAAATCTTAATTATTGTTATATACAAGATTCTTTAAACAGATTATCATATTATAGATTTAAAATTAATAGATGACACGATTGTGCTCCAAAAATACCATAAAATTTAGAGTATTATATTTAAGGAAAAAAAATTTGTACTTTAAACGTTACTATAATTAATATGCACTTTACGACTTGTTTCTGTTATAAAATTTGCATATTCGCTTCTTATCTTGTTTCAGAATACATAAAACTCATTACATTCGTGTAGGAATGTGCAATACCTAACTGAAATCTAAAATAAGCTGAAAAGTTATATAAAAGTAACTAACTCTTTGAACCTCATAAATAAAAAATGTTAGTTTTGTTTGTTGTCAAATTCTGACTTTCCACTCGTACATTTTACTTCTTTTCTTTTTTACACTCGGTTTAAAGCAGCGGTCGTCAACGATATTCTAAACAGATAAATTACCGTCTTATAAAGATTGTATATATTATCTACACTTCGTGACTTTATTATATAAGTGTGAAACGAATTTATTATGTAATTATTCATCAAACTTTTATATTATTATTAATAATTATTATATTAATAAAAGTATATATATTTATTTTACATTATAAAATTTAATTACATTATATTAAATTTTGCATCATATATCATTTATTTCAAAGTTATAATTAATATTAAATCTTCCTATTGAAAATTAAAATTTACTCTAAGCTTTAAATTATGTAATTTATAATCGCCTTTAATATAAATTATTATATTTTTAATTTAAAAAATTTGAATTTATTAGCTGAAGGTTTTTTATATTTTAATTATGTGATATTTTATAAAATTATGATATTAGATATCGAAATTTATAAAGACTTATCAATTTTAATTTAATATTTCTATATTTAACAGTAAGATATTTCGTATAAATTTATAATCTGAAATTAACTAATTTTGTACAAGTTTTTTTAAATTTTCATTTCATTAAAGTGTCCTAAACATTTCTTCCTTCTCCTCATCCATCATGGGTTTAGTCTCTCGTGGATTGTTCTTCGTTGGTTTATTTTTTGTACATTTGTCTACATTCGATAGAATTCAAAAAAAGATTGTTCCGGAGAGCAAGGATTTGACCCAGATAATTTGTGTTTTTTTTTTTCTTTTCCTTCTTCTGTTTGTATTACTTATATATATGTAAACATGAAATTGTTACAGCTTCCATCATCTAATATGTAATAGTATTTTTTATTGATTAAAAATATATATTTTATAAATATGAGCTGTGTATTCATTTAATTAATTGTGTTTAGTTAATATAAATTTGCATAATATGTCAATTTATTTTATTTTAAAGAAAATAATTAGTTAATTATTGTCATTAAGATTAGTTTATTTCATATTGTAAAGTTGAAATTATAGGAAATCCTCGTTAATTCCAACCCAGATAATTCGAAATCCCGTTAGTTCGTATCCGCACTGTTTCCCCGCCCGGGAATATAGAGATTTACACGTTAAGGAATTCGATTAGTTCGAAATACGGCTACTTCGTAATTCGAAGTGAAAATTCTGTCCGAACTGTGATATGCGTATGTTAATTCGTTCGTTTAGATCGTATCTCTATGCTATAAGAAAACAATAGACCAAGAACAACTCTAATCTGGTAGATATTACTTTGCTTTTACAGTAATACACTACACTTTTGGGTGTCACCTTTTTCACGGACTACCTTTTTTCCCTCTTATCTCATAAAATACGGCTGATTTCCGGGATTGAAGATTGGCTACGAGTAGTGGAATGAGATAATTGTAGCGCTCTAGGCTACTACATTTAGGCGATTTACTACTTTGGGCCACTTTAAAAATAATTTGGGCTACATCGAAGAATTCTGCTTTACTTTTTATAAAATCTATTTGGCGATCTGTGAGGTTCTCACCGGATACGTGCTGTTTATTTACATTAATATTATTATTAACGAAAATAGCGTTCTGTATAAGTAGTCGTATCCCGTTTGCTTAATGAATTACATCAGTTACATGGCATTCGGGCATGTACAGAAATATGTAAATCTTGAATAATTCGAAACTCGATATTTGAAGTCATGATTTGGTACCCTGAATTTCGAACTAACGAGGATTTTCTGTAGTTATGTTCCAGATTGGATAATTTATAACGTATATCAGCATAAATTAATAATTAATTTCCTTTTTAACCTTTTTATATTTTTAGTGACCAAGAAGTTATTCTTCCCCTTTACAAGTTGAGAACAAACTAACGAGTTAGATCTAATTGTACTAGTAACTTTTCGACGAATGAAGAATGGTATGAATAAGCCATGTTTTAGAAATGCTTTTCTATTAGTTTATATATATATATATATATTTAACAAACTTTTTATATTTTAAACTTGACCACTATAAATCTATTTTAGCGAAAAACTGCAACATAAAAACTTTATTCTGAAATAAGCTTTGATACTGTAAAAACAATGTTTATTTCCTTAGACATATATTATATCTAATATTTGTATGAAATAATTTAAATATTTATGTGAACGGCCAGATGATCGAGGAAGTTTTATTATTATTATTTTTTTATTCTTGTCTCTCTCTCTCTCCTGTGTGTACTAAGAGGGTCTTTTTCCATACCCATTGTGGATTCTGCCAGGCCCACAATAGGACAAGATTTAAGACAAGTAAAAAAATTTAACGAAATATTATGTATAGAAAGTTCTAAAATTAATTTTACGATCAAAATAATTAATCATTTTAATACGAAGATAAATGAACATATTTTTCTATCTAATTAGCGTTTATTTTTATCATTAAAAAATTTAGCTGATATTTCAGATATTTGTTGGACACTCCCATTACATCGAATATGCCGATATCCGGTAATATGTCATCTGTAATAAAACATTCTTTTTATCTACTGTATAATTTATACAAGTAGAATTCTTTTTCTAAGAATAGCTGAGAGGGGATGGCTATCGTAGTTAATACATCAATTACACAGACATAAAGTTTTTTACTTGTTACATTAGAATTCAATGCGTAAAATATATCAAAAGATATAGACCATTAACATTTGACTGCATCGATAAAATGATTAAACTTATATATAAATTTTGAAATGTTCCTATACTCTAAGGCATGTTTTACTTTTAATAATTGAATTTAAAAAATTAAAATCTTTAATACAAATGTAAAAAATTATAATATCGAAAGATTTGTCTGACATAAAATTGAAATTAAGTAAAGAAATATTTTAAACTTAACTTGATTACAGATTAATTGATGATAATTATTTTTGTAACTTATAATAAATTTTGTAAGTTAATTTTTAAAATTGCTAGTATTAATATATACGGAATTATCATGTAGTCGAAAAGTTAAAGTTAACATCAGAAAATTTATGTAAATATTTTATCACCATTATTGATTGCAATTAAATCTAAAAACAAACTTGTAAACGATTTTTCGTTGATATTAAATATATGATCTTTGGTGAGAAACGTGTCTTCGAATTTAAATAAGATGGAGTGAAGGAAACGAAGAGACTTTAGAAACTTAAGCAGATATAACATGAATCATTTCTTTTAATGAGTCAGCTATTGAATATGTTGCACATAAATACTAATAAATAACTTGTTAATCCAGAATCTCGTAGAAAGAAATGGCGGTTATTTACGTTTACTGTGATGTCTGAAGTTTCGTAATTCACAGCTTTCAGCATACATCTGGAACTATCCTGTTGCTAAAATCTAACTCATATTCAAAAACGAGATTAAAGATATATTGATAAGATTACATTTTATTATAAATAAAAAGTTTTCAACTTTAAAGTTTGATAGAAAAATATGATGCAAAAGTGAATTATACGCATTTTTATTTAAAAGAAAAGGCTGAGGTAAACTAATTTAGTTCAGTTTTCAGAAAATATAAAATTCTTTGAAAAATGCATAATGCAAATACCTAATATTTGATCTTCGTGATGAGTTACAAAAGAAGTTAACGTCTAATAAATGAAACGTAACCTATTTAATAAATGATGTATGCATTTGCAGGAAATCTTAGTTAATTCGAACTCGGATACTTCGAAATTCCGTTAGTTCTTAATTGTACTATTTGTCCCGGCCTGGGATATAGAGATTTACACGTTAAGAATTCGGTTAGTTCGAAATACGGCTATTCGTAATTCGAAGTGAAAATGCTATCAAACTGTGATATGCGTATGTTAACTCTTTCATTTAGATCAAAGTGCCTTCGTACTATAAGAGAACAATAGACCAAGAACAACTTTAATCTAGTCAATATGGCTTTGCTTTTACAGTAACATATTTTTGGGTGTCATTTTATCATGCACTACTTTCATCTCATAAAATACGGCTGGGCAAGATTGGGTTACAAGTAGCAGATTGAGATATTTATAGAGCATTAGGCTATTACATTTTGGGCGATTTGGTACTTTTTGGGCTACTTTTAAAATAATTTGGACTATATTTCGAGATTTTGCTTTACTTTTTATTAAACCTATCTGGCAACCTGTAGGTTCTCACTGGACGTACTGTTTACCTGCAGTTTATTTATATTCTTAATAATTATTAATTAACTAAAGTAGCTTTTTGTATACGTATCCGCATTTTGTTTGCTTAATAAATTACATCAGTTACATGACATTTGGCATATTGTACAGAAATATGTGCTATACATCTCGGATAATTCGAAGTCGCGATTATTTCGTCCTTTGAATTTGGAACTAACGAGGATTTCCTGTATATATATATGTGTGTGTGTGTGTGTTCAGTTTTCTCTACGTTTGAAATAAATTGATATTATAGTGAGAACAATATAGTGCAGTAATTATTATTAATAGTTGTTACGCTCAATTTGTGAGCTCCCTCTATGAAGGAACAAACAGTTTGAGTATAAAAACTGTCAATAATGATTAGTGCCTGGCAAGCAGTAAGCGAGCGCAGGTATCTGGGATTTGCGGTTTCGTGTCTGAGTTTAATAAAAAAAATTCTCACATTATATTTTGATGATTTTGGTGTCAAAATGCTCACTATAAATAACCCTGGCATATATATAAATTATTTTCCAAAAAATAATTTTTTTTATTACACTTTTCTTCTTTATCTGTACTTTTCATTATATATATTTTTATCAACAATAAATCACTTATAATCTTTCATTTCTGACGTATTACTGCTCAAACTGCTCGCCCAGGCCAACTACATCGATAAACGTCATTTCGAGCTTCTCGATGTAACTTACTTAACTAGTATTACTTTACTGTACTTACCTAAACAATCATTACATCGCATTTATTTGTATTTACCTAATGGTTCTTTATCTATTATAAGAAAATTCATAAATTTATTTTGAATTAAATTTTAAATCTCTGTAATAATTATCTTTGCTACGTATTGTTGGATTTTTCAAATTTCTCTGTATGTTTTCATTAAATTTTTTAATTCACATCAAAAGATATTTTGGACGAGATTTTTTGTCATTTTCCATTACGTGATTTTCATAAGATTACTTTAATTTTATGCAAGATCATAGGATACTATCAAAGTAAATTTAATTTTTGATGGAATATAATATTCGGAAATGGCTAACTCTTCTTTTTTATAGCCCGTCCAAGGCTATAAAAAAGTCCAGTATGTAGAAGACATGTAATGACGTCTGTTTATTCAAATTTACAAAATAGTTTGGTCTTTCGTTATAACATAGATTATTCATATTTTGTTTTAGAATCTTGCGTTTTTAATTTACTGAAATAAATATCAAAAGAAAATTTGGATAGAGAATTATAACAAACAATTTATTAAATTGCATCGAAAAACTAAATCGTTAAGAATTAACTTGCTTAGAATCTGTTTATACTAAAAGATAGAACAGTGTTGAAGATATCAATGAAAACATTCATATCGGTTTCTTTGAACCTGTTAACGGTGATCATTGAGATGGTTTCGCGATAATATATCAACTTACCGCCACGGGGATTTACAAAATCTGAATATTGAAAGAATATTTGATAAATGGTTCATAAATTAGGTCTACCAATAATAAATTATAGGGATCCGTGCTACACGTAATTTTTCATGGGTAGTACCGACCGTACGAATACGGATTCCGTTCCTTATCCCGCGCCCATCTGAATGGCCACTGCCAGTCTGGTTCACCGATAATGGGCGTAAATTTAATCTTAACATGTCGAGGTCTCCCGTTATAATAATCAATCAAACAGTGCGTTTTGAACTCAGTAAGATGGAATGTGAAATGCAGTAGTTTCGATACGTGTCGATAAAATAAATGAAATTTATTATTTTCAAGTCGTTTTTTAGATAATTCAAGAATCGTTCGTACCATTATAATCTTAAAATAAATAAAACGAAAAACGTACTTGTACAGAATAATGAGATAATCATTATTATTTATTTTATCATTATTATGAGTTTATAAACTTTTTGAATTTATGAAGTAAACGGTTATTTTTTCATTTAGCTTCTTTTAAGTAAAAGAGACACGTCTTTCCTTTTTTTGAAAAAGTAAACAAGTAATAATTCTGTATACTTCACGATGGTGAACTATGGAAAATGATATTAATATTATCGAACAGCGAGTTTCACCATGTATTTCGTTCAGCGGTCAAATCTGTTTTTTACTTTACTTTAGATTATTTTCGAGAAACATTAAGCAATTGCGACAATAATCTTACCTGTGTTGTTTATTTCATTAGATGAAAAAAGTTTTTCGTATTCCGATTTTAAAAGATAAAAGCGTTGGACAATATCTTTGATAAATTCTTTCTTCATTGATAGTAATTGTTTGTAATATTCTCAATCCAACTTTGAAAATCTGTGCATAATACTGCTTTCTCAAAGTCTCTAAATTTATTTATTTTTTCATATTAAATTTTCTTTCGGAACTTTCTGAAGTTAATTACTATCAGGTCAAAAGTCATTCGTTAAAGTTTAATGGTTTACAAAAATTCCTAAACATTCAACAGCAGTTATAAAACTACGAGTTTTCTAAGTATAATACATATAAAAAAGCATGTTATTGAGTAAAGTATTACTAAATATAATAATAATATTGTATTTTCATGTGAAGGAACAACTTAATAAAATTTAGAAATATATATTCTAACATCTTTCAGTATTATCAGCAACTTTTGAATGAGATAATATTAGAAAAATACGCTTAAATTTGTCAATATTAATAAAATTTCTTTTTTGATTTTATAAAGCTAAAGCAGATTTTCATTTTTAAAATATAATCCGATTATAATTAAAAGACTTGTATTTAAAAAAATTTTACAAATTAAAGACTAAATACAAATAAAAGTTTGATATCTTCACACATCTTTCACAACCATAGAAACACAGTTAACATGAGCAGAGTCGACCTTTTCTTTGAGGCTTGTATTTTTATTTTAATATTACAATTATACAGTTTTTTCATTCGTTTGACCTATAACATATGTAGTTATAGGAAACTTTAAAATTTCAGCCACAATCCTTGATTTTTGATTAGGTAAACAACTTATCATCATGTATGACATTACATTTATGTAATCAAACATCAGCATGTCAACGTATTATCATGCAGTTTTAACATAACTTGTTTTCTGAAAGATAAAGAATTATTTTAAAAATATGCGTTTCTTATAATAGAAATATAAAACAAATTTAGAATATTTTTAGAAATTATAATTTTCAATAAGAAATAATATATAAAATATTTGTTAATTAAGATACTAAACTAAAACAAGAATTTATTTTTTAAATGTTTCTTTTGTTTTATTCAAAATAATCAAGACGAAAATTTTTTTAAAAAATGAATTTTTAAAGTTTTAAATTGCAGTTAATTTAAGTTAAAATTTAGAAAAATATTTATTATTCTAAAGCAGGGGTGTCCAACCTTTCAGATTCTCTGGGCCACATGGGACGAAATCATGGATTTATGGGCCGGAGTTAGCTAAAGAGCAAAAAAAAGTAGCAAAATTTTCTAAAAAGTAGCCCAAAAATAGCCATCTCAACAGTATATATATAAAGTTTTACGGCTTTGTGAAACTTCTTTTTTGTGGTTGATGCCGTTGAAATAAATAAATAAATAAATAAAATAAACTTGTCAGTTTTGTTTACACGTTCATTGGGCCGCATTGCAACTTGCGTTGGGCCGCATGCGGCCCGCGGGCCGCGGTTTGGACACCCCTGTTCTAAAGTAAGTAAAAAGTTGTTTGTACAGACTTATGTAAAAGAACAAAATATGTAACAAAGAGAAGTTATATTTCATTTCGTTTTCTTAAAAGATATAATCAGTAAACTTAAACTGACTTCTGTTTAATAGGAAGGGGTTAAGAATAATTCGGAAACTGAAAACTTTAATATTTTGAATAATCTAAATTACGATATTAAACATTTTATAAATTTTTTTAATAATACTAATTTATTTGTAAATAATTTTTCTTATTTCTTTTTCCAACTCACACTAAAGTGGTATTTTAAGAAAGGAAACTGTTATTACCTCCATTTTATTTATACTGTATCTATCTTTTTTACCATTCATTTGCCAATACGTGTGTTGGTTTTACATGCCTCCTCTGTTTGTTAAATATGTATTGTTATTATAGTATTTTACGGTATTATTAAAAGTTTTCTAAAATTCGTGACATACCTTGATGTACTGTACTGTATACATCCTTATGTTACCATTTTCCGTTTTGTTGTTAAAATTACTTTAAAACTAATTTTCAATTATCAATTCCTGTAAATTGAATTATTAAGTTATTTCATTTTTTTAGGTAGGCTACATTATTGTCAGTTAAAAAAATAAAACAAAGACGCGGTTTCAACAAAAAATTTTTTATTATTGTTTATTTATTCTATAAGCATAAAAAATATAAAATATTAAAGACAAATTGATGATAAATTATAAGAAAAAAATGTAACAAAACAGAATAAAAACGACAAAAATCTACTTTGGAAATGGAAAAACCTAAATCGATCTTGTTTAAATTCGTTTAACAAAAATAAAAATAAATGAACAATCAGATTTTGAGACAAATGGACTAAAGATTTACGCTCGGCATCCAGGAAAACCCCAAGAACATGTTTTATACTCGCTAAGAATGCGATAATCGAATGGTACGGAATGGCACAATTTCATTGGTCAGACAGTCGATAGGGATTGATGTTTTTCAACAGAAAATAATCGCTGACCTTCACGAGAAGATAATTCAAGATATCCAAATTTTTTCTACTGTTAACTCTAACATACCATTCACAGTCGAATATGAAATGGTAATCGGCCGATCAATCAAATTTCGCAAAAAATGGGCCAAATGTTCATCTGGACATCTCGGAAACCCCTAAAAACATATTTAGTGCTCTCCGGTAACTTTGAATTAAGCAATTTTCTTATTCGAATGTCACCATTCCGCTGGTCAGATAAAAAGGAGACTTTTGTGCTGGTGAGTGGTTGAATTTAATTCGATATAAGTGTTCAGTATAGCTATATTTATATATATACTGGGCATTTGATTGTATTTGACTGTATGTATATATTATAGCGAACATTTGATTGTTTTATATATGCATATAGGCCTGTATAAACCTTAGGATGTAAGCTTACATATTGTTCTAATACACTTCATTAATTCAAATTAATAAAAAGTGTCTTTTAATGGCAATAAAAAATTCTGTAACAGTATTTTTCAATGAAACAGTTTTTTAAAAAATGATAATCTGACTGCTTATTCAAAAATGAAATCTTAAAACTTGTTAACGCCTGGACGAGAAACGTCAATGACCAAACATAGGGATAACGTCATTTAAAACCGTATTTAGAAGTTTAAATTAATATTTATTTAATATTTAATTGTTTATTAAACTAGTTTCAATTTTTAGGGAGCAGAAACGTAGAATCTGACAAAGACAAAAAGAAGAATGGAACGATCAATGATGGTGCTAACGCTTAAAGACAGAAAGAGGAATGCGGGGATAAGAGATTGAACAAAAATAAACTATGTGGTAGTTCAGATCAAATCTCTTAAGTGGAAATGGGCTGGATATATTACAAGAAGATACGACAATAGATGAACCGAGATTATACTGGATTAGAAAGTAGAAAATAAAAAGAGAAAGATCGAAGAGGAGATGAGAAGACAAAATTAAAAATCTTGCAGGAAGGAATAGAACAATAAGGTAACAACGATAAGAATAGAAGACTTTAGGAAAAGCCTTCATTCAGGAGAGAATAGAAATAGACTACTTATAATAGTAATTAATTAATTAACAAATAAAAATTTTAATATTTCTAGCATTCAATATTATTAGAAATAATATATTGTTGTAGAGATATATTTAGTTGTAAATATTAGAAATCACGGTTACTTTACTTTGTCTTCAGATAAGGAAATAATAATTTCATATCTGTATTTTCAGTAATCAATTTTGAAAGTTTATTAACTGAAAATTAATAAATGATGCTCAATGACGAGATACTTTTTTCTTCGTAATAAAGAATTTAATACTTATTTCGATAAATGAAAAAAAAAAAATATTGTCTGATAGATAATACATTGTCAAAAATTTTTAAAAATATTTGATTAAAAAATATTAATTAAGCATATTATTAATAACTATTTTTGCATATTTGTTAAATGTTTTTCAAGATACTATGTTCACAACCGTCAGTCTTCTAAAACATACCTACTGATAAGCATTTAGCCATTCAAATAATCTTTTCGTAGCTTTATCAAAGAGAATATCAACATAAATTGAAAAAAATAATTATTTTTTATAACGATTGGATATGGGATTTTAAATCTATTTTATTGCGTGACTTGTGATGATTAATGCGATTTTATTTACAAGTTTTGGCAATCAATTGATGAAAATCAGAGCTTGGCTTATAAAAGGATAAAAAAAAGTAATGTATTTGACGTTAAAGATTGATTAAATAATTCAATATTATGGGTAATATTATCTATTATAGATATGATTGACAGTATTTATCGTTAAAAAGATGCAATGAAATAATTAATTTTTTTTAATGAGATGGGAAATGACATTTTGATTTCAGTTTTCGTTTGTCGCGAAAATGTAAAAATTAAAAAATTAGAAAGTGTGTTTATGTATAACATTTACATTTATAAAATGTAATATATATATATGAATTGGATTAATTAAAGTTTTCGTTAATCTAAAGACTTTAATATATCTATAATACATCATAATTTATTTCCTTAAGTTATATTAGAGTAAATTTTATAGTAAACTCTATTGAATTTTTTCTGTAATGTAAATTTCAGAAAAATTTTTCATGTTTTAATATTTTGTTATGATTTTTTAAATTTCAAATTAACTATGCGTTAAAGAAACGAAATGCTAAAACATTATGGCTTCTTGATCATCTTTTTCTAAATTTGTTTATAATTTCAATATTTAAATATATACTAATCTATAAATACTTAGAAAGTAATGAGCTATAAAATCATTAAATCATTATAAATCATTACTTAATATAGTGAACGAATGCCACATTATTACTATGGAAATATTATCCTTAAAATAATTATAAAAAGTATACAAACAGACCAAAAAATAAAAATAGTTAAAATATTTGAAATTTCTGATTCCTGTTTATAAGGAATTTTGAATATGTAAATTATAATTAATGTAAAACTTGCACAATATAGTGTTAAGTTTAAAATATTGGATTTGATTGTTTACAATGTTAAAAATGTCATATATATAGTGAATAGAATCATGTATAAGAAAGTGTATATTATATTATAATTTATCTCTTTATTTATTTATTCAAAATTTAACGATGAATTAAGAAAGTAATATGCTTTTCTATATATAATGATTCTATGTACGAGTTTAATTTGGTCGACGAAATTAGATTTCATTTTCCGAAACAAATAATAAAAGATAGAAATTAATATCTTAAATGAAATTTTATTATTTTTCAAAACGTTATTCTCAATTTAAAATTTATCTAAACATATAATTTTAGTATGGTATTCATTGTAATTTTGTTGCAGCTCACAAATAAACTTGAGATGCTTCTACTCTATTATTGTATATAGGCAGTGCCATTTGTAACTTTATGCTAAGTGAATACAAATTTATTGTGATTACTTATTTTACGTCTTTCAATCATTTTTTTCTGTTACAGTGACAGGTTTTTAACGTCTTTTTTATTGAATATATTAACTTTGTTTATGAAATGTCACAATGTTCAAACGTTAATGATTTTTTAATTGAAGTTTTTACATTTTTTCATTAATTTATTGTAATTTTTAAAAAGTGAAAATTCATAGTTTTAACAGATCTATTCTTTAGAAGGAATTCATAAATATTTCATAAACTTTAGTAAATATTTGATATTATACTATTTTATACATCAAATCAATTTATATAATATTTATTGTAGGAAATATAAACTATTAAAATTAGCTTCACGTTATTCATAAAGTTTTTATAATTCCAAAATATAACACTATAACTTTAATTAGCACCATATTTACTGAATCGGTTAGCTATTTACAAATAACCCAGAAACACCAGCAAGTTATATTTTTCTGCTTTTTAGTATTTAATTCAAATTACAATTTTCAAAAAAGGATGTTAAAAATATGTTTAAAAACTGTAATTCAAATGTTATATATGCTCAACCTAAAGCTGACATTTTGAAATGTTGAAAAAATTTGTTTGTAATTAAAAAGTTTTTGAACTAAACAACTTTAATGTCGAAAGACAGTTTAGCCTATTCTTAATTTAGCTTTGGCATCATTAGAGAGCGCACATTTTTAGTCTATTCCATCTACCCTTGTTGACACCTGACATAAACCTGACACTATTTTCAACTAACCATGCCTGAAGATGTCTTGCTAACCAGATTAGAAACATTAGCATTCTTTAAATTTCACCCACTGTTAATTGAAGGTGCATTATACTTGGTAGTTCCTAGGTGATGCTTGTAAGGTGAGTGGAGCCTCATAAGCTTAAACATAAATAAATTTACATCGACCACAAGGACGACAATCGCCTCTCTACGGCGTTGAAATATCTAACAGAACACGTTTAGCATCCATGATTAAATTTCAGTTTATTAATGTATATGTGTTTACATGTATCGTAGATTTCTGTTTTTACTCTGTATTTCGTACATTTCTTTATATTTAGTTGTGCTCATAATCGCAGAAAATTTTAAATTTGAATGCATTCATTCGATTTACAAAGAACGTTCCATTATTCGATTTTACTGAGATCCTGAAGATGGTCGCAGAGTCGGTCGAAAACATTTTATCCAATAAATATTATGCTGGTTAAGGTTACAGTGTTATATTTCGCAATTATCCATTATTGTTTTTAATTTTCTAAAGAAATTACCATATTGTTTTTATCAAATTCTTTTTAAATTTTCAAATTAGTATCATTTTCATTGCAAATGGAATATTTTACCATCCAATGTATCATGTTTTTTATATTTCATTATATCTGTATCATTAGTTCAAGCTTATTAATTCTTATTATTTATGTGTAGTGTAATTGTTTTAGTTACGGAAATTTTCTTAATTGTTATGTTTTGGGGACAGTAATCTCCAGTCCTCAGAGACTTTACTGATTGTATTAGAAAACAAAATTAAAATAAATAAATAAAATAATTTTAAAAAATACCCACTTTATAAAATGATTTATAATAAATATAAACACTTGTTAAATAACATTCTGTTTACATATGATATAAGACTATGTTAATAACGTTTAATCACTTATTTCTATAATCTACTGTATAGAATTTAAATTTTAAATTCTATACAGTAGATTATAGAAATAAGTGATTAAACGTTATTAACATAGTCTTATATCATATGTAAACAGAATGTTATTTAACAAGTGTTTATATTTATTATAAATCATTTTATAAAGTGGGTATTTTTTAAAATTATTTTATTTATTTATTTTAATTTTGTTTTCTAATACAATCAGTAAAGTCTCTGAGGACTGGAGATTACTGTCCCCAAAACATAACAATTAAGAAAATTTCCGTAACTAAAACAATTACACTACACATAAATAATAAGAATTAATAAGCTTGAACTAATGATACAGATATAATGAAATATAAAAAACATGATACATTGGATGGTAAAATATTCCATTTGCAATGAAAATGATACTAATTTGAAAATTTATAGTATTGCTTTTATTTTTATGTTTTTCATTCAACTATGGTAACAACAATAAAGTAATGAACTGAGGACGAATATCGTTTGTTTATATTGTTTCATTAATTAACTTGCCATCTTTAGTATATTTGGCTATAGAATCAATTGATTGTACGCAAATATTTTATTTTTCAAAGTCTTTTATTTTAACTTCTATAAGTGCAACGCGTTTTACAGAATCTTGTACTTTTTAAACTTATTTGCTAACTTTCTGGTAATATTTTCTTCGTAACTATAGAAATAGGAATTTTTCTACTATATTTTCAGTCTTGTTTTCAATGTATGTACAGGACAGGACAGTACAATAGATACTAAATGCTGCTAATCCTATTCTTTTTTCAAAGAGTTTTAGTGATTATGTAAGTTATCAGTTAAAAACTACCCTAATCAGTTCAGTTCATTAAATTAATAAAGAATGAATATTTGTTAATATAAAATTCTCTTTCTTACCAACTTTTAGATGCATAGTTAATGTGAAATTAATATTTCTTCGATTGCTGTCATTTATGATGTCCAAATTGATACCATAGATGACCACATTTCAACATTAATCACAAAACGATAAAAGTTTGTACAATCGTAGACTGGAGGATCACTTAATTTTATAAGGTCGAAATGATGTTCTGCTGAAAAACAAATAATTTTTTTAACATTAAATGTAATCATATTCATGTGACTGACGTGTAGTTTTTGTATGTAAATGTCCATTTTAAATTAAAACTTATTTTTTTATAATATTAAACTTTCAACTAAAGAATTAGGCCTATACTATTGTTTATTTATAATTCTTTTTTTTAGTTTCCGTTGAGATAAATATTGTTATTTGTCAGTTTTACATAAAAGATTTTCCGACTGTATTCGATTATTGTATAAACTTAGTTGAAACAATCATTTCATATTTTTAAAGACTAATTTTGGTTAAAATACAAATTTTTCTCACTATCTGAATAGAACGTTATTGAGTGAGAAATAATAATAAAATTATTTTTAGATTTTATTAATAGTCATAATTTCAATGCTTTGTGAACTAGAATGCAGATAGCGGATGAACAACAATGGCGACCCGTTTTTACGAGTTACCATTGTTATGTAGAAGAGTTAGAATACCAAATATGACTTATAGCTTATAATCTTCAAATTCTGTAATAATATAATTCTCTATTAACATTGATTAGTTATGCTCATTTATCAATTACTATTTACAGGGGAGACACAACTTTCGGGTAGAGAAAAAGAAAAAGGTGTAAGTGTGTAAGTTACAATGTTAAAAACATAGCAATTCCAAACAATGAAATTCTAAATGCGACCTGTTGATGACATCATTACTCGACATCCGTTCCAACTGAAGCTGAGACAAATATAGTTAATATAACAATAATTATGTAGATTATAGTGGATCTCAATGTGTTATTTGCCATTGTTACTTTAGCATGCGTAAGAAGTAAATGTGACGAGGAATTGGTTTTGTCGTCCGTATTTTAATGTTTGTAAGTATAAAAATTTCCACACAAATAATTGAATTTTCCTAGATTAACTTAAATAACTGTTGTATTTTAAGCTATTTGAAAAATTTACGAAATCAAGTGCATTACTGTTGTGTGAAAATCGAAATGATGGTTTTACTTGTATAAAATATAAACTACGTTGTATTCGAAACAACTTTTCAAAATGTGATTTCACTATATTTATATTTATATTGTATTGTATTTTATTATTTAATAATTTTGTAATTTAATATCACTATATTCAAATGTTATAAATAACCACAATAAAATTAAAAGAAATAATAAAATTACATATTCAAAACCTATTTTATATCTTTGTATATATAGAAAGTACTATAAAAATAAATATCATTTAATTACATATACAGGATGTTTCGTAACATTTGGTTGCAGCAGAAGAAAAGGAAATTAGATAAAAATCAAGAAATTTTTCTGTTTATTTGCTTTCTTCCGAGAAATTATGTATAAAATATTTTTTTATCGTTTCCAAAAAGAAGCGCAATTAACAGAACAACAACCAATTACAGAACCTACCTATTCACGATACAACAAATTTATGTTAATGCATGCAAATAACTTTGGAACGCGTTTTAATCAATAAAAGACGTTATAAAAAAGAATATCAATACACCATTGTTCATTAACGACTAGATGGAGCCGAATTTGCAATGGAATGAAGTTTAATACTAATCTTCACTCAGCGCTCGAAATTAATAGGAAGAGTTTTTCACTTTTATCCTAGATAATATCTTCGTTTTTAAGTGATGCTTTAATTGTAATAAAATGCATTTCATAATTATTCGCTTCATTAAACTAATGCGAATTACGTTAATTTCCATGTTGTAAAAGTCTTTTGTGTTTGACTTTCATTTTAATTGCATTTCCTGAAATAACGTGGGAAATTTTCAATACGATTTTCTTAAAATCATTAAATATGTTAATACAGAATTTTCTTTTATTTAATTTCTTCAATTTATCGGCTTTGCATTTTTCTTACATTATCACTTTGAGTAATCCTAAGAAAAATTATTATTTTCTTAATACTGTATATAAAAATCAATAAAATTGGTTAAGATGTAATTTATGTAATTAAATTCAATATTTCTAAAATAAATACTGTAATGCATTATTTATTTTATATTAAATAAAAGGCCGGTTCATTAAATTGTTTGATTAATTTCTTATTAATTTTCGATATACTATAAGGAAAAGAATCTCATATAAAAAATAAATAAAGTATTATAAGTTTATTAATAGTATATTATAGTGATATCAATTATAAAAGCTCAAAATTTATTAATTTTATGGGAAAAGAATTGCTAAGAATTACTCAAAAATTTGTTTAAAATATAATTAATTGGAATCATTTTGCAAACACTTTCCTCTCTGAGGGAACTAAAAAGACCTTTTGACATGTTTATCGATAGAATGAAGCTTAATGAAGAATGGGTTTCAACGTATCAAAATTGATCAACTATTTGTATTTTCTTCGGAATTAGCACAAGGTTGCTATTGAGAAAGAAAAAAATCACACAGGGACTCTCTTTTTGATGGAAAAAATAGGTTGATTTTCTAATTTTTAAAAGGATATGCATTTCGAGCTTGTCATCTTTAGTATATATGCACCGTATAAATACATACATAAACAAACATATCTCAGTTCTGAATTTATGCAAATTGATCTAAAATAAAAAAGTATTTTATATAAAATTTAAATATAAATTATCAATTTACGAATAGAAGGAGGAATCAGACATAAAAAATAGACGTTCAAAGCTTGTTATCATAATAATATACTTCATATATTACTCTTACTCGAATATTGTTCATGTATTCCCAAGAAGTGAAATGAACAGATTAAATTTTAGTAAAAAGAAGTTATATTTTTATTTTTAATTTTGTAATCTTTATCAGTGTGTTTCAAATTCAAAAATTTTAGACACGATCCAATGAGTTTTCCTTCTTCGAAATGAATATTCGGACGACAAGTTATTTATTTATTGTTTTTATATTGGTCAATACGTATGTATTAAACTAAATATTTTCATTTAAATTTAAATTATATATTAAATAGTATATATGATGAATAATTAAATGACTTGAAATAGAAATAACTTTTATTTCATTTCTATGTACAGTATAGCCAAGTATGTAGTTAATGATTATTTGATATGAAAAAATTAGAAACATATTTGAGTACAACTATTTCACTATCTTGTTGATTTACGTATTAATTTACTATAAACCGTTATTTCATGATTTATATTTGATTCATTACAGATAATTCATTGTAAATCAGAACTGTCCAATTTTAAACCTGCAGAAGAATTTTTATGACTATTAATATTGTTATGATTAAATTCCATTATTCTGTTAACGTAAGATTATATACATTAACGCTCAATTCTTACTCAGACTATTACAAGGTATCAAAATCTGAGGCAAAACACTAAGGTTGTATTCCACTTCCTCGTAACGCGGGCGTAAAACCTAAGCGTTTTTTAAAGTGATTAATTAAGTTTCGATAAATTATAATAGTCTTACCTTTCACAAACAGAATTTCTTGTTTTCATAAAATATAACGTAGAGAAAAAGATGTAAATGCCTAGCCGAACACTTAAAACTACTTCTTTTAATGGAATAAATTACTTTATATAAAAAAAAAAATCTGTACAAATGATTTATAATATATATAACCTGATAAAGTGAGGATTTATTGTGAAATAAATGAACTACAGAGATTAAAAAGAATTAAATGTTATAAATTCAATAAGTTTTATTTACTACTTTCGATACTAATTTTGCAAACTAAGAATTGCTGTAACGAAAAATAAATTCATTACATTCATAAGTAAATTTTGGATTCTTGCACACCATTAAATAGAGATTTTAGGAAATGCCAGCCCATAATGAACTAAATAGCTGACTTTATTCTATCTTCTAAAACTGGAAAGTCTAATCTGCGATGAAATCGGCTAGCGTAGATGAACGATGGGGAACAACGTCTCCTCCACAATACATAAATTATGTGATAAATTATGAAACTTTCAAATCATATTTGAAACCAGAGCTCTCATTCCTTTAGTAGTGTCATATCGCTTGGCTATAGTATGAATACATTAGAAATTAGATGGATCGTAAATATCTGTTTTTAAGTGAATTTTATAATTGTATGAATAATTTCAATCTCTGTTTCTGTTTTACATAATGTGACATACATTATGTATAAAACAGATACAAGAATTATGTACATAATGTACATAATTCTTCGCATTGGAGCGATGAAAAACAGTTAGTATTTAAAATAAATCAGCAACAAGTTACTCTACTTTTCCGGCAACATTTAAACTTTTGATGAAGCCATCTGCTATCATTTTATTAAAAACACGTTTTATATTTTTAAGTGTTATAAAATGACAAAAAGCTTAATTTTGAAGAGTAGTGACGGTTTATAAAAAAAAATTGTAAATGATAATAACAAGTAAAATTGTCATTAAGTCCGATTCTATGGAGATATGACACACGACCCTCTTTATCTCCCCACTCCCTTGACCTGTAATCACCAAAATTTAATAGCATCAATCCCCCTAATAAACAAATCTCCATGCGAAATTTCAAAAATTTTCGACAAAAAGCATGGGAATTATGAAGCTTCAAAGAGGGTGAACAAAATCGCTTATGGCAAAAAACTTATAACTTGGTCTATTTATGAAAAATGCTGGAACATGGGTTTATGAGAAATAAAACTGATTTACTTCTATCCAATTATAAAATATTCCATTTAAAATGATTTCTCTCGTAAGAAATTGAAAAATATTCATTCCTAATATTATTCTTATGAAACTAAAATGTTACTCTGTTTAATGTTATTTTTGTTTAAATAATTCTTATTTGTGAAATGTATAGAATTTATTCAAAATGTTTATTAAAAAATATTAATTCAAAATGTGATTTTCCATTCTATCAACGTGACTAGAGAAGGAAAACATATTGTATAAATCATTAGAAACCGGAACTCGCAAAATATCTCTAGGGAAAGTTAACTTACAAATCTATCTGTCGAAGAAAGGAACTTATTGCTTTGTAAAGATGTCTGTTTATTACCTAACAAAATTATAAAAGATGTAACACAATATTTAGGTTACTGGCATAAACAATAGTAGGAACAGAGCATCCTTTTAAAACGTTTTCAGTTATTTACTATCTTCAAAAATCTTATACGAATATTCTCATGTGTGTAACTATTTTATATTTTATAAATAAACAATGTTTTAAATTGCACTTCTGATTAATAATGATTTCATATGAAATCATGTCTAAATTCGAGTACACAAATGTTAATTTAAATAGCTGTGAAAATAAAATTTTAAAATGTCATTTAGTAAATTAATGGTATATCAAGATTCAATAAGCATTTAGTAAATAACCACGAAACTACTGTATTAAAAAACAGCATGAGATTTGTTGTTAGTCGTTGTCAGTAAAATTCAGAGAATTGAGAAATAATAGTCTGTTTTGCAATTCATGACATACTGAAATTTATGTTAGAATTGTTTTTAATGTAATAATAATGCTATCGTTTATTGTTTACAAGATATGATCGCCTGCATTATTTAGTACAGAAAGCAATGTAATTTTCAATTCACGTTTTAAAAATGTAATAAAAATAGTTAAATGTAAAATGAATACGATTAGTCACAGAAAATATAAACTTTGAGTAATAAATTTCATTACATAATTTATGAATTTAAGAAGTATCTGTTTCGGCGAGTATTTTCTCTGCCTATTATATATTTTAAGTTCGTGATATTAAAACATAATTCACTTACAGTTTTTTGTTATTCGGCATTTTAAATTAAGTAAAATTTTATGGAAATATTTTTTTGAACAAGGTAAAATGCTTTCCTTCTTTTGATCTTTTGTATCAGAGATCTTTTGTATGTGGGTGAACTATCTGATATTTCTTAAAGTATTGTAGATTTTAAATTATTTTAATATAATTATTGATTGAATAACTAGGAATACTTATGATTATTTATTAAAATCTAGCAGATGTTTCCAGCTTAAAATTTATTAATTTATTTATTATCATTTAGTTTGCTACTTTAGAAATAAAAACAAATAAAGATATCTAATTTTTATAGATCAACATAAATGTATTCCAATCTCCAGTTTTATAATATTATTGTTAATTAATATTTCTGGACAATATAATATATGGAGATGTAGAATAAAAAGCAATGAATTAACATTTAAAAAATAGAAACAAATATTAATTATTCATAAAGTCACATAAATACTATTAATTACATGTAAAAATAATTAATAAACGGAAAAGTATTTAAATATGGAATGGATTAGTGTAGAAATATTTTAAATTAAAACAAACTTCCATCCCAGTAGATAAGATGATACTTGTGCTTCTTTTACAACAAGTACTAAAATGTTTGTAAATCTTTATGGAAAAAGCTGGAAGAACTTTTATGACAATGGATCAATCTTAAGCTCCATTAGTAATAGGAAATTCCATTAGTAGATATAAGGAATAGTCTTATTATCTTGAAGATTTTATTATTATTTTATGTAGTTTCTTACAAGTCATCAATTTGTGTCCACTGCTAGAAAATAAATCCAAGTCATATAATCTATTTAATACTTTAAGAATGAGTTTAAAATATACAAAGAATTAGATACATGAAAAATAAATGCATTAAGATTGATTTAAATTTAATATGAAATATTATTAATAATAACATATTACAATAATATCTTTTGTAATCTAGGATTTTCAAATAACTAAAAATAAATAGAACATTCTGGTTAAAATATTCAGGTGCTTAAAAATCTTATAAAATAATCCTTTTTCTTTACCTGAATATAAGACATAAAATTATTAAATATGTAATCCCAATATTAAATTCGTAAACTGAGAATAAGTACTACAAATTTGTTCACCAAGTAAATTCGTAAATCGAAATTACAGGTACCACAACTTCTTATGAAGAAAATTTAATTCGTTCCAAACAGGAGGCGAGACACCCAAAATTACCCCAAACATCCGAATACAACAAGAAATATAAAAGATTATTTATATTTTATCATAGTATCCTAAACAAAAATGTAAATTATCTCTAGTTAACTAATTAACAGGCTGAAGAAAACTGAATTAAAAATGTCATTATCCAAGGCTAGCTCAATCTGTCGATCTCTGAGTTTTAAGGAGAAAGGAGATTCATACACACTAGAAAACCCCTGGTGAAACACTTTCAAACGTTTTCATCAAAAATAGGCTTTTCCACTTTTTAAAAGTTTTGGATCATTTTTAACAAAACAAATTTTGATTATTTTGACATTTAACAGGAAAGGTTGCAACCCACAGTACAACCTAAGAGCATCTAGGAACTAATGTAATGTTCGTCAGCTGGACACAAATTCAAAGCATTACGCTGACGGGAATCTCTAAAGAAAATCTCTTCACTAAAATTCACTTCATATCTGAATAGAGATGTTAGTGTATGCGAAAATGTTATTCTAAGTAAGATTTAATGTACTGTACAAATTCAAAGAATTCGAACAGCTTCGTAATTTGAACGTTCCGAAATCGAAAACTGAATGCATTCATCTGATGTGAAATTTAATGTTTATGCTATATAATTTGGCAACAAAAATATCGTGATAATCCATTGCAAACATATTAATCTTTCAACGAAGATTGAATAGTTAACATTTCAATAGAAACATTTTTTACCAAAAAACATTAACATTTTCTGTAAAAAGTTTATATTATTTTAATCAAAATTGTCGTTTTTATTTTTAAACTTACAGAAGAAAGAAAATTCAGTTAAATGAATAACTAAGAATTGATTTGTTTATTACTATTTATTATAATTTATTCCACTGTTAATAAATAATATTAAAGATAAAAATTGTAAAATCATTAAAAATAGAATGTGTATATGCTTATTAAATTAGTATTTTTAGCATAATGTTGAGAATGAAATAAACCGTTATTATGCGACTTCCAATCGATTTAAATTGATATTAATCGCAAATAATGTTTAAAATTTCCCTAATTCATAAAAAATATTCTCTTCTTGAAGTTTTCAGTTATTTCTTAATGTATTTAAATCAGTATTTAAGTTTATTTCAACATCTTAACATCAGAACAGTCTATAAACTTAATAGGTTGCAATATATTGTGAAATTTTAATAATATTTTAAGAAAGTTTGATAAAAAATAAAGTATAAAAAGGAAATGCCATATAAAATATTTTTATCAGAATGATTTTTTAAAATTCTAATTATTTAACAGTAATTGTAGTCTATGCAATTTTTTCATGTAATTCTATGTAATTTTTTCATGTAATGCTATGTAATTTTTGGTGAGAAAGGACGTCTGGATAAAAGACACATTTTATATGTATTGTCTGTAAGAGAAATATATGTTTTCTTTATTTGTATTTAATCGTCCTAGCTTATTTTTAAAATTAAAAATTTAAAAATAATTTTTTCAGTTTAATAACTTTCTTCAGTAATATTTAAAGTGAAATATATTTGTATGTATAAATGGAATGATATTTTTATTAAGAATATAAATTTGAGACACATTAAAACTTTCGCCTGTTTATTATTATTTTAGCTAAAATCATGAATTTTAATAAAGCCAAGATATAATTTTATGCGAAAAGTCTTTAAATTATGTTGAAAAGAAACGCTGAATAATGGCTAGAACTTGGCTCTATTTCAAATGTTGCAAGAGCAATAAATTTATTAAGGATAAGAGTTAAATCATTTTTTAATATATATTTTTTTTCTAATTTTTTGTTCTCAGATGAAGTTATGGTTATCGAATGCAACGATGAAAATTCATTTGATTACTCAGCAATTCCTTATTGAGAAAACTTGAAAAAATAGAAGACTAGACATTTAATAAAACATAAGACGTACTATATAGGCTAAACAATAAAGGTAAGTAGATTCACTTCTTCTTCATTCTAAAACTTAACTTTTAATATTTCACTATTTATGGATAAAATTATTTGTATTGTACTGTAATTATTATACAGGGTGTCCCAAAAAGATGTACTCACTCTTTGATAGACGATTAATAATATGTTTTTTTAAATTTAGTAATAGGTTTTAAATTAATGTATTTATTTATTTGTTTATTGATTTAACTTCTTAGGACTGTGTTTGTCAAGACACATCTATTTACAAAAAAATATTTATATATTTGACAATCAAAGAGTGAGTACATCTTTTTGGGACACCCTGTATATAATACATACTTATTTATTTAAGGTTATAGTGATTCCTAATCGTTATTTAGTTGAAAAAAACTACATACAGTATTTAATATAATGTATATTTTATAAACGTTATAAAACTATAAATAGAATAAATATATAATTAACGAAATCGATATATGGTAAATACAGTTATTATACGCCTTGTACAGTACATGTATAAAATATTAAATAAAAAAAAAATGTAAATGTGTTTAAGCTTACATGCTGTAAAATTTGAATACAATATATATTTTTTTGTTTTATAACAATTAACGTTTTAACAGATTTATAATTAATTCGACTATATCCTACATTTAATTATATGCTATGTAATGTTATAAAACAAATGTTAAATCAATACTTTTATATGAATTACCAAAAAAGAATGTAACGAAGAGAATTCCAAATTTTTTTCTCGCAATACTTCTGTGAATTTGTGACAGTTTAATTCGATATGACGAATTATAAGATTATAAATAAAATGTAAGATCAATCGGAAAAGATTAATAGTTTCTTAGAACCTGGCTGAAGATTTATCTGATGTAATAGCTAGATTCCAGAGCGATGACGATATCAAGAATTTTAGTGTATCTATAAAGAATTGATGGCTTGACAAAATATAAAAACTGTTATTTTCTTCTTAAAACTCTTTAAAAAGTAGAATTGTTTCTTTAGTTTCTTTTTCTACGAATGGATAATGTTCTTTTCAATTGTTATACCTCTTAAAAATACATAATTTTTAGGCAAATTATTGTTGAAATAACAGTATTAATTCTGTTGTATCAAAGATTATTTGTTTGCTTATAATAACCAAGAAAATAATATAAAACAAATAGATCAATTTAATAATGTTAAAATACGAATTAAAAATGTTAAGCGATTTTAACAATTAGAAAATAAGTATAATAAGGCTTTGAACATAAATTAATTGCAAAGAAATATATAGATATACTTTCAATTCATAAAATTTTATTAAATAGAATAAATATTAATAAAAAAATTCTACATTTTATCTAAATTGTATAAACTTCAATAAATATTATATGATTAAAGAAGCTATAAAATTTAATAAATTCAATAATTACATTTAAATTTTTTTTATTTCAGAATACTTATTACTATCGAAAATTAATTTTCGCTATAAAAAATAAACAATTTTGACTTTTCCTGATTATTTAAATGACTTGAACTTTAAATCCGTTACTTCTATTTATCCCACTGAAAAATAGAAGTAACGGATTTTCAAGTCCACGGAAAAAAAAAATTCCTTGAACCACCTTCTCTTTTCACTTCCATATCCTCTTTATAAACCTGACCTGCGAATATAACAAACAAAATCAGGTTACGGTTTTGATGAATAGACTTTATACTGTTTTTTACAAAAATCGTGGGCGATACTTTCTACGAAGTTCAAGGCTAAGGCAAGGAATTCATTAACTTCCGCACTTTTACAGTTTTCGCAATAAGACTCTTTCTTTTCTTATCTTGGATATCTCATAAAATTTCGAAATCTTCAAATTTCTGAAATCTAATTCTTTCGACATACAAATTCTCAGTTATTATTAAATATAATGCATTATTTACACTGCATTATAAGAAATGAATTCAAGAAACGGTATGCTGTAATTTAGTTCAGCGAAATTCCACTTTTTTATGCATTTTTTTAAACATAATAATCAATTTTAAATATTGAAATTAATTTTGGTTTTATAGTAATTGATTTTAGGAATATTTTTCTTTTTTTAAGAATTTATCGAATGTAGTTTTGCTATTAAAATAATCTACTAATAATTTTTTCACGAATTAATTTTTAAGTTTATTAACAATAAGATTATTATATAAGTGCAAAGTTTATTAATAATATATATATTATTTTTAACGGAATATTTTAATAGAAGAATTAGTTATATTAACTTATGATTTTTGTCAATAATTCTTATGAAAATGTTGCGTGTAAAATAAAAATACTGGCATTTTTAGTGTAAAGAAAGAACTTACAAATAGATAAAGTGTTTTAAGAATATAAATAATAGTCTTAAAATTGAACAATAGGCTGTTGGTTAATAATAGTAGGGTTTAAATATAATTTATAGACTTCATGAAAGTAAGTAAATATGAGTTAGAAAGCTCATAATACAATCAAACTTAGATTGTTGGAGGTACTATGCTGCGAACTTCAGCTTAAAAGGCCTTCTTGTGGTTAGATAAGGAATGTTCTCTTTTCACTGTAGTATCATAAACTCGGACTCGTCCCTTCTCTTGACAAGGTCTAGGTCGGTCACGTGATATTACTGGAGTGTCAATGGCCGAGGGATTGCAACCTTCACTTTCATCATAGGCTGTATGCGATTGGTAGGCGGATACAACAACGTGTTATGCAGGGAAGCAAGAGATGGGAAATATCAGCTGTAAAATGGAAAAAGGAAAGGGGGAGGTGCATCCTTTCTTTGTCGATGGTCCCCGAAGTTTTAGAGACAATTGCTTATTGGTTAGCTTCCTTTGACGTCAAAATTTGATCGACGGATTTTAAACGGAAGTATGAAGATTACCAAACATGTAAATGAAGCAAACGAGTTCAAACTATTGTCCATTGGACCGATGACCGCGTATATTAAGGTGAGCTGATGCCAACGATTCGTAGTTAAGTGAGAATATCCGATCAAACGTCATGATAAAACACTGTTCTTTGCAATAAACAAAATCCAATCATCAATCTTTAGACACTAGCTTTTAACTTATCAGGTAAGACATAAGACTTATTTCATAGAATATTAAACAATAATATTTTAAATATAATTTTTAATATAGTATAATATATTATAGATTCCACTGTTAAATGTCTTTTCGCCATTATAATGCTAATATCAATAAAAATTACTACTTTTATTTTAATGCATTTAATCGTTTAAAACATAATTTAATAATATTTTTACGTAATAAAAATCTATAAAGGAAAGAAAATATATAAACCGAATAACCCGTATAAAAAGTTTCCTCTTCTTTTCTTTCCCTGAAGGAAAAGAAAAGGAGAGGAAAACCAAATAAACAAATAGCAATTCAAGGTTAACTTTCGCTTTCAAACAAGCGAACCAAACGAGCCAGTTTGAAATGAATGTACACTTTAATACTATTGTTCCAGTAAAAATATATCTTCAATTTCGAAAATTTTAGATTTTTCTAATTTTTTTCTACACAATGAAGTAATTAAATTTCAAAAGTGAGAATTTATTCATTAAATTTTTAATTGTAACCTAAAATTATCATTATGATCGCAGTATAGTTACGGATAAAAATATATTTATACACAAGTTTTGTGTAAAACAAAATTTTAGATTGAATAATAGGGCATTTCTCATTTGATTTATAGCCTCATTTCTTTGTGGTACTGTCAGTGGGTAGAAAAAAGACAAAAAATCTTTTACACCGACGTCACCATTATTTTTAAACATACGTCTGTGACGGAACTACAAAAGAAAGGAAATGTTTGTAAGTTCAAATTTAAGAATCATTTAACATTTGTAACAAAAGAAGAAGTTCTAAAGAAAAAGTTAATTGACTCAAAAGTCACCATTAAGAGGCCTGAGTTAAGGAATATTGTCATGAAACCCTCTCGTATTTTTATATTTCTGCTTCTCTGTGTCATCCCAAAAAGTCGTTTAGAAATTAAGTTTGTACTTCTTACAATACAACTTTTTAATAATAAACTATTATTTAAATAAAATAGATAGTAAGATATATTTCAAATTGTTTAAACTTTGTATAAATATATATTTTAAATGATATTATATACAAAATGTTTACGGACTTCATTAAAAAATGATTTATAAGATATTAATTTATAAAATAAAATTATATTTAAATTTAAATTTTATATTATAGTGTTGTTTTTTAAAGCCATAACCTACATTATAATTTAATTTTAATATTTTTAGATTTAAGTTACACTTTATACAAATATAAATTTAGGAAATGTTAGTATAAAAGTTATTTCTCATTTAGATACTTTTTATAACGTTATTTTGTATATGTATTAATATTAATATCCGAAAGGTAATTTAATAATTTAAGATTCAAAAGAAATATTTTACTTATGTACAGTTATGTAAATAAACATAGATTATCCTATTCTTAAACCGAAATTACTTCCATAGTAAACGCCCAACTGAAATTATAAATTAATGAATAAAATTGAAATTATAATAAATTCCGGTCATACTCAAGTTTATTAATTTAATTACATATTTACACCGTTTACGTCATTGTATGTAATGTCCTATATATTTCTATTCATACCAGTTCTCCACTGTCAAGGTCAAACTTGATTAATAGTTTGATAGCAACGAAAGCAATGCATCTAGAAACACGGAATAACTTTCAATCTTATTCTTACGTATATTCTATTCTGTTACTATAGTAGTTGATTTGACAAGCGGTGCCATTCCGACAGCGTGGGATCTATTCCTGATTCGGTACAGATTGCTCTCTTCTAGAATGGCTAAAAGGCCCACCCAACGTCTTTTCAAGCATCTGCCTGGTTAGTCCAGGTGGCACACACGATAGAAACGATTTACTGTGTTCCTCTATTTACCTCTTTTACGAATGTTTGAGAACCAGGTGAACGTTTGCACACCTTGCCTCATAAATCAATTATAGTTTCTTTCTTCTAGATTAAACTTATGGTTTCAGACTTAAATCCAAACTTATTCTGTCTAGCATTCAACAACAACATAAAAAAGCTGAAATTCCGTTTTAAAAAATCTTTCAATTTATTCTAATAAATTTTTCCATTCGATAATGAACACCTTCAAATCATTACTTCGTAGATTGAAAATTTATAACACGCCAACATTTAAATATTGGCAATTATTAAGAAAAATTTAAAGTACGTATGGAATATTTAAATAAAATTGTTTGAAATAATTAAAATTTTTCTTTGATGTTTAAATAAGTTTACTTTAAAAAAAAACTTTAAAAATTTTTAAAATAAGGCATTGGAATTTTCATCTTTAACTAATTAGTTAAAGCTCAAACATTACAGAGTCACAAATTATTACATTAGAAAAAAAAAACAATTACGTGATGCAAAAAAGTTAGCATTCTCAACTGGATCTCGAAACTGGCTTTTAAAAAATAAACGATTTTATCAGTTCACACTCTCTGTTATATGTAAAGTGTAATTGTCCCTAGAATACGTGATAGATAATTCTTTTCTTTATGAAACTGATACTGCAGCACGTATTTCAATTATGCATTCATATAAAGTAACATTTTAACATAATTTTTATAAAAAATTTATGATAATATTTTTAATATGTTAATTCTTCATAATTAATATAAGTTTTGTCAATTTTATTTTAGTCTATTTTTATTATATTTAATATAAAAATGTATTAAAACATATATTCAAAATAAATTTAGTTGAGTAAAATTTTCATATTATTACACTCATTGGAAATAAATTATTATTTTCTTAACTTTTCTTTGGAATATGTTTACTAGTTTAGAATTTTCCATAGAAAAAGTGCTTTCAAACATATTGTACAATGTAAGAAACGATATTTCTATATAAAAATGTATAATGTAAGAATAATTTTACCAAAATCTTTCTTTATAATATATTTAATGTTAAAGTTTGAACATAATTTTCTCTCTCCCAAAAAACAATGCTGTATTGTGAAACAGGTACAGTATTACAAAACATACATTTTATTAATAGATTTTTTTAAATCGTAAATTTTGAAATACGAAATTTATAATGCTAACAATTTCAAAATAAATTAGATCCGGAAACCTATAAAGCATAACATGGAATATTAAAACAGCTTCATTCGTCACTTTTATTGATGATAATAGATATAAATCACGAATCTCCTGTTTTCTTAATGTCAAGGACCTAAGACACCTACCTACTGTAAAACCATACCCTGGTAGTTTTTTCTAGCATCCTTTATGTTCATCCATCGGAATACCTTGTTAGGATAAACATTTGAAGTTACGAAGTTGATGTAGGTGTTATAGTAGGTGGAATAAAAAAAATTATGTTTATATGATATAAATTCTCGTGTTATTTTAAGATTATGTAATTTCCTTTTATGAAGACGTAAAAACTTTCTTATAGAAAACAAATAAGACCTATACATTTTAAATAATATCGAATAGTGTTTACATGGAATCATACGTGTACTAATCTTTTAATATCATTCCTTTTTAAAATACAATAAATAAATAAAATAAAAATTCATGTAACGCAAATATTTAAAGTAAAAACATTTATAGGCCTGTATTTATCATTATAAAATAAATGATCATTTCTTCTTAACTACATAATTCAAATGAAGACAATACTACTTTATCTTCTCTAGAATTAAACTTCTAATAAATTAATGTAAACTTTATTCATGCATTTAGATTACACTAGGTATTAAATGGAGTTAATAATTGAACAACGAATGAAACCGAGCTTGACGTTATCCAAATTTGAGTCTGATCTTGTCCTCATCCTATAATGCCAATTTCATTGTGGATCAGACACGGTCTAATAGACAAAACAAGTCGCATACAGCCAATTGAATTGAATGACACGCGTCACAAATCCTAAATAAAATCGTGAGTTATTATGAACATCTTTACTGAAATAAAGTAATTATTTCTAATTTATATATACTCGTAAAACTCTAAGAATTTACGAGGACATAATTGATGAGTTTAGAACAGTTTGTCTTCAATAAAATTAAAATACTTAAGTCTGTGATCCAATGATATTCATTGAATTATAGGCTATATACTATACTTATATTTAATAATATCGAATTAAATAGACTTAAGTAATAAAATTATATTTTACTCATAAATGTCTACAAGAAACATGGACTCTATTCCTATCTTAATATATAATCGCGGGTCAGTTTGAAAGAACTATCGGGCCAATCAGGCCTGCGGGCGGTCTTTGCTTGTCTCTAGTCTGGACTTTGACTTCCGTACAAGGTCGGATCTAGGTGATTTTTTAGAACGACAATATATTTTCGAAAATGTCCAGGAATGTAAAATAGTTTCAAGATTATTTTTATCTTCATGAAATTCTAAACGAACACGCGACATTTCAATTTTTAATATTTATTTCGTTACTTGCGAACTCTTGAGAACTTCGAAATTAACCCTTTCTATACGCACTTTATTTAGACGATCTATCTACTAAATGACGTCCATATGACGTTATATGTATTAAGAATATCATATAGATGTTCTCATTACTTCCTCCAAATTTATTCTAATCGGAGTTTAAATGTATGTTTGCTATTAAGAGCATTTTTATTGAAAGACTTTCCAATTATCTTTAATAAAAGACTAAAAATAATTTTTAAATTTTTATATTCTTTCATTTATCAAAATTTATTTCTAACTCATTCTGAAAAATAAAATGGTTCTATAGTATTTAAATATATACAATTGCAAATTATAGAAATTATATTAAACAATATCTAATACTGTATTAAAAATAGTTTCTTTTATCAGCTATTTTGAATCACGACTTTATTCTAACAGAAAGTCAAGTGGCAAAATTTAAAAATGTATATAAAAATTACAATGAATCAAAAACTGCTTTAATTAATACATTATTAATATTTAAAATAAAGAATAATTACATTTCCAAATATTTTAAAACTTATTTTCAGTACTATTTATTTATAAGCATTTCAAAATAAAGAAATATTTCAATAATCACGAAAAATTCTAAACAAGAAATGTCAAATACAATATTACGTAGTAGTTAGAATTTAGAAACAAAAATATTTAAATTTTCTCAATTTTTTTTTATTGCAAAATAAATAAATATGTAAAAATGATATACAGTCAAACCTCTGAACAATGGACACTGACGAGAACATAAAAAGCGGCCGTTGTTCGGAGGTTGCATTTGAAAAAAAGAAACGTTCCTGAATAGAGGTGGCCGTTATTGGAGGTTCGACTGCATAATAGATAAATCAGAACTTAAATTGTTTAACAGAAAGTATTTGCTGTAGAGTTCTTTTTTAAACTAAATCTTTTATCTTTACTAATCAATGTGAGCGGATATGTAGGGGGATGCAGTTACCTACAGATGTCTAACTCTGATAGTATAGGATTTTAATTAGTTATTTTCTCTATTGTTGCTAACGTTATTGAAATGTTTGACCTTGAATTGTTTTTAAATATAAAAAGCAATTCAAATTCTTTTAGGGCGTCGATGACAATAGTTAGACTATGAAAATTAAATGAAAACTATTTCAGAATAAATTAATGAGTTTACACTTAACAAAAATATAAATTATTATTTAAACATTCTAGATCTTTTATATATTTTTAATTAACTGATTTAGTATATTTTAATTTTATATAGGCCTATAAATAATTAGTTTGTATGTAATTTAGTTAATTTTAAATTTTAAACGCAATAGCTTTCAGGATATTTCAATTCATTTTTAAGAATATTTATTTATTCATAGATAAGTTTCCTTTATTTTAATTATAATTCATTCTTTCATTAATATGAATATTTTTGTCCTGATCTGTGTAATTTTAACTATAGAACTGGCTGGCAAAGAAGACAACAAAAATTAAATTCTAATTGTAGTTCCTAAGCCTGAACTTTTACTTTTACTTTATTCAATATAAATTACATTAAAGTAAAATTTTGTTTTAGACATCTGAAAAGGTTTCTATGATCATCAGTCTTCAATGAAATCAAAGTTTACTCAATATAAATATTCGTTTAGTCTATATTTTATTCTTTTGCCTACAAGTAATATAAATTTATTAATATTTACATTGATAAAAATTGATTTTTGATAAGAGTTTACGCAAAAATTTACCAGATTTAAAATAATGTATTAAACAATTTAGCTTAATTGTTATTCAGTAGAAAATTATCTTTTGAGATTATTTAATTGAAAGCATTAGTATGAAGGTTTAACTACGTTTTCACTCAAATAATAAGCATATAAAATTATAACTAATTACCTTTTTTAAAATAAACATCTATTATAAATGTTTAAATGTAAATAAGTTGGTAATTATAGTTAATTTATGTTTTCGTTAGTAGAAATTTAATCAAAAGTACAGACTCCGACATTCATATCTAATCTATATAATTTTTTGAAATTTTATCAAAACATTTTTATGAATAATAATTAATCTAATTTAGTTTATCTATGTTGCACGAGTTATTTACCTGATATCAAGCTCCACGTGAAATAAGGTATGCCTAGTTCAAGGTTGAATAAGTCTCAGTCTCTATATATTTAGAAGGTCATTGACGGTCGAAGATATAATTGCCTTGAGCATTCTATGGATAGAAAGGGTTGAAGTTAATATACATTACTCTTGTTATGAACGGATGTAAATACCAAACATGGATTTTAAAATAGTTTTGTTTTTATCGTTCAATTTCAATGTAAATGAGACATAAATTACATGGTTGATAACATTTAAAAGAACAGTACAGATTTTTTGATGCGTGCTTTCTTCGAATATCTTAATACGAAAAGGCTGATTTATACAAAAAATAATAGGCAAGTTTAATTAATCTTAATTAGAAATTTAAATTATACAAAATTTTATGTAACAATGAAACGTTGAATATGTTCATATTAATTTAAATTAAAGAAATATTGAAAACAACTAACAGAGAGAAGTCATACCATAAAGAGCTAAAACCTTTAATAGCGCTTACGAATTCAAAACATCTCTATCTTGTCTAGGTCAAAAAGAGGTTACAGAAAGTTAAAAATTAACATTATTGGTCGTCACTCTTCGCTGCTACTTGATTTGAATTTAAATTTAGTCGTCAGAAAAGATATGATAGGTCAAGCTCAATGGCTGAATTCTGAAATAAATTAGATCTGTACGAAGTATAGAAAAATGAAGAATGTTACGCCTCTATACAGTACATATATTAAAAATTTCAAATGTATGAACTACTGTAATTATATTTTGATGGTAAGTTTTATTATTTTTTGACTTCTTTTCATCAAGAAAAAGAGAAAATTGAAAAATTTTGAAAAATGAAATCATACTTTTAATAAAATTGCATAGTTTTATTTTAAAATATGCTATATTAATTGTAATAATTCTTTTAATAAAAAACAATAAAATAATTATCAAATTTATAAAAACATTTTCATAAAATACAAAGAAAATTATCAAAAAAAAAATTCCATTACAACATTGCAAATAAACAAAACATTCTTCGTAAAAAAGTAAATGATAATTAAGTTTTTCTATAGAAAGTTTTTCTATAGGCTGTTTATAGAAAGAAGTGAATTAAGAAAAGGTTTGCTGTGTCAGTTAATATATTGGTATGTCACGTTTGAGACATCATTAAAGCGCAAAATTCAAAACGTTATTATTGGTACTGTACCTAATTATCTTAAACTATCCCAAAATAAATGGCTGTGTCTGATAATTTACTTCTTTGTATGAAAAAATTCTTTATGCAACTAAGACAGCTATTTTTGCAGAATATGACTGTCACAGATATAGAGACAAGTTGTCCAAAATTCATATTTTTTTCTTCATTTAAGGAAGCAGTAAAATCATAATCTAGTGGAATTTTAAAAAAATGGCAGAGGAAAAAATGTTAAATGAGTATTTTCCATAGAGCCAATCTAACAAAAGTTGTTAATTTATATAACTTTGCATTGGAATTTATTAAGATTTAAATTATTATGATGCGATTGAATTTATTGTTCTAAAGTAATAAATATGTATAAAGGAAAAATTCCTTTTGTAATATAATAATGCCTATATTATAAGAAGAAAAAAAATTGTAAAATATATAATTGTGTTTCTTTTGAGTTGTTAATAGTCTTCTCTTGTAACAAAACTCTAATACAATAAAAGTGTTATTTGGTTTGAGACAGTGGCGTAGCTAGGATTCTCCGGGCCCGGTGCGGAACCAGATTTGTGGGCCCCGAAAAAATTTTTCGGGTCTTTTTTCGTGATTTTGGGGCCCCCATGGGCCTATCGTTTTTCAGGGGTCCGGTGCGGACCGCACCTACCGCACCCCTAGCTACGCCACTGGTTTGAGAAAAATATATTTTCCCTTATTATTTAAGTATGTATTGTCACTTTATATAAAAACAAAAACATCATTAAATATAAAAAACATGAAATAAATTATAAAAAAAATATATTTTTTTAAATTTTTAAATAATTTTTTAAACAAATTTTTATAAAACAATATTAAATTTATCTATTGTATTGTGTTAATGTTTTCAAATGTTATCAAAATACATTAATAACTATCTCCATTTAGATCTTATTTCTGTTTTTTGATTCCTTAAATATAAATTTTCAAAAACAACTCTAGAATTTAAAATATTTGTGAAGTTTAAATCTACGACGTCGAAATATATTGTAATTTCATTTTACTTGTTTAAAGAAAGCCGGAAATAATTTAAATTTGCGTTGTAATAATAGTAAACGAATTAACACTTTCATGCAATATTAGTAAATAACGTTACTGGGATAGTTTATAACTATCTAATATTTTGCTTTGTTTATCTTTCATCTAACTCGTTATCCGTCATTTATTGTGATGTTATATAGCCCCGAGTCACGATACGGCCACCCCGATCCTCATAGGTAACATTAGATTACATATTGCGAAAGTCATAAAACACAATCTAATGCTCTACTGGTCGTTTCTAGTATTACCTGCAGCAAAAAGACTCTAAACATATAATCTTAAACTTGTAAATGAACAATTCAATGTCAGTCAACTACTTTCAGACTATATATAGTATAAAGTGTACACAATTATACTAATATAATCGCATACTTCTTAACTTGTTTGGGAACGTCTTTCAGTTTTTCTCGGTAACAATCTTTATGCAGTGGTTAAACAATTTTCTTCTTTTTTGTTGCTCTTATAAAACCAAGACAATTGCCACTTCTCTTAGTTTTTACGTTATTTTTTAAGTTAGATATGCATTCGTATTTAAATAAATGTTTTATAACAACAAATCCCGTCAATTTGAAATTATTTTTTTCAACTGTCTTGTTATTTTCAATCGAATTTTTTAAACATCTTACAAACCCACATCAAAACTAGAACATTTTATATCATTATTTAGAAATATTCTAATATATTTAGTATAGGCTATATCAAATATTTTTCAATATATTTTATTTTAACATTTTAAATGTAATTTAAACGCATTACTGATTGTTCTTTAGATATTTTCAAACATTAAATCACGTAATCACTACAGAAAAATATAAGCTTGATTAATAACATGCGTAAGCTATAATATAAAGGGATTAATTACACAGACAAAATATTTCTAATTATTTTTTAAAAAAACACATAATATGTGTGTTATTTATGTTTTCATTTACTATTCTAAGTGTAAATATCAAGATTTAAAAGGATATTTAATCAATGGACATAAGAAATTATATAAAATTAGTCTGTATGTAAACTGTTTTAAAAAGCAATATTAATGAAATTTAATATAAACTATTTAAAAATTTTTATTAAATTTAAATCTAAATTTAATTTGATATTAAATTTCCACTAGAAAATGCAGCATAGAAACTATTTCTTAGCTAAGTTTAATATACTTAATTTTTAAATAAATCTTTAATTGCATATCTCTGTATTTTCAATGTTTTATGTTAAAATGTTTCTCAATTTTAGAACTTCTTAAAGCTCTAAAATCTCAATTATTATTTGTCCAATGCAAAACACCCATAAAACTTTCCGTTAGTGAAAAAAAATTATTTTTTATTTCAGGAACAAGATTTTCGATTCAAATTAAGCATATAAAAAAGAAGGCAAAGAACATTAACCCTATGCTTCTTAAATAAAAACCGTACTTGAAAATCTTTAATGAAACCTCCAGTACAAAATTTTGACCTTGCTTGCATGAAACTTTAATATGAATATATTAGAATATTTTTGAAAATCTGATCTGTATACGAATTTCGTAAAAGTTGTTCTTAAAAATGACTCCTAGTTTATCATTTTTTGTTTACTTTTTGTTTTTTTTATAATTAGCAGTTGCGCGACAGGATGCTTCTGTCGCCGAGGAGTCAGTAGCCTTAAACAGAAAGGGTTGGTAGAACCATGAACTTACCACATCTATAGATCTTAGTCAAACGGTCAGTCTGAGGGTGAAGGACGTTGTTTACCCAATGATAGTCCACTGATTTTAATAAAATTGCCATGCCTAATCTCTATGCCTTAATTATGTTCACTTCAGGGGAGATAAAAAGTTCTTGTATAGTTTTTTCACCTTGACTACGATCCTATAGCTATGAACAAGTTTTGAATTTAAGCTTGGAAATCTCTATTTGATTTAGCTTCGTTTTAATTACCAGTTTGCAATTAATTATATTAACTTAATAATTTAAATTTACAATCCATTTTCTCTTTCAAAACTAGTATAAGTTTGATTAAAAGTTTGCATATGCTAGAATATAAATGAATTCATTACATGGACAATATGTTTTCAAGTATTTTAAACAAGAACATATGATTAGTAGGATATTATTTATGTTTTCATTGACAAATTCGTGTATTAAATTAAAACCATAATTCAACTGAAAATAAACGAAAATAGTTTTGTTGCTTTGTTGAAAAGTTCATTACTCAACACGTAAAAAACTCATTCTTTCTAAACTTCGAATGATAAATAGTTTCCAATTATTTTTCTTTAACTAAAAACCCTTAAGCCTGTAAACAAGTTATAGATAAGGCTACGTTTTGATTGATATTCAAGTTTTATTTCGAATTGATTAACATAAGCTTTTCATTAGCATTGTATAGAAAAAAAGAATAGGTTGATTATCAAGTACGCAAAAGTCTACCCGTAAAAACTCAATATATGAAAGGCAATTTAACGCTCAATTCTTTCGGTAAATCGATTTAGTTTTACATACGATAATTTATCTTATCTCAAGTAATTTATATCATCTTTAATTTAATTTCATCGATATTTTAATATAACGAAAACACACTATTTAGAAAAAAGCAGGAAGAATATGAAAACTTAATATAATTTACTTTGATCAATTGAGTTAATTCTAATTTTAAAATATATTACAAAGTGTTTGAAGTTCTCTATGTTAACAAGAAACGAAAAATATGTAACAGCAAACATTATAAATTTTAAATTCTGTAAGGTTTTCATATTTAAAATTTTAAAAATAAACTGAAAACACATAATTGTTTGCTTTTAAGAATTCTTCTCATGAAGGATGAACAAATTTTGAATAAATTACCGTAGAAAATCGACACCCAACGATTAGTTTCTTTCTCATTACAATTTGTTTGACATCTGTTTTAAATATTTGTAAATTAAGAAGTAAAATGTCAAACGAAATATAAATATTTAAAACTGGAAAAATTCTTTTCATACTTTTGTGAATTCTATACTTACAGTCTATGGTACTTAAACATTTACTAAATTTTGATATAAGTCTGTATTATGACGTATGTAATTTAAAAATTTTAAATCAAAATATTTATATAGATATATTCTCTTAAAGACGTACTTTTTAAAATACATATTTTATGCAATACTTAGTTAATGTATTAACTATTTTAACTTTATAATTATCTTTCTTTTCCAATTGTTCATACAAAGAATATATTCCTTAGTAGCATTGTTTTCATATAAGATTATACATACATACATACATATATGTTATTATTATATAAAACATAATTGTCTCGTTAAAAGCAAAATTTAAATCATGATTGCTCTATAGCGCCATCTGGTATCTAAAATTCAAACAATCTTTGAAATAATTTCAATATTATCATTATTCGACGAATACAGAAAATATCTTTCTTATTTAACGTTTAAGCAATTTATTTTACAAATCATTTCATTTATATTAATATTTAAATTACGAGAAAATTATGAATTGTTGTATTTGTATATTTTATTTAATTCGAAAACGAAAATCAAATAAATAAAATTTAAATCAGAAAATGGTTTTATAAAACTTGATTTCTGTTAAATTGATTTTTTTCAAACATTTATTTTATTAGATTAATTAATTAAATTATAAAAATTAAAGAAAAAAACGTAGATTATTATTGTAATCGTAAGAAAACGAACCACGGGCGTCCGCAGAAAATTTTCCAAGGGGGCAAAACTTAGAGGCAAATAATTACATCAATAAATGATTTCATTATTTAATTTTGGGGGTGTTTATTAATAGGTAAATTATAAAATACAGTATTACATCAATACAAAAAGACAGACAAAGGTGTCCCTGACACGAGGATCACTTTACGATTATATTTGTGAAAATTTTTATTTGATCTCAGGAATAAAGGCCCCTTTTGCTCCCTCTGCGAACGTCCATATCATTACCATTATTGAGTTTAACTCAATAATTAAAACTTCCCTTATCTATTAGGATTATACAGTTTTGGAAATATGGGCAGTACAGTAATTGAAGTTAATTTATTCTAATGCTTCTTCAATGTTAACCAATTATAAGAAATTTTATTACTTAATATGACAACTGTAGTCGTTGATATATCGATCGATACATCAGATTACTTTTAAATTTGATTATTGATATAAAATTTCACGGAAACGAAATTCATATGAATTAAATCCTTTTCCAGTGAAGTGGTAGTTTTAGATGCAAGTTTCAGACTAGACACAGATAAATGTTCGATTTTAGACCACAACATTTATCTTGGTTCAGTAGTCGGAATCCAGCATTAAGCTAGAACCACAGAAACTTGTAGGATCTCAAGTGTCGTATAATATTATAAACTCGAATAAACAAAACTTCTTAATAATCTAAAATTGCTACTGTTTCCGTGTATGCATTAATAGAAACCATTGGAAAAATTTAAATGTGATAGTCTGTCCTGAGCGCTATGAAATACAGTTCTCCTGATAGAAAGATCATTTCATTTGATCAAGGTAGTAATGTGGTTACACTTGTAACAAACAATATTGCTACCTTGGTATCGACAAGGTAACAATATTGTTACAAGTGTCGAGAGATTAAATTAATTTGTTTGAAATTCATGCCAGATAATTAAGTACTACGAGAGAAGAGAGAACCATTGGGATGATCTCTCCAGCGTGATTTTGAAACAAATGAAACTTAAATGCGGAGTATTATCAATGAATCTTATTGTATTATTAATTTTATAAACTTGCTACTAATTTTACCATTAATTTCATCACCACAAAATAATAAATCTATGGTAATGAAATTAGTGCTAAAACTACAATGGAAACTGTTCAATGTTTCCTGTATTCTGATGTTTCAAAAATTGAATCCAAGAAATAACACAGAGTGCAACTGGTCTACAGTGACTTTTTTACAGCGTCATTGCAACTTTCAAAAGTTAAAAAAAACAGTTGTGGAAAATCATGTTCTTCAGGTATCTACAACCAAAAGTCACAAAGATTAAATTCAGATAAACGAGATGGCTAAACTTAAAATGAACGATTAAACACCCTCCTTGGTAAGACATTGCCTCAGCAACTGTTGTACAGTACTTTACATCATACTGTACGGTAAGTCATATTAGAAGAGTATCCGATGTTATAGTATCTTGCATAAAACTAATGAAATTAATGTAGCAAACTCTCGCTGTTGCAGTTACGAGACAACAAAACTGTTCCTTGATATCTTGAAAATGATATGAAAATGACATTAACAGATAGAATATTGGGACTAGTGTTTCTCATTTCCCGGTCTTTTGCTTGTCCCAGGATTCAGGGATAAAAGTGAACTTCCGGGAAATCCCGGGATAGAATTAATTATTGTTAAGATATACAAAATATCTTGAAATCAAATCTTATAAATATTTTTCATTTTTAAAGTAATTTAATACGTTCTGCGACCTCCAAAATCATATTAATAATGCTGTGTAAGATATTTATTAAAAATTATCTCTGAATTACGTAGAAATTTTCACAAATAGAAAAAATTTATTAAAGTTTGCTGGAAACTGCATACAACAACAAAATGCTTTGAATTGAAACAAAATTAAAAAAAAAAAAAACGAACTTAGATCAAACTTCTAACTTAAAAGGCAATTTTCGTTTTTAAATAAAACAATACAAAATATTATTGTAAATTTTTATAATAAGATTTTAAAAAGCAAAGATGGTCAATACTCCAATCATTCGATCTGGTTCTTATTTAACTAATGAAAAGCCTGCTACCAAGAATGCCCTTTCCGATTCAATTGATGTGGGTGGAATCGTCTTTAATGCATTTAAGAGAAGACAGACGTTGTGTTTTTTCACCCGTAGCTTGGAAGATTTCTAGCTCATTTTCGAGATTGCAGTACTTCTTTTGCTGTCTAGTATTCTTGATTTGTCTACCTCGGCTGCTTTAATAGAAACATCAAGCTTATAGCCCAATAATTGGACAGTTTGTTTGGCTTTAATAATCAGGTTTATGAAGAAAAACTTCATACTTGCAGACTTTGTACTCGTTTGTATCCTTGCCCAATTTGCACAACCTGGCATTACGCAGTTATTGAAGCTACTGGCATGGTTAAAAATTAAGACAGCATAAGCACAATTATTACAGGTTCTGACAAGTAAGGAATTTTCAGAGTCCTGCCACAAATAAGCTACGTATTGATTATTGACCATTTGTGACATGCCATAACGAGCAAAAGTTTAAAAAACTAATAAGTAAGTTTAAAATTAATAAATACAAATGTATTCTTACAGTTTATGAGTTAATTATACTTTCTATTTGCAAAATTTCCTCAACCTTAACACAAAATAAGAAAAAAGTGAATTTTTGAGAAATTTGCGGGATTTCCCGGGATGAGAAAAATTTCCCGGGTTAAAAAAATAACTGGGATCCCGTTTGAGAAACCATAATTGGGACACAGATACAATTCGAGGGTTTTCTTCAAAAATAAACTAACCGACGAGAAAAGTTATTGTAAATCCACATCACTCAATAACTTTTGACGAGTGAAAAGGTTTGATTGTATAGGGATTTTTCCATAGGAACAACCCAAATGCATCATTTATGAATGTTTATAGTCTATCGTGTTAATATATTTCTTGGCATGCATCATTCAATTCTATTCGATAAGGAGTGTCAGAACAAATTTTTATCGATTTTTTTTGTAATATAACCAAAATTAACCAAACTTAACTTGGTTAATTTTGTAAGAATAAAGATGCAATTATTTATGCAAAGGTTTTACACATTTGTGTAGAATATTCAACTGCAAGGCAGTGCAAAATGTATAAAGGCAGTTGGACATTCTAGCTGCTTTGATTAACTGCTGTGCATTAATAGAACAATGAATAAAATAAGTACAGTACATTAATCATTGATCACTCCAGGATAGCAATGTCAACGCTTTCAGTTCGTTATCAGCAAATTAGTTTGTTTTCGCTTCTTAATTTCATTTCTAAACAGAACTTCTTCAATCTGAGTAATCAATCATATTTAATTCTTTCTTTTAAAACCACATTGTATTTTCTAGTATAGTAGCTCTTCGTCATATCGCCCTTGTCGGAAGACAAACCAAATGTATCAGATGGCAGGCTATTTTCGATCTTCGTGCCGACTTGCTTTTTTTGTGGGTTTGTACTTCATATAATGGTAATTTAAAAGACATGAATTGGAATCAGGTAACATTTCTTTAAATGGAATCAGTATAACTTCAGTGGAAACTAATCTTTTTGAAAATTATTTGCTAAAGCGTTTCTATATTTGGAAGACAAAAAATAAGCGCAATATATCCGAATGAGCGATATGACGAGATTACTATATTTTTGCGTTGTGGCGTGATATCAGATATAAGTTTGCATTCTAACGAGCAATAGAAAACTTTCAATCATTCATTCATACAACCATATTACAATCTATAGCACTTCCATTGACAATAAGCGTTTCAACTTTCATCTTCTCATCAGTTGCCACTTATGTGCCGCAAATAATACTAACAACATTCATATTTAATATAATACTTATTTTTTTACATTGCTTTGTTTTTCTGGTTTTAATATACAAAAATAAAGAAATATCAAATTACAGCAGCAGTTGTAATTTTGGATATTTCTTACATAGTAGTTTACAATAGATCAAATTTATCTCTTAGATTTCATTTTATAGTGGACCTGTTTCAATTGTTTATAATTTTAAAATCTTTATATTCATATTCATATGGTGTCCATATATTCCGTGATATTTTATAAAAATTATATATCCAATTATATATTCAAACAATTTAGTCTATTTTGTTCTCCAAAACTTCTCAAATTCTCTTTTACGTATATATTCTATGTGTTTTTAAAATTTAACAATGAAATATGTTAAATAATAAATATAAAATTATATTACTTAATGAAATTATTTATTTTTCAGGTTCCCTTCAAAATGGAAAAATGGAACTTAGTTATTTGCATTATTTTCCATCTATGCATTTTAATCTATGGTCATAATTGTATGTATTCTCGTATGGTAATTTGTTTAAAATAATATAGTTATAATTACTAAATTCAATAATAATAATAATATTGTATCATAGAAATATAAATGTTGTATGAATTCATTTCAAACATTTTTGATGTCATGTACATTTTTATTACACAGTATATGTTGCCAGTTTAATTTTAATTAATTTATCTATATTATTATTAGTGAAGGAGTAGATTCTATCTCTAAACCTAGCACAAAATCTCATCACCCACATTTATGTGTTTGAGTAATGATATTACAAGACACAAGAATACAAGAATATCAAAATATCATTACTCTTGAGTGAATTTCGAAACAATAAGTTGATATTTTCCATCAATAATATTCAAACATACGTTGACTTTTATTTGAATCGCATCTATTTATCAATTCTTCAATATATAAGCTTATGCATGATAATTTTGTATTCTATAAAAAGTGAATATTGTTATCTTTTACAGAAGAGAACAAAGTCATTTCTAAATATTTTGACTGTTTAGAAATACACACACATTTATAATATTTGTAAATGTGTTTCGATAGATAACATTGAAGCATTATTTAACTAATATACATGATAAAAGAAAATATACTGAACTATCATCTTGGTTGTCATTTTGTATTTACCACAGAAACTAGTCTTAAAGATAGGAAAAAAGTTATTAAGTATTTTTTGTGGTCAGAAAAAGACATCATCAATGTACTGTACATTATTTTCAATGATTTATTATTTACTAGGAGCCCCGGGACGCTCCCTAGTGGGCGTTCTTTACAAATTTCATGATAATTAAAAATCATTATTTAGTGTTATTACACATTCTATAAATACTTAAAAATGGTTTAATTTGTTTATTTACCTTCGCTGGTAACATTCGCTAGGGAGCCCCTAGTGAGTGTTAATTTAAATAATAATTTATATTGTTAATTTAAGTGTTTGAAATATGACACACGATAGGGGCGCCTCTAGTGCCCGTTTTTGGCATACCGTTACGCGGACGGACAGGCACGCGTTCAATGGGTTATATATATAGATAGTTTAATTTTTGTTTGCTATTTTAATTTCTGAAACAATTCATAGTTGTTATTCTGAAAAATTAAAAACTAACCTTAAAAATTAATTATACAAATTATGTATGGTTAATTTTATGAAATGAACCTTTAAAATTTATACAGATGAATCTGTATTAATAATTTTAGCTTACAAATACCTTCTGCTACTAGGCCTATTTTATATTATAAATTAGCCATCGATAACAGAATTATAAATAGAACCTACCAACGGTTTTTCATAAAATTGATATAAGTTTATATATCGACATATTCTATCTGTATCGAGATAATTATAGATAATTTTAAAATGATATCAATTATTATATAAAATTGACCAACCGAAAAATTTATAAAAATATAATTTTCTAAACTGCATACTAGCATAAATATTACCTTATAAGGCTTTTATTAGATATTACATTATAATACCGTTGAAATGTTAATTTCATTTATATCATTTTACCGAAAACTTTTGTTAATTTGTACATCTGACTCGAATAAAACTATTTGAAAAAACTCATTATTGTATTTAATATTTTAAGTATTAAAACTTATAAATTTAAAATTACCAATTAAAAGTTAAAACTTACCAATTTAAAAATTAAGTTTGTGTATTCTAAATATGCAGTTCATGAACTTTCGTTACTTTGAATTGAATACCAAAGTTATCGAATATCAATGACAATCTAATACACAGTAAGTTTCAGTATAATCTAAGTTATGTCAATTTTTGTTTCTGTAAAGGAGTAACCATCCCACGATCTAACCTTGAACGTAACGTCCATTTATTCCTAGCTATAATTAAAGATAAACGTCATATTTTAATACTAACTAATTATACTCAATTCCCATAAATTTGTTTCTGTAATAAATTTTAACTTCATTCTACCTACGCAAATATAGATAAAACTAGTGATTAATGTATACTGATATTTACAGCTAATTATATTTAAGTCGCTAGAACTCGTTTGATTTTCGATGATTAATGCTGTCATATTAAAGAAATATTTTTTATTAATTATAAGTTAAGAATTTTTAATAAATATTAATTACTTTTTTAGCAAGAAGATATCAACATGGATTTCGATGTCGTCAAGTAGGTTTATTCAGCCACCCAACAAACTGTGGAAAATTTTTTAGATGCACAATTAAAGAAGGCAAAAGACGACATTACGCTCTCTTTACTCTTTCTTGTCCTCCAAGTCTTGTGTATAACGAAAGGACTAAATCATGCTCCATAGTTCCTGTTTCACCTAGTTGTTTGGTAAAAGAGCATTCCAATTCAACGCGATCTTTTCATCGCCATTCTCACTCAAGTAATAAGTATAACTGTATTAAAGAAGGAATTTTTCCTCATCCGACAGACTGTAAAAAGTTTTACAGGTGTGCTGATTACGATGGAAAAGGAAAATCGTTCACGGCATTTGAATATTCGTGTTCAGAAGGTTTGTTATTTAATAAAGAAATAGATACTTGTGACTGGCCAGACTTTTCTCCACCTTGTGATGATTCCTTATCAGACAAGCAGCCATTTATAATACAAATCGAGAAGAAGGGCATAACAAAAACTCCAAAATTGAAAAAAGGCAACGAAAAAAAGTATTCGTTTAAATGTAAAAAAAGCGGATTTTTTAGAGATCCCGATGATTGCCGAAAATTTTATCGTTGTGTCAGTTATTCTGAATCCGGGAAGAAGTTTCATATTTATAATTTTAAATGCCCAAAAAGTCTCGTTTTTGATGAACGGTTAAGTACTTGTAATTGGCCAAGTAAAAATATATCCTGCAATATTAATATTGGCGACGATGACGAAGATAAAGAAATGCCGAAAGAAATAGTAAAAATTACAAAAAGACCATTGTTACCGAAGTCTACATCGTCCCCGAAAGAAGAAGAAACTTATCCATGTGTAAAAGAAGGATTTTTCAGGCATCCAGAAAATTGTTCAAGATTTTTTAGATGTATAAAACGAGGGAAACATTTTAAAAGTTATTCATTTTCGTGTCAAAATAATTTAGTTTTTGACGAACGCATTTCGAGCTGTAATTGGCCTGAAAAAAGTCCTGCGTGTTTTGATAACTTTGTTGTAATTTCTAAGCCACCAAAACATATAATAACAAATCCAAATTTATTTCATGATCAGAAAAGAGCAGAAAGACATCCACGATCATTATCTCTTCGAGAATCTCCTCCCATCTTCCCGTACTTGTCAGCTGTGTACTATGAAAATTCTCAGAGATCAATGAAAGGAATTTTTGTTGCTAAGCATGGTTCAGATTCAGATTTAAAATGTGAAAAAGAAGGAATATTCAAACATCCAAAATTTTGCCATGAATTTTATGTTTGTTCTGATTTTGATAATACAAAAACAAATTATAAGATTTTTGAATTTGTGTGTCCAAATGATATGGTTTATGACGAAGAACTGGACGATTGTGTCGAGCCTCCTCCGGATTCTCCTTGTTCCCATCACAAAGAAAAGTGTAAACATGATGGAAGTGAAACAGATGACACAACGGATTCGGGATCAGATAATGAGAAAGATACAACTGACTCTTCTGAAGATAAAGACAAAAACACTAAATCGCCTGACGATTCAGATTTGGCGACCGATTCACCAAAAGACGATGAAAGTTCAGAAAAACCCACAAAAGAAGATGAAAGTTCAAAACAACCTTCAAAAGATGATGATAGTTCGTCTTCAAAGAACGAGACGGCTCCAATAAAATGCAAAAAGAGTGGATTTTTCAGACATCCTGATGATTGCAATAGATTTTATAGATGTGTTGATTATAATAATGACAGCAAAAGTTTTGTGATATATGAATTTAGATGTGGCGAAAATTTAGTTTTTGACGAAGTCAATTCAGTTTGTAATTGGCCAAGTGCTGTTCCAGAGTGTAGCTCAGGAAGCGGTAAACCTTCGTCTAAGGATGATTCAAATACATCAGATGGTGATACAACAAATGATGGTACAGGAGAACAGACTGAAAAAACTCCAGGAACTAGTGAAGAAGAAAATACTTCGGAAAGTAGCAAAGACACTCCAGGTAGTGAAGGAGACAATACTTCAGAAAGTAGCGAAAGCACCTCAAGTGGAGACAACACCTCAGAAAGTAGCGAAAACACCCCAAGTGGTGAGGGAGACAATACTTCAGAAAGTGAAGTAACAAAAGACCCAGATGATGATTGTGAAGATAAAGAAACCACTACAGAAGACTCTGGGAAAAATGCAGATGATAAAAGTAATGATGACGAAGATAATAATAATACTTCAACTCCGAAAGCAGGTGAAGAAACCGAAACAACCACAGAAACAGACGATGAAAATACTCCGAAAATGGATGAGAGTACTGATAAATCTAAATCAGACAATAACGATACAGATGCAGCAGAATGTAAAAAATCAGGCTACTTCAGAAATCCCAAAAACTGTAGTAAATTTTATAGATGTGTTGATCATAGCGGAGATGGAAAGGCTTTCAAGATATATCATTTTGATTGTCCATCGGGTCTGGTTTTTGATGAAGTGTTAAGTGTCTGCAATTGGCCCGATCAAGCTCAACCACCCTGTAAAGGGAATACGACTGATTCTGATAATGATGATCCATCTGATGGAAAGGATGAACCAACTGGTGGAAAGGATGAGCCTGTTGATGGAAAGGATGAGCCAGCTGATGGAAAGGATGAGCCAAGCGATGGAAAGGATGAGCCAAGTGATGGAAAGGATAAGCCAAGTGATGGAAAGGATGATTCAAGTGATGGAAAGGATGATTCAAGTGATGGAAAGGATAAGCCAAGTGATGGAAAGGATAAGCCAAGTGATGGAAAGGATGATTCAAATGGAGGTGAATCTGCAAGTAAAACTACTATACCACAAGATGATCCGGATTGTGAAACTTCTAAGGATGAAAATACTTCAACTAAAGAAACAGACATCGGTGATGACGATAAAAATAAAGAAACGACAGAAAAAACTGCAGGAGAATCAACTAAAAGTATGGACGAAATAAATACAACTGAAAACACTGGAATGGATACTAGTACTTCAGCTTCAGAGAAGGAAACAACTTCAGATTCTACTGACAAAGAGCCTGAATCCTCTGGATCATCAAATGATTCAGATTCAATTGAATGTACAAAAGCAGGATTCTTCAGAAATCCAAATAACTGTAGCAAATTTTATAGATGCGTTGATTATGAAGGAAATGGCAAATCTTTTAGAATTTTTCATTTTGAATGCTCAAAAGAACTTGTTTTTGATGAAAAGTTAAGTGTTTGCACTTGGCCTGATCAAGCACAACCCCCATGTAAACTAAAAGATTCTGAGAGAAAAAAAGACGATACGGAAACAAAGGATGGGGAATCAGAGAAAGATGATGGAATGGACACTGGAAAAGATACCACAAAAGATGGGGAATCAGAGAGAGATGATGGAATGGACACTGAAAAAGATACCACAAAAGATGGTGACAAAGTCTCTACAGATGAAACAGCTACTAAACCAAGTTCTGAAGATAATGATAAAAGCACAGAGAAAGATGGCGATAATATTTCTACGGAAAAATCAAAAACAACCGATGATGAGAACAACATTGAAGATGACCATCCTGACAAATCGGACGAAAGTTCAGAATCAAGTACAGAAACTGCCAGCGATTCTTCTACCAATGCTGAGACCAATGAAATAGACGATTCAATGGGCGATTCTAAGAATAAATCATCATCAGAAATCTGTACGGAAGAAGGTTATTTTAGAAATCCAGAAGATTGCAGAAAATTTTACAGATGCGTTGATTACGAAGGAAATGGAACTTCATTTACTATATTTCACTTCGATTGTCCTGAAAATACGGCATTTGATGACATACTCGATGTTTGCGTTTGGCCTGAACAAGCGAGACCTCCCTGTGATTCATCAGGTGATGGAAAGACTAAAAACGAAACAATGGATGAAAGAGAAGATAAAACCACTAAAGATCCTACAGCGGAAGAAGGATCCACTGATGAAAGTACCGAGAAAAGTGGAACTTCAGATGAAGGAAGTGACAACGTCACTAAAGGATCACCAGACGAAGGAAGTGACAAAGTCACTAAAGAATCTCCAGACGAACGAGCCACTACACAAAGCACAGATGAAAATGAAAATAAAGAAACAACGGATAAAGGTTCTGAGGATGGTTCTGCAACGACAGAAGGCGACCAAGACGTAACAGATGATTCAAATCAAACTGACAATTCTTCGGATTCCTCAAATTTATGCAAAGAGTCTGGTTATTTTAGACATCCTGAAGACTGTAACAAATTTTATCGATGTGTTGATTATTCTGGAAACGGAACATCATTCAAAATATTTCATTTCAAATGCCCCGAAAATACGGTGTTTGATGATGTTTTAGATGTATGTGTCTGGCCAGAACAAGCTCAGCCACCATGTGAAACAGATTCCTCTGGTAAAAGTGATAATGATACATCATCTGAAAAACAAGAAACTCCATCTGATTCGAGCGATACAACAAAAGCTGACTCTACAATTACATCTACAGAAGAAAGTGTGGAATCAAGCTCTACAGCTGATAAAGGAACAGAAAGTACTTCAACCGAAAAATCTGTAACCGAGGATTCAAATTCTTCTACTACGCCAAAGAAAAAGAAACCATGTCCTGATAAAAGTAAAACGAAAACTACTGAAAAGCAAACTACCACAACAGAATCAAGTAAAGATGCAGGATCTGGGAAAGAGAGTGAAAATACTTCAAACGAAAACTCAGAAGTAAAATTTAAGGATTGTAGCAAAGCAGGATTTTTCAGAAATCCAGATGACTGCAACAAATTTTATAGGTGTGTTGACAATGGTGATAAATCATTTAGAGTTTATAATTTTAACTGTCCAGAAAATACCGTATTTGATGAAGAAAAGGACGTTTGCGTTTGGCCAGGACAAGAAAGTCCACCGTGCGGAGATAAGAACGAAAATTCAGAAGAAAATAATATAATTCCAGACGGATCAGAAAGATAGTTTATAGTTTAGTTTGTTATTGTTAAATGAAATGGCATTGGACTCAATTGTTAATGGTTAAATAAATAATCACGAAATTGAAGTATTAAAGAAAGTGAATTTTGTTTACACTGAAAATAATAGATTAGTGAATACAAAAATAAATTCAATTAATATTCTGTAAACATTTTCTAATGTGATATATGTCAACTATCGAAACTGTGTGCACAAACCCTATTTCTGTTATCTATTTATTTTATTAAATGACTTGGAATAAGGAGGAATAGGATGGAAATGGTTACTGTGGGTACAAACCTCTTTGTAATATTTTGTAATAAAATATTTTCTTCAATAAATGTCAATTTAATAAAAAAATTTTACATTGTTTTAATTTTTATTAATTTTTATTGAAATCAAGGAAGTTATCTTTCTAACGTATATAGAAAAATAAATAAATAAAATTCAGTTTTTTATTTAAAAAATTAAAAACTAAACATTTATTCAATTTTAAATTTTATATTTACAAATATTAAAACTGATTTCTTGTATATAGAATTTCTGAGTCTAGACTTTTTCTATTCGCCTAAAAAACGTTACGAATAGTATAGTCAAAAACATCTATTATTTATGCATAATGCACCACGTGGTCTACTCGTAATTGAATTGTGAATGCAAGAGTTAATCGATTGTAAGAGGTATTTCTGTTTCTGAGAAATGGAATTAAGTATGAAAAAATGCTTCAAGCAACCGAGGAAATACAATATGACAAAACATGTGAATATTAATATATATCAGATACAAATAAAACTATATTTCAACATAATATTAATGTAATATGAAGTTTCGAATGCAAAAGTATAGTACAATGTAAAACTTTAGCCAGAAAGTAAAAAAACAACAGAAAAAACATAGAGACAATCAACGAAATATTCTCATTTACTCATTTTACTAAAATTAAAAATTATAATAAATTCAAGTATTTCCAGTTTCAGATTTGCAAACAGAAAACAGATAATTTATAATTTTGACTATATACATTTGTTGGCAAAAAAGTTATGCATCAAGAAAGGGAGAGAAGCATTAAAATAGCATGAAGCTTTATTGCTGCGAACACAACGACAATGGTAATAAGCAGGGGTAGCTCTGGAAAATTTAAAAATATTACCACCATTTCGCCAGCTTTTAATTTTTTCGCCACTTCAAATTATTTATTGTCACCAGTTTTACTCACTAATTAATAAAGGTGCCGATAGCCTTATCGGTTTGGCGTTTGGAAAGCAAAAGTAACGTGTTAAACTGTCACTTACAAGGAGAGGGCCAGACGTTCGGGTCTCCAATTCGAACGAGAGGTAGTGAGCACGTAGCTTTAAATACAAACAGCTTCTTGTCGCAATAATAGGATCTATTTTTTAAGCGTTTCAAAAAAATCGGTCTCTGAAAATCTAGTGTTTAGCTTATAAATTTGAAAATTTCATATCCAAGAGCGACGATAGCCGTGTGAATACGATGTTAAGCACCAGAGCTAGATGATGTAGATTTGATCTTTCGAAATTTCAGTTTAGTTTTTTTATTATTTATTATTTTACGGCGTTATTATTACTTATTAGCATTGTTATCAATATTAATATTCCTCACGTTTAAAGTTTATAAAAGAAGATATAAATTGTGACGTCGTTTCCTGTTTATGGAAAACGAGCCTCTGTAGATGTAACTCTTACATTATTAAATAAACTTTTCTCATATTTATTTTTACATACTGTATAGTGGTATTGCAATATTTGACGTATAACAGACATGAGCTCACGAGGAAATTGTCTATAATTAGTAACAATTATTTTTAAATTGTTAATATTATAGAAAATTATAAAACGCTGCGACTTGCTACCCTATTTTTATACCACTTGTCCATGTGCAGTAACGTCTGAAACTTATTCGCTTGTTAGGACATAGCGTGTAAAATATGTAAAAATAAATGTGAAGAACTAAGTTTTATTTAACGACGTAAAAGAGTTAAATCTACAAATACTTGTTTTCGCTAAACAGGAAGTGATGTCACAATTCTTAATCTTTTGTTTTATAAGGTTTAAAATTCCGAACCTATATCATCTAGCTCCAATGCCCAGCATCTTATTCACTCAGCTATTGCCATTCTGGGAATTGAAAACTTATAAACTAAGCACTAAATTTTCAAAGGCCCAATTTTTGGAAACGCTTGAGAAGTGGGTCATATTGACCCACTTCTCAAGCGTTTTTGGCCGACGAGCTGTTTGTGTTTAGGACTACGCTCACTAAGTTTCGTTCGAATTGGAGACTCGAACTCCCTTGTTAGCAATAGGAATAATTTTTGAGTAATTTTTTAATGAATAATTCTGAATAACACATTTGATCACAATATTTAAACAATATTTTACAGGTTCTGGCATTTCAAAATTTTTGTTTTAGTGTACTGAAAAAAGATTAAAGTGAAAAAAGTCATCCCAAAAATTCCCCAATCTGGAAATTTGGGCGGCATTGCATAAAACTGCCTTCGGTTCTTGACATCATTTCTCACTTTTCATCCCGAATTTGCCTTGTGACGTGATGAAATCGCTAGATGTGTGGTGCACAGGGCTTCCATTGTACGGAAGCTCAACATTTGACTGTTTTTCCTGAAGTGTGATTTGTGATTCAATTTCAAGCCAATATCGAGACAAACGGACTAGGAATTTATCACCACTTTAATAAAAAATATCGCTAAGTGGCGATTTTGGCGCTATGCAGCGGGACTCATGAATAAGTGATTACATATAGCAAACGGGATAATTCTTGTGAAACAATAATATAATTTGAAGAAACCTTTAGCACTTTGTAGGATCGTGCTGCTTCATGTATCCATGCAAAAGAAGGACTTTCTTTTGCATGGAAAGAAGGACGGTTGGGAATAAAGCTGTACAAGCATCGTAAGATATTTTTCCAGGAATAACAGATAGTATGACATACCGTTTCAACATTTTGGGAAAATCCCAAACTGTTGAAACTGCCGATCCAGATCTCACACTTATAAATAACCAAAGCAAGTGCCCCATTCGATCTCATAAATGCTCGTTGGGCAAAATTCCTTAAACCGGGCAGGCTAAACAAGTCTGGCAACGTGACAAAGACATTCACGGGAAACCCAGGCTATGTTTGGCTGAGCATTATCTTGTTGAAAAAAGTTATTTTCAATCCTGTCATGAAAAGTAAAATAAAAGAGTAGGATTTCCTAAACATATCATTGTGAGTTCCTCGTACCACAACTAACAAGTAAGAGAAGAAAAGGAGAAAATGTTCCCAATATTGTAAGTTTTTTGTATTCATCACTTTTTCAAGTTTGTGTACTTTTTTACATTGTACAGTGGGTGATCGGTCAACGAACATAATCCGTTCTAAGACTTTGTTCGCTTCCGAATTGTTCGTTAACCAATTATCGATTTATCATAGGTTTTAATGGGAATTTAATTAATTTGTTCTGGAGACCCTAAAAAAATAAAAAATACATATATATATACTTTCTTACTATGTTTATTTATATGTAATAATAAAAATACATATATACACAGTCTTGCATTTTTATTAGTCATGTTTTTTTTCCATTTGAGGGGTTAAAAAATCTGTCTAATGTCGATTGCTTTTCTCTCTTCTTCAGGATTTTTCAGAAGTAATTAATAGCATTGTAATTGTAGAAATTTCCAAGCCTCAACCTAGTTTGGATGCCATTCTAAGACTGTTGTTCTGACATCCTCCTATTTTTTAAAAGATGTTTAATAGCAGATATCGGCATTAATCCTCTTTTTCAAAAGAAAACATATCTCGCCAAGTTTCTTGATGTTCTTCATTTAAGAGTTCTTGGTGTTCTTATGTCGTCAGATCTGTTTCAGGTTCCATTATGAGCTCTTCAATGTTCTTTATTTCTCAGATGTGATTTTTGTTATTCCTTTAGCTGCTTGAGTCTTCTTGATTATACTGTGTCTTTCTTAGATAAGATTGAACTGCAGCCTATTGTAGACCTGTGTCAAGCCATACTGCCCAGCAACATTAGGCATCTTCTGCCCACTCTCTACCTTTGCTTTTATACTCTCACCTTTCGAAAAGAAAAACCCACGCAAAACTTAACGAGTGCCCGCCCGACAGTCTCGCGAATACTATAAAAATATCGTTTCTGCTAGAAAAATAAAAAGCTGGAATTACAAGGGAGAGTTTCAAAGTTGGGAGGAATACTATCTGATTAGTATATACCGGGTTGAGCATCGATATCGACGTCTCCCACACTCCAAAAAGTTTCGAATTGTTGCTCGAAGACGAGAGAAGACCAATCGGTATTTATTATTTTACGTCGCTTCTTCTTGTGTTTGTTCTGTGAGGCGTTCGTTATCCGACCATGTGTTCTCTATCCAATCATGTGCTCGTTTTCCGAACATAAAAATCTTTCGCGAAAGTGTTCGTTATCCGATTTGTTCGTTAACCGATCACCCACTGTATTTGGAATTGAAAGGTGGCACTCTACTAAAATAACGACGACATTTTGTTGTTATAAGGTGTAATGACGTTCGAACGTATTCACAAATCCATTAATTGCACTACTATGCACTATTCATATGAAATTTCATAACATGGTTATAATAATAAAATCATCGAATTATTGCAATATCGTCACAATGCCGGGCTGCTTTTTAAAATTATTTTTTACTGTAATTTAAAAAATCACGTGACTTTCGTTTTAGGCCAGAAGTTCTTATACAGTTAATAGTGGCCTCAGGCCTCTAAGCTTTCCATATCTGTTCTCGGTTTTCATCTATCTAATTCCTTTCTCGTGATTATGGAAAGATAGACATATAGACGGATAGACGCGACAGATGGAATCTGTAGGTCTGCAAATTTAAAAATTGCAGCCCAATAAACAAATTATAAAATATATTTACGTTGTGTTAATATATTTTATGAATCTGACATCTCATTAGAACATGTACTCATGTCCAATTGTACTGTATTCTTTATTCTCACAATTTCTGTTGTTATGATTTTTTACTTTATAAACTGGTTTTTAAAAAAATAAAATATTTTAAGTTTAATATTTTGTATTACCGTTTTTCTTTCATGATTAAAACACGCAACAAATTCTTAATTCAGAGATTTTTAACCAGATTTTTAAAAACATATTTTTTAAATAAATTTATTAGAAAATCGTAAATTCTTACAAAATAATATAAATAAATTATATTAATTATTAATTAATTGGTCGGAATTAAAAATTTCATATTAATAGATTATAATGTAATTAAAAGCTTTCATAAATAAGTTATATTTTTTAAAAAAATTACAAAATTCAAGTCTTTTTTAATTTCACGTTTTTTTTGGAAATATTTTAACGTTAAATATAACCTACATTGAATGTATATATTAATAAAAGCATCCTATACAACTATATAAGTCAGTGGTTTCTAACCTGTGGGGCGCGCCCTCGTAGGGGGGCACGAGACTGTTGCAAGGGGGGCATGCAGCTGTTTCCAAAATACCATTTTCGAATACAAACCAAAAAGAGTCGAATAGGTGTCAAAAAATGAATCAGCAAAATAGGTATACGTAATCCACAATCCTCACCGCGAATTTTTCGGGTACAAATGCTAAAACATCCATCCATACTCTTGCTGGAACGAGAACATCTCGCTTTCGCGTTTGGAGCCGAGCGCGCTTTGAGTATTTATGAAATTAGATTGTTAGAAAAATTAAGGGGGCGCAACAATTTTTTTTAAAGGGGGGCGCAGGTACAGAAAGGTTGGAAACCACTGATATAAGTCATTAATTTTACACTGGATTAAAAAACTAAAACGAAACTAGCTTGTTTAGTGAATGGTCTCAATGAGAGCAATTCAAATTTTCAACGATATGCTTTTATTGTAGACGATATTTGTATATGATACAAATTTTGTGTGGTGATGCTGATTCTTCTCTGCTATAAGTTCTAGGTTGTGAAATCTTTTATAATAATTTATTCTTATTTTAAAGACTTAACGGACAAACTGATGCAGATATAACTAAATTACGATGTATGGCAATACGCCATATTAATGTATATATTTAGATATAAGTTTAGTTTTAAGTTTTCTTTCTTCTTTGTTCTTCCTTTTGTTCTTTCGCGCCGTCGAACAGCAAAAACGGCCATTTGTAGCTTACGGTGGAAAGCAACATGGCGTCCTCTCTGGCTCAGATAGTTTTGTTTCGGGGTCCATTATGTGGTTTTATGAATGAAAATTTAGAAGTTGTGAAAGCGAAAGTTAGTGCACGCGATAATGTAAGTGTCTTTTCGAATTTTTTTCGAATGATAGCCGGCATTCTAATTTTTTTCGTGGCTATTTTGAATGCTCTTTCAACAAATAATCCATTTTACGGTTAAATTTTACAATTGGGACCCGTCTTTTGCCTTTAAAAGCTCATATTTTAGAATTATAGATTCTAAAATATGAGCTTTTAAAGATAGTATCGATAGTGCGGGCGCCGTCATCTTTCTTTCTTTCACCGTCGTTCCTAAATGCCTACAAACAGCAGCGCACTCTCGTAATAGCGGCGACGCGGAACGACCGCTATTAAAGAACGCACCCAATGTCTCTTGTATAAGGAGAATCTTCGAAGAGATCCGAAAAAGATCATCGAGAAACGATTTAGAGTGATTCCCTACCAGAAGAGCGTCAATACCAAATAGAGAACCCGGGTATTCGTTATAACCTCTATCATACTAAAACTTCTGCTATTCTTCCTTTCTTTTTTAGTTTATAATTTAGTGTAAGTTAGTCGTAAGATTAAAAGTCGGTCTTTTCTTATTTGTCGCGAGCGCGTTCTTTTGATCTGTATTCGCTCGATTCCACGCCCCTGTTTTGGATATTGTATAACATTAAGAGTTGGAATCCGAAAGAATCCTGTATATTGATAATCAAGTGAAAAAAATAAATAATTGTTGTTTTTATTTTGTGTACTGCCTCTCGTGGACTATTGTACACTCGCGTGATTATCACAGAAGAAATATTATACTATGTTTACTTTTTTACAGTTTTGCATTTTATATAATTTTCTCATAGTTATCTAAACAATCTTTTTGTGAATGAAAATACTGCAAGATTAAAAGAGATGTCAATATTATTCGTATCAAGAAGTTTGTGTTTCTGTATTTGAAGCATTATTAACCTTACCTGTATTTATAATAAATTTAGACTTGAATTGAAAGTCACTGCTTTTTGATAGTATTCATCTGTTTTCTTCTAATGACAAAAAGTAATTATGTGCAAAATTAATTCATCTCACGTAAGTTATTAATTTTCTGGAATAACAATCTAGTTATTTAGATTATCTTAATGTTTGTTTTATAACTTCATTATTTTAAAATGAATATTTTTACGATATAAAGAAAATCTTTTTGAAACGATCTTTATCAGATTCACATTCTTGTTTCGAAATACAAAGTAATATGATCATTCAAAGTAAATAAATTGTGACAAATCATAGATTTCATCATACAGCTAGAGAAATCACAACTATGACTACTATTTTGTCAACATCTGTAATTCATTTAAAATTTTTAGATAGCATTTTTAAAAATAAAAACCGATATAAAGGACTATCTTAAAGATTTCAAGAACAATCTATAAAAAGATCCTTTACATAAAAGCAGAAAGAATAATTTCTTTGAAAAGAATTTTATTCAATTTTTCATATTTACAAAACAAGAAATTAATCTGCTATTTTATATATATACTTTTTATATTAGAATTTATATAAAAAAGTACAGATATTTAAGGTGATGACAAATTTGACTATGATAAGTACAATGAATATTACTTTAATCAATTGTATTAAAATATAATAAATGGTAAATTTTAACAGCAATAGATAAATTGCAAATTAGAAAAGTTATTTAATTATGATAAATAGAAATTCAATTATTTTACAATAAATAGTTGTCTTAAAATATTATATAGCGTTATAGTTAATTTATGAATTTAGCATATAAAACTTCAATAAATCTTTAAAAAATCAATTTAAGCAATAAAATTAGTTTTTAATGTTTTATTTTTCGAAACCGGATATAAAAGTGAAAATCGAAGATTTGTTTCAAGAAAGATTTATGTAGTTTGATACAAACAATAGAAATTTGAAATTTCCAATTTCACTTTTAGAAACTAATGATAAAAACGTAAGATAAAAAATTAAAGCGGTTTTTACCGTAGAAATTCGATTTGTTTTAAAAACAGTTTACCGTATGTCTTCAATCGTTATTAAAAAACTCTCCGTAATAAATTATCTAAGCCAATGACGAAAACATAATTTAATTTCCTACACAGATAACAAGAAGATTTCCAGTAATGAAGTAATCTCCTTTTGCTAACATTGCTTCTAAATATGGAATAATAACGGAGCCATTAGAAAAGACTTCAAAATTTGGACGTTCGATTGCAATCTTCTGTTCGCAAGTGATAAATCTTTCATTCAAATTTTTTGGATCAATTAGCACTTCGGTTGTTGGCATTGTAGATGGTATCTCTGTTGCTAATTCTTGTTCTTGATTGCTGTATTCTATAGCTTTTGCATCCCTTTCGGTTGGAATTTCTGTTGTTTGTGTCTGATTCGCTTCAGTTTCTACAGGAACAATTTCTGTTGAGTTCGATACAGGAGCAGCAAAGCTAGGAACTGCTACAAAGAAAATTAAAACGATGACGGTTTTCAAGAAGGATGCCATCTCTAGTTTCGTCTGAAAAAGAAAACAAATCACAATATATCAAATAATGTATATTGATTATAATATATAAATTCTAAATAATTATTTAAGTTTTTCAAATATGAAAAATATTTAATCTGAAAAATAAAAAAAATAAATAGTCGTAAATGAAAATATTAGTCCTAGAATATGATTCCATATAGCAAAATTATACGTTCCATAGAATCGTGTATTCTATATTTAGATGTTTCCTGAAAACGTTTGTTTGTTTGTATGAAATGTTATTTTTACATTTCATGGTTATGAATTCTACAAAAAGCATATTAGATACATTTTTAAAAAATATTTTATGTTAGGTAAAATATTAAAGATTAAAAACAATTTAAATTTAACATAAAACGAGATTATTAACTTACAATTAATTTTATACAATTTACAAAGTCATACGTTGTGCATCATGAACAACAACGAAAGCAAAATTATAAAAGAAGTTTGGAGAATTAATTTATAGGCAATTAATGGCAGAAAACTAAATAAATACATATTAGGATCACATCTTGTGTTAATTGATGTTGTCAATAAAAGACTGCTTATATGTTTAAAAAACAATTGACACTAAAACTGAACTAATTAAAGTATGAAATTCATAAAAAATTTGATAAGCTTAATAATTTTTGAGCAAATATTTATATTTTTTTCAAAACAAGATTATTTTAATAGATGTAATTTCTCATTTTAATAATTGAAATGCATATTGTAGTTTGAATTTGCTCACACAATTCTCTAGAACTTATGTAGACCGATTTACTTTTATATTGTATGTTTCGATAGAAACTAATATCTTAATATAAGCCTATAAAGTCATTTTATTGAGAAAATATTATTATAAACCTACGTAAATTTCTTAAAGTCTTTTTCATTGACGAATTCCAATTTTCATTGTTTGAATCGAATTCAAATTATTGTCATAATTAATACGTTACGGTGGTATCATTATAGCATAAAATTATATATGCTATAATGATACCACCATTTTAAATTCTGGATTAAATCTTAAAATTTTATTCATATTCATTCGAAGATTGCAATGGACGACTTTTTCCCGTCAAGTACAAAGAACTACACTATTTAGTTCGAGATTACGCGAATTGAGCCAAATTAGTTCTCGACGTCTCCAAACTGGTTGTAGTGTAAATCATTCCATTTTTAGCGTTCCTAAACGTTTGGTTCTAAATCAGTGCTTACTGACTGCGCATCGATCGATGCAAATGAGTAACAAAATTAAGACGACAGTCAGAGCTCAATCAATCATCTCTGTCGATTATCAGGGTCAAAAGAGACAATTGAGCAACCAGTCTCTAGTTATCGTTTACACTGGTTGTCTTAAAGTAAAATGAATGCTGAGTAATTGGCATCCAATTCACATCTTAACTCTTTTGGTGAATACAGCCATTACAGGAAGTCCTGACCTATAGTTATTTCAATTAATAGAATGAAAAGTATCCATAAAGTAATCACGAGGACGATTCTTTCAATGGACAGTTTCGAAAATGTCTGACTGATAGTTATTTAATCATAAGTTTTTATTTAAGTTTTAATCTACAATATTATATTATCCTTTATATATTTTGTAAATAAAAGCACAACTAATAATTTCATGTAATTTTAATAATTTCCTACTCTATTTCTAAACAATAAAAAAAAATAGTTATTTTAATTGTTTAAAAAGTCATAAAACTAAAAGTTATCGAAAAATAAATATCTGGTATCAGTATTAAACAATTTATCTCAAAATGTATCAAATTTTATAAAATTAGATCAAATTAATACAAATATTATATAATGTGATTAAAAACATTCTTTAATATAATTTATACTCTAAAGTCTAAATACTATACACTATACCCCATACTCTACACTCTAATTTATACAATAAACATTCTTTATACTATATGTATATAAATGGTTATTTTCATTAAATTCAGTAGCAATGTACAATAATTATTGTTATTAAAATAAATCTTCATGCTATGTACTGTATATTCATGAAATCAATTCTGAAAATATTGAATCATCTTGTCTCTCAAGTAACTAAATAAAAAGTTCTGTTAAAATTTTTCTCGGTTAGTTTCTGTACAAAATTATACTGAAATTAGACAAACATATTAATTTACCATTACTATAGTTTCATTTAGCAGAAATTTATGTAAATTTAAATTTTTCCATTCGTTACAATAATAGTAAAGATGTTTAATCGTTTAAGACATTTCATTGATTAAGTATTCATTTTGTTGTTTACCATATTTATTTTAATAATTTTAATTTTATTGTATTAAACTGTAATTAAATTAAATTGTTAAATGACAAAGAAAGATGAATCTAAGTTTGAAAAATTCCTACCAGCCTTTAGATGAAACGTAATCTTTCTTTCCACAAATAACATTTGATTAAAAGTTAATCGTTGATATGGTAACCATGGAGGATGAACAGTCAAAGAGTAAATAAAAGTTAATTCAATCAATATATTTTTTGTTTTTTGAATAAAACAAATATAAATTTTAATTAAATTTTCAAAAACATGAATTCGTATGTTTTCTTTTCTATTTTCGATTTAATTTTATACAAAATTTCATTGGTATAATTAAATATTTATATACTTATTTATTTTATTTGTTTGAATGACGTTTAATTAAAATTCATTATGCGATTTTAAATTTTCGCGTATTTTACCTTATTAAACTAATATAAAAACTGCTGTATATTTTGTGTACATTACGTACAATAAATAATACACAGTTTTCTACTAATCAGAAAATTTTCAAGCTATCCTACTTACTCATATTTTATATATTTTTGAATTTAATGAGTTCTTTATATTTTCATTTACGGTTCAGTACGTAGTTTTTCGGCCGGATACCAATGTAGTTAAAATGTCTGCCTGTTGCTCTGAAGAACCTGGGATCAAATTCGGTTTGGTCGAAAAAGCCCAGAAATTTTTTGAGAGTGATCTGTTCTGGATATGTTAGGTCTAGTCCCTCACCCCCCAGCCACACCAATGTGGGCTTGGCCGAACCCACAATAGCCTTGGAAAAGGCCGTCTTAGTGCCACATGGCAGGAAGAGTACAAAAAAAAAAAAAAACATGTGTAGCTTACCAGTTTAAAATGTATACCAAGCCGATTATATATATACGAGGTATTTGTTTTTATAAATATGTCTATTTACTAATACTTACGTTACTATTAAATACGTTAAAATGCTTTTTTTATGTTTAATTAATATTTACATTAAATTGTTAATTTACTTCGGGTCTAATCTTCGTGAAACTTATTTATACGAATAGACTAGAATTATTATTTTTTATTTCTATAAGTGGAATTAAATCTTATCTGAAAAATCTTGAATATAAATTAAATGTAGGTATAAAAATAAGCGCACTTTTATGATGGGTAACTTAGAATCATTGTAGCGTAAATAGAATTATCTCATTTACCCCATTTTAAAATTAGTATAAAAATTAGGATATACAAATATTTATTATTATTTAATTTTTAAACTGCTTTCCAATAGATAGTTACGAATTTAAAAAAATATATTTTAAAAACAATGTAAATTGCTAATAATTTACTATTCTAAAACATTAAACATGTTATATATTTCGTGAACTGTCTTAAAATAGAATTTATTTACTGCGATAATTGTACTTACCTTGAAATAAGAAATAGTATTTAACGTCAAAGACGACTCTGAATTATTTTATATAAATCGAAATGATATAATATAATTAAAATCGTGATAAAACAGTTTATATTGAATAAAACTACTTAGATCAAATTTCTTTTACATTTAGAATTACTTTTAATTATATGAAACAATTTCCAGAACGATCTATTTCTATTCTTTAAATGAATACGTGTACAAGATTTAATTAAAATAATTCAGCGCGTTCAAAGTATCTTTAAGATATATCATCTCTAAAAATACATCAGACAGTGTAATATAAGAAGGATTCTCTTATGTTGTTTAGAAAATTGAAGGCGAATGTAATAAAATTTCATTAGACTGTATAATTTTAAATTAATGAATTATTTAATACTTCGTATTAAAAAAACAAGTTAATTATGAATTTTTCTAAATATAAAAAAGTAATACATTTTCAAGTAAATATAAGTTTCAATTTTCAGTATTAATAATAAATTATATACAAACAAAATATACTTATAAAATATTTCGTCAACTTCGTCATTATATTATTTATAATTTTATATTTTATAAATAAAATTTTTAGTACGAATATTTATCATAAAATTATAACCTTAAATATAATCAAATTTTATCTCTTATTTTTATATCTGTCGAATAAAGTATAACTTAAATTAAATTTTTTGTTTTAAAACAATGTTACACATTTTTTTAAGGAAGAAAATAGAGTACATTTTTTTAGAAATTTCAGAAGTTAAAACTATTATTGACATAGCCTTTTTACAGTCTTTTCCACTTCAAGCTCTATTTATTTAACACACCTCGCATAGGATCATTGACCTCGTTTTTTTATCCCTCATAAGAATCGCAATTTCAAATGTAAATTTTACATACGCTTACGATTAATAATTATGAATAAATTTAACGACTCTAATTACACTTATGGCACGCTGAAATAATTAATTTAAAATATGCATTATTTATTTAAACAATATGTAATATTTGAATATTAAATTATTAACTTTAATCAAATAAAATGAATAACACATTTTATTAATAAATTACACTAATACATTTTAATATAATTTAAAATAATAACAAATTTTTGGCAGCTATTCATTGAGCTTTTGATTATTTGACACTTTAGTAACGTTAAACATTTTACTGTGAATAATTTAATGTTTTATAAAATGTTTAACTATATAATACTTCGTTTTTTTTTCAAACAAGACAGACCAAAACTATATCGTCTATGGCGACATAATTGCCTTTGGTAAAAGTTTTATCAAGCAATGGAACATAAATTTCTTTGTTTGGAAGAACTTTATATTCATCTTCGTCCACTGGAAGTTTGGGACAATCAATAAATTCTTGAGTTAAGCTGTCTAAACTAAAATCTTCACTATCGAGCGATAAAGGCGCAGTTGTCGGTGTTGTGGGATTAGTGTCAAATGCTGTTGTGGCTTCCTCTGAAAACGAAGTCACATTATCTGCTGGTGTTTCTAACATGGTGGAATTTTCTTCCAATTCAATTGTGCCATTCAATGGCATTTCCTCATATTTTGTCAAATTAAACTCCTGACTCATTGTTGGGCTTATTAACCATAATAATGAGATGACAAACCATGTAATGCTTAGTGCCATTTAGAAAATAAGCTTATATATTTAACAGCGTGTGTTTTAAATAAATTTTATTTCTCGTCGATATTATCCTGGACGCCGTCTACGGGGTAAAAAAAGTATTATATACAATTCATTAGACTATAATACATATTTTAGAATAAATAAAGGGATGCTATGAACATGCATGTAACACAAGACGCTTCAAATAATTTTTGTAAGATAATCACAAAATAGATGCAAATGCAGAAAAATGTGTTAAACAAATATTAATTTAGTTTTTGAAAATAAAACAATAAAAACCACATTCTGTCCCAATATAAAATTAGTGATAAAAGAACCAGTTCCAGTTACAAGTTCTATCATTTGATTAAAAAAATAACAATCTTTATTTCAATCAAAATACAAATGTGTTTATTTTTTTACAAATTATATCATAAGAGGAACAGTTATGCAATTATTTTCAGAATATGAATGCATTTATAATTCAAAAGGAGAAAAGAAAATTACTAAAGTAAACCAATGTAAAACCAAAACAAACTCCGTTTATTTCCAAACTCAAGGCACCAAAAGAATAAGCTTAATAACCAATAAAAATTGTTTTTAAAGCATTAAAAATGTTACTTTAAATTTATACTAGTAATATTTAAAACTATTTGTTAATTAAATATTAAAATATTAAAGTTTAATTCTATTTTTAATGATTAACAATAATTCCTACGTGTAGCATATTATTATTATTATACGTAATAGAAAACACTTACCAACTAAGATAGAGAACTTCTTACTTCCGTTCAAAGTAATAAAGCTTCTTTGGAACTGTCTGTAAATCCGAACAGATTACACAATGCTAGCAATTGGTTTGAGGAGGAAATTAAATAGACTTGAGACGAAGTCCCTCCTTCTGTCCGAAATACGGCTGACGAAATACAGTTTATCTGATTGGTTCATGAAAAAGAATGATAGGTAGGATGGTACAATTAAAGATTAGTTTCCGGTTAAATGTTCACGAAGCCCAAGTCAATGAACTGGGTCAGTGTGAATAGGACGTTATCAATCAAGGTTGAGACCGGTCAAATCTGGGTTAGATAAAATCGTCGCATTTAATAATCTAACATTTATAAGGTAAAAAATAAAATAAAATAACTGATTTTTTCCTTTTTTAAATGAAGTATAAAATTTGTATCCTTATCTGAAATTTCTGTACGTCATCGCCGTCTTTCAAATATTATATTATATTCAATTACATTTAAAAATTTTAATTAAATCCATTTCAATTATTAATACTTTTAAATAATATTTTTAAAAAATTTATTTGTATTTTTCGACTTTTACGCACGAAATAAAGTAAAATTTTTCTGTTTTAATTCATACTTTTGTTTTTATTTTTTTAATAAACTTATTTAAACAATTTTTAGGTTTTGTCACATTTTAATTTTTGATACATAACGTTTTTTGGCGGTAGACTTTATAATGGTCAATACTATACAAGGAAAATAAATTTTACGTAAAGATGTACAAATTTTATACTTTTGATTAAAGAAAATAAGTTCTTTATTTTTCAGAGCACTCAAACAAGAAGAAAAAAAAGAAAGAAAAAAAAAAGGTCGAGAAACACTTAAATTCAAAAAGTAAACAAGTTGCCATCTTACCTGCTTTCTAAAAGTCAACGACCTTAACCTGACCTGTCTTGTTTGCATATTTATAACAAGTTATTTAATTCTGAACGACCTTAAGTTATATATTAATATTTCTAAGGATGATAATTTCGTGTTAGTTTTTGTAATTTTATCGAAATTGACGATAAGAATCGTCTAACTCAAAAATTTTATTATTTAATCTGGCTGTTAACGATTAATAGTATAATGGTTTCGTTATCCTTCCGATGTGAAGTTAATTTGTAGTATATTGACCTATTCCGTGGCAAAAACTTTTATGTAGGGTTATAAAACATGCTTTTTTTTTATAGGTTTTTGAAAATGGGGTCTTTTAACCACACCTTTTATTATCGCCTCTTCACATTGCAAATGTACTGAAAGATGTACAGTGAACGCAATCTTTTTCTAGGCCAAAAATGTAGGAAGTAGAGTAAAAAGTTAGAGGAAAATTGTATCGAGAAATTTTAGAAATATTTAACTTACGTCAGAATGATCAATCTCTAATTCTTTTAAATAAAGTTCCATATAATATATATAACATAAAATTCTAATTAATTTTTAAGCATTAAGTATTAATTCTATAATAACAAATATGTAAATTTTTATTCTCTATTTTCTTGTAACAATAAAAATATTTTTATTAAAAATAAAATATTAAGGAAATTCTTCCATTGTTTTAAACAGAAAAATAAAAGTAAAATTCTCTGTAAAATAAGAGCAAAGTCCGAATAACAAAAAGAACATTTTGAATAAAAATATCTTTCCATTGATGTGTATTTATAGAATTATGAGTCATTTTTCTGATATTGTTTTTAATATTTATTATCTTTTCCTGATGATGACGTTATATTTATGAGAAATTTGTTTTATAGCTTTTTTAACATAGTTATTAATAAAAAATACAGTTAATATTTACAAAAACTTTTTCTTTATTTTGTAAACACATTTTTTATTTTAAAAAGGAAAAATTTTTGCCAGACAAATCCTAGTAATACAAGTAACGTTACCCAGTTTATGTATTTAGTATATTTATAGTCTAAATAGAATTTTAGTACTTCAGAATTTAGAAATATTTCAAACTCTGATAAAAATTTGGATGATTTTTATTCTGAAATTGAAAATTTTCTATGTATATTTTTATTCTTCAAATTCAAGTTTTATTTACCTTACAAAGCTTCCATAAATATTTCATCTGTAATTTAGGGCTTTCTTATCTTGGCCTCGTTTTATGTTTAGTTTCCTTCTCATTAATTTTCTAAAAATATATACGAAATTCGCTTACAGATTCTTACTAATTATAAAGAAATTAATCAATACACATATATTGATTAATAAACTGTATATATATACAATATGTGTTTATAAAACAATGTAAAAATGCGATATATATGAATAAAAATATACTTTGTATATTTGTGTATATTTATATTTTGAAAATTTTTATACATAAGTACAGTACATTTCTTACGCCATTTTGAATGTCAAAGAAACGTACACTGTTTTTTGACATTTGGATTACGTAGTCCGCTATTGGACGAACATGACTAACAATGAGGTCGACCATCATGCGGAACGAGGATCGGCTGTAATCTTCGCGAAAAAATCAGGATAGGCCAGTCTAGTTTAGATTCGAACCGGATTCCTCAAAGCTATAGAAAATTCCTTAACAAACGGCCACCTATCCGACCTAAAAATTTAATATGATTGGGAATTACGTGAATGTATATTTGTGTGAAGATATTTGAGACCAATGCCATAACTATCTTTTCACGTACGTTGTACAAGATTTTAGTTTTGGTCCCCCTTTAAAAAAATTTAAAAAAAAAAAACAAATATGATAGAAATGGAAAAGATAACCGATATTTTAAAACTTCAGTTTTAAAATATGTTAAGGAATCAGCTTCCACGGTAGTAAAATTTAAAAATAAAAATAAAAATATAATACTAATCACTTTTTGATACCTCATTTCAGGGCACCCATTCGTCTTGGGCTCCGTGTCTTTGCATCCGTTGCTCTTGCGTAGTTACAGCACTGTTTGAGATAACTCAGAATTTTCAGATTCGTTTCATTTCAATGAAATCCCAATATTTAGTAAAGAAAATGTTCTGGAATAATACAGAATGATTCAGAAAATTCAAAATTGATAAAAAAACTTTTCTAGCTGTGACTTGATAAACTAATATACAGTACATAAACCATTCGAACTTAGGTAAAAGATGTTCTAATCTTGGCATTTATTATTACTATTAATTTTTTAATAGTAAAAATTGGCTTTTATTATTGTGAATAGCCAATTAGTTAGTTAACCGTTCTTAAAACGATCTCAAAACATATCTCGGTTAACTGACACTATATTTATAAGTTGGTGCGTATGATTTATACCAATTTAATTTATTTATAAACTATTCTGTTAAAACAGTTAACATTCAATTCTTAAAACTCTGTAACTATTTTAAAATTTAAATAACTACGACGAAGAAATAGTCATACTTTCTCAATTAGTAAGCAAAGACTTGAAACAGACTGAAGATATTTTATGACATTTTAATAGCCTTTTAAGATGCAAAAAAGGAGACAGTCAATTACAAAGACTGAGATTGTTGTTTCAGTTTATGTTGTCTGAATGCATTTGGTCATAGCATTTAAAAACATTGATTGTAAAGCGGCTGCTTCATGGATCAGTAAATAATTTTTAATATTAAAGTGCTAATACCGTATTTTACGGACTATAAGACGCACTTTTTTCTTCGAAAAATTGCCTCCAAAATTCAGGTGCGTCTTATAGGTATTTTTTTTTTTAAATTGCTTAAAAGTTAAGGTGCGTCTTATAGTCCGTAAAATACGGTATTTGTGTTTATATATATATAAAGAATAAGTTTATTTGAAAATAATTATATATAAAATATGTAATAATAAATGAAAATTATTATTAATTATATTTTAAATTGAATTACAGTATTCTCTATTTATTGAATTTCGGGCTTTCTCATAAACACTAGTCTATTATTAAACTTATCGATTTATTTATTTATTTATTTATTTATTTTGGTTTTTTGTTTCTAAATTTTTATCTTATGGAGAAAATAATGTTATTATTGATCTGAAAAATTTCTATTTAACGTTGCAAATTATTAGTGAGTTTTTTTTTTTTTTTTACTGTTTTTGCCCTTTAGGAACTAAGAAGAACTTTTTCAGGCCCATCGTGGTTACAGCCAAGTCCACAATGGGGCATCTGCGTGGTGTTGCAATAAGCCACGATGTAGCCACGATGGACCATACTCGAAAAATTGCTGGGTTGTTTTTCGACATTCGGATCGATTTCGGATCTCCGATGCCTTAACCACTTCGGCCCTTCAGCCTTCATTTATTATTGATTAGTAATGTCAAGGTTTTATCACAAGAAATAAAAATTCTAAATATCCTAATAAGAAATTACAATTATTAAATAAAGGAATAGCAGCTATTAGAAACTTATTAAAACTCAATTTTATAAGAATATTGTCAAATGTAAATGTTAAATTAATACGCAATAAGAAAATTTATTATGGGCAAACATATTCTGATGAATAATATACAAATACATGTATAAGATTATATATATACTTTACATATTTCATTAATTATTTTAGAATAAATTTAAGAATCAAATATTTGTTTACAAAATATTTTTTATTGATTTTTCATATTCAAAATTTATTGTTTATGAGCGTAACTCGAAAAAAAATTATTTTATACAAATCTATAAATTATATAATTTTATAGACCTACGCACGTAAATTTATGTAATTAATTAGTTTATTAAAACGAAAAGTATAGAAACAAATTTCATAATTTACAGAAGATAAATTAAATCAATAAAATAGGAAAAAACTATGTTTAAATAATATTTTCATTTTATATAGCATAATTAATTATCGGAATTCTTCGTTAATAATAATAAAATACATAAAATTAATTATAAGACGATGAGATGAATAAAATATTTAAAAACTCAGACGATTTTGCATCTTGAAAGATGATAAATATTTTAAATGATTAAATTGTTGTTATTTTAGACATAATGACTTGAGATATTAAAATCTATTTTAGCAATAGCTTTACATTTTTATAATTAAAAATATTTCGTATAAACTTTACATTTAATTTTATTGTTCGAAATTTATAATTATTTAAATATTCTTAAAGAATTACAAATGAAATTTGATTTAAATGAAATATATAATTTACAAGAGATCAAAGTTTAAATTTCAAATTGAATTTCTAATTAAATCTTAGTAGTCAGGTTTCTTCGAAAGGTAACTGGTTTCCTTTAATTATCAGTATTATATAGGAATGGTAACTACATTATATTATTTAGAAAAGAACAATGCGTTAAGGTTCATAAAAAAAAAGTAACGAGTTCATTGGTCACATAAAACTTTCATTTATATAGTTTAATCAGCTACAGCTGTTTTTTATTTTTACAGTATAGACAATGGCAACAGATTATATGAACAAAAATATAAACTTGATAATTTCATTTAATTTACGATTGTAACAAATTTTGAAATTTAAGCATCAAGCACTGCAATTTTTTAAAGCTTTTCTTCCTATAAGCATGAAGATAGATTTTTTTTTTTTTTTTTTTTTACTATACTCAACCTTGTGTAGGGACAAGTCCACAAAAGAGACGATAAAGATAAAAGACGGAGTTAGACATATCTGGGACCAGTGGCACACTCAGGATTTACTCTTCGGGAAGCGAGTTGAACGAGTAAAAAAATTTTTAATGCGAATTCAATAAAATTCCCACCTTATGTGACCGCTAATTCATAAGCAGTTTAGAAATATAAGGCACCACAGAATATAAATAAAAAAATAAATTTTAATTAGGAAAAGATTTTTCGAAAATTTTCTGCTGTTTGTTTTCCTTTGGAAGTGGCCTGGGCCCCTTGGCCTCCCTTGTCTGGGACAGATCATCATCAATAGTTTCTGATGTTGACTAACCGGATTCGATCCAAGATCCCCAAGAGCGGTATTTACTCAGTTAATGCGCTGAATGTATTCAATGTAATTTAATAACGAAGTATATATAAAAATAGTTTTAATTTACAGGCTTAAGAACCAATTTTATATTTATTGCCTAATACTAAAGTTTATAGTAATAACTCAATATAAAATTTTTCAAATATATTTAAGCAAAATATAAATGAATCGATACCATTGAAAATAAATTATAAATATAAATTATTATATTTGGTTTGAAGCAAATGTTTTCCGATGAATAAAATTTACTTGCAAAATTTAATACTTGCATTAATTAAATCTTAAAAAATTTAGTTTTACTTTAAAAATTTATTAATTAAATGATGTTTAAAGAAAGTAAAGATATTATTAGGTTTATAATGTAATGAATCAGTTTGTAAATCATATTGTGTGTTTTCTTTGTATCTGTAAATGATTTATTGCAATTATTTATCCGTACATCATATAACTTTTTCTAAATATTCTAAATATATGCACTTTTTATTTCATTAAAAAGTATTTTTAAAATAATTTAATTAAAAGAACTAGATACAAATACTTAAAAATGGTATTGAATAAATTAAAAAATGAATTATTAAATTTTTGATCTTTTATCAAAATATTCAATATTCATTTAGATGAGAAAAACTGACTTTTTCCAATGAAAATCATCGAACGGCAAATTACAAATAAATAAATGGAAATTATAAAACTTAATTATATTAATGTTAAAATGCTATATTTGAGTTCTTACTATTTGAAGATGAAGATATCCAATCTGGTATTCTATAATTTACTAAATTCTAAAACTTAGGAGAAAAAAGGAGTAGATTATTTACACAATCACTCTGTAAAATTCCTTCATAATTAAAAATGTTTTTTTGAAATATCTATTACTTAAATTTAAAAAAAAATATTTGTATTAATTTTTTGATAAACTTAAACCTCTGAATGTTGATTATCAAATAATAAAATAAAACTCAATTTAGATTTTAAGACAAAAGAGATAGAATTTAGAATATTTTTGAATTTAAGCAGATATTTCTTCCTTGGTCTATTTACAAATGACAATAAAATTGGCTGATTGAATAAAGCAACATAACACTCGGGTGATCTGCACGGGAAGGGTCTCCCTGGAGGACTATGTGTGGGAGGATTCCTCTCACAAAATTGACCCTCTATATCAAAGGAAAGTACCCCTATTTAGGCGGAAACATTCTATTTACAGGTGAAGAAAACTCGGTGACCAGGTGAAGAAAACTCGGTTGATGATCACCAACTAATAGTGTTCAATGGTTTTATCCACTCGGCTACTGGGTGGAAACAATAAAATTGTTTAAAACATTAATTCTTAATCGGTTTCTAATTATAAATATTTGTAGATATTATATTTGAAACCAATCGATTAGTTTGAAATTGGTTGAAAAAAACTGATTTAAAACACGATCCTTTAATATTTGATCTTTCCCCCATTAAAAGTTATTTAAAAAATATTAAAACTTTTCCCAGAGTAAAAATTTCAGATTTATATTTATCTTAATATAAATTTGATATATCTTCCAAATTAAAATTTTTAATTACAATGGAAGTAACACATAATTCTCGTATGCAACACTCGCATTTGTGTAATATTAATGATATAATTAATATAGATTTTCATACACAGTAGTTGTAATTCTTAGAATGTTAAATATGAAATATATATTTTATACTTTTTAATTTAATTTTATCCATTAGAAATTCAAACTAATGTTTAATTATATAGATTTTATAATATATAAAATTATAAGACTTTTAATTTAAAACTATTGTAACGTCGAACACAATTATTACATGAAAATTTAGATATATATAAAAAAATGTATTATTTTAATAATTAGAGAAAAAAGATTTATAAATAAAAATAAACTATGAATTGATGTAGGACTAAAAGAAATTAACAGATTATAAAAGTCTTTCACCTCAATACGTAGAAGGAAGAATTATTAGAATAAAAAATAATCATTAAGATAAAGATTACAACTTGTTATTTTTATACATTTATCGCTCCAAAAGATTTTATAGAAATGATTGTTTAGTTTATTATCTGAGCATAAATAGGAGTTGAAAACTAAGTTAAAATTTCCGTGTTTAGTTGAAGTATTCCTATAATAGCAATAAACACAATGTAGTTAGATAAAGTCTATTTATTATCAAGTCTGGCAGAGATTGTGAGAAGTTAATACAACTTACAACAGCTTGTGAATTATAAAAAATAAAATATCTTTTTTTAAGAACTGTATTTCGTTATATAAATAACCAAAATGAGTCATTCGATAGATTTGTATTTATAATAAGATAAAATTGATGAAATAATTTATTAAAAACGACTTAGTTCTTATCCACATCTTTAACACACATAATTTCGTATTTCATATATATTTTCCATTAATATATTACTAGGACAGTTTTCAATTTTTTAATTTATTTACTTCATATTAAACATTGTTCTCTAATTATTGTACATTTACTGCATGAATATAATTAGAATTATCAGATTTTCAGATATATGTCAATACATGATCAGTATGTTAGACTATATTTTTTAATGTATCCGCATCGTGTTATCTATGATTCTTAGGAAAATACACACACACATATATATAACATACGTTAACATCTAAATTGAGTGACGTCAAAAAAAAAAGAAAAATATCAAAATTCTCTGTAACATCTGAATGTTTCCTCTTTCTGATTTAAAAGAATTAATAATATGAAATTATTTATGTAGCAGCTTTTTATATTGAAGTAGAAATAATGTTTTAATTAATATCGTTTTCATTTCTTTTTATTAACTTCTAGTTACTTTTTCGAAAAAGAATTAAAAAAAAAAAAATTGCTATCTCCGTTCTAGTTTTCATTAAATGTCTAACGAGAACAAAAGATAAATATTCAAGATTAAACTACATTCGTTACATGAAAAAATTGCACACAAAAATCAATATTTAATCGGCGGTAACAGTAATCAGGTCATCGTTGCTTCTGATTTTTCCTGTATTGTCTGTCATCTGTGACATTCGTTAACCTTCCGTTTGAGTTACAATTTCTCATTTGTGGATATTTTACTTTTATATTTTATTTCATAATGTAAAAGTACTATGAAAAAAATGAAAATTTCATACTAATAAAATAAATCTGTGTAAAATACTGTATATCTTTTGTAATCAATTAAAGTAGAATTATTGAAGTATATTTTTCATTTATAAATTTATTTTAAATAAATAATTAACTTTGAAATTTTAAAAATTAAAACATAAATTATTTTATTTGCCATTTCTATATAAATTTCTGATACATAAATTCAAATTTATCAAGAAATTTGATTTTAAAAATATGAAAATATAAAAATTAAATCATCTAAATAAATAATATAGAATATAGTCTAGAAAATAGAATGAAGTCGGTGTTGTTCCGTTTTATTGAACGAATATAAGACCAAGAAAATCCCTAAAAACAAATAATTTTTTATAATGTCATTTATAACAAAAAAAAATACATTAAATTCTACATATAACTATATATAAAGCTCTACATATCGAAGGAATGAAAATTGTATACAGATAATTTCATTCCTTCTATAAATTATTCTTTCTTACTTTCGTAATGCTGAAACATGTAGTGATAAATCTAAAAATAACTCAAACATTAATGAAATATAATAAGGTGGAAAATTAGATTCATGAATGAAAACAGTGCTGGGTTTGCACATAAGCTAAACAAGCAGCAACTTTGGATCTCGCTTTATGAGTCTACAGCTTAGGGACTCAAATTTTTATATTATTTATTAGAAGGAAAGGTCCTGTTATATTTTATAGTTTAGGGCCACGTTTAAGTCCAGCTTTAAACGAGAAAGTTGTATTTTATGTATTAACTGTACTTATAGAAAGAACTATTATGTCTCAATAGTTGAAAGTCCAACTTCAACTTGCTTAGTAGGTTCAGTTTATTTTTTGACTAGAGATATTATATATTCTTCCCCCGCTTAAACTAAACCAGTTTTATTCATCCTGTTATCGTTTCGTTAATAATCTAGTCTTGTAAAAGTTGTTAAAGTAAAGAATAAGAAAAAGATCCGTATAAAGACTGATTTATTAACGAAGCAACATTAAAAATAATAAAACTCGTTTACTCGGAGAAGAGAATGTCAATTCATTTTATTTTGCCAAGTATTTAAACTGAGTACAAAAATAGATGTGGCTATTAGGTATATTATAAATGTAATTAGAATAGACTACTTTTATATAAAAAGTTAAGCGTTACATTATCTAATGTATATCAATGTTTAATAAGTCAATTAAACTACATTCTGTTTTATCCAGTTTTAACCGGATCTAGTTTTTCTACAAGTTTGACAAAAGTATTAAGTTACTAGGCCTGTATAATGTTAGTTATACAGTATGATATGTAAACATTAACAAAATAATTTATTATCCTTGACTGAATCTTCTCACTTATAAATAAATGCTGATTAAACGCATTATTAACGCAGTTAAAAAATTAATAAGTTAATTTTTAACTGCTCAGTTTAATCAGGTTTCGAGTAAAATAGATTGAAATGTAGTGCGAAATGTTCGTGTGTTTCAAAGAGCGCTGAACATTTATAACAGTATATATGTATATATATATATATATATATAGTGTTATATTTATATCTATGATTTCTAAATTTATTTTACATTTCACTAATCGCTCCTGTGAGCATTGTAAGCCCATTTTTTCCCATAATACATGTAACATAACCTAAAGTGACAATTCTACATAGAAAGATCACTTATATACTGTATAGTCTATACATTTCATGTGTTAGTTTTTATATCATGTATCTTCATGAACAACAACAACAACAACAAAAAACTCTGTTAAAGTACTCACAGAAACAAGGACACAATATATAATACGATCAATTATTGAAAGCAAATTTAATCATTTTTAAAATGTTCAATTTTGTCAAATGATATTGTACGTGATGAAATTCCAACCAAAATAAATTGAGTTCTTTTGATATTTTACTTAGATTTAGTCAATAAAACTGAAAAAACAGATCCTGAGGAGTATGTTGCAATTGAAAATTATAAATCTAAGCTTAATGTAAAACTAAATGTTTGACTACTATAATGTAAATGATACAACGTGCGTTGTAAATTACATCTACTTATTCTGTGCAACAACACAGCTTGTATTGAAATATCTGGTTCCATCCGTAATTATGTCGTGCAAGACATTTTTCGTGTACTCGATGTGTTTGATTATGTGATTGTTCAGTGTTATCATTTTGACACAACTATTTGTCTGAATAAGAATCAAAGAAAAAGGAATATTGTCTTTACATATCTCAGAACCAAAGTTCTTGGTAAATGACATCACAATAAATCTTAAAACATTAAAATCACATTTACAATACTATACTCTGTAATAAATCTGACACCGAATGTTCTTTAATTGATTTGAACAACATATTATTGTATTGATGATAATATTTTTCTAACAAGAGAGGAAGAGGATCAAAAGAGACTGAGTTTGATTCATTTCTATCTAAAATAATTCTAATGACATTCTATTTTAAAACTTTTTATAGTTTAAGATATTCAAGAAGAGCATATTTATTAAGCCACTTCGTAAAGTTTAAAATATGCTCAGTAATAATTCTTTTCCACAACTCTCGCTCCTCATTATTCACATAACAATGCATTTCTCCACATTACTTTAATCTTATTTAGACATTTCTGATCAGCGATTTGTGCCAAACTATATCAAACTGTTGAACAACATTTTGCAACAAAATATTATCAAAGTATTGAACATAGTCAATACTTTGATAATATTTAACAATAAATAGAGACATTAGACGCACTTAACTGAAAAATCCCAATATCCATAATACTATAGTGTATTGCTGGAGCAAAAACAAAACATCAGTTTTGATTACATTTCAACGATATACTATTCTATAATAAAATATTAAATAATTAAATCAAGATCTCTATACCAAAATTAAATAAATTACATGACAAATTTTTATTTTATTTATATTTGATGAAGTAATATCGTTTGTCTATTAACATGCAATTTAAAGATTATCATTGAAAATTTATGGATTTTATTCTTTGTTGTTTATGAAAGTAGCTGCATTCAAAATTCTAAGTAGTATTCTTTCCGAAATTATATACTCAGAAAGGCATGGTCTATCTTCCTGAAAGATAATACCTATAATTCCATCTTTAGACAAATATCCTAATTGTCACTATCTAAATGCAGATAATCTCATGCTAAATAAACATTCTATTACTTATTCTTTGTGTGTAGTTACAATAAAAATTTTAAAAGATTTGATTTCAAATTCGTTTTTCATTTATAAATAATTAAAATTGAAATTTTTACTTTATGTATCATTCTGTTTTAGAATAATTTTATCTTCAAAATGTCAACATTGTTGAGACAGGATAAAATAGTATGTACACAAAATTATACAAACTGGCATCTTGTCTTTTAATAACTTCTCCGTGTAGTATAAATATTGGTAGAAACCAGTTTTTCAACATACAAGCGAAAAGTGCAGGAAAAAAGAGAAAAATTCAGAAAAAATTTTTCAAAAATAAGTTTTTTCGAAGAAGTTGAATTAGAACTTGAAAATTCTATAAAAGTATTGCTTGTAATGTGCCTTTCATTTCTTTTCGTTAAATTGTCTAAAAATATAATGTAATACACTTTGATATCATACTGTATATGCATGTAAACGAGAATTGCCAAAGAGAATTAATATCTATTCAAGTTTATTAACTAATTTATTATGGAATTAGTAAATCATTTAATTCTTTAATTTTTCGATAATTATAAGGTAAGTTGGGAGAATATGCCATAGCTAAGAAATACGTCGTAATTTACTAGAAATTGCCCGGCATCAATTACTTCGAAATTTTTACAGGATAATTATGACACATTTGTTTAACTGTGCTTCATTGGAAACACCAGATCTTTATTGGTAAAGTAATAAACAACTGGAATTGAAATAATTAATTTTTAGTAAATACAAATATTAAGTTATTACGTCGCCTCGATTTGCTTGGCATCTCGAAAAATTATATTAAACCTATCTTTCGTAAATGGTATCTTTCTTGGGCGTCACCATACGGGTAAGATGTCAGTGGCATTGATGGGGGTATCAATTTTATAGAATATAAAGTAGTCTACAATAAAAAACATTTTTATAGCGTTATGCGTTGTACATTAGTTAATGCCAAGACCATCAACTTCATAACATTATTGCGAGCATATTTTACAGTTCTTTATGTAAGCACAGCAGAAAATGTAATAAATGTAATGCCAGAAGGTAAACCCTCTGGCATTACATTTATTACATTTTCTGTAAACTTCAGCAAGCATTTAAACACAACATAAATGTCATCACAAACACTTTCTATATTAATCTTCACCGGATCCACAAACTTTACGAAATTTTTTTTTACATACGATGTATTCAATCGAATCACATTTATTACGAGTACAATGTAGCATCTCACCACAAATATCAGAAAAAGATTCCATCGCGGTCTATTCTTCAAAGTAGCTCTTTGGAAACACAACTTCATTCATTCTTTGTTAACCAGGTCATGTAGTTTCCAATAATACCTAAAAATATCGGCTTACGTCAAACGTAGGGTCAACAGTCTTTACTATCAGAAAGAGAAATTTTACAACATGTCTACTCAACAGCAATAATGAGCATAAATCCGTAGATTTCTTGAATGAATAAAGTTAAACCAAAAGAAACTTATGTCGTATATTGCACACGTAGACAAAAATACTGTAATTGCAAATGGGTTGCGCTGACCTCTGTTGGCTGATGAACGAGTTACGAGTATAGGGCATCTTCCCCCGACTTGCCTTCGGAATTAACATGACAAGATAATTTCGCATATCTGTAATAATTTAAAAAGCTTGTGACAAAATGGAATGAAATTTATGTCTAAATCTGCACATTTTCCATTTTAAATCTCTATTTTACATAATCGTTCTTTTTGACTTTTACATTGATATGATTCCTGTTTTGTTGAGTGATTCAAATTTATATTTATTTTCTAGTGTGTTATTACAGTTAATTACATTTCTTTTTATTTTTTTATTAAAAGAAAACTATAGAATAACATTTACATTTATTTGTATTGAGTGAATCTGGTATTAGTCTAATTTAATTATATTAAATTTAGATTAATACCAGATTTATAAAATCATATAAAGATATGATTAAAAAAGTAGGGGTGTATAATTCGCGATTATGATGCAAAATATAGATATTCATTTTTGTCTTTTATACACCGATTGAACATCTGTGTTTCTTCTATAGCTTAAACTTGTTAAAGCACCAAAAACTGGTGAAGAAAGCTTTAAAATATTTAAGCTATTTGCATATTTTGTTTGTAAAATATATAGTTCATACATCAGGAAGCATTTGATCTGTGTATACTGTATTTTTAGAGTCTTGTCGTTGTTGTCAATAAGAATATCTAACGAGTAAGACCACTTATAAAAGAAGAGGCTCACTATCGAAATAAAAGTTATTTTATCGATATTTATATTTTGGCATCAAATTTTTAAGTATAAGTATTAAATTAAGTATTTAAGATTTAAGTATCGAATTAGTGCGATTTGTAGAGTAGTATGTTCTATTAATCAGTTATAAGCTCTACTATTATCATTTATAAGCTCTTATAAAGATGCGAAGTTCTCATTTACTAACATTTTTAACGTTTATCATTTATTAGGTTATATACTAATATCTCATTTGTATTATATTTAGTGGCTAACAAAGAGATTAGTGATAACTATTTCTTTTTTTCCTTGTATTTTAATATTGGCTAATCTTAAACTAGATCTAATTTTTCTAATCTGTCTAATCTTAGCTACAAAAGACAGCTTTTTCTCTTCGTGACATTATAAGAAAACGTTTCAGTTGCAAAAATAAAAAAAAAATAAAAAAAAAATAAATAGACGAATGAAAAATTAAGATTTACTGTCTATATAAGATTGAGTTTTATATCATACTCGTGTATTAAATCTCTTGTTAAAAAAACACGTTTAAAATATTTTTATCCTTGCATTAGGTAATGCGTATATAATCGTATTCGTTATACAAAATTATAGGTCTATATAGTGTAAACCGTAGTAAAAGTATAATGTTTATATACTAATTTCTAATTTTATATTATATACATATATATATAATAATATATATAAATTATCGAAATATTTTCTAATTTATTCACACAATGTTTTTTAATAAAAAAAATTACTTATACATATTTTCAGTTTTTTTTCTTACAATTACTTTGACGTTTTACCTAATATTATTTTGTTGTGGCAATAAACAAATAAATGTTAATCGTTATTATTTTTAACTATTAATAATAGTTTTAAATCAACGTGTAAATTTTAAACGAAAGAAGGTACTAAATCTTTCAGTTTTCATGCGTTTTGTGACCTATATTTGTAAAATATATTTAATGGAACATCGTTCTCTGTTCCGATTTAATTAACAATGCTAAATATCACATCTTGCATATCTTAATATAGCCTATCTGCATGTAAGAGATGGCTTCTTTTTTTTTAAACTAGAATTGGACTGAGATAAAGAAATTGACGTTTTTTTATATCACGTAATTAGACGTGACTACATTAATTCATCACATAGACCTACTCTTCATTTTATGAAAAGTACATTATGAATTAATCTAAAAATTCCGAATTATAATGAGATGCAGTATTTGCATTTAACGTAAGAAATCGTGTGTTATTGAACTTTTAGATTTGCCAACACTGTTTTGCTTGACGTTAGTGAAATTATTTCAACAGTACTTATTTAACGTCAATAATATTTTCAAGAACAAAACTGTATAAAAACAGAAATAATCAAACTACGTATTCTAGCAATATATTTCATAACGAATTAACATTTTCGATTTATTTTGGAGTTAATCAAGTCACATATTCTTCTATTCTTTTAAACTCTAACAATTCAAATATCTTAAAAACATTAACTCTAATCAAAAATTTGTTTTAACATGGTGTAAGTAGATGGTTTTTTTCTTAATTTTTGGCACTGTCCTGGAGGCACTAACAGAGTCTTCTTTTCCATACCCATGGTGGGTTCGACCAGCCACAACGGGGGGGGCGGCCAGGTGGTGAGAGAGGGGCTCCGACGTATCCGAGAAAAACCACCACCCAAAAGATTCCTGGAGTTTATTGATCGCCCGAATTCAATTTTGAGTTCTCCAGAACGGCAGTCTGACATCTTCGTCCGGCTGTATAATTATCTCGTTTTCAAATAATATGAATTTATTGCAATTCAGAAATAATATCTCATTGCATTAAATGAATTAAAGTAGACCCCCTATAACACGGAACTTATCTACCGTGTTATAGTGGGTCTACTGTATTAAAAAAATTCATCATCAAATAAAGAATGATTTTGGAGTTTGTATTTCGTGGATTTTATTTTGACGAGGAATGATTCATTTCTGTAAATTTATCTTAAAGAAGTCATATTTTTTAATACTGAATATCTTTCATTCTTGAATTTGAATTCTAAAGAATAAACATATAGAATGTAATATATGTTACTTTTTAAAACTACAGTACAGTATTTATAATTTCAATAAATGAACCTAAAGTTTTGAAACTGTTAAAGTGAGTTATGTGTCATATTTTGAGTAGAATCGAATTGAATGTTTTTACTGATTATTGACATTTACAGTTAAGAGAAATAGTTGTCCTTACCCTCAAAAACAAGCTTTTTGCTTTTTTTGATAATATAAAAATTATATTTTTGATAAAAATCTAGTAAGAGATGGCGTAACACAGAATTTTAACTTTGAGCTGGTGTCTTAGTGTTTTTTAAACTTAACTATACTTTTTAAATAGAGAAATTTATCAAAATTCAACAGAATTACTCTTTTAAAGCTTTTGTTATAATTAAATTTTATATTGAAATGTAATTGAAAATTACTGAACTTCCTTCCTGGTTTCCTTAATCTCTTGTCTCAGCGCTGGAAAAGTCTAGTAAGATCCTTGCCAACTTTCCTTCTAAAATTTTAAATCTTTTTGATAATAAACATTCTTATAATTAATTTTATGTAACTCTGAATAAGTCTCAAATATTACATTTTCAAGAAATTTTCTAAAATTTTTACTAAATATTAAATTAAGAATTTCATTATATACATAATATAAAATTTTATTTAGTGTTTTTACATTATATATAAACACATTGACCTAAATTCAATTTCTAATATTAAATCGGAAATTAAATGTATTGTTTTTTTATGAATTATCTCTACTTATAATGAGCAATTCCTTATATCTGTAATAAAAATTAGCGACCTACTTGATGCTTCGTTATTTTCTACAGTAAACAAATTTTATCTGATAAAATTTTATTAAAATCAAACTAAAAAGAGCCGTATTATCTGATAAAACTCAATCTTAAGTAACTTATTTTAAATAACTCAATGCTCTTAAAATATTTCACTGAATATAAAATGATATTTTGGATTTTATCTAAATATAATTTATATCAAATTTTATACATAAAAGATATTTACTTTATTTTTAATACAAATTTTCTCTTATTTTTATAATTAACGCTTATTTTCCCATTAAGAATAGACTATTCTCTGTATATTTAGAGCGCAAAAAACTCTTTCCAATATAGTTTGAAGTATAATTTTATAAAATTTTGCTTAAAAAATTTTGTAAAATTATATAATTATGTTAGATTAAGAAACGCAATTTTATTGTTTAAATTGTGATAATACTTAAGACTCAAAATAAGATCGTACGTTTCAGGCCATTTGCCTGGAAGGTTTAAAACTTATTTCCAGACAAAACTATTTCGTTTATGCTCCACTTGTTGTGATCTTATTTCTCTTACATTAATAATTTATTAAAGAATTATTTTAAAGATAATTAAGTCAAAATTACATAAATAAATGGGACTTGCATAACATCCTTATATTTTAAAACGATTATTTATAGAATTTAATTATAACGCCATCAACTGTAAAACGTAATGATTTTAATGTGCAATATATTAGCTAATTAATGAATAAATTGAATAATTTCCGCTATGAATTCATTTAACGATGCAAAAAGTACTTTATAAAATTAATTGTTCGTGAATTATTATCATTTAACCGATTTATTTTTCAATTATTTATTCATATATTACAATGCGAGTCACAAAAGTTTTCAAATAAATTTCATTTTTATTAAACTGATTTAAAAATTAATGAAAGTGATTTTGTTCTTATAAATTTCTTTATATATTTACTGTATATAAATATACAGTATATTAAAGTACAGTATAGTAAATAGCACAGTATATATAAAATTACAGTATATTAGTATAGTGAGAGTAATTAGGGTATAATTCATAATGTGGTCAGGGTAGTCATAAATCATGATTCAATTCTAATTTTATTCAATTAATATTTACAATTAAATTTCATCAAATGATGCCAAAATTCTTAAATCAGAACATTTATAAGATAAATTGGCTAGTCTCAAAAAATATTTTGAATCAATATGATATGGTAACTCAAAATATAAATATAAAACTATTAGCATGTAAGACTCTAGTCTTGAGTACTAACAATCAATTTTTATAAATTTACTGTGAATTATAAAGGTTCTTTCTAATTTACCCAGCAAATGACTATTATATCAGTTAAAATAATGTTTTATATTTTTTAGTTTAATGCTATAACTATAAAATTGTACACGAAATCCTCGTTAATTCGAACTCGGATACTTCGAAATTACGATAGTTCGTAACTGTACTTTTGTTTTAGTCAGGGATATAGGGATTTACTTCTTAAGGAATCCGGTTAGTTCGAAATACAGCTACTTTGTAATTCGAAATGAAAATTCTGTCCAAACTGTTGGTTCGTTTACTTGTTGGCATGTTAACTCGTTCGTTTAAATCAAAGCGCCTCCATTCTATAAGAGAACAATAGACCAAGAACAACTCTAATCTGGTCAATATGACTTTGCTTTTACAGTAACACATTTTAGGGTGTCACCTTACCCATCAACTATCCTTTTTTTTCCTCTTATCTCATAAAATATGGCTGGGTTTCGGGATTGCAATGTTGGGTTACGAGTAGCAGATTGCGATATTTGTAGGGCTCTAGACTACTACATTTAGGCAATTTACTACTTTTCGGGCTATTTTAAAAATAATTTGCGCTACATTCGAAGAATTCTGCTTTACTTTTTATAAAGCGTATCTGGAGAGCTGTGAGGTTCCCACCGGACACGTGCTATTTACCTGCAGTTTATTTATATTACTATTATTATTATTTATTATTATTAATTAAAGAAAATGGCGTTCTGTTTAAGTAGCCGTAACCAGTTTCTTAATAAATTACATCAGTTACGTGGCATTTGGAATATTTTACAGAAATATGTAAATCTCGGATAATTCGAAATTCGTTAATTTGAAGTCGCGAATATTTCGTCTCCTGGATTTCCTGTATTATAAAAAATAATTCAGAAAAAAGAAAAAACAATGAAGAATCTATGTTCCAACTAATAAATTTACTAGAATGTTCAGTTTTTAGCAGTTTTCTACACAGCTATAACATTATTACGGAATAATGAAAAACATGTCAATGATTTCTGGAGATTTTCCTATTCTTAAAGAATCCGAGCTCGAATCTGATCTAATTTCTATGGTTTTTCACAGATAACTAGAAACGACATGTTGTTCTCCATCTTAGTCTGTATTAATCAACGCTTTGAGAATTGATCAATACAAATTAAGGATAAAGAACTCGTTTGGGTTTCTTTTTCAGTTCTCAATCCCTTCGTATTTCCAAAGATCTCAAATGGAATTACAATAAGGTCCCATCTCTTGAGGGTAAGACTCGATTGTAATGACAAAAATTGGTCGTATTGATCATGCCTCAAAATCATTAAATCTTATCTACTCTTGTAAAATGTTAATAAAGTTTATAATAATATTATAAAATAATTTTTATATATTTAAATGTATTGCTATAAAAATTTTATAAATTTACAGCTAGGTCAGTTACAGATAAAAAGAATTGAGCGTATACCATTCTTGACGGCAAAATCGATGAAAACAAATTAGATTATGAAATAATTTTCGGAAAATAAAAGATTTATTTATTTTCATCAAAATTGATAAATTAATGTAAAATATTTATGTAAATTTATAAAAAATTCTGAAGCTGTGAGTTACAACAGGATTGATATGATCTGGGAATAAGTAAATCTTTCTATATAACGCTGCAATTAATATGAGTTTTAAAAAATTATATAAAATAATATATTAAATGCTGATATTTCAATATGAAAGTATATGAAATATTATATTCTGAGCAATTAATGAATAGAATGAGTAGAGAGAATCATACAGTTAATGTAACTTATATGAGCATTAATAAGATATGTTTTTAACAAAATACATATTTGTTATCAATACTTATGATTAAAAAATAATTATAAATTTAATCTATTTTCTTGTTTACAACTACAACCTTCGAAATAATATGTTTTTATAGTTAACTCGATCCAGCGTCTTCCAATTTGGTTATCATGTTGTTATTCGTGTCTGCTTCGACGTCGGTTATAAGAATCAAGAACTCGGCTTCCATCTTCTCGTTTAAATCATTATCTCTTTTATGAGGTTGTAAGATGGTTAATTTGAACCAGAGATTTCCTAATTACCCTTTGGCTGATAAGCTGTTGACTTTCCACAATATTTATCTGAAAAACTGTTTCCATAAGCCTTGGAATAGAAAATGAGTGTTGTGCAACTCTAGACAATTTGAAGATTTAGAACTTTAGTTAAAGTCCATCCCTATCACTCTAAAGTATAATACCACACAATGCAGCACTTCAACATGTTTTCTATTCTTTTCAACTCGGGATTTATTTTTAAATCTTATTCCTTTATTCTCTGGGGGTTATTCGAAGACCAGGATTTATTTGAATCTCAGGATTTAGTTGAGTAAATGTGGTATTTTATTTTATTTATATTATTCATTTAAATTGCGTTCGAAAGCTTTTCTTACAGAAGAACAGAATCTGAAATTATTAGTTAAAGAAGCATCCAACAATGACAGGCTATAAGACAAGGATTTACATTACATGTGGAAAGAATAATTATCTAATTTCCATAATAGATTAGCTAAATTTAAATCGCTTTGCTTACAAAATGACATTTTTTTCAATTATATAAAATCAGATAGTAGATTAGATTTTTTAAAATGTTACAAAAAATAATGCTAAATTGAGCATGAAAGAAGATTTAATGCATTTTACAAAACAAACAAAATCATAGGTTAAATAGTTTACCAAGTTTTTTTAGGATAAAATTATTTTCTGGTAATAAAATTGTTTTATAATTTATAATATAAAATTCTTATTCACTGGAATTACGAAACTCTTTGTAATGACTTTAAAAATAAAAAAATAAAAAAAATCTTAATTCTGGAAATGCAGCAAATCTGACAAAACAATACCAGAGAATTAATTTCTGCTCAAGTCTGAGGGATTTGTTTCATGATAATTTCTAATTCATTTAATTTTTTGTAAGAATGTTCATTTAATATAAAAATAATTTTTAGAATTAAATTAATTGTTAAATAAATTCGAATAAAAATAAGAAAAATAAACGAATTTTTAATTAATGTGATAAAATCAAAATCATTTAGCTTACATATAAAGAAAATAATAAAACATTATCAAAGATTGTCAGATACCACAAAGAGACAACTGAATCATTCTAATGATCGATTATTTTTCGTTCGAATGAATTCATCAATATAAAACAGTATAAATTATGGTCGTCCGGATAAAATGGAATTGCTCCTCTCCCCTAAAAGTAAAGTTCATGTTTGTGATCCAAACAGATTTTACTCGTCTCTTCCCCCTTTAATGCATAAGCAGAGAGGAATTAAACTACAATAGAATGGAATATGAAATAAAGTTTGACCCAGATATAGTTGGTGTCGTTCACTGACATAGCCAGGCTTTGAAATGAGGGAGAATAAACGGATAAAATAGGTATAAACTATTTGCTTAAATATCTTAAAATAGGGGCCAAGTAGGACAAAATTTATGATAGCAAAAGACTCTCCTTCCTGGTTACGCCACTATTATTTTTCTTCGTCACCTAGCCGTAAATTATGGGTCCGCCGAAGGTGAAATGGGCATGATATAAAGCTATAATTCGGAAAAAGCATATTACAAATTTTTAAATATAAATATAAATAGTAAATATATAAATATGTATAACATTCCATAACATAATTTCATCAATTCATTTTACTTCTAGAAAGCTTTAATAAAGCATTAAGTTTTATTTAACAATCATTTGTAAATTGTTTTTAACTAATAATTGAATATTTTAATAATTGATTCGAGCACTTGGAAGTTTCTGATACAGGTTTACTAATCTGAAATTAATAATTATATGAATGATATTGAAATGAGTATAATTTACAATGATTTTTATTTTTTAGACAAATATAAAAGAAATTAAAGCGAATTAATTCCGATATCAGGATTAAAATCATTAGTATCAACATCATCTAATATTCTATAGAAATGGGGTGTTGCTGCATCGGAATTATGTTTATCATCATTATCGTTTTGTTGCTCTTTCAATTATTTGGCGATAGAAAATAAATATTAGGCAACATGTTATATAAAAACGAGATTGCGAGTGAATGTAGAGATTGGCTTCCTGATTAGAAATATAGCAAGACAACGACTATTTCATGTTAAATTTTCCATAAATTAAAGCAAAAATTTATCTAATTTTTTTTAAAATAATATAAAACTTAATTTTAAATGAATAAAATTAATTAATTAATTGTTTTATTTTAAAAAATGTTTTAAATTTTGTTTTAAACCTATAAACAATTATATTTCAGGCTCTATTCCAGGGTTTCCCAACGGGGTCGGTATTGACCCATTAGTGATCGATAAAACTTTGTAAATATAAAAAAATTTACTTAGAAACATTAAAAATTTTCCCACATTTCTTCGTCTCAAATTTATGAAGATTCCTTTTAAAAATTATGTGAGAGGCTGTTGTATTCTATGTAGGCCTATATTTATATATAATATACAATATTGAAGGGGTTGATGAAAAACGTTTTTTATCTTAAAAGAGGGTCTACACATGAAAAAGATTGGAAACTTTTGCACTATACAGAAATTTTACATAAACTATAGAAATTCTTTGTATAAATTAATAATTCAGATGTCATGTTATTGCACTTTTTAGAAATAATTATAACTTAGTTTTAAAATTTATTCAACAATCATTACAATATATAGATTTGTCTATATATATTTGGATTTACTTAATAATACAATTTAAGACTTTTTCACTAAAAATAAAAATAAAAATATGTAAATATATAGAAAATGCATACTTATAATTAAAGAAAATTAAGGCAATTCCAAGATATATATACAAAAAGTTTTATTTATAATTATTCATTATTCCATCTTTTTCGTAGCAAAACTCTATGTTCTGTTAAGTCTTATTATTAATAATGATTGTAACTAAAAAATTAAGAAATAAAAAATAACTATCAAGTAGAAATAAGTTGATATGATTAATCTATAGAATTTATCTTAAAAACTGTAGCTATATTATAAAGTCCATTTCGATAAATATATGTAATTTTACACTAATCCTCGCTATGTTAAACCTTATACAAGTATTCTTTTTCTTTATTGGTGAGTATTGAAACTTGTTATGTGCCTTAATAATAAATATCCAAAAATTTAATATATTTGATAACTACAGCATATTTAATTGTTGGATATTTCAGTTGCATATATATTTTAGTAAGTTACATTGATAAACAATTTTGAGTGTATGGCAGAGGTTTGGAGATTTAACCCCCTCCGTTTGAAAAAATTAAAAAATTGAATTAAAGAAATACAAAAATTATCCTATATTGTAAAAAAAATTAATAAAAATGTGTTTTTTTAATCCTACTCTTTTAAAAATCCGGAGCCTTATGAGAGAGTTCATGCTTATGAGAGAGTACACCTTATGAGAGAGTTCATTAAAAATAGGTTTCATTATTATTGTATCAATATCTATTATAATGTAAACGTTTTCTTAAAATAGCATTAGTTATTTTTCGAAGTAAATAAAAGGCAGTAATAATGTTTCGCCAGGGAAATTGTACTTCATACGTAAGTATTCGAACGAGGACAGGATTCTGCTGTACATTGTATATACTATTGCTAAGTAATTTTTATACAATGTTTTTGTATTATTTGTATTAAGTTTTATTTAACAATTATTAAAAATGTATTTATTAAATTACAACTTTTTTCTTTTCTTTCACTAAAAATAAAAATTTAAGAAAATTGACTGATAACGATTTATCACCACATAAAATTGCTTACAGATAATATAATTTCATTCGATCTTGAGAATAAAATAATATAAGGTGTTTTAAATAATATTATATATGTATTGGCCTTACTTATTGGCTGATTATTTCACAGTTTTGCTTACATGAAGTGCTTGAATAAATGACTGCTTATTACAAAGGTAGCTTAATTGAAAGGGAATGCCAAGTACGTTACAATAAAAATCGAAATTCTGAAAATTAAAATGTTTTATGCGCTACGAAACATCAAATTTGATATCTATAGATTAAAACGTCATGCCAATGATCGATTTTAAGTAGATTATCATCTGTAGGCTATTTCTGATTCAAGTATTAATTTGTCTGCTTTACTAAATTTCAACGTTTTCTCTTGTCTTTCTATTGATTACTTTCATTAAAAGTTTTTAATTTACGAATTAAATAACTGTAAAAATATGAAGTTAATGTTGCAAAGAATTGTTATAAATTATTTTTAAAAAAATAAAAAATGTGGAGAGCTTGTGGAGAAATTTCTGAAGTTAAGGCGGTCGGAGTAGAGCCGTTAGTAGCCTCTTTATTCGTAGTAGCTACTATACTAAATTCACAGTTTACGGTATTAGTTAGAAATATACTTTAAATTATATGCTTTCATTTTAATAAATACAATTAGGCCTATACAATAGTTATTTATTTAAATATAATTTATAAAACAATAACGTAACCTTTTAACAATAAAGAGTAAATCATGTTATCTTTTGGAAAAATTCATAAGTAGATTACATTTAATGTGTACTAAAACCAAATTTTCTGAGCTTTTTGGTATTTCATTTATAAGCTTAATTTTCTTATTAAAAGTTGAATAATATTAGAAATTCTTAATCATTTAAAAATCATTTAAAGCAAATTCCTTTGTGATATTTACATTAAGAATATTTTAAATTGACAATTTAAAAATAAATTAATATATTTGTAATTTTTTTATATTGGTTTGTTAGTATACGTGCAGTTAAATTCGACAAATTCGTGTAAATTCGATCAACCTATTAGGATTTATGACAAAGAAGGCGTAATCACCAGTCCTGGATATGATGGGAAAACTTTTTATCCAAAGAATGTCAACTGTTCATGGATTTTGATTGCACCTGAGAATAAGGTAATTTAATGTAAAATTATATAAAATAAAAATTATTATTTATTTTTGTATTCATATATTTTATTTAAATTTGCTAAATTAAACTTTAATATAAACAAACTTGTTTATAAACGAAATTTTTTTTTTATTCTTTTAAAGTTGATTGATTCATTAAATAAAAACAAAGTTATGCTGTTTTTTTTTCCTATAGATTATATAGCCTATAATTTATCGGAAATTATAGCTATTAAATATGAATTTTTCAATTCCCAACTTTTATTGCGATATTTAAAGAAATTAACATATTTAGAAATGCTACAGTAATTAATTTTTTCATAACATTTTATGAATTTTGATACATCTTACAATCTTAATAATTAATATCTTACAGTATAAGAAATTCTTCCTAATTGCTACCGAAGTAGACAAACCTCTAATGAAGTTCTCTTCTTTCTCGTATCGGAGTTAATATAGAGGATATTGCATAATCGCTTATCCTCCGAAGAGCCGATCGAAGCTTTTTGCTTTACCATTCGAAATTACTCGCGGAGAGCAGGGGGAAATGCTTTGTGGGAGGTCTTATTAAGGATAGCTGACCCCTATTTAGGCGTTTGAGATATGGAGAAAATACAGAAAACTCTGTGGCCATCCTGTCCTGGCGAAGGCGCAAACCCACGACCGAACTACCAGTATTCAGGGAACGGGACCGCTTGGCCACTGGTAGACCTCTAATGAATTTCTCCGACGAGTTTAACCTGACGGCAATCACTTCAACTGATCTCGTCATTCTAGTAATTTTAAAATAATAAAATTATTATAATAAATTTCCTTCATTTTTTTATATTTTGCTTATTTAATCATGAAAATGTATAATGCTATTATGATAAAAGTATTTTTACAATCGTCTCTGAATTTTACGTAAAATACATTGAAAAGAATGTTTACAACTTTCACGATTGCTAGCAGTTGTTTTAACCGAATATTATATAATCGTATTTTAGAAAATTTCGCGATTGTTCGCAGTTTTATTAATGAGTTTATTTTTTAAATATTTTTTATTAACTAACTCCGGCTTATACAGTTTATAAAAATTCAATTTTGAACTAGGATTTCGTAATTATTGATAGATACAGGAGGTGCAAAAGTTGTTACTACGGAAAAAACATACAGAGAGAAAATAGGAAAAAAAAAATATTTATTTTTACGTACAAATTAAAATCACAAATAAGCAATACGAATTAATAAAATATAATAAAAATAATAATAATGAACACCAAACATTTGTATTTCTCAGTTTCTCAACTGTATACCTACTTTTGCAGGCCCTCCCCTGTATATTTTCAGTAAAATGGTATTTTAATGAATTTTAATAAAATTTATAGATTATTATAATAGTGATAATAGCATTGTCAAAAGAAAGACCTTAATACTGAAGAATCTGCTTTTGATCTTATAATAATTAATTGTCAGGCAATTCGACAATTCAAAGAAATTGAAATAAATCAAAAAATCCCAACAATTTTTTTTCTTTAATTGATCATCTAACTTAACCATATTCAAAATAAGTTAATTTAAAGATAGAATAAATGCTTATATATTTGCTAGGTTGAAAAACAAAGTATTTACCATATTCTGATAAATAGCGCGCTGTCCATAACTTTCTTCAGCCTACAACTGCGCTGTTCATTAGAATAAATACGATGTTTAATGCCACTATAAAACTATTACTAAATAATAATAATTACTTAAAATAACGTATTCTGGATATATTATACAAACAATGATAAAATTATCATTTATGTAATATATCCGAAATAATCTCAAGCAAAACTCTCCGAGAGCGAGTTCGAAAGAAAACTTGCAAAAACTCTCGAGGCAAAACTTAAATATGTTTGCACTCTTATCAAAAATTATTAAATGAAATGAGAGGAGGTCACTTAGTACTGAAGCCTAAAAAGTCCATTGCAACGAAATCGATTGAAAAGTAAGTGACATTTGATATTCTCAACCATCTGATGATATTGCAAATTCGCAAACCAGGCCCAGCAACCGCCGCATAAGACAATATCCCTCAGAAGTAGTCACTTTATCAGTGACTTTACAAAAATTATTTTATTTTACGTAAAATTATAATAGAATGTATCATATTTTAATTAATTATTAAGTTTTTAGTATTATTAAAAACTTTATAAATAAATATAGCGTATCACGCACAAAAATATACATGAATTTATTTTATTCATCTACTATACTAGATGATTAAAATTTCATAGTAATGTATCACTTATCTAATGTATATAATTTTCGTATACATACGTATATGAAAATTATTTGTTAATTCAATATCTACCGATTTCCTGCATCCGACAGAGACTCGTCGTCGTAACCTAAAACCTCAACTTTCTCGAATAAAATGAATAATGAAACCTGTGGCCTTACAGGAAGATACATTTTAGTGCTCAGAATAACCACGCGAAGGCTCATCGAAATCCATAAAATACATTTCTGGGCCGACCGGGTGATGAAGGACGGGGCTTGATACATCCAGACTAGCACTCATGAAAAATTTCCGGAGAATCATTCGCCCGGATTCGATTTCCGGTTCCCAACACAGGTGTAGGATGACGCCTTAACCGTCATGACCATTCCGTCATTGTGACACGTCTGCCATCCAAATAATATTTTGTCGAGTGGACAAAAAACACTAGTAGTTGGTCTTGGCTCGCGCCTCACTAATGGAGTTTTCCGGATTTTCTTCACATTTGTAACATTTAAATAGCAGCCGGTTTCTCATAGAAAGTCTTCTCAGGAGGCATTCTCTCTTGACAGATCGCCCGTGTGTTGCGCTGCATTATTTCCATCAATCCAATCCAATTCTTAGGAATGTCATTTGTTGTAGTTGATATTCTGATACAGTGAGTTCAGATATCGGTTATGACTTGTACCGGTAATTAAAATTTAAATGATAGTAAGAGTATAAATCTATCATAATTAAAATTTTAATCATTATTTTTTTAAAATATAAATTTTTATTTATTAGAGAATACAAGTCGACTTTGAAGATTTTTCTATAGAATATTCATTTCAATGCGCGTTTGATGGCTTATTAATATTTGATGGAGATTCTATCAAATCACCTTTACTAATTCAGGCTTGTGGTCCTATTCCTCCTAAACAAATCATCTCTTCTGGTAATGCTTTATATTTCGTCTTTTATACAGATGACGTCAGAAGTTTTCACGGGTTCAAACTCAATTTTAATCATATAAATAAATTAAGTAAGTATTTTATAATTTTTATTTATTTATTTATTTATTTGTTTATTGTTATATTCGTTGGAATGTTTTATAACTTTTGGCAGTCAAATTTCATAAATGAGATTTAATGAAACAGTTTGCAAATATAATTATAAAATTATTTATTTTGTTACTATATAATTATTTTATGAATTTATTGAATTAATTTTATGGACTATATAGCAATATAGTCCATAAATTTTCCGATTTTCCTTTATTCCGGCAAATAGACCCGTGCATGAATGGTTTAGAGAAATAAGGCAACGCAACACAAAGGCATTCTGCCGAGGGGTGATGTTTCTCAGGAGGACTTTCTATGGGAAACTAGCCCCTATTTTGGTGTTAGGCACGTGAAAAAACCCTGAAAACTCCACGCGGATAGAAATTATGTCCCGATCCGTACTACTCATGATATATTATGAATATAAAGTTTTAAATCCGTTGTAATTTATCACACGTAGTTCAAAAAAGAGATTCAATTGAATTCGTGAATGTAATGTAGAAAATTTTAAAAATTATGTAATTTATTCTTAAGTTCTTGATAATGTCTGTCTCAAGAAGGTCTGTTTATTTGAAATATAGTTAAAATAGATTTAATTTAAAATTTAATTTCAGTTACATGTTCAGAAAATCAACTTATTTGTAGAAACAAGAACTGTGTGAATTTAACTTCAATTTGTAATTATGTGGATGATTGTAAAGATGGAACAGATGAAGAAAACTGCAGTAAGTGTGTACATTCCGTATATAAATCTGTTAACTACATTTTATAATTTTTATTCAAGTTTTCACTTTTCCTTTATAGAAGTATTGATATAATAATTTATAATTCCATACATAATTTATTTTTATCAGAAGGGAAGAATTAACTTTGAATTTATTTGATTAAATATTATGAAATATTGGTCATTTTTTTAATCATTTCCTAATTGTTTAACTGATAAATTTTCCGCCGCAAGTTACGACTTTAGATTGAACTTTTAAACATGTTTTTGATTTCAAATGTGGAATTTAAAATTTTATTATTCAATACTATCACAATTACTTGTAAATCATTGTTATAATTTTAATTCATTATTAAATTTATTATATGTGAACTATCTTTTCTGCAGATCTTAGCCATATAAATTTTATAATTAAAATTTAAAATAAGTTTTTGGTACAAATAATTTCCGTTTGAGTTTCTAAATGTTCTAAAACGCGTTTTCAAATCATAATATTCAATAATATTTCTCCAGATGACCACCCCTTTATATGACAGATTTTATTATAACGGAATTCTTTTTAACACAGGATTCATTGTTTATAAACCTCCTTTAAGTTACGGCAACTCAACATTTGGGCGATCTGCCTAGTTTTAAGGGTAACTAGCCCCTATTCAGGCGTTACAGACGTAGAGGAAACCCAGAAAACACCTGGCCAGCCCGTCCTGGCGAGGTGCGAACCCACGACCGAACTCCCAGTGTTCAGGGATCGGAAACGCTTTTTTCTTCTATTTGATGGTCTTGGTCCTTTATATGAGGTTTTGAAAATGTCCCGAAAAAAGAAAGTTTAGTTTCATTTTTATATATAAATAGATAATAAAAATTTCAACATCATTGTAGGAATGAAATACTGTATTATCTTTTGCGTTTGAAAATTATAAATTATTTAAAAGAATATAAGTTAGAAGAAGAAAATTATATCAAATCCTTATTTTTAAACACACAATATAGTAAATTGAGTAAAACATTTCAGGCTATCGATTATCGAAAAAAACGACATGTGGACGGCCTTACTTTAATCCTAATTTGGAAAATAATAGAATAGTAGGAGGAACTAAAGCAGTTCCAGGAAGTTGGCCTTGGCAAATTTCTTTGCGATTTCATTCGGCGGAACCGTATGGACATGTTTGCGGAGGATCTTTACTTAATCGGGAATGGGTAGTAACAGCTGCTCATTGCTTTCGGGAGTAAGATTTACTTTAAAATACTATAAGTAGAATAAATCAAATTTTAAAAATACATTTAGTTTTATCTATTTATTTATTTCATAATAATACGAAAATTTATTGTAACTTTTATTTTATTTTAATGGAATCTAAAAATTAATGATACATTAGATAATGGTTATATATACAAGGCGTGAAAAATGAAATCCTAAAAAAATGCAGTGATATATATTTTCACTAAAAATATAATATTTAGGTCTATTTGTTTACAATATGAAAAGTTTTGATTATTGAATAATTTTAAATGTTTATTGCATTATAATTTATTAAATACATGATATTTTCAGCTTATATAACACATCATTGTGGAGTGTCAGTTTGGGCAAATATCATAAATTCAAAGAGGACAAGACTCAACTAATTCGTTACATCAAAAAGCTTTTCATCCATGAAAAGTATCTTGCTAAAGTAAAAAATCTGGTAAATTAATTTTATAATTTTTGAATAACTGTTTTCAATAATTTATGTATTTTAAAAATATTATAAAATTTTTTTAAATTATACATTTTCATTAATAATCATAATTCATACAGGAAAATAAGTATGACATACTGTAGCTTAGAAAAATTCATAAATATTCAGACACTCTTCACTTGACGACCGAGTTCTGTTCCTACGACTAGGTCGTTAAGCGAATTGGTCAATAAACGAGAAGCTTAACAGTTTTATTTATTCTTGATAAAGAGTAGTCTATCGGAAACTCCAACTTGATTACTTTGCTTTAATTTACATCTCTTACATATTACAAAACATAAAAATACAATCAACAAAAATTATTAAAATGTATCAAAAAAATTGACTTTTTTTTAAAAAATGAACTTTATTCAGATTAATATTTTGGTCACCGAATCCTTCAAAGGGTGGTAACTATTTCAGGTTATCAATGCCGTCATTGGAATTATCAGCAGGGATATCGAGCGTTGTAGAAGGCCTGGGTAATGGAGGTGAAGAAATAGAAGTAGGCTATATGTAGGAATAAGAATCCTGGATGTAGCTTTCAAGAAGAATCTCGTTAGTCTGATCTGCTTTTTCTTTATAAATTTTACGACAGCATCATAAAAGTTCATCCATTTTCTGTTCCACTGTCTTGAACCGTTCAACATTCGGATCCACGCCCTCTGTTTCAAATATAGCCGCATTCAGTTTTGAGAATACACCAGTAAACTCCTTTACATTGAACTTCTTTTGTGCTTCTATTTGTTCCTTTTCTTCCTCTTTCAAATACTGTTACGCTGTCAATTTTTTTGCACTTCCTTCGATTCTTGGCTCTTCCTCTAAGTGAAGTCATGTTCTTCCTTTTTTGTTGACATCTAGTTCAAGCATAAATGTAGTTTTATTTTAATTTTTGATTCTTCGTCCTATGAGCACTAGGAGAATCTTTTTTAATGCTCCTTCGTGGATGATTTAAAAAAAGCCCTCGTCTTTTTTAATCATTCAAGAACGATAACCTAGTCATAGGAACGGAACTCAGGATCCAGGTAGTTTTTTTTAACTCTTTCCGCCCTGTAGGCACTAAGAGGACCTCTTTTAGCAAGCCTATTATGGGTTCGGCCAGGCCCACAATGGGGCGACCGGATGGTGAGAGACGGGACCCGACATATTCGGACGGTAGGCCCCCACGGGCAACGAACGTGCCGACCAACTGGCCAAGGCGGGGGCTAGGGGCCCATTTGTAACGAGGACGGTGGAACTCTCGGCAACATACATAAAAGGTACTCTACTGCAGCGATCAATGAGGAGTTGGCAAGAGAGCTGGACTCTAAGTACGGTGGGTAGGTCGACCCACGCCTTCGTGCCTGACGTTGGCCTTACCCCAGTGAGTTGTTGTAGGTTGCTTACGCAGATATTGACCGGACACGGGAGGTTTCCCCACTTTCCGCGAGACACTACGTACTTGACTGTCCTCTTACAGAGTATTTCCGCCGAGGAGCTGACCAAGTCGACTGGTCCAAGCCGCCTGAACAAGTACTTCGAACGCTAGCAGCAAGTAAAGGAAACTTATTGAAACTAAAGGAATTGATGGTTAAAGTCTCAGATCTATTTGATCTATGAGCCCAATGGACGCATTGGGCAGGGTGCCTCCTTCTTGTAGGGAGGGGTTCCCTATTTAATGCTTGGATTTATCCTTAACTAGCTGTGCAAACCCACGAACGCGGCGTAGGCCGCATAATTAATATCATACAATGACAGAGCAAATTTCTAAGTGCGGTGTAAACTGCACAATCATAAAAGTTATGCCAAGTTAGTGAGTTGGGGCTAAGAGGACGGATGGCAGCCCAGGAGATGTCTTCGGCGCCCCAACTAAAAAGAAAAGAGTCAGTGACTACCTTCGGGTAAGAGACCAAGGCCCATGATTAAGGCATAGTCTCTAGAACCCTGTAGTGCCTTGTGGCGGAGCAGGGGAAAAGAGTTTCCTTATGAGGTAGGCCCCCAGTTCCCCAGAGCGGTAGGCTGCCACCTTGACCATCGGCCATCCGGCCTAGCGTTCGGGTCGTGGGAGACGGGAACCGGCATATCTGAGACAGACCACCCCGGAAAACTCTTTTTCAGCCGGATTCGATTTCGTGTACCTCAGAATGATAGGCTGACGACTTAAAATATCCATTTTGGCTGCATAAATGTGCTGTGAATTCATACAATATCGTAATACTGCCCACCAGTGGCCACGCAGTCTTCGTACCCTGAACACTGGGAGTTCGGTCGTAGGTTTGCACCTCGCTCAGATAGGCTGGCCACGTGGAGTTTTCCGGGTTTTCTCCACGTCTGTAACGCCTAAATGGGGGCCAGTTTCCCTTAAAAGGCATCCCCACTAGGTAGGTCGCCCAAGTGTTGCATCGCCATAACTTAAACTGTAATACTGGATCAAATTCAGGAGATTCCCTTGAAAGCGTTTTAGGGGTGGTCTGCCTCGAACATGCTTCATTTAACTCTCCAAACTGAGCGGCCCACCAGTGACTGAGTGAATAAAACTTTTAAGCACTGGTAGTTGATTCTGGATTCACGCGTGAGCAACGGAGTTTTATTGAATTTCTTCATGTGTCTAATATTAAAATACAGGCAAGTTTTCCCACAGAAAGTCCTCTCAGAGCATCTCTCCTTGACAGATTGCCGTGTTACGTTGTCTTATTGCATCAAACTAAACCATATCCAATATGAGTTGGCCGAGGGGCCGGATGGCGGAGCGGCAAAGGTGGTAGCCTACTGCTCTGGGGGACCCGGGATCGAATCCGAGCGGGTCGAAAAATCCCCAGGAATTTTTTCGGGGGGTGGTCCGTTCAGGATATGTCGGGCCCCGTCCCTCACCCCCCGGTCGCTCCATTGCGGGCCTGGCCGAACCCATAATGGGCCTACTAAAAGAGGCCCTCTTAGTGCCCATAGGGTGGAAAGAGTTTAAAAAAAAAAAAAAAAAATATGAGTTGGCCAAGCCCAAAGGGGAGGACAGATAGTGAGAGGTGGAACATCCAGGTCAAACAACATATGAAAACCAATTCGAATCAAGCGATAAAAGCGCCAGCTTACCATTTTGGTCTTTTGTCATTTGACTGTACTGCAATATTTCATTAATAATTGTTACATTTAACAGTTGTCTATGGCTTGTTTTAATAATATAGGGTAACATTAATTAGTAGGTATTTAGTATTCTCTGTAAAAAGAACTATTGGACAAATCTTAACTAAATTTGGTATACATACTATCATGAATATAAGGTTTCGATTTTCGGAAAAAAATTTACTTCAAAGTTTATCCGCTAAAGCGAAATTTGGCACTATATTCATAATATACATATTACATATGTTTTCTAATAAATTTCGGGTATAAAAACTATTCTAAAATGTTTTCACAACTCTTCGTTTAGTGAATTGTCTTTAATCACTTTCCTTGCTTGTAAAACTCTATCAACGAAACCGCAATGCCAGCTCAGCATTCAATGAATTTCAGACGTTTTGCGACTTCTTTTATACCAGAAAGTTGTTAGAAAACGTACGTAAAATATGCTGTACATTAAGCAAAAAGTAGCTCCAAATTTTACTCTGGCGGTTGAATTTTGAAGTAATTTTTTTCTGAAAATCGAAACCGAATACTAGGGACAGTATATATACCAAATTTAGTTAAAATTTTCCCAATAATTCTTTCTACGTAAAGTTCTGAAAATCTACTGTTTAATATTATGATTATCCTGTACATCATTTGAACACTTAAGTTGTTTATGAAGAAAGACAATTTATCTTCTGAATTACTATTAATTCGATTTTAATAATAGTGTATTTACTATTTCGTTTCACTATTCATAATAACATAAACAGAAATGCGTTTTCTATAGATTATAAATTTTCCGTAATGTAATTTCCGTGATTAATGTAATCAAATAAAATTTGTAAAAATATTACAATAGAGTGCCGCTTAATGACGACGATACTTTCCGAGAAATACTTCCTTAAGCGAACACTACAGAATGTACGGGTACCGTACTTAGACAAATCTGTATGGTATTATGTCAACTACTCATATAGGCTATATGTAACGAAACTGAAACATAATGACAAGTATTTATTATCTAAACACATATAAGCATAGAAAAGATACAGGCTGCTGCGGATTTATTAACTCCATTACCGTCTTATGGGACTTCTCTCAAAAAGCGACGCAATTTATTTTTATGAAAACTATGTCAGTTATAAGTAAGGTCCGGATTTTTGGGTGCAGTTTTAGAATGGATTGGGTGTCAGTTTGGGTGCTTTTAAATGCTGTATCATTAAGACAAAAACCAACAAGATGTACTATATTTACAAACTACATAATTCTTTACTGCAATTTAGACATAAAGATGAGCATTATAATTTACAACAGTAACCATTTCAATGTTTTTAAAAATGAAGTTTTCTCCTTAAAGGATAGAATGTTTTTATATAAGGAAAAAGATTTTTTTACGTCCACCGAGACTAAGGGGACATGTTTCAGTTTTACTCAGAATTCTAGTTCAGTGCAACCCAGAATATTTTTCAAATCGAGATTTTTTGATAAACTAGATTTGAGTTTGTCCAGGGCAAAACTTTCCAGTACCTCAAGTGCCTGACTTACAACATTCTACTGATCCCGCATTTCAGTTTCACGTCTTTCTAGCTCGTTGATTTTATCTACCAATAACTCGTACGAATGCAAGAGTAGAGCTCTGTGGTCACTACTGGATCAGCAACCAGTTTTTCGACACTGTCGACAGTCGCAGAATTACCAGGAGGGAGTTCGTTGATAAATGCATTAATTTTCTCGAAGTTCTCGCAGTAGACTACCACACTGTTTATCCAAGACCCCCAACGGATGACCAGATATTAGAGTTCGTTGAGTTCGTATTTTCAAGTTGGTACATTTTGAACAACATTGGATATATATATCACTTGGTCAGTGGTGCAACAAGAATGTTCAGCACGTACCGTTTTATGGAATCCGTTGTTTCTTCCAGTATAAACATTACAGGATTGTCTCCAACAATGTCCAGGTGCCTCTATAAATATATGCTCGAAATTCCTCCTTTTTTGTTTGCCTTCTCTATGCTTTTCCAAACTTATGTGTCGTCTGATTTTCGTTTCTTGGTGTTTCACATCCACCGAAATAACATAATCGCAAATAGAACAGCAAAGAACTTTTTCGTCTGCGCATACGCCTTCATCTTTAAACTTATTTGTTAAAATGTTCGGTTTAGATGCGGACAATTTTGCCATGTTCTAATGTCTCCGACACCGAACAAAGAAAATTAGAACTGTTGTGCTCACAAGTCAGGGTGAGGTGACCTCAATACAGAATTTTCTAAATTGTTCTTTTCTTAGAAAAGAAAACACGTGTTGCAGATTTTCAGTGAATCTGTTTACATTCTTAAAACAACACTAAGAATTAGTTGTTTAGTCCAAAAAATTCCGCTTTACCTCCTTTTCTCTCAACAAAAGAAGAGAGTAAGCTAATTATCGTATTTTTTTCCTCAGCATACGTGGTCTGGTTTAACGAATTTGTTTTTTCCCCTCAAGTGAATGAATAAAAACCACCAGAAAAAAAATAATTGTCAACATATTGTTTGAAAATGTAAAAAAGGGGAAAGCTGGGTGCAAAATATATAGTTTGGGTGTAGGTTGTGTTTGGGGCAGGTTTGCGATTTGGGTGCATTTGAGTGCTAAACAATTTGGCAATGAGTGGGCCTACTGCACTAAAACCAACTTAGTTTGTCTTTTTACACTCTGCCCCTTTCAAAAATCGAGTGGGTGCGGCACCCAAAAACCCGGACTTTAGTTATAGACACAAAAGCTCTGTTATAAAATGGAATCATTATAAAAATCAATCACAAATATTTATATCCGAAGTCGAATACAAATCCTCAATTAACAAAAGAAGAAATAAAGTTTTTGTTAAAAATTTATTAGATGGGGAAATATGTCATTACAATAACAAAAAAGAAAAAATAACAAGAACTGTATGCTTTACTTCCAGTTCACAAAATTGTCTGCTTTGATTATATTCCAATTTCTTCAGTAATTTCATAAAACTTTCCTTTATTTCTATTGAGGTTTAGATTAGAAGTATATTTTTATTATTTACATTTTTTCTGAAATTTAACAACTTGATAATTTCTATTTATTATTTATTATTCTCTATGTAACTAAAGGAAAAGGCTAACAGCAAAGACAACGATATAGCATTGATCAAATTAAATGCACCAGTTCAGTTCACAAAATTCATTCAACCAATATGTTTGGCAAAAAAATCACCTTCCAAAAGTACAATTTGTTATGTTACTGGATGGGGCGAAACTATGGGTAAGATGAAATAATTCTTTCGCAAATAGAACATAATTCATTATTTAATAATTTTTTTCTGTTAATTATAGGAACTAGCTATCCTGACGTTCTGAAACAAGTAGCCGTACCAATTATCTCATATAAAAGTTGTAAACAGTTATACAAGAATATTATTGATATTAACGGAAAAATGATTTGTGCAGGTCATAAAGAAGGAGGTCTTGATTCTTGCAAGGTTTGTTATAACAGTTTAATTTCAAATATATGTAAATCAATTTTTAAAATTTCTAAACAAAAAATATTTTCAGGGAGATAGTGGAGGACCATTAGTCATGAAGAAAAAAGGAATCTGGTTTTTAGTTGGAATTGTTTCATCTGGAAAAAGCTGTGCGGAAGTCAAGTATCCTGGTATCTATACAAAAGTAACAAGCTATGATAAGTGGATCAAAAAAACAATAAAAAAAAATAAATAAAATTAAATTTCTAGTAAAATGGATTTTCAGTAGGTATTCGCACAACATTCATAAAATAAATTGAGTTTTCTGCATTTCTACTAAAATCCAGCAACGAGTTTTTTAACTTTTCCGGCAACATTTAAAATTCTGTGTAGTGCCACCTGTTATGAAATTTTATTAAAAAATCTTTTTATATTTTTAATTATTATAAAATGACAAAAAGCTTAACTTTGAGGATAGGGATGGGTTTTATAAAAAAAAAAAAAATGTAAATGCTAATAACGAGTAAAATCGTCATTAAGTATGACTCTACTGGCGATACACATGACCCCTTTTATTTTTCTACCCCGTCAACCTTTATCACCAAAATTTAAGAGCACCAATATGCAAACCTATCAGTAAAATTTCAGAAATTTTTGACAAAAATTAAAGGAGTTATTAAGCTTCAAAGAGGATGAAAAAAATCGTGCCCCCCACACTAACATCCATACATGTAGAAAAAACCCCGAATTTTTTTTTTTTTTTACATTTCTTGAAGTTTCAAGGTCCCCGAGTCCAAAAATGTAAAAATTTGGGCGGTCATTTTTTGACCGATCGCCATACTTTCCCTTTGTTAGAGCCGGGAAAGTAATAAATCCGAATTATTTTTTTTATAATTCTTTAAAGCGGAAAATTAATATTTTTATAGTACGCATTAATGTTTTAGAGGAAAGAAAGTCGAAGTCAATTTAGACTTCTATAAATTAACGGATGATTGGATTTGATTAGTTACGAGAAGCACGAGCGCACAATAGGGTACCTGGCCGTTCTCAATTTTGCCATATTATTAATGAGATCGTTGGCACGTGTAAAGAATGAAGAACGATGAACTATTCATGAAAAATCAGAGTCTAGATCATATTAAAACTCTGATTCTATATGATAGAAAAAAGATACATTACAGTATTTGCGATTGAAAACGAATAACCTGCGTTTTGGTACCATTTTAGAAAACTAATTATAGTATTAGAATCACCGTTTTATCTTGTTTCATTTGCATTTGTTACAGGTTCGGCATAAATTTTGGAATGGTATAAGTATATAAGTTATTTTTATTTTAATTGTTAATTGAAGCGATATAGAACATATTTTTACAAACTTATTCGAAACTACGTTAGAAATTTAATGTGACACAATTTTAAGTAATTTGTTATTTTGAGTTGTCAGTTCCTCACTAATTACTAATGCATGCTAAATTATACAATTTTTTTCTCTTCTAATGGAATAATCTTTCAAAATGGATACTGAATACAGGATTACAAAGGACAAGACGAGCATATCAAGAGAAACAAAGCAAAAATATTTTCACAGCAATAAAATGGCTGATGTGCAATTATATAATGTGCAACTGAAACGTAGTAATCTCAATGAGAAATCTCATAGATGATATTAGAGATTTCTGATGTCAGTCAGTAGGAAAATAAAGAAAAAAAGTAAAGAATAATGTCATTATAGAACTAGGGAATATATAAAAAAAATATTAATGATGTCAACTGGAATCGTATGGTTAAATACAAAAATATAGAAAATGAAATTGTGTCAAAGGAAATGATAAAATAATCAATATCTAAAAGATAACTAAATGAGAACAGTGGGAAAAACAAATGGAGATAGAGACTGAAAAATTACAGAAAAATATATATAGAAAACAAAGAGAACAATTTGGAATAAAGTTAAACAGAAAATAAGTATTGAAAGAGTAGTGTGACAAACATAATAAACTTTAACTTAATTTTAGAAACTTTATAAAAAATTGTAAAATCGCTAGTCATAAAATTCAAAAATTAAAAGTTTGTAAAATGTTACAATCTGAATAATCAGAGTTACATAATTAGCAGCCACTTGACACAAACGAAGCAAAAACCTCTTCTGATCTTTTTCTTGTAGTTTTCTAAGAGTATAAAAATGAGCGCGTCCCTTTTTTCGTTACTCGAGTCTTGACACAGGACTCGGGAACCGAAAAGAGACTCGATAAACTCGATCTTAAGCTAGTCAAATCCTTAGTCTATTTACGTTTAATAACGCGAAATTATATTTCTTACTGTGATGTGATACTAAATGCACTTCTAATTCTTATCTATGCTCACTGTAAGAATCATGTCTGAATTTGTCTTAGTAACAGAATAGTGATGATACTATCGTTACGTTTTTTTGTGAGCTGAAATAGGTTTGTATACAACAAATGCTTATAAAAACAAACAAATTTTTATTATTCTGAATTAATTACAAATATATAATCATTAAATATTTGCTGCTTCAAATATTACATGATTATAAACGAATATCATATTTAAAATAACAATATTTTGATTTGGAATTATAACTGTAATGACATTAATAAGTTTCCGATTGTAAAAATTTACGTAGCAAAAATTTCTAGTTTTAGATTATATTCTACCAGAAACATTACTGCGATGCCATATGAACTCTCGAGTTAAACAAGGAAGTTCTAATCGCGGCTCGATCCAGAAATTTCGTGGACTCGAGTTTCAAACTTGGACTCCACCACTGGAAGAACGACATAGCTGCCTGTTTATTGACAGTAACATTCAGTAACTCGCCGTCCGAAATAAGTATTAATCTTATTTGAGTATGCATTTACTAATAAAGTAATTATAATCTTGTTATATTTTCGTTAATGAAAGTCTCATCGCCAAAATACGTGACATAGACTATATTTATTTTATTCTACTGTGTTTATGACATAATAAATAAAGATAAATAAACTATATATCATTGTAAATGCATAGCATTATAAAATAGCATTATTCTACTATGTTTTTGCATTAATTTAACTTTAAACCTATTAGAACCCAAAATTCATAACAATATAGGCCTATGTACTCTTCTATACAGTCGTTAATATTCGAATAAGAAAACTGATACATAATTTATTTTTTAATTTCTGTAAATGAAAATATAAGCTTACTTTGTTTATCAGTGTTTTAATGCATGCAATGTTAGTTCGTATGACAAAGTCGGACGGATGGTTAGATTCCGTTCTCAAGTAACTTTATTAATAGTGAACAATAAGTCGGACAGACAGCACGCAGCTCAGTAGAATATTTCCTTTATTAATGATCAGTTGCTTTTTCTTGTGTTGATGGCTTTATTGATAGTGGTTACATTTTTTATCGACTAACCCAGTGTTTTTCAACCTTTTTCATTGAGTAACACCCCTGATTGAAAAATAAAAAATCGCGGCACCCATGACCGACGGCGGATCTAGAATCTGAAAAAGGGGGCCTTAATGGGGGCAGATGAATCTTTTGCAAAAACGAATATTATGCGCAATGCTGGGGTGGGGTCAGGGAAGAGGACTTCCTCTACGGGAGGAAAAATTTTAAAAATTGACATTTTAAGTAGCATTTTAATGCAAAAATAGTGTTTCTACGTGTTCAAAATCAAAATTTAAGTCCATTGAATTTTGTTGAAATACTATCAATGAGTTATCTTGAACTACACTTAAGTAAATTTCCAAAAAAATGCTTAAAGGTCTTAAACTTTGCGACATCCCAATCGTGGCTCCGTGGCACCCTAAGGTGCCGCGGCACCCTGGTTGAAAAACACTGGACTAACCTGCTAACCCTAACTGATAATAGATAAGTGGCAATTAGAAATTAGAAAAAAATTACGGAAGGGTTACGGAAGGGTTATAAAATAAAAATATTTTCTTTTAATTTGTAGACCGTATTTACAATGTCAGGCAACAAAAGACAAAAAATTCATTTTAGCAATAATTTGAAGACAGAGCATTTATCATTCAAGCCAGCGAGAATGATGACACTTGTAAAATGCACAATTTGTTGCTCAGAATTCAGTATTGCTAATAGTGGCAAAGCGGCAATAACAAAACATTGCAAGAGTGATAAACATAACACTCACATTAATGCAGCAGCTTCATCGTCAAAGGTGACTGACTACTTGAAAAATATAACTTTTTTATCAGATTAAAAAAATAGCAATATCTGAGGGAACATTTGCATTTCATACAATATGCCATAATCATAGTTTCCGTAGTATGGATTGTACTGTACGTCAAATATAGTGCACAATCTCTTTGAAAAAAAAATTTAATTGTGGGCGAACAAAATGCGAAGCAATAGTAGTTAATGTACTCCAAAATTACGCATTCGAATTATTGAAACAAGATTTGGAAAATGCAAAATATATTACAATTTTATCAGACGCCTCAAATCATAAAGAAATAAAAATATATCCTATTTTAGTGCGATACTTTTCCTTCGAAACTGGAGTAAATGTTAAACTTTTAAATGTAGATTCTGTGCGAGGAGAAACATCAGCACCAATGGCGTAGCGTGGGTGTCAGCCGCCCGGGGCGGAGGAAAATTTCGCCGCACCTTTATTTAGATATTTTTACAAGATATTATTATTTATTGTGAAATTTTGCCGCCCCCTAAAAGTGCCGCCCGGGGCGGGCCGCCCCTGCCGCCCCCACTACGCTACGCCACTGATCAGCACTCCTCTCCGAGCACACTCTTAAAATAATAGCTTACCATAATTTGAAAGAAAAAATAATCGCACTATCCGCAGATAACACTAATACTAATTTTGGAAAGCTCAAAAGGAAAGGTGAAAATAATGTGCATAAAAGATTAATGCAATTATTAAATAAGAATATCATTGCAATTGGCTGCAACGCACATATTTTATCCAATGCAATTAATACTGCTTCTACTCAAAGGAGTATTGATGTTGAATCCACAATCCCTTAGATTTATCTATACTTTCACAGATACACAGTGAGAGTCACCAATCTTAAAGATTTTTGCGAGGAAGCAGAAATAGAATACAAAAAAATGTTGGGATATTCCACAACGAGATGGCTTTCGTTAACACCTGCTGTGGAACGCGTAATCAAAATGTTTGAGCCTTTGCGCTCGTACTTCTTAAGTTTAGACCACTGTCCCAAAATATTGAAAGAATTTTTCGAAAACGAGTTATCTGAAGTTACATTGTATTTCATTCATAGTCAAGCTGTTGTATTTCATATCACTATTAAAGAAATTGAAAGCTCTAAAGTGTCAGCTTTCGAGGTGAAAACTGTCTTAAATAATTTGTTGGAGCAAATAGACGCTAGATATAATATATAATAGTGGATTTGTTCCATTAAAGTTAACGCAGAAACTCGATACAATCGAAGAGTCAAACCCTGGAAGCAAGGCGAAATTTATTAAAGAAATTAAATGTTTTTATAAAAATTCCTTTGAATATGTAAAGAAAAAAATGGACTGATTGTTTCGAAGAGCTACACATTTTTGGATGGATATTATTAAAATATAATATAAATTGGGAGGAGATTTTGAAGACGGTTCATTATGTGAAAGAAAACCACAAAATTGTTATCGATGATAATGAACTGTTCGATGAAATTAAGCGAGTAAACATGTATTGTTCCACGGAAAAAATAAATGAATGGAAGAAAAATAAAATAGAAGTTAGTTTGCGTTGGATAGAAATATAGAAATATTTTAAAGATGAGCATATTCCTACAAGAAAGTTGAAATTATTTGTTGAATTTGCAATGTGTTTGCCGGGTACTAATGCGACAGTTGAACGAGTATTTTCAATCATTAATGATTTCTGGGCAGTGACAAATCAAGATTAAACATAGAAACCTTATCAGCAGTGACTTCAGTGAAGGTGAATTTCCAGTATACATGTGAAGAATTTTGTAATGTTTTAAAAGAAAATGATACATTATTTTAAAAACTTCATTCAAATGAAAAATATAATTATAAAAAATAAAAATGACTCAAAATATTTTCTTTCTCAATTTTTTTTTGTAAAGCACATGCATAACCATTACCCCTCCAACCGTCTCGTCCAATGTACTGCTTTCGCGTTTAAAAAATCTGGTCACTTTAATTAACATGAAATAAATACGTAAAACAAGCTAAAGCTTGTTTTTTACTTGCTTATAATTTATTCTTATGAAAGCAAATGAAGTTATATATATATAACTAGAATCAAATCTGTTTAAAGAAAATTTTAGTAAATCGATTGGTTAGCTGCGACAAAATTCTGCGAGCGTCCTTGAAAACAGGCAAATATCAGCTTTAAAGTATCGCACATTTTGCGGCAAAATTTACGTATACGCCTTTACTTTAAAAAAACTATAAAACAATTATATAAAGTGTTATAAATCTGTGAAGGACGCATTCTTTTATAAAGAAATTAATTAAATTCTTATTTTTAATTATGCGATTATTACATTCTTCATTTTTCTAAACGATAGTGGTTTCTACATTTAAAAAATGCATTAAAATTGTATAGAATTCTGCGAGATTAAGTTTTATCTTTTAAAATTTTATATTCCAATTTAAAATAATGTTATTCTAGAAATAAAAGTGTCTTAGATAATTTTTCTATTTACATTAAAATTTCAGTAAACAATATAATTTGCCCGCATTGGCGCTGTTATCAAGCTAGTTAACCGGAAGTGTACATTTGAATCTCTTCCTCGTGGTTACTTCTTAGTGATGTACTGTTTATTCTAAAATAAGTGCACGATGACTTCGCAAGACGAGAGCGGTAATTTCTTTTCTTTGTTTTTGAATTCTGTTTACAAACAATTTATTAAAAAGGTTTCCTATTCAAGTTTTAATAAAATTTTCGACTTTTGTTTTGTTTTAGAATTATAAGATTATCCATTTTGAAATCATAAGTTGTTAAAAGTATATTTCCAGAGCTAAAAATTTACTCAGTCGTAATTCGTAAGTCACATTAATTACGAAACATCAGTAGAGAACATCAGTTAGATCTTGAAAAAAAAAATAATAATAATTTAAAAGAATTAAATACTTTGACTAGAATAAAACAAATAAAGGTATACCCAAATAAAAATAAATACCCTTATAACTAAATTGATTTAGGAAGAATTTGATCTTAATAAATTTTGTAAGGATAAAATAAATTCTGTTTCAACAATCTTCTACAATATATATGGTAAATCAGAATTTATATCATCTCAATCATATCAATTTAAGAAATCTGGGGGCAGAAGTTATTTTCATGTAATTGTTTATGTACAGGATGATTCACTTTGGCCTGAACACTTTGTTCAATGCCTTATGATTGCATAGTCACATTTGAATATAAATGTAATGTAATGTAAAATATACATTGATGTACCAGCTTTGTCATGAAATAAAGAATTGTTCATTTCATTCATGTTTCACATTCATAACTTGGAGATATTCTTAATTATGAATGTTCAGTCCTGAGCAAATCACTGTGTATGTGTGTGTGTGTTGTGTGTGTGTTGTGTGTATATTCGTGTTTTTTGCAAACTATAGAGGGCGCTGCAGTTTTACAAAATGGCTACTTTATCTGGGTTGCTTGTAACTAGTAAATGTAAAAGTAATCATATATTACTGTCCAATATAATGATATATGCTGCTTGTAGCAATTTTATAGAAATAGAACAATTATTGCTAGCGGGACACATCATGTGGTATCGAAACAAATGAGTGCGATCGTTCCAAACATATTTGTGCCCTTTGTGTTAAAAAAAACATCAGCTTTCACATCTGTCTCATCAGGGCTGGATTTACAACTAAGCTATGTAAGCTGTTGCTTAGGGCCTTGACTTTCAAGGGGCTCAAACATTTCTACAAAAAAGAAAATTAAAGTCAAATTTTGTAATAAAATTTTTTTAAAGAGTTAACATAATGACTTTTTTAAAAGAAATTGATAAAAAACCAATTTAAAAAAAAGATTTTTAATGGAACGGATATAAAAATTTAATTAAATTCAGTTATAAAACATAAGAATAGTGAAACCTCATGTCTTTTTCTTCCAACATCCGTATTAAATCTGAGACATAGTCTGATTTAATTCTTTTCTTTTTATGATTGACTTCTGAAATTGTGAAAGGTTGGTAAGGTGCTTTACAGCGTTCATCTTAGGGCTTCGAAATGCTTAAATCCAGCCCTGTGTCTCAAACAAAATTACTAGCATTTTAAACTTTAAGAAAATATCTTTTAAAATTGACAGCATAACTTGTTCATGAAAAGCTGGCCAATCGGGAAACTTTTGCCAATTCTTCACAGTGTAATCCACTCTTTCAGAATTTGGAGCAGCTCATAAATATAACTGACCGATGTCCAAATAATCATATGTTTATCATGTGGGAATAGACAAAAACTTATATTGGGCTCTGCAGGATCAACTGTAACACTTTGAAATTGCAATTTGGACATAACAGAAAGCTTTGTTTTTTCTATTACTATTCATCTTTACTTCTGATAATACACAAGAATGATTCGAACGACCCATATAGAATAATTTTGTTTTTAAACACCAGGGTGAGCATCTGGTGAAAAATGCAAATTACCTAAAAGTAACTTATACTGAACTGATCCAGTGTTTTGTATGATTTCAAATTTATGTGTAGTTTTTCAAGTTAAAAAATGTTTTTTACCTGTCTAATTACAATAAAAAGAGAGAAATTTTTTAGCATTTCTTTCATTGTTATCAATGAATTAGTTTTACAAAATACTAAAATGTTAGATACAAGAATATTTAGCAATGTAACAAATGTAAACTAGGGTGATTATAGATGCAATAAAGGAAAATAAAAATGATTTATATAATCAAAAATAATAATGGATAAAAAAAATTTAATTACAGTATATAAATCTATGACACACAGAACATTCTATCATAGATCTATCATTCATTTCATGTATATGCATCAGTGGTGTGTGTGGTGACATTTGATGATAGAGAAGCTGTGCAGGCCCTGGATAGAATCATTGGAAGTGTTATATGATATTTTGGTGTATAGCATCCACCAGCTAAACTGCGTGAGGTTGGTGCCCTGTAAAGCACATGTGCAAAATCGTACTGGTGTGTATATGGCTGCTTTACATGATTCAGATATTTTTGCCATGGAAGCTGTCTTGTATTTGACAGTACGGTGCTTCCATTGGGAATATGCATATACGAATTTATATTCAAACATACAATAGCAATCTTATCATTGTTTTTCACATGTAGTATAGAAATTTGTAATAAGATACATAATGTGGTTATAATAAAATATTAATTTTAATTAATTCAAAGTACATTAAAATATGAAAAAAATTGCACAATATGTATTTATATTTTAGAAAATACAAGGGAAGCAGCACTTCACAGCTTCCATGGATGGCATGCTACTGATATATAAAATAATAATGTTAATAACTTATCTCCAAGAATAATATTTAAATAACAACTATACTAATAATTTTGTGCTAAAAATGATTGGAAATTCTGAAATTGAAGATAACATAATAAATGAATTTAACACCTAAACACTCTTTCAAGCAGAAATAGATTTTAATGCTCTGTTTTCGGCATCATTTAGAGGCCTTCTTCAGGAACGTACAACCAAAAAACTGTTCTATCGTTTGAAACTGTCGAATATTGACGGTTTCAAACGATTAGAACAGTTTTTTGGTTGTACGTTCCTGAAGAAGGCCTCTAAATGATGCTGAAAACAGAGCATTAAAATCTATTTCTGCTGGAAGGAGTGTTTAGGTGTTAAATTTGTTAGTATTGGTCCAGTTTATTTGTGATATTTGTTTTGTCTGATTAACATAATAAAGCAGGAAGAGTTTACTTTTCTACATTGGGAGAGTTTTTTATTACAGTCCAGTAATGATTACTATGAACAAAATAATAATAATAATAATAATAATAATAATAATAATAATAATAATAACTCTCCCGTGGTCACCACCTGGTCGTGGTGGGAGAGCCCAGTAATTTTACTGATCCATAGGGCAATGCAGGCTGGAGCATAAGCTCCTGGTAGGGACACCCATGCCAGTAAGGTCTATGGGGAGAAATGAAGCTAAGAGTGACCACACCCACATTCTGTGGAGATATTCATCATGGTAATAACTAGATCAAAGTGTGATACCGGCTCGGACGTCGCCCGGGTTAACAAGGTCCGCGTTCGTGGGTTAGGCAGAGGCTCACGTTCGAAAAATAGGCCACAGTCTCCCTTGGTTACCGGTGGCGAAAGCAGCACCGGCCCAAGCATGGCTACTGCAATGCCCTCAACAGATGTGAGGAACCAACCCAGCCTTGGTGTTTCTGTGGTAATGCATCCACAGACCACAAAGGCTGGAAAACCACGCCAACGGATGAAATGGACAGTAGAAATGAACGAGTTTATCATCCGTACTTATTACACCATCACAAAACTCGAAACAAACATGACAGCATACAGACAACAACTACACCATAGATTCACACAACAGTATCCTCATCTCACTGTCACCGAACAAAGGGTTGTTGATCAAAAAAGAACAATTATACACAACAACCTTATTCCACAAACAACACTTGAACTTATCAAACAACAGGTTGCTGATCAAATACATCAACAGACAGAAACATCTAACATTAATGAAGATCATGTAACCTGTCAGGATAATCCAGCAACAAGCATTGATAATAACACACATACAACAATTACCACTAATGATACTACAGACACTTCCTCATCCATCACTGATAACATAGACATGGATTTAGTTAATACGCTCTCACTTATATTTCAGGAAACACTCACTAAATATACAGGCACAGATCCCACACAAAGACCACGAATACCAAAAATCAACACGTCGAAGGAAGTAGGAAAAACACTAAATTATGTAAACACTCACTTACTACCACACTACATTCATTCAATTTCTACACTCGCAGACATTCATACATTAGTTTATGCTGGGGCAGTCACAGTAGTGACACACCATGGACTGAAAATACAATCACAGACAAATACACAGAAAACACAATTCTATCACAAGCCTGCCTGGCAGAGAAGAATAGAAACACAAATAAATGACATTAGACAGCAATTAGGCAGGCTGACACAATACACTAAAAACAACATAACACCCAAATTAAGGAAACAGCTCAAAAACATTTTTAAGAAAATAAAAACGCATACAAAACATGAACATCACAACACACACATTACAGAATACATTGATACACTAAAACAAAAACTTGCTGCCAAAGCACGTAGACTCAAACGATACAAAACATGTACACTACGAAAACAACAAAATAAATTATTTACAAACAATGAAAAACTCTTTTACAGACAAATTAATAACAAAGCAAACACTGATACACAGCACAGTGGCACACCAACAGAAGAAGAACTCACAACATATTGGTCTTCTCTTTGGTCCAGTGCTGTCACGCACAATGCTGAAGCAGGCTGGATTGAGGAGGAGAACAAAAACTTACACAACATACCAACTATGCCCTGTGTTGAAATAAGCATACATGATTTCCAATACACTGTTAACAGAACACACAACTGGAAGACACCTGGTGTAGACAACATTCACAATTTCTGGTACAAAAAGTTTACATCACTGCACCAGGAGCTAGCTAAACACCTAACACACATCATCATCAATCCACAAGACATGCCAAATTTTCTTACTCAGGGCATCACCTACATGAAACCTAAAAACAACAATACCACAGACCCCACACAATACAGACCAATTACATGTCTCCCAACACTCTACAAATTATTGACATCCTGTATCGCAAACAAAATATACAAACATGTTGAAGAACACGACATTCTAACAGAACAACAAAAAGGTTGCCGTAGAAATCACAAGGGATGCAAAGAACAGTTACTCATAGATTCAGTCATTCTACGGCAAGCACACAAACAACACAGAAACATACACATGGCATATATAGACTACAGAAAAGCATTCGACAGTGTTCCACACAGTTGGCTGCTACATATTCTACACATGTACAAAATACATCCATCACTCATTACATTCTTCCAAAACACTATGCAGCACTGGAGAACAACACTACATCTCAGGGTTCATAACACTTCCATACAAACAAACCAAATCTTTATTAGGCGAGGAATTTTTCAAGGAGATTCCTTGAGTCCTCTCTGGTTCTGCCTAGCCTTGAATCCATTATCCAACATGTTAAACAACACACAATATGGCTACAATATCAGGCATGAAAAAACAACACAGTATACACTGTCACATCTCATGTACATGGATGACATAAAACTTTATGCATCCACACAAAAACAACTTCATCAACTCCTACAAATCACACATTCATACACCAAGGACATACAAATGGAATTTGGCCTAGATAAATGCAAAACAGTTCACATAGAAAAAGGAATCCTGAAGAAAGAAGATTTTGCGCTTGGAAATGGAGACATAATTGAATCCATGGAAGAGGGCGAGTTCTACAAGTATTTAGGATTCCAACAGGCCAAACTAACAGAACATACACAAATAAAGCAAAGATTAATTAAAGAATACCAAAGTAGGTTAAATGCTATTCTCAGAACACAATTAAATGCAAAACACACAGTTAAAGCAATAAACACATATGTCATCCCAGTACTCACATATTCTTTTGGAGTTATACATTGGACTCACACTGATCTTGAGCAACTCCAAAGGAAAACAAGAACAACACTTACTAAGCATAAACAACATCATCCTAAATCCGCCACAGAAAGATTAACCCTTCCACGTAAAGATGGCGGACGTGGCCTGATTGACATAGTTAACCTTCACTACAAACAAATACAGTCACTGCGAGAGTTTTTCTACAAAAAACAAGAAACATCACAATTACATAAAGCAGTAACTCTAGCAGACTCGAATAACACACCATTAAACTTACACTCTCATAATATGGACACAACACAACATATAAAAAGCATAGACACCATTAAGCAATCGTGGGCTCGAAAGGCACTCCATGGCAGGCATCCTTACGATCTGGCCCAGGATTTTGTTGACAAAACTGCGTCAAACAGCTGGTTAGCTCGGGGATGCCTCTTTGGGGAGACGGAAGGATTCATGATTGCCATACAGGATCAGGTCATAAATACTAAAAACTACAGAAAACACATACTCAAAGATGCAACACTCACAAATGACACATGCAGAAAATGTCACATCATGCCAGAAACTATACAACACATCACCTCTGGTTGCAAGCTCTTGGCACAGACAGATTATTTACACAGACATAATCAAGTAGCAAATATAATACACCAAGAGCTTGCAAAGAAACACAAATTAGTAGACATCCACGAACCATACTACAAATACATTCCACAGACAGTATTGGAAAACAACACGCACAAAATGTACTACGACAGAGCCATAATCACAGATAAAACAATTTACCACAACAGACCAGACATCACACTCATTGACAAACACAATAAAATCACATACATTATAGACATATCCATTCCAAACACTCACAATATACAAAACGCATGCACTGAAAAAATTAGCAAGTACACAGAACTCGCCCAGGAAATAAGGCATCTGTGGAGGATGGATAGGGTGCTTATTGTACCTGTTGTTCTCTCCTCTACAGGTGTCATACCACACACACTACACAAAAGCCTGGGCACATTAGAATTGAATAGAAACACATACATCACACTACAGAAGGCCACTATATTGAATACATGTCATATTGTGAGAAAATTCCTGAATACAGACACACACACTGATACACTTCTTTAATTTCTGTTTTGGTTACTATGCCTTGACTTTGGTCCGGCATAGTACACAGCCACCGGTGTTAACCGAGTATATCTCACTTAACCCAACATAATAATAATAACTCTCCCGTGGTCACCACCTGGTCGTGGTGGGAGAGCCCAGTAATTTTACTGATCCATAGGGCAATGCAGGCTGGAGCATAAGCTCCTGGTAGGGACACCCATGCCAGTAAGGTCTATGGGGAGAAATGAAGCTAAGAGTGACCACACCCACATTCTGTGGAGATATTTATTATGGTAATAACTAGATCAAAGTGTGATACCGGCTCGGACGTCGCCCGGGTTAACAAGGTCTGCGTTCGTGGGTTAGGCAGAGGCTCACGTTCGAAAAATAGGCCACAGTCTCCCTTGGTTACCGGTGGCGAAAGCAGCACTGGCCCAAGCATGGCTACTGCAATGCCCTCAACAGATGTGAGGAACAAACCCAACCTTGGTGTTTCTGTGGCAATGCATCCACAGACCACAAAGGCTGGAAAACCACGCCAACGGATGAAATGGACAGTAGAAATGAACGAGTTTATCATCCGTACTTACTACACCATCACAAAACTCGAAACAAACATGACAGCATACAGACAACAACTACACCATAGATTCACACAACAGTATCCTCACCTCACTGTCACCGAACAAAGGGTTGTTGATCAAAAAAGAACAATTATACACAACAACCTTATTCCACAAACAACACTTGAACTTATCAAACAACAGGTTGCTGATCAAATACATCAACAGACAGAAACATCTAACATTAATGAAGATCATGTAACCTGTCAGGATAATCCAGCAACAAGCATTGATAATAACACACATACAACAATTACCACTAATGATACTACAGACATTTCCTCATCCATCACTGATAACATAGACATGGATTTAGTTAATACACTCTCACATATATTTCAGGAAACACTCACTAAATATACAGGCACAGATCCCACACAACGACCACGAATACCAAAAATCAACACGTCAAAGGAAGTAGGAAAAACACTAAATTATGTAAACACTCACTTACTACCACACTACATTCATTCAATTTCTACACTCGCAGACATTCATACATTAGTTTATGCTGGGGCAGTCACAGTAGTGACACACCATGGACTGAAAGTACAATCACAGACAAATACACAGAAAACACAATTCTATCACAAGCCTGCCTGGCAGAGAAGAATAGAAACACAAATAAATGACATTAGACAGCAATTAGGCAGGCTGACACAATACACTAAAAACAACATAACACCCAAATTAAGGAAACAGCTCAAAAACATTTTCAAGAAAATAAAAACACACACAAAACATGAACATCACAACACACACATTACAGAATACATTGATACACTAAAACAAAAACTTGCTGCCAAAGCACGTAGACTCAAACGATACAAAACATGTACACTACGAAAACAACAAAATAAATTATTTACAAACAATGAAAAACTTTTTTACAGACAAATCAATAACAAAGCAAACACTGTTACACAGCACAGTGGCACACCAACAGAAGAAGAACTCACAACATATTGGTCTTCTCTTTGGTCCAGTGCTGTCACGCATAATGCTAATGCAGGCTGGATCGAGGAGGAGAAGAGAAACTTGCACAACATACCAACTATGCCCTGTGTTGAAATAAGCATACATGATTTCCAATACACTGTTAACAGAACACACAACTGGAAGACACCTGGTGTAGACAACATTCACAATTTCTGGTACAAAAAGTTTACATCACTGCACCAGGAACTAGCTAAACATCTAACACACATCATCATCAATCCACAAGACATGCCAAATTTTCTTACTCAGGGCATCACCTACATGAAACCTAAAAACAACAATACCACAGACCCCACACAATACAGACCAATTACATGTCTTCCAACACTCTACAAATTATTGACATCCTGTATCGCAAACAAAATATACAAACACGTTGAAGAACACGACATTCTAACAGAACAACAAAAAGGTTGTCGTAGAAACCACAGGGGATGCAAAGAACAGTTACTCATAGATTCAGTCATTCTACGGCAAGCACACAAACAACACAGAAACATACACATGGCATATATAGACTACAGAAAAGCATTCGACAGTGTTCCACACAGTTGGCTGCTACATATTCTACACATGTACAAAATACATCCATCACTCATTGCATTCTTTCAAAACACTATGCAGCACTGGAGAACAACACTACATCTCAGGGTTAGTAACACTTCCATACAAACAAACCAAATTTTTATTAGGCGAGGAATATTTCAAGGAGATTCCTTGAGTCCTCTCTGGTTCTGCCTAGCCCTGAACCCATTATCCAACATGTTAAACAACACGCAATATGGTTACAATATCAGACACGAAAAAACAACACAGTTTACACTGTCACATCTCATGTACATGGATGACATAAAACTTTATGCATCCACACAAAAACAACTTCATCAACTCCTACAAATCACACATTCATACACCAAGGACATACAAATGGAATTTGGCCTAGATAAATGCAAAACAGTTCACATAGAAAAAGGAATCCTGAAGAAAGAAGATTTTGCACTTGGAAATGGAGACATTATTGAATCCATGGAAGAGGGCGAGTTCTACAAGTATTTAGGATTCCAACAGGCCAAACTAACAGAACATACACAAATAAAGCAAAGATTAATTAAAGAATACCAAAGTAGGTTAAATGCTATTCTCAGAACACAGTTAAATGCAAAACACACAGTTAAAGCAATAAACACATATGTTATCCCAGTACTCACATATTCTTTTGGAGTTATACATTGGACTCACACAGATCTCGAGCAACTCCAAAGGAAAACAAGAACAACACTTACTAAGCATAAACAACATCATCCTAAATCCGCCACAGAAAGATTAACCCTTCCACGTAAAGATGGCGGACGTGGCCTGATTGACATAGTTAACCTTCACTACAAACAAATACAGTCACTGCGAGAGTTTTTCTACAAAAAACAAGAAACATCACAATTACATAAAGCAGTAACTCTAGCAGACTCGAATAACACACCATTAAACTTACACTCACATCATATGGACACAACACAACATATAAAAAGCATAGACACCATTAAGCAATCGTGGGCTCGAAAGGCACTCCATGGCAGGCATCCTTATGATCTGGCCCATGATTTTGTTGACAAAACTGCGTCAAACAGCTGGTTAGCTCAGGGATGCCTCTTTGGGGAGACGGAAGGATTCATGATTGCCATACAGGATCAGGTCATAAATACTAAAAACTACAGAAAACACATACTCAAAGATGCAACACTCACAAATGACACATGCAGAAAATGTCACGTCATGCCAGAAACTATACAACATATCACCTCTGGTTGCAAGCTCTTGGCACAGACAGATTATTTACACAGACATAATCAAGTAGCAAATATAATACACCAAGAGCTTGCAAAGAAACACAAATTAGTAGACATCCACGAACCATACTACAAATACATCCACAGACAGTATTGGAAAACAACACGCACAAAATGTACTACGACAGAGCCATAATCACAGATAAAACAATTTACCACAACAGACCAGACATCACACTCATTGACAAACACAATAAAATCACATACATTATAGACATATCCATTCCAAACACTCACAATATACAAAACGCATGCACTGAAAAAATTAGCAAGTACACAGAACTCGCCCAGGAAATAAGGCATCTGTGGAGGATGGATAGAGTGCTTATTGTACCTGTTGTTCTCTCCTCTACAGGTGTCATACCACACACACTACACAAAAGCCTGGGCACATTACAATTGAATAGAAACACATACATCACTCTACAGAAGGCCACTATATTGAATACATGTCATATTGTGAGAAAATTCCTGAATACAGACACACACACTGATACACTTCTTTAATTTCTGTTTTGGTTACTATGCCTTGACTTTGGTCCGGCATAGTACTTAGCCACCGGTGTTAACCGAGTATATCTAACTTACAAAAAATAATAATAATCAAAATATAGTAGAAGCAAAATTAGGTGGTGATGATTTTTCCAGAAGGAAAAAATAATATTTCTGTTTACTTTTTCAGCTACTTACATGGTAGAACTGTTTTGTTAAAAAAAAAATTATGAATCAATATGAAATGAAAAAAGATGAAAGTGCAACAAGCTTTTATATTGTCATTTAGAAAAATTTTATATTGGTTTTTATTATTTTATTTTGTATTATATTATAATTAGATAATTGCTAATTTTAAAATATAACATTGTCATATCTAATTATTGATGCTTTAACCAAAACTGAATTTCCTATTTCTGTTTTGAAAAAAATAACATTATTTATAGTTCACTAATTTTTCATTAAGTCATTTGATACAGCATAAATAAGCTAGAAGAAAAACTAAACAGAAATAAAAGTTTTTCATTTTGAAAACAGTTTATAAAAATTTTGATACTTCTGATTTTGCTTTTCCTCTCCTGTTTTGATTATTTTTTTGAATACACTTATATCATTACTATTAAATGAATACTTGCTTACTGGAATCCAAATTCAATAAAAACAAAAACCTTTCAAATGTCCAGTGCTGGACATTTGAAAGGTTTTTGTTTTTATCATTACTATTGAGATGTTCAGAAAGTAATTTTTCTGTTACTTACTTTCTGTAATTTTACTGTTGGGTTGTTCGGAAAGTAATCAATTTTCTTATAATATATAAATATATTATTGAATTATATATTGACCATTTTGGTCCAATACCTTTTATCATCTTTATGATTCCACCCTCATAAAAGTTCTGATCTTTGCTTACAAAAAAACTGATCCAACTGATTTTTGATATCCTCATTTGAAGTAAATGTTTTACTGTTTAAAAAATTTTGTAAAGACCAAAATAAGTAATAATCTGAGGGTGCCAGATCTGGCGAATATGGTGGGTGTGGTAATATATCCCATTCAAAAACTGTAAGAGCTTCAAATTCATTTAGAAGCTGTAACAGCTTCTGATGAGTTACCAAACTTGTGTGAGGTCTGGCATTATCATGGTAAAACACTACATCTTTTCTGTTGATCAATTCTGGCCTTTTCTGTTTGATGGTATCACTCAATTTGTCCAGTTGATGGCAGTACACTTCCAAATAAATTGTGAAATTGTCTGGTAGAAGCTCAAAAAAATATTTCCCTTAAAATTCCACCAAACAGAGGGCATCACTTTTTTTTTTAATGAATATTGGCCTTTGAAGTGCTTTGAGTTAGCTCATCTCTTCTACTCCATGATTGCTTGCATTTGACATTGTTATAAACAATCCATTTTTCATTGCCAGCTATGATTCATTTCAAAAATGGATCATTTTCTTGACATTTGAGATGCAAATCACAGATGTCAATGAGACGGACCAAATATCTTTATTTAAGAACATGTGGAACCCATATATCGAGCTTTGAAATGAAACCAAGTCATTTCAAGTGATCATAAACAGTTGAATTTGACAAATTTAACCTCTTAGCAATTTTGTGTGTTGTTATTCAGCAGTTTGCTTCAATCAATACCTTTATTTTGTCTTCATCAGCTTCAACTAGCCTTCCAGAATGTGGTGCATCTTCAATATTGAAATTGTTGGAACAAAATTTTGCAAACCAGTTTTGGCATTGTCATTCTGTCAACATGTCTTCTCTGTACATGTCTCTCAATTTTTTTTGTGCTTGAACAGCTTTCTTACCTTTTTGGTAATAAAAAAGCAAAATATGCTGAAAATGCTGCTTTCAATTTTCCATATTTGATGGGACACCAAAAAACAAAAAAATTGCAAAGAATCAAACAAAAGTTTTTTACAAATAAACTTTTAAATGTCAGCTGTCAAAATATATAATGGCAATATGATTTTGAATGAAATTGGTGGTAAAAATACAACTAATCTCTCCGGTGATAAAAAAACGAAATTACTTTCTGAACAACCCAATAGACTTTATGGCTAAAAAATTAAGCTCTTTATCTTCAATTCTCTTATCAAGCTTTAGAATTTTCAATCATTTTTGGTTCAAAATTATCATTATGCTAACTTTTTAAATTAGAAAAAAAATCATATATATGAAACAACGAGCAATAAGTCTCCTTTTTTTTCCTATAAAAATAAATATGTATTATTATATTTACTGTTTCAATTTACATCCTATTTTTATTTCAGTATTATTGGAACGAGTATTCTTACGAATAGGATCAGCTGAAACTGATGAACAGTTACAAAATGCACTGACTAAGTTCTTACCTCCAGTATTGCTCAAATTATCGAGTCCACAAGAACATATTAGAAAAAAGGTAGTTATTTTTAGATGCCTACATATTTTTAAATAAATTCATTTTTTTCTTACTTTCAATCTTTATATTATTCAATATGTTTGTAGTTTACATAAATAAGAATAAGTACCGTATTTTACAAACTATAAGACGCACTTTTTTCTTCGAAAAATTGCTTCCAAAATTCAGGTGCGTCTTATAGTCTGTAGCGTGTTATAGGTATTTTTTTTTTTAAAATTGTTTAAAAATTAAGGTGCGTCTTATAGTCCGTAAAATACAGTATACTTTTGTTATATTACGTAAATAATATTTCAAATATCTGTAAAAATAAAATCTTTTATAATACATGTATTATGTATTAAATACATGAAATTTAGATTTGAAATGTGAATTGCATTGAAATTGGAATGGATCTGTGTGAATGTAAATTAATTGCTTGTGGAGTGCCAGAGTGTTACTCACTAGTGTTGAAAATAAATTACAAATAGGTTTGTTGTTGTGTTATAAATAATTTGTGTACTGTGTTTAGAATGTGTAAACAGCAACATATTAAAACATTTTACGGTGCCCATTTGCTAATTTTCATTTCAATCATATGAAAAGGAATGAAATGGCACATCATTTTCCGCTGTCCTGTAAATAGGACTTTAGGACAGTGGTTTCCAACCTGTGGGGCGCGCCCCCGTAGGGGGGCACGAGACTGTTGCAAGGGGGGCATGCAGCTGTTTCCAAAATACCATTTTTGAATACAAACCAAAAAAGTCGAATAGGTGTCAAAAAATGAATCAGCAAAATAGGTATACGTAATCCACAATCCTCGCCGCGAATTTTTCGGGTACAAATGCTAAAACATCCATCCATACTCTTGCTGGAATGAGAACATCTCGCTTTCGCGTTTGGAGCCGAGCGCGCTTTGAGTATTTATGAAATTAGATTGTTAGAAAAATTAAGGGGGCGCAACAATTTTTTTTTTAAAGGGGGGCGCAGGTACAAAAAGGTTGGAAACCACTGCATTAGGATGATGTAGTGTGCATACTGCTTATACTGAAGTAAGCCTTATAACTTTATGTTCTTAGTCGAAGCATGTCAAAAAAGTATCTTACATTGGAGGAGGTGAAAGATCTTGAAGAGTTTGAGGATGAATATTCAGAAGCAAATGTGTGTGTGCTACTGCCAGATGCCAGTGATTTGTCAGACGAAGATGCAGATGATGATGATGATGTTGCTAATTCTGGGGATGTACTTGTTTCTGATGTTTCTAGAGAGTTAGAATTCAATTTGTCTGTCCTTCCTTAATCTTGAGAACAGAGTTAGATAGATGTGAAAGTCAAGACCAAATATGGAAAACTTAAGAGCAGGAGGATCAGATTAACTGTACACAGACTTCCAGTTTGTGCCACAAGTCATGTTATTTCAATTTAAAAATTTCTCCAGAATGGAGTTAGATACATAACCAGCATGACTTTATTGCTAATAAGAAAAGTATGCTGTACAGAAGCAAACACTACTACACTCCGCAGGCAAGATCTCTGTGCTACCTGTCACAGTACTGTCCTAATGACAATGATATAGAGTCTATTTTGTGCTATATTATTGTCGCAGTAATTAAGTGAATATAATACATATTTTTTAAAATTGTATCCTTTTTGTAGGAATTGTATTGTAATTATACCTAATCTATATATCTATTTTTAAATCTATAAAATGAATTTCTATTTAAATTTAAATTATGAATATTTTTAAAACAATCTATAGTATATTAGATTGAAATACCTTTTTAATAGTTGTAAAATGCAATTTAAATTGTATTGATAATTAAAAACACATAAAATAATCATTAATTATTCAAAACATATGTTTAAAAACATTAAAAATTTTGATTTATTTGCAAAATTTATCTGAAATATTAAAATTAAAAATTATTGTGATAATTTTACTCATGTAACCCAATATGAAGTCTGTTCTGCTTTTTTCTTTGATATTTTATCTAGGGACAACTCATCTTAAAGTCTGCCATCAGATTAATTCCCTTTATTTGCTTTCCTGTCAGATTAGTATGAAGAGAGCATAGACTGTGGGCAATATTAGAAATAAAAACTGTTTTATGTCAGCACATCATCTGCACTTTTATTGGTAATCACTGCATATGATCCACAGAAACTCATATAAAAATTAGTATTATTTTTTATTTGCTTCCGCTCATATAGTTTTATATACAACTAGCAGATGAGACTGGTGTTACTCAGACAAAAATTAATGATAGCAAACATTAAGATTATTAGATTATAGCTGATTCTACCCATTTTCACTGGGTACAAGAATTAAGTTTCTTCTCTTCCAAGACTGATTACAGAATTTTTAGATGAGACTAAAAATATGTTTGTTTTTATGCAAAAATTCAAAAAAAAGAAAAAACACATCTAAAATAGTACAATCGCAGCCGAGTTCTTCAGGATAATCCTTACTCCTTGCCCTCTCCCTGCAGGGGAGGGAATTTCTAAAAATTCCTTCTTAGCATGCATTCTCATGATGTACCCTAACTGTGTACCAAATTTCAGCTTTCAACTTTTAACTGTTTGGGTTCTGCACTTATCATCATCATCATCATCATCATCAACCCATTTTGATTATACATATATAGCTATACATCCACAAGAGCCGAATTATCGGGCTAGAGTTGGCTATAATAAATAAATAATTAATAAGACAATTTGGCAATAGAGTTTGGCGTTAGGCACCATCTCTTACTAAACTTAATAATTATAATTAAATTAAATAAATAATTTTAATAATTTGGAACTGGAGGAAAAGAAATCGGCCCGAAGCGGGACTCGAACCCGCAACTTCTGCTATCCGTGCAGACACGTTACCAGTTACGCTACCCGGACCTTCAGTCCGATCGCCTCCTCCAGTATATATAAGCTAACACGACGACCATCGACGGTCATTACAATGCCGGCTGGGGACACATCAAGTGCCCACGTCTTCCCAAGACACTCAACCGGCCATCGCAACCCCGGCAAGGCGTATAAATATAAATAAATAACAAATCCAGTTCCAAATTATTAAAATTATTTATTTAATTTAATTATAATTATTAAGTTTAGTAAGAGATGGCGCCTAACGCCAAGCTCTAGTGCCAAATTGTCTTATTAATTATTTATTTATTATAGCCAACTCTAGCCCGATAATTCGGCTCTTGTGGATGTATAGCTTTGTGACGGGTTAGTCGTTATTTAGTTATACATATATAGATTATAAAATATTAGTGTGGTTGACTATTATTTTTATTGTTTGTTTAGTGATCTATTAATTTATATTTTAAGTTATTTGGAGCAAATAAATTTTATTTGATAGTATTTTACATTCTCAGCATTGCATGATTTTTCTTTATTTATACACAGTGGAACTTCACTTAACAAGAATAATTTGTTCCAGAACCTTGCTCGTAATGCAAAACACTTGTTAAACAAAACAATTTTTCTCATAGAAATTAATGTAAAATACGATAATGTGTTCCATGCTGAAAAAAATACTCAAAACCCGTATTTACTTGCCTATAAGATGAGGGTTTTATTCATTTTTCACTGCTTTAAAAACCTAGGTCATCCTATACATGTGTGCGAAGGATCCTTTGTGCTTTTTTAATAATTTTTGTGAACTGTGTATAGTTCATGCTGCCATTATAGCAGAGTGCTATCGAGGTCAAGGTGAATGTTGCTTTTAAAGAGATGATCCAAAAATAGCTGGTCACTTTTAGCAATGATTATAAATGTAGTTATTTCATATTTGTTAAATTGGTATTTTTAATGAATATTTGTACATTTTGAATCATTAAAAATAAGCTTTTTCCTGTCATGTGAATTTTAATCTTTTGGTTTTGCTACACGGGTATCAGGTGTGTGGAAAAGAATTCTTCAAAAGCTGATAGCAGTCATTCAGGAAATACTGCATTTTAAATTCACTTGACAGATCAGAGGACGATGCTTTGTGAGTAAGAGGGAAAAAGAGGATTGTAATGAAGCTTCGTAGGGCGAGTCTGAGTAGAAAAAAGGTGATAGTGACAAGAAAACATGGTTGTTTGTCTTAATATTTGCATTTGATGATAATTTATTTGTGATTAAATGAAATAAAATTAGAATTACTCGGTTCCACTTGAGGACTATAGATTTAAGCCGAACAAAAAGTTAACACACATAGGCTCAACCAACAGATCACTTACAAAAGGGATAGCTGAGCATAAATATGACACATACAACAAAAAGTTTAATTCCACCTTAGCCCAGTTTACAAGTGAACCGAATATAATGGCCAAATGGGAAGAGGCTAAGATTATTATACCTATGCTTGATTATAACAAGCTTAGAACAATTGAAACAATAGAAATCTTTACGAAATCCCTCAAAGAGAACTGTATTAACAGCAGAGACACAGACTCACTCTCCACTGCATGGCAATCACTCCTCAATAACCCCTTAAATTAAATAGGCCAATCCACCCTCATCAAGCTTGTTGCAATCTTTCGAGCATTTTCTAAATTTATGTCATTTTTTTATTTTCCAATTTTAACAATTATCTTATCATCAATAGTCATTTGCACATCTTGGTTAAATTCAAAAGATAATTAACAATGTCGATATCATTTAAACTTTATTAGCAATGATGTCACTAGTAAGAAGAAACCTTTGTAAACAGTGACGTCATTTAAATATCTGCTAACCGACATTCCAATTGACCTTATTGTACCCGAAGAAGGCCATTCAAAATGGCTGAAAATGTTTGTACTTAGTGATTAAACTGCTAGAATCAATGTATGAAAGTTTTGTCTTACTTATTTTAAAATAAATATAACTGTAAAAATTGAAAATCTTATTACATTAAAAAACCAGATTAATTTAATGTATATATAATATATATATAAATTTTATTATATATATATATATATTTTTTTTTGTGGTTTTAGGCCTATTATATATTTATAATAACAAATATACTGTATTTGAAAAATTTTCTGTACCTATATTACTGTAATTCATATGAATTTTTTGTATTTTGTTTTTTATTGCAAAAGTTGGAAAGTGGTTTATCTAAAGAAATTAATATTAAATAATTTGCATTATTAATAATAATATCTATTAGTAATTTATTATTTACAATTGTTATCTTGTAAGAGCTTTTTTTAATGGTGCCACTGCCATTTTATAATGTAAATTCTTTAGTTTTCAATAAATTTCACTTTATATTTAAGTTACTGCATTTGTATGTATTGAATTTAATAAATATTTAAGATTAAATTTTTTATTACCTTTCTTTAAAAGTGAAATAGATTAATTTAAATTTTTTTATTAAAGGTTATGGAATTACTTGTTCATATTAATAAGCGTTTGAAATCAAGGCCACAAGTTCAACTTCCAATGGAAGCTCTTCTACTGCAATATGGAGATCCTGCAGCAACTACTTTTTCAATAAATTTTACTATAATTTATTTAAAATTGGGTTACCCTAGAATTGAAATTGACAAACAAATTTCATTAATTCCAAATTTATTGTCTTGCATAGATAATAAACCTCTACAGCATAAAGAAAGGTTTGTTTATAAATACACATTATTTAAATATAAATTTCTATAATTTTAAAATAAAATGTAGAAGAGTAATATAATAAAGAAAAATATTAAAACTTCTACTATAATTTTGGAATTTATTTTTATTTTAGAAAACTATTTTGATTTTTCCAAAGACCCTTAAAAAGTTAGCTTTCTAGATAAAACTTTAAAACTTTCTATATTTAACTAACACGTTTGGCATTCTAAGCATTAAATTCAAATTTAATGCAAAACAAATAGATTTTTATTTAGACAGAAATTGGGATGTTTATAGCTCAAGTATATAATTGGACCATGTTTTATTGGTCATGTATCTCTGCTCAGACATCTTATTGATGATTTTTGATAGAATGTACTCAGTTTATTTATGATAGACATTATTTGGTTTTCTTTCTTCTTTTTATTGACATCTGAATAGGAAGATCTTTAGTCCACAGGACCTAGCCTGGTTTATAGATAGATCTGAAATTGATAGTGGCTACTGATGCTAGCATTTGTAAGGGAAGTTTAGATAAAGATTTTGAAAACAGTACGTTTTTAAAATCTTTATCTAAATAACCCCTGTCTCAAGTTAGAGATTTTTGTGTTTAACTATACAGTTTCCTTATGGTGCTTTAAGCAGAAGTGCTGGTTATTACTTGAAGCATTTGCATCATTTTAAATAAATTTCTTTCCAGTAAAATCTACATTGTTTCTGACAGTCACTCTTTTTTGAAGCTATTTGATTCTTCTATTCGATCAGTTTATTTCAACACTTGTCTCTCTGAACTGACTTCTAGCAGTAGAGTTTTTTCTTGTGGGTGCCAGAGCATGAGGGAATTGCAGAAATGAAAATGTTGATTTACTGGCTAACCAGGATGCTTCTTAGCCTTTTATTGGGCCCAATCCAGCTTTTACTTTTTTAATGATTTTTCTAGAGCTGTTAAAGACTGAACTGCTTCTAGTCATTTAACACAATAGGGAAAACTCTTGGTGTAAAGCATATTAAGGTATTTTTTACCTAGCTTGTCTTGTGCAAAATGTGGATCTTATTGTTTTTAGCATGAATTATATATGGTATGACTGATTTTGTGTACGTGCTTAAACATGATGACTGAAACTCCTTCTCAACCTTTTGCCACTTTTGTGACTGCTGAGGGGAGTTTTCTGCATATCATTAGTGAATGTACAGATCTCTGATTAGGCAGACATTTGAACTGAGTTTTTTTTTTTTTTTTCTGAGCTACTACCTTTCATATCTGTTATTTCTTTTAAAGAGATCAGACTTTTGAGTAATTTTTGTGGACTGTGCAATGGACTTTTTTTAGGTTAAAGTACTTTTGGCTTTTTTCTTACCTGCACACTTTACAATCTACAAGACTGCTGATCATTCAAAGATGTTAAGAAGGAAACCTTTGTTACCATTACTACAAATTTGAAAAAATTATAAAAATATTGTATTAAGTCTGTCACAAAAATTTTTGAGCTGAGTATTAGCGAAGCCTCTTCTATGTGGCTTACAGAATTGTGTTTGTTCTCAAAATCTATTTGATCGATTTGGATTGCCATTTTCCATTAATTGCAAAGAGGAATACAAAAATGTAATGAGGATTTAGATATTTAAATGTAAAAAATAATGGTCCTTGACTTTGTTTTCGATATACAGCCATTATGCATGCTCAGTTGCTTTCTTATTCAACTGAGCATGCCTAACGGAATTTAAGCCTAAAAGTAAAAAAAGAAAAAAAAAACAGCATTGCTTGAGTCTAATGGAAAGTGGGTGAGAAAAATGAACAAAACATAAGAAAAAAGTAAATGATGGTGATTGCTTTGTTCTTGGATTGCCTCTCATGTTGGCCAGTGCAAGAATCATCTCTCCCATGGTTGGCAAGTAAAAGGATCAAATCTTCTATGCCTAACAGGTGCAGGAATCTCTTCTTTCTTTCCAGTTCTGCTTTGTTTTATTGTGATATGACAAAGTTGTGCAATGTTCTAGCTATCTTTATTATGTTGTTGTTAATATTTTCTTAAAATAAAAAGTTATTTAGTTATAAAATGTTTTATAAAAAGAACTCTCTCTATTAAACTTCAAATTAGTTTTAAGAATTGTATTCTAAATTACTATAAAATTTATTTTCTTAGCATTATAAATATGATCATTCCTGTATTACAACATGTGAAGATTCCTCCTAAACCTGAAGATTGCAAATTCATGTTTGGTCTTCATGAAAAACCAAATTTAGCTGCCTTTTTAAATGAATTTTTATTGGATTTTCTATTACTTCCATATGGGTATGTATTATATGAACAGATATTTATTAAAAATTTATATATATTTTTATTATACTTTTGTGGAAATCAGATTGTAAATTTATATAAACTTTAATTATCCAAAATTAATAGCAGAATTATATTTAAAAATTTGATTATAACCCATCAGTTCCAATAAATTTTTCCCTCTTCACTGAAAACACTATAAAAGTGAATAAATGAATTCATATATATATTTTTTTATTCATATTACAATGTTTCCTTGCTCTAAATGATAGGAATGATTATTAAATATTGATTTTTTTTAATTTATTGTTTTAAAGTCTAATAATTTAAAAAATTCAATGAACAATACAATGAAACCCTGCTTATCTGGATCCTGTTAATCAGGATTATATTGTAAAACATAATCCCTGTCTCAGAAGTATGAAAGGATAGCCATATGGAAAACTTTAAAATGTGAAAAAATCAAAACTCCTAATTACATTCTTGTCTGAGTGTAACATTGCAGCTTGCAAGACAGACTTCTTTTCTATGAATCAGCACATGATGATCATTGTTATGCATTCTATAGAAGTGCTCTTTGAGTTTACTTAATATCTTGTTGAATTTTTTTCTAATCTTTTAACATGTTAACCACCATCCGACGTGCCGGCAGTTGTACTAATTAGGGCCGTACAGAGCCATCCAACTGCCCAATGTTGCTATAACCAATGTAGTTTCACTACGACCACTGGCCGTCGAACCACTTCATGAGGCCATATGACAGCCAGCAGTCGGAGCCAACTTTATAGATGTGTGTGAGAGGCCACCAGTAGGAAAACACAGTCTTACGAAGCCAGGATAATTTAACCTTGAGTGAAACTACATTGGTTATAGTGACATCAGGCGGTCAGATGGCTCTGTACGGCTCTAATTAGTACAATCGCTGGCATGTCAGATGGCGGTTAACGTGTTAAGATTTTCAATTAAAAAAGTTGCTACTCTGCTGTTAAATAAAAATGTTCTTTTCATGGCAGTCAATGTGTTTAATAAGTTTGTTGTTTATAACCTCACAAGTTATTATTCACTCAACACTCATGTCTATCGTTGTTTTGTTGAGTTTCAATCACCTTCAATCTTTTGTGAAGTAAACATCATGAAAATAACATCTAAAAGAAAAAAAGTGGTTGTTACAATGTAGAATAAATTAGAAATATAAAATACAGTCAAACCTTGGGTTTTGAAAGCCTCACTTTTCAAACAGTTCCATTTATGAACAAAATTTTGAATGTCATATGCCAATTAAACTATTTGGCAAGAACCAGCCACAGATTAGAGAGAACAGATGGTCAACTCCATATACTTTCGGTGTTAACCTAGCCCATGGTGAAATTTTTCTCTGTTGTTGTTTATGGCTGCCATGTTGAATTTTTGTCGATGTTAAGCTTAATGAAAAAATTTTTAAAAAAATAATAATCGTGGCTACTGAACTACCCTACCGAACGTGTGTGGCTGCAGAGCATGGTTATCACAAAGTTATGCATAGGATGATACAACGTTATCGCTGTATGCATTCGAATAGCACACAGGCGGTAGACCAACCGATTGATAACCAACCAGAGGACATAGAACAGATCCCCGTCTTCTATAATCCGTACCTAAGATCTATATACACCAAGGTTGCCAGAAAATGCCAAGTACGTCTCGCTTTCAGGAGGTGCCCTACTATTTTTAACATCTTATGTAATGGGAAAGACCCTCCTAACCTCAGCAGACGATCCGGAGTCTGTAGTGTCCTTTTAAGGGATAATAGATGCGATAGGGACTTGATATATATATAGGCTCTACTAAATGGTCCATGGCGTCAGAATGCAAAAACATCAGGTGGATATTTGTCACAGGAGAATTTCCACACCCCTCACTACTTATGTAACAGATCCAGACATAGTAGCCAACTTTACCCAGGCCAATCTCCTCGGTGTGCTTCCCAATGAACACCTCAAATGGTTAGAGGCTATGCACATCTTTAAATCCTCCATCACAACCACGAGTATAAATTTTAAAGAGGAGATGGTTTTGTCATTGGCCTGGCAAGAGTTGATTCACAGCACTCTCTAGCCACTCGTATCTGGGCAGGCCGACACGTTGTGCATGCGCAACCTAATTTTTTGTAAATTGTTCGAACTCAAGATCGAACTGTTAGTTAATGGCATTCATTATTCGAATTTCCGTCTAATAAACCGTTAAGAATGTGAAGTAGACCCCAGAAGAAACGTTTGTTTTTTCGATGTTTTTCAAAATTTTTCAATGTTATCACACCATATATTGGTTCTGAGTGCGTAATTTTTTAAGTTACTGTGGTGTGGTGAGTGGTTAATTCTTTCTTTACTTTCTCTCCTTGTTCTCTTTTTCCTTTTGTCTTCTTTCTCCTTTACTTGGCCCTTCACTAGGTCCTTCCGCTCATGTCCAGTCAATCCGCTGTCCGGCTAGTCAGTCAGTTTGCTCCGTAATCCACTGGGAATATGGCACTGGAAACCTCCTATGTCCTCTGCTCATGTCTTCTGATGACAGGGTGTGACCCCATTTTATACATTTTTAGTGTGGGAGAATTATCATGTGATGCTTGATTTACTAGTTTGTAGTCCAAACTGTGTCCAGGTTTGCTGATACGGGACATTGCAAACTGGACGGTTTGGTTGGATTGTTGATACTTTCCCTTGGTGTTATGACTCTCCTTACCTCATAATTTTATTCAATTGACAGTTTTCCATCATTAATACTTGACTGTTTTGACTAAGTTTATAACATAAGTCCAAACATTGTAACAATCATTGACTTGTAGCGGTATTTGATTGTTGTTCTCTATTGTTCTAGAGGTCAGCATGGAGACTGGGTAGTGGGAAAGAAGAGGGTTTTTTTTTCTTTACATGTTGTGAGATTTATAACATTTAATTGATAAATTTTTTTTATCCTAATTTGTTTCTCTAAATTGTTTTAAATCAATATTACTGAAAACTTGGAAAAGGGGGTCCCTAAATTTGGAAAAATAGGCAAAATTCCTTTACAACATTGGTTGATAGATAAACAAACTTGGTGTCACGTTTACATACACATCTTGGAGATGGGGTCCAAAAAGCGTCCTGTCTGGTAGCTAACAGTTGTTCTTTACACAACCAGACAAAACAAAAAAACAAGATATAAAATAAACAGAGTTTAAAATACAATAAAATTTCTGATTAATTAATGCAAATACATTATTAGCAAAAGGATTAAAATAAAGTGATTAAAACTAAAATTATACAGATAATGTAAATAACAATTCACAAATATATATATATATATATATATAGATACAATAATAACAAATTTTTTTGGGGGGGGGAAATGGTGGGCCTCACAACATTATATTTCGAAAGTTCATTTTAATATAAAAATTATGACACATAGCGATATCTAGTATCAAAAACGTTCCGATGTAAAGACGAATATATTCGGGGTCACCAGGGCAGGTCAAATGAGGTCTACACGAAAATATTCGGGAACAACGCGGGACAGGTTAAGGAAAGTCAATGGGCCAACCAATCAACAATGGGATTACCGATTCAGAAGTTAGTGATGTTGAGATCACCTTGCATCATTAGCCATCACAACACGAACTATCAATGACATCTCTATTTATCTTATGTTAATAATTCAATTAATATAATCCTTAAGTATAAAAAATAAGTCATTTTCTAATTACAATGTACTGTACATATGTAATATTATATAGGCTTATGTACAGCCTGGAAACCATGTCTTTTTATAGATATATTTTTTTTTATGTTCAACTTATGATGAATGTGTGTCCTGTAGTGGAATTTCTTTATAACTTAGTTATCTATCTATCTTCATTAATCTATACAAATCTGTAATTATTAAATAAATGAATAAGAAGAGTTAGATGTTAACTTGTTTCCTATTTCTTAATATATATAAAATATTTCTTTTTCAATTTTTCATGCTTTTGTATCAAATCATACTATCATTAACATGATTAGAGTTTTAAGCATCTTATTTTACTGAGAACTTTTATGACTTTTCAGTTGATCCAGTTTTTTCCTCTTAAAATTTACTTAAATTTATAATAATTGTAAATGATTGTTGGATGTTTTTTATTCTTAATTATCATAATTTAATGTGAATAACTCACAAGTTTTCTATGTTTAACAATCAATTTGAAAATATTGCAGTGGTGTTTGATCGTTGATTTCTGTAACTCTATAAAATGTAGTAAGATAAAATTTAGAAATTATTTATTGTTTTATTGTAATTAATAGAGTTTTATGAAAGGATCCAAAATATTATTTACAGTATACTAGATTATTTAGATAGTATTGGGGATAAATGAATATTCCTCTGTAAGCAAACAAGAGGAGTCTTTAAATTCTAAACGTTGTTTGATGATTAGTTTTAACTTTCTGATTTTGCTCAAGCTGTAAAAAAAAGAAAAAGTATGCTGTCTGATAGAATGGAAAATAATGGATTTATATGTTATTAAAGACTAAACAGTCTTTAATAACATTGTATTTTTTTAACATGTTGATTGTAAATTTATAATTTCTTATATTATTTTTTAATATAGACCTCATAATATATCATCTGGATTTGATAGTAGTGCAACTGCTCCACCAGGATTATGTCTTAAATCATTTAAGAGAGTTTTGGGTGAGAATCCACCTAGTCCAGAACAACTTGAACAGTATAAATTAGGAGTAATAAAATTCATTTCAAGTGGAGTATATCCTGAAATTGAGATTGTTCCACATTTAATTATTGCTATTTCTGATACAAGACATAGGTAAAAAAAAATTGTTATTTCTGTTATTAATGATAATTTTACAAATACAAGTCAAATACAGTGGAACCTTGCTTAACGAGCACCTCGCACGAGTGTTTTGCATAACAAACAAAATAAATTGTGAAAAAATGACTTGCTTAACGAGCAATGTTTTGCATAACGAGTGGCGAGGAGAGGAAGTCCTGGATGTGCGCATGTTTCATCAGTTCGTGTTTAGCACTCATTCAGCTAGCATCTTAGTGTCACCTGTGATCATACATTTTTCCAAACTTGTGTATACACATATTATGTATAAACATTAACAACCATAGCCCATTATATAATAAACACGCCAAATGATATGCTAAATTTTTGGGCTATGTAAAGGCTATAATTACATATTAGAAATTAATTAATTTGACTAGAGGTAGGCAGTTATGCTTCCATCTCGTATTAAATTTAATGACTGATTCCAAATTAAATTCCAGAAATGTCTAAATTAAAAATTAATTATTTATAATTATTAAATTTAATATGAGATGGAAACATAACTATTCACCTACCTCTAGTCAAATTAATTTATTTCTAATATTTAATTATAGCCATTACATAGCCCAAGAATTTGGCATATTGTTTGGCGTGTTTATTGGATAAATTATCTGATTTTTTTTTTTTTTTGTTTTCTGCAAATTGATTCAGGTTGGTTCATTCCACACTAGAAGAAACGATGATGATTCACCCTCCTTAACAATGTTTATTGTATAATTTTCTTTGAATAAGCATTACACATAAAATATTTGAGTTTTTTTTTTGGCATGGAACACATTATCGTATTTTACATTAATTTCTATGGGAAAAATTGTTTCACTTAATGAGTGTTTCGCATTACGAGTAAGACTGGAACGAATTATGCTTGTTAAGCAAGGTTTCACTGTATAAATATTTTCAGTTTAAATTTTTAATAAATTTAAACAAAGTTCTTCTGTTTTATGAAAATAGTATTACTAGGTGCACAGACAATATGTTAATCATATGGCATCATAAACCAGACATACTTGAATTTATAAATTCTTTTAACTCTAGTTCATTTGCTCACTACCTATGCCTAGAACAGCAACACTCATCAGATTCACATTTCCTGGATATCAATATTAGCATACAAGATAGGCATATTTTTACATTGTATACCACAAACCAAAATACAATTCAGTATTTATTGCTGCTTGCTCATATGATCCATTCCAATTTAAAATAGTACTGTTCAGAGCCTAGGTAAAAAGAATATACATGTACTTTTTTAATATCAAAAATAGGATGAAGGAATTATAGTACATAGTCCATCTGGCAATCAAATGTAATCATCAAGACCTCACAGAATAATGTAACAAAAAGTATAAATTAGAACCTAAATTATTTATTTATTTCTTTTATTTTTTATCAACAATATCCATAGATTACATTTTTCTTCCTAACCTCTTAATTTATTTGATATATTCATATACAAGTGCCTAAAAATGTTTATACTGATGAAGATATTTCAATATACAGTATACATCACTGAAGTATATTGGTGATATGAAAGAAATGACGAAAGATTCTATAATTAACTTAATCAGCAAAAATGAGAATTGTTAAGCAAAACTTTCCAAATTTTGGAAAATAAAACTTTGCTAAAACTACCAGAAACAATTAAGATTATAGATAATGGAAAGAATTTTGCTGGTTTTAATATTATAATGTTATTGTCTGAAAACCTGAGTTGGATTGGAAAAAAAGCAAGATAGAGATTAGTGCTGTTTTGATAACTAATATATCAAATGAAACTGATAAACTTTTACAACATCAGTATTTTAAACTGTAGAATATCAACATATTCAGTATGTTGATATTCTAATGATAAAAATCAAATATCAGTATAATAATTATTATTAACAAGTATCAACATTACCAATAATATTAAACATTGTTGATAAAAGTTGATATTTTATTGGTTTTGGTATAATGACATTCTAAAATTTCAAATATGAATATTAATATTGTAAAAATTTATCAGTTTCAGTTTGATACATTGTTTATCAGCATAGCACAAAGCAATCATCAATATCCTATGTAATTCTTAGTAATAGTAAGCACTTCTTTAAAATATTATGTAATCTCATTGTGAAATGTGTAATTCAGAATGCTTAGTGTAGCCTAGTGACTATAATTTCAAAGCCTATCTTAAAATATTCTTTTATATACTCCAGGCTTTTTGATAATTCACACTTTGATGTTCAATAATTTTTGGTATTCTGTATTTTTCAGTATTTATTGAAATTATTTGATTATTGGTAAATTGAAGGAATTTTGGTATTAAGCCCAAAATCAATATCAAAATACCAGTTTTAGCATAACCCTAATAGACATAATACATCTCAATAAAATGAATTTTTTGTTTGCTAATATGTAAAAGTTATGATTATAAAGTTTAATTTTTCATTTCCTCATTTTTACTTTTAATTTCATACTGTAGACAGCAGCTTACAAAATACATATCTAATGATAATATTGCAAAAACAAAAATAATTTTTAAAAACAAAGGTTTTTGAATGAAATTTATACAGTTGTCTGGTGTAAAATAACATAACATGGCCAATTATTATATTTTATTCTTTTATTTCTCTTATCTGGAACAATGTACAGATAACCCCTGTACAACATGGGAATTACATTCCAAAAAATTGCCGTGTTATGCGAATCCGTGTTATACGAAACAAAGAACTAGTACGAAAAGGGGGGTTAGGTTCCAAAAATTAAAAAACATGCTATTATATTTTCATAATTAAGATAAATATCATAAATGTTATTAAAAAAGTGATACATATTAATATAAATTAAACAATGTTTTCGTCATCATCACTAAGCACTAGTAACCAAAAATTTTTAATCTACGTAACGGTCTCTCTCTTTTCTTCTTTTCAAGTTGATATGGAACTACATAATGGTCCCAATGGTTCAATGCTTAAAAACCAGTGACAGAATAAAGCAAGTATGGAATAAGGAAAAAATATCTGGCAACACTAAAAGCAGAAGCGTTGAGATCTGGCAACATGAGAGAAGTTTCGATGAGGACCACGTGTATTGACAGAAGGAGGGAAAAGAAAATTTACATACCATACTTAAATACTAATAGTTCACGAAAATTATGCATGAAAATCTGATAGTACGAAAAATGTCAAATGAGGTATCTTTCACATTTAAAAGTTTTATCACATTATTGAACTGGGATTTCCCTATTTTCAAATTAGATAAAGTTTGCTTTTAATAGTTTTTATTACATTTCATGTTGTATGAAGGTTTTACCCAATTCTCGAACCCTGTCAGAGTGAATGAATCCGTGCTATAGAAGTGCCGTGTTATATGGGGGTTACCTGTATTTGAACTTACATTTCTATATATTTTGGTGAAATGACTGAAATAAATTTTGTATTTATCTGTAGAATTGAAAAAAAGAACAATTCTTTTTTTTTTTGATGATGATTAAATTTAGTATTTAAAATTTTATATATCCATCTAATTTTGATATAAATATATTTTATAAATTATTTGAAAATATTTTTTTATAGTTAGAAAATTAATTAATTGAATTATTTTACAGTGTGGCTAGTTCTGCAGACTTAGAATTAAGAAGATTAACTGGGTAAGAAAGTGTATAGCATTGATTATATGAATAATAATGAAAATAAGAATCTTAATTAAATTATTCATTAATATGAAGCTCCATATTTGCACTTACTTTATTTGTGCATTTTGCATATTTATAGTTTGGTCTTTGCAGTTATTTTTCATATTTATAAAGCTAAAATTCTGGAATGGAAGACATAAAAAAATTGCTTTTTTATGTCTTCCAGAAGACATAAAAAAATTGCTTTTTTATGTCTTCTGTTCTATTAGTAAAATTTTTGTTGTATTACTTTAAACCAGGGGTGTCAAACTGGCAGCCCCCGATGTGATTTTTCGTAGCCCACAGCCATGATTCTCTGCAATAAAATGAAATACAGAACAATATGTTACGAAGAAAATATCAAATATTCATTGCATCGTGATGTCATCTATGACGTCATATGTCATATGTTATGATGCGCTGGTCAACTGTGGGAGACTAGGCTGCAGTTAGGCATTTCACTAGTAACTTTAAGTCAATTTCAATCTCGCTAAAAAGTCTTCTTTTTGCTTGCAGAGCCATATATGGCAAGTAGGCATAGCTGCCACAATAGAGGTGTGTAACCCTATTTTCTTCAAATTTTAACAAAAGGCACTGCTAGTTTCTTTGTCCCAATTGGCATGTGTTTTAATGTGTTAAAACATTAGGTGTTTTAATTGCCCTATCTATATTTCTGCATTCTCACTTCAAATTATAATTTTAAGAAAATTTGTAAATATGATGTGGCCTGCATGAATCTTACCTGAATCTGAATCTGAATCTATGAATCTGAATGAAGTTGTTGCATTAAGTGACCTGTTGTTGAGATGAGTTTGACACACCTGCTTTAAACCATTATTAAATAGTCTTCAGTAAACAGTGTACTGCTGTAAATTTTTTCATTGAAATTATAAAGCTAGACACCAACGAATACCGAATTCTATTGAGCTAGACATGGCTATATTACTAAATAAATTATGCAACTAATTTGGCACTAGAGAGAGGCATTAGGTGCCATCTCTCACTAACTTTAATAATTATAATTTTTAATTAATTTATTTAAATAATTTAGAACTACTGGAAGAAAAAATAATTATAATGTAAGCTTATATATACTGAAAGAGGAGATCAGACTGGAGATCTGGATAACGTAACTGGCAACGCATCTGCACAGTAAGCAGGAGTTGTGGGTTTGAGTCCTGCTCCAGGCCGATTTTTTTTCTTCCAGTAGTTCTAAATTATTTAAATTAATTAATTAAAAATTATAATTATTAAAGTTATTAAGAGATGGTGCCTAATGCCTCCCTCTAGTGCCAAATTGGTTACATAATTTATTTAGTAATATAGCCGTGTCTAGCATTGTAGTATATCAAGTTTAATGATGTTGTTTGTTTATCAAAATTATATTTTGAAATCAAAAATTTTATAATAATTATCTTACTTATTTAATTTCTTTAAACATCATATATTGTTTATTTTAGAGTAATTGATTGGAATAATAAACAGTTTGTATCAAAATTATATTCAATATTTCTTGGAACTACTGTGACAAAAAATCAAGTAAGTTTGTTTTATTTTTTTTATAAATAGCTATTTTTCAAAATAAGTTTAATAATTAATATAATTTATAATAACAATTGTTATAAATAACAATCAGACAAAGAGTTACCTCTACCACTTTAAACTTTTTCTTACAAAAGAATATTTTGAGCAGTAATGGTTACTCTTATCAACATTATCTGAACTCTCAATAAAATATCTATTATTACTCTGGGTGAATTTGTGAAAATTAATAAAAAATCTATGAATTACCCATATTTTTTGTGTAGTCCATTATTATTACTGGTTTGTTAAATTTTATACTTTTCTCCTCAATTTTCTGCTAACTTTGGTTTTGGCTGAATGAAATGTGAAAAACATTGTGGCTGTCCTACTTAGTAATAAATTATGAAAGTATGTTACTATATATGAGGACTGTTCAAGTTTTGTTTGGAATTTCAGTAGTGACAATGGAACTGTATGCATTACATAGTATCAATTTAAGTTTCTTTCTCTACTCCCTTTACATGTTGACACTTCTGTCATTTTGAAAACAATGCTATGCAGAATAGATTGTTGAGTGATGTTGGAACCATTACATGGCAAACTCTTCAAAGTTCATCATGCATTGGTTCCTGTCTTCTAAGGCTTCATTTAAAGGGCTAAATAGATTATAATTGCAAAGTGACAGATCTTGACTGTAGGCCAAGTGATCAGAAATTTCCAAACAAGTCCATGATCACCTCTACCATGCACAGGGTTATGCTCCAACATCAGCCAAAAGACTTCTATTTGACAGGCACATCATCATTGCAAAAATGAAGGAAGAAATGTCAGCATATTGAGGGAAGAACCCAAAGAAAGAAACAGATTGGAGCTATGTAACATATACAGTTTAATTACCATCACTGAAATTGTGAATAGACATTGAATCACCCACTGAACATGTATATACACCAACCAAGGCCGAATATAATCGGGCAAGAAATGGCTATAATATTAATAATTAATAGACAATTTGGCATTAAAGGTAGACGTTAGGTGCCATCTCTTAATAAATTTAATAATTACAATTAATTAAATAATTTAAATAATAATTTAGAATTACTGGAAGAAAAGAATCGGCCCGAAGCGGGACTCGAACTTGCAACTTCTGCTATCCATGCAGACACGTTACCAGTTATGCTACCCAGACCTTTGGCTTGATCTCCTCTTCCAGCATATATTCGGCTTTAGTTGGTCGATAGCTTTACATGTATCGGGTGTAGTAAAGATGTTTGAACATGTATATATATAGCAAGCTAAATCTATTGTTATATTTTTACCTATGACTATTTAATCTATTTATGCTACTAACTATATTACTATATTTATGTCTACTTTGAAAAACTTTTTGAAGCTTGAAGAAAATAGACAAAACACATATTTATCTTTTATATTGAAATACCAGTAACATTATTTTGTTGCTTGTAAGCCTTACTTTTAAACAATTCCAATTTGGGTTTTTTAATGTTATCTAGGATCTTTGTTTCATTATCTGCACTGTCCTTGTCAAATGAAATTTTAATTTTCAAAGTTATTCTGCAAGAACAGGGAGTAAATAAAATGTATTGATGAATAAATGAAATCCACTTTCTCCTATAAAGGATAACAGATTCTGTACTAATTGAAGTGCTATTCTTTGTGTAAGTTGCTGGTCTGGCTAAAGATTTGTTTGTAATCTCATTTATAAAGTATGGGATGTAACAGCAGACATAACCATTCTCTGAATCAGGTAGACAATAAACATGCAGACTCCATTTTGTTGATTTTTGTGAATTGTACACTTTTTACATTACCCCCTTCAAAAGCCACAGTACTTTCTCATTGATGGAAATATTTTTACTAGAAACATATAATTCTCTGCACTTAATCAATGTATTTCAAAGTATCTTCCACTCTTTCTTCTAGAAGATATTGAAGATGTAGGATCTGGTTGACTTAGATTCAGAAACATGCCTAAATTTTTTTTAGTAAAAACATTCCCAAAGAAAAGTGCATGGTCTAATCAATTTTTGGAAATGTAGAGATCCAAAGAAATCTCAATTATTGAATGTTCAAAAGAATATCCAGGAATGTCTTCATTCTGTGATATTTACAAGTCAGTTTATCAAAACAGAATCTTGGTGATGTTTATATTTTGACTGATAACCTTTGCAGCATATTTATTTGTTTTCTTTATGTATTCTTGAAATAATTCTAAAGTAAAAATTAACTGGAAGAAACCTAGTTCATTAATCAGATACTGGCTTACTCTGAGTTTTAGTTTTCAGTGTGGAACAATGAATGGAAACTACTCCAAGTCATTATCAGGCTTGTGGAATGGATTCTATTTCTTTGATGTCTCAATTTCTTCTTCCACCTCCTCCTTGCTGGTCATAAAATCATAGATTTTGGTTGCTTGAAAGTCTAAACTAGGGATGTCCAGCCTGCGGGCCACACTGAAGCCCACTTAATATTTTTATGCAGCCCACTTCACCCTAAACTTTTTAAGTACATTTTCATTTATTTTGATAAAGTATGTCATAAAAATTATTTTTGTTTCACTGGATACAGTTTGATGTCATAATGATGTAATTGGTGACATAATTTGTAACTGATCAATCAAAAAAGGTGGTGGCATGGTCTGTCATTTTGATTGTTTCAGTTTCAAAGATTTTTGTAATGAAATGATGATGTTAGTGATAAAGAGTGAGTACCTTTCATCAGGAGGATGAAAAAGACATATAATTCCTCTGTTCAAAATAGTGTAAGCCATTTTTAGTGACTCGAGGCTAAGCCTAATGTCAAAGTGGAAGGGACTAATTTATTCTTTATAGAAATAAAAAATAAATTTACCCTTAGGCATTCTTCCTTATTACAGGTATATAATACAGACATAAGTCTGTCTATATATTTCTTTTGCTAACATAATTTAAATATTTTCAACCTCCAATTATATTCATAATTGTTTCATCAACTTTAAATTTATATTTTTAATAACCCATCATTTGGTCATCGCATCAAATACTAAGAAAAAAAAAAAAAAAAAACAGAAGAAAGGAGAAAATTCAATATCTTTTGACCAGAAAAATATTTTGTAATCGAAACAAGCAATAATAATATCTGCCTTATTTGTCATGATAAAATTTCCATGAGAAATTGTGCATTTTCAAAGTTTATTAAAAAGAAAAGAAGAATTTTCTGTGAACTTTGAAAAATATAGTAAATTGTGTGAAGTTTTGTTAAAAGATTTAACAACCACATTTTCTGACTTCAGGAAAATAGAAACTGAATTAAAATTGTTTAGTGACTCATTTTCATTTAATTATATGGAAGCACCAGCTGAATACCAACTAGAACTCATTGAACTTCAAAGCAGGGAATCTTTGAAAACTTATCATAGAGAACATTCCTTTCTTGAATTTTATAAAGAAGTTCATTTTTTCAATGAATTTGATGAAATTGTCAATTTATCTAGAAAACCATTATACATGTGGGGTAGTCCATACTGTTGTGAACAATTTTTTTCATGCTTGATAGACATCAAAACTGCTGAAAGAAATAGGTTGAGTGATTCCCATTTAACTAACATTCTTAGAATTAAGACTAGTACCATAAAAGCAGATATTGACAATATTATAAAAAAAGCAATGTAAAACATCACATTGAATTTATTTTTATTCTGTGTGAGTATAATTTCTTTTATTACTGTCAATAAATAATATAGTATTTTTTGTAATTATATATATTTGTTATTAAAATTTGATATTCACATTTTGAACTTTTTAAAAGCATATATTTATATAAAGTACCTTTGTGACCTGCTGAATATACCATGCTAAAATTCTAATTTGGCCCATTAGGAAAAAAGGTTGCACAACCCTAGTCGAAACTTTCATCAAAACTCAAAATTTTTTCCAATAAATCAGAAATATATTTGATCTCAAGGAAGCATCTGTAACAAGATCTTTTGAGCAACAAAACTGCACACACATTTCAAACAGCACATAAAAAAAATGAAACATAAAACACATAAGCCAATGAACACAATCTAACTTCTACAAAGTGTAGATATGGAATGACTTTCAAGGAATCACTCTTTTATTACTCATAATTGTGTTTATATTTTCAGATTTATGACTTATGAATTTTAGAACATTGTAAAATTGCAGCACAATTTTGTGAATTTATATTGAACATTCAACTATTATGTAAAAAAGAATAGCAGCACAGCAGCTTTATAAAAAGAATTATTCATAAAACATTAAAATTCACTAACTGGATTAAAATCACAGAGACAAAGACAATATTTTAAATTCCAGCACTGAATTTAATTTCAAAATTGCAAATGTTTTCAGTCATGTTAAATGACCACTATCAGACATATTCTAAGAACAGGAAATAAATAAACAATGATTGCAGTTCCTGTTTAAAATTCTAGAATCTGTTACTTGATTGGTCCAGTGTCACTAAATATTATTTATATTTTGCATAAATTAAAATAATAATTAATCTATAAGCTGTCTATTTTGAATAAAATGTTTTATAGATGTTTCCTTATAAAGCATTTAATTGTTATAAAATATATCTGTCTACCTGCTTTTTTCCTCCTCTCCTGCTTTTTGTATCTCTCTGATGGGGCTTTTCAAGTCAGAAAATTTCCTTTCAGAATGTTCTCTCTGCATTGATTATCCTTAATATAGGGTAATTAACTTAATGCAAGATTAGTATTTTTAAGACTAGCTAAGAGCCTTTTGTTAAATTAATTAAGATATAATTTGATGTCTATAGAATTAGCATTGATATTAGCTATGAATTAAAGTTGGAAATGATAAAACATAAGCCAATTTGTGCAAAATTGGTGTATGTTTTATTGGTTTATTAATAATTATAATTAGCTATTAAGTGAATAGAAGTATTATACAGTAATAAAAAGTTATGCATAAATATAAATGTTTTTTTAATGTATTATTTTTATTATTATTTCAGATTCAACCAGAACTTCAGAGAACTCCTGGAAATACACGTATACGATTGAAAATTTTTCCATATCTTTTAAAGTCTAAAGAAGCTTCTATGACAATTCCATCTTCTGTACAGGTATTTATAAAACAAAATTTAGGATTCTTTAAAACTAATTCTCATTGACAAATACATAAATATTTTTTCTTAAATAAAATGAAAAATATTTCTATTGAATAAATTTAAAGTAAAAATTATGTTGTAGTATGTAGAAATTAAATGTGTTACTTACAGGATTTGTTATTCAAATCCTTATGAAAAATATTAATAATTATTCTTCTATATTTCTGAAGCATTTCTTAGAAATTTATATATTTAAACTTAAATGCTTTTAAATATAATTTTATAAAATGTTTTGTACAGTAAGACCCTGCTTAATGCTGCCTTGATTAATGTTGATTCAATATAACGTGGTCTACTTGAAGCCTAAAAAAAGCTCAAAAGTTATGCTGATTGAAATTATCACAGCATTTCATTGATTCGTATATAATACAATTATTCAAAAACATGAACCAATCAGCAAAAGATGGAAATTTGTCATAGCACTGTACTTCCCTTAAATCTATGTTTGTTTTGTGCAATTTTGGAAAACATATAATGTTATGGATGCCATAGTAAATATCGACTTTGCTTAGCAAGAATTAACTGATAAATGCATGAACGGAGTGTGGAAGAAGTTAGGGCTGAAGGTATCCAATAATTCTCAATGAGAAGAGCCTATTGTTGTATCGTTAGGTTGATCAAATTGTCAACCTAATCGATACAGCAGGACTAGGAGATGTAGATGAGCAGGCTATTGAGGTGTTACTGCAGGTTTTTGGTGAGAGTCTTACCAACGATGACTTCAAGAACTGAAAGAACAAGGAATTCATGTAGAACTGAAAAATAGTGATTCTGAAAATGAAGAACCCAAAGAATTTCTCTACAGATTTCCTTAGTAGAAGCTTGATAACAATAACCAAAATTGTTGATCAAATTGTAGTGAATGATTCAGATTTTGAAAGGAGTGCAAAAGCAAGACAAGGTGTTTTAAATGTGATCTCTGATCTCCTGCTACCGACATTTGCTTATTGAAAGAAAAAAAAGCAACAAAGCTAAAACTACATGACTTTATCACAAAAAACAAGAATTTCAGAAGAACCAGGACTTTAATCACAAAAAATGAACTTTATTTCTGTGTGCATATGTTCATATGTTATTTAACATATATTATTATGCAAATTAATATAAAAATAACTTAAAATTAAATTAAAATCTGTTTATTTTTGATTGCGTGTTCCCCTTTCCCTATTTACTCTGTGTTAAAATGATCTTGTTTAACACTGTTTTGTTTAGCACTTTGTCGTCTAGGGATGTATCCCCTGCATTAAGCAGGGTCTTACTGTAGTTTTAAATATCTATATTTTTTAAACAAAAAACATATAATATGAGAGACTAAAAATATTTATCATAATATAGTAGAAGTTCCTTAATCTGACACTTGATAATTCAAAATGTCTGGTTAATCTGGTTCCTTCTGAAAAGCAGCTGATGATCTGGAATTGTCTGATAATCCAGCATACTAGTATTTCATGAATCATAATTTGTTTGAACATGTTGTGCACTAAAGGCACTGAATGGAAATCAAGATAAAAGTGGACTGCATCCATGTACATTGCTCGTGGAATTGAGAGCAATAAGATCAAGAAAAATTACTTATTTTGTTATAGCACTTGTTTCTGTTGGTTTCTGTAGCATGCATAAACAAATTGGAAGCATACAAAATGTATAGAAATTCTGCAAGGTTCAGATTATACAGTTTAACTCGATTATAACGTCATCGGATGTAATGACAACCCTAATATAACATGGAATTTTTATCAGTCCCATGATTTTACTATACTAGATAATGTTAAAAACTCACTTGTAATGACATAAAACCGTATTTTAACATCATATTTAAAGCACTCCCAGATTAACAAAATTAGATTACGAATTTTATTTAACAAAGAAAATAACACGTGTATTACGTGCTCAGTTTCTAGTGTCAGAGTCCACTTCCTAGAATGACTGTGGGTGGCACTCTCACCATCTGACTTCGGTGGAGTGAGGTTTGTCACATCTTTAAATGACATGATGATCTGGTTAGTTCGCATAGTTACTCGTGTTGTACAGTAGTTTAGCACCAAATCAGTTGAAATGGCTAGCTTAAAAAGGAAAGTGTTAACGTTAGACTGCAAAGTAGAAATAATTAAAGCAGTTGAAAGTGGAAGAAAAAAGGCAGATGTATGCAGACTTTGGTTTAGCAAATTCTACAGTGTGCACAATAATAAAAAACAGAGAGAAAATTTTGAAAAGTTTTCAAGATGGCAAGGGACAAGTGAAAAAAATAAGTTATGTGAAAAAGCGAATGTTGATGCCACTCTAATTAAGTGGTTTAACCAATGCAGAAGTTCCAACTTACCACTAAATGTACCGATACTAATGGAAAAAGCAGAAGAATTTGGACGACTATTAGGCAATACTAACTTTAAATGTTCTAATGGACGGCTAGACCATTTTAAACAAAGACATGGCATAAGTTTTGGGAATGTGTGTGGAGAAGCAAAAAGTGTAAATTTACTGGACATTGAAAACTGGTTAAGAGATGTGTGGCCTAAATTAAGGAGGGAATATGCAGATGAAGACATTTATAATGCAGATGAAACCGGGATATTTTACAAACTTTTACCAGACAAAACATTTAAATTTAAAAATGAAAAGTGTGTTGGTGGAAAACTTGCAAAAGATAGGATAACAGCTTTTGTTTGTGCTAATATGACTGGTACAGACAAAAGAAAACTTCTTGTAATAGGAAAATCAAAAAATCCAAGATGTTTTAAAAACATAAAAACACTACCAGTAAATTACAAAGCCAACAAAAAGTCATGGATGACGTCTGAGATTTTTGAAGAAGAAATTCGAAAATGGGATAGAGAACTTATTGGTAAACGAAAAAAGTTTTATTCCTTGTCGATAATTGCCCAGCACATCCAATTTTAGAAAATTTAAAGAGCGTTAAACTTGTATTCCTTCCTCCGAATTGTACTAGCGTACTTCAGCCAATGAATCAAGGAATTATAAGAAGCCTTAAATCTCATTTCAGAAAAATTCTTTTACAAAAAATTATTATAAATAGGGAAGATGATAATAAAATGGCAATTTTTTTTATTAGATGCAGTTGATTTTTTGGAAAAATTTTGGTGTAAGGTTAGTTCGCTAATAATAGCAAACTGTTTTCGTCATGCAAAATTGTGTAATAGTCAAACAGCTAGTACATTTATAAATGATGACGATAATGAGGACGACAACATTCCTCTATAGAATTAATTAAAACACTTCAAAGTTCAGGAAACAGTAAATTTTTGTCATCTGCTGCTATTGAATATGAGAGTGTAGATGAAGATTTAATAACATCCGAATTTTATACAGATGCAGATATTGTTGAACAAATTAAATCTTCAGACAAAAAAAATGTGGGTGATGAAGATGAAACATCAGACAGAGAAAATGCAGTGTCATCAACCAGAGAAGCATGTAACGCAATAAGATTATTGAAAATGTTTTATAGGTCTTGGAAAACTTCATTGGAAATAATGAACAAAGTCTATGATTTAGAAAATGACATTGATAAACAATTTTTAAGTGAAAAACACCTACAGTCTAAAATAACTGACTTTTTTTAAGTGAATATTGTTATTGTGTCTTTTTAATTGGTATACATTAGTTTAACCTTTTTGTTGCCTTTTAATTCGACATTATTCTCAAAACCGGAAGCACTGCCATTATCAAAACTTAAGACAAATAGAAATTTCTTATAAAAGGTATTTTTTGAAATTTTTAATGACATCAATGTAAACATTTACTGGATGACGTCTGAGATTTTTGAAGAAGAAATTCGAAAATGGGATAGAGAACTTAATGGATGACGTCTGAGATTTTTGAAGAAGAAATTCGAAAATGGGATAGAGAACTTATTGGTAAACGAAAAAAGTTTTATTCCTTGTCGATAATTGCCCATTTTGGACGACTATTAGCACTCCCAGATTAACAAATGGAAATCAAGATAATGTTGAAAGATAATGGCCGTTTTATGGCTTAGACATAATAATGTAAAAAGAGTTGATTTAAACATTTAGTTTGCACTTTTATTATTATTATTCTATATCTATTATTCGTATCTATTATTACTATAATAGATATGATATACTGTATTACCATTAAGAAATAATTTTATTGTAATACATACGTTGTTAAATTATAATTGATTTTATAATAGATTCTTAAACATACTTGGTACTTTTTATGGGACTGAAATTACGACCTTACCGATAACGACATTTGGTTATAACATCAAAAGATTTCCGGTCCCATGGATGACGTTATAAACGAGTTAGACTGTATATGACAAAATTTAGCAATATCCGAAAGTAATCCTTGCATTTTTGATAATTCTCATAAGTGTTGATTCCGTAGATTATGATAATTTAGCTTAGAAGCTAGATTGCCAAACTTTTACTGTAATATGAAGAAAAGTACCTACAGGACCAGAATGATGCTAGTTTACTAAAAATGCCAAAATACTGGATGTTTTTGTATTTTGAAAAATTTTATAAGTTATGTATGATCTGAACATTGCAGAAATTATTATACATTATTGTACCAGTGCACACTGCCATATGCTTCTGATTTGTTTACACATGCTCTTTAATCAGTGAAAATGATATAATGTTACAATTTACTTGATTATACTGTGTTAGGAATGATTGAAAAACCTGGAAAAACATTACTGAACATATTATTGCACAAAATCAACATTCACAATTGTTCATGTGCATATAATAATTTTACAGATATGTACCCATGTCTACCCATGTCTTTAATGCATGTGTCCAAAACAAATTTGGATTCATGGAATACTAGTATGCTATATTATCATCAGACAGTTCTGGATTAACTGGATTATGTTCAAACTTCCAGATACCAAATTAACAAGCTTCTACTATATTATAAAAAATCTTTAAGAAAACATCTGGATTTGTTTCTTACTTATTAGAAGCCACTTAGTATTGTTTTATCACACCTGGAAAAGGAAAAATTGGTTAGATTCATTCTTTCTTAACTTTTCACAGATTTAGGCCGCGACTCCACTAGTCTAAAAATGGCCGTAAAACTCCTCGCCGTAGAAGCTTTTAATCGCGTGACCTATTTGTGTTTGCGCTCGGATTGCAGTGGAGGTCTGGCTAGTGAAGCTTTTTACGGCGACTGTACTATTATGGTTGTATACGTGATATATCGATATAAAGACAATGATTATATTCTATGAGATTTTTCAGTACTATAATTACAAATGTAGTAAAATTAATATCTTTACTTTCATATATTAACTTTTATTGTCATATTATTAAGATAATATACAGCACTTATAAGCTTAGCTTTTTTATTATATACTCCTCTAAATGATGGATTTTCCTTTGGCCATCCATATCTCGTGTTTTAGGCATCCATTATTATAATTGGGATACCTCTTGTGGTAGATATATGAATACTTTCAGATGTTTTCGATAAATCTTTCAGGATCTATTTTAGTTCTTTTCCAAGTAGCTACGAGAGAACTTACACAAAAGCTCGTTTTCTGCCATTTTTGCACCATGTCACAATGACCTAGATTTCACTGACTTCTGATTGGTGGATGGTACCGTTTTATGGCTGTATTTGCTTCGGAAGTTGAACAAGGCTCAACTCACTTTTACATTGGTTTTACAACCTGCTCAGGTGTAAAATATCATGGTTGCGTGATTAAAAGCTTTTATGACAAGGTGTTTTACAGCCATTTTTACGCTAGTGGAGTTGCAGCCTAAGGTTAGCTGGAAGACAAGTGCATCATTGCATTTCTCTCAAAATTCTTCACTTTATGTATTATATGATCTCATTCCCATTTAAAAATTTTGAGATGAATTCAAGATGGCAGTTATGATTACCCTGCATACCATGTTTCTATCATGCTAAAATTTTTCCTGCTCAACTCAGTTCAGTTTTTTTAAGGGTGTTTTCAAATTTTAACTCACTCTATATAAGAATTTAAGGTTAAATAATTATAATAATATATGCATATTAACAGGTTATATTTGAATCAATCTATGGAGAAAATACAAATTTGAAATTGAAAACAATGGCTCTTCAGTTTGTTCACTTCATGTGTTCAAAGTAAGATCTTTTTTATATATTAATTTTATTTATTATTTGGGTATTTTTCTTAACTCTTAGTTAAAGTCTAATTAAAGTTTTGATTAATGAAAGAAAAGAAAGCCTACAAATTAGTAGTATTTGATATAAGATTTATTAGACATACCAAATCAATGGAAAATATAATAAGTATCATTACCAAAACATTTCCAAACAGAGTCTAAATTGGCTAAAATGGTTTCATTAGTTTAAATTTTGAACTAATATATCAACTTAAAATTTTAACTAAAGTTTTGAATTTTGGAATAGTGATTAGATTAATCTTTTAATCATAGATAATTTTCTAATAAATAATAAAATAAACCATAGAATAGTAAAGTAAGATTGACAAATTAACTGTTATAAAGTGAGCATTGTGTATCTGTGTTTCAAAATATGTATTGAGTAATCATAAAGTTCTATTTTATATTGTTTAGAAAGATATTTAGTAGTTCAAATGCAACCAAATCTGGTATGATGACATTTCAGGACATCTGTAAGACATTTCTGTAAAAAAAATAGTAGTACCAAAACTCACCAGTCTGGCACTTTTGACACTACAAGTAACAAAAAATATTTTCTTTGCACATGTGTTGCAGCCAAGTTCTGGATATGAAGGTACCACAGTTTGTGAAATATCATGTTTATCAGCTATGATGGTCATAACTTTGTTGGAATGCACATTTCTTGTAAAGCTGTTTTACAAAAACAATGGCAATGCTGCAGCTGTAGTTCAATAATCTTGCCATTGTAAGTATTTTACACTGATGATCATTGACTCTATAATAAGCTCTTAGGAGAATGAGTGACACACATTTTCAATTCAGTGGAACAGTAAGTAAACACTAGTAAATACCTGTAACTGTTATATTTGGACCAAGCTTTCATGTTTTTCAGCAGATTCCATTGCATTTGCTTGAAGTTAGTTTGGTATGGATTCACAGCCTCATTTATCCTTGGCTATTTTTCTTTCAAGAAGCTGGTCCCAATGAGCTTATGACACTCTATTTGATGGCCAGAGATAATGAAAGATGTTCAATATTTTGTCATGTTTCAACTATAACAGCAAGTGTCTTGAGTCAATCACTTTTGTTCAAGATAGTGCCTACACATATCAGATACTGCATATAGCAGTTTTCACAACAACATTTCACCAAAAACTGATTGTCATGCATTTTTTAATGGCCACCTTATTCTTCAGATCTTAATACATGTGATATTTTGGCTGTGAGGACACTTAAAAAGTGTGGTTTATTGATAGCACATTGCAAATTTGGCAGTCTTGAAAGACAGTATTATACTGTATATGAGAAACGTTAGAGAGGATCAATTATGGTTGTTGTTCACACTGTTTTCAGGTTTTAAACTTTCAGAACGAGGACTACAATGAACATTATCCTCTGCATTGCTAAGGTCTCTGGATATTACGATTGTCTTGTACAAATGTTTGTTGCTTAGAGTTCCAAAAGTGCCATATGGTGAGTTTTGCTATTAATTATTTTTTTATGGAAATGTCTTCTGCATGGTCTGAAATGTCACCATATTAAGTTTGGTTGCATTTGGACTGCTAAATATCTCTCCAGATAGCATTGAATAGCAGTATTTTCAATTATATCACTTGGTATATATATTTACAAATACAACATATACATGCATAATATTGATTTTTTTTATTAGTTTTAATGCATTTATAGTATTAATTTAATTATTGCTTTTTCAGTTGTGACAAAGAAAGATTAAATCTTGTTGCAACAGTTTTAATGTCAGGAATGTTAAAACTTGTGACTGAGTCAGATGAGGTAAGAATTTTGTTTTACTAAATAATAATAAGTACTGTGACATATTCAACTAATTTAAAATTACTTAACTTATTTTTTGTGCAAAACTTACATATTAAAGAAGTTATACATATATGTAAATATGAATTAGTGATGTAAACTGAATGTGTGTGTGTGAGGAAAGTGACTTGTATTCATACTAATTATATCAAAAAGTAAGCAATGTTCTATAATAAGACTTATTATGATTCTGTCAGTGTATTTTTAGGAAAATAAACCAATATTACTATATATTTTATGAACATTTTAAATACTCTCTGGAACTGGTCTGCAGACCAGTTCTAGAGGTTGGGTCCATAAATTTGGGAAACACTGATTTAATGCATTAGTCATATCAAATAATTCAAATTGTATTTGAATAATCTTGGATCATTTCAAACAATGATTTTAATCTTGGTTACTTTGAGAATATTTAAGGAATTTTTGAATGGAAGCACTTTGAAAAGTTAGTTTGACTTTTTAAAATAATAATTTAAATAGATAGTTATTATTCTGTGCAAGAAAATAAAAAGTTATCATTAATGAAGAATATGTGATAATGAATTTCTTATTCATGCAATGTTAGCTTTTACATTGGATATGATAAACTAAATTACCAGCACTTATGTGAAAAGACACCAATTAAATGGTAATTGAAACTATAGCCAAATTAGCTAGTTGCATGTCATCATTTAGATTATATGTTTTATAGAACCCTGATTATCCAAGGTATTGTGGATCAATACTACCTCAGATAACAGAATTCAGATAAAATGACAGACATTTTGGAATAAAAATTACAAATACAAAAGCTTTATATGGCATTATTTTTAAGCCTCTTTTTACATCTTATTGAATCTAATCATATATAAGAACAACATTTTTCGCATCATTTATTATACAGCTAATATGTATGTTGTTTTAAGTCTTCAAACTGCATTATTGTACTGTGTAATCCTTCTTGTCTAGTCTTATATTCAATTTATGAGCTCTGACAGCCTTTCTTTTCTGCTAGACTTATTACACCAACATTCAGAAACAGAACAAGCTTTAGAAAATCACATTTTATTTCCAAGGGTATACATTTTTGACTTCGAGTCCCTTATCAACTCTTTATGTTGTAACTGTTCAGGAAATAATGCATACAAGTTAACATAAAATTTTTGCACGTAACTTACATGGTTATGAGAAGCACAGAAATGGGGATGATTGATAAAATATGGATGACAATTATTAATTTACAGGTATTTGCTATAACAATAGTAGAATGTTAATGATTTACAAGAACAATATATATATATATATATATAACATAGATGTAAAAGTTGTGAACTTACATTAGATATGACAATACGATACATAAAGTAGTATTAGCAGTGAGAGGCAAACAATATATGAAATAAAGTACACTGTTAAAACCACAACATTTAAAACCATGACATTGCAAACTGTGTTACTATTAAAATAATAAAATAGAATAATGAAGTAAAAAACCTGTTCACCATTAAAACAATAAGACTATAAACTTATTTACAGTAGAATTGTAACACGATGAAATGATTCACAGAAATAACAAGAAATTTGCTGCCATGTACCTTTTTATTTAAACACTCCCTTTCCCCTCACACCCCCTCTTGGTCAGATATGGATACCATGTTTCATGTAATTTTTGACCAGTATTATTATTCATAATCTTGTCTTTATTTTTTTAGTATTTCTAAATTTTCATACCATCTTCTTTTTTTGTGTATTAGATTCTTTTTTAACAATTTTTATGGTGTCCCTAATAATTTGACAACCTTTCACTGTTATAATGAACTGCAACAGGCGAACTACTATTATTATATTTAATCACCGATATAATAAGTGTAGCAGAAAAGAAAGGCTGTCATAGAGCTCATAAATTGAGTGTATTATTGTAGTTACATTTTAATATGAATTTTTTGTCTCACATTGAAGTCAAATGATAAAAGGTAACAGAAACAAATCATATTGCAATACAAGTTATCATTTAAACTTTCTTTAAATAGTGCTTTACAGTTATTTGTTTTATAACAGTTCCTCCCTTCTTTGTCATGATGTTCCATTGTCATGTCAGCAGTATTTTTCATAGGCAGTTTGTCCTGGATATGTCAGGCTTCATTTCTAACCATTCAGCTACGTTCATTATGGGTCTGGTTGAATTTGTGATGGGTATATAAAAAGGCTTTTTTAGTGCACACAGGATGGAAAGAATTTAAATAAAAGTCATTCACTCATTACAATAGATTAAAAGTACTACAGTATTTATGTGCTTGATGCATTTGTATCAAAGCTTTTATAAATTATAAGAACAGTACCAATTATAAGAACATTATTCTTTTTTATTGTTTTAATAGTACTGTATTCACTTATAGATTTGCTTTGGCTGATGCAGAACCTCAATTAATCAGACTTGGATAATTGTGGATCAACTGTAATTAAATTGTTTATTAATTTACTATATCCAAAATGGAAGTCAAAACTGAACATGACATTAAATTTTAATGCTGGATCCTTTGCTAAAATGAACTTTTACGAGCATTTGAAAGAAATTTGTGGGCTTTCATGAATTTTTCTATAAAATACAATGGAACAGGTTTAAGTAAATAAAAGGAAAAATAAATTTCCTGAAAAAAGTTGAGAAAAAAGACGACAGAATTTGATGACACCACAAATTCAAACAAAAGGCCTCATGCATATACAAAGGTGTCACAAACAAACAAACAAAATTAGCTTTTTATTTATAAAATTTATTTATGTTCTAAAATAAATATATTGATTTCATTTACTCATGTTTATTATAAATTTTCTTTTAGGAACCACAGATTAAAAGTATGGCATATGTAGCTGTTGGCATGCTTGCTACTAAACTTCCACATCTTGTTACTAAAAACATTGCAGTAATTCAAACATTCTTTGATGCTTTGACAAAGGTAAAAGTCTCTTGTAAATTCTCTTAATGTTCATTAAATAATTTTAAATAAATAAATTATTATTAAAAGTTATCTTTAGTTTTCAATATTTTAAAAATAATTATGGAAAATAATTTTATTAAATTTTAAATAGTAAAATATTTGTATGAAATGCTATGTAGATTCATTTTGTTCTAAATTTTCAAATTTACATATTATTAAAGAAAAAGTAGCAAAAGGAATAGCCCAAACAAAAAAAAGCTTCAAAATTGTGAATTATTTTATGAGAAATTGAAATATATTAGTAAATCTTTGCTAAGATGATTTCATTATTTCTTTAAAGAAATTTCTTTTATGGTTGAGATAACTATTAACTAATTATAGTGTCAAAGATTTTTTTACAGTTTGTGACTTATAACATTATTGCTTAAAGTCCATACATGACGAGCTGGCCTCTCTAATTCTCTGTTAAGTCATATGCTGGCATTACAGTATTTAGAAAACTTCACTATTTATTAGTGAAAATGGATCTTCTAAACTGCCCCCAGTTCTGACTTAATTTATAAGTTTTTCTACCCTTGTTTGTTTTGAACTAGGATTCATTTTGAAATATTACTAAGTGAACTAACAACAATTTCCGATTTCTTGAAATCAAAACCAAAACACAAGTAATAGGTGTAAAACAAGAAAAAGTTCCAAGTAACCCATAAAAAATGGAATGTTCCAAATACTCCAGTGCATTGATATGGCATAAATGAGAACTAGAAGGACCAGTCTGTAGCACATGGATTGTAGCACCCCTATGAATATGTCATTCTGAAATATGAGGTCTATTCAACAAAATAATAATTTGAAAAAATGTTTTTGCTTAAATCTGAGCTTAAGTTAAGATTATTATTTGAGCACTTGTAATTTGATCATAAATTGTATGATACATGATAAGAAGCATTTCAAGGAAAATTCTCTTCTAATCTTCATTAAATAATTTCATAAAATTGTTAATTAAATAATTTCAACAATTGAAATTGTTGTTAGTTCACTTAGTAATATTTCAAAATGAATCCTAGTTCAAAACAAACAAGGGTAGAAAAACTTATAAATTAAGTCATAAACTTATAGCCAATGACATATCCTTACACCTGACAACAACAGATCTTTTAAACAAATCCCACTCAATCAGAAATTGTTCTTTGTCTGTGAACTGTGGTTGTAAGAACTTGTAAATATCTGCCATTTCATTGTAACCATATTCAGTAAATTCACCTGAGTCATAACTTATTTCTTGGCAACAGTATGATAAACAGTTTCAACTGTTTCAAATCAGAAAACCTATCTTCTAAATTGGCAATCAAAGTAGACAGAAAAACCTGTTTTGCAGAGAGGTTTGTGTATTAGGGGGATTGATGCTATTAAATTTTGGCAATTAAAGGTCAATGGGGTGTGGAGATATAAAAGGCATCGTGTATATTTTCATTAGGGTTGGACTTAATGTCAATTTTACCCATTCTTATCATTTACAATTTTTTATAAAACCCATCCCTAACCTCAAAATTAAGCTTTTTGCCATTTTAAAATAATTTAAAATTAAAAAGTTTTTAAATAAAATATCATAACAGATGGCACCATTGTGAGGGGCTAGCCAGGGGTACGGAGTTTGGCTTGACTCATATACCACTTAATTGGCTGTCCAGTCGGGTAAACTGGCCTGCAGAGTTGAAGGATGGCTTTCTAAGGCTGAGACCCCACTAGCATAAAAACAGGCGTAAAACCCCTTGCCGTAAAAGCCTTTATTCACGTGACCATGATATTTTACACCTGAGCAAGTCGCAAAACTAGCATAAAAGCGAGTTCAGCAGTGTTCAACTTTCGACATGAATACGGATGTAAAATGGTACCATCCACCAATCAGAAGTCAGTGAAATCTAGGTCATTGTGACACAGTGTGAAAATGGCAAAAAATGAGCTTTTGTGTATGTTCTCTCGTGGCTACTCTAGAATAGATCTGGAAAGATTTATTGAAAACATCCGAAAGTATTCATGTATCTACAACAACAGATATCCTGATTATAATAATGGATGCCTAAACAACGTGATATGGACGGCCAAAGGAAAATCCTTCAATTTTGAGGAGTATATAATAAAAAAGCTAAGCTTATAAGTGCTGTATATTATCTTAATAATACAATAATAAAAGTTAATATATAAAAGTAAAGATATTATTTTTACTACATTTGTACATAGTACAGAAGAACTTGTAGAATATAATCATTGTTTTTATATCGATATATCACATATACAACCGTACAGGCATAACTTCGACAGCACCATTGCCATAAAAAGTTTGCTAGCCAGACTTACACCGCAATCCAAGCGCAAATGCGAATAGGTCACATGATTAAAAGTTTTACGGAAAGGGGTTTTATTTTTGTTTTTATGCTAGTTGAGTCTTTGCCTAAGACTTTAATGAGAAACAGGATTCTGTGAGGATCCCCTGTAAGTTGTTTTCCTGACACCAGCTTAGTTATAGCGTTAGGCATGCTAATATTCATTCGTGAGGAATTTCGAATGGGAGGGTTGCAATTAAGTGGAATGGACGTAGGCACAGATCTGAATCAAGAATGAAAACATGTTAGAACAATAACAAGAATTTAATTAAAACAAAAATTAAATGAATTAGAAAATAATCTAATCAAAACCTATCTCGCGGAGAGAGAGAGAGTTTACAAATATCCCATAGTTATATCTGGTCATCCCTCATCAAAATCTTATCCCTCATCCCTCAGTTATATCCCTCATCAAAATCTGATGATTATGAAGTATGTTTTTATGAATCTGGAACAATGGAATTTCAGTTGGAGTTGGAGATAGAAACGGGGGATATCTTCAATAGCAGACTGGAGTGACAACTGTCGGGTTTGGAATGGATCTTTTCTTCTCGAGGATTGGCGGCAAACTCCTCTGTGCTTATGTGGCCAGTTCGGGTCTCATTGAACCTGTGATGAACTGCATGAGTTATTATGGTAAATTCTGTCTTCTAAGAATTGCACTTTATGTGGCCAGTTCAGGTTCTATGAACTGCACGAAAAGGTGGGAAATCTACCCCTTTTTATAGGGATGGCTGGGTAACTGACTCAGCATCATAGGACAGTGAGTAATTTTTAGTCAGTATATCAAAAAGGAAGTTTGCTTCCTCCCTTATTTGGAAACGAAAAATGCACATCCTTTTTGTTATAATTTTATCAAAGTTATAAAATATTTTGTTATAATATTTTATAATAATTAATCCCTTAATCTGCAGATTCACACCACCAAATGATGTGAGGAAAGTTAATCAAGTCCTTGCTGGGTTTTTTTAAATTATAGTTTAATTCAAAAATGCAAAAATATACATATCAAATTTTAGAAACTTTTCTGTAAATTATCTCAACCTATATGATTAACATCAGCTTTATATAAAATTGAGAGGAAAGTGTTACCTTTCAAGTTCAGGGAAGTACTAATAAAACTATTACTTTCATTTCAGATTGTCATTGCAGTCCACACTGACTAACTATTTCTACTAACGTCAATAAGTTGCTAATTGTTTTATTAGTCTATAAAGGAAAACTCTTTCTGGTTGTGAGCCTGTCAGATTACAATGTTATTATTTTATTGTACTGGGAAGAATGTTCATTTTAACATAAATTTAACAATTAGGTTATATCTAATTAATTTTATTTTTAGTTGCAGTTTAACAGGCATGCCAGTCAATCCATGAAAAAATACAGTAGGCCAAACAAGCATAATGGAATTTTTCATCTTCTTTCAGCAGAACTATATGTAGTGGTTAAAACATTTTAAAAACGTTAGTTTTTAAGAAGTTTTAACCACTTGGAAAATGTTAATGTTTTAGTGAAATGTGTCAAGAAAGTTGTCACTAGATCTAAATTCTTGTAACAATTTACCATAAAAACTAGTGACATCTTAAATGGTGGCACTATACATTTAAAATGGCAAATATAAGCAGAGCATGTTTGTTTAATTTGGCATTAAATGATGTCTTATATGTTGTTAAACTGAAAGTATAATGAATACAAATTATATTAATCAGATTTCAGAAAATAATTTGTTTATTATTCTTATTAGATTGTGTTTGCAACCTCCAACATTTAATTCTCATCTCATAGAATTAATTTTACTGTTTATAAAAGAATTCAACAACAATAATTGTAATACAAATGTTTTTGTATCTTTCCTGAACAATGTTAAGTGAGAACTTGCTGTTTTTGTATAAAATTGAATTGGTTTTCTGAAATTTGATGAAATTTTAATTGATTTCAAAAACAATTACTCTTTACTAATTCTTAACATAAGTTAAATACATCTATAACTTATTTATATACATTATTCTATATTAATGTGTACATTATTAATTATTTAATATTAATTATGAATGATTATTTTTAACTATTATTTTTGAAAATAAATATTAGATGTAAAAATGCATGAATATTCTCTTCGGTTTTAAAAATTATTTTAAAATAAATAAATCTTTTATAGGAAGAAAAAGATGTAAGAATCTCTATTCAAGAATCTTTATCTCTTCTTGCAAAAGCATTTAGTACAATGGATCATAATACTCAATGCTTAATGGAAAGCCTTATTTCAACCAGTATAGAAAATCCTATATCTCAAGTTCGCCTGATGGCAGTACATTATGCTGCAACAATTTTTCCTTCAGATCATATTTCTTCACGTTATATATTGCTGTTAGCTGCTGGTGATAGGTATTACAATGCATATAAATTTAATTAATAATAAATTTATATAAATATTTTTTTATTTTGAATATATTATAAAGTTATATGGCATATTTCCATATAAAATAACTAAATATAAAATTCCAATTGAAAATTCAATAAATATAAACTGAGTTTTTTACAAATTGAATTTATAGTAATGTATAAAATTGTTAGAAGCCAGGGGCAGAAAGGGAACACACCCATTTGCCACTTATAGGGCAACAGGTCAGCAAGACCTGCTCATGTCATCTGTGGATGGTTTTAATGTAGGAGGGCTAGATTTCAAGTGGGGGAGTGCAGTGGGTAAGTTAATTAGGTGTCATTAGCTTGATTAAGACAGGTAGACAGGTTTTTAAACTTAACAAATAAAAGTTTAATAAAACTATAAATCTAAGATATACATACTACAAATTAGGCAATTAAATACGATTAACATATGATTATACAATAAGGTGGCTAGTTTAATTCTTATGCTGCATGGCTATTCTTAGTTTCTTGAATACAGAGAGAAAGTTTACAACTTTCTAACAAAATACCTCAATTCTTGTTGATCGTCAATAAGACATCGTCCTATCATCTTGATGATGATTCACCGTCAAGGGAATGGAGAGTGTCTTCTCCAGGAATTGGGTCCAGGTCCATTTTATGGAGGTGGAGGCACATAGAGCTCCTTCTAGTTCTTCTACTTCATTTAAAACCTCATTATGACAAAATGCTCAGAACTGTCAATGTCTAGTCTTTTTATGCATTTATCCTGGGAAAGTGGTCATGTGATCAGCAGTTGTTTAGAAACAAAGGTTGACTTTGCAGGTGTGAGTTCAGCAATGACTTGTGTTGATGCAACAGTGTCGCTTACTTTCCTCTCCTTTCACAATCGGATGTTATCATTTGGCAACTGACTGTTAAAATTCTCATCCATTTGTTGGTAGAGAAGGTCATGTTTTTCCTAACTATCCCCATGGATATTATATAAAAATTTGCTTAAAAATGGATTTTAATATCCTTAAGATCATGGATCTCACAAAATGAATTTAATTTGGATACATATTCTAGGACAAATATTTGAATATTAGATACATTATATGTGTTACATTTTGTCCTTTTCCCCAGTCATCCAATATATTAAAGTTGTGAATTCAAATTCTGCTCTAAATTATTAAATATTACTTTGTTTAATATTTAATTTAAATTAGTCCATCATTAATAGTAATAAATTTATTTATGTATTTATAAATTCACTAATAAAATTAATTGTTAAAAAAAATATTAAATAAATATTAAGTAACTTAATTACTTTCTTGGCAAAAACTGATATAACATTTTAGTAAATATAGGGTAGATGTACCAGTTTTGACCAGTGTAGTACCAGTTCTGACCAGAAAACAAATTTAACTTAAAAATATAATCACAAATGAAACAAACTTTTATTGTTAACTGTTCACACAGTTAACAATAAAAGTTTGTTTCATTGGACAGATTTGAATATGTGGTGATTATATTTTTAAGTTAAATTTGTTTTCTGGCCAGAACTGGTACACTGGCCAAAACTGGTACATCTACCCTATCGTATTTTACGGACTATAAGTCGCACTTTTTTCCTCGAAAAATTGCCTCCAAAATTCAGGTGCGTCTTATAGTCCATAGCATCTTATAGGTATTTTTTTTAAAAATTGTTTAAAAATTTAGGTGCGTCTTATAGTCCGTAAAATACGGTAGTTGCAAATAATTTCTCCCTTCAGAGAAAATAATCTATTTATATGTCTTATGATATTTGTTAAAAGGAGAACATTCATTAAATATATTTCTTTTCATTATTTTAATGATTTAACAATATGAACAATTGAAGAGAATTTCAAAAGATAACATTATTACAATATGGGTTCAATTCAAAAAGTGACATTAAAATAATTTTATCTTTTATATGTTAATCAAAGTTGGATGTTAAACTGATATATAAGGCATGTCATAATGATCCCAGGAATTTTAATTTACCATTACACAATAATACATACATACATACATACATACAAGAAAGACATTGGCCATACATGAAGTGTTTAGCTGGCAGAAAAGAGGGTAAGGGAAAGGGGAGAGGAGATAGACAGTAGAGAAAGGTAGGATCCCTCTGAATGGCATACATATGGCTACAGTACCCTCTATGTTTGATGTTGGCGTGCAGTTTTTATGTTGCAAGGCCATAGTCCCCCAAAAGGTCTAAAAGCAAACCTGAGTGTAGTGAACACCAATAATTGAATGCCACCACAAATAGCTAAGTATAGAGGTTAGTGCCAAGTGTCTGTTAGTAGGAAGATTTATATCTACTTAATACTAATAAAACTGAATGTGATTGCAAATCTTAATACTACTTAACAGCTAGACAGACAGTGCAAAAAGGAAATGAACACAATGACAAATTAGACAAGACAAATGGACAAGACCCCAATTTTTTTTTTAGTTTTATTATTTTATTTTTTTTTAAGAATTAACTTACTAACTAATCTACATTACTAACATTACACAATAATAAGAGATATGTTAATATAGTGAATGACAATAGGAAGAGAGATGTTCAAACAATACATACCTTATAACCTCTCAGTATGTCTGTTCTTTATGACACAGCAAATGTCTACTCTGTAATTCAGTTCACCTTAAATAGTTCAGCATTTCAGCATTCTCTTGTCTACTAGAGCAATAGTTGTGATAATGTTTCATATCAATTCTATTAAGTCTTAGGGTTAGGGTGGCACAAATATCTTGTCCTTAATGTAGTCCTATAGGAAAAAAAATCACATGGTGTTAAATCTGATGATTGAGATGACCAAGCAAAATGTAGTCAGTGTTGAGCAATTGCAACTGGTTGTTCACCTACTGGGTAACTGCCCATTGAGATAGTCATAAATGCATGGATATCATTGCTAAACTGTGTGGAGTCTCAGCTAATTGAAGAATGAAGTCAACAGTATCATCATGAAATTGAGGCATTAGTTATAGCAGGGATGGCAAACTTATGGCACGCGTGCCCAAAGTGGCATGTAAGAGAAATCATCTGGCACGTAATGTGTCATATGATTTCTGTCTTTTTCAATCATCCTTTCTGTTTATCTCCTGATCATCTTTTTTTTAATCAGATTTTTTACATTTATTCGAATTAAAGTGTATTCATTTAATTTCTTTAAATATCATTATTCAAAGTCTAAGACATTGGCACACATTAACATCTTTAAAGCTAAGTATGCTTACAATATATGGCATGCGAACTCAAAAAGGTTCGCCATCCCTGAGCTATAGCTAAAGTTGAAGCATACTAGCATCATCCGTTTTGATATGGAAGATGATGCTGGTGATAATTGCCTCATCAAAGAAAAAATGGTTTGTAAACTTTCTCATGTGACATGGCACAGAATACATTTACCTTTGGAAAGTCATTAAAGTGTTCTATAATGAAGTGGGCATTATCCACTACCGAGATTTGCACTGTGTCAATTCACTTTACCACACAAGTGGATTTGTGGCTTTGTCACTAAACACAATTTTCTTGATAAAACTGTTTGTTTACCTACGTTTTCACATACAAAATTTAGAGACTTTCTCTTTTAATCACCAATCATTATAATTCTGTATCTCTAGCCATGATAGGTTTGTGGGTCACCAAAATCATGTAGACCATTATGATTCATCCTGCATATCAATTTTGTTGGGATATTTTATAATGATATATAGAAATAACATTAATAAAATTATTATTTGATATTTTTGTTTGAAATAATTATAATTTTGTTTTACTTATCATACTAATTTAATTTTTCTTTTACTTTAACATTAAATTTTTTAATAGTAATGAAGAGGTGAAAATGGCAGCAATTAAAGCATTACATAATGTGGCTCATCATGAAATCAGTAATAAATTACAAAAAAAAAATTTATATCCATCATTTCCAGCTTTTATTAAATTCATGACCAAAAAGGTATGTTTTTCGTACAAAATTATAAACTGAATAAAATTATATTAAAAATACATTACATTATTTTTATTTATAATATTTTAAAATGATGAATAAATAATAATAAAAAAAGCAAATAACTATTTAAAATGAAAATGATATGTAAAGTGTGAATGTAGCCTTGTTTAGTAATAAATCGGTAGTAGTAATTTCTAAAAAAAATAATTTTGATTTTCTTAGGAATGAAAAGGATGAGAGATGCTTTACGGAAAGTAGATACAGTAGCCTCTCATTATATTGTACTTGTCAGGAGACAAAGAAAAAGTGTAATATATTAGGTGGAATGTTATAACCAAGTACTAAAACTTTTGGACTTATACTAAGCAGATTATACATGCTATGGAATCTTTATCCTCTATTCTTTCATTAGCAAGTGTTTCTGATATAAAATAAGCTTAGTTTTGCAATACTAAATTTTATTCAAGGTTATATCGTATTAATTGACATTTATGTAAACATCAATACCACGAATGCTCATTTAGCATTATTATTTTTTTAACAATGACATTTAAAAACAAAATATTAGTTGCAATTTTATTATACAGTACTATATTTCACAATAAATCACTTATTGAGAATTCATGTAATTTTTATTTTTTCATAGAAATTATAAATGCGGTAATTGAAAATTTAAAAGATAAATATTGAACATATAATAGACATCAAAACTTATAAAATTAGAAAGAGTAAAAATTCTCTAAAAAACAAAACGAAGTTACTACTGTGTAAAAATTTTAGAATTTTTGGTTCAAAAATAAAGAAATTTTTTCCTTACGCATCAACCTGTCCTGTCATTCCCGGCATATACCGGGTTGTGACCTCTGACCTGTGGGGTCAAACCCGATGTATCTCGTCAGGATGGCCGAGCAGTATCGGTATGTTTTTGATACTAGATGTCACTACACATCATAAATTTAATATTAAAATGAACTTTTGAAATATAATTTTTTGTTTTTATATTTTTCAATATATTTGTTTTGTTTGTGCAAAATATAAAAATACTTTTTAATGATACAGTAGTCAAGATTATTATTTTAAAAAAAAGAAAAATTTTGTTAGGCTTAACATCGACAAAAATTCAACATGGCGGCACACACAATGGAGAAAAATTTCCACATAGGATAGGTTAAGCAGTGAATTTGAAATTTTACATCTTTATGTAAATTGACTGAATAATGTCAATTTACATAAAGGTGTGAAATTTCAAATTTACAGAAACTTGTAAATGAGGAGACAGTACATAAAACCAATAAATAAACAACTTTTAATATCAAAAGTAAAGGTAAATGATAATTGATCTGTCCACCTGTTTTACTTATTTAGATCTTCATAAATTTTTTGTTTCATCTGCAGTTGAACTTTCAAGGATAATGGTAGAAATAAAATACTGTATTTTTTTGCAAAAAGAAATTCAAATGCAATTGATATTTTAAAATTTATTGACTTAAGAGCTTTTCAAATTTGGGGATAAAAAAAAAAAGCACGATATAATGAGGTGCGATATAACGACGGGTTACTGTATTTACAAGATTAAAGCAATTGAACTAAATGATGAAGATTTAGCCATGTATAATATATAGATAGTATGATGCAAAGGAGAAGTTTGTTCTAGAGAATTAAAGAATATAAAAATTATGTTATAGGAGAATTGATAAAGACTGTTCTGAATTAATTTATTTCACAAAAGGAAATGATAGTTAAGTGGAAAAGGGGAAAACAAAAGTTACTGTAACAAACAAGATCATGATATCTTTTATAAATAACCAAAAAACTAAGGATATCAATAGAGGAGAAATAATTCTAAATACAAAAGAGGAAAATGATTTTAAAATGTGCATATAGGAAATAACAGAAGTTCATAAAGAAATTAATTTAAAAAAGAATTTTATATAATATTTATATTATTTTAATTAAAAAACTAACAACTTAAAAGCATTGAATCAAATCAAAGCAAAAGAAATCATTACTTTGGAAATAAAGTTACACTAGAAAACTTTTAATTTCAAAAAAGCTCCTCTAGAATATTAAATCTAAAAAAATAAATAAAATGAAATAAAACACTAGTTTTCTTAATGGTCTTGAAAAATAACTAACAATTTCAACTATTTTGGAATTTGAGAAACAAAGTAGTGAGGTTGAGGCCAAAGTTTTAAACACGAAAATGTGTATGTCGGACATTTGGCGCTGCTTTCCTGTAAGCCTAGAAGTTTGACAATGGTATTTGGAAAGTCAGTGGAACCATGCTTGACATTCCAAACGCCATTGTCAAACTTCTAGGCTTACAGGAAAGCAGCGCCGAATGTCCGACATACACGTTTTTGCGTTTAAAACTTTGGCCTCAACCTTGCTAGTATTTAAGAAAGTAAGAATTTAGGACTTCTTGGAAAAAATGTTCAAATTGTTAGAGTGAAAAAAGTTGGAATGATTTAGTTTTTGTAAATTTGCTTTGCAAAATGTTTTTAATCTTTAATTCAGAATGAATTCACATAATTAAAGAGAAACTAGTTTTTTTTCCTGAAACTAAAGCTTTATTTAATGAATTCTTGTGATCAAACATTCCAATTTGCATATTATTTCTAATTCTACTGATCTAGTAGCTTCAATATGAATTGATTCCTTTACTATTAAAGAACATAACTAATATTTTTTAATCCCCAGTTTTCAAAACTGAAATTTTTTGAATTTCAGAGAGTTAATTACCATTTTACATTTTGCTTCTTTGTTTGGGAATAATATTGAAAACACTAATTCAAATTGAGCTGACAAAAATTGTTATTAACCAATTGAATGAGCTCTTCACAGGCATCAAATTTGAAATCATCAGTTAAAATTTCAAAATGAATTTAGTGCAGACTAGTTTTTATAAATCTTCTGTCAAAAGTTCTCAAAATATTTTTTAAAATTAATATTAAATTGTTATTTTGCTAGTCAAAAACTCTGATGACTAAATGCAATTAATTTGTGTAGTTTTTTGTTATTTTTAGGATCTTAAAAATTTACAAATTTTAGCTATATTCTGATTCAACGTGCAACAAAGTTTAATATCTATTTTATAAACTATGACAATGTTTTGATGATAAAAAATGTAATGCAATTGTATGCAGATGATGAAATATATAGAATGTAGAAAGGAACAATTATATTCATCATTTTGAATTTTGTATTTGTGATCACATAAACATGTAAGACCTTGCTTTTGCATATTTATAATTTACTCAGTTTTAAAACTTAATTATCAAATTTTATATTTAGAGAATAGTAATTCAAATGAACTAATAACAAGAATAAGTATATGAATTTAAATATTCAAAGGAATTAATATATCCTTTGAAAATAATATATATACTAAAATGATAATATACTTCAATATAGTATATTATCATTCTAGATTTTATACTATAGTTAAAATAAAAGATTTGTTTTAATTAAATTTCTAAACTATAAACCTAATTAGACTGTCTTTTAAACATTTAATAAGTAATATTTTTTAAAAATTAATGTAATTATGTTGACTAATATGGTAAATATGAAAATACCACAATATTATTTGACATTGAAAGATTTATAATTTATTAAATTAATTTAAAGAAAACATGCTATTTAATTGAAAAAAGTACAATTAATTTATTTTTAGACTGCTGAAAAGACAAATGTATCTTCAAAGACCAAGACATCAAAATGTCTTCCATTTAATGTAGCAACATATATTGAGGTATTTATATAAACTTAAATAAATTTTTTCTAAAAATAATTTAATTTATGATTATTTCTATTGCTATTTAATGAATTTGTATAGCCATAAAAATGTAAAAATAATATAAACATTATAATATATAAGTACTTTCAACTTGAGAAGATTTCCCTCAGGATGTATAATGTATATATATATATATAGCTTATATATATTGAAAGTCTGAAATATCAGGGAAACATTGGCTTATTAATGTAAATAGTTAATAAATGTAGTGATATAATAATTCACAAATTTAAATAATGTGAGAATTGAACTAATGTTAATAGTCTATCTGTATAACTTGAGATGTTTGATTTCATCAAAAAGAAATTGACTTATGATTGATTTTGATTTAATCAAACTATAACATTAAATAAAGTATCATGTGTTAATTGACACCTTACGCACATTAAACCCAGATGTGTCAGCCTACCCTGAGGATATAGAGCTGCTTGCAAACTTGATATGTTTCCAATCATTCTTCATCTTTGAAGGCAAGATATATAAACAAAGGAAAGGAGTGCCTATGGGCAGCCCGAGGTCCGGCTTACTCTGCGAGTTAGTTTTACGCAGATTAGAACAGATTACTATTAGGAATTTTACAGAGGATATAATCTTATACAAAAGATATGTGGATGATGTATTCATTTTATAGAGGAATGACTGAAGAATACAACATTTTTTGAATGAGATAAATTCCAACAAAGATGGTTTAAAACTAAAATTGGAGCAACTTAGTACAACAGAAGTGCATTTTTTAGACATTGGCATTTCATTCGAAAATGGCACATTAAGCACAAAGGTATATATCAAGCCCACCCATGACCCATTTTACATTTCTTCCTCCTCCAATGATCCACACACGTATAAGCTTTTGATATTTAGAGCTCTTATTAGAAGGACATTCCATTATTGCTCCAACATTTACAACAGGTTTCAAGAATTGAATGGGATCAGAACCATTGCTAGAACCTTGGGATTTGGACAAAAGTTATTGAGGAGTTAATAAGCTCATACTCAGATCCTAACAGAAAGAAGACAAAGAAGAATATAAACAAAGAAGTTACTAAGTTCACTTACAACAGAGGAATGTCCAATATCATGAAAGAAATTGCAGACTAAAAGAATACAAGGTTACTATACAAAAGGTTCATCAAAAAGAATACAAGGTTACTATACAAAAGGGCTCCCAAGGTTTATAATTTGCTTAGAAATCACAAAGATACGATCAAAAAAGAACAATCTGGGGTATACAGGATACCTTATAAGAATGATCAATTAGGCCTGAACAAAAAATATATAGATGTCACCACACTTAAAGAGTAAAACACAGCAAAACACTTAAAGAGCATATATACGATGTAAACAAAGGACACAATACTACAGCATTATCCAGAGTGGCACAAACAAAGGGGTTTGGTTGTTGAATGGAATGAGACTAGGATTGTTAGACCAGTGCACTCACCGTCTTTAGCAATGACTGTAGAAAAGTGAAATTTATAGATCCAGCCTTACTGGCAAATGTTTAAACCACAAAGATGCCACAGGATTACCATTGGCATGGAAATATATGATCAAAAATAACAGTAAAATATAACACATAATGTGCACTCTGTCAATATAATTATGTATATTGTGTTGGTATATTTGTATTTTATTTTATTTTATTCCGTGTATTTTAATTAGTTCAATTTAACATATTTATACTATTTGTTACAATTTTGATATATTTGATATTTCAACAAGATGTTTGAAACAGTTATAAAAAATTTGAATTTCTTTTCAAATAATCATTCGAACCTGGAATCAATACAAAAAATGTTCCAGAGAATTCAAAATACCCGATGATGGCCTGTAGATCAGGTTGAAAACGTTTGTAAAGCAATAAGTATTGGTTCTCAGAGACATAAGATGTGTGTGTCATAGCATTAAATAAAGTATTCAGTTATTAAAATAACTTGGTAAATCATACAAAGTAATGTTTACAGATAGAGAATAATAAGTACTCACTTTTTGAACCTTTGTATCCGGTACTTTTTTACCCTCCAAAAACAAACGTTTTTGGCTTCACTTGAGGTCTGCTTTAGGTTAAAAGAACAAAAGAAACTGGCTTCCCAATTTTTGAATTATTCTTTGAGGAATGTTTAGTTTTAAAATAAATTCAAACATAATTTTCGAATATATGCGTGTGCTACATAGCGTCGTCATTTTCTTGTTCTTCGCATACTTAACACCAGGCGTATGAAAGTGCATTGCCGTCTTTAGAGTTTATACATTTCCCTGCACGGCCGGCCCTGTATATTTCAAGGGCTTCGAGGGCCCTGATGTCTTTTGTCTGAAAGGCTCTATTTATCAATCTGGCATTGGATAGGTCCGTGTGAATCTCTGGATTGGTGATGTAGGTGGATAAGGTGGTGGTGTAATGAGCATGGTTTATATCATATCTGTGCTCCTTGAGCCTCTGTTGGATGGAACGCTTAGTGAAGCCAATGTATACTAATTCCCGCCTAAATCTGTCATCTCTCACTGGAATACTGTATACACCTGGAGCCCTAAGATGGTTCATTTTGTCTTTGGTGTTGCGCAATAATTCATATATATCTGGGGACCTTCTGTATGTCAATCTGGTACCAGTTTTGGTTGCAATTTCTTTATATGAGGCCTGAAATTGCTGGTTGTATTCAACAACTGCGTATCCGCTGGCTGGTTCAGCGAAGAACAAGAAAACAACAACGCTACGTAGCGCACGTATATTCGAAAATTATGTTCAAATTTATTTTAAAGCTAAACGTTCCTTGAAGAATAATTCAAAAATTGAGAAGCCAGTTTCTTTTGTTCTTTTAACCTGAAGCTGACCACGAGTGAGGCTGAAAACATTTGTTTTCTGGAGGGTAAAAAAGTACCGGATACAAAGGTTCAAAAAGTGAGTACTTATTTAATACTGGTATTCAGACTTGAAGATTTGGTAATAGAGAATAATTTTTCTGTTACGGGGGAGATATAACTGGATAAAGGCGATTGCAGTTATGCAATTTTAATATACATAAGTATAAGTATTAAATAAAACTTAATTGCTATGGTTAACAATAACATATGTGGATGCATAGTAATACATCGATTTTAGCAAGAACAGTGTATACAAGAATAGCCAAAATTATTCGAACAAAAGGAGCATTTATATATATTAATTAATTGTATTGAAATTTTTCAAAAATTTTGACAAAGTAATTATATATTTTGTAAAGGTTCTTCTTATTAAGATTATTTAAACTTCTTTTGAAATCAAGTGATGAGTTATAGTTACATATTTGAAATACAGTAGAGCATCGATTATCCGACTTAATTGGGGACTGGGGTTGGTCAGATAACTGAAAAGTCGGATAACCGAAAAGTATGAAAAAATACATTATTAGTATAGTGCATTAGGCCTGGTTTAAATACTAGCCTCCCTTTCATGGTTGAGCCAGTGCTGCCAGCTAAAACATGCAAAAATTTAACAAAAATAATATTAAAGTAGCCAAGATATAACCAAATATTGTAGCTCCACATCACTAGCGGACATTTGAATTTGCCGACTAGAACGCGGTCGGTTAATTGGGGGTCGGATAATCAATGCTCTACTGTATTTTATAGTGGTCTCACAGACTATTAAGTTCTTGACAGTTATAAATTAAATGATATTGTGAGAAGTCTGCAGAATGACAAAGGAAGCAATGAGAACTTGTAAAGTCGATGTAGATATTATTGATGAAAAGAGTATATTTATTTAAATGAAGTTGTATTATTAGACGTTTTGCATTTAAACTAACTGGTTACAACATATAGGATTGAATGGACGGAAAATGTAACAAGTCGGTATACCATGGATGATAGGTGCTTTGATTTAATAAATTTTCATCTTTATTTATTGCTTGAGAAATTGCAGAATTTATTAAAAGTGTATATCCAAATTTCCAATCTTGAATATTATCTTGAAATAATAGCTCCGATACTCCAAATGTATTTAAGATTTTAGTTAACTTATACTGCCATAGTTGTTTAAATTTTTGATTTTTACTCTGATTAATATTTTCATGATGTAGATAGGTTATTATGTTATCATTTTTAAATTTAAGTTTATAGTAGAATTTAATTAGACGTTTCAGTAAGAAAGGGAAGAGCCAGATACGATTCACTTCGTGTCGTATAGCATAGCTTGGAATAGTTCTTTCTAGCTGAAATAATTTGCGTAAATAATAAATATGAAAATACTCCAATTTATAAATGTAGTCTAGACTCCAGATCGGGCTTGCATAGTATACCTTAGGGATAATTGTGGAGTTAAATAATTTAACATGGATATTCAGATTGGAAGTTTTTAGCTTAGAACATACAAGTAGTAAATTATCAATGACCTGCTTTGCTTTGACTTTCATTTTCTTAAAATGTGCTTTAAATGTTAAATTTCAGTCAAACTTGATTCCCAAGTAATCTATTTCATTTACAGTTTGCAATAGAGAGTTTTCATGGTATATTTTAGTATTCTTTTCAGCTATTTTACAATTATTGCGGACTATCATAACTTCTGTCTTAGTCGGGTTTATTGTAAGATATATTGAATGAAAAAATTCATTGAATTGGTTGATTTTCCTTTGTAATGAAATTTTTGTTGGGGCCAGGAGAACAAGATCGTCAGCAAAAAGGATGCAATGAAAAACTCTATTACCTATTATTATTCCGTCAGTTGATTCAGAGAAAAGACGATCAATGCCCATGAGGTAGAAATTGAATAAATACAGGGAGAGAGGATCACCTTGGAGGATTCCACGAGATAGAAATGGTTGAGAGATATTATTGCCTTGTTTTATTCTAATATTATAGTTTGAATATAGGTTTAGAATTGCAGAAGTAAATCGGACACCCGCACCACGGGATTTCAAGTTGTGTATCAATAGTGGAACATATATTGAATCAAATGCTTTCTGAATGTCAACAAAGGTGGCATATACTTTCTATGTTTTTTTAGAAGGTAGAGTTGGACTATCGTTAATAGGGTAAAGATTGCTGATTTGGTACCTTTATTTGTAATAAATGCATATTGAAATTCAGCTTCTAATTCCATAGTTTTAGTTCATAGTTGAAATTTTCTTGCAAGAATTGAAGTGAAACATTTCCTTATATTGGATAGCAATGCTATCGGTCTGTAGTTACCGGGAGAGGATTGATCACCCTTTTTATAAATCATCGTGAGAGTGGCTGTATTCCAGGATTCAGGATAAGAGTTTGATTTGTACATACTGTTAAATAGGCTTAGTAATTTTAGTCTGGAGTTATGCGATAACATTTTTAGAAAGTCGGTTGGGATGTTATCGTTACCCAGTGTTGTTTTACTTTTTGCTTTTTTGATAGCTTTGTTTAATTCAGTGATATTAAAATCAGAATCTAAAATGTCATTGTAGACTTCAGTGTTTACAATTGGGAATAATTCCATATGGATTTGAGGGAATCTCTGAAAGAACTGCTTCCAAGTATCATAGTCTATTTTGAAAGAACTTCCTATTAAATTTAACTTAGGCTGAAATCCGTATTATATTCCAAAATAATTTGCCATCATTATTATTTTTGATTAAGTTTAGTTCAGTTTTGCGAAAATAGTTTGACTTTTTGGTTTTCAATAGGTTGTTATAAGATCATTTGGCTTTTTTATAGTTTTCAAAATTAAGGTCATTAGGATTTTGTCTAAATTTATTTAATTCCTCCTGTTTTTTCGTTCTCATTCTATAACAATCCAAGTCAAACCACATTTCTTTGGCTGTATTTTGAAGGTTTATTTTCTTTTTATTAAAGCATATGTAGTCCTTTAAAATCGTCATCATTAGCTTGTATATTTTTTCACTATTAGTATCCGTTATTTCCGGGATGGTAAGCATACGGTTTTCAATCTCTGTTCGGTATTTTGAAGTTTTATATTTTATTTTTGGGCAATTTTTAAATTGATTAATAATCTTCTTTGAGGGAGATAGTAAAAATTTAGTTAATGTAGGGAAGTGGTCCGATATATCATATGAAGTTATCATGAATTCCATGCAACAATCCAGAAGTAGATCAGAACATATTGTAAGATCAATTGTAGATTTACCAGTGTGGGTTAAACAGGTATATTCAACAGGGAGATCAGATTTAATGTGTTCGTTCAGTATAAATAGTTTGTATTCAGTTATTAATTCTATTAATCTTTTTCCCATATAGTTAGCCTGTTTGTCCTTAGATTTCTGGTAAATATAAATTAAGTGGTACATGTGATACCCTTATATTTGGTGTCCATCATTTCACCAATTCTGGAGTTAAGGTCTCCTAGTACAATAATGCGTGGGGTTATGTGGTACCATGTATCAATAATTTTAAAGATTTCATTGAGGATAGTTAGATCACCAGGCGGCACATAGGATAACATTATCACCAATAGATTATTATTCTTATTTAGTAGTTTATTTTTATTTATAGAAATGAGGAGTAGGATATAATTAGTAGCTTTTTTTACTTGAACTGTTTTACAAAAGTCTTTTTCTATCAATATACAAAGGCCTCCACTTGGACGTCCTGGACCTGCTGCTTTACTTGCTAATATGGATTCTACAATAAATTTATTGGAGAAATTAGATGTATAAAAATAATCCGATGTAATCCAAGTTTCTGTCATAGTAAAAATAACTGGTTTAAATTTAGCCAGCATGAAGTTAACAGATGAAGTTTTGTATTTAAGTCCTTGACAGTTCCAGTTTATAACAGAGATTGGGTAATTGTTTTCGAGGTTAGAGGGACTTTGTGTTTGGCTTTGATATATAGTGTATCAGCTGGTAGAGTCCATTGAGTTAGAGAGTGGTAAAAAAGAATCTACATACACCAGACTTTTCGCCTTAATATTATATGTAATTTTTTCTTTTCCTGTTGTTATAATATCATTGTGTAATTTAGCATGTGGATTTAATTTTCGTATTTCATATAGTGTTGGAAGTAAGTTTTTTCATCTTATCCTTGAGTTTTTTGTCAGGTCTGGTGATATTAGGGTATCTCCCCAATCTTTGAGTTGATTTTGTTGTTTTTTACGAATGTAGGTAAAAAAGACAGAATTTCGAAGTTGATTATTATTAAAAATTATTTTTAAGGTCAATTTCGGTAAATTTGTTGTTGGATTACCTCTAAAATATCATCCTGAACCATATTGTGAATGTTTAGCATAGAAACAATAAAATTATAAATTTCTTCTTTAGATATATCCATCGAATTGGAGTAATTGTATAATATAATATTATTATGATTAAAATCATTAGTTATAGTTATAATAGTTTTAAATTGTGTAAAGTCTTTTTTGATTTGCAAGATATCAATCTGTTGATGTAAATTAGTAATTTGTTTCTCCATCTTTGTCATTCTTTGGTTTCACGTAAATTTTTGTGGATTAAGTTCAGTTCCTCCTTAATATAGGTAATTTGGTTAAAAAGTTTATCATTAGATACCCTTATTAGATTGAAAATTTTGTTCCATAAAACTGTTGAAGAAGTGTCTAACAGGTTATCTGGATCTTGTACTGAGGGAGAAGATAAAGATGGCTCACCTGAGAAATCTTGAATGTTTTGTTGAGTTGAGTCTTCACTGGTAGTCACATTTTCCTCGCAAGTAACATGTAGGTTTTTATCCATTTGTAAATTAAAGTCCATAATAAGCTTGGAATTTGTTGCTGTGAAGTCATTATGTTTGCTCACTGGTTTGGTTCTGTTAAGTGGTGGTCTTCCCCTCTTGGTTGGAGAATGTTGCATTTCTATTAATATTAAACTTTTCTTATTATGGTTAGTATATCCAATTGTTAGTCTTCTTTAGCAAATCAGAAAGAAAAATGTGATAAGTCAAATTGGTAATCTAGGAATTGATGTCACAAATGAAATGTTTAACGAAAGTCACCAGCAGCTTCGACAATTGAGATACGCCCCCCCCCCCGCATTAAATAAAGTATTTATAAATTTTGTAATGAATATTTGATTAATTTTAAAAAACCTTATGCTCATAATGGAAAAAACTGAATATTAAAAGTTTAATTTCAATATCTAAAAAATAAAATATTTTATATTTTTTTTAGATATTTTTTATTTAGATATTACAAAAAATAAAAATAAATAACCACTCCACAGTAACTTAAAAAATCACACACTCAGAACCAATATACGGTGTGATAACATCGAAAAACGTCAAAAAAACAAACGTTTTCAAACCCCTTCTGGGCTCTACTTCAGATTCTTAACGGTTTTTTAGATGGAAATTTGATTAACGAATGCCATTAACTAACAGTTCAATCTTGAGTTTGAACAATTTACAAAAAATTAGGTCACACATGTGCAACGTGTCAGCCTGCCCAGATACAATGAGCGGCTAGAGCGTGCTGTAAATCTACTCTTGCTAGGCCAATGACAAAACCATCTCCTCTTTAAAATTTATGCATGTGGTTGTGATGGAGGATTTAAAGATGTGCATAGCCTCTAACTATTTGAGGTGTTCATTGGGAGGTGCAGCGAGGAGGAGATTGGCCTGGGTAAAGTCGGCTACTGTGTCTGGATCTGTTACATAAGTAGCAAGAGCCATGGAGGTTCTCCCGTGATGAATATCCGTCTGATGTCCTTGCATTCTAATTCATCCATGGGCATCAGAATCATACAAATAAACTTTATTTGTGGCACTAGTAACAGGTTTGAATAGTTTGTTCCTTTATCCAAATGCTCTTCTTTCTTGATTCACCGTTGGGCATCTGAAAAAAATACAAAAATTGAAGTCAGGACCTGCTTGTAGAAACAGTCTCATCTCAACAATCAACAAAACTTCTGGTAACAAAGACTGGGTGATATGGGAGTACAGTCACATGACATGGAAGTTTAAACTCATCACGTGGTGTGATATCTGAGATCGATCTGATGTCTGAAGACAAATCAGATATTCAGATTGGCCTTTCAGATCAAAGTATCACTGCTGTCCGATGCATCTCCATTTGTCGAGATGGCAAGTTGATACCAACTAAATATCTAATTCTGACATTTAACAAGCCAACATTGACATCTTTTATTACAGCAGAATATCTATGCTGTCCAGTTTGTCCGTATGTTCCAAACCCACTGTGTTGCTTCAAATGCCAGAGGTTTGGACAAGATGCTTGTGAACAAGCATCTTGCCAAGGGAAAAGTGTATGCACACAGTGTGGAACCAAAGATCACGAGAGTACTGAATGCACAAGTACCCCATGCTGTGTGAACTGTAAAAATGCCCATCCTGCCTACTCCCAGAAATGCCCTGCATGGCAACGAGAAAAAGAGATCCAATGGGCGAAAACTGTTAACAATATACCATACCCAGAGGCTTGTCACATGGTCACTTCAAGTGCACCAATGAAACAGAAGACATTTGCTGCTGTTTTGAAATTCACAAAGATGTGTAGGGTTTAACAGATATTTCTGTTTCTCCAAGTAAATCTCTCAATTGCCATGCTAAATGTTTACTGATTCCATCTACGCAAACAACAGAAAAGAAGAATGCTAAGATGAAAACATCTCTACCTAAAACATGGGCAATAACATAAAATGTGGGTTCTAAGAAGGCAAATAAGAACCCATTTAACAAACAAAAAGTTGATAGCAACCCTCTCTAAAGCTAGAAAAGAAAAACAGAAGCTCAATCTATGAGTGAGTTCTCTGACATCTCTGATGAAGAGTCTAATATGGAGGTTACAACAAACCTCATCTCCAAAAGAAAAACCACCTGTGAAATTAAAGAGGGATACTTTTGCAATGAATGCTGTCTCAAGCACATAATAGATTATAAAATAATTCAATGGAACTGTCATGGTTTCCGCAACAACTTCCCTGACATTAAACACCTGACATCATCTATCCCATCTCTCCGAGTGGCACTCCAGGAAACACATCTAATACCCGGAGAAAGAATTTCTTTAAAAGGATTCAGTCTCTACTGCAAGGATGATGATAGCCACAACTGTGCCAGTGGAGGGGTGGCTATACTGGTTTCACACAACATCCCATCCTTGCTGGTACGAATAACCACAGACTTGCAAGCAGTGGCAGTCTGGATTTCAATTGGTGTAACTGTCACAATTTTTTCTATGTACTTGCCACCAGATGTCAGAGTCAATGAGTATGAATTAGATGCTTTGGTTGAACAGCTACCGACTTTCCTTCTACTCAGTGATTTCAATAGCCACAATTTAATGTGGGGCAGTCCCAACATCAATTTGTCAAGGCACAGTCATTGAGAGACTTATGGGCAATCACCAACTGTATTGTATCTATTTAATCTTGGAGAAGTGACATACTTCCATGCCCCAACAAGAACATTCAGTGCCATTGATTTATTATTAGCAACCCCAAACCTGTTTCAGCAATTACATGGAAAGTTGGATCTAATCCACTTTCCAGTAACCACTTCCCAATATTTCTAAAATACCAAGGCAGAGAAAGCTGTGAATCCACCAAGCTGGAAACTGGAGAAAGCTGACTGACATGCATTTTCCTCTAGGGCCATTTCCTCTCTGAGGAAATGATCAAAATGGTCAATTTATAAAACATTTTATTTATGGTTTTTTTTTAATAAATGAATTATAAAAATGTTTATTGTTTATTGTGAATGAAAAATGTTTTTTCATTGACTCCAATAAGAGCAGTGTTTTGTTTGAAACTTGGAATGCAAGTGAATGATTGTTCTGTTTCATTCATTATTTTAAAAATTTTTAAAAATTCTCTTCTATATATATAATTGGTATTTCTTGCTCTTATTTTATTTTATATTTTTTGTTGTTGTTATCAATCTTTAGTTTACAATCGTTTTGCAAATATTGATAGAAAAATTAGAAAAGCCAAACAACCACTGGATTAGATTGGGCTACTTTTCTGAAATTATATTTAATTAAATTCTAAATTCTTTTCTTCCAGAATATTCTAAATTATTTAATAAATATCAATTTAATTATAATTATTAAATTTAATAAGAGATGACATCTAATGCATCACTCTAGTGACAAATTATTTATTTATTAATTAATTAAATATAATCACTGAAAAGTAACCCAATGTAATCCGGCATTTAGCTTTACAAATTTATTGGGTTTCATAATGCTTGTTTATGAAAAATTAGAATAACTTAAAAAGCTGTAACAGTTGTTGCTATTTTAAAATGCCAGAGATTAAAGATTAATTTTCAATTTGTTAATGTTAATTTTTAGAATTTGTATGGAGAAAATCTAAGAGAACTTTTTTAAAGTTTGGTAATTGGAAATGATTAATACTAACTTAATTTTAATTTAGAATTCTGTTTTTCACTCTTGATCTTACTTCAGATCTAAACTATTTTCTAGTTTTTTAATTTTGAAAAATTTTCATCTATTATGTATTTTGATGAATAAAATTATTTTAAACAAAAAATACAAGCACTTTTATTTACATTTAAAAAAATATTATTTATTTGGTTATCTGTTATATTAAAAACTTTAAATTTTATAGTATTTTAAAATTAATAAATAAATTTATGATTGTATTTAGGTTATCCATTTTATGAGAAGTTGTTTAGCATATGCTGCAGGAGTATCTATCGATGAAATATACTTAAAGAATAATTGTACAAATTCTGTTTTGATTACAAAATATATAAATGAACTTTTAAATGAAGAGAAAACAATGGAGTTAACAACTATAGACCAGTATCTTGCATTTATTATTCAGTTAATAGAGAATCAGCCTGGTAAGTTTTATAATTAGGGAATATTATATATAATAAAATATAAACATAAGAACAAGTTGGCAGGTTAATCCCTAGATCTTAATAAAAAGAGATGTTATATGTAGATAGTAATGATACTTTTATTATAGAATTAGTTATAGAATTATAGAATAGTTATAGTAGTAATAGAATTAGAGGTAAAAATAAAAAAAGTTGTCGAAATGAAATAAAAAAGAACAGAATGTTTGTTGATGAAATAAGATGATAAGATTGTAAATGAGTGTGTTAATTTTCAAAGAATATTAAAGCAAAAAAATATTAAACATTTAGCTATTATGATAAATTTTTTATATCAAATTTTGTATATTATTATTTAATTAATGTCAACATCTTGTCATAAGGAATTAAAAAGAAAGACTAAGAATAAATATGATTTTTGAAAAATCAATTGTCAAAACTGCATAACTGGAAATTTCAAATATATGAACAATTTAGGTACCCATATTAAAATTATTTCAAATATTCATGTAACAAAAAGTGGTACCAAGATGTAAACATTTTCTAACAGTTCAATACTATTAATGATCACTTAGAAACTTACAAATAAACTTTATTTGTGGTTTCTATGTGGTTTCATATTTATATAAGGAAAAAATATACCCGAGAATTTTTAATTTTAAAATAGTCTACTGCCATAAAAACATACATAGCAAAGGTAAAATATAATAAATTTGTTAATATATTTTTATCCATGTCAATCATTAGATACTTAATATGAGCAATTTTTACTACATATTAAAAATATTTTAAAAAATCTTTTTTCTTGCTTTTCAGATTCTACAATTGTTTTTTATTGTTTAGAAGTTATTGCTGCATCAACAGAAACTATAATTAATAAATACAAAGATCATTTCTTTCTTTTTAAGGTTAATAGATTTTTTTTAATTAAAAAATAATTTTTATAAAATTTTACTATGAATTAATGCCTTTGATATTAGGCTTGTATTGTCTTTAAAATTAAGAAATTTTTTAATGTAGTGGAGCATAATGACACAATGAAATGCAAATTAATCCTTTGAAAAATCAATATTACATTTTTGTGATTAATTTATCATTTAAAAATAAAATAGTATATTCACTTTTGCATGTCAAAATATTAGAATAAGAACACAAATCACATGGAAATTGTTTTATGTCAAACAATATTGTATTTGAATATAGTCAGTACTTAGTAGGGCATTCTTTGAATATAACTATAACATGTATTCATTGGATCATGGATTCTATGAGTCAATGATAGTCATCAGGCATCGTGAAGCTTCAAGCAAGGCATACTTTGTTTTTTAGATTTTGCCATTGCAAGATCTAAAAGACAAAGTATGCTTTGCTTGCAAATCCTACAAATTCTCTGTGAAATTTGCATCTGGGGAATTTGCAGGCCAGAGTAAAACTTGGATTTCTTTGTCATTAAGCTAATTAGTGGTTGAGGCAGATTTGTATGACAGGATGAGATCATGTTGAAAAATGAATCTTGTCACTTCCTAAAAATTTTCTGATGATGGATGGTATCATGAACATTTTCAGGATGTAAGGAACTGAGTCTGAGCATTATTTTTATTTTATTATTATTTTTTCGTTTTATTATATTTTGTTTGGGGTTTATGTTTATTTAGGACGAAGGTTTCCCACCACTCTCTTATTAGTAACGAAAAAAGAAGATAAACCAACTCACGAAGGAACGAGTGCCGTAGAAAAAAATATCTCGCACATTTGCGCTGCCCAGCGGAAATAAACAGTCCGCAGAGAAAAAATGGAGGGGGGAATCCCCACACTCACTAGTAAAGAAATACTTACTAAACCATCATAACATCCCAGATAATTGTGCTAAATACTTTGTAAATGGTTTATAAGCTTTTGTCGGAAAATTAAAGCTGCCAGAAAGAAACTTAATGTTAGAAAACTAAGTATGTAAATAAGGAAAGTAACCCAGCTGAATTGTGACGTCACCTCACAGCATAAAACCAGTATGCTAACCGAAGAAGGACGAGGTGATTTCCAGAGCGAGGTGATTCCTGGTCGAAGTCCAGATTGAGAATTAGGCGATCCAAGGTGTTAAAGAGGAATTCAATTTGACGATAATGAAAGGATTGAGGAAACAGGTTCCTAGTATAGTGAGGTGATGGATAGATGTTTAGTTCATAAGAGATTTTGTTCATAGTTCCTAAGTATTTGATTTGTCGAATTTTCAAAGGGGAATTAAGATTAAGTTAAGCTAAGTAGCTGAGTTTTATTGTCGGGTTGACTTGTTGATTTTCGTTAATAAATTTTGTTTTGGATTATAGACAATTGTACATAGTAAATTCTATTTACTAATTATATATATTTGAAACTTTTTCTTTGACTTGATATTTGTCGTTATTCTTACTAATATTTTCGGTGCACGCATAAAAGCCCAGGCCTGGCAAACTAATCTCGAATCCGCGTAAAGTACCCGTTAGGTTAACGGAAGTTTTACTGGCTGCAGTTAGTGTCGGTTTCCTAAGATACTAAAAATAGTACTTTACAAGGATTTCTGGGTACACTTGAGAATACATAGTGGTATTGACTATATATAATTCTCCTAATCCTTCAGCATATATGCACTTCCTATAATGATACTTCGTGGAAATTTTACATTTTACTTGCAGCAGACGGAACTGTAGGTTTTGTGTTTTATTTGCCTCAAACAAGGGCCTTGTTACCAAAACAGATTTAGAACTTTCATTCAGAAACAGAATATTGGATTACTGTTCAACTATTCAGTGTTCTTGCTCTTCATCCATTCCATTTCTTTTTTACTGAGCAGAATTGCGTTGTGGCAGAGTATGGAATTAGAATCCACTTCCAGTTCTACACCATGGAGTACTAGTGGATACATTAGCTTTCACACATTGTGATATATAATTTGCTTAGCTCTGCAGTTGATTTGAACCTGTTTTAATCAAGGCACTGTTGTCCCTTTCTGTAGTTTTTCTCTTGTGATCCAAATTTTTTCACTTGACTTCCGTTGCATATGCTTTGATACTGATGAATGTGAAATGTTAAGGGTTTTGTAATATCGTCCAGCTTCCAACCTTCACCAGCCATGATCTCAGGTCTTCTCCAAAATGTCCTGCTTGGCCTTGAAACTGTATTCACTAAACCTACTTTGCTTATATATTGAACATTTTGCAAATTTTTATGTAAATTTTTTGGACTAACAAAACTAAAACTACTGAATTTGGTTCTTATTTCAATATTTTGAAATACAAAAGTGTATATTCTCTATTTTTAAATGAATAGTGTTGTTTCATTTGTGATTTATTTAATTTTTTAAGAGATTAATTTGTATTTTATGTCATTATGCTCTTCTACATTAAGCTTTTAGTGACTAGGTGTATTTGCAAGGCATGATTATTTAGCTGCCATATTTAATTAAAGCAAGGAAGACTTTGAAGGAATATTTTAGTACTTAAGGTTTTCTTTAGATAAAAAAGAATTAAACTATTTATTAGAATAGTTATGTTGAAAACTTCTACTAATATTTTTACATTTCTTTCTTAGAAATTAATGTTTTCTAGTCGTGAAGAAATAAGGGAATATGCTGCACAGATAGTATCTCTTGTAGTATCCAATGCAGATGATGATAGTTTTATTAGTAAAGTTGCTGAATTGACAAAAAGTATTAAATCCCAGGTAAGTTTATTAATTGTCTTTCATTTCTTAATCTTATTATTTTTTCATTATTGGAATTTATTATGTAATTAATTTAAAAAGGTAATAAATTTATTTAGGTAATTTAAATAAAATAATAATAGTTTACTCAAGGAGAAATTTATAAATCACAGTTCAAATTTATAGATATAATGTGGTCTTCTGTGAGCTTGCCGATAGGGGGAATTTTATTCCCTCTTGTCAGGATGGACTAAGGTCTTTGTGTATGTGGGTGACAGTTTTCAGAGGCAGAAAAGAGACAAGTGTTTCACAAAGAAACCGTTTATTTTTTGATGATTATGCTTACATATTATTGACAAGGTCCAAAAATTCTCAGTCCTGTCTGTTAGATGTCTTTGAGAGATTCTTTTGTCCAGCAATGGCAAGGTCTTGGGGTGGTAGTGAGTTGAAGTTTGTTGTTGAGAAGAAGCCCAAGATAGCGGCAAGTGAAAGCATGGAGAGAAGAGGGCGACAATCTCAGCACGTATACTTGAGAAGATCCTCATCCTTGATGGCTGAGGTTTTACAAGTTTTCAGGATCGAATTATTTCTAATTGGTCGGGCTTTCCCTTGCTTGCTCCCCTATTGGTCTCTTACCTGTATCTAGGTGAAAATTGAGACCAGTTTAGGTCGCGAGAAAGGTCTGCCCGGGATGGTTTTTTCGACACCATCCTCTTGACTCTGATTGCGCTTTATTGGTGACCTATGCTCATATTTTCACATTCTCATTTTATTTTACTTTATTGTGTCTTCAGTTTTAAATAATTTCCCTTTAAATTTTCTTTTATTCTAAAATTTTGTTATCCCCTCTATTCTTTTTGAGTGACGATGTCAAAGTCTGGTGTTGCCAACTTGACACTTATTTTACTTGTTTTCTTGATGCTTTAATGCTTTAACTTAATAAATTTTACATTTTCTTTTTATTTATTTATTTATTTATTTTTGGATTATTTCCGGGGCCTCACACTTCTGATATACTCCAACACAATCCAAAAACATAAATGTGTTTACTTTCTTTATTTTATATTAAGAACTTAGTAAAAATACCAATATTGTTAATTCTTTAAAATGACCTGGCTATATTCAAATGCAAAAATGTAGAAACAATTTTTTACCAAATAAGCAATTTAATTTTTTGTATGTCCCAAGTATAACATTTCAAATCAGAGCATATAACTTAAAACCAATTCAATAATTAATTTAAATATTTCAAATGAACAACAGTGATTATATCTAAATTAATTAATTAGTCTGGAAATAATGATTTGTTAGAAGTCTGGATAGCATAACTGGTAATGCATCTGCACAGTAAATAGTTATGGGTTTGAGTCCCACTCTGGGTCAATTTTTTCTTTTAGAATATTCTAAATTGAATTTATTTATTTCTAACTATTAAATTTATCATGATGAGATGCCAGTTTAACTGCTTACTTCTATCCAAATTACTTAATTTTTTATTAAGTAATTAGCTTTAAAATAGCTTATTATTTAATAAAAAATTTACTGCTTGTCTGAGTATTCAAATCAGAGTAAATTTGTAAATCTTTTTTTTCTAATATTAAAGTTTTGGAAAATAAATAGTTGAGAGATATTAAAATACTTTGTAAGCACAGTGGAAATACTTAAATTTTCTTATTTTTTAAAAATATTTTCCTAATGTGTTAATTATCAAAAACATTTTTTAGATTAAATGAATATACTATATATTTAATTCTGAGATGCCATTGAAAGACATAATACTGTCAATTTAAAATTAATGAAAAAATTTTGTTTATTTTTAATCTAAAATGAGCTTATAAATTTATCCATATAACTATCTACAACTTTTATTTTTAATGAAATATTAAAATGAATGAACACAACATATTTATTTATGTTTTTCAGTACTATTTCCATGCTCATTCATAACTATTTTTGAGATTTTTGGCATATGACTTTCCATAAAAATACTATATTTTTTAAAATTTTGTAACTCTGGAATAAATTAAGACTTCTACAGAATTGGGGACAAACAGTAGTATTGTGATGTCATAGTACTTCATTATCTAAAAAGTAGCTATCTTAAAGAAGAAAAATGATGTACTAGCTCTCATCATCAAGAAGTCAATCATGATTATGTGAGATCATCGGTTACAGTATTAATTATTATTTAGAATGTAGTTGCTTGTTATGGCAAAAATTCTGCTTTACTCAGGTTTTCTATGCAATTGGTTTTAAAAAAGTGTTTTGTTTTTATTTTTATGTTTAATGTATAATATTTTCAAAAGCAAATTAATCAGTTTTATTTAGACAAGTTTTGTTTTATAGAGGGTCTGTTTTACTGCAATAATATGTTATACTAAAATGCACATAGTGACATGATTGTTAATTCACAGAGCTTTCATTATGCAGAGCATATATATCACACTATCAAACAATATTACAAATCACAATTATGTAATTTGTGCAAAATATAAATTGGATCAATTTTCAATATTATTTGTGATTTTTCTGGATTTAATTTTTCTCTTGTGGTCAAAATGGGATTTTAATGGTAATATTTAAGTTTACAAAGATTTCAAAATTAAAAAATAAAATAAAATACATACAAACTTAGAGTAAATGAGAAAATCTAGAGTTTTTAAATTTAAAATGATTATTACAACTGTATTATAATTAATTTTAAAAATTTTTCTTTAGAATCTCGAAGAAAAACATGGTTCGTTAATTGCTTTAGGTTATACTCTTGGAAGGAAATTATATATTTTGAAACACAAAAATAAAGAAGCAATACAATCATTACTTCAAGCTTCTTGGGCTGCAGATGCTGTTAAATTAATAGGTTTGTTAATTATTATTTTATAGCTTAATATTTATATTTGACTTAGTATTCATTATTTGCTATTCTCAGAATTTCAATATATAAGAAAGGGTACTGAATAAATAATGAATATTATTTATTATTTTCTGAACAGCAGTTGTATTTAATTATATAATTTATCACTTAATATAGAATAATACTTACTAAAAATAATATAGAGATATAGAGCTGTAAAATAAAATTTATTTGATATATTAATATAATTTTATTTTTAGCAATATTTTAATAATTGAATTATTTCTGAATATGACATTTTTCTCTTCTTCCTCAGATGCCTTTATGGCATTTAGAGAGGCTCCTACACATTTTTACATCAGATGATTGGCATCTAATTGGAGGCAACAGATATAAGATTTAGCCAAGACAGCTTTAACTAAAGCTTTTATGAGAGTAGTTTTTGTCAGTTCCCTTTTTCAGTATCTTTTGGGATCCAAATTACTTGCTCGGGAAGCTTATTCTCTGACATTGTAAAGGAATTCTCTTGAAAGATCAATTTTCTTTAGCTCAAAGCTAGATTACCACCGTTAAGAATATTATTAACAGCTAAAATTTTGGAGTTTGAGAAAAAATTGTTTCAATAAATTTTCATAATTTTTCTCAGATGTTTGATCACAAAGGAGTTTATTTTAGGAGTTAGCCTTCAAAGTTATAGAATAGTACAAGAAAGAACACAGCTCTTAAAAATCTTCATTTTAAGAAAAAATAACTAGTTTTTTAAATCTCCAAATTTATTATTATTGTTGTTGTTAATAGTAATTCATTCAGCATATAATTGATGTAACAAATGCTAACAATTTAAACTATTGTACTGTGAGCAAGGAATGATTAAAACAATTCACATTTAATTCTTAAAGCACTGAGTATGAATGATTGTGTATTATCAGCCACATGTTGGGGCTGTTAGCATGACAAAAAGACATTTAAAGATATCCAAAAATGATGATAACTCTAACTGATTTCTGTTTACAGTAAGCAAAGTTTTTAAGTGTATTTTAAATTATATGTTTTGGAATGTGCTAATTTCAGTAACATTAAAAGATTAATAATAATATCTATGATTATAATAAGCAGGTTCTACTGTAATTCTGTAACAGACAGGAGTGGAATTAGGATATAATACAGGTAAATTAGATTGAAGATTATAGTGAGAATAAAAGAATGGCATATTAAAAGATACAGTACTGTGCAAATTAATGTGAACACATCATAATTAACACAATTTTGCTTTTTTTTCGCAGTTGGCAACACGTTTATGTCAATGTAGCGGCCACTTTGCTTTACCGATCTGACTGTTAGTGAGTAATAAGACATACCAAGCTATAGACGTGTTGGATTTTGTTATTGTTTTTTGAATTATTGTGTTTTTGGTGAAGTTAAACTGAACTGAGGCTTTATTAATTTTTTTTTTTTGAAGATGGATAGTACTCCCACAAAATGCACTAAGATTGTTACTTTGAGTGAACACACATCAATGACTCAAAGAGATATTGCCAAGGAGTGTGATGTGAGTTTAGGAGCTGTAAATACATGCTGGAGTTATTGTTTATGACTCAACCGTACGAAAACGACTTATAGAAGGTGGAAGAAAAATGGTTAGACTTCAAAAGAAACAGTTATTGACTGCTGCCATGATGAGAAAACGATATGATTAGGCAAAAAAATATGAGATGGACTGTTGAAGATTGGAGGAAAGTGTTGTTTTCAGATGAAAGCCATTTTTTGGTACAAGACAGCGATCTTGTTACGTTAGAAAAAGTGACAACAAAATAGTTACGACAGCTCATATTGATCAAACAGTTAAACATCCATTAAAGAACATGTTCTGGGGCTGCTTTTCTTATAAATGTACCGGATCCCTTGTGCCGGTCGAAGGTGTGATGAACTCGCAAAAATACAGAGACTTGTTAGAACAAAGATTGGAAGTTGAACTAAGAAAAACTGATGCCAACAATCAAGCAGTATTTCAACAAGACTCGACTCCTTGTCACGTTTTCAAGGTCATGATTAAATATTTCAAAGACAAAGAGATATCATGCCTTGAATGGCCAGGAAATTCACCAGATCTTAATCTGATTGAAAATCTGTGGGCTATAGTAAAAGCTAGACTTCATAAAATAGATTGCACAACAAAAACAAAACTGATTGAGGCTGTAATCCAGATATGGTTTTGAGACCAGCAAATAACAGAAAACTGTAATAAACTTATTGATTCCATGTCAAAACATGTTCAAGAAGTTATTAAAGCCAAGGGAGGATATATTTCATATTAAAACAATTTAAATTTGTAAGGAACTGAGTCTGAACGTTATTTTTATTTTATTATTATTTCCGTTTTATTATCTTTGTTTGGGGCTTACGTTTATTTAGGACGAAGGTTCCCCACCACTCTCTTGTTAGTAATGAAAAATGAAGATAAAACAACTCACGGAGAAATAAGCGCCATAGGAAACATCTTGCGCACTTGCGCTGCCCGGCGGAAGTAACAGTCCGCAGAAAAAAAAATGGAGGGGGGAGTCCCCACAATCACTAGTAGAGAAATACTTGATAAACCGTCTTAAACATCCCAGAAAATTATGATAAATATTTTGTAAACGGTTTATAAGCTTTGTCGGAAACTTAAAGCTGCCAGAACAGAAAGTTAATGTTAGCAACTAAGTATGTAAATAAGAGGAGTAACCCAGCTCAAGTGTGACGTCACCTCACAGTATAAAACCCGTACATTAACCGAAGAAGGAGAGGTGATTTCCAAACAGAGGTGAATTCCAAATCGAGGCGACTTTGAGAGCGAGGTAGATTCGAAAGCGAAGTATTTTTTGATAGAAGTCCAGATTGATAATTGGACGATCCAAGGTGCTAAAGAGGAGTTCGATTGACGATTTGACGATATCGAAAGGATTGAGGAAATAGTTTCTTCGTATAGTGAGGTGACGGATAGATGTTTAATTAGTAAGAGATTTTGTTCATAGTTTCTAAGTATTTGATTGTCGAATTTCAAAGGGGAAATTATTATTAAGTTAAGCTAAGTAGCTAAGTTTATTGTCGGGTTGACTTGTTGATTTTCGTTAATAAATTTTGTTTGGCTTATTGACATTTGTACGTAGTACGTTCTAGTTATTAATTAAATATATTTGAACTTTTGATTTGACTTGATATTTATCGTTATTATTACTAATTTTTCGGTGCACGCTTAAAAGCCCAGGCCTGGCAAACTAATCTCGAATCCGCGTAAAGTACCCGTTAGGTTAACGGAAGTTTCACCGACCGTAATTATAGTCGGTTCCCTAAGCTACTAAAAAAATAGTACTTTACAAATTGTATTTATTTTTTGATTCTATTCATCTTTAACCAATAAATGTTTTTTCTTTTAAATTTTCACTTGTGTTCACATTAATTTGCACAATACTGTAATTTGCAATAGAAACAAATTGCTTAATTATAGATTAAGAAATAATGGCAGAGTTTTAATTTATAAAACGATAAATGAATGTTGGTTTGAATGTTTTAATTTCATTTTATCAGCCACAAACTTTGTTTAATAGACATAGTTATTTATACTTATGTTGTGTATAACAAATTGTACATGATGTAAGTATAAATAGCATACATAAAGTATGTATAAATAATTGGTTATTTATATATACACTGTTTTTGATCTTTAATGATGCCATTTTATTTGCTATTGTTCACATAAAATGCAATAATTATTTGAATATTCAACAAACTGTATTTTTTATAGCATTTTACAAAACATTAAAAATCTACAAAATATTTAAGAGAATTTCACAAAACAATCATAAATGGAGAAATTATTTATTTTTTGGATTTTTATGTATGTTGATTATTTATGTATACACTATTTATAGTATCAGATATCAAGAATCTGATATTATAAATATAAATTTGCCCATACTAAATTTGAAATGAATGCTCTCTTCTACAATCAACAACTCTAATTTTATAAAAATACACTAGTTTTTGTGCAATTATTTTCATAAAGAGATAATATTTTTCATTTATAGATCATTAAAATGGAAAACTCTGATGATAAATACATTATTAAAATTGGGCAGACATTTGAAACTTTTGATAAATTAGATTTGTTAATCATTGACAAGTTTGCAAACATCTTTCTATTCATGACAACAAACAGTAAGAAAACATTAATTACAAATTTAATGTGGGTGAATTGTTCAATTCCTAATGCTTGATGTTGTAAAATACTAATTATGGATTCATTAGAATGAAAAATAATAGATAATTTGAAATGCCTAAAATGATTTATAATCATTCCAGTAATTCATTCATCCCTTTTTTTTGTATGCCTTTGTTTGTATATTAAGATAAAGGGAAAAAATTGCTTAAGCAGTTAAAAAAATGTCTTAACAATTGAAATGTAAACCAAAAATTACTTTCACCCGTCATAAATTAATTTTTGTCAACAAAATTTAATATTAACAAAAAAGCCAACATTTTTGCTATCGGGATACACTGCACTAGACAGTCCTGTAGTTTTCTAAACAGTTACTTTAAAAATAATTGTTAATTAGATGAGATGTTTAAATGATAATTTGCTTTGTTCCTATAGTGGACAATTGATAAAAGTTTAAGTATTTAAGGACACTTGGTTAAAATTATACTTTGATGAATTATTAATTTATAAAGTGATATATTATTAGTAATGAAATTTTAAAAATTGTTTACAGATTTCATATTGTAATGTTTAATGTGGAAAATGTGAAGTGATTCCATGTTGTTTTTATGTTAAAAATCTGAGAAATTGAAAAAAATTTGGCTAAAAGAAGAAATGAATATTTTAATTGAATGAAGTTGTCAGTGATAAATGCTATGCATGTGAATAGTAATTGTTTATATATAAATAATATTTATCAAAATATATATTAATATAAAAAATTTTTTAAAATAAATAATCTCTTTTCTTTAATGAAATACCAACAGTCACTTTAAAAATCAGGCTAAAATTGGCTAATTAAATGATTGATATAAAGTAATTTGTTATATCTAAATTAACATACTTCTGGAAGTGAAGACTCACTTAGGATCTGGGTGGCGTAACTGGCAAGTGCACCACACGGCAAGCTGAGGTTGCAGGTTCAAGCCTCGCCCTGGCTCAGTTCTTTTATTCCAGAAGGTTCTAAATTTATTTAATATTTACTTAAATTATAATTATTAACTTAGATAAGAGATTGCACCTAACGTCTACCTCTAGTAACAAATTACTTTATATCGATCATTTAATTAGCCAATTTATAGCTCGATTTTTAAGGCGATCGTTGGTATTTCATTATATACTCATCAGGCTTAGTGATGTTTATTTATACTCTTTTTTTTATTTTTGTATTCCCAACTTTAAAAAAAAAAAAAAAAATATTTTGTAAAATACCCCTCAAAAATATTTGTTTAATGCTCAGATAATTATTGCATTTTGTAAATTATAGCAAATAAAATTACCTACATGTGTCATTAAGGATAAAAAACAGAGTATGTATAAATAGTCATATCTTTAATTAATTTAAAAAAATATATATTTTAAATAGTAAAAATATTTAACATGTTTGTAGATTTGTGAGCTTAGTTCTTACATTTCTTTTCAAATATCTTTTTGTTTTAATTTGTACTTTATTATTAGATACTGAATATACATTCAGTATTAATACATTGATTTAATTTAAAGTAAAGAATCTATAATTTATCCTTGGTTGGGATGTACTACTGTTAACTTTAAAATGGACATGAGATACAAGAGAAAAATTACATGAGATACAAGAGAAATTACATGAGATACAAAGAGAAACATGCCATGGCATGTTTCTCTTGTATCTCATGTAATTATCATCATAGCCCTGAAATGAGATTTTCAGACAATCTGAAAATCTTTGCTCGACTTTAATGAACTTTACTCTGTTGGTGGCTTTTTATCTCTGATTGTCATTCAAGTAGTGTTGTGAAGACATTTGGAATGAAAATGCTTCCCTCCAGCAATCATGATATTACTAAATTACAAATTAAAAGAGAGTGCTAGGAAAATGCTTTTAAAGTTGTCCTTAACCTCTATTAGTGATGCTGCATTTGAATTATTTACAGAAAGGTTTACTAGTTAATTAATTACTGTTTGGTAATTTTGATTGAAAAACTTAGCTTTTTTTTTTTAACCACTAAAACACACAATTTTGTTAATTTATACACACCAGTGTATATTTATAAATACATAAACACGCATTAAAATATTAAACAGCCTCTTCTTTTTGATTCAATTTATTTTTCATTCACTAAACATTTAAATTTTTTTTGTATATTTGAATTTTAATTTATGTAATGTTTTTACTTCTAAAATTATAGATTTATAATTTCTTTTTTTAAAAAAATAGCTATCATATTTATATTTAAATGCATTTAAAAATTGTTATTGTATTACTAATAACTTCTTTATATTCTTCATACTTACCTAATTATCTACATTTTATAAGTATTTGGACAATTACATTTTTGTGATCATTGCATTTTCTTATTTTCTTTTATATAATTTATATTTTTGTATTTTATTAACAATGTTAATATTTATTTTTATCTATTTAAATTGATTTTATCTTTTATTTAATCTAGCATCACTAATTCAAAGTAATGAACACCAATTAAGTAGTGCTGCTTGCTTATCTATTGGAGAAATTGCTCGCAATGGACCACTACCTCTTGCTAATGAAGAAAATTGTACTGATGATGTTATGGATCAAAATGAAAATCTTTTTTGTTCTAAACTTTCATTAGTGAATTTATTAGGATTACTACTAAAAAAGAATCAGGCAATAACAAAAGTAAGTACTTATATATTGTAAAAAAATTATGTATTGCATTAATAATAATTTAAATAACATGAATGACAATTTTACAAATATTTGAGGCAGTGTTAACAAAGCCTCTTCTGTGTGGCTTATAAAATTGTGTTCATCTCAAAATTTGATCAATCAATTTTGATTAAACTTTACCATTTTTTATTGATTGTGATGAGGAATCCAAAATGTAATAAGGGTCCATTTAAATGTAAAAAATAGGGGTTTGTGCCTTTTTTTTCATACAGTGCGGTTAATGTAATAGTGTTTGTGCTCTCTGCAGTTAAGCACATCTAACAAAATTTAGGGGTAAAAAATGAAAACAACATTGCATGCACTTAAATAGAAACAAAAAAATAGGAACAAAAAATGAACAAAGGACAAGAACAAAGCAATAATTGCCATTATTTACTTTGTTTTTGTGTCTCCATGATGGTAAGTGCAAGGATTGCATCTCCCATGGCTAGCAGGTATGAGGATAGCCCCTTTTGTGGTGGCAAGTATTGTACAAAGTTTGCCTGCCCACAATGGTTAGGTATAAGAATTGCCTCTTCTGTACTTAACATATGCAAGGATTACTTCTTTCTCTCTGGCTCTGCTTTGATTCTATGAAATTTGACAAAGTCATGTTATGTTCTAATATGTGATTATATGAATGAATTGTTTAAGGACAAAATCTTAATATTTCTTAAAATCTAAAAATAATATTGTTTATCAGCATACTTGATCAAGGGTTGTTCTGGAAAATTTTAAAATATTTCCACTAATTTGCCAGTTTATACCTTTTTTCACCACTTCAAATTATTTAATGCCATCAAATTTACTTGCTAATTAATGCAGGTGCTGGTAGCTTTATCAATTTGGTATCTGGAAAGTGATCCCAAAATTTCTGTCAGTTGATAAAAAATTCCTATTCTGGAAATGCTGGGCTGCATTACACAAAACTGCCTTTGGTTCTCAATGTCATTTCTTACTTTTCTGCCCAAACTTGCCATATGATGTCATGAAATCGCAAGGTGTGTGGTGCATGGGACTTTCATTGTACAGAAGCTTGACATATTGCTAGTTTTCCTGATGTGTGATTTGTAATTCAATTTCATGCCAAATGTTAAAATAAGAAGCTAGGGTTTTTATTGCCAAAATTATATTTTTATTGCCACATTAATAAATAATTAATAAAAATATTGCCAAGTGGTGATTTTGGTGCTATGTGACTCCTGCTTGATACACTAATGGACTGTAGTCCTATGATCAATTCTGCCTCATTAATAACTAACATTTAGTTTGTGTGGTTTCCAAATCATTGAAAAACGTTTTTCTATAATTGTTTTTAAACATGACCAGTTTGCCAATACTTAGCTATAATTTCATTTTCAGTCAATTTGTTTCAAGAAAAACTGACTTAAACTTTATGTCCATTTGTCAGTCCAGACTAATACTTTTAACTTGAAATAGCAATAATGTCTCATAGGGAAATTCGTTCATGCACAAGAAAATTTAAACAAAAAAAGTTAAAATTTTATTTTTCATTATTTATAAAAGTAGAATCAAAGTTAGTATTTTTTCCAAATATGTAATAAAACTTAGCTTTAATTTTAAACTTTGTTAAGGTAAATATTTTCCTTCATAAAGCATTTAATAATTTTCAAATTTCTACAAATGTATTTGAATAAATAATCAACAAAGAATATTTAAAAAAAAAAAAAAACCAAAGTTCTAATTCATCCTTTAGATGTTTCTGATGGTGATGAGGTCTGAAAGCATTAGAACTTTTGTTTTTATGTTTTTTGATTTTAAACTTCATTAAAGGAAATATATATATATATAATCCAATTTTTGTTTTAACTAATTTTTATGGAATTGTAGAAAAATGAATGTTTCATTATTTGAATTCGCTTGTTTTGAATTAAACAAAATGAAGATACATAAATATAATTCAAAAATAAATGGATATACCTTGCATAAAAACAAACAAACTGAATTACTGTAAATATGGGGAAAATAAAATACTCTTATTCAGTAAAATTATTTACTTAAACATTTATTTTTAACCTGTTTGACAGCCCATCTATTGTAAGTTCTTAGATAGTCCAGACCGTCTAAGAACTTACATATAAAATACAATATATAAAATTTGAAAATTAGAATAGGATTTCAAGCTTAAATTACAAATAAAGCAAAAGTTTATGATAAAAGGATGATAGAAATTAATGTTAAGCTTGGGAAGCTGTTAAAAAAAAGGTATATTGTCAAAGAATTCTTGAGCATTTATAGACTTAACAGATATAATTGAGCTTTCATAGAATTATTAAGTTTAAATAAAGAAATTAAGAATTTAATAGTATTGTTTACAATCTAAGTATGTAAATTTTCAGAATTTTAATCTTATGGCATTAAGTTTCTTGTAGTTCTAATATTTTGAATATTGTTTTTGAAATTCAATTTAAAATTTTTGTTATATTTATGAAATATTTAAATATATATTTTGTAAAGTGGTTTAAGTAAGCAAAATATTTTTATAGAATTTACATAATTTATAGTACTATTACTTCATGTTTGCTAATAAGTTTAGATACCTTATAAGCAATATAACATAGTTTAATTATTAAAAGTTTTATAAAAATGTATAAAATTTCAGTTCTTTCATTTTAAGAAACTTTTATTTCAGTTATATGAACGTGCTTCTTTAACACTCGGGTATTTGTGCGTAGGAGATGAAAAATTTCCTTTTAATAAAGAAGTGATTGATATCCTCCTTCAGACTGCATTTCATGTAAGTGTTAAGAAAATTAGATACAGTATTCCTATTTTTAAAAAAATGTATCTTTCAATCAAATTACTTTGTTTAATTATTAATTAGCTATATTATACCTCATGTAATCCACCAATATTTATTTTGTTTATTGAATTATTCTGGTTGAGTATATTTATGTAGGATATAAATGCTGAAAAAAGAACCTCAGACTAAAAAATATATTGTAAAACATTTAATGAAAAAATTAATAAATTTTATCATTTTATTAAAGAGTTTAATTCATTTTGAAATTATAGGATATGGATATTGATGTTCATTTTTCTGTTGGTGAAGCTCTTGCATGTGCTTGTCTAGGACCAGCTTCTCCATCTGCAGCAGATTTTTGGACTGTTGACAGAAATAACTATAAGGTAAATACATTAAGTCTGCAATACCATTATCAAAACATTAATTTATTTGTTTCAAATTTTATTAGATAAAAATGGATAAAATTTACTAAAACTTAAATATATAGTGTTTAAAATTAAGTTAAATGTAAAATACTACAAAATTAACTACAAAAAAATTAATGTTTTTTGAAATTGAAGAACTGCACTAATAAAGTATACAAGTTATACAAATATTTAATTAAAAGTCCCATTAAATGTTCAACTTATGAGGTTTTTAAAAAAGAAAAATATCTATATATTATTGTTTCATATCATGTTCAGATGATTTGAAACATAATCACATCAGATTATTTTTAAATTTATGAATTTCAAATTTAGAAATAATAAAAGAACAGTCTCTGGTACTGCTGTTTATTTACTGTACACATTAAACAAATTTCAGGTGAAAGAGAATACTATTGAAGTGAGCAACAATTGTATACAGAAAGAGAATTTTATAACTTGTATACTTTATTAGTGCAGTTATTAGTGTATACTTTATTAGTGCCTTCAATTTCAAAAAACATTAATTTTTTTGTAGTTAATTGAATTAACAATGTATTTAGTTTATCTGTAGCCTTAACATTCAATAATTGCATTCATTCAAATTATCAATAGATGATTTAAGTATTTTCAGTTATTAGTTAACTTGATAGCTAACTAATAACCAAGTATAATTGTGGATAAATTGTTAAAATTTGGTTTTAATAATCACTATGTTAGTAGTAATATGTTTATTCTTAAAATTATATTCATAAATTCAAATTGTGTATTAATATTATTTTTGAAAGTAATGTGATTTTTAATAGCATGTATTATGAACTTATTAATTCATATATAATATATTTTATTTTTCAGTTATTTTTAAAACATTCATCTGAAATGTTTTATTTGAAATGTATTGGTAAAATTATATAGTTACTGAATGTTTAATATTCATTTTGTTTTTTATCACACAAGATTCTGAAGTGCAACAATTTCATAAATTATGTAGTTGATTATTAGAGCTAGGACATCTAGATACTTAGATGTCTTAGCCTTATTGATTATATAACAGAATAATTTTAATAGTGTTATTGTGTTCTTTCAAACACAATAACATTATTACCTTTGTTTCTATTAGATATTATTGGAAATAATAATTCAAAAAATTAGAGATACAAATCAACTGAATTTATAAATGTAACTAAAATAATCATTTAGAAATTTTCTAAGAATTTTACGTGTATATTTGTTGTAATCAACTAAATAAATTAGAATATCATGGATTAATTAATAGTTAATAAGATAAAAATATTTAGAAAAAAACATTTGTAATCGCAGCTGATTTTGACACGGAAAGAACATGTCAAAATCAGCTTTGATTACAAAAGACATTCTTTCATTCATTCCCAATTATTTTTTAATTCTGTTACTAACAGAAAGACTATTGTAAATTAAATTTTGGTCAGGAGGACTTATAGTATTTTTTTTGAATAAAATGACACCTAAATGAAGATGTGTCTTCAAATGTTCTAGAAAAAATAAACTCTTACAGGTAGATGAAAAAAGAAATAAAAAATTATATTCAGTTAAGTGCTATTGACTTGCATATTCATTTCTGTATGAAAATTAACTATGAAGCTATTTACATGGTTATTTAAACATTTTTGGAGAATTGAATGTCACATGACAAAGGAATGTACAGACACATTTGTTAATATAGTCTTTGCTAGAATTAACAAGGGGCAGAATTGAAATCTATGTATCTTTATAAGTCTTATATTAATAAATTTTATGTAAATAAATTTATTTTCTTGTTTACTTTTTTTATTTATTTTTAACTTAACAAGTTTTTACAGTAAATATTTTGCTTGGTACAACTAGTATAATATAATATATATACAGGATGTTTCACAATGTCTTGACGATTTCAAAGTTGAATAACTCACAAACTAATTGCTAAAAAAAGTTGAAAATTTTACACAAGGTACAAAATCTATTCAATTTTACTTATGAAGTACTACATCAGACAAATGATGACCATTTGTGGCTACACAAGACTCGAGGCATTTCACCCAGCTTTTGAACACATTTTTTGTAACTGCTGGAGGAATTCTGGAAATTTCATCTCAAATTCAATCTCTTAATTGTTCCAAGCTTCTTGGCCGGTCGGAGTATACTCTTGCCTTCAAATAAGGTAAAACTCCCCATAGGTAAAAGTCTGGCAGGGTTAAATCAAGCAAGCGAGGTGGCCAATCAAAATAAGCGCATTTGGAAATTATGTGGTTGCCAAAAGCTTCATGGAGAACTTCAAACGTCAGGTTGGTTATGTACCATGTCACGCCATCTTCTTGGAATCAAATTGACCAGAGATGTCTACGATGGCGAAGGGTAGGGATTAGGAATGTATTCAACATCTCTGTATACCAGGCAATGTTTACAGTTTCTTCGAAAAAATATGGGCAGACGATGCCACATCTGCCATTATGGTTATTCTCTCATTGTGTAACGGCTTCTCTTCAATGGCTTTGGGATTATCATGTGTAGGAGCCCAGTAGCAATAATTTTGTTTATTCACAGCAACAGTTAAATGGAAGTGTGCCTCATCAGTCATCAAAATTTTATCACGATCAATTTCTTTATTCTCGATTTTATCGGGCATCTCCTCAGCGAATCTTTTTCTTTTTGGATAATCTCTGGGGTCTAACTTTTCTGTCACAACTAATTTGTAAGGATGATAATGCAGATCATACCGTAATATGCAACGAGTGGATGCCAGTGAAATTTTTAGCGCTTGGGCACGTTTTCTTATGGAATGACGAGGACTTTTCTGTAAACTGCTATGCACATGTTTGATGTTCTCAGGAGTTTGTACGGTCTTCCTATGGCCGGTTGTGTTTCAATTCGATGCACTGGCAGTTTCATGGAAGTTTTTTACCCAATTCGATATTGTTCCACGAGCAGGAATTAGATACTGCAGCCGAATCTTAAAATGTTTACAAAATTTACGTTGCACGTGTGCATGCAACGTTGCACGTTTCGCCGACGCAAAAATAGCACTCTACTGCGAACACACGATGTTGTTTCAACCAGTACTCCATGATACTATGTAGTAACCTATATGAGATGGAAGTTGACAGTCCGCACTACTAATAGAGGGCGCCACCGTCGCTGTATCTCAGTTTTAATGCGAGTTATTCAACTTTGAAATTGTCAAAACATTGTGAAACACCCTGTATTATAATATTCAAGTAAATATTTTAATACAAAACAATACAGAAGTTGACTGAAAAATGAAATAATTATTATTATTTTATTCTAATATATACAAGTACAAAGTTTTTGAAATTATCCATAAACAAAATATAAATATATATATATATATGTGTGTGTGTGTGTGTAAGAATGAGTACTATTAATTATATTAACTATTAATAGTAAGTTTAATTTTTGGTAAAACCTCTAGGATGATAAATATATAAAGCTCATAAAAATAGTAGTGTAATTCTAATTTATTGAGTCTGTGAATAAAAAATGAAATAAAAATGCAATCCAAAATCAAAAGTTAAAAACAAAAATATACATATTTACTATTTTTCTGAATAATTAACTTATGATTATGAATTGCATTGTTTCTTTTTTACCTCACAGACCTAATTAATTGAAATTATTATTAATAATTAATAGTATTCATTTCAATATCTTTTGTATAAAATTAACAAAAGTTTTTTAAGTACATGTTTAAAATAAATTTTAAGTTGATAAACTCCTAAAAGCACCAGGTTGTAAACAATTCTTCAACATCAACCTAAGAAGAATTGTTTACCAAACCATAGAAAATTAATTAGATTTGCACCGGTTATTAGGTTGATGTTGAAAAAAAAAATTAAATTCTTCAAATGTTCCAGAAAAAATAAATGTAGGACTTAGGATAATTTAAAATTATTATTCAAGTATTTTTTATCAATATATTGATTTGTTATTTTATTAATCACGTTATTATTATTATTACGTAGCTTATTAATAAGTTTATAATTGTTTTTTGAATTTAATAATTATCACAGTAGCTCCTCGTTATATTGCAGATTCAGATATATTGTGTTTTGTTTTGGTCCCGCACATTTTAAAAGCACTTGAGTAAATAAATTTTAAAATATAAATTTTCATTGAATTTCTTTTTGCAACGAAATATGGTATTTTAATTCATACCATTGTCCTTGAAACTACTACTACAGGTGAAACAATAAATTTGTCAAGACCTAAATATGCAAAATAGCTGGATGGATCAATTATAATTTATGTTTCATTTTTTATATTAAAAGTCATTTATTTATTGATTTTAAGTACTGTTTTCTTATTTATAAGTTTCTGTAAATTTGAAATTTTATACCTTTATGTGAATTGACAGTATTGAGTCAATTTACATACAGGTATGAAATTTCAAACTTACCTCAAAATGTGTAAGAAAAAGATTTATTTATTTCTGAATGGAAAGTTTTAAAATTTTTCCACAGTAGTAACTTCATTTTACTTTTTAGAGAATTTTTACTCTTTTAATTTTATAAGTTTTGATGTTCTTTTATATGTTCAATATTTATTTTTTAAATTTTCAATTACTGCGTTTATAATTTTTATTGAAAAATTTAAATTACGCAAATTTTTAATAAGCAATTTATTGTGAAATACAGCACTATATAATAAAATTGCAACTAATATTTTGTTTTTATATCAACGGTATTTGTCTTTAAATGTCATTATTAAAGAAACTATAATGCTAAATGGGCATTTGTGGTGTCAATATTTATGTGAATGTCATTTAATACTGTGAAATCTGGAAGTTAAAAACCTAGAAATTTCTGAATTTGTTCACTCCAGTTATAAACGACTTAATCAACAACATTCCATACCCGGGAAATTGTTGACCCTCGAATGGCAACGATTGTCCCCTAACTATCAACAAACCGTTATTCCTTCGGAGCAGGTAGATCATCTTGCACGATGGTTTATAGTTAGCGTCCGAACTAGTCGTTTATTTAATATCCCGGGAACACCTATGGCCCTAATAGTGATTCGTTTTCGATCACGTGACAAGTTTTCCCATCCAAAACTTATAAAAGACGCTTCCTTCCCCCCCTAAAGGGCTCTCTTCGTCTCGCTTTTACGACGTGCACTACGCCATCCGCCGGACTCTCAAAAAGTTTCTAAGTTCTTTAAGTGCCACTGCCCTGCCTACGGAAAAACAAGCTCTACGTGCCATCGGCCCATTACCGGATTCTCCATCAGCCAAACTTTATCGTCACTTCTGATTCTGTCTATTACGGACTCGTTAAGAGGTATGAGCATATATTTGTAAACTCTCTCTCTCCGGACCCCCTTTTTGTTTATGAGGGTAGACGTGTAGTTTTGTTCGTTTCGAGTTTAATAAATCTTGTTTTTGTTATAAAATGGTGTCTTCCTTGACTGTCGGCTTCGCCTTATCGTCGGCCCCATCCTTCCTCCTCCTCCACTCGCGTAACGCGTAACGCGCCGTCGACGTAACAGCCATCCTGGACACGTGAGTCACCGGAAAAAGAGGTACGACAAACTCTTACCTCCCCGGGATCTCACACATTGGTGACAATCGAGAGGGGTTCGACTTATTCGGCATCCCCCCCGATTTCACAATACTTATATACCAGTGATGGCAAACCTTTTTGAGAAGTGGGTCAAATTATGTTCATTAATTTTTTTAGTACTAGCTCATGGGTCACTAAGTGGTGTCATTTGGAAAGGGGAGGGCAGGATGGTTAAAAACTACTTTTTTTTGCACATGCTCCAATGCCTGCATCAGGCCTTTAAATTAGTTTTTTTTTTATAAATTCTACATTAGATATATATACTGTATATACTTTATTTTTTAATGTTTTTGATTGTCTGTTCTCTCTTTTATGATATAAAAAATAAGTTTATAAAAATCAGCATGTGGGTCATTTAAAAAGCCTGCGTGGGTCAGACACTGACCCACGGGCCACAGGTTTGCCACCATTGCTATATACCATGAATAAAATTCAGTATTGCAAAACTAAGCTTATTTTATATCAGAAACACTTGCTGATTAGAGATTCCATAGCATACTCATGTATACTCTGTTTAGTATAAGACCAGAATTTTTAGTACTCGGATATATCATACTTTGTCTTTGTCTCCTGACAAGCTCAATATAACAAGGGGCTACTATATTTAAAAAATTATTAAAAAGTTGAAATTAGATATGTAAATACAAATATTATTTTAGATTGATAATATGTCAGCTAATATGGAATTGCTTGAATGGTTATTATCAGAAATATTGCAGAAATATATAATGCATACTAAAACATCTGTTCGTCAGGTAAGATTGATTTAATATTTATATTTATTTATTTATAATTTATTCATTTGTACCTATTTATCAAACTTAGAAACAAAAAATAAATTAATTTTGAAATTTTTATCACAAAGATATGCTTCCTCTTAATTTTGAAACATATTTGAAACATATATTAATCCTTAATTATTCACATATGCTGTTTATACCAAGTGGTTAAGCAAAATTAGAATTCACAAAATGTAGTGCAAGGAGTTCAGCAATGTTGTAAGTGCATCTGACTTAGTAATGCCATGAGTCAGTAGTGCAACAAGTACAAGCAACTTACAATGGTACCAAGTCTGACTTATAATGTCACCAAACTCCTCCCACTAATACAAGTTCTACTTTTATTTGATCACTCAGTTTTTAATTGTACTTGTATTGTTATACTATCTGTTTTCCTTTCTAGCTTTTCTTGGGATAATTTCATTCTGGAATCACATCCCCTAATACCCCAAATCTGGGAAGAGATTTTTCCTCCTCCGTTATTGATTCAGTTTTGATTCTTACAAATGGTATTTCATCAAAATGTCTATAAGTTGTCTTGCATAGAAGTATTGTTTATTCTTGTGACAGATGTTCCTGGTAGAATTTTGTTTTAGCTTTTTTGGTTTGATTAATTAAATTTAAAGTATAATAAAGAAAATTCACATCTTTCTCCCACTTTCCAGCAATAACTATTTAATATACAAATTTATTAAACAGCATAATTCTAATTCAGCTTTTACTGCATAATATGAAACCAATCTATCCAAACTAAATAATTGTTTATAATACAATATACGTAATTTTGATAGATAAATTAATTAATAAATTGTAATACACCCCATAATGAGATTCCATAGAGTGATATTGAATTGATCAAGATATCACAAGATTTCTTACAAGAGGGAAATATTGGAATTTTTTTATTACACATGTTAATTATTCTGTCTTTTTTATTCTTGACCATAATTTATTTGTCATTTTTGTCATATGATTCTCAGAAGTCAAGGAATTTGTTATACTTATTCCAAGATATTTAATTTGTTTTACTACATTCAAGAATTTCTCACAAAAAATTTGACTCTTTTTCACTACCTTTTACCATTACTAAATATCAATATTTTAGGTTTTTCTTCATCAATTTTTAAATCATTATTCAAAGAAAAGTTTTTAACATGCTTATTTTTTTAATAACTTTTACATGAGGAAAATAACAGTTCCATGTGGAGTTGATTTTTTATTTGAAGCTACTCATCCACCTCAATATGTAAACATTACAAAATCCCTTTGGCACAATATTAAAAATAAATACATTTGATAAAAATTTGCCAGAACAAAGTTTTTAAAAAATTTACAAAATCTAAGAAAAACAATACAAAAAAGTGTCTCACTTGTTTTTTCACACACTTTTTTTCATATTGATTGTATTTGTGATTAATAAAATGTCATCTGCATATAACAAAAAATAAATATCTGTCTAATAACCTCAAATGTTCTTCCTTCATTTCATTGTTTGTTTATTAAACCATTCAAATATAAGATAAACAGAATAGGACTTGGATTAGACTCCTTAAAGTGAAACACTGCATACCTTCTTTTAATGTATGAACTTTAGCTAACAAATTTGTAAATAATATTTTTATTAATAACTGAAATTTATGTGAAATTTCCAAAATATTTAATTTATAAAACAATCTCTTTAAATTCACAGGATTAAATGCTTTCCAAAGGTCTACAAAACAAGTAATTAATCTGTGTTGTTTTTACTTAGTGGATATAGTGCTAAGAGGTATAACATGAAAATTGCTGACATTATATGCTTCTCTTTTTGAAATCCAAATTGCTGTGCATTTATTACATTTTTGATTTTCACATTTTTGTCAAGATTGATGTAAATATTTTCCAATTTACTGGGACAATAGTTATTTAAATCATCAATATCTTTTTTTATATGTATTACTGTCATCTTAATTTTTTCAGGTCTAGAGGAATTTCATAAACAAGTTAAGTAAATGACATCTTAAACATTCTCTTAAAACATTTATTAATAATGGCAATGTATTATCTATACCTGGGCTGAATTAAGTTTTGTACCCAGTATTCTATTGCATCTTTTATTGCTGTATCTAGACATCCAAAATCAAATCAAACTAAGTCTATTTATGCAATTCAACACATCAAAACTTAATGAATGTTGAATAATGAAGCTCTTTAAAATAAAAAACCATTTATCCAATAGAATGTCATAACAAAAATTTGATAAATTATATTGATATTCAAATGTGTGCTTCTTGTTCTTAATTACTTATATATATTGTTTCTGTCCACTTTGGACACTAGGACTTGCTATACCTAAGGAGGTGAATCACACAATTTCTAGGTAAAACAAATCCTAGTTCATAAGAAAGTCTAAAATGGACAAAGACATAATATGTATTGATACTTATTTCTTTAATTCCAATAAATTCTTGAATTCTTAATCTTTGCAAGATCATAAACTTTTTATAGGAACTTCTTTTTTTTTCCTTTTTGGCTATGCACAGCAATTTAAACTTACCTTTTACCTGTAGATAATTTTGTACTTCTGAAACAGAACTACTGTGAAATATATAAATGCAGTGATTTTTCTTTCTTCACTTCCCTGCAGTATTCATCAAACCATAGGATTTGTTGATACACCTTCCATTGAAATCATATATACAAATTTTATGTACAAGTTCATCTGATTATTTTTTTTTTAATTGTGTATATCTTGCTAAAACATATCATTATTTGGTAATTTTATTTCTTATAATTCATATAACTTTTATAAGTACAGGAACTTCCCTACTTACAAACTTTCAGACTTACAATTTGACCATGTATTTAAAATTTAAATTTCACATGGATTGTGAAGTTCTCTCGCTACTCATGGGGTGGTGTTGAAGTTGGTAGCATCAGAGTAATGGTGTTTTTCACTATTGTTTGCAATTATTATAAACTTTTGCAATTAGTGCTTCAAAAATGCATCTGAAACATAATAGTAAATCTAATGGTGGAGATAAATACAAAGGGTTGCTCTACTATTGTGGAAACTAAACTGAACAGTATAAAACTAAGTGCATTAGATGTAAAAAACCATGTTTGAAACATCTACTACTAAGCAGTAGTGAATGGATAAGTGAACCTAACTTATTCTGTTAAGTACGGTACATTGAAAGATTAAACACTAACCAATACATGGTTCTTCTGTGTACAGATGTACTTTCTAGATTACTTTTTGACTTAGAACAAAACCTAGGAAACCTAACATGTCTGTAAGTAGGGGAGTATCTATAAAAGATTTTGCAATCAATTAAAATTGATTTTGGATTTCTAATTTTTGCTGAAAATGCTTATTTGTATAAAACTGAAGTATTTAAAGCTTTGTACAGATAAACACTTTGTTATTTGTATTGCTTTGATGCATAAAAAATCTGAAATTAATTTTGAATATTTTAGGCGGCATGTGTTTGGTTGCTTACCCTCTTGAAGCAATGTGGAAATCAACAAGTGATGAAAACTCAGTTAGAAACCATTCAAAATTCATTGATGAATTTACTTGCTGATTCTAATGGTAAGAAATCCTTATAAATTATTTTTCAGATGATTTCAGCATACCTATATAAGATTCACGTCTATTGGAGTCAAAACAATAATAAAGTTTTACAATCCAGAAAATTAACGAATTATTACTATTATATCAATTATAAGTTTTAATTTAAATTGTACACGACTGTAAATTTAGAATTTTATTATTCAAAATTTTGTTTTTATAACTTGAAGATTTTTGGCTTTTCAAAAGTAAAAAAAAAAAAAAAATGAAAATACAGTCAAATCTTTTTTATGTGGTGGATAGGAACTGCATAAAAAAACGCATAAAAAAAATCGCACGAAACTTCATGAGTGGCTATAAAAAAATAGTTTTCGCAACACAATTAAATATATATTTTTTTTATGTGGTGAATAGGGACCACATAAAAAAGTCTCACATAGAAAATAACTCAAAACCGTACGAAATAAATAGGAATTGCTTTTTTAAACGAAATCATGACGAGGCTTGGCAGCTACTTGGAATCTCTCCAAACCTTTTGGAATCTGATTTAGAAAATACGTAAATAGTACAGTACATTTACCTTCAATTTACGCTTTGAAATGAATTTTATCTTAATGGTCCAGGAATGTGAAAGCACTTCGAAGGTTTAATTAACGTAATTAAAACAGACGTAGAATTTATTGACAACAGATGTCAGCACTTGACTGCATTGTCTTGTCTATCGTCTGTTTTACATATTTTTGTCCAGGTGGTGTTTTGTTGACTTAAAAAATAAATTATTTCATTTTTCTTATATTCATGAAATAATATTGCTATAATAAGTTCATTTATGCTATAATAAGTTTATTTAGCTATAATAAGTCAACGTGAGACATGACAAAATGCATGAGACTAGTCGCCGACTTTACTGCACAAATAAAAAATTGCATTAAAAAATCGCACAAAAAAAGACCGCATAAAAACAGGTTTGACTGTATTGTATTTTATTTAATTAAATTATTTTCTGGATCCTGAAGATGGTTTTTCTATTAAGATCTTAAGTCTAAAATAAATTTTTTATAAATTTAAAATTAACTACAGTAGACCCCCCTATAACACGGAACTTTTCTACCGTGTTATAGGGGGGTCTACTGTATATTCAAAATGTAATCTGATATACTTTAAAAGATTTTTAAGCGTCTTTTATATGAGGTGTGACAATTTAATTCTCAGAATGGCCTCTATAGTGTTGCCCATAACTTAATTATATCGAAATGACATGTGCATTTGTGTTTGAACATGTTTGAAGTAGGATATGCATAAATTTCAAGTTGATAGAGCTAATTATTAATTAGCTGTTGGGAAGGTAATAGTTATATGCATATAGTCTTTGGCATAAAAATGGTTGACCAAATTTAGAGCAATGAATTAATATTAAATTTTGGATGAAATCAGTAAATGTGCTACTGAAACATTAAAACTGTTGGAAGTGGCATATGGTGAAGATGCTATGGAAAAAGTCCAGTGTGTTTAAGTAGCATAAAAGATTTTGCAAAAGGCACACATGTTGCACCACAGGTTAAGACCATGCTAGTGTGTTTCTTCAATCACAAGGGAATAGTCCATCAAGAATTTATTGAACATGGATAGTCAACCAACAATGCTATTTAGTATTGCAGAGATTATGAGATTCTGTTTGAAAAAAAAGACCCAAACTGTGGCTGGGCAAGTGGATCATTCATCATGACAATGCACCAAGTTACAGTGAGTGCATTGTGAGACATTTTCTGGCCAAAAAAGCAATTATTTAATTACTGTAGATCATTTTGTCTATTCACCTGACTTGGCAGCTCCCTCTCTGTGATTTCTGGCTATTTCCAAAATGAAAAGTTATGAAGATTTTCTAATATAACTGATACCCAACAGAATGTGAGACAACTGCTCAACAGTATTTCAGAAAAAGGGGTTACAGGCCTGCTTCCAGAAATGGGAACACCATTTAAGTTGGTGTATAGATACAAGGAGAGAGTACTTTGAAGGTAACAGTAACCACTAGTGTGCAGTTTCACGTGTATATTTTTTAAAGGTGCATTCTGGGAATTAAATTGTCATATTTTGTATATATAATTTTAATTGTGTAAAATTTTGATTAAGCTGATTCTATTTCATATTATTTAGTGATTAGTTAGATTTATGTCTAAAAAAGAGCTCAAAACAGATTGATTGTTGAATATGCTAATAAATAAAACAACACATCTTGCTTATAATTTAGATACACATAAAAGTCAACAAATCTGATTATAATTTAGAGAAAGCTTAACAAAGTGTTTTGTAACTCTCTTATTGATTATTATTCATTCCTAGTGACAGATCAAAATAAGAAGAACAAATAATTCAGCCAATATTATTACCATTTTTGTTAGGATGATTTATCATTTCTTATTTTTCAGTTTCAAAGTTTAAAATGTTTGTACTTGATCAATCAAAGTTCCATGAAAGAAATTTCCTAATACATCAGGTTTTTCTATTAAAGAAATATTATAATAATTTAATTATATAACTATTGTTCAAATTAAACATAGATGGGGCCATAAAAAATATATGTTGTCACTTGTTACCATAAACAGGATTACAGTATACACAGCAAAATTGTAAAGTACTATTTTAGTTTACAACGATTATCGACTCTACCATGGCCGGAAATAACCGTTAACCTACTGGGTACTTTACTCGGATTCGCGTTAGCGTGCCAGGCCTGGACTTTAAGCGTTCACCGAATTAAATAATGACAAGATTTGTCAATAGAAAAAAATCAATGATTTAATTAGTTGTTTAGCAATAACTATGTACAATATTTAGTAACAAATCAAACAATAAATTTATTCAATGAAATTCAACAAAATCAACCCGACAATACTCAATTCAATCTATTTCTAACTTAATTCTATTCCCCTTGGGAATCCGACAAAACCAAGCCTTAACTTATAACAATAATTCTTATAAACTATAGATCCTAATCGTCACCTCAATATACTCGGAACCTATTTCATCAATTCTCAAGACTTCCTATCGTCGATCAAATATTCGAATCACTTCAAAATCACCTTGGAACTATTCGATCCTATCGGACACCTCTCTCTTACTGCTACGAAGCTCACCAAGCTCTTTGCTATCCAGAATTCACCTCTCCATCTTCACTTGAGATTCGTGATTTATAGTGTGAGGTGACGTCACAATTCTGAATGCAATCACTCCCCTCATTTACATACTTAATGCTAACAAGAACTTTTTTCGTTGTCTGGCAGCCTATTTTCCGACAATTACTCACTAACCTTTTACATTATTTGTTTTTACAATTTTTCCGGGACGTTTTTATTACTTAAGGTCTAGCGAGTTTATCTCGTGCTTGTGGGGTCTCCCCCCCTCTTTCTCGGTGCGGACTTTATACTTTTTGCTGCTCGGGAAGCGCAAATGTGCGCAAGTCCTATGGCGCTTTTCTTTCGTCGGTGAGTTGGGTTTTATTTCTTCTCTTTTTAAATACTTAAGGTGATTGGTGAGGAAACTTTCGTCCTAACAAAACATAAGCCCCCAAACAAAAATAGAATAATAAGCAAAATAAAAGTAAAATAAAAATAACGCTCGGACTTGGTTCCTTACACCATGACTAAGTTGCATAAACTATTATAGGAAATCACTTCCTGTATTCAGACACATGTTCCAATGTGATACAAATTTGTGTATACCTTCTGCAAAGAGGAAGGTTTCTGGATTACTGTTCCAATTATACTGCTTAGACTTTCCTGTAAGACTAGAATTTGCAGCCTTTGAGAAACTTTTTAAAGATTCAAAAACATGTAGGTCGCAAGTTATGCCATTTGTTGAGATAAATCTGAGATGAAATCACAGTGAAACATGGTGAATATATTTTCTGGCATTTAATGATGCATTAGGGCAAGTAGATATTAGAGTGGATAGACTGATTAATGTTAGGAATATTTAGTATTTTTTAGATTAAGCATTTTTAAAGTGATTTTTACTAGAATCACTCCATCTGCACTTTCACCCAGTCGTATGCCCCATTCTATGCAAATTAATTGATCAATTTCCATTATTTAACAGTATTTTGTATATATTGTTTAGAGAAGATTAAAAAAAAATAAATAAATAAAGAGAAAAAAATGTCATAGAGCAGGGAGTTATACAAATTACACAATTCTAAAGAATCATAGAAGATTTTCCAATTTAACAATTCCCTCCTAATTATTTAACAATATTACATATACATTTTATTTAAAAATATAAGAAGAAAGAAGTAATAAAATATTTTGGTTGGACATCATCACCGATGTCATTAATAGTAGTAGAAATTTCAACTCACTTCTTAAAAATAAAGCCATAAATACTTGTGTAGATTTACATGAAACTAGAAACAAAGAAGGAAGGCTGTCTTATACCAGACTTAGCCCAGTAGAGAAAAAGGGGGTGGGAGGAAGAGGGTTGGCTGGGGGTGAGGAGAGAGATGGGGAAAGAGGAAGGGAAGTGGGATTCTTCTGATTGCCTGCATATATCCCTTCAGATTGGAAGTTCTACAGCATCTGCCTTATAGTAATGTTAAACTGAAAGTTTGTTATAAATATGTTTGTGCAACTGAAAGATTTTCTTGTGGAAATTGGTTTGGAAAACTAAAAGCTTGTTATTCTTAAAAGTTCATTATTATGAGGTTCATTATAACTAGATTCCATTCTATAACAAAATTATAAAATTAATAAAAATATTTTTTAATAATAATTTAAATTATGTAAAATTATGATGATTTAAATATTTAGTTTTTTTGATATAATTATTTAATTTACATTTAGATATTATTCAAGATATAGTTGCTAAAGGTCTTAGCATGATATATGAATTTGGAAATGAAGAAAGTCAGCAAAAATTACTTACAAAACTTGTAGATACTTTAACATCAGGAAGAAAGTAAGTGTATTGTATATTAATTATAAAATATATTAAAAGCAATTCTTTGAAATAATTCAGATAAATGATGTTTAAATTAATAGATTGTGATGAAATGTATATTGTTTAAATAGAATAAATTAAAGTTATCTTAGAAAAAATTTATAAAAAAAATGTATTGATATTAATGAGGAAATCTATGAATATTTTAATCTTATATATTTATCAGTAATAAAAATTGTTGATAAATATTAGAAAGAATAAAAAATTTAAACATTTACTTAAAAACAATACTGATAAATTAATTTAAAAACTGAAAATATGAAGTTTTTAAAATTATGAGATGATCATTTATAAATACTGTTTAGAAGTATACTGTTAATTCTTAAATGTAGAATGAAATGTATTATTGTGCACTACTATGAGAGTTATATTTTCAAAAATTAAGCATAATAACCAAACACATGGATGGCCAGATAGCCAAACAGTTAAAGGGGACCCCAGGATTGAATCTGGATGGGTTAAAAAAAACTCCAGAAATTTTTCAGGGGATGGTCTGTCCTGATATGTTAAGCCCATGTATTACTATCCAGTTACCCCATTATAGGTCTGGCCAAACTCATAATAGACTTGTAAAAAGAAAAAACCCTCTTAGTTCCCACAAAGTAGAAAGAGTTAAAAGCACATGAGAGTTTTAATTAGAATTCTAAGAACAGTGCTTTTTGAAGTTTTATTAAGACACAGTATAAATGTAATGGCTCATATTGAAGTCTATATTAAATAGTTTAAGTTATTGGAACATGCAGCAACATCATCTCAATGATTTAATTTTAAGCTATGCAAAGTACAAGCAGCTTAACTTTAGACAACTCATTTATACATAACTAGGAGCCCCAGGATGCCCCCTAGTGGGCGTTCTTTACAAATTTCATGATAATTAAAAATCATTATTTAGTGTTCTTAAACATTCTATAAATACTTTAAAATAGTTTAATTTGTTTATTTACCTTCGCTGGTAACATTCGCTAGGGCGCCCCAGTGAGTGTTAATTTAAATAATAATTTATATTGTTAATTTAAATGTTTGAAATATGACACGTGTCCGTTTTTGGCATATCGTTACGCGGATGGACAGGCACGCGTTTAATGGGTTATATATATAGATACTTCAATATCCTTAAATTCTTTTGTATTCAAATTAGGATTTTCTCATAACTTTTAAATGTATGTAATTTATATCCCACATATTTAAATATGTATTATTAATTTGCAGGAATGCCGAATATTTTTAGAACAAAGTTTCCACAATTTGTTACAGACTAGCACACAAAATAAAACTACAATTTATATACCAGTTAATAATTATTATTTACTTTGGAAAATTAAAATTAAATTGTACAAATAATTAAATTTGCCTATTATATAATTTTCCACACAAAACTAAACTGATAAATTAATGTAAGCATTTTTAAAATAAAAGAGTTCTTCAATTTAAGCACATGTCATCATCATAGGATAGCATATAAAATAAACTTGATGTAGTACATTGATAAATAGAAATAAAATTGAAGCTGTGACTGACCTATGTTTAGTATGGGGCACTAATTGACACTTTCTGATGCCCAAAAATGCAAAATTTATTTAAGACAATGATCACTTTTTCGAAAAAGTGATTTAAATAATTTTTTAGAAAAAAATTATTTAAGAAGTGCACCAAGTTTTTGCAAAATGATAAACTTTGTTAATGTTTTTGGTTGACTTTATTACTATTTATTTTTTTGAGAATGGGACCATATTTTTTATGGTGTTTTGAAATATATTTGATGATAATAATTTTTATTTTATAATAACTTTATGAAAAAATATGAAAAATAAAGGAAAATAATGTTTTTAAAAAATGATGATAAAATTTATATTTAGCTATTTAATCAAGACAATTGAGAAAGTTATTAAATGCAGTTTTATTAATTTTAAAATTTTTCACATGGGGAACAAGTGAATATTTTGTTTTAATTCAAGCCCACATGAAATTTCACCCATTAAATAGTGTTGAAAAGTTTTGAAATGAAAATAGACTTTCTTTTTTGAAGCTTTATTGGTTTTTCCTAAAAATTAAAACCATAATTCAGTAAGTGAGATTGACTCATCTCTACTGCATACATCTGACTGCATGCATCTAACCATGGAAATCGGCAGCAATGTGACTGACTGATCAGAAACAAAGTAAATGACATTCTAACTTCAGTTTTAAAACACAAAATCCCCAAATTTTGGCAAATTTTCCCAATTAATGTCTATAGACTTAGCCTAGGTGCTATTCTATTTTATTATGTTTTTGCAGCTGCTGCCTTAATATTACTTTTTTTGTCACAAATTTTTTCAGGACTGTGGGAAGCCCTGGCATAATTTCAAAAAACTGATTAAATAGAAAGAACAACTAGTTCTTACATTTGGATATTCTTCAAAATTATTATTGTCAAGTGTTTTTAATTCATTTTCATATAATTGTTTAATTTATTTAATCAGCTGTTTTGTTTTTTACCTGTAACAAGTGTTTGTCTGAGTCATGTGACAATATGTATACATTTTAATAATCTCAATGGACATCAATATTAAATAAGAAATGGAATTGTTAATATATAATTATTATTTAAATGTATATTTATTAATAAGAGTCATTTATCTGTAAGTTATTAAACTCTGATAACATCAAAATGACTTGAGAAATAATTTTTATTATTTATTAATGTTAACCTATGGTTTTAACTTTTTAAATAATGTTTTATGTAATGTAACATATTTATTATAAAGAAAACATTTTATATTTTTTGACTTTCTGGAACTCCTTCATAACATGCAATTCTGTTGCTTGACTTTCAGACATTGGACTTTGGACTTTACTTGTATACATTTTTACATTTTTAGGATCATATTATGTCTAAAATTTGTGAACTGTTTGTATATTGCTTCTCAGTTAAAATATCTTGTTACATGTTAGAAAATATTAATCTAATTGCAATGTGTAAGAAACTATTGTGTTGCCTAATATTTTGGTCTCAAAATACTTCTAAATTAATTGCAGTATGTACAATATTAAAAGAACAATGAATATGTAAATATTATTTATGATATTGTACATTCTCATACAACTAATATTAAATTTTTAAAAATACTTCTTTATTATTATTATAAAATATTGATTTAAGTTTTAGCATTAAGTTTAAAACTGTTGTTTTTTATTGTTAGGTCATCAATAACAGTTACAGAAGAAACAAAATTATTTAATGAAGGTTTGTTGGGAAATGCTCCTACTGGGTAAGAATCACTAATTCTGATATTGTTAAAGTATAAAATAAAAGATTTTTATTTGAATAATTTGTTAAAAGTTTCCGTTAATAAAAGAATTGTTCATTTATTGCAAAAAATCTGATATAATATTAAATTTAATTATCATTTAATTAAACGTTGAATAAAATTTTCATGTATTTCTATTCAAATAATATTGTAATTTCCTACAAATAATCCATAGGTTATCTAAAGTTAGTTTGAAAGCAGCTATGAGTTATTTGTCAATTTTAAATTGCAGTTATGAGTTCACCCAATAGCTGTTCATCTAAACTTAATTAATATGAGTGTCTTTCATAAAATTCTTTACACATTGCACATTCATCTGCCATTGCAATTTTTTTTTTAACTACCAAAAACATATTTATATACCTCATCTTTAGTTGTCACTTGTTTTTATATATGAATTCACATTTTAATTGATATTATTAGATGGCTATATTTAATCATGTATTTTGAAAGTTAATAAATTCCCAGTAATTTCTCCTTTCTATAATAATGATTCTCAGAGAACTATTAAAAGCAAACTATAAATTTTAGTATATATTAATTTTCTACAGTATGTAAAAGCTAAGTGATTGACACTCAAATTCATATTCAATTCAATTCTTTATTATAATAACCTTAGTTTATTACAAGGGAGTTAAAGTATTACATAAAAACTGAAGTTAGTACAATTTAACAAATCAATATAATAGCTTAGTACAGTAAGACACCACTTAACACTGCTTTGCTTAATGCTAATTCGATATAACGCAGTCTGCTCAAAGCCTAAAAAAACTCAAAACTTACGCTGATTTAAATTATCATGTCATTTAATTGATTCTTATATAATACAATTATTTATGAACACAAACCAATCATCAAAAGGTAGCAAAAAGGTGTACTTTTTTTAAATTTATGTTTGTTTGGTGCAATTTTGGAAAAAATATAACATCATGGATGCCATAGGCAATATTGGCTTTGCTTGGCAAGAATATAACATCATGGATGCCATAGGCAATATTGGCTTCGCTTGGCAAGAATTAACTGATAAATGCACAAACAAAGTGTGGAAGAAGTTATGGCTGAAGGTATTCAAGAATTCCCAATGAGAAGAGCCTATTGCTGTATCGTTACAGCAGGACTAGGAGATGTAGATGAGCAGGATATTGAGGAGTTACCACAGGTCTCTGGTGAGAGCCTTACCAATGACAGTTGGTAAGGATCTCACTAATGACAACCTTCAAGAACTGGCAGAACAAGGAATTCATGTACAACTGAAAAATAGAGATTTTGAAAACAAAGAACCCAAAGAATTTCTCTACAGATTTCCTTAGTAAAAGTTTGGTAACAATAACTGAAATCGTTGATCAAATTGTAGCGAATGATCCAGATTTTGAAAGGGGAGTGCAAAAGCAAAACGAGGCGTTTTGGATGTGATCTTCTGCTACCGACATTTATTTAAGAAAAGAAAAAAGTGACAAATGAAACTTCATGGCTTTATTGCAAAAAAACAAGAATTTTAGAAAAGTCACAACCTTCATCACAAAAAATGAACTTTACATTTCTGTGTGCATATGTTTATGTTATTTAACATATATTATTATACAAATTAATATAAAAATAACTTAAAATTAAAGCAAAATTTCTTTATTTTTGGTCATGTGTTCTTCTATTCTTATTTACTCTATGTTAAAATGACCTTGTTTAACACTGTTTTGTTTAGTGCTTTGTCATCTAGGAATGCATCCCCGTGTGAAGTGGGGTCTTACTGTATTACTAAGATTACTTAATAAGATTTTTATGTTCAGACAACGAATACTTCACACAACAAACAGAAAAAGAAGCGACATTAAATAGTGAATACCGATTGGTCTTCCCTTGTCTCCAGGTGACAATTCAAAACCTTTCAGAACTCGACATCAACATCGATGCTAAACCCGATACCAATCAGACAGTATAACTCTGAATTCTGAAACTCTCCCTTGTAATTCCAGCTTTTTGTTTACCTTTCTGACAAATAATTTTTTATAGACTTCGCGAAACAGGTATTTGTTAAGTTTTGCATCAGTTTTTATTTATGAAAAGTAAGAGTTTAACTGTCCCATCAGATATTCCTAAACATTTTAATACCAAATTTCGAATTTCATTTGGGCCTTGCATTTAACCCCTTCCGCTGCGTTTTTTTTTTAAATTTTTTGAGTTAATTATGTTTAATTACATTAAAAAATATTAAAAACGAAAAAAAAACGAAAGAAATGTGTTAATTTTGAAGAAAACACTTCAAAGTACAATTTCCTTTTTCTCGCCTTAGCGCGAAACTTGACACTGATGAGTCATTGTTTACACAGCTGGATGACCTTGAGAACAGCTGGTGTCGTGTTTCGCGGGACATTCTCATGAAACTCTCGGGAGGAGAAGGGTAAAAAGTAGGGTGAATACTAGATGGCTGGATATTTCAAAACTTTTTTTTTTAATTACGATTTTTATTGAAATTTCCGACCCCCCCGACTTAATTAAACGTAATTATAAAAAAATCTATTAATTAAAAAAATTAAAAAACTATTGGATGTTGTTTTTTACATCAGAAAATAGCTTTAAATAACTTTACCGAAGTAAAATCGGTGCGCTAGAAGTTTAGAAGGATAAATAAAGTTCTATAAAAAAATCCCATAAAAAAACAATTAAGCGTTAATTGTCCGTCATTAAGGGTTAATTAAAATCGCAATAAAATTTTTTCGCGCGGGAAAAAATTTTTCAAAAAATTTGGGGTCTGAAAATACATCCGAAAGTCCAAAAAAACATTTTTTTTTCGCCGATTTTTTTTCTCCGAGGGTCTAAAACACCATTTTCTGTGTAACGCTATGTAAACCGATCGAACTCAGTTCGATTGCGGGTACGAAGGGGTTAAATAATTTTTTGTGTGCTAGTTGATATCTATTCTCTGAATTTTTGTAAGTGCTTTTCTGAACTTATTATTTAAAAAAGAAACTGATACTGTTATGGAGCCTAAGAAGAGTGAAGTGTCAAGAACTGCACTCACTGTAGAAACCAAGCAAGAGATAATAGTTAAGGTAAAGATTGGGCACAAGATGTCTGATGTTGCTAGACAGTATGGCTTGAACAGGTCTACAGTAGGCACAATCTTAGCTATGAAAAATATATCAAAAAATCTCAAGCATCTAAAGGAGTAACAAAAATCACATCTGAGAAATAAAGAACATTTAAGAACTCATAATGGAAACTGAAATGGATCTGACGACAGAAGAATGCCAAGAACTCTTGAATGAAGAATACCAAGAGTTGGTGAGATATGCTTTCTTCTGAAAAAGAGGATTAATCCCAATATCTGCTATTAAAGTTCTTATGAAGAAGTGGGAGGATGTCAGAACAATGGTCTTAGAATGGTATCCAAACCAGGTTGAGGTTAATAGGCTTGGGGATCTCTACAGTTACAATGCTATTAATTACTTCTGAAAAATCCCGAAGAAGAGATAGAAGAAGTCGACATTAGACAGATTCTTCAACCTCCACAAATGGAAAAAACATGACTAATAAAAATGCAAGATTGCATATATGTATTTTTACTATTACATATAAATAAACATAGTAAGAAAGTATATATTTTATATTTTTTGGAGTCTTCGTAATGAATTAATCAAATTCCAAAAAAAACCTATGACAAATCGATAATCAGTTAACAAACAGTTTGGATGGTGAACAAAGTCTTGGAATGGATTATGTTCATTCACCCATTGTAATTGAAAATGCTTGTTCTTTTCCAATAAAGACCTATCTTCTTGTATGCTCTGTTTGTAACACACTTTTATAATTAATGTTCGATAACTTTGGTTGTCTCAAAATCCTCATTTGAGACAACCATAGAAATGAGAAACCAAGTTGATCTAACAGATTTTTCAATGCCAATGTCCAGTTATATGTATAATTATCCATTAAACATAATTTATACAGTTTGTTATATGTTACTTTAACATAACTGTTATCCTGTAGTTTCAACACACTAATCCAAAAGGAAAGTATTGCTTTTATTATTAATACCAATATTCTAGAAACACCAAGCTCCAGTTGCAACATATAAACTGGAATTTTATGGTATAACAAAAATTCTTCAAAGATATAAGGCAAGAACAATTTTTATTTTATCATGATAAGTAATTGCCCATACAGGATTTCATCTGTTACTACTTTATGCTGCAGCATAAAGTAGTACAGATGAAATCATTGAGTGAAATAATATTATATAAATATGAGCAGAATTAACTTTAGCTTTTAAAAGAATAGGCCACATAGAACCCAGTGCCATTTTAGCCTTACAAATACTATAATTTTTAGCCTGTAAAAACTGTCCAGAAGATGAAAGTAATACTCCCAGGTATACGTAATTTGAAACAACTTGTATAGGCTGATTATTAAAAGACCATCTCTCTCTCTCTGGGTGATAGTCTACCACCCTTCTTGAACAACATCACTTTTGTTATTGAAACATTTATAATTTCAAAAACAAAATTAATCCATAGTCACAACAGAATTCCTCTAAAATTGTGATTTTCTTTTGTAACATTTGTGGAGTATCAACAAGAATTAGTGTCGTCAGCATACATTAGTACAAGTAACGCAACTTGATCAGAGAGAGAAATTCCAGATAGGTCAGATTTAGCAAGTTGCATTGTCAAACCATTAATGTATAAATTAAAAAGCATTGGGCTTAGATTCTTACCCTGCAAAACTCCAATATTTTGGCTAAAATCTTCAGATTTTAGCCAAAATGGAGAAAAAAATTAATAAAAATATTTTTGTATTTTTGATATTATATCAGGTACAGTAGACCTGCAATCATTCAGCTCATAATTATCTGGCCTGATCAGCCATGTCAAATTTTTTTTTATATAAACAAAAAGTACAAAATAATTATACTTCTATAATTATTCAAAATCTATTAACAAATAATAAGCTTATTAATATACAGTATATATATTGAAATGATAGATAAGCTCTTGATTATAACAGCAATTTATCTCTTTAATTAGTCATTTCATTAGGAGTATTAGTAATAATAATAATAATATTTTAAATTTCAATATTGTTATTAATATATTAATGAAATGTAATTGATTTATTTTTTGTTTGGTTATAATTTTATTACAAATAGTATCAAAAGTATAAATAAAGATGATAAGGTACTAACTTTAAGAATTAACTCAATTACTACTTTACTTCCACTCGACAACCCTCAAATATTAATAAGAGTTTTGCAGTTAAGCTAAATTTATTTTAAATATAAAATCTGTTATTAGAAATAAAATTGTGATTGATTTTTTTTCTTTTCATTTCTAGTTTTATAATTATTTAATACTGATTTTTATAAATATGTATCAGTTAAAGTAAGTTATGCTTATGATTTAATATGTTTAATAATATATTATTGTCATAGGGGAGGATTAAGTACCTACAAGGAATTGTGTGCTGTTGCATCTGATCTTAATCAACCAGAATTAATTTATAAATTTATGCATTTGGCAAATCATAATGCACTTTGGAACTCTAAAAAGGTTTTTCTTTCTCTTAATTTTTCATAGACTTTATAAGAAATGAATAATAAAATAATATAGAAATTTACATTTTTTAATATATTCTATGGAAATGGTTTGTGGTAGAAATCATATAGCCTATATATACTGCATTGAATTAATTATATAGATAAACCCTAAATTAACATAAAAATCTTTTTAAAGTTTTGTAACTTTTAAACTTTACAATAAAAAATACTTTCACAAATTGTAAGTTGGTTTTTTCAGTTTTGTATTTAAACATCCAAAAATTTATAAGATTGAAAATAATTGTGAATTTGTGTGAAACATTCTTTAGTTATAAGCATAAATTTTGCTGAAGAAAACAAAATCATACAAGGAACACACCAGCTGACTATTCCAACTTTATTATATCAGGAATTTTTTTACCAAAATTTTTATCATATCTTAAATTCTAAAATATATCCTAAAATCATTTTAAAATATATGTATTTTATATAATTACATAATTCATACAACAATATGATTATAAATTACATTAATGCATTGGCCTAATACAATGATTCCCAAACTTTTTAATTGGCAGCCCAAATTGCATGCAAGTCATAGCTAGATGGGCCATAAAATGATAACTCATTATTTATATAATTTACTAATAATTTATATAATTTACTAATAATTTATTATTAAACTACAAAAATAATCACTTTATCAGTTTAACTGCAATCGAGATTTAAATCCTCATTCTTTTGAATAATTTGTTTATAAATTAAATAATTTTGGGAATTACCTCAAACTACACGTAATTTGTTATTTATATAGAAATTTAGACTTTATTTTTATAAATATTTTCCTACTGTACAAAAAAATAATTTTCTTAAACAAATATATAATAAAAATGTAAATTAACTTGGTGTAGAAATGAAATGTTAAATTAAAATTTAGATTTAATTAATATTTTACAGGGAGCTGCATTTGGATTTGGTATTATTGCTCAGCAAGCTAAAAGTCAGCTTAAAGAATATTTACCAATTATTGTTCCTAAATTGTATCGATATCAGTTTGATCCAAATAGTAGTGTTCGCTTGTCATTTGTTTCAATATGGCATGCAATTGTACCTGATGAACAAAAAGTAGTAAGTAATAATAATATATTTTATTATAAAAAATTAATAATTTAATAACTAACATTTTTATGAAATGTTAAATCAAACTTTTCTGTTGTAATTATTATAAAAGCTTAATATAATTTTACATTCTGTTAAGATATCACTAAGCTTTCAAAATACAACTGAAATCAGGAAGAATTCCATAGAACTGTTGAAATTCAATTACTCGTAATAGACATTTAGATTGATAAATCTGTTAATTTCCAAATACAGTAGAGCATCGATTATCCGACTTAATTGAGGACTGGGGTTGGTCGGATAACTGAAAAGTCCGATAACTGAAAAGTATGAAAAAATACATTATTAGTATAGTGTATTAGGTCTGGTTTAAATACTAGCCTCCCTTTCATGGTCGAGCCAGTGCTGCCAGCTAAAACATTCAAAAATTTAACAAAAATAATATTGAAGTAGTCAAGACATAACCAAATATTGTAGCGCCACATCACTAGTGGACATTTGAATTTGCCGACTAGAACGCGGTCGGTTAATCGGGGGTTGGATACTGTATATTCTAATTATAAATCTATTTGTATTACAGAATCTGTAAATATAAACACATTTCATTTGAGAAATATTTCATTACTTTCCTGGCTGTTATATATATAACAGAGGGAAAGTATGGCAATCGGTCAAAAAATGACATTCCAAGATTTTTATATTTTTGGACTCAGGACCTTGAAATGTGAAATGCAAAAAAATTTGGGGGTTTTTTTCATATGTATGGATGTTAATGTTTGTGTGTGGGGGGGCATGATTTTGTTCACCCTCTTTGAAGCTTAATAACTTCTGTGCTTTTTGCTGAAAATTTCTTAAATTTTGCATGGAGGTTTGTGTATTAGGAGAATTGATGCTATTAAATTTTAGTGGTTAAAGGTCAAGGGGGCTGTGTGTCATATCTCGAGTAGGGTCAGACTTAATGACAATTTTACTTGTTATTAGAATTTACAGTTTTTTTTTTTTTTTTTTTATAAAACTCATCTCTACCCTGAAAATTAAGCCATTTTATGCCATTTTATAATAGTTAAAAATATAAAAAGTTTTTAATAATAAAATATTATAACAGATGGCACCACATATGCAGTTTGTGTTGCCAGGAAAGTTAAGCAACTCATTGTTGGATTTTTTTTTATAGAAATAAAATTGATTTGTACTTTATATAACACAGCACAGTATTGTTATACTGATAATATTAAAAACTAAATTCTACATAACTATATTTTTATATCTTAACACAACTTTATTTTAAGAACTTAATTTCAAAAACATTAAAGATTTTCAGACTATTTTTTTGTTCTCAAGACTTAGTTTAGACCCTTTGCTTATTATAGCTATTGCAACAGCTTATGTTTAGTAATGTAAATTTATAGAAATAACAATAGTTTTATATCATTATTTTCACAGTTATCTAAAATTTATTTATTTTTTTAACATTCTGTAAACTATTCTGCAGTGTTGACTATTATAGTATCTACATTGGATGAAATGCTCTCCAATGTGTTCTCAATTAGTTATATTATCGTATACATTACATAATTTATAACATTTATTCTTCAACCAAATTTGCAATAGGATTCTTATTTTTGCCAAAAATCTGAGTTTTCTTGTAATTGGCACATGAAAAAATTTTCAGTAGGCCAACTAGTATCAACAAAAATTTATCAAAAACACTTTTTCCATGAGTTCTAATGACACTGTTTTAGTTACTTTTTATTATTTTTCTGTGAATAAATAGTTTATATCTGGTGGTATTTTTCAGTCTTATTTCAGATGATAACTATCTATTACTTACATTTATTTGTTAAATGTACTCATTTCTGGCACTAAAGGCAAGGCTGCATTTTATTATATAATTCTTAGATGTCTTTCAGTATCAGATTGCCAACTATTAGTTGTAAGGCAGTCACCATGTTAAAATTATTACATTTTAACAGTATGATCTTAAGTCATTTTTATGTTTATTTTATTATAATGATAATAATTTCATACATTTAAATAAATATATGTGAGACACTAAAAATAAAAACTTACAACAATAAGCCAAAAACATGGAAAAAATAAAAATTAACTGTTATTAATCTTTTAACATACTGAATTAATACTAGTTCACTAACTTAAAAATTATATATATATATATATATTTGTTTTTACATGTACTCCCAACATTCTGTCATATATTTCAATTATAACAGAGATAGTTTTACTTAACCATTGATTTTTTAAATAATTATTTCTAAATAGTGTCTGCATAACAGATACAAAGCCATAACTTTTGGAAAATGAGATATAAGAATGATATCATTACTTGCAGTTTGTATTTTAAATATTTTATTTGTGGACATTCTATTTTCAGCATTTCTGTATTTTTGATGATATTTTAAATATTAAAAAATAATTTTAAAATTTAATTATTTTTATTCTTACTTTTAACATTAATGCCAGAAGATAGTATTTAAACTTATCTATGTGAATATAACTTTCTAATTTGAAAAGACAATTATTTTAATTAGACATATTTAAAAGTTAAAAATTATAAATCATTTTTTCATCTTGTTTTAAAATACTAGTCAAATACTGATTTTCTGTCATGCTTCATTCCAAATCCTCATTAAATTGATTGTTTTTCTAGTACAAGTAAGGTCACTTAATAATAACAGTGCATCATGGATCACTAATTATACATTTTCCATGTTTGGTATCAATGACAATTGCTTATTTTTTTTTTTTTTTTTTATAAATTTTAGCTATGGTTTAATATAAAGTAAAATGACCATCAGCTGAAATCTAGAGAATTCAAGTGAGCATATGCTATTTGCAATACCATTATTGGCCATTCATTAAATAAGTCTGACAGTTGTGAGAATTTTAAGCATCTTCTCATAATTCTATCCAGATTAAAAGAGGTACCAGAAAATCAGTGATAAACCTGAAATAGGTTTTTTTAATATTACACATGCTTAAAATGAAATAAGAATTTTTCCGATTGAATTAATTCTTATTATTCTGTTTATTAAATAGAATTGTGCTATTATTAATTATTACATTTATCAAACTACTCTACAAATTAAATATTTTAATCTAAATTGCAATTTTCTTTTTGAACATCAAAATTTTTATAAAAGCCACATGTATAAAAACTAAACTAGTAAAACAAAGTATGAACATGTAACCATTTGTGTTTAAAATTAGTGATCTATGTACATTGAATCAGTTTTAGTCATTAGAATACATTTGTGTTTGACTTAAGCAGCAGATTAACAATATGTATTTTACAATAACTACAAAATTATCAGTATTAATCAGAATATTTTAGAAATTAGTTATTAACTTTATTATATGATTTGGAAATTTTATATTTTTAAAAAACGTTATAAAGTTTTGAATAAATTAAATATTTTTATTTATTTAAAGGAAGGAATGACTAAGTTTTTAAACTTTGTTAAAAATGCAGTCATTCCTTCCTTTATCATTGTTAAAAGTCAATTGGAACTTTATTGCTTTCATTTAAATATAGATAATATTTAGTTCTGTTGAAATCATTAATATTTAATTATATCTTGAAACAGAAAAACAGATTTATTTATATATTAACTTGTTTAATTTAATAAATTATGTTAATTAATAATTAGTTAATAATAATTTATTAATTAATTATCAATAATTACTGTACTTATTTAACTACAATAGATGAAATACTCAAACTTCTATAACAATGTTAAATTATTATATTTAATGAATTGTTTTGATATTTTTCAGATTGATCAGTATTTAGAAGAAATAATAAAAGATATTGATTATAATCTTACAAGTCCACAGTGGAGAATTAGAGAATCATGGTAAATTGAAAATGTTTTTAAAAAAAATATTATTAAATTTTTTTAAAGTATAAGTATTTTTTAAAAGTTTTAAACAGATTGTTGTTGAAAAATATTAATGGCATTACCCAGGATTTATTTAATAAAATTGGAAAGACTCCTTTTGTTGTACCTAACTATGAATTATTTTATTTCTAGCATCAACCTGTTTAAAATTACTATATTGTTTATTACCCTGTCTTTTATTCACAGTATTGCTATTAGTTAAGATATAGAAAATATTACATATCATGTGCATTATCAGTGGATGGTCTAATGGGTCAGTAGACACCTCTTTTTCCAATGTGAAGAGTAATAATACATCACAAAGCTGTACTTCAATTGTTGTCTATTCTTGTTTAACAATAAAAATATGATATTTTAAAATAAATAACATTACTAGATCCGATATACTATAAGCTAGACTCCAACCAAATGCTGAATTCTATCAGACTAGATATGGCTAAATACTAAATAAATTATGCAATTTGGCACTAGAGAGAAGCATTAGGTGCCATCCCTTATTAAATTTAATAATTATAATATTTAATTATTTAAATTAATTAATTAAATATTATAATTATTAAATTTAATAAGAGATGACGCTTAACGCTTTCCTCTAGTGCTAAATTAGTTGCATAATTTATTTAGTATTTAGCTATATCTAGCCCGATAGAATTTGGCATTTGGTTGGAGTATAGATATTTTTAAAGTTGAATTTTTTTATTGTATGAAATGTTGTTAATTAATAATATCAGGTCAGTCCATAAGTTCATGGGCATTTTTATGACCTTGAGAAAAATCTTGTTTTGCTGTTAAAAATGTCAGTCTAATGTGATAATTTTTACACTGAAGTGTTAAATTGGATCTCATTCACATAATACTGTTCAGAATTGTGAACATTTCAGTTGTTTATTTTCATTAAAATGGAAGTAATGGATGAATATAAAAGACATGTTTTATACTTTTTATTTTTAAGTGGTGAGAATGCTACAAATGCAGCCAAAAAAGTAAATACTGTACATAATGAAATTGTAATTAGTGCAAGGACTGTGCAGAAGTAGTTTGAAAGATTTAGAAACAATGATTTTAGTGTAGAGGATAAGGCTTGTACTGGAAGACCCGTTGACTTTGATGATGATGCTCTCTCTGCACTAGTTGAAGCAGAACCATCTTTAACAGTTGATGAAATTGTGGAACGTTTAAATTCATCCCATGGAAACTGTTCATAGACACCTATAACAAATCGGAAAAGTTTCAAAGCTAGGAAAATGGATACCACATGAACTGTTTATAGTTAACAGACAACAACATGTAAACATTTGCACGTCTCTTTTATCCTGTATTGCTTTAGAACCTTTTCTTGGTAGGCTGGTTACTGGAGACGAAAAATGGATCCTCTATAATAATGTGACGAGAAAAAGACGATGGATCACACAAGCAGCCAAAACCGACTGCAAAAGGTGGGTTGCATCCAAAAAAAATTCTTTTGTCTGTTTGGTGGGATATGTCAGGTGTAATTCACTTTGAGCTGTTAGAACCTAATCAAACAATTACAGCTCAAATGTATTGTGAGCAATTAGAGCATTTAAATAAAAAATTAAAAAATAAACGACCGTCGTTAGTGAACAGAAAGCAGGTTCTCTTGCAGCATAACAATGCCAGACCAAACGCTGCAAAAGTAACTGTACAGAAACTTGAAAGCTACAACTGGGAAATTTTACCTCATCCACCATATTTGCCAGATATTGCTCCCAGTGATTATCATCTTTTTTGCAGTTTGCAGAATTTTTTAAAAGGAAAAACTTTTGAGGATGAGAACAATGTAAAAAAGGCTATTTCTGAATATTTTGATTCAAAACCGAAATCATTTTACGAAGACGGGATTAAAAAGCTACCATCAAGATGGCAAGAAATTGTACAAAATAATGGTGAATACATTATAGATTGAAATAAAATTTAATTAAAATTTTTTGCTGCTTTTTTTGTAGATAAAAATACGCATGAACTTATGGACTGACCTGATATAATGAATGGGCGATCCAGGTTTAGGTCAGAGGGTTCTCAATATATATGGATACATTAAAAATTTTTAGAGTATTATATAATTTGTAAAATATATTATTTAATTCTATTGTTAATTACGTATTAATATGATATTTTCAAATGTATTTGGTGAAATTAAATTTTTAATGAATTTTGAAATAGAAGAAATTTCTGGTAGTTTAATCAATTTTATATAATATATACAATTTTTTATTCAAGAGTAAATATAGTTAGTTGCAAAAGTTTTCCATCTGAAAAGAGAGTTATTTTTTTTAATATTCAGGATTACAGTATATTAATCAGTTAAAAAATGAATAATATGAACTCTTAAGTAATTGTTATGTCTTTCTTATATGAACTCTTAAGAATAATTTCTTATTATTAAAAATATTACAAAAATAAAGTGGAATAGTATTATATTATCTGAATTACTAAGTAATAAATAGGATGGTAGCGAGAGACGAGTTTTTGCTTTTGATTTGCAAATGAAAAGTATTCCAATATAAAAACAATGAAATCTCATCAAACCAAGGTTTCAGGTGCTCAGATTAATTTCATCATAGTTACAATTTATCACATACAGACATAAGAGAAATGTCAATTGAACTGTCTTAAATAAATATCAATTGATACTAATTTCGGTTGGTTACAAAGATTGAGGAAAATTCAGAACTGATTTGAATAAAATGAGATTTATGATTTTGTTCTAATTTTTGTGATATAATAGAAATTGTTTAAATTAATTATCATAGAAGAAAGTAAATGTAGTCAATCTACAAAATTGCCCACATTGACTTTGCAAATTTTTGTTTAATGGTCATAACAGGCTAGATTCCAAACATTTCTAGTATGTTTTTTTGTAGCTAGAGTTATATACAGGCACTCCTCACTTTATGACCTATCTGCTTAACGACCACTTGCATTTATGGCCAATCGAGTTTCGACCTGCAATTCGGGAAATCCCCTTTCTCAGCTTGAGTGTTGGTCAGTGGCGAATGGTGACATGCACACTAAGCATACTATAATATGCTAATAGTGTACTATAATAGTCTTTTTATGAATAAATTTGAAGTTTGTTGCATAATTTGGATAATTTTACAATGATCCTATATTCCCGGTGCAAGCTCCTCGCTTATTGACCAATTCGCTTAACGACATAGTCGTTGGAACAGAACTCGGTCGTAAAGTGAGGAGTACCTGTATAAGATTTAGTGTGTGTATTCTCTTACATTGAATTTATCAATTGAATGCATACAAAACTGTTATATTTATTGTGTTAGACATTATTTTAGAGAAATGTCTGGCAATTTTTTGTTATCAAAACATTTATTTTTGAATCTGTTGAAAATAAAAAAAAAAAAACTCTTCAGAAGCTGAAAACGCTCAGGAAATTTTATTTCTGAGTTTGTGCATCTTTTAATTAGAATTTGTATTCTGAATACTTTATTTATGAACATTTTAATTTTTTTTACAGTGTTATGAGTAATGAAATGATTTTATGAAATAAATTAACTAATCTATTGCAGCTGTTTAGCATTGTCGGATTTATTACGAGGAAGAGATGTAGAAAAAATTGTTGATTATTTTCCTGATTTATGGGAAAAATGTTTTCGTCTTAGAGATGATATTAAGGTAAGTTACTGTGATATATCCAATTAATTGTTTAAGATTATTTCTATTTTATGATTGACAATTATACAATAAATAGTAAGTTGACATTTTACATAATAATTATATTTAAACCAAATACTGTTAGAATCAAAATATTTAAATGACAAGTAAAGGCAGCCACATTTATTGTTGCTACTTTAACTAATTAAAATAAAAATTTGATAACTGTATTGTGAAAATTACCATCTTATAGAAAGTTTTAATAATTAGAATATAAAATTTTGATTAGATAATTAGTAGTTTATAAAAATTAGTTACAATAGTGAGATTTCTAAAGTGCATCCTTAGCATTGCTGTTATTTTCATGCAACAGCTTCACACAAAATATGTGTTCTAGCATGGTGATTACCATCATGGCTGATAGAAATCATATGCAACAATATGGCCACTTTTATACCCAGATTTTGGCTGAAATGCATGCTTATGCAAAGTAAACTATTTTTTATTGCTTGCAGAGCCAAAAGTGCCATGGTAGGCATTTTGGTGCTAATTTTTTGTAACAAATGTCTTCTATATCTGCATGTCCTGAAATGTCATTATATCTGCATGTCCTGAAATGTCATTATACCAGATTTGATTGCATTTAGATTGCTAAATATTTCTACACAATGTTGAATAGGGGTACTTTAATTAATTACAATCATCTCATATCTTTACTTTTTTTCATTCTTATATTTTTTTCTGGTTAAACCAAAAATACTGTTATTTTTGAAGTATGTTTCATATTTTAAAGGAATGGTGGGAAATTTGAGTTAATAACATACTTTTTCTTTCTTTAAATTTTTATGTAGTCTAAAAATGTTTATATTAGTTTACTACATTTTAGGAAACAGTAAGAAATGCTGCTAGTTCAACATTAAAAACACTTAGCAAGGTAATGTATTCTTTTTTTTAAAATACTAAAGACATTAAAATTAATCTATGATAGAATTAGATTTAATATAATAATGATACAAAATTATTAAAGATAAATGTTATGTCTTTTATTTACTAGGAATTAAATAAGAAAAATCTATTTCATTATTACTTTTTTTAAGAGAACTGCAGATAATATTTATCACTAGCAATTGTATGGAATTTTCTAATAATTATATAATAGTTTATAAATATTTGAATGTATTTATAATCAAGGTTAATTTACTAATTACATTGATTACAAATTTTAATAATTAAATTTTAAAATATAGATTATGCTTTTTTTTTTTTAATGATAAAATTCATTCAATAATTTTTATTTTGAAGAACTTCAGACAGATGATATATCTATTGAAGATTGAAGCTAATCTTTAAGGGAACTAGGAAAACAATACATTAACATACCCAAACAAATTAAAAACTAAATTAAATTGTTAAAATTTAGAAACAATTTCAACAAAACTTCACAATAAATGTATTTGTATTACTTATTCTACTGCTTACTTGGACTTTACATTAGTTATTTAATCATATCTTTGATTTCCCTGGTGCTTTCAAGTTCCTGGATAGATATCCCAGAAGATCTTCAGGAACCTAAAAGTTCTAGAGCAATTTTAAATATTTTTAAATAAAAATATAAATACCAATTAAGCAGTAAAGTGAGTAATATCAGGTTGTAAAAGTAAAATTTAGACATTTTGAAAAAACTTTATTGACTATTAATTCAACAATGATTACAATTCAGCCTGATCATCATCAATATCAATTACATCTCCCCACCTTTGCTGTCAATCCCTTGAACATAGAATGATTAGGGTTTATCTTTAAAGAAAGCCTTGAATCTCAGGTATATATTCATTGAACTGTATATTGGCAATATGGTTCTGCAGGGCACAAAATAGATGGTAATCAATTGATGTCAAGGTCTGAGCTGTAAGGTAGATGAGGCAGAACCTCCCAGCTCACACTGACCAGCTTCTCTAAGGTCATCTTTGCTGTATGTGCTGATGCATTGTTGTTGCAGTATCAGATTTTGGACAAAGTTCTTTGATCTTGGTGTTCAAACAATCCAGTTGTTCACAGTAGAATTCTTTCAAGGCTGTGATCTTGGTTGGAAGTAGCTTCATCATGATGATGTCAAAAAAAACAGATCATTGTCTTTTTCTGCACTTTCAAAGAATAAGATAAATCTAGTATCTTAATCTTAATTCCTTGAGACAAATATTACTTTTAAATTCTACATATATCTTATTTCAATAAACAAATCAATTTTTAAATCTAAAATAGCAAAGCAGAATGCTTGGCCCTTTCACATTTGCAACAGTTAGTTGACCTTTGTTCACCTATGAATGATTTAACAGACATTAAAAAATTTTCTTGATGAAATTGTGACCCTTTACTGCATTGGGGTTACTTTTGAAGTGATAGAGCAACAGAACATGAATGTGTTCTTTCAAAAGTTTTATATTGTCAAACATTGTTGATGCATCTATTATCAATGAAATGTATGATAAAAATGCCCTTTGGTTACTCCACTTATATACTCACATTGATAGAACAATTTTTTCCAGTCATTTATAGAAAAAATTGAAATGTCTAAATTTCACCTTTACAACTTGATACAACTAAGTTTATGAGTTGTAAAATTATATAAAAGTTAGAGATGAAACAAATTTTGTCATTAGAGGTAATTAGATTACTATTTCATAACAACTTCATAAAAATTAAGTTAATTTTTATTTAATAAATTATATAGTAATCAACAAGTAGATAAAATAGCAAAATGGATTTTATCATCATCTTCATCATGTTAACATTTTGTCATAAAACTTCTCTACAAAATTTTGATATGTATCTTTTTTTAGTTTAAGATAACGAATAAAAAATAATTTTTTTAAAATAAATACATAGATGTTTATTAATAAAGTTGAAGAATTTAAGTTTTTCTATATATTTTCTTTTAGATTTGTATTAAATTTTGTGATGTAAATTTGGGAAAAAGTAGTGAGAAAATGTTAACTACCATTTTACCAGTCCTTGTGAAATCTGGATTGATGAGTTCTTTGGCAGAAATCAGAGAAATAAGGTAATTTAAAATTTTTATATTAGATAATTAAACAAAATAATTAGACATAATTACTGAATAAATAATCCAGGTTGCTTTAATTATTCATACTAATTTTGTAAGTACAAACTTAGAATCAGTAACAAGATTGTTATATAAGTGAGGAAATCATAACATGTAAGAAATTAGAAATACACTTTTTAATCTGTTTGGCAATTGAAACAATTTATTTTTATTATATTAAATATTTAATACTAATAAAATCAACATGTAAGAACAAAAATTTTTTATAAGAATTTAAAGTACAGATCACAATTTATTTACATAATTCCTAATTCCTACAGAATATTTACAATACCTTTTATAAGCAATAACAGAAAAAAGAAAAATGGTTTTAAGAATGAAAATGCAATGTATTGCTTTAACAGTTTTGCTTGTTATGTTTTACTTTTTAAATTGCATCTACATTTGTAAATAAAATGTTAATTTCTTTAAATTTATCTCAAAGATACTGTATTTAAGATAATATGCACACACTAATGAATGTGTCAAAAACAGGCATATTAACAAAGCAAAATTAAAATTTAAAATAATTAAACATAATTATTAAAATAGTCAATCATAAGAATTTGAACTTATTTTTTAATTTAAAAAAAGTATTCTTACTCTAAGCAAAAAAAGAAAACAGAATATTTTTTCCTCCCTTTAAAACATTCTAACATCTTGACAAACAAACATCTACAAAATTAAACCTAATGATTATCTTAATAAGAAATTACATGTCAACCATTAATATATATTCATAAGTCAAATAAATCAAGTAATCTTTCTTCTTATATCCTAAAAATAGTTTGTTTGGCTTGTCATTACTATAATCCAGGTTTTGGTTGTTTTATATGTATAAATATTCAATGTCTGAATTGTTATGAAGATGGCTGAAAGCTATAGAGGGCTATGGTCTACAGAAGTTCCCAGTTGGCATGATGATATTCAACCTGTATGATTATGTAATAATTCTAAAGCATATATATGTTTGGAAGGGAATTGAATAGAAGTCCAGATATAACTAGCAACATGTCTGCAAAGTATGCAGATGATATGGGTTTGACCTATCCTCCAGATCAATCTTTCCTTCTAAAATTTTATACATTTTTATTTAAAAATTATATTAAAATTTTAATTATTATTGTTACAAGACGGATGCTTAACTATTTTAGATCAAATTCTCTAGATTAATAGTATCTCTTAAGTCTGAAAATAATCCAATTCATTTGGTTTATGATTAATTTAATTCAAACATTGGTTACTTTATATATAACAATATAAAATTAAAAATTTTAATAACAAAATCACACAACTACCTATATTTTCTATAATTTGTACTGCTGTGCTTATATGTACAATCAGTATTTACTATCAGTATTTTTGTGATACTAATAAAATTATTATTATTTTCAGTTTATCTACAATTGTACAAATTAGTAAGAAAGCTGGACATCTGTTAAAACCTCATCTTCCCTTGCTTTTTATAGCATTATTAGAAGCTCTTAGTATTAATGAGCCTAATGTCATCAATTATTTAAGCAATCGACTGGATGAATCTAATCAAGAAAAAGTGAGTTTATTCCATTTTAATACAAAAGTTTCTCACTTGCAATTTTGGTCTTCTTCAGATGATTTTTATATTTTTTTAATCTGCTGATTTCATCAATATTTAATCTAAATATATAAAATTACTTGTCCTGACTGATTGATTCATCATCACCCAGAGCAAATCGCTGAACCTAAAGAGATGAAATTTGGTACACAGTTAGGGTATGTCATGGAAATGCATACTAAGAAGGGATTTTTCGAAATTTCCCCGTGGGGGAAGAAGGAGAGCATTAAGGCTTAATCGGAAGAATGGCTTTTACTGTACTATTTTAGATGTGATTTTTTGTTTTCAACTATGTTTAGTCTTCATTGAGTACTTAGGTGTATTAAATTGATAACATTTCAGACATTGTTATAAATGTTTTTATATATTTCGATTTTTTAACCAAATTAAAACATAAAAACACGTAAACAGATAATAGAAACATCTTCTTTACTCGCCATGTCCAATCACCAGGAACAAACTATTCTCCACAGCAGAGACAAAGAAATCGTATAATTTTAAATTGTGAAGGTATTGTCACCAGTGGACATTTTAGACTATTTTACATAATTTGGCAGAGGCGTAGCCTCTAAAGAAAGGTCGTCTCTGCTGTGGAGAATAGTTTGTTCCTGGTGATTGGACATGGCGAGTAAAGAAGATATTTTTATTATTTGTTTACATGTTTTTACGTTTTAATACTGTATTTCCACCAGCCCTATTTTACAAAGAAATTTTTAACCAAATGTTCAAACTGTTTTAAATTCAAATTTGTTATTGTATATTGGTTCGATTATAGAACGATTGTAAACGTTCCAGAAAATTGATAAAATTGAAAACAGTTTGTTTGATTCTCAGCAATTCTCATCATTCTTAGTGGTAGGTGTTATATAATAATTACTATGGTTGTTGAAATACTGAATATAAATGTGTTTGCTTGCAAAATCTACATGGGCAAAGTTGCGGGTAACATCTAGTGATTATATAGAAATATTTTGAGAAACAAGTTTCTTTTATTATTATTGTTGGGTGTAATGGGTTATATTCGGTTGATACTGGTGGCTGTGTACTATGCCGGACCAGAGTCAAGGCATAGCAACCAAAACAAAATTAAAATTAAATAAAAGTGTCAGTGTCAGTGTCAGTGTCAGTATTCAGGAATTTCCTAACAATATGGCATGTATTCAATATAGTGGCTTTCTGTAGTGTGATGTATGTGTTTCTATTTAATTCTAATGTTCTCAGGCTTTTGTGTAGTGTGTGTGGTATCATACCTGTACAGGAGAGAACAACAGGTACAATAAGCACTCTATCCATCCTACACAGATGCCTTATTTCCTGGGCAAGTTCTGTGTACTTGCTAATTTTTCCAGTGAATGTGTTTTGTACATTGTGAGTGTTTGGAATGGCTATGTCTATAATGTATGTGATTTTATTGTGTTTGTCAATGAGTGTGATGTCTGGTCTGTTGTGGTAAATTGTTTTATCTGTGATTATGGCTCTGTCATAGTATATTTTGTGTGTGTTGTTTTCCAATACTGTCTGTGAAATATACTTGTAGTATGGTTCGTGGATGTCTACTAATTTGTGTTTCTTTGCAAGCTCTTGGTGTATTATATTTGCTACTTGATTATGTCTGTGTAAATAATCTGTCTGTGCCAAGAGCTGGCAACCAGAAGTGATGTATTGTATAGTTTCTGGCATGATGTGACATTTTCTGCACGTGTCATTTGTGAGTGTTGCATCTTTGAGTATGTGTTTTCTGTAGTTTTTAGTATTTATGACCTGATCCTGTATGGCAATCATGAATCCTTCCATCTCCCCAAAGAGGCATCCCCGAGCTAACCAGCTGTTTGACGCAGTTTTGTCAACAAAATTCTGGGCCAGGTCGTAAGGATGCCTGCCATGGAGTGCCTTTCGAGCCCACAATTGCTTAATGGTGTCTATGCTTTTTATATGTTGTGTTGTGTCCATATGATGTGAGTGTAAGTTTAATGGTGTGTTATTTGAGTCTGCTAGAGTTACTGCTTTATGTAATTGTGATGTTTCTTGTTTTTTGTAGAAAAACTCTCTGTGACTGTATTTGTTTGTAGTGAAGGTTAACTATGTCAATCAGACCATGTCCGCCATCTTTACATGGAAGGGTTAATCTTTCTGTGGCGGATTTAGGATGTTGTTGTTTATGCTTAGTAAGTGTTGTTCTTGTTTTCCTTTGGAGTTGCTCAAGATCTGTGTGAGTCCAATGTATAACTCCAAAAGAATATGTAAGTACTGGAATGACATATATGTTTATTGCTTTAACTGTATGTTTTGCATTTAACTGTGTTATGAGAATAGCATTTAACCTACTTTGGTATTCTTTAATTAATCTTTGCTTTATTTGTGTATGTTCTGTTAGTTTGGCCTGTTGGAATCCTAAATACTTGTAGAACTCGCCCTCTTCCATGGATTCAATAACGTCTCCATTTCCAAGCGCAAAATTTTCTTTCTTCAGGATTCCTTTTTCTATGTGAAGTGTTTTGCATTTATCTAGGCCAAATTCCATTTGTATGTCCTTGGTGTATGAATGTGTGATTTGTAGGAGTTGATGAAGTTGTTTTTGTGTGGATGCATAAAGTTTTATGTCATCCATGTACATGAGATGTGACAGTGTATACTGTGTTGTTTTTTCATGTCTGATATTGTAACCATATTGCGTGTTGTCTAACATGTTGGATAATGGGTTCAGGGCTAAGCAGAACCAGAGAGAACTCAAGGAATCTCCTTGAAAAATTTCTCGCCTAATGAATATTTGATTTGTTTGTATGGAAGTGTTACTAACCCTGAGATGTAGTGTTGTTCTCCAGTGCTGCATAGTGTTTTGAAAGAATGCAATGAGTGATGGATGTATTTTGTACATGTGTAAAGTACGTAGCAGCCAACTGTTTGGAACACTGTCAAATGCTTTTTAGGTTTCATGTAGGTGATGCCCTGAGTAAGAAAATTTGGCATGTCTTGTGGATTGATGATGATGTGTGTTAGGTGTTTAGCTAGTTCCTGGTGCAGTGATGTAAACTTTTTGTACCAGAAATTGTGAATGTTGTCTACACCAGGTGTCTTCCAGTTGTGTGTTCTGTTAACAGTGTATTGGAAATCATGTATGTTTATTTCAGCACAGGGCATAGTTGGTGTGTTGTGCAAGTTTCTGTTCTCCTTGATGCAGCCTGCATCAGCATTGTGCGTGACAGCACTGGACCAAAGAGAAGACCAATATGTTGCGAGTTGTTCTTCTGTTGGTGTGTCACTGTGCTGTGTTTCAGTGTTTTCTTTCTTATTAATTTGTCTGTAAAAGAGTTTTTCATTGTTTGTAAATAATTTACTTTGTTGTTTTCGTAGTGTACATGTTTTGTATCGTTTGAGTCTACGTGCTTTGGCAGCAAGTTTTTGTTTTAGTGTATCAATGTATTCTGTAATGCGTGTGTTGTGATGTTCATGTTTTGTGTGTGTTTTTATTTTCTTGAAAATGTTTTTAAGCTGTTTCCTTAATTTGAGTGTTATGTTGATTTTAGTGTATTGTGTCAGCCTGCCTAATTGCTGTCTAATGTCATTTATTTGTGTTTCTATTCTTCTCTGCCAGGCAGGCTTGTGATAGAATTGTGTTTTCTGTGTATTTGTCTGTGATTGTACTTTCAGTTCATGGTGTTTCACTACTGTGACTGCCCCAGCATAAACTAATGTATGAATGTCTGCGAGTGTAGAAATTGAATGAATGTAGTGTGGTAGTAAGTGAGTGTTTATATAATTTAGTGTTTTTCCTACTTCCTTTGACGTGTTGATTTTTGGTATTCGTGGTCGTTGTGTGGGATCTGTGCCTGCATATTTAGTGAGTGTTTCCTGAAATTTAAGTGAAAGCATATTAACTAAATCCATGTCTGTGTTATCAGTGATGGATGAGGAAGTGTCTGTAGTATTATTAGTGGTAATTGTTGTATGTGTGTTATTATCAATGCTTGTTGCTGGATTATCCTGACAGGTTACATGATCTTCATTAATGTGAAATGTTTCTGTCTGTTGATGTATTTGATCAGCAACCTGTTGTTTGATAAGTTCAAGTGTTGTTTGTGGAATAAGGTTGTTGTGTATAATTGTTCTTGTTTGATCAACAACCCTTTGTTCAGTGACAGTGAGATGAGGATACTGTTGTGTGAATTTATGGTGTAGTTGTTGTCTGTATGCTGTCATGTTTGTTTTGAGTTTTGTGATGGTGTAGTAAGTACAGATGATAAACTCGTTCATTTCTACTGTCCATTTCATCTGTTGGTGTGGTTTTCTAGCCTTTGTGGTCTGTGGATGCATTGCCACAAAAACATCAAGGCTAGATTGGTTCCTCACATCTGTTGAGGGTATTGCAGTAGCCATGCTTGGGCTGGCACTGCTTTCGCCACTGGCAACCAAGGGAGACTGTAGCTTATTTTTTGAACGTGACGTGACTTCTGCCTAACCCACGAATGCAGACCTTGTTAACCCAGGCAACATCCAAGCCGGTGTCATACTTAAATCTGGTTACTACCATGATAAATATCTCCACAGAAAGTAGGTGTGGTCACTCTTAGCTTCATTTCTCCCCATAGACCTTACTGGCATGGGTGTCCCTACCAGGAGCTTGTGCTCCAGCCTGCATTGCCCTATGGATCAGTAAAATTACTGGGCTCTCCCACCACAACCAGGTGGTGACCACGGGAGAGTTATTATTATTATTATTATTAAAGAAAAAGAACTCAACAAAAAATAATTTTTAATAAACAATATTAATGTTCTTAGTAATTTAAAATACAAAAGATTCAATATTTCTAGTTTTTAATTATATTTATTATAGGAGAAGATAGTATTATGACTGCAACTGTACTACCTATGATAAACTGAAATTTTAAAATGTTTTAATTAACCTACAGTTATTAAGTTTATATTTTAAAAAAGAATGATTATAATTCTAGTAATGCCATATTAAATAAATATTGTGTTTTTGTTGTTTTTTTTCTAGCTTGATATCCAAAGAGTTTCTGTGTTCCAGAAAAGTCCAATGATGGAAACCATAAATTTTGTAAGTTATAAATCATTGTATTATTTTATAAAATGTATGCATTTTATTATGTATAACTTACTCAATCTTTATCTAATTTTTTATGTAAAGTTGTTGATATTTATAATGTGTTTTCAAAATATTAAATTATAATAAAAATGATACCTATAGATGCTACTCAAATTATATTGATAATCTACAAATTATTTTAAGATAATTAATTTTTAAAATTATCTTAATCAATATTGAAATATAACAAACATCGCAAAGCTCGATGAATATATACCGAAACATCCAATGATCGCCTAAATGATCGGGCTACAATTTTGCTAATTAAATAAGTTACTTTGTATTAATTATTTAATTAGCCAAATTGTAGCCTGATCATTTAGGCAATCATTGGATGTTAATCAATATCTTTATTTTCAATGAGAAATTCATTCATTTAGTTATTGGATGGTACAGTACCATCCAAGAAAGATTTACATCTATTTTTATGAGCTAACTTTATGACCATAAAGAAGTTAACAATTATTTTTTTAAATGTATAATATGCATATCAGAATAATATTTTAAAATAACTACAAAGACAATTTAAAATTTAAACAAATAAGAGATATCTTTACTCTATCATTATTGAAGATTTTATCATAACAAAAATGCAGAATTGAATATTTGAGTGCATTTGAGCTTTTAAAATATCATAAATATGTTAATACAGAATGAAAATAAAATAAATTAATACAATATAGATAAAAATTAACAAAAATTTTTTTATATATTTCAAAATTGAACAAAATATATTTTCAAATATCTAATAACCATAATGACAGACTATAAGAATTCTTTAATTTAATTAACACTATTTCTGTTAAAAATAAGATTTTAATATTTTTGAGGGATATATAACATTAATTCTAAATCATTCTGATTCAGTTTGTTCTACTAATACAGTAAAACCTGTGTAAACTGGTTAATTGTATGGTATTGAATATTTTTTCCATTTTGGCAGGGTTCCAATTTAGAGAAGGTTTACTGTATTAGTTTAGCTAAAATTAATTCTTTTCTGTTGATATTAATATCTGTCTAAAGTTTTTTCTTTAATGACTTTTGTTAGACTTAGATGTGGTCACTCTTAGCTTCATTTCTCCCCATAGACCTTACTGGCATGGGTGTCCCTACCAGGAGCTTGTAAATTAAATGTAGGTTAATTTACAAGCTCCTGATCAGGAACTAAATTTGGATTTTTGTCTGTATATGTTGTTTTTAATAATTAATTTCAATTTTCAATAAACTAGAATTCATTCTTAAAACTATTTTTCAGAAAAATATTTAATTTGTATAATTCCAAAATTGTTTTATTTGGAGTTCTCTTAACACTCCAATCAAACTCAAAAACAAGAAAATTACTTTCTGGAGTGAAATCTGTTAGAATGAGTTAAAAATGAACTTAAAATGTGAAATATGTTGAAAATATTTGGATTTCAATGTGATGAATAAAACATGTCTTATAACTAATGAAGAAGAAATCTGATTAATTTTTTAATTCACTTGTGTTTTATTCATAAATCTTTAATTGACATAAGTCTAATGTTACTATTAGTTTGGTTTCTTTAGGATGTATTATAGAATATTTATGTTAATGTTTAATGTTTTTGGAATTTTATATCCAGAAGATATACCAACAAGAACTCAAAAATAAGAAAAGTGAAATCTTTAAGTCTCATAAACAAGTACAGGTAACCCCCGTATAACTCGGGAGTTACGTTCCAAAAAATTGCCATGTTATGCAAATCCGTGTTATATGAAACAAAGAACTAATACGAAAAGGGGGGTTAGGTTCCAAAGATTAAAAACATGCTATTATATTTTCATAATTAAGATAAATATCTTTATTAAAATTTTCTTAAGTGATACATATTAATTTAAATTAAACAATATTTTCTTCGTCATCACTAAGCACTATTAACCGAGGGTGTTTTCTTTCTGTCAAGATTTCCTTATTCTCTGAGCATTTTTCTGCATCATCTTCAGATCTGTGCTTTGCCTTTTGCAAAAAATATGTTATTTTAGATTACTTGCTTTTAGTTAAAAGATCTTTATAAATTTCCTTATATGGCGCTAATCACTTATGAAGAATACAGCAAATATGGAATACGAGAAAAACATCTGGCAACATCAAGAGCAGAAGCATCGAGATCTGGCAACACTGAAACAAGTTTCAACGAGGACCATGTGTATTGACAGAAGGCGGGAAAAGAAAATTTACATACTTAAGTACTAATAGTTCACGAAAATTATTATTTTCATGAACTATTAGTACTTAAGTATGTGAAAATTTATTACATTTCATGTTGTACGAGGGTTTTACTCAATTCTCGAACCATGTTAGAGTGAATCCGTGTTATAGAAGTACCGTGTTATACAGCGGTTACCTGTACTTTTAAATTTTATTTAACAGATTGTATCACTTTGACAATTATTTAAACAACCGTCATTACACTATAAGTTTTTTAAAAAGTCAAATTAATTTAATAATTTATCATTTTCAGTGTGTGCAATACATTGATGATGATATATTGAAAGAATTGGTACCTCGTCTTACTGATCTGATTAGAAACTCTGTTGCATTAGGAACAAAGGTAAGATATTCATTTTTTGTATTGATGTCATTTTAAAACAATTTCATTGCAAAGTACATTCGAACAATACACTTTCATAAAATAATAATCAGGTTTATTCAATTAGACAAACAAAAAATATTTAAGGATTTGGGAAATTATCTTATTTCTTGAGTACATATGTAATTAAATGCAGTAATAGTTGTTAATATTTAATAATGACTATTGCATTGCATTGTAACTTCTTGATTTTATTATATATTATGTAAAATTTTTTTACTCATTTTGAGATAATGGAATAATTAGAAATGACATGAACTTATGGAATCTGTATGTGTTTTATAGCTACTGCTGACATTTGCAGAATCTCACAAACATGCTTTTCAAGAATTTTATCAAAATAAGCTTTTTTTAGTCCAACCAAGTAATTTGATTTATTGAAAAATAAGAATCATAAGAACTTGTAAAGACATTACATCTCACTTATGTTAAGAATAATTAATAAGAATAGAAATAATTTAGAAATAAAACTTTTGCATTAGAGATTGTTTTCTCTTTCAAATGCATTTGCTAATTTTCACAGCTGATGATGATCTTATAAAAGAATGAAAACATTATTGAATAAAAATTTAATTTGGTTTCCAGAATTAAGCATTTTTTTTTTCATCTTTTAATTTATAATTTATTTGTTTTTTTTGCATAAATTTACAGACACTCTTTGATAGAACACCTTCAGACTAATTTCCTGAAAGCAGTAAAAATTGAATTGCATATTTTGATTAAAAACAAGTTTATGCTTAATACATACATACATAGATTCAATTAAAAAAACAGGGAGGGTATAATCTGAAATAATTATTAGTCATTTTATAATATGCTTGTATAACAATGTTTAAAATCATAATAATGTATATGAAGTTAAAATTAAGTTTTTTTCATTTTTACAGAGTGGTTGTGCTAACTTTATAATAACTCTAACATTACAATGTCCTCAAGAATTACAACAATATTCAGGTAAATAATCATTATAATTAACAAAAATAATACCAAAAACTTTAATTATCTTATTAATTTTGTAACATCAGGTATCTTACATTATTGCATTTTGTTCAAATTTGTTTTTTGATAACAGAATGAAATTTTAGATTCTGTTAATTTTCATTTGAAAAAATAGCTAAAAGGGCTCACTCTACCTGCAGGCCCCATATTAGCTCTCAATGGCCCTGCTTGCATCAAATATCACCTTCTTGGTATAAGTTAGTGAGCTCCAACTAGAAGATTTTTAAGTTTATGACTTGAAATTTTTTTCTTATTATGCTTAGCCAATTACATTTAATAGTTAATTAATACTTTCTCACGTCTTTTATACATTCAATTATTTTTACTAAAATACAAATATATATTTTTTTAAAAGGAAAATTGCTAAGTGCCCTTATTAGTGGACTTAATGATAGAAATGGTGCAGTACGAAGAAGTTATGCTAAAGCAATTGGACATTTAGTGAGGGTAATGATTTATTTTGATTAAACACTGAAGAATAAATTTTAACGTATTTCTAACTTTGTAGATGTATATTCTTATAATTCTTTCTTGTTTAACTAATAAAGATAATTAAATTAATATGCCTCAATGTCCTTATTTTATTATAATATAGACATAATAATAGAAGTAAATTAAATAATAATAAAGATAATTATTTGTAGATATTTTATTTTATTTATTTATATTTTTACTTATACTTATTATTTTCTGAATGTTTAAAGATAAAGTTTATTTCTGTAATTCACAATAGTGTAAAAATTGTTTATATAAATTTAACATGTATAATGTTATATTAAAAATGTGCATTTTAAAACAATTGAATAATTTTTTTAGGTTTCAAAAGAAAGTAGTGTAAATAAAGTAATTGGAAAAATCCAAGTATGGTATTTAGAGAAAGAAGGTATTTGAAATTTTTTTAAACAATAATAAATACTAGAATATGAATTTAATTTTCTTAAAAACAATCATATTATACAAGATTTTCAACACTTGCTGTAACTTTGTTATAAACCAGTTTATTCCTTTAAGCAATTCTATTTGCTTTCAGTTCTTATAAGTCATCAGAGACTTTCAATTGTATGATAAGTGAATTTATCTAATAAAGTGATTGTCATTCTTCTACACAAAGACCATTTTTTTAAAATTAAATTATTTACTTTTTAAAAAAGAAATTTACGATTGAATAAATTAAGTTCAGTGAAAAATTATGATTACATATTATTTTCTAGAGCACTAATTTTCAGGATGTAGTACAAACTGAATATTAAAAAGTTATTATGAGATAGCTTGATAATTTCTCAAGAAATAATTTGAGAATGCAAGTAATAAAAAAAAAATCATTAAAAACTAGCTAAACTGTAATCATGAGTCAAAAAATGAAAGATTACATAAACACGATCTTAACAGGTTAGAATATGTAATAAAATCACATCAGTAATATATTATTAATTGTAGAGCTCTCAATCATCCGTTTTTTGCAGGTGCCGTCTGCTGTGTTCAACATTTGTCTACTTTTTTGTCAATTCTAATTATCAATCTTTAAAAGCATTGTTTCCTTTTACACTCAGTTTTAATCATAAAAGTTTTTTCAAATTTTGTATTTTTCTCTACAGTCAAATAAAAAATTATGACATTGTGATAGTCTGTAAGATAAAATACAGTAATTGTTAAAGTATTTGAAGTATTGAAACTGTAATAAGAAAAATATAATAAAAACTGTGAGAGTATAACACACAAGAAGCGAAATATGATTATAGGGGGACACATAATTCAGGGGTTTTTATGCCCAAATCTTTTTTCAATGATGTATTTCCAGGCTGAAGGTAAAACATTTGCATCTCTTGTGAGAGATATAACAATATATGTTGTTATATATGTTTCTTATTCTTATATTTGTTTGTATTTTGTTAACCTTGTATATTTTTTTAACTCTATTTTTATTTATTGTTAATGTTACATTTTTCATAAGTTATTTATTTAATTTGTTTCAATTTAAATTTGTATTTAGAATACTTCAAAGGTTAAAATTTAAGCCAAATGATTCAAGCTATTAATATTATTAACATTGATTCTTTGGCTTAGTATCAAAAGATTGGGCTTCAGGATGTTATATAGTTAAAATTTAAATGGAATGTTCTATTCATTGAACATTTTTTAAAACAGTTTTAAGAAACCTGATGATGGCCTATAGGAATAGGCTGAAAACATTAGTTAATAAAAAATATTCTCTCAGCAAATGCATAGGTGTGGTTGTAAATTTGTAATAGTAGTAGTAATATAGCCTGATATCATTTGGCATTAAAATTTTTATTTGATTGCTGTTGGCAAAATTAAGGATGGCTGCCTAAGTTTTTTTCTTAAATTTCTGTATAGCATGGAAGAAAGTGACAATGCTGAAAATTTTTTGTTTTAATTATACAAAATTATGGATATATGCCTGCCATTAACATATATATATCTTTATTGTGTTAGTGTAACAAGTACAAAATGATCAAAAATACAAAACAGATTTGTTAAAATAATCTTATATCATATTTAATAATTTAGAGTAGACTTCCACTTATCTGGCTCTTCATAATCCAGCCTTTCAATTATCCAACATACTCTCCAGTGTGATCATCTATGAAAATGTTAGTCATGTCACACATCCTGTCTTCCTGTTTGCTTGGTTTTATTTCTCACAGTCTTGCATGTCAGTGTTTTGTATTATTTGCTCACCTGCCTCCAAAAGAAAAATGGTGCTGAAGAGCTTGGGTCAATTCATTTACTGCATTTGAGCCTATATATTCACTTATTATTCCTTCTGTGCAAGGAATGGTCAGATTAGCAAGTCTACTGTATTTTTCTATTTCTGTACATTTTTTACTAGAGAATCCCATCAAAATTGTCAAAACCTCTGTCTGCATTATTGGTAAATGTCAGCTTTTTTCAAAATCAGAGGTTGAGATCTCTGTAGTTGATATAGATTTTATTGATTATAATAGTGTAAATACAAATTATTATAATTATATGTTTTTTCTTTTTTTAGAAGATTATGTTCATACATCTTGTGTATATACCATGCATTCAATAGCCTTACACAGTCCTGATATATTTAGAAGACATTTGACTGAAGCATTGCCTCTAGTATTTTTTGCCATGCATGGAAAATCATCTAAAGGTTAGCTTTATTATATTTAATGACTAATTTTAAATATAATATTAATATGTTCACTGCTTGAACATGTGTATTATGCTATATTTAATCAACATCAGCATAGTACATGTATTTTTTAGATCAACTTACTTTATGCAACAAATTTTATCTTACAATTAGCACAGCTTTCATTGATTTAACACTTAACCTGGATTTCTCCTTACACCATATGCTATTCTTAATAGAAAATATTTTTTCCACAATTCTACACTTTCATGTAGACACAGAATAAACTCTACTAAATTATAAAATTTATGAAATTGTAGATATTGTTCATGGATTGAAAATATTTTCTGAAATGAATCTATCAAATACAGAAATATTTTATTCATTCCAAGTATCCAATTAGCCCATGATTATATCTTTTATGAAGGTCCACTGATCAAATACATGAGTTTCATCTGTTCCAGTTTATGTGATTAGTTCTTCGTTCAGACTAACCTGAATTTCTTTTAGGTACTGTACAATCAATACCTTTCTTAGTAGCTTAAATTTCTCAGTGTTTCTCAGCTGCACTTCTATTTTGTATATATATTATAGGCTACTTTCATAGAAATTCTCTGCTACTTCAATAAACTTAAGTTCAGTAATTTTATCTGAATCTGCATAACACTTTATATTATAACAGTATATTTTTGACATCAGTTGTACAAAGAGCTCATTTCAGTCTTCTAATATCTTGACAAAATGTTCTTTCTTAACTACTACTTCTATAACTGAAATATATTTTTAATGAAGCTGGTGTATATTTGGAATATATCTACTTGATATCTTGCAAATGATAACCATAATTTTAAACAGGGATCTGCAAACAGCAGATCCCTGTTTAAAATTATGCAATTATGTTTAAATTTCTGCAGTACAACAGGACATTTTTCTTGAGAAACAAAATATATGAGCAAAGCCCATCAAACATTCTTAAAATTCTGTCAATCAATGTACTCATAATCAGCAACTTCCCACTTACCCACACATGCAACATTTGGTGGATTTAGTGAATGGTGGTGCTACAGCTCTTTAGCAAAGCAGCTGGCTAAACAAGTCTTACATAATGTCACTCTGTCAGAACTTTCTTGAAGCAGAATGCCATTGTTCAAGCAGACACTTGCTCCACTGTATTAATTAAGTGCTCCACTGCTTGTAGAGCACATTTTTCCATTTCATTTGTCATGCTTAAAAATGGGCAAAAACATAAATTTAAACTTAAAATTTGATTTTAAAAAATCTTCAATATAATTGTGTGGAAAAACAAAAGAAAATTACAGATATTGAAATATGCCACATATAAATTTTAAATGTTATGCTTTTCAGTTCTGGATCATTACAATATCTGTCAGTTAAGGAATTAAAGATACCTAGTCAACCTTACAGCACTGTATTATAGCCACATTACATGCTTTTTGTTTGTTATATGCATCCATTACTTATTCAGTGTATGAGGATTGCATTTCTCACATCAGCAAAAATAAACCTAAACTAAAACTAACAACAAAAAATATTGGACATAAAATACCAAAAACTTCACCCTTGATACAAAGTCCTACCTTAATTAGTCTAAAACTACATATTTATTAACAATAATACTTATTTACGAACCATTTCCAGGCATTCATTGACATTTCACAATCTTTGTCACTGATTACTTTCTCTATCAAACTCTTTTCATATATATCCATGTTTTTTTCAGCAGTTTCCAAGTTACTTCTTTTTCTTATTCCAAAATTCTCACTTATTGATGTAATATCTGACTGTTGTGCAGATTTAGGAGACAGCTACTAAGTTAATTCATTTGTATGTCTCCTGACAATTGACTTGGTTGTCTGTAAGTGCTAGAGTAATTTGTAAATAAAAGTGAATGCCAGCAAAGCAGTTTTTATTTTTTGTTATTTTTAAAGAACTTAGAATTGCTTTTACGTTAACCTAATTATTAAATTATATATTTGAGTTTTATTTATGATGATTAATTTGTAATGCAAATATATATTTAAAAATTTTTATTTTTCATATCAAATGAAGAAACTGAAGACCTTCAATCTCTCTGGAAAGAAATGTGGTTAGAGTTTACAACAAGTAAGTTTTACACTAAATCTTTAAAATTGTTTAATTTTAAATTTAATAAAATGAAATAATAAATTTTTTAAAGGAAGATAAAATTTCATGATTTTACTTTCCTGGCTAATGTAAATAACACAGGAAAAGTATTGGAATTATGTCAAATTTGATCCTCTAGGTTTTTTGAAAGTTTTCACATTTTGAGACCACCTGAACCTAAAAAGGTAAAAAAAATCCATGGACGTGTACATGTTGGTGTCTGTTTCTTTTTAATATTGTTTAATAGGATGAGATAATGATTAAGAAGCAAATTTGGCATGATAACTTATATATAAGGGCCATTGATACTATTAAATTTTGATGGTTAAAGATCAAGGGAGTGGGAGGAAGGGATTGTGTGTCATGTGTTGATTGGGTCAAGCTTAATGAAGATTTTACTCAGTATTAACATTTACAATTTTTTATAAAACCCATCTCTACCATAAAAGTTAAGCTTTTTGCCATTTATAATAATTAATAATATAAAAGTTATTTATTTAACAAAATTTCATAGAGATAGTACCACAAACAATTTCAGTTTTGTGCTAATATATCTTAGTATTTCTTGTCAGGAAAGTTATGCAACTCATCACTGGATCTTTTGGAGTGTATTTAGTGTATTAAAAGCAGATGCTTTATTTTATTTTTTATGAAACATTTTTCTTGGATTCCTGTCTAAATTGTAGTATAACAAACTTATAATTTTTATGATATCATTTTCTATAAATATGTTATAATTTATTTTAGTTTTTGTTTTTTTTTTTATGATTTTCTACAGAGTAGTGTTTAATTTTGTTTTAAATCAGTTACAATTAAATATATTTTTCTTGTGATGAGATAAAATTTTAAAAATTCACAATGAACTTTATCCACAATGTTTTGATATGCTATTCCTTCTGTCTTTAAATTCTATATTGTTTGAAATGTGATCAGTATAGTCAGTGCTTTTATAATATGCTAATTATCAGTTTTATATTTTTATTCATACTGTTAAATCTTAAGTAAGAAAAATCAATGACTTTTTTACTGTAAAAAATTATTTATTGATTTTAATATAAAAATTTGATTCAACAGATATTTGGTCCTATAGTTTTACTGATATTCAAACAAAATTAATATATTTGAAGAATCAATAAAATTAAATAGTCCAGTTTATCTTTTTGGCACAGATGTTCATATTTTAAAAGAAAACACAATAGATTAATGTTCTAATGATTCAAAAAATTAATTGAATATAAAATAAATGTCCAATAACTTAAATATATTTTAAAATTCAAAAATTTTATTACTTAAAGAACTTTAAAAAAAAAAGAAAGAAAATTGGTTTGTATGACTGCAGTTTTAAAAATCTAATATAATAATTGATCAAATGATCAGAAAATAAACTTACCTTAAAACTGACATTTAAATATGAGTGTAAAACATAGATTACATTATATGAAATCCAGAGAAATAGTACATTGCTTATTATGTAAACATTTTAATGTATAAAATATAAATGGGTATAAATTTGTTGAACATTTGTGATCTTTATGAAAAAATATCATTTCTTGTTATATTCTTTAATGTATTTTATTACATAAAAATATTTTATATAAATTTCTTTGGTAACAAATTCTTAAAGGTAAATCTTTGCATCATAGACTTTAATATAAATAGATTTTATATACAAATTTATTGAATTAATTTCAAATTGTGTTATTATACATTGTCTATAAGTTTGGGGCTGTTTAATGTACTGTACAGTACATTATATATGTCACAGTCAAAGCCTGGTGCTTTAGTGATCCTAGGATCATCTAGCACACAGTAGTATAAGTCCAAAATAACTTTTGATTTCAGGTTTTGCTTAACTCATGATAGAAAATTTTCAGTTTGTTCAGAGCATACTGGACAATTGCAGATTACTTTATTTCTCATGGACAAATTGCAATATGTATAGAGTATTTCAGCTCACAAATAATTTGGTGATATATGCTTTGCATGCAACATTTTCTATTTTCAATTTCTATTTAAAATATGAAAAAAATTGAAATTTTAAGGAAATTTGCTTTATTTGTTTTTTCAATCTAATAATTAAAAGAAATAGTGTGTTCAAAATAGAGTAGAATGGAGTCTCAATTTATATAGACTTATTTAACTGAGGTTCTGTAAAGTGAAATGTGGATGAATACTTTGTCAACAAAAAAAAAAGAGAAAATAGAACAATGGAGTTCATTTAATAAATCTTGGTTGGGTGATGTGCACTACTTGCATTTTACCGCTAATAATCTTGTGCAATTAGAACTATATCTGTTTAATAAATTTTTGCTTTGCAGTAATATCTTTTCTTTTTCTAGCTTACATGATGCCATCCTTCAACACACTTTGATTTCTCATGGACCAAATAATTTTGTTGTCTTTTATTGTAATATTGCCCTTTTTTACCACTGTTAATTTTTCTTGTGTTTTCAAATCAAATATACAGTGTTATCTTGCTCCGACCCAGTGATAATCCATATTTTGTCATTGCCATTCTAAAATAAGATAACTCTTTCTGACTTTTCATGAGCTCTGTTGAAAATTTTTGAAACCTGTATCTGTAATTTATTATATTTTTATATTTCTTATCATCATCATCATCTTACACAGCATTATGGTTTAAAAAAGAAATTTACAACATTTCACTTATAAATAGCCTGATGAGTTTCTATTAACTTTGATTGTGAGAAGTCTTTTTATTTCATTTCCTTATTTTGATTTAGTAGTTCCATCAATATTAATTTATGATATACTAAATGTATTTGATGTTCCTTCTTTAATTTATTGGCTTAACAATTATTATTTTTACATAATTTAAAAATTAAAATTAACAATTTAAATGTATCGTCTGGAACACAAACTAATGGATGGTGATCCCTACTTGGGCGAATTTGTCTGTAAATATTTAAACTTAAAAATAACCATCGGACGAAAAAATAACAAATTTAATTTTTATCAAATTTCTCTCCTATATCTGGCATCCCACAGGTCTCAAGTTTGTGAGTACTCTACTTATTTTCTGTATATACCAACTCAGTTTTCTAAAACATCCATCCAAATCTTTTGCTTATTCCAATGGTATTAAAATTTTTAATTATGACTCTATCACACTTATTAAGGCATTGATTTTTTAACGATTAGTGTTTGTTATTATAACAAACAATAATATCCATGTTAATTTATAGAAAACAGCCATTATTAAAAAATCCATTAACTCTGTGATTGTTTTTGCTATTGTTCATGTTGCTCGAATCAGGCACTTCTGCATTTTGACAGTAAACTTTCTTTCAATATTTATATTTTTATTTATTTATTTATTTACAATTCATAATTATTAAAATATAAATTAGATTAGCGATTGGACATCAAGAGTAAAAAAATTTTCAGATGTTTTTTAGTTTAATGCATTAGTAAATAGGAAAAGAGAAAAAAAAATTATTTAAGCAACATTCATGGCAAATATTTTCTTATTTGTTCTTTTTCCTCCCTTTCCTTCTTCCTTCTCTTTCATTTTTCATTGTTTCCTTCTCTTATAGAATATTTTTCAAACATTTTAGCCAGAGTGGATATGATACTATAGGATGGTAATTGATTATATCAGATCTTTTTCCTTTTTTTATATAAATTGGTATTGCATGATTATGTCATAGTTTATCTAAAGATGCCACTGTCAAAAGATTTATTTATTAAAAACAATAACAGCATAGCAGTTATTTCAGATATATATATTTTAGTATGTTGGCATTAATGTTGTCAACATTAGGGGCAGTACTTTTCAGTTGTATATTTGTAAAGGCATAGTGCTCTCAAGAAAAACTTTTGTAGGTGTTAGTTGACATCTATTTCGTAATAATTATTATTATTAACAACATTGGCAGATCCATTTATTTTTTATAGTAATCACAAAAACTGTGGAAATAGAACCTTCTGAATAAATACGTTTTAGCATATGATTATTATAATAATAGCATATGATTAATTAATGGTTTTGCATTATTTAATTATCTTGTAATATTATTTAACATCTTTCTTAGTCAAAATTCTTAGTTTTTAAACATATTGATAATTAAACATTAGAAGTTTTATTAATTTATAAGAATGTTCTTAATTAAAACTGAAATATTGATTAAATTTCAGGTACTGAATCTGGAATATTATTATATATTGATGAAATATTGAATTTGGTGCAAAAAGGCTTTGAATCTCAGTCGTGGTTTATGAAACAACAGTCTGCTGAATGTCTTGTAACGTTGGCAAAAAATGTTGGAAATAAAGTTGATAAGAAAATATTTAATTTTATTCAGTTTATTATTTCAACATTATCAGGAAGATTATGGAAAGGAAAGGTATATGAAAGAGTTTGTAATTAAAATAACTTTAGTACAGTAAAATCAGTAAAACCTCAATTATTCATGTTCTGATTAACTGTATACCTGATTATCCATGCAATAACTTTTATTGTGTTCTACTGCTATATGCAAAGTTCAGAATAAAGTAAACATGTCATTGGGAATGCAATTTATGAGTGCACAAAGTAGAAATAAAAAACAAGGGATTTCCAGGAATGTAGAAAGCTTGCCAGTGTACAGTTTACATCTGCAGCTCCAACAGTTTCTGCAAAGATAGTATCTCTCTAGTCTAGTGAATTAGATAAGTATACCCTAAGCACCATGTTAAAATGTGTATATGCACATCTCAAGAAAGTGCCCTTTTTTTTTTTACATTCCAAAACCATACTGGCAGAGAACCCTTCATATGCTACTTAATCTCATTTTTTCCTGGAATAAATAGCTTAAATTTATGATTGGGATTTAAACCATGCAGGACATGATTCACAAGAAAGCAGACTTAATAAATTTGTGACTTCATCAGACACATTTGATAGTATGGCAAAAGCCAACAAAGGACTTAAAATTTTACAACTTGGATACTGCAGTTTTTACATGGTTCATGCAGAAACATGCAACAGGCTATCCAGTGTTAGAGCTCTTATTAGTGGAAGAAACCAAATGGTTTCATGCAGAGATAAATTCTGCATGAAACCATTTGGTTTCAGTGATCAATGAATCATTTTCATCATTCAAGGATGGTTGTAGCTCTTCAAAACCTAACATGGAATTAGAGATTCAGGTGAAGAAACTAAGTGATGACATTGATGCTGCTCTCCTGTACATAAAGGAATTCAAACAACTTGTTATGGCTCATGATCTGTCATCTGATCAAATATATGATGATGACCAGACTGGCTTGTATTGAAAAACTTTGCCATCAAAAACATCAGCTTCACAAAAAGAAAAATTGCTTTAGGACATACATCAAGTAAGGAGCAAATAACTGAATAACCTAAATGCCAAATGGTTTGCACAAATATTGAAACTGATCTATATTGGCAAATTCAAAAAACTAAGAAATCTTAAAAGAGAAGAAATGTGTCATTTTCCTGTTCATTATAACCAGGTTTTGACCTGGTTATAATAAACACAGATGAATCAAGACTGGTTTTTAATTACTTTGTTTTTTCTGTTTGCAAACAACTGTGCTTAAAAAGTTAACCTAAAAGAGCAATGTTGGTGTTGGCTAATGCTCCTCACGTCCAAATGATCATGTCCTGAAAACAAGTGATGGTCAGATTTTAATTGCTGTCTCCCTCCTACCGAGACATCACTTCTACAGTCAAGGGATCAAGGAATTCTGTATACATTCATGTGCCATTACAAGAAGGCACTTCATTCAGTCCTATAGGAGAATGTTTATCTATATGAATTTTATAGAAAAAATGGTCCTTTAAGATGTAATTTTTTCTTACTTTGACAATTGGAATAACATTTCAAGTTTGATTTTGCAAAGATTATGGTAAAAATGGTACCCCAAAGTGACAAAAATCAACAACAATATCAATAACATCTTAGCAGCCTTCAGTTGTCCCAATCTTAGCATCCTCTTGAATGTTATAATAGTCAAAATGCTGTTTCAGGATATCAAGGATGTTTTCCTTGATATCCTGAAACTGCATTTCGGCTATTTGGATTTGAACGACGGATTTGAAGATGTCAGTGAAATGAATGTTAAACAATAGCTGCTTTCTCAGAAATAATCAGCCAGAGCATGAAGTGAAAGATGATGTCTCAATTTCTGTGGAAACCTTGTCAAGTGCCAATGTCATGCAAGAAATCAGTGATGATGAGATAGATAATTTAGTGATATTCTCACAGTTAGAAATTTTCATATCACACTAAGACAACAAAGTAGCATCTCATAACTGGTTTTTCATGAGGAAACATTAGTGGATGTATCTTGCAAAGGGGTAGGAATAATGTTTTATAAATAAACTTCATATACAGTTATTGTACAATATGAATTTGTATTTTTCCACATTGTTCAATTATTCAGCAAGGTAGTTCCAGTTATTAGCATGGATAATAGAGGTTTTATTGTAGATTTATTAAAATATAATAAAAATAATTATAAATAAAAAATAATTAATTAATTAATTAAACCGATAATAAATACTTGCTAAAATATATATATATATATTTCTGATATTATTCCATGCTTAAAGTATTATGGACAATATCAAGAAAAACATGTGCAAATGCAATTCACATATAAGTGAGTCTACTGTTGATTTAGAACTTAAAATGTGGCACTGTGGCAAGGAATGAAAATCTTTAATTATTATAACCCAGAAATTTAATTGTAAAATAAGATGATGATTGTTTTAGATTGTTTGTGAACATTTCATATGACTGCAGTTGACATACTTACTTTTGAGTATCTATAATCCTATAAGTAAATTCTGTCCAAATTTCACAAATTCATATGGTAGTGTTCCAGTGTCGTGCTTATAAAAATTTTATATGTAGCACATCAATACAAAACAAATTTAAGTGTAGAATTCTGAATATAAGACTTTTGAAATTTTCCCTATTGTCAGAATCTATAATTAATAAATTTTATATATATGTAATTCCTAATAATTACATTTATATTGTTTGAATATATATATACAAATGATATTCAAATTTTGTTTTAAAATATTCAAATATAGTTAATAAATTTTGTAAACAAAATTTATTAATTATATTTGTATGTATTTAAAAATTACATTAAGTCTATTCATTTATTTTTATATCTTACAAGATGATTTATTCATTTTGCTAATATTTAAATATGTGTACATTATATTAAACTTGATTTCTTCAAGTTATAACATTCATAATAAAACAAAGTAATGTAATTTGAAGATTTTAGAGAGATGTTATCAATGAAAACTTTTACATATTACAATTTTCGCAATGAAAATTGTGATATCTGAAAACAGCTTTTTTATTTATCCATTTTAAATTTTATGTGAATATAATGAAATATTTCATGGTCATACATTTGCATCAATTGTTTGATTAATTATATATATTCTTTAATATTTTCTAATTATAAGTATTTCAATAAAGGAAATTTCTTTCAGGAATCTTTGCTGCAAGCATTAACTACTATTTGCACAAACTGTATGTAAGTTCAATGTTTTTTCAGTTTTATATAAGTTATCAATAATATCAGATTTATTTGGCCTAAAATTTTTTCATTAAATTAATAAAAAGAACTTAACGTAAACATGGTCTACATCTCATAAAAAATTTATTAATTTAAAAAATTAGAACTTTGTACAAGCTCATATTTACCATTTGTGAAACTAATTAGAGGTGTATTACCAGTTTACAATATTTAAGCATTACATATCAAATTTTTTTCTAGACAATATATTTTAAACTACAGTATGCCTTTGATTATCTGGTCTATGGAGAAACATGAATAATCCACGAGTTGTGTTTTAATGAAAGCTAATCAAATTTTCTTTTATTTAGTTTTTAATTTCATATTAAATTTAACATATAATGGTTTATATATTATGAATAAAATACATTTTGACAATGTAATTAATTAACAAAAAAAATTATTGAACTAGTACCACACAGTTTACAATCAATTTCTTGTACAGTAAAACCTGTCCAAAATGGACCCTGAGTAAAACAAAAACCTGCCAAACTGGAAAAATATTGAGTACAGTGTGATTCCAGTTTACATAGGTTTTACCATATTATTATCTGAGAATGAATGTTACCAGCTAGATATCATCATAAAATGTCATTAATTTTGTGATATTAATGTTTTATTGATAAGGAAATGATTCAAAATATTTCCTTCAATTTTAAAACTTAGTTAATGAAAAAAATACAGTATACATATTGCCATATTGTTCAAAGTTCAAGTGCACTTACTGTACTTATTAGGCCATTTAATTTATGTCTTGATATTCTAGTAGTTCTGATGCTCAACATGCATTTTAAATAACAAAAGTAACAATATTTGTATTTATGACAAATTTTTATTGAGATGTAAGCATGTACAAACTGGATGATCGAGAGTATACTGTACAATACTTATACAGGGTCAAGGTCACACCCAAGGTCTCCCAATTGATTGGCCCTTCGAAACACTACAACTTTTGTCTATATGTTTTTTTCCAAAATAATGAGATTTAATTAAGTTATTTCATTGTCTCAAGATGATAAACTCACTCTGTATATTGTCTATATTACATATAATTTGCAATAAAATGATTACTTTAAATATTTTTACGTGTTTCTTTCAGTAAATCTATAGAAGAAAAAGAAATGTCTGAGTTAATGAAAGAGGTTAGTTATTTTATTATTTTTAAAAATTTTTTATTTTTCTTTACAACTGGGTACACCACAAATGGTTATAACTTTATTGCAGAGCTTTTTGCATACAATTAACATCAAAGATGATTTATTCAAAAAATATTAATAGATTTTTTTAAAAATCACTACAAAATACTAATGTTAAATTTTAATCTCTCATTTTACTTAGTTTGTTTAAAATAAATTCTGATAAACTTTAAATAACAGCATCATTTATGATATTCAAAACTCAATAAAAGACAATAGATGTAAATGGTAATAAACATTCCCTAAAGACATAGATAATGACTAAGGAATTTTCAGAATATTCAGAATACAATCTTGTAAAAATAAGAATATTGTTAATTATTATCAACAACATCTAGATGTCATTTTCATCTGCAGAACATCTGAAGCTATAAATGACAGCTAGCAACTTTTTAAGATAAGTTTGCTAAAGTTTATTTTGTGAAAATTGATGACAGTCATACTATAATAGATACTGAAAAACATGTTTATTGTTTTATCAGATTTGTAAAAAGCTAATAAGCTTTTTAATAAACAGTGGGAATCAAAATGGAAGTTATAGCTACTTAATAATTTTTCTGTAATATGTTAACATTTCTATCTTTATATCCTCTCTTACTCCAATTTATTATATTTAAAGGTGATAAGACATATATAAAGCTATTCAAAATGAAGCCAACAAAAAGCTTCTGTATAGAAAGTAGCAAATAACATATCACCTCATAGATGTTTAGTGTAATGTCTTATTAATGTTTCTTAAAATTGTAATAGACAACAGCAGATGGCACTACTGGCAATGCCAAAATGGTGTTGATTAGTGAGAAGTCTTTCTATCTGCTTGCTTATCATAAAACAGAATCTAGTGTTGCAATTTAACAATCATTTCAAATCAAGTTTCAGAAACACCCACTATCTAGAGCAGTGGTTCTTAACCAGTGTTCCACAAACCTACCTCGAGTATTCCATGAAAGAAAAGATTTTAAAGTTTTTATTCAAATTTATTCCCATTGCTATTTTCATAGACAATTCCATGTTTCTATTTTATTCAATATATTAAAGTTTATTAGTTTATTGCTTCATTGTTTCCTGAGAATAATAAACATGGAATTGCTAATCAACTTTTGAATATATTGATGCTAATGCTCCTTGCAATAAAAAGTATATGAATGGTGTTCCGCAGCCTCTGAAAAATTGAGAACCACTGATCTAGAGAGACTGATCTTTTTTAATTAATATAATAAGAATAAGTATTATTATTGTTTTTTCCAATTGTATTATTTCTTTATATAATTTTAACTGTTTGTTTTCTCACATCATGGGTTATATCCAATATACTAAGAAATGAATAAATAAAAATATTCTAGATCAGTGTTTCCTAAAGTTTTCAAAGTACCATCTCGTTTTAGTGCATATATTTCATTAGCATCTCCCATAAAATCAGTCAAACATGATATATTGAAAAGTAAGCTTTTAATAAAAGCTTAAATTAAAATTTTTTTATTTTATAAATGAAAAAAATAATTGTCTAAAAATATCTTAAAGTACTTTATTAATTAATATAAAATTGTATGTCTTAAAACTGATTTTATAATGTATTTGTTTGAAAATTAATAATAAAGTTTTTAGTTGGAATTTTTTGTTTTCCATGTCTTCCAATCTCTTACTCTTCTTACTGACTCCTTGTCTTCCAGCATTCCAGATTGTGTCTTCTACTGCCTCCTGGGGATGGTAGCATCCACTTTGGGAATCACTATTCTAGATAATGCTGAACAGAGGCATTTAATTATAATGGGGTCCAATCAGTTGATGATTATGATAGATATTTTCGAACAATTTAACCATTGATTTTTTAAAGCTAGATAGTTATCTAGTAACTATGCTATAATATAAATAGATTACAAAATCTGTTAAGAGAGATTTTTATAATCTATTTCTTCTCAATAAAATTTTCTTAAATGTATTTCTTTAACTTTAGAACTGAAAAATTTGAATAAATGTTAATAATACAGTTAAATTATTTTCAAATTGATATGTTTTATTTGTATGTGCATAATTTTAGGTTGCAGAAACTCTCTTAAAAGAATGTAAAAAAGAAAATTTAGTTTACAAAACAGAAGCTCTGAGAGGTGTAGGTGAAATTTTGGAGAAATATGAAATGGATTACTTTTCTGAGTTATATAATATACTTTTGCCGACTATTACGAAGGTATGTTTTTATAATATTTTTTAAATGGAATTAATTTTTAATATTTTATACAAATTAATTAAAGTATTAATTAAGCAAGAAAATATAAAATAAATAGAATTGTTAAGATTGCATACAATAATAAAGACAATATGCTAAGTTTTTAATCCTGCATTTTGAAAATTTTGAGACATCATAATTTTGTATGGATAACCTGCGACAATATATATCTTGCAGAAAATTGCTAGAATGGAAATAAAACATTTGCGTATACTCTATGCCTCCAAAGCAGCCATTGAAATGGAAGCATGACACTTGCTGATATGCGATTTAGATGGTATCTCTCAAACATTAAAATATTGTTATTCTGTTATGCATCATTATAGATTTATATTAGTATTTTTTTTTTTTTCTTTTATCTTATTTTATGAGTGATAACTAATGTCTAAACTTTGTGTCCAAGAAACAAATGCCTACTAAATGACAGAATTTTTTATCATATTGCTTCAGTATTGTTTTATTTATATAATAATTATACTTTGATAGATGTTAAAATAAACTTTAAAAAATTAAATAGAAAGTTAGTTTAATATTCATAACATCCAGTTGCACAGATTTGAATCTCGGCTCTTACTTACCATCGAGAACTTTGAGCTTAGTAGAACCTGCTAAACCTGCTAGTGAAAATGAAATCAGAATGCAAAATCCAGTTTATTTTCACATATAAATTTGCTTCCCACTTCTGTTTTACAAAACAAAAAAAATCATATGCAAATGACAACAAACATTGTCAAAACAAGATAGTGGCTGATGATAGCAATGAGTTATGTACAGTGTTATTTTATAATGTAGAAATTTGTATTATACTAATTAGAGTTTAATTAATGAAACAAAGAAACCAAAACTATAATGACATCATTTTTATAAATGAAATTAAAAAATACATTTTCATTGTATTTAATTTTCCACACAATAGCATTAAACATTGCAGCCAAGTTATGGCCATTGTTTTAAATATATATAATTATTTTTAGTCATCAAAATTCACTTTGTAGCAACAAAAAGAGTAATAAATGTATATCATACTAGGATGATAATTGGTGTGTTTTCTGAAATGACATTGTTATAGATAATGAATAATTACAAGGAATTTAACAGCTTTTAAAATACAACTTTAAGTAAGAGTATCTAATAATATCAGTTATATCATGAATTGAATGTACAAAAAATTAAGAGGACAGAACCAAAGGTAAGGTATGCTAGTGTGTATTTGGTAGTTTCGGAAAGAATTGCAATGGCAGATAAATATGTTTTGGACACATGCAGGATTTTTCACATTTTCTAAAGTGACTTTTGACAAGGAAAATCTGTTTGATGAGTTCATAATTGCATTTCAAAATTGGCATGTAACTCACTTCATTCTATAACCTGCACCCACTTTCAAATTGATTTTCGAACACAGATGTGTTTGAAAAGAATTACCCATACAAAATTATGGTATATTTAAAAATTGAATTTGATGATATATATTTAAAGAAAAATTTTTGTGAAAATGTTTTGTTATAAAGAATTATAAAATTAAGATTAGATTTTATTTTATATAATTTTCCAGTTACATGTCATAGTAATTATTATTATAAAAGTGTTAATGAAGACATGAAACCTTTTTTAAAATAGTTTTGATTTATTTCTTATTAATTTGAAAGATGATAATTTGAAAATTTTATCCAAATTAATTTTAATATTTATGAGCTATCATTTATTGTGACATTGTCACAATGCCAGGCTGCAATTTTTATCATCTTTTAATTTAAAAAATCATGTGACTTAAGATCCAGATTGGAAGTTCATATATAGTTAATTGGGGCTTTTGACCTCAAGCTTTCCATATCTAGTTCTGTATCATTTTCTTCTATCTAACTCAGTTCTCGAGGTTAATTAAGGACAAACAGATGGCAGTGAGAATGTGCAGATTTGCAATTTGAAAATTGCAGCTCAGTAAATTAAATTTAAATAAACAGTTTATCAGTTTTTAAGAAAGTTATTTTATAGGAGAAAAACTTTAATACTTTAGTATATTATTAAATTTTTTTCAGTTTAATAGTTTATTAAACTTAAAAACATAATAGAAGTTTGATTCTAGGATCAAAAGAAAAGCAATGTACCAAAAGATTCTGAAGAACAAAGCAATAAAGATGTTTTATTGGATTTCCAACAAGTTACATTTCAAGTTCTTGGGCAAGCTTGGCCTTTACAGAAAAAAACACAAGGTTCTATTATGATATAAATTTTAATATTGTATCATAAAGTTATATTGTAAAATTATATTGATAAAATTTAAAAAATAATTTTCTAATTGGGTAAATTTCTTTCAGAAACTTATAGGAAACCTCTTTGCATATTGTTTTTATCTGAGTTTGAAACTAGTACATGGAAAGTTCAACTTTCAATTCTCAAAGCTATTAAAACCTTTATTTCCAGGTACAAATTTTATTAAAAAGTTTCATTGCTTTTTAAATATAATAATTTTCCTACATTTTATAAATTTTAGATTGGAATTTCCTAAAGGAAGAATTTCAAATTCGGATGAAGAGCAAGAATTAATTTCAATTGTTGATGGGATTCTTAATGTAGGATATAAAACTTTAGGTAATAATAAATTTTTAAAAATTGATCTAAAATTATTAATTTTTATTAAAATACATATTTATTTATTCATTTATAAAAAATTTAAAAAAAGAACTGAAAATTCTCAGCTCTCAGAATGAGTAACTACTTTAGCTATTTTTGTGACTAAGTCTGCTTTTTAAATGTTTTTGATGGAACTATCATTTTGTACTTGAAATTCTGCTTCACCTCAATCTTGAAGTATTAATCTTTGCTTTGAGAAAATCTTGGATCTTTCTCATACAAGATCTGTGATCTACAGATGGGAGTATGAGAGTACAAACACGAAACACCTCAAATGCATGTTATTTTTGTGCAGAAGCATGCTTGTGAAGTTTTTACTCCATAAAAAATAAAGGTTATTAAAATTACTTAAATAAAAATATGTCTTATCATCCAAAAAATGAAAAGGAATAATTAATAATAATAAAACTTTACAATTGTTTTGTTTATTAAAATTTAATGATCCAATCTCCAAATATTTTTCTTTAATGCGCAAAGACTAATGGTCACAGCAAAAAATTATTATTTGTTATATTAATGACACAATAACATGATTGTTATAAATTGTAATTATTTTTTTTAAGTATATTTTCAATACTACTATCATTCTGCTTCTCTGAAGTTCAGTCTACCTCTTGTTACTGAAAATATCATGCAAAGTTTTATTATTAGTCATATAAGGCTAAATAATTACTAAGCAATTTTGACAGGCAGCAGGCTGCCATCTCTTGTTTAATTAATTTATTAATGTATAATTATTATAATTAATTTAATTTTAGAATATTCTGGAAGGGAAGATTGAACTGGAGTGGGACTTGAATCTGCAATTTCTGCCTACCAAACAGATGCATTGTCAGTTAACTACCTGGACCTTTACCCAATCTTTGCTTCAGACTAATTCAAAACTATTAGTTTGGATTATGTAACTGGCAAGGCATTTGCATGGTAAGCAGGCATTTTGGGTTCAAGTCTGACTGGGCCAATCTTTCCTTCCGAAATATTCTAAAATTAAATTAATTATAATAATTATACATTAATAAATTAATTAAACAAAAATATGGCAGCCTGCTGCCTGTCAAAATTGCTTAATTATTTAGCCTTATATAGCTTAATAAAGAATCCAGCTGTTTATTTGGTATTTGAAATAACTATTGAGTTAGATATTTATTACGTATATGTATATAAATTTTATTTATTATTAAATTATATTACAAAATGAGTGCATTTGTAAATCAGTTGCAGTTATTTTTTAAAAGCTAGAATTTCTTGGATAAAATCACAAAAACACACCTTTCATACTTTTCTGGCACTAACTTTGCACACAGAACAAATGTTATTGGCCAAATTTACAAGCCTGCTTCAGGTTAGAAGCCATTCCAAAGATTAAAAAGCTATGTTGAGTTCTAAAGTGGAACTGTTTGAATATTATGTGACTTTATTTAAATTTCTTAAGTTGCAATTTATACATTTAAATAAAATTAAAAAATTATAATAAATCTTAACCACACAGAAATGGACAGTTTATATCTTATCGTTTGTTAGAAATAAGGGTAAAGAGTAAAGTAGTTTTGATTGTAGAGAACCTCATTTTTTCTTTCCTTTTGCAAATATTGGAAATGGTTGAAATTTATAACTGGCTTTACACATTCATGATGGAGGCATTGAAACAAATGATGATGAAGCCCACATTTGACACATGAACTTATTTGTCCTAATATCCTTTAGGACGTCATTTCATAATAATAATAATAATATTGTAAGTCCATATGTTTAACATCAAAGAAGAGCCAAATGTGAGATTCCTCATTATATATTTGATTTCTTATGGCACTCAAATGTATAAAACTCACTTATTCAAAGCTGAGCAATAAAGCCACACCATCATTGTTTTCAACATTTCTATTATTGTAATCCTTTATTTCCTGTCTTGGCACCATAGTTTCTTTTGTTTCCTTTTTTTCTAAGGTTAGTCTTTGAAATATCCTTTTTTTATGTGGTCAAATTGTTCTGAAGCCTAAATGCTTTTTTGAGATCACCATATCAAATTCTCAAAATTTAAAATTAAAGTACATTCATTAATAGTACTTACTACATATTTTACAGAAATCAAATTTTAATTAACGAAATAACTATTTCTACTTTTAAAATGGTTCTTGTTTATATAAATGGTAAATTTACATTTTGATATAACAGTCCAAATGTATTCAAACTTATATTAATTTTAAGAATGAATATTAAAGTTAAACCACTTCTTAACTTTTTATATGCTACAAGCTCTTTTAAGAACCAGTTCTGTCCTAAAAAAATATCCATAAATAAATCCAAAGAAAATACTGCTTCTAGTTTATTTTGTATAAAATCCTATTATAGATAAGTTGTCATCATATTAATAAATTGTTATATTTCAAAATATTTCTTAACATGCTAGTGCATGTTGAGACTGTATAACTAGTCACAGTTTTTCTTATTAAAAGCAAGTTCATTAATATAAAAAAAAAATATTTTCACATTTTTACAATAGAATAAAATCAAATAATAATTGACATTTAAAATACTATTTTCAAAATTCATTTTTTAATTTTGCATAATAATTAAACAAATATTTTCAAAACAACTCTGTGATTCATGGGCATTCAAATTAAGAATTCCCAAATTAAAGCTAACAGCAACATCATTTCATTGCAATATTTATAAATCAGACAATGAAAGAATTTTGTTAACATATATAATAAACTTACCAAAGCCCAATACCTTGATACTCAACTAAACAATTGCCGTAAATAATTTAGAACCATCTGGAAGAAAAGAACTAGCTCAGAGAGGACTTTTGAACTCACAACCTCTGCTTACTGCAGGTTCAAGTCCCACTCTGGACTAGTTCTTTTCTTCCATACATTCTTAAATTAATAATTATGACTTTTAATAATTTATTAAATAATTTAAATAAGAGATGGTCCCTAGTATCTACCTCTAATACTAAATTATTTAATATCTAATTACTAATAATAGCAAATTTATAGCCTGATTAATATGGCAATCATTTGGTTGAGTATTTGTTAACTTAAATGTTAATCATTCCTTATTGTGTTTCTGTTTAGAAAATTAAAATTAAAATGGCATCATTTAATTATTTTTGTATAACTGAATATTTTAAATTTTAACATTAAAAAATTAGTAGAACATATCATCATCATAATCTGTTTTACATTTTGACATGTTTATAATCTGAAAATTGTTTTATCCGACTATATTATTTCACTTTATATGTTATTCATATAATTCGTTTACTAACTTAAATTTTTTTCTTACAGAAATGTGTAAATATTCATCTTTAAGAATTGAAGCTTTGGATATGATGAAAACTTTAGTTGTGAAGTTAAAAGGTATTTTTAAAGAATAAATGAAGAAATTGGAAAATTAAAATTCATATTTAGATATCAGACTCAGTTCTATTACTAATAATCTATATTTTATATAGATATTTTTGAATTTTCAAATTGCAGACTTATGCTTTCCCACTGTTGTCTGTTCTTTATTTTCAAGAGTTAGCGAGATAAAAATTGAGAGTAGATATGGAAAGCTTAGGGGCCGGAGGCCTGATTAACTATATACAAACTTTTAATCTGGACAAGAAGTTGTGACTTCTTTAATTAAAAAATGATGAAACTTGCAGCCTCAGCATGCGACATCACAATAAATAACTATTCGTCTTTGACTTAGGTTTAATTAAACTAAGTAATGAAACTACTTGCTTTATATTTATTATATTATCAAAAATATTGTTTTATGTTTTAATTGATGCTATTATAATCAAACCTAAGTTTAGTAGTCACAGGGTTCCTACACACCTGGAAAATCAGGAAAAATCAGGTATTTTCATTAGTGTTTGGGAGAAGTCATGGAAAGTGAGGAAATTTATCAAAAAGTCAGGGAATTTGCTTCCTTGCTGCCTTGTTGATTTTTTTTTTTTTTGGCTGACAATATATTTGATTAAGTGTAGCTTTCTGCAGGCAGCAAGAAGTAATGTGGTGCAATACAACTTATGAAAAGAGGTGTAGAATATTTTCGGGACCCAAAATTTCCACAAAAATTTGCAAAAAAAAAATCATTTAATTTAAATGGTATTATTTATCATTTTTCATTTTAGTAATTTTGATTGTGTAACAAAGCAATTTCTGATTTTTCTTCTACTTTATTAATATTTGATACAGTTCAGGAAACTTATTAAGAGATAAATTTAATAAATATATACTTTTGAACATGGATTATACAGGATTTGTTAATGAATAATAAATAAATAATTGCTTTTTTTCTTTTTCCAAAGCCATTTAGATTTATGGTTGTGGATTAATAACAGAATAAACTACTATAATTTAATAAAACATTTTATTTTTAGTTTTAATAATTTGGCAATTATAAAAAATATATAAAACTGTTAATTAAAAAAAATAACTAATTAAAAAGTTGGAGAAGCAATAACATATGTGCATAGTAAGTCAAATGTTTTATTTTGTCAATATGCCAAACTGCAAGAGATGTGAGAGTCAGGGAATGTTGTGGAATTTAAAACAAAAATTTGAGTGGAACCCTGTAGACATTCTCAGGAGCATGATCACCAAACCCAGGCTTCATAATACAAGTTAAAAAATTGTGTATTGTAAAAAATATGACAATTTTTAACTCTCTCCAATTTCTGTCCTTTAAGAATTGCCAAAAAACAGGACAATTTTTATAAAATAATTAATGTGAGAATTTGAATATCTCATAAAAATCTGTGAGAATCATAAGCCTATTAGCCTTATGAAGAGAACATTCTATGTTTATCAAGATTTCCTCACATGGTAATGATACTTTTTGTCCTTTTCCTTTGTGAAGATAAACAATAGTTCACTCTGAACCAGTTGTTTACAGAAACCAATAATACATAGGAAGTCCTATTACTGTGCTAGGAATGGACACTTTGTCCTGTTGTCTGATCAATTACAGATAACCTCTAAATCCAGATTTCATTAATGTTTAATAATAATAATTTTATTCTATCAAATGTTAGACTTTGTGGATCTGAAAGGTGACAAGATGGAAAATTATATCAAATATAAGCCTATTATTTATTTAAATGTAAATGTTGCACAAATACTTGACTTATATTTTTTCAAATCATTTTAATCAAAGCATTTTAAGTTGGTCTTGAAATTTTGATTTTTTTGTGTGTGTTTATAAAATAAAAATAAATTTTGATATCTTTTTGCAGATAACAACTGTGGATATCTTTTGACAACTGATTCAAGAATTAAGTTAAAAGATACTATGAAGTCATCATCAGAGGATGGAAATCATCAGATTAAAGATAGAGCATTTGAATTAATTAAAATTCTAAATGAATTAATTTAATGTTATTTTAGAATTTGTAATTTAATTTTCAAAATGATTATATGGAAAAAACAGAAAACTTTCTTTGCATTATTTGTCAAATAAGGCAAATTAACTTTAAATTAATCTTATCGTGTAAAATAAATTCTGTATTGGAAAGTTGAAAGTGCAATACAGGAATATGAATTGTTTCTGTTACTAATTATTTTATGTTGAGTTGAACATATTTAATTTTACTGCAACTTTGCTCTGTCTTATAAAATAATATTTATAATAAAATAATTTTTTTAATATTTTCAAATTTATGATTATTTGATATTTTTATGAAAGCAATTATGTAATATATTGGTTTCATTTTAACATTTAAAGTATAAATTTTTTTTAAGTACAAGTAATCAATTTTATATGTTCACATACTACAGTCTGTTGCAAAATTATAAACACACTCACATTTTTAAAATTTTAAGATTAAAGTTAAAAAATTTGATATTTTGTAAATACAATCTAAAAATTTGTAAAAGTGCAAGTGTGTTTATAATTTTGCAACAGACAGTAGTAATAATAAAACTATCATAACTATGATATATTCATGTTCTACAGGAAATATTACATATGTGAATAATATTACCTTCACAAAAAAAGTCAAACAGTAAAACTTGTTCTAAATCTTCAACGAGAAATTTTGAAAAACAAAATAAGATATTCTTCTGTTAGATTTTTCCCAATTTAACATATATTGTGATATAACAATCTTTCAAGGGGGAGTTCTATCAAAACCGAGACATTATGAATGGCATAAACATTCCAAAAAATAGTAACAGAAAAAAGATGGGTATTCCATTATAATGATGCCAGGCCATACACAACCATTACAGTCATTGATTATCTGACAAAAAGTGATACAATACCCTTCTGCAATCACCATATCCCCAATCTGGATAGAGACAAAGTCATTAGGTGTTTTTTCCAACTTTTAAAAAATGGTTTGAATCAACAGAATTCATACTACACTAATCAAAGAATATTTTCAATATCTGAAAGAAGCCGACTTTTCAAAATGTTCCTAAATTAAAAAATTATCAGAAAAAGTGTATCAAAGACTCGGGATATAAATTTAAGGTAATTATTTTGAAAAAAATTTAATATCTTGTGGAGAGTCACATTTAGGACCATAGTTCTTTGGACTTTTTTAGTCGGGTGGTGGTTTGGCACATCTGGAGAGAGCTAGTATCTTGCCAAATACATTCTTATTCCATTCCATTCCATCTTTTTGATTCTGCTTTTAGCCACCTCGATTCAATACAATGAACAAAAAACTTAACCAACAATTTAGACTTAATTTTTTAAATCTAACTTTCAATTACTTAAATATCCAAATTATCCTAAAGACAGCAGTTAATTGTTACATATGAATGTAAGTTAATTAAAAATTTATTTCGTTAAATTCAAAATTCAGCAAAGAAGTTTAAATTCCCATTCCAGATTGGTAATCCAGATAGTGTGGCCCAAAGAATAAGCTAACACTATGCTTAAGTTTGACTAATTATTTGATTCTATATAGTATATATTAGTAGTATAGGTTCAATACACTTTGGAGTATATTTTATTTATAAAAAAATACATTAGTTATTTTACATAATTCATGTATTAACAATTTTGAGTTTGGTGCATTAGTTTCTTCATGAAGTTTAATTTGCCAAACTTATCATCAAGAATTTTACAAATATCTGCAAGAACATGAAGCAATAAATTTCGTGAATCATCAAGAATATATCTCCAGTCTAATTTCTGACATTTTAAAATATGACACCAAGAAAGTTGATTCTGAAAATCATTATGAATGTTTCATCTAGTTTCTGGACTGTAACTTAATTTTGAGATACCAAAAAGTCTTGTAATTCACATTAAGTTTGAGTACTTAATTGATATTGAGCTAATGTTCGTGAACATGGTATGATGCATATTTTCTCATGGATGTTTCATCTAATTTTTTGATATTTGTAAATTTATCCCATTTTACATATTTAATATATTTTTCAATGAAAGAGATTGAAAATTCGGAAATGAAGTTTTTGCTTGAGCTAGTTCTTTGACTTTTAATATCCAAGTGAATATAATCTTTAAAAAGTCAGATGGTATTTTCATCTGCTTGTAAGAATGAAAATTTTTTCCAATTGACTGGCATATGTCTATTTGAATGTTTTAATTTTTTTTCTTATTACAAAAACAATAATAAAATATATGAAATTTTTTATTCTATAAGTATACATAATTATAAAGAGTTACAATAAACAAGGTTAGAAGATACATTTTTATAACTAGAGGTAAAATATGTAATTATTTCAGTTACAAAATGTTAACAGTTTGTAATGAGTATACAAAATATTTTCAGTTATGATGATTATAAAATAATTAATGTACGTAATCTCTAATTATAATGTTTTAGTATATTTACCAAATTCTTTTTCATTTCACTCAGTATTTTACAAATGTATGTGAGGTTTTTTTCAAATATTGTGTGTGTGATTGCACCTCTAGCTTTTGTAATATTTTTATTTACTAAAATTGGAGTATTAATGTACAGTACAAATGTTTCTTCTATAATCACTGTTAATTACCCTAGCATTTATTAAAATGTTATTTTTTAAAGATTATGGTAAAATAGCTTTAAAGTCTTCATTATTATTTGGAATTTCAATTGATAAATCTGTGAATATTAATTTTTGTTCATTGATTTAATTACTAGTTATCATTACTAAAAAGATCATATCCTGCTACTAATTTAAAGACTTTAGTTTTTACATTTTCAGCCAGATTTTTAAAGTATGCAATTTCTAAAATAACAAATATTTTATTTATTAAAAAATTTACATTCATGTATTTTACTCTGCAGTAATTTTAATGATGCTGTTTTATGCACAGATATGTTTTACTGGAAACACTGTGTATTAAGTAAGTTTTTTCCTTTTGCCTAATATTAAATATCCATATTGTGATGATGATGATATCAAATAATCTATAAGAATTAAAAGTAAAAAGTATAATGACCAAATGATATTACATCTATGGCATTGTCTAAAATAAATTTTTTTACCATAAAATGGAAAAAGGGATATTTTGTTCTGAAGATGTGTTGCTACTACATGATTTTTACTTTCAATTCCATATTGTTGATGCCTTAACAGTTCTGTATTGAATAAAACTTCTTTATATTTATCATGACTGAAAGTTTTTACAATAGATGTTCTAATTCCTTTAGCCATGCTTTTATTTTTACCATCAAAAATATAACAATATATTTTTGGTTTTAATTATCAAAACCAATAGTTTCATCTTTAAACTTTAAATATTGTAATTTATGTTTGTTTGAACTTAAAACTTTTATTTATTTACTTTGCTCTATAACTTATTAGTTTTTGGATAGTTGCTAACATCAAAAATATCAGGAAATGATTTAAACTCATCATAAATGTCATTGTATAAATTTGAAGGGTTAATGAATTTGTGTCCATGTGTGATAAATTCACATTTTTACTATACATATTTTTAAATACTTTATAAAATGTTTCATGTTTGTAATTTGCTTAATTCTAATAAACCTACTTATATTTGTTTTTGTGTATCTAAATATAAATTAGTTAATCTCGCAATTTTTAAAATGAGAAAATCATTTACAATTTGAAAATTTTCTGCCGAGGGTCGACATTTATCTAATGTCATAGCTTAATCTAATACGTTTTCTTACGTTTTGACACGTTTTACCAAAAAAACTGTTATTCATTAATTTAAAAAAACTTATCAAAATCATTAGTTCATTCTTGTCTTTTTTTCATTACTAAAAATAAAAATACATGGCTTAAAAAATACATATTTTCAATAATAACAAATAACATACAGGTTTATGAATTTCAATAGTTTTATTAAAACTAGATTTAGGATCAACTACATTTGAAGAAACTTCATGTAAAATTGATTCAGAATTTGCATATGTACAGAATAGATGAAATAATGATTGCTAAATTTCATTCTCATGAAAAATCATCATCTCTCCATTTGAAGTGGATATTTATAATTAAAAAAACATGTAAAGTATGTTCTCTTTGAAAGCCACTGAAGTATCTTTTATAAAATTTTCTTATTCCAGAGTTTTCTGACATTATTTCTTAATTAGAAATTTTAATTGACTAATGTGATTTATACAATAATAAGTAAATTTCAATTTAAAAAAGAAATTAATCTACGAAAAATATTAATTTATCCAATTTATATATTAAAATAAATGAATCCTTAAAAATATTTCATCTTTTGAAAAAGAAAAAAAAAATTAAATGTTAAACAGTTAAAATATTTTATAACATTAGATTGAATTTTTATTGTTAACATTTGGATATATATGTGCAATTATTACCAAAGATAATTGTACAGTATATTATTTTTCCAAAATATTTATTAATTAAACAAACCACCAGTTTAATTTTTATATATTCCTAAATGAACATCTATGAATATAATCTCTAATTATCCATCCAGATCCATATTTTATAAACTGATTGGTGAAAAATTATCAAATGCATTAGATACAATTTTAGACTTTAATCTATCATATAAGGAGACAAAATATGCTCAACAGGAATGGAAAAATAAACATCTTAATGATGATAAGATTATTTCTATTTTACTTGATATTCAATAATTTCACTCTATTGTAAATATCAAGTCTAATATTTCCAAATAATAGGTGCCATCTGGCAAAATTTTTAGAACTAGCCAAAATTCAGCATTGTGTTAGTAAAATGAGGAATAACAAAGATTAAATGTGTGTTAATATATTAACTATCATCAAGTTAAACCAATTACTGATTAGCAAATAGTGTTTTTGTAGAAAATACAGATTTTCAACCACCTGGATACTGAGGTTTGTTCAGAATTTTTTTCTCTGTCTATCTTATGCACATTTTTGTATTTTCAAAGTGTTTTAACTTTTTCTGTATTAATAAAAATTTGGCAGGTTTGTTTTATAAAATGTTCATACATTTTATAAAACATTTATTTTACAGGTTTTACTGTATTAAATTTTGATGCTTCTTAGCACAAAATATCTTATTTTTTGAAATTATGGATTTTTCTGGCAACCTGTCTGATATTCTTTTTTCAACAAAACCATGTCATTGTTCTTTATGAAGTCTGCTTCTATTCAAACATTGCGTAATTGAGTGAAACAAAGTATAACTTTTAATATGTATGATTTCTATACCTATATAAATTGTTAAATTTTTCCAAAATACAATACCATTCGTAATTATTTTATTTTTTAAATCTACTTTTACACTGAAAAATTATATAAATTTTTTTCATTTTGTTAAAATCTATAAAACAAGTTGAAACTCTGTTTTCATTATACTGTATATTCAAATTTTTATTTTAAATCTATATTATATAATTGCATAATTCAATTTTTATTATTTCTTATTATCTTAATTTATCAGTCCATATTTTACAAAATTTCTTTACAATAAAATAAAATGAAATAAATTTTTTTAAATTTACATAATCATACATTTGTTGTTCAAAATTTAAACTAGTCACATTTTGTTTTATTTATATAATTGTTAATTACCTGTATAAAGGCTATTATGCATAAGGCTGTTGTAAATGAATAAATAATATAGTAAATTTTGATAAGAGTAAACATAGTTGTTAAAACAGCAAGAGTGTAAAGCATGTAGGATAAAAATTTATAGCCAAATCTGAAAAAGAAAATACTGCTATTAGGTATCTTTAGTATTAACATAATACTTGGCACTTTGTTTATATTATATAATTTCTTAGAATAAAATTTAAAATTTTGGTTCTGAATTTCAAAAACATTATTTACATTAATATATAGTTATTATACAATTCTTAACAAAATCAAGAAATTTTATATTGCAAAACTTATGTTGAAAAACATTTTGGCACTTCAGAATTCATTCAAAAAACCAATATTTTAAATTTTATCATTAGATTATGTTCTAAGATATAGATCAATTTAAAAATACTGTATACCATATTGCTGTATAATAATAAAATAAATGACTTAAATTCTACATTCAAAATTGACCAATTTTATAAGTTTCAGAATAATTCTTAACAAATAAATGATTTGAATTGCTGCATTTAATATGATATACCTTATTTGTCAAACAACTTGCTCACCAGTTAAAAAAATATTTTTAATAAATGAATTTATACATAATGTGCATGTAAATAAAAAACAATTATGTATAAATTCATTTGTTTTAAAACAAATAAATAGGGAATTAAATCTATGACATTTAATATTTTTTTTTATTTTGCAATAGTAACTAGTCCAATTATCATAAATCCCAACAGCAGTATTCAATTATACTGTTATTTTAATTAATCATTTAATTACAATTTTTTTTATACTAATATGTTTTCTATCAAGTTGAGATACCTTATTGATTACATCAGGATGACAATCAATTTTTGTTGTAATTGTTATGTGAACTGAGTTTCTTGATCTTTAGTAAGTGGAGGTTTTTATTATTGTATATAGTTCAGTTCAGTTATTTTATTTATAACATACTAGAAGTACAGTACATAGCTGGTGCCGAAAAACATAACCAGTTTATTCCTCTGTCTGTGTAACAGACAGAGGAATAAAATACAGAACAATATAGATTACAATGGTAGTTACATGGTATAATTTGAAAACAAAAAGAAATACAGAAACAAAATGCAAAGAAAATACATAGTAAAGCGAGAAAGTAAAATCACGTACATGTACAAATGCAAAGATGCAGAGAGCTGCATTTATGCCAAGCGTGCGTATTTACATAATTGAGCAAAACAAAAGGAGGTGAATTGTCACTAAGTGAAGGCTGGTACATCAGTCTGTTTAAAATACATAGTGATTAGGTGTGTTAGGGCACTATAGGTGTCTCTGTGCCAAAGAAAACAGTTGAGGTCTTGTATAGGCCACTTATAGCCATGCTTCTCGATGACTGTTCTCAGGTAAAAGCGCTCCAGGTCCAACATGGGACAGTTGAGAATGTAATGTTTGGAGCCATCCATGGTGCCACAGATCATGCACTCAGAGTTGCTATTGTTCTTAAATCTAGCCAGCTAGGCAAAGAACCTACCGTGGTTCGTGAACATTTGGGTGGTCACCTGGCTAGAAGTGTATCAATCATAAGTCAAGAATTCACTGATGTCGGGAACTAAGTCATGAGTAATAGTGTTATTACTACTCCAATCCTCCTGCCAAGTGGCAATTAGGACTTGCCATAGAATATTCTTGACTGTACATAAGTTGATCTTTTTATAGGCAGTAGGGAGGTTCTGGTCAGTAGATGCAGCTTTGGTAAGGTCATCTGCCCTCTAGTTGCCCTGGAGACCTTGATGTACTCTAGTCCAGTTAAAGAAAAATTGGCAGTTTGAGTTGTTGTTGATTTGCTGAATGTTGTATACGATTGGGTGGAAGTTCTTAGTCTGAAGAGAGACCAGGGCTGAGGTGTTGTTGGTGGTAATGCTTATTCTTTTGTTGTTAAGATGGTGGTCGACCCAGGTAACAGCCATGCTGATGGCAAAAAGTTCGGCTTGGTATACAGTGCAGTTTTCACTGAGCCTAAATTGCCCAGTAGAAATTTCAGTGCCATTGTTATACACTACAAAACTGCAACCAACACTAGAGTCTGATTTCAATCCATCAGTAAATATGTGATAATCAGAATTGCTGGGGATCTCAAGGTGGATATTACACGAAGTTGCTGGATGCCTTGATTGGGCGAAGGGGATATCTCTTTCAAGATCCTTGTTTAGAATATTATGTCTGGTAGTGCTGATGTTTCGGCCCCACTTAATGTACCAGAGCTTGGGGTCTGAAGTGATTACTTTATCGATGGGGGCCTTCCTGGCCAGAATTTGAATAGAAGTGTTTGGCGCTGTGCTATATGCTCTGGTAATTTGGATCAGAGCTCTCCTCTGAGCGGAGACGAGCTTACATTTGATGTGGACCTTTTTGACAGCGTGTCCCCAGCTACCACAGGCGTATGTCATAATAGGGATAAAAATCTGACTATAGATGCTGTTCAGGGCTTCAGATGCCAGGCTCCAGCGTTTCTTGGCAATACCCGCAAAGGCGTTAAATATTCTGCCTGAGCAGTCGTTAAGGTAAGAGACATGGGGATTCCACAGCAGGTGAAAGTCAAAGATAATGTCCAGGTATTTTATTGTCATTCGTATCCAAACAGTCTGCCTGCCCATCCTAATAGTTGGAACTCGCAGATACAAATTTTTATGCCCAGGCTTATTAAAAATGATACACTGAGTCTTGGACAGATTGAAGTTAAGCTTAAAGTCAGTACCCCAATGAAGAATGTTATCTAGAATTTTATTGCCGTTTAGCTCAAGGTCTGCAAGGTGTGGCCTCCAAAGAGCACCAGTGCATCATCTGCATATGCAACAAAGTCATGTTGGCCAAAATCTCTGCCCAGAAAATCATTGAATAAAACATTCCATAACAGAGGGCCGCACACCGAGCCCTGTGGGCAGCCTCGTGTAACAGTTCTCTGGCAGTATGTGCACCATAGCATAGATTCGTTGATCTGTTGTTAAAGTAGTCTGATGTTTTTTCTTTGACAGTCATGTTCTTGCTGTATATAAAATAACAATTTTTCTTTCCTCTTACAGACAGCATTTAATTTATATAACTACAATTTTATGCTGTGAATTTACAAACAACAGATATTATGGGTTGAGAGAGAGATGTAAGAGCCAGTGAATCAAAATGCCTCTTGATATTTATTAATACTTTGTGCAGTTAGACCCATGATACTCAACCTGTGGGCCACATGTGGCCCACTGAGCTTTCGTGAGTGGCCCGAACGTGACCTGTAAATAATGCAGTCAAAATATAAATTTTGAAATTTTTGCGGCAAAAAATAGATTCAGTCACTTTGCCCACACTGCTAAGTCCCTTTTATCCTTTCTGTAAAAAATGTGCTCAAATTTTATGTTGTTTGCATCAACATATCTGCGTGAAACATCATACTCAAAAATGAAATATGCAAAGAACATATACAGGTATATAGAAATCGGCTTACTGATTCACATCTGGATGCCGTTTTACGAGTAGCATGCAGCAGTTACAAGCCTAATTTAAATGAAATTGTGAAAAAATGTTCGCAATATCAACAGTCACACTAAATTTCTAGGGTGAGTGAGAAATTATATAAGTTTTTTTATGTTGCTGCCCGCGTGTAATAGGTATCATGCGTATGTGGCCCAAGGAAAAAAAAAGGTTGAGTAACACTGAGTTAGACCTTTGAGATAGTTTGATGGGTGATGAAAGGACTTGTTCTAATCAGTAAGAATGGAACTTATGATTGGTTGTTTGACCTTTGCTTCTTCTGATCAATCCAGAGGAATTATCAAGAGAACTTGAAGTTACAAGGACAAAGTCTTAACTTTGTCCTTGCAACTTCCACAAAGCCATGCCAAGTTCCACAAAGTTAAAACTGTGGAACTTGGTAAACTAAGGAAAAGTGTCAGAGTCTCTGACACTTTCCCTTAGACTTTTGTTCTCAGCTCCTCCACGAACTCCTTGGAGGACAACCAAATCGATTTTTCAAACTGTCATTAAGAGTCCATAGGTCAACCAGGGCCTGACCTTTTTGTTCAGAATGCTTTCCACTAGACTATCTCTCAATTTATATTTTTAGAATCACATTAAAAAAATTCTAGTTTGCAAATATAAATAACCACCTTATATACAATTTAGTGATTTGCATCCAATGAAGCCTTGTATTTGCAAAAAGGAAAGTAAACTTTAATCCCATTGTTAATTGAACACCCAAACCCATACTCAGCAGAAAGAATAATCCCTAAACAGTTTTGGACTGAATGCTGAAAAAATTAATATATATAGAGTAATTTGAAGGATAAATGTGTTAATCCAAGAGATTCAGACAGTATAGAAACTCCTACTTACATTTAAAGTTTATTTTTTTACAATGAACAAACATATAAAAATAGAACTAGGATAGTAAAAATATACTTTTTTATTTAAAATTATTTCATTTCACTTTTGTTAGAATTTAAGGTTATTTTAGAATTTTCATGTTTGAATATAAAGAACACAAAAATAAAATTCTAATATTTAAGATTTAATGTTCTGTTACAAACTGTTCCAAAATAGAATACAGTCAAACCTGTTTTTATGCGCTCTTTTTATGTGCGATTTTTATTTGTGTGATTTTTTTAATGCGAATTTTTAATTTATGCGGTTTTTTTTGTGCGATTTTTTTATTTGTGCGGTATAGTTGGCGACAAGTCTCGTGCGATTCGTCATGTCTCACGTTGACTTATTATAGCTAAATAAACTTATTATAGCATAAATGCACTTATTATAGTAATATTATTGCATGAATATGTGAAAAATGAAATAATTTACTTTTTAAGTCAACAAAACACCACCTGGACAAAAATATGTAAAACAGACGATAGACCAGACGATGCAGTCAAGTGCTGACATCTGTTGTGAATAAATTCTATTTCGTACGGTTTTGAGTTATTTTCTATGTGAGACTTTTTTTATGCGGTCCCTGTTGACCGCATAAAAAAAATATTTTTTTAATTGTGTTGCGAAAACTATTTTTTACAGCCATTCGTGAAGTTTCGTGCGATTTTTTTTAATGCGTCTTTTTAATGCGGTCCCTATCCCCCGCATAAAAACAGGTTTGACTGTACATTATGTATAGGTATTCCAAAAATTAGTCACCTGAAGATAGCCTATAAATTAAGCTGAAAACATTAGAGCATAACAAATAAATGTTTCTCAGCAGCCAATGGGTAAATTCATCACTAAACACCTTTGTTAAACATTTATTTGTCCATATAAGTAGAGGCAGTTCTACATACAAGTAAAAAAGGTGATGCCTACAGCCTCACAAATTTGGTAGTACATTTTAATATCTAAATCATCAAACTGGTAATTATTGAAAATATGATTCTGCAGATGCAAGATACTGATATAATTATTGATCAGTTTCAAATTAAAACTGATAATGTGTTGAGAGAGACCTTTTTCACTTTTAATCTTGTTCTTTGAAAGAAATAATGCTGCAGAACTAGTCTTTTTTTCTATAATTGATTAATTCAGTCCTGCTAAAAGCAGGAAAGCAACTTTTTAGGTGAATTTCTGTACATCTATTAAATTTTTCAATTTACTGTAGAACTATTGTACATGCTATTATTATTTTAGCATGTGTTTACTTTCTGTTTCTATATTAAAAATGTTCATATATATGAACATTATTTATTTATTGTGTAATAATAATATCATCATTATTATTATTAATAAATCTACCCTCTACTATCAGTGCTCTTTTAATGGGCCTCAAAAATAAATTTTGCCTAGAGCCTCATAAATCCTTAGGCTACCCTGCATATATGGCATGAATCTTGCAATCATTGACTTATGTGACCCACTACAATACAGAGGAAATTTTATAAGAAATACAAATTTTACATCACTATTTTTAACAAATATTGATGATTTTGAGTTTTGAATCAATTTGGCATTATTTCAGATAAAATTACTGGTATACTTGTAACAATATATTTAGTCTGAAAATCATATTTTTTTTGTTAAAACTAAATTTGATTTTCTGCACGAATAATTCTGAAAAATGATTTATTATGCTGAACTTCTTAAATTGATTCTATGGAAATACATCATTTAATCATTATAAAATTTTGAAGGGGAGATCTGTCTGGAATTTTGCAGCAATAAAGTAGAAATTCTTAATATTGATATATTGGTGTATTTCCAAATCCCTTATTAATCATCTCATTTTTTAAGTCTTCTATACATATTCAAACTTTTAGTTTTCCTGATCATTCTAAGCATGAATTTCTCTTACTATTTCCAGACTATCAGGAATATACATTTTAAAAATGAAGAAAGTAACAAAGATATATTTTTGTTTTGTAGCTTTCTGATATCTTATTTTCAAGGAATGCTGTCATATAAACAGCATCTTGAAGAAGAAGAAAAAGAAAAACTAAAGCAAGATTGAGATGACATAGCCACATGCTACTTAGAAAAGATACTAAATCATTAAGAAAATCTGAAACAGAAGTAGTTAAAAAATAAAAAAGCATTTAAGAGAAGAAGTCAGAAGCCAGTACCTTAAGGGAATGATTAACTAGAACATTTATAGCTACATATGAAACAGAAATAAAAATAATAGTTTTTTGATCTCTATGTGATTACAAGTTTAAAAGTTTAAATAATCCATTGTAAGAACTTATAACAAATTTGTGAAAAATTTTTTGTATCATTGGAACATAAATACAAACAAAAACAATGGCAGCAATTCAAATCATTTATTGTAAAAATTTTAAAAGTGGAATAACACACTGAAAATATTTGGCTAATTAAAAAATATAATAAAGAAAAAAATATGTTTGTATTTGAATCCTAAAAGTAAATTGATGACAATATAAAGTAAGCTGAAAACATTTGTTTTTTAATAGTCTATAACAGAGGTGGGCAAGCAAGAGTTCAGTGAGAGCCAAAATGCATGGGTGCCGCAGTTCTGTACTGTCGTGCCGGATAGTATAGTAAGGCAGGAAAGGATAGGGTGTCCCCCATCCGGGTCGAGAACTTGTTTTAAAAGAATAGATTTGAAATGTCAATTTAATTTATTGCACCAACTTGGAAATAAATTACTAAATATTACATATATATAATTACATATTTTCACAAAATTATAGAAATAATAAAAAGTGGAAATTAACACTTTCAGCAAGAGCCGCATTTGCCAATATTGGTCTATAATATTGTATATTATTATTTTGTTATATACAATAATTATGTTAATGTAATTAAATAGAAACAAATTCAATAAAGTAACATTAATACAGATGATTTAGGATTAAAATAACAATGTAGTCTGACATTTATAATGTGAAAAAATTGAAATAATTATTTGTGAAATTTAATTTAGAATAAAGAGAAATATTACCTGTTGATCTGTAATGTATCTTCTTTCCAAAATATATAGCATGTCATCATGATTAATATTATTATTATTAAAAAGGGATCTTGAGAAGATATTACAGAACTTTTGATGTTACGAACCCATACAATAAAAGATGGGATCAACAAACAAAACATTAAAAATAGAAGAAAATTAACAGCCATTCGGATATGCCATCTTCTGGTATGAAAATTAATTCCTTTTCTATCCTCTTCAATAATGCATTTACCACAGGAAGGAATGAGCTATAATAATAATAATATAATTTGAATTATTGTTTTGATTTCATGTATAGATCAAAAATTTTTAGTTTAATTAACTAAAACATTTATCCTTTGATATTAGATAAACTCCACAATGGTTTAAAGAAGAAAATATTACATTTAAAGGAGTAATAGCTACAAAAACAATTAAACTTGAAAGTGCTTGAATAATTTTTAACTGCTCATTTTCAAGAACTCAAAGAATGCTCTGTTGCATCATAGCAATAGAACAATTCTTTTGATTAATGTTTTATAGTTATTATATCATTAAAAGCAATAATATTTTCTTCATTTGAATTAATTCATATAATTTATTTAGATGATGATTATGATAATAAGTAATATAACTTTATATAAATAAATTATAAAAAATGTTTTTCTTAAATTTTCATATTAATATAAGGTGTGTTTTCAACCTTTTTTTTATCTCACAGAACACTCAAACCTATAATTAAATTTCCAGGGAAAAAAATCATGCAATTTAAACATTTAAACATTTTTGTATACACTATCGCCATATTACTTGCCACTTAACCTGTCTGTATTTTTCATGAATTAAATAAAACAGTATTGTTGTTCCTTAAAATAGCAGCAGGTTACAACAAAAATTATTTAAATCAATAATTTTCATTTACATAAGAATAGCAATTAATATTGAGTCTTAATTTGCATTTAAAAGTGGGATGATAATTGCCTTTAGAAACCTGTTAATGTCCCACTATTTCTAAGCTAAATATTTTGAACTAAATATGAACAATTATAGATATATTTAAAATGAAATTTTCTTTAAACAAAATGAAAATAACCCAGTGTTCTGCACATGTAATTTTGCTTATGAATATATATTTTTTACTACATTATGTGTATGTTTATTTATTATAACAATGAAAACCTTTTATAATCAATTTAAAGAAGTTTTAATTTTGACATGTACACTTATTGTTCTTGGACTTTCGAAAATAATTTACTTAATAATCTTCAAAAATTTTTGCAGCACACCAGTTGATGATATAAGGCTAAGACACACTGCAACATTTCGTTGCTCAGCCAAATATATGAGAGTGCACACACTATGGTGACATGCAGTAAAAGATACAAAAAGTTCTGGTGGCTGGCAACAAAATATCTTGTCCTATGTGTTTATATGAGAGTATGCACATTGTGATTTTTTTTCGTCACCACAGTACGTGTTGCAGTGCAAGCCACATGTGCCATAAAGATACCATGAACAAAACAACAAAGTTTTTATCGATAACAACATTATTGTCTTATAGAAGAATCAACTAGTCATAATAATTCATCAAAACTATTGACATTCTTTTGAAAATAAGAAAAAAGTTTATAGGATAAGTTCATAGCTCTTTGTACAAATATTCCTTTTAATTTTCCTTGTAATGGATGGTCTAGTAATAATGTACCCAATAGGTCCTTTTTCTTTTCAGTTTTAGATTAATTTGATTCTATGCAAAAGATTGTGAAATTTCAAATTCTTATGCTGTAAAACTGTCTCTAAGTCAGATAGGACTTACAGCATAAGATTCATACCCTGAGATTCTCACCTCATGATACAGTAAACCAAGTCTGAATTATAATGCTGGATTCATAAATCAGGCTATAACCTGGCTAATTAATATCTATATATATAAGTCTACTAACTCCAAATAACTGGATAAGATCGATAGAAATATAAAAAGAACCCAAAATTCAGCACAAAGTACACATATAAGAAACAAATGTTTTTGGTAGAATTTAAACTACCATTATCAGGCTACAATCATCATTCAAAAATGGAATGCTATACATAACAGAAATTTTTAATTTTACATATGTCTCTCCTGATTGGACAGAGGTAAGTTGCCAGCACTATGGTGCTAGTTTTGGACCTCACAAAATTTTCCAGGCTTGTGGTAATGTGTTGTTATCCTTATAATTAATCACTGAGTCTTGCATACCTTATGAAATTTCTAGGTGTCTGCTGTAGGACAAATCATTTCATGATGTATTAGACAGGCTTAGTCCAAGTGAACATGTACATCTATGTCTGATGCAAAGTGATCAATGCTTGGTGTTTCTGTAGGCATTGGTATAAAGGTCATATAGTAACCCCAAATGTATTGCATTGTATGTACTGCAGAATGTTAAGTCTTATAGAAGTTATGTCCATTACATGTACTGAATAAACCCCCCTGGAAGATTATGTCTGTCATGCAGGTCTTTGTTGTTTCTAAGCAGGTTATAAACAGTTGGACTTTTTCCACAGGCTAAGGTTAGGTGATTAGCATTAGCAATTTCCCTAAAGTTGCATAACATATAAATGTTATATGTCACCATTCTTCAGACTTGGAAACTAGATTTTACTCCTTGTGCATTGTAGGCATTCTTTAATTAGTCTCCTGATTGACTCCAGGATGCTATCCAAGTTGTGCTGTAATGCAGTGTTTCTCAAACTTTTTGGTCCACAAACCCCTTTTGCACTTAGTCATTCTTCGGAGTCCTTTGAAATTTTTGTGTGTAGGAAAACATCCTGGAGGGAGGGGGTTAAATATCCTCTCATGGTCGCTCCAGTGCTGCCAGCTAAAAACACATACCAACTAAAATAATATTGGAGTAGCCCAAGACATAGCCAAATATTGCAGCGCCATAGCACTAGCAGAAATTTAAATTTGCCAACTGAAAAGTTTTCAGTTGATTGGTTTTCAGATAATCAATGCTCTACTGTATTTCTAACTCAACTTGCCTACAGACGTAATGCTGCTAGCGAACACCGTTCCAAATGATAATTAGTTTAGGCTGAAAGTGGAATTCTGGGGAGTTCCCAATAGCACACAAATTTATGAATATTAGGCTTGTATTAAAATATTTATATTGTTTTTATTATTTATATGTGCAAATTATTTTATATATTTTTTTATTTCTATTATTTCTAAACATGTATCCATAGTAAATTTAAAATTGATCTGGAGAGGGGTTGCTGAAAAATTGATGCCAGATCAATTTTTCAGCGACCTTCCCAAATATTTTTTGTGGCCCCCACTTTGAGAATCACTGCTGTAATGTATAGTAATTCCTTCTTCTTACTGTTATGGTCAAAAGTGTGTGTGTAAGCTCTTCTTATCAGGGCTCCAAAGCCAGTTATTTTAAATGAGTATGGACTGTGTGAGAATGCAGGAATAAAAATAGGTAAACGTAAATAGGAATTCATTATAAACTAATTTACAGTCCTATTTTTCCTAAATTTTTCCAAGCAATAATAAAATCAAACTTTGAGGATGTACATGAGCATCCTCATCATATGACAGTCTAAGATATCTTCAATACTGAGCATAAACATTCACAGTTTCTAAAATGTAAATTTCTCCACTATATCTGATGTTAATTACCTTGACTAACTGATTGCATTTAGTTTTTCTGTAAAAAAGATGCATAAGTACAATTAGTGCAAATACTGTATTGTGAACAGTACCTCCAGTGTCAAATACCTCACCATTCAACATTTGCCACAGTCTATAATCAATTGCAAGAAAAGGAATTTTAAAAAAAATCACTAGTTATTCAAACATGTGGAGCAAGAGCCCTCAACAAGCATGAGAGCTATTGCCCATATCATTTGATGAATCATGTTAACATCCAAACTATGGACAGTGTAGCAGTGTATGAAATGATTACAAACATATAATTTTATACATCATTTCATACATTTATTTTTATTCTATGTAATTTTTTATGTTCTGTTATTCAAATATTTACAATTTTTATAATGCATGTGTGGTCAACAGTGATTCAAAAAAATGTTCCAATTTCTATCTGTATTCCATTCTTCAACGTTCAAGTGCTGATGATAATGCATAGCAAGTCAAAAATGTTTCATTAATAAAAGTCATTGCAATTAGCAGTCGTGCATATTATTCATTTAATCATGGTACCAAGTTTATGTTGGACTACATGCTATTACTTTTATATGGTATACTTTATAAATAAATATTAATAGATTTATTTTTAGACAGATTTATAGATAGATTTATATATAGATTCTATATATAAATCTATATAGATAGATTTATTTAAACAGATTTATAGATAGATAGATATAATAATTTACAAAAATTTACCTTTATGAGATCAATGACAAATAAAAAGAATATACATAAACTACTTGAGAGCATGGCAAAAATAAACAAAGTTGACATTAAAAGTATAGGAATAAATAGATGTTTTGATGTTTTTCTTTCAGTTCCATTCTTATAGTATCTGTTATAAAATATAAATTTATATTAGAGTCATTAGTTTACAAATAGGAAATACATAATAAAAATAACTTCAATGCAGCATAGATACATCCAGATAGATAGTAAAGTTTACCAAATTACACAATGAAAATATTTTTAGTCTCATTCAATACTCTAGTTTATATTATTTATAATAGATTATAAAAATATACCAGAAAACATATATAATGTTTTTTATTAATCATCATATCTAATTTAGTAAATCATTAATTATCTAACCTATATGAATTATCATGAACATTGATTCTCAGTAACTTTAGTCAGTACCATACAAGTCTGAAAAAAATCTCTTCAAAACTGGGGATCAACTTATACAGCCAACTTTTATCTCAGGGAATGGTGGGGATTTTCCCTTCTACCTTTCATATCCTTAGCTATACAGTAACAGAAGATTGAGAGGAGCTTTTCTAATCAAGGATAGCTTTTTTTTCCTCCTCTTATCAAATTCATGAGTGTCAAAAATTTTAGCTTTGTGTAAAATCAAACTGGTAGTTTCTTAAACTACAAAGTTAATTTATAAGTGTAATGGTGTAATCATCATTTGTGACATTTAAACTGAATAAATTTTTTCCAACAGACACTGCATGAAATATATATGGTCAGCAACCATTTTGTTTTGCATTTCAATAGCACTCTTTTCTTTTGCTTTGCTCACCTACTGCTGTAAGCAAGCTGGATGGCAATGCTTAGGATTGCTTAAGATAAATGTACCAGTCTATGTTTAGGATAAGATGATACCTAGATGATCTCTTCCTGAACTACAAGTAGAAACCCAGTAGCATTTCTTTGTGGTGTCATTTTGGTGTTTCTAATAATTTCTGAATTATTCATTCAATTAAAAAAAATCAAAGCATAGTTCAGCATTCAATCCACAACAATAATGATCATATTGATATCAATCAAATATATTATTATTATTAGAATATGTTTTATTTAATCCATAAATTTCAAGCAAATTTCATACCATAACAAATGAATGTATTTTCTTTATGATGGCATACACAAAAATTATCATAGTGAAAATGTCTCTGTAAAAACAAAAAATTTAGTAATTTTGCTATTATTTCTCAAAAAATATATTGGATTTAACAGCAAAACATTCTTTGTTTTGTTAAATTCAGCTGAATTCAGTTGTAATGAACATGATTATAACATGTTATTGTGAACAGACCTTCATGTTATGTGTTTGAGACATTTTTGTGTATAGCTATTCACAGTTACAAAGAAAAAAGAAAATTTTTGTCTTACATAGTACTTAATGAGTAGGAAACCCATCACCATCTGAATGAATTGTCTACTGGATTGTCAAAACTATGACCCTTTTATGATTTATTTTTACATTTAATCTTCAGTTTTCAGTCTTCTTTCATGATGACATGACTTTCAGTTTTCAATCTTATTTGACATGTTTGAGTCCAGGTTTGGCCAAAGCACTTTGCACCAGTATAGTTCTATCACTGATTAAAAAGTTAGATGGAATTTTTTAAAGAAAGGAGGAAATGACATAATACTTTGAATGGTAGTGAATTGAGTTAGAAAGTTTCTTCATTTTATTGTATTGAATCAAATAAAGAAACTTTGATTAAAAAAAAAAACGTTCAACACAGTCATTGATCATTACTCACTTGTCCATTGTCAGTGATATAGAGTAAATAATTATAACCATTGCTTGCTAAAATTATTTTTAGTGAGCAGGTTTATTTGTGCTCATAACAATCGAGTTTAACAGTATATAAAAATTTTAAAATATTTCAGAATCAGATTTTTACAGCTTTTAAAAAATCAAAACTCAGGACCAATTCAATTACTTATGATAAACAGAATCTTTTTGTAATAATATTTTCTAATATTACATATATTTTATTTTAGCTTATTTGCAAAATTTAGATTCTGCATATATTACATTTACATAATTTTTCTTAATAAAATCAATTTTATGAGCTAAAGCTTACTTTTTTTCTTTAATTAAATTGAATAAATCAGAAATAATCTGTGTTAGTATAATTGTTTTGTAATTAACAGCAAAGCATATAGCCTAGGAGTATTTTTAATTAAAATTTGATGATTTTACATGCTAAATGTAGCAGTTTCTTTATTTAATTGATTTTTTTAAATTTATATTTAATTATTATTTACATTTATAGCGTTTAACAACTGTATGTAAATCAAAATATTTACATTATATTTAAATCAGAAAAAATAGGAAAAATCAATTACAACATAATTTTAAACTTAGTGATAATATTTTCTTTTAATCATTAAATAGATTATTTAATCTAATGATTAAGAATCCAATCTAATTATCATAAGCAACATAACTTCTCTAATATTCAGTACGTAGACATATAAAATTAAATTTATTTTTATTGTTTCTATATATATAATTTGTCAAATAAATTTGTTCTTATTCACATTCATCATATACAGTGTAACTCTAATTTACAAGCTTATGTTACAAAGCATTTTAGGAATACTAAAGCCTCTTATAAGTAGAAATGAGCCTTTCCATTATTCCTTACAGTCAAAATTTGTATCTTATTCTAACATAACCCAGTCACATCACACGTTTCCCAAACAACATTGAAAGATCTACAAAATACCTATTTACCTAATGGTTCTAAATGAAATAAATGAAAGTATTAATTACATTATTCATTAATATGAAAAAAATTACAGTAATATGAACTAAGAGAGGTATTTGCTTAAATTATACTGGCTTAAGTTATCAGATATTCCTTTATTTTAAATGGTAAGAAAAAAATAGTTAAGACAATAAGTAAGCAAAATATAAGTAAAATAGAGTTGTTTTTCATTAGAAATCTTTCTATTAATGTAGAGATAAAGTTTACTAAATTGTACCAATTTTAGAATGATTATTATTAACTCTAATGAACAAGATACTATCAATAATCAGTGTGAATGCAACAAAGAAAATGGAGATTGGAACCTACAAGCCATCTCCAGAGTGCTCAAGAATTTCAATCTTGTCATTTTTGATTAGTGTTCATTCTATCAAATATTTTATCTTGTAAATTGGTAAGAAAAATAAAATAAAGAAGTTCATTGTATTGAATTCTTGTAGTTCAAGAACTTGTAAATTAGGATCACACTGTACATTGAAAAACAAACTAATTTAAAAATTTTCTGAAAAATTTTTAAAGACTATCATCAATAAAAATCATCACACAAAGAGTAGAATTAACAAGAGTGAAATCAGTGCATTCTCACTAATCCAAATGCCACTTAATCTGAACCAATTTTGATAATTTTCACTATATTGTGCAACCAAAACCAAACTACTTAAAAGATTATTTTTTATAACATGACAAATTTGTAAAATTATGGACTACACATTTTAACATAAATGTATGTACCAAATATATTTAAAATTTTTTTTATTGTGTCTTTGTGATCCTTTTTTTTAACTTCCTTTTCTTTATATATAAATCTCCATATCTAACAAGTCTTAGAATAATTAGCTTGAATTAGCTAGAATGCACCAGATTCTATTTCACAGAAGTTTTTAATATAAAAAAAGAACTCAAAAAATATTTAAATATGCATACTTATTTTTCAAAACATTTAGATAATATCCATTTATTGTAATAAAATAATACTGGGCACTTGAAATGAGAACAATAAAGCCATAAGCTATGAAATACAAAATTGGTCTCAGACCCAAAAAGTAAAGTCCTTCATTCTGTAGTATAAAATCATCTGGATATGGCAAGAAACCAGGAAGATAATTCATATCCCTGAAAATTATTAAAATGAATTTTATATTAAATTATGCAAGTATTAAATTTTTAAATAACTTACAATAATTTATACATAAATAAATTAATTTTACTCTATCATAAAATAGAGTAGGACTTCTAGGCACAAAAAATTATAGTTATAAAAATCTAAGTGATAACTCTAATAATAAAATATAATTAAGCAATTACTTTCTTTAAATTTAATATATAATCTTAAACAAAATTGGGAAAGATACTGAAAAATTATTATTTACAACATTTATAAAATAATATAAAAGCAATTTAAAATTATATTCAAATTATTGTTTATTTCTTTATGATAAATATTTTCAAATTATTTACAAATAATCAAATTTCTATTTAATTTTATTGATCATATCTGACTTTATAAATGTATATTTAAGATTTAATTTTTTAAAGGATGAAATATTTTTATAAAATGAAAATAAATTTTTTTAAACATCAAAGTTGCTACTGGAATTTTTATAACTCAGTATCAAACTTCCGAATTAATTTCAATAGGCTTTATAATACTTTTGGGGAAATAATTTATTTCATTTGATGGGAATAAGGAAGCTGAAATATGTCATCAGAAATACACTCAATTTTACAAGCTCTGTGATGGCTTTTCTTTCCCGCTAGGCTTATTACACCATCAATTAGGAACAGGACAATCTTTAGAAAATCACATTTTAATTTTGGACTTCGAGTCCCTTATCAACTCTTTGTGATATAAATGGTTATGAGAAGCACAGAAATGGTGATGATTGATAAAATATGGATGATTATGTATTGTACTGTCATATCTACACAATTAATAATTAAGTAGTAATAGCAGTGATTGGTAAACAATATACATAAAAAAGTACACTGTTAAAACCATAATGGTACATAAGTCCAATATCACAGTTTTAAATGTTTATGGTTTTAACAGTGTACTTTTTTATGTATATTGTTTACCAATCACTGCTATTACTACTTAATTATTAATTGTGTAGATATGACAGTACAATACATAATCATCCATATTTTATCAATCATCACCATTTCTGTGCTTCTCATAACCATTTATATCACAAAGAGTTGATAAGGGACTCGAAGTCCAAAATTAAAATGTGATTTTCTAAAGATTGTCCTGTCCTAATTGATGGTGTAATAAGTCTAGCGGAAAAGAAAAGCCATCATAGAGCTCATAAAATTGAATACAAGACTAAACAAGAAGTGTATTACAGGACAGAAATACACTGTTTAAATTTAATATCCTACAAACATATCCCCATAACAATTTCAGAAATAAATAATCCTAGCCAATCCAAGATCTTAAAATTCATCAGTACACTGTTTATCCATTGGAACTATCTATTTATTTGAGTAAGTGTTAGCCTTTTCCATTTGATATCAGCTAGTGTTGCCAGATCCTACATTTTTTCAATAAGCTTTGTTTGTTTTTTGGTTTTATTAGACAATACTGTAACTATTCAAAAACTGTTGGCAATGTTTTTTTAATAGTGTATAATTTTGTTAACAAAAAAAATCTTCCTTTTTTAAGGAAAACCTGGCAACTTAATTATTATGGTTCTTTATAAAAAAAAATATTTCAAATATCTTTTGATTCATCATAATATAAAATCTCACTATATTATTGTGTTAAAATACTTTGAAAAGAAAGTTAAAATATAAATTTTATAAATAAAATAAACAAACCTCATCTTGAAATAAATCATGGGCAGCATTACTAATCCAAACAAAGAGGGAAATTTGTTCAATGCTTGTATAAATGAAGGACAAATACCTATAAATATTTTAAATTATTCAATAGTAAAATTTTTAGTCTTTTTTTAGAGAAATTGATATTTTCTAAAACTCTCTAAAAAATTATAATCTAAAAAGTCCTTTTCAGTTGTTGTTAACACATTAACCACCATGAGATATCATTTGTGTGTCTCACTAAAACTTTCTCCTGAAGCTTCAATGTAGATTTTTGTCTCAATGACTGATTACACAATATGCTCCATGAATTAGCAGTAATACTTCATAGAGCATTTCTGTAAATATAGTTTAATTAAAAATGCAAAACAAACTTATACCAACCTGCAAGTGAGGCACAGTATATACAACTCACAGCTTGTAAATTCATGCATGTAAGTCTTGAGGCATATATGTTGTACCTCAAACAAAACTTTCAAAATCAGTATGAATTGATTTTTTTTAAATATTTAAAGAGCAAATTTGGATTTTCTAATATGAAATGAACAAATCTATAGAAAAAAGAGAATGGGACATAAAAAATTTTTTTCAATGATGGTAGTTAGTGTGTTAAGCTGTTTATATCATAATATAATTTTCAACTTCTAGCAAAATTAACTGAAGAAACGAAAAAATATTATTATGAAATAGCTGCTTGGAAAGATTGAATTATAAATTGAGAATTCTTTTTTATTTTAATTATTATTATTAATTATATCAGTTCTCAAAATCCGATTTTTTTTTTCATTTTTGATTCTCTCTACTCTGTGTACACTAAGGACTTTTTAATCATATCCATCATGAGCAGCAGGATAGTGAGAAGTGAAGCCCAACATATCTGGTACAGACCACCTATGGAAAAATTTTATTTTATACACCCATATTTGATCTTGAGTCCCCAAAGTGCTAGGCTGTCACTTTAATTTCCTTGTCCATCCTGCTATTGAATCTGATCTTACAAATTATTTTGATCATATATATCTTCAGTAAATTAATTTGTCTACAAAACATATTTAAATAAAGCAAAATTCATACTTACCTTCTGAAGAAATTGAAAAGAATTGTTTACTCAAAACAGACAGAGTTAAAGCAGCAACATACGATGGAATTAAGAGTACATAAAATTTAAAGAACTATAAAAATAAAATTATAATTATTATAAATTTCATAATTTAAATTATTATTACAAAATATCAGCATAAAAATATAAAGGACCCCACACTTTTCTTATGGAAAATAGGTTTAGGTGAAATTGGCTGAAAATGAAATATGTTGTAATTTATGAGGTCCTGACCTAAAGTTCCAATGAGTAGAATGCTTAAAAATGTACATTGTATATTTTGAAAACCTGTAGCAAGAAAAATGTCCAAGGTTTTGACTATTATGTCCAAGTTGATGATAACATTCTTCTCCACTGATGCAAATCACTACTACCAGTGTTTCAATCGCAACTCATTTCATAATCTTTTCCCCATCCCACATCCCTTTACCAATCCATTTTACCAACCCATGCAGTCAAGGTCTCAGTACAATAAAATAATAACATTGTAATTTGACCAACTTAAAATCAGGAAGAGAGTTTGTTTACAAGACAATAAAACAATTAACAACTTGTAGTAGTAGTCAGTCAGTGTGGGCTACACTGACTATCTGCCCTGACCTTAAAAATAACTTTCCTCTCAAATTTCATACAAAGTATTGGTGTAAGCTGAGATAATTGACAGCAAGTTTCTTAAATTTAATATGTTTATTCTTGAATTTTTGAATCAAATAACAATAAAATACAAAAAAAGCACTATCGGAATTCCAGGAGTATTTTATGTCATTAGATAAAGGACAAAATGAAGAAATCAAACATATAATCAGTTTTTGATGTAATGCTGACAATTTTGCAGTTTTAGAATAAAAACTTGTTTTTTTAATGTGCCCTCTAGAAAGGGATGTATAATCTCACTTAAACTAGCATGCCAGCATACCAGTTTTTACCATATGGAAGTATCTGATTTCATGGTCTCCCCAGATAGACTAGCATAGACTCATTCTGCAAAGATACAGTATATATAATTTTTTTTATTTATAAAATGCTCTCTTTATATATAATACATAAATAATTCTATTCTAACTTAAAAACCTTAAATAATTATCAGAAAAATATTTTATTAAATAATGTCAGTTTACTTATTTTGATTAATGAACATTATATTCACATCTATATACAGGAAATATTCATATTTGTGCTAGAACAAAACTCTCTAATTGAATTGAAGCAATCAACTACTGCATGAAATGATAATCTTGTTCAGTGTTTTTATAAAAATTCACATGAATATTGCTACCATTTAATCCTTCTCACAGACTTATGTCAGTGAGAAGAATTAAATGCTAGAAGTGATTTAGTGAAATGATATTGTTAACAAGAATGTTTCTGAACAGTTTCATAAACAGCAAGAAATATCACTTTTAAACAAGCAATTTTATTGATAACTCTATTTCATATTGATTCACTTGTTTCATTATAATTTTTAAATATAATTATGGTATCATCATTTTTCATAATATTTATAACAAATATATTACAATTTATGAAAAATATTTTCATTACTTTTGTTAAAGATCATATAATTTTGCTTTTTCAGCATTTATTTTATTTCACTAACTTCTGTATTTTTTTCTTAAAAATATTTTGCTGTATATACAGTAAATACTTGTAATACTTATGTTCTTATGTAACAATTGTAATTAGAATGTTGTCAAAATAATATGAAGCTGAATGATCAGTTTCAATAATGTATTGAAACTGATCATAAACTTAGAAAAATAATTTTAAATTCGTATATTGATTATTTGTATTTATAAATTTGCATTAATAAAGACTTACTAAAAAGTGAAGATGAACTTTTTGAAATTTCTGAAGAACTAATCACTAAACCTATATTGTAAATTGTGAATTAACATATTCAATTTTAAAGAAATAAAATAAACAAACATACTTGCTGAACCATGTGAGCAATTGATGTATGAGCTGTCAGACTATAACCACATTCAGGATCTAATATTAAATGCAGTTGCACATGATCATCAACAAATGACATCTGTGGAATATTTAATTTCAGAGGTATTTCAGTGTGTGATCTACAGAAAAAATAAAAAATATATCAATTTTAAAAATTTATAATTCATATTACTACTCAGACACCTTATACCTCTGAGAAATTATTAATTTAATCATGCAAACGTTTTCCACCTGTTCCACAGGTCATCTTCAAGCAATTTTTACTTTTGAAATGTTATTTCGTGCAGGATCGAATGTATATGCACAAGATATTTCAAATTTTAAAAAAACCGTTGGAACATTCCATGTAAAATATAAAATACATGTTCAATAATATTCTATCTATTTTGTTTTTCTGTTTGTAAATATGTAAATTTTATTCTTGAAATCTATTTTTTTTAGTTTTCCTTTACATTCAAGATGGAACCTAGCTGTTCAATGTTAACATTCCATATAACAGCTGATTTTAAAACTTTTACGAAAGTTCTATTTAGGAATTTAAAATGGTTCTTTGGTGCTTACATTTAAATGTATGGAATATACCATATTAGCCCGAATATAACGCGATATTTTTCGACCATTTATTTTCCGTTAAAAAGTCGACTCGCACTAAATTCGGGGTTTAAGTAATGGAATGTAATATAAACAAGGACATTTTCCTACAGAGGTTGAAACGCAACTGAACGTCCGACCAATTCCTAGCTCGACCGACCACTTCAAAACAACCATGTGATCTAGTTAGTAGGCCTGCGCTTTTGTTTGCATAGCGCTACTATAGTAAGGCTATGTCTCCACTCGTTAACATCTCACGCAACTGTTTTTTTTCATTTGTTTTTTGCTCTAGTGACTAGCGACGGTTACTTTACTATTTTCTTTATTGCCCATAAAAAATGAGTGTGAGTAATAAAGGTAGTGTTGAGAAAAAAGGCTCATCAAAGAGTCAAATAAATAAAGGTACCAGGAGAACCTACGATATGAATTTTAAAATTATGATTGCAAACGAGACAGAAAGAACGAACAACTTTCATTTAAAGAGAATTTTCGAAAAGAATACAACAATTGGCTATTATCAGGCAATCATCCATTGACACCTTCAAGAAAAATAAAAAAAACCCTCAGTCTCTCTTTTAGGAGAATGGATTGCCACTGCCTGGCAGAAGATCGAACCTGAATCGATAGTTAAAGGTTTCAAGAAATGCTGCATTTCCGATGATTTAAATGGGACGGAAGATGACATTTTGTGGGAGACTGAAAGCAAGAATGAAAATACTGATGATACCAATGTGACATCAATGAGTTCTCATTCTGAAAACAGTTCTGATTCTGAATAAACATTTCCGTTTTTTGTTGTTACTTACGTAATATTAATTTTGTTTTACATTACTTAATTTTATTGACATGAATTTAACCTGTATTATTAGCTATAATTACCTAAATAAATGCTTATCTGATTGAATTTTACTTTCTTTGAATTCTTTTGAGTATTATTTTTTTTTTTCTAAATATCTTTATGAAAATTTCGGAGTCGTGTTAAATTCAGGGTCGTGTTATAGTCGGGCTAATATGGTAAGTTCCGTTTCTGAAAATTAGTATTAATTTAAATATGTCTGAAAACATTTCCATATGTAAATAAAAACTTTGCTGGAAAAATAAGATGTAGAATTTTATTAATATCACAAGAATTAAGTCTTTCAGAATCCTTATATATAATTGCAAAATAAACTAGAAATTTTATGTTGCCAGGCCTTTCTTGATATAAAAATTTTATTATTCATCATCATGAATTAATAAAAATTTATTCTTTATTTTAAAATAACTTCAATATATATTATTTGTTTATCCACCATACTTATTATCTTCATAGTAACAAAATTTTTAGATTAAAACTTCTCTAGTTGCATTTTTTCCTTGTTCAAAATTTTAAGATGTTTTATATTGTTGTAAATATTTTAATTGAAACCTGATATTTAAATTATGAATCTATGAGAGTTTATGTGAAAAATATTATAAAATGGTTTTCTGTTAATCTTGAATAAATAGTTTATATATACAGTAGAGCATCGTTTATCCAAATCAATTGGGGACTGAGGTTGTTCGGATAACCGATTATGTATGAAAAAATATATTAACCTATCCAATGTTGAAATTTTTCTCTATTGTGTGTCACTTCGTGTTGAATTTTTCTCCATTGCGTGTCGCTTCATGTTGAATTTTCATCAATTTTAAGCCTAATGAAAATTTTTATAATAATAATCGAGGCTACTGTATCGTTAAAAATTATTTCTTTATTTTGTACAAACAAAATAAATATATTGAAAAATATAAAAACAAAAAAATTATACTTTAGAAGTTAATCTAGTATCAAAAATGTTCGATTCAGCATGACACAGTCTGACTGGAAAGCTTTCGGTTGACTGGCTTTTGGATAAACGATGCTCTACTGTATATATATATATATATGTAATTTATGAATTTAGATATTTATATATATGTGTGTGTGTGTGTAAAAGGCTATACAATAAAAAGTCTTCTTGTATCCTTTCTCACACCTCAAGAAATAACAGAATTTTTATAATGTTATGCATATTGAGGGAATGAGTAAATAAAGGTCAATTCTATCATAAAACTATCTCTGGTGACAGCACAAAGCATGAGACAGATGAGTAGTCTCTAAATAAAGGTTGACTCCACCATAAAACTTATTTCCTGAGGTAGGAGAAAGGATGCAAAAAGACTATAATATGAAAGGCTATAAATAAAAAAAGTAATACATACTTGACCATATAAAAATATTTTTCTTTACTCCATGGAATAATTAACTTAGCAATTCCTTGATCTGAAAAATTAAGTGTTTTGCAATACAAAAATTATTACTTTATGCATTCAACTACTTATATAAATATTTTCCTTACATATAATTTTGTTATATAAAAAATAAAAAAATGAATTATGTTTTACATTTAATATTTATTTATAAATAATGTGCAAATATAAATATTAATAAAAATAAAATTTCTATAAAAATAGTCAATTAAAAGATGATGGATATGAAATTTAAGATTAGTCTGAAAGCCTAAAAAACTAACTTTTCTAAATTATTTGTCACCAAACATAAATGTTTAGTAATTTTTAATAAATTGAAATAATTAGATAGAATAAATATGATTTTATATAATATGAATTCTTCAATTTCTACAAGCCAGGTAACCAGTTATATTACCTGGATTCATAAACTAATCCTTGCCTATAGATATTTGTATAATTTACAACTACAGGTATCCCTTGATTAACGTGGTTTTGCTTAATTCAGAATTTGATTAACGCACAAAGTTAATTACAGTAATTCCTTTTTGTGTGGAAAAAGTTTTAATTAGCAAATTTGCTATTTTTCATTTATTAAAATAAAAATATTTGTTATTAACTGAAAACTTGTTCTAGTGGATGGTAATTGTTTGATAGAGTACTGAGCCCTCTGTATTTGATTAATGTGATTTTGATATACATGATAGCATCGAGGGATTAATTAACCACGTTAATCAAAGGATACCTGTATACAGATTCTATTCATGTATAAATAGATTGGATTTCAAATCAGTGTATTTGATTTGTATTTTCTGTACACTGTATATAATGAATACAAAAATCAAAAATAATAATAATAAATACAAATATATTTGTATGTATTTAACAAACAGAAATCAAACAACATTATAGTAACAATGAAAGTTATAGACAACAAAGTTTATTTATTTGTTTACATTCACTCAATGCTATATAGCAAGAGATCACTACCCTAACAATACAATTAATACACTCCAAAAAAAAAAAAAAAAAAAAAAACAACAATTAATGACAATAAATAAGTAAAATACATGTAAATTTCTAAAACTAAAAAACAAAATTTAAAAAAATTACAAAATGTATAAAAATTTATAAACTACATGTAGTTTGTAGAATTCATCAGAAATTAATCACAAATTATAAATAAATTCATATCCAAGTAATTTCATGTTATTAATATATCCCAAAAATACTTTAATCAAATATTGTTTTAACTATTCTCTAAAAGTAGTTTTTGCGAAAAATAATTCATCCTAACAAGCTAGATATTACATTGATTAACAAAGATCATAAAATTTACTTTAAAGTCATAGTTACTATAAATATAGTCAACCTACAGATCAAGCATGCTAGATTTAAACATTAAAATTAAGAATTAATGACATATGAGAAATATGGTGATAATTTCTATTCTATTCTTTCTAGTAGATATTTTTTTCTAGAATTCTACTTAATCCATATTTTTGTGGATTGACCAGCATACTGCATATAACCAGGGGAGACCAGCATGCCAGAAACCATGGGGTTACTAGCATGGCAGTTAAACTGCAACTAAAAAATTAAATTAATAAAATCTAACAAAACTAATTGTTAAATAAATGTTAAATAAAACATTCTTCCCAGTACAATAATATAACAACATTGTAATTTGACAAACTTAACATTAGGAAGAGAGTTTTTTGTTTAAAGGACAATAAAATAATTAATGGCTTATTGACATTAGTAGTAGCAGCAGCAGCAGCAGCAGCAATAGTAGTCAATCAGTGTGGGCTGCACTGACAATCTACCCTGACCAAAATAACACTTCCTCTCAAATTTCACACAAAGCAGATGTTAATGGTATAAGTTGAGATAATTTACAGTTTCTGAATTTGATATGTTTGTTTATGTGTTTTTGGATCAAATTACAATAAAATAAACAGACAAAAAATACTTTCAGCATTCCATGAGTATTTTACATTGTTAGAAAGGCAACAAAATGCAGAAATTAAATGTATAATTTTTGATTTAATGCTGACAGTTTCACAGTTTTAGAATAAAAACTTGTTTGTTTTTATATGACATAACCTGTTCATTTTTTTCATGTACCCTCTAGAGAGGAATGTATAACCTCACCTAAACTGTTATGCCAGCATTCCTCAGGATAAACTGGCATGCATGAGGAGACCATAAAATCAGATATTTCTATATGGTAAAACCATACAGAAATATCTGATTATATGGTCGCCTCCCGACTAGACCAACAAGTGGACAATCTGCAAAAATATGGAAACACTGTATAAATCTACAAGAATCAACTACAAAAATGAAACAGTTTTATATTTTTCAAAAATAATAAGAAACTTCTAAAATTCAGGTTCTGTATAATCAATATCTCATACCAATGCATTAAAAAAATCATCGCTATATCAACTAGTTGATGTAGAGATGTTTAATATTTGTCTAAGTAATGACTGAGTAAGTTAAAAAAAATTTTTGGATATATAACAATTACATAATACTTACATTTAGTTCCTTGTTTACAGCGTGTTATGTGCAAATTTAGTATATATGCTTGCCATATAGAATTAAGATTTATGAATTTAATTCTAAAATATACACCACTATCAGCCAAAGGTACATTAAAGATATTTACAGAAAACATTCCTTTCAAATTCTGAAAAATATCTGGTAACACAATATTATGATGTCGGTCTTTGAATTTGAATCTTTCACACAAAATGTCAATCTATAAATAAAAAAAATTTTATCAACAAGTTAATAATATATCTATATTATTAATAAAACGTTTTATATTTAAACAATTATATACAGGTACAATTCCTAAAAGTGTTCAAATTAAACTCAGGCAAGTTGGGAGCAAATTAGTTTTCCTCAAGTTAAATTTTAAAAATAAAGAAATTCCATTGAACATACACGTATCAACCTGTATAATCATTATAATTTTTCAAATAATTTGAAATTAAATCTAGTATATAAATTACACATTGTCAATAATAAACTAATTATACCCTTGTTTTTCAAGTCAAAACAGTTTACTAAGAACCCAAACATTTTTAACCCTCTTGTAATGTCTCCATCCTTTAGTGGTGAGTGCTTGGTGATCTATGCCAGTGATTCTCAAAGTGGGGGTCGTGAATAATATTTGCGGGGTCGCTGAAAAATTGATGCCAGATCAATTTTTTCAAATATTTTATAAATTTACTATGGATTCATGTTTAGAAATAATAGAAATAAAAAATATATAAAATAATTTTTACTTAAATAAATTGCACGTATAAATAATATAAATACGAGCCTAACCCCCTCCATCTGGGATGTCTTTCAACACATACTTATTCTTCGGGGGTCCTTTGAAATTTTTAAGTGCAGAAGGGGGTCACAGTCCAAAAAGTTTGAGAAACACTGATCTATGCTATGGTGTCTCAGTGCGGTTTTCTCATCTGAGTGCTGTGACAGATCCAACTAAGCGGGATAATTGCCAAATCTAATGTGGAGGCATTGTGTTGAGAACTGGAAGGTACCAGATGATATAACAGGTGCCATAAAGGCTAGTTTAAGGTTGGCAATTTCAAGACCTAATACCAAGCCCACTGCCATTGACTCACAGGGAGCTCTATCATAAAATTTAATGCTTCTGATTTGGATATATCTTAACGAAGTTAATTGCACTTCATGCCAAATAATGATCTAGTGTAATGTTATGTTGTAACATATTCTGTCTTATGGCATTAAAACCAACATTTTATTCAAAAATTGCAAGTACTGATTTGATTAGACTCAGCCTATCAGCATGAAGAGGATGTTTGTAAACTATCAAAAGTACTTGCAATTTTTGAATAAAATGTTGGTTTTAATGCCATAATATAGAATATGTTATGTCATAACATTACACTATATCCAAATCAATCTGCAACACTGCAGGGTAGCAGCTGTAGTGCCACCCTGCATTATAACAGAGGGCATTAATATATCCCTAATACAGAAACCCTGAGACTTCAGAGGTCAAGTTAGAGACTTATAAAGACTATCACTTAAGTTTGACATATTAACATAATTTTTTTTCAACAATGTTAATCATCATTTAATCCAAATTTGAAATAATTGTGCATTTTAAATTTTTAAAATGCACAATTACAACATTATTATTGTTTATTGTCAATAAATAAGTTTAAATTATCAAAAAAATAACAACAATAAAATCATAAAATACAAAAAGACAACCTGGTACATCATAATTATAATTAAAATATATTTACACATTGCTATTTAAAAATGTGTACTTATGGCAAAGCAAAAAAATAAAAAATAAAAAAGAGAAGTAAAGATAAGAAAAGTACTAATGAATAGAGAAAAGACTATTTAATAGTAGGATGAGACTGAAAAGTTAAAATAACAAAATCTAATTCCATTTAATACACAAGACAAGTAATGTGTATGCATGTGACACTGGTAGTGAACAATTAAAAATATTATCAGTATATTAAATCTATGAACATATGAAAAATATTTCAGATAGTTACATGCCTTATTTCCTGAAGGTGATGCAATTATAAGCAAATGTGAATATTCTTTTGCAAGCAATGTTTCAGATTTCACATATATTAATCTTCTCATATCATATGTTTTGGTTGGAATCATTTCAGTTTGTTTAACTAGATTTTCACTTTCTGAACTGAAATATATTATTTATATAAAATATTCTATATATTTTTAAATCTTTAATATTCTATAAAGTAAATTTCTAAAAATCACTAATTAAATTAACACTTAAAAATTAATTGTTGATAAAATTAAAAATAACTCAAGTAATTCAGGTAACTCTCAGTATTCACTAGGGCTATGTTCTTTAGAAATCTTGTGAACATCAATTTGCAAATATCAAATAGGAAGACCTTTGAGAAAATTGACTTAAGTTCCTGCAGATCAAATCAATATGGCTGAGCTGAAGCTTGTTACTGTCTAGGGAATATTTAAACTTTCAAGTATGATTTAATAAGCATATAACAACAATTAATGTATATTTTATTCGTACATTTAATTACATTAAAAACATTAGTCTTATATTTTAAGATGATTGAGGAAGAGTTACAATAGTTTGGAAAAACTGAGTTAATGTTGCTTGATAAGCTTTTTTTATTCATGTCCTTAAAGAATCAAGACTTCCAACTTATTGAGAACTTTTACCTTTTCAAGAACTTAAAACTGGTTTCTTATAGTTTACCATATTTTCAAGAGCAACACTACTACTTTTAGGAGCGATCGTAATAAATAAAATACAGAAAATACTATAAAAACTTTTTCACTTGCAGTATTATGGAATTGCACAACTGGCAAACATACAAAAGTGAAGATGCAGAGTCCTCTATCAGACTTGTTTTTACTTCATAATTCAAACTAAATATAAAACTTATAAAAATACTTCTATAGTAATACTAAAATAATATATTATATGGGATTATTATTATTATAATTGTATGGAAATATGTAATTACTGTATATACTGTATTCACATAATTATAGCAAAAACTTGTTCATGTTTGATTTGGTAGAAAGCATTGTTGCTGTAATGTGATGACTTTAGTTTAGTAGTATAATAGTTAATTAATATACTTTGCTTGGTTATGTCAAAAAATATAAAAATTGGAAATAACAGACAGCAAGTTTTTACAATTACTGTACTGTAATTGAAATACAGTAATACCTCGACTTACGCTATCGACTTACGTAAACCTGGAGTTACGCGATTTTCAAATCTCGTCAATTCGTCTTTTGTTTGAGTGCCACGCAACTCTTGATTACTCACTCTTCCCACTATTGTTCATCTTACATGTTCAGACATGTTGCACAGAATCGACACATAGCTAAAATTTATTTTCTTATTTATTTCTGTGTTTGTTATATCTACAGAGAATTGAGAGACTCTACTATGTCATCCAAACGAAGTAGAACTGATTCTTCTGCATCAAACAAGAAAAGAAAAACTTTATCTTTGGAATGTAAAGTTAACATTATTAAAGTGTGAGATCTGGAATCCCCTTGAACGTAAAGTTTTCCCAAATTATATCCGAATTAATAATTACCCCTTTATATTCGGATATAATCCGAATATAATCCGAATTATACTAAAATTATTCCCTAAATCGAATCAAAATTTCTTCTATTATAAACATCCTGCCAAAAACTGTCTTGAATATAAACATCCTGCCTAAAAACGGCCCTGGACAAGAAAATATGCGTCCCCGGCCGTATAATTGTCAACTATCCATTGTTCTTACACTGAGTACAGATCATCTTGCAACTTAAGTTTATAGTTAGCGCCCGAATTCGCCATATTGTTTCCAATCCCGGGAACACCTATGGCCTAAGCACCTGCACGTGACCAAAATTCCCAGCAAAAAGCTATATATAAGATGCTTCCTCCCTCCCCCGGTAGAGAGTCAATCATCGATTCATATCGAGTCGCGATCTTACCCGTTGTGCCTACGGAATATATTTGACGATTGTGCCGCAAGTGCCACGGACCCTTCCCTACAAAGGAATAAGCGATCATCGTGACAAACAGCATATTTGAATTACTAATTGGTCAAGAGGTATGGAACCCACTTATGTGAACTCTCTCTCTCTCTTTGCATGATAGGGATATATAGCTTTATATATATATGTCATCCCTTTTTATGTCAGATTTTTGTAACGTATATTTTGTTTTCCATTAAATCGTTGTTATCCTGTTAAATGGTGTCTTGTTTGCTCGAATATTCGCTTATCGTCTTACCACGACTCCACTTTCCCTCCTACACTCGACCAGATAAAAAGCAGTCCCGTCCCTACGGGATCCCTACCGACAAATTAAGCCATTCCTGACACGTGGGCAAGTCCCCCCGACTTGTTGCCGACATTAACCAGAGGTCTGACTTCGTCGACCCTCCTCGGTACCCACAAAAGACTTCGATACAAAAATGAAAAGGGGTTACAAATTTCAGAAAATATAGACTCCAACGAAGAGCACATTTCTTCTACAAAATGAGAAATAAAAAAATTTATTAGTATGCTACAAGGAAATTTTGTGGGAGAAAAAAACAATCTTTGAGCCATCAGATGAATTTGTTAGATTTTATAAAGCCTTCTACATCAAAATAACTTCAGTATACGATTTTAATAATATAATTTATTATACATATGTATTATCTAAGATTTTATTAAACATTTTTTCTAAATTATTGTTTTCTTTAGTCTCCGGCCCCAATTAAAAATAATTTGTATGTATTTATATGCAAAATTATACCCCAACTTACACGGTTATCGTTCGGTCCTACCTATCACATAAGTTCAGGGTATTACTGTATTGTAAAAGCAATTTGCAGATACACAAATGTTTCCTGAATAGTTGTGTAGTTGGTACAACTTTTCAAATGCAAATAAGCAAAAGCACAAAAACCAAACATGTAAATAGTGAGAGTTATCTGTATTTAATAATCGTCAAAAATATATATTTTACCATTTACTAAAACTAAACTTTACTGAATAAAAACACATAAAACAGTATGTTGTTTAAATCAAAGTCAACAACAAACTAGAAAAAAAAAAGTGTGTGTTGACTCATGACAATTCAAAATAGCATAACTGATAAATTTTGTAATCAAATCAGGTAAATAATTTTTAATCACCTTCAACCTTTTGAGTCATCAAGCAAACAATATAATATGCAAATTTCATCTTTAAAAGAGTAAACAGTATTGAAGACTTAATAAATGACAAAGATAATAGTGAGATTGAGGCCAAAGTTTTAAACGCAAAAATGTGTATGTTGGATGTTCAGCACAGCTTTCCTGTAAGCCTAGAAGTTTGACAATGGTGTTTGGAAAGTCAGTGGAAATATGCTCGACATTTCAAACAATCAATTTCAAACAAATGAAGAGTTTAAAACATTAAAACAATTTTATCAAATAATGCTAAATTTAACTCTTCCATTTTTACAAGCCTTAACTTACAATATATTTAGTTAGTTGATGAAAATCTGGAGATATTCAAACAATATTTATTCATCACCAAACATGAATGATTACACTGTACAAATAATGTTTATACAGTGTAATCATGCCAAACAAGCTACTCAGCAAGGGCTAAATACAGATTAAAGAGACATAGACAGCCAACTCCCTATACTTGAAGAAAGTCGACAGCCTGACCAATCTGCCATAGGACTACTGATTCAGAAGTTAATGATGGCTGAGATCATCCACATCATTAGACATCATGGCATGAATCATCAATGATGTTGCTATTTAAATTAGATTACAATGCACATGAGGAAAAAATACTACTTCTGTTTTTGAGTACATACTACAGTTGAATTTAAGTTACATGAATAAAAACTGTGTTAATTGAAATTCACATAATATAAATGGCATCCAAGAATTCATCTTTAAAAGTGCTTAAGTCAAATTAAATAATAAAAATTTATTTTATATAATACAGTATCCTATTAGATACAATATTACATTGCATTGATAGCTGTATTTTATGCTAAAAATGCCTAAAAATGTAGGAAAAAAAGGCTTCATTTTGGGTGTCAGGAACTGATTAATCCATTTTATATTGTTTCTTATGGGAACATTTCTTTAGAACAAATTATGTTCAAAAACTGAGGTTTGACTGTAATTCAAAAATATTTTCAAGTTTTTATATATTATCTCAATAGCAAAAAAACAAAGTTAATTAGAATAAATTGTAAAATTAAGAAAATTATAATAATATAAATTTTACTTACCAAGTATTTGGTTTTATTCCAAATTTAAAAGGATGTGGATTACAAGCAATAACCCATGTAAATTGTATCTGATATAGAAATGAATAACCAAATCAAATATTTAATTCTTTAGTGAAATTAATAAAAATAATAAGAAATAGTAATTAAAATATACCAGTCCGGTAGCTGTAGCAATGATATGTTCATTTTTATTTAAAGGAACAAGAAAATAAATAAATTCCATTGCCTGAAAAACAAATTTTTTATAAATTTAAAAACCATATACTTTATAAATTGAAAATAAGATAATAAAAATCAATTTATTCTTATTAATACAAATTTTTAAAAATTATTTTAATAAATAAAATGCTTTGGATTTTTAATGGATTAAAATATTTATATTTGTGTTTTTAAGGATCATAAATTTGAAACAATGATTAAAAAAACTAAAATTAATATTGGTCTAATAAATAGTCCTATTCATTAAATTTAACATTAAGAAAGTAAATGCTGAAAAATTATCAACTGCCTACCTTTAGTCCTAATCAAAAATTAACTATTTCAAAAATATAGTTACCTTATTTTGATTAAACCTCCATGATCTTTCTATTTTCATAATCCATTCAGCATTTAAAGAAAATGTTACATGGCCTATTGGAAAATTTGGAAAATGTTTTCCCATCGACTTTTGTAAAAAGTGATATTTCAGAACATCTTGTCGTAATGTCGTATTAGTTGTCACCTATAATAGCATTTTATTTTTATTAAATTATTTATAATAATTTAATGAAAAATTAAGGATTAAATAAAGATTATAATAATTTTAATACATATAATAAAATTTGATAAAATCTCATCAAAATATATATTTTCCAACCAAAATTTTGAATTTTTTTTTCTGCCAAAATTCATATAAAGTTAAATATATATACAGTTAAATCTGTATAAAATAAAATGCAATAGTACCAGCCATAATTTTCCATATTTGGCAGGTTACTGTTTTAAAGAAGATTATGTTTGTTTTAATGCATGAAAAGAGAAAAGTTGAAAAAAATGTTACAACTTACATTTAGAACTATTTCTCCTCCCACATTTTCATTATATATTTAATACACATATAGAAACATGTTTTTTTCCTGTGTGTACCACACAAGGACAATGCCAGCCAATGGGCCAGGGGGGCAAGACAATGTAAATTGTTAGGGGATATGAATTGTATGTAGGTAAAATAAAAGCGATTCATAAAGTTTTAATCATTTACTATGTACCGGAAAAGAAATTATCTTAATTAAAACATTTTTTTTTTTAACTTACAAGAAGCCTAAGAAGATTATTTTAATTAAAACTTAGCATTTAACTAATTTTTTTGAATTTCTAGGGGAGGGCAGCTGCCCCTCTGCCCCCTGGCGACACCCTTGGTACCACATACATCTGTTAAAAACTCAGTCCTCAAGAAATAGGACAATTACAGCATTTGCTAGTCAGCACCTAATTCATTAACTATTATCAAGTTAAATTAATGTGGACTGTTCCAATTTTTATTTAAAAATTACTCTTATATTGACAATATAATGGCAAGAATAAGTGCTCTTAGAAAGTAATTTTTGTTATTACTCATTTCAATAATACAATACTGAATTTTGGCTAGGTCTAAAAATTTTGTAATTTGGCATCCATTACTTCTTTTATCTAGCTCAGTAATTCTCAATGAATTACCAAGCTAGATACAAGAAATCTTAACTCCTACAAGAACTGCACTTGTACAACTATAAACTCTACAACCATCAAGTGCAGTAAACTTTTTCACAGCAACCATCAAATGTAGCATCAACTTTTTTCTTTATTCTAAAATAAAGAAAAAGCTTTTACATACTGCATTTAATGATTGTAGAGTTGGTAGTTGTACAAATACAACTCCTGTATAAATTAATAAGTTGAATATGACCATGTTGGCTAAACTGTATCATAAGCTAGTTACCAAGATTTACAAAAATGATGCCAAGCTAAGCTTCATGGCACATCAGTTGAGAATTATCATTCTATTTATCTAGTTTAATAATTCTCAACTAGTATGCTGTGACATACCAGTTGAGAATTATAGATATGGATAAGATTGGCCTAAAACGCTTCCTATTTTATCATTCATTAAAAGAAATAATGTTTTATATGTGCAAAAATGTACTAATTATTGCAAATTAATGCTAGAAAAGTACTTTTATGTCAATAACTATTAAAAATAATAGAAAAGAAATAAATTTATTAAATAAATAACAATTTCTGATAGTCCAAAAAATCTTGATTATTGGCTGTCTAGATAAGGTTTCTAATTTGCTAGCCCAGATATTGGCAACTTTAATGATATTACTACTGACATCCTTAGTATTATGTGAAATAAGCAAAATCTTAAAATTGCTAAGAATATTGTAAAAAAAAAATAAACAACATATGAATCATATTAAGAGTACTTACTTCTTTTGTCTTTACATCAACAAGATCAAATAAAGTGCGAACAACAGAAAGCACCAACTGTTTACACCTAACAAGTATTAAAAAAATAACTTTAAATTCTTTTTTTGAAACACACTGGTCATTGATAATATATTACATCCAAAAAATATAGAAACTATACAGCAATTGTTTTGCTAGAATGCTTTATTTTTCTATGGTCCACTCTTTTTAAAATACATTTCAGACTCTCTAAGTCCCTCAACAGTTGCACTGTGGCTCCTGTATAGGGTTACTAATGTTTTTGTACAAAAAACATGTATATTTTTGCAAAAGTGGTTTAGCTAAAACAAGCAACAAATAATAATAATAAGTATATGTTTAATTAAACAATAACATTTTTATTAAAGAGTCGGGCTAGGTAGAGGTTACCTGAATGCCATCTGAGAAATTCATTAGTATATGAATATTCATTATTCATATTTATTAATATATGGAGTTGTGATCATCTATGGAAAATCACAACTTCCTATATAAGATACAGGACAATTTTTTTTAGTCTTTTTTTTAAACAAAATTCATGTTTTATATGCCATAAAACACAGTAAATCAAAATATTCATTTAAACTGTACATTTAATTGTATTTAAATGTTCAGTTTTATTCAAGAATATTACAGGTATACCTAGAGTTACGTCATTCTTGATTATACGTTGTTTGTCAAAAAAAGTATATGGAAAAATAAAAATCAAGTTTAAGTCATTTTATTCGACTTTACATCCATCCGCCACAAATATTGAAATCATAAAATCACTAGAAAAGCGTTAAAAGAACATAAAATCATATTAAAATGTTAATATAATCATCATAAATCCTAGAGAATGAAACATGAAAACATCTGTGTTTCTGTGTTGTTGTTTTATTTAGTGGTCTTTAAGTACTCATTATTAGCATTTTTCACGGTAGTTTCAATATCTACCATTTGGCGTCGTTGTCAGCGCCACTCGATATTAATAAATTTTTTTTTCCTTTTTTTTTTTCTTGCAAAGATACAATGCAGTGACAGTAGATTTAAAACACTGGGCAAATTTTCATCCTTTATTCAGTTGGAACGCTTTTTACATCGCACGTTTCGGGCCGATGCCCCTCTTCAGCCAACTTTTATCTTTTCTTGGTATTTGTTATCTTGATGTTGAACCATGTTCTTCTCTCAAATGATGATATTCGCCATTTCTATATTAATAATTTAGTTTTATCTTGAGGAAACCCATTTTGCCTCAGATAAAACTAAATTATTAATATAGAAATGGCGAATATCATCATTTGAGAGAAGAACATGGTTCAACATCAAGATAACAAATACCAAGAAAAGATAAAAGTTGGCTGAAGAGGGGCATCGGCCCGAAACGTGCGATGTAAAAAGCGTTCCAACTGAATAAAGGATGAAAATTTGCCCAGTGTTTTAAATCTACTGTCACTGCATTGTATCTTTGCAAGAAAGAAAACATAAAGCACAGTTTCTTCAAGATAAAATTAATAAATTTAACATAAATTAGTTTATTTTCTACTATCGCAAAATAATTTTAATAACTGTATTTGTTATTTAACTTTAAAAAATCATCTTATTTTAAAATGTCTTAGAGAAACCACATTCACAAATAAAGGGTCTGCAATGTACTGTAAACATCACCAAATTGTAAACATGTACAGTACATTTACATATATGTACTGTACATATATATATGTATTTGTAAATTTAGATTACTTTTTTCTTCTCTACTATCTTTTTCTGTACTATATTAAAAACTAAAATTTATTTGTTTGTAAGCTTAAAATAGATTCTTATTAACCATATATTATTCAAAAAGGCATTTATAAATAAAATACAGAACTGGGAATAGTAATCTGTGGTTTAGCCTAGTGACAAGTAAATTCAACTTATGTCGCCTCTCCTGAAACCAATTACTGATGTAAGGTGAGGTATACCTGTATTTCATTTTCATTAAGGTAAAATACATTTCTAGCTATATCATTAAAATTTACAAATAAATTTTAAACAGAATACACTTATATAAATCTCTTTCACTTACCATATAATGCATAGATGATCTGTAGAAACCCAAACAGCTGGAATAGAATTTGTCTAAAAACATTTTTTTAATTCAATGAAATGAAAATCTTAATAAATAAATAAATTTATTTTAATAAATAATTTATTAAATTTTATCATCATAATGTTAACTATTTTTGATATTATGCATTCATTTTTAATTATTAAATTAAAAACACTGAAAAAAAATTTGACATTTCAGTAATCATTAATTTTTTCCTAGACTTGAAAATATTTTTAATTATTTAATGTCCTTGCAATTTTCATCATTTTATAGCTGATATGCCAAGAAAGCAAATAAATGATACAAAACTTTTATACAAATTACACAAAGATAAATGTTTTTTGCAAATGAAAAATTGTTCTTGAAGATTATAGGCAAGAAATTGAGATAATTAATAAAAGTATTATAAAAACAGTTTGTACAAGACAAGTTATAATTTATTGCATTTTATAAATAAATCTTCATTTTCTAATATTTACGAAATTAAATAACAATTTTAATCTCAAATGTCAAATGAGAACTTATGAAAAATGAATAATTCATAACTATCAAATATTTCATTCAGTAAAAAATTCTGCTAAAACAAAGTTACAAAAATTAATATGCTTACATGAACATTGATATCATTTTGCAGATTATAGGAAGAAGGTATAACAGTTAGGTCACTTCTTACTAACAAATCTCTGTTTCCACCAGCAATAGATATAAATGAAAGATGCTGCAATTCACTGTAACATTTTCTCTGCCATTCAATTTGTAATTTATCATAATACATACTTATAAATGGATCCATTGTAATCACTGTATAGTAAGAGTAATAATAATATTTTATTAATTAAACATATAGTAAACAAATAAAATTCTACCATAAGATTAATCATACCTGGTCTTTTATGCGGAGATGCTAATGTAATTACGAGATAAATATCAGATGAATTAAATTCTTCATTTACTAAGAGACTCCTTATTATAATTCCTCCCTTTAAAAATACAATTAAATAAATAAAAAATGTTAAATTAAATGTAAAAAATGAAAAATTAAATATTTATAATAATATAAAATTAATTGATAGGGTCCAGTAATTGATGAGTAATTCACAAATTTATAATTTGAAATTACTCATCATTAATATATCATTAGAAAAATAAAAATTTAACTATTTTATGCCAAAAACACATTTTTAAATAAAACTGAATACAGTGGTGCCTTGACTTACGAGTTTAATTCATTCTGCAATGAAACTCGTAACTCAAATTACTCATATGTCAAATCAATTTTCCCCATTAAAATGAATTGAAATGCCATTAATCCATTCCGGATCCTAAAACACCACAATTTTTTTGTTACATGTTTTTAAATAAGAAAAATTTACTTATAAATAACAAATATTGTATAAAAACACAATAGAATGTACTGCAATAAACTGGTTTTGCAGATGTTGCAATGTTTGCTGCATAGATAAAGAAAGAAAAGATGGAAAATTTAAGAAATGAGAGACTATGGTGCCGTAAAAAACATGGAAGTAAATTAATGCTTACATCACTCGATTATATGTTTTTCTATAAGCTAACCTGTTAGACATTGGAAGAGTAACATAAGTGATGAAATTACAGCAGTTTTCTATCTTTTTCTTAATCTACAGTTTGCTGTGGCATTTTCTGCACAAACTAGTGGTGGGGTATCTAAAGCTGACTCATAACCCAAATTTCAGCTCTCAACTCAAAGCAAAAAATCAGCTGACACACAGCTCCTATCTTGAAAAACTCGTAAGTTGGGACACACTTAAGTCAAGGTACCACTGTATATCCGAAATAATATCGACAGAGATTTTTTTTCAAAAGTGTAAAATGCATTTTAACATTAATTATATGTTTTTTTGTTATAAAAACCAAACAGCATCAAATGAATATATAGTATGAACCTATAGACACTGTCAGATTCCAAAAAGTAAACTACATTATCCTGCAAAAAAAAAAAGGCAAAATAATTTTTGTAACATAATGTCATCTATTGGAGAAATAGTGAAATTTATAGTTAACAAGAGTGAATGCATCAGAGATATTAAAATAAAAGTTTCTAGAGCATTTTTCACAATGAACATATGACACACATCAAAGCCAAAAATGTGATCACTGCATAGGTCCCAGGAGCAGGGCAATAGATTGGAATCACATATGTCCATTTTCACACTATTTTTACTCATACCTTTGTTCTACTGAATGACAAAGTTTAGTGGAGGTAATTTTCATTTAAGAAAAAAAAGTCAAGTCAAAGTTTCTATGCTCTACCCATACAAAGCATATTGTGTGCTTGTCATCAGTTTACAGGCCCAGGAGCAGGGCAATAGATTGGAATCACATATGAAAATGTGATCACTGCATGGGATGCAACAATGACTGAAAATACTTTAGTCCAATACATAACTCTATATCTTAGACCAAATCACATAATATGCTTAAACACTAAAAGCTTCTTGGAGTGTCAACATTTCTGAGTGATAATTTTGGTTTTTTAATACTTCAGATAGACTAGTTTATTGTTTAATAATTTTTGCATTTATGTAAAAAATGTTAATTTAACTCAAATTTCTAATACTGTAATCATTTAGACAAATTAATATCTGAATTTCACATTCACACATTTCTCTCTCTGTCTTTTTCTCTTTAATTAAAAATTTTGAAATATTTCTGAAATTTAAATTTCTAACATAATGAAAACTCACCATTGAATGACCAAGAAAAATAATTTTTGTGTTAGAATTCCTGTAAAGCTTTCTTATGTAATTAACACATTCCTGCAAGAAAGCTGAAAGTAAATAATTACTATTTTATTAAATAAAAATTACATTTAATTTTGACAGTTTATAAATAATTTTAAATCACCAAAGATATTATAATGTCATTTTAGTCAATTGAAATTTACCTTCCCATATTTGAATTTATTTTTATTTCTTCAATTAATTGATAAAATAACAAATTCAATTCACTTCGTTATATTATACATATACACAGTGGTGATATTCGAAATATTTAACAAAGGGTTCGCTAGCAGAAAATTTTTCCCTGACACTCACCGACAAACAAAATGGAAGTTTTGGCTAGAAATAAATACAATACCTTTTCTTGCGATATATCTAATAATCAGTGGCATATTCAGAACGTAACGAGCCCTGGGCAAAGACCAGGTAACAATAGTATATTAGTGCTGTCGCCCTTTTTTTTTTAGGCAGAGAAATTTTTCACCCCGAATGGCACTACTGATAGTAGACAGATGTCATCATCTCTCGTAATACAATATCCTTTTTATTTTGCTGTCCATAGCCCGACACATCTTCCACAGCCATCTTGTATTATCTCATGCACATGAGATTGTGGGATCTCTCTTATGACTGGATCTAGTTTCAAGAACTCTCTTGAATCGATCGCAATTAAACCTCATTTCGGTCGAGATTGAAACAGTCTAGAGAGATCGCACCAAGACATAGTCCCCAACCTTGCTCACAATCTAGATTGAAATGCTCGGTGCGAACGGGGTATAAGACTCTAGTTTAGTAGTATTACAGAGTATAATATGTATATTCTAATATATTTTTTTAAAAAAACAAAACCACTGAGAAATGTTCCGTGTGTTTAACAAGGTTCGGAAAACTGAAAATTTTAACAATGGGTTCGGCCAAACCTATGCGAACCCGCTGAATATCACCACTACATATACATAAAATAATGTTTCATCCAAAAAATGAAAATGAAATATAACAACAAAAGCTAAGTAATTAAGTGTGCAAAAAATGACCAAAAAAATTATTATTATTATTATTAATTATTTTTCAATAAATAAAAATTTATTTTATTGAATCAAAAATTATTTAAATATGAACAGTTTAAATTCACTATATTTTTACACCATAAATTATCATTATTACTCTAATAATAAATTATTAATGTATATTTTATTCTAAAATGACATCATATTATTCTAAAAGCTTTAAAAATTTGTTGTAAAACTGAAGTGAATTATTACAGACTTTAGGTATTAATAAGTTGTTTACACTATTTTTATCAACTTGTTTTATAGTTATTTTCTTAATATTAGATATTTTTAAATGAAAATTAAATTTTTCAAATTGTTTAAAAAATACTTCAGCACAGAGGTCATTCCATGTCAGTTCAAGCAGGAGTTCATTCTCATAATTCCAGATTTTAACAATTTTCACAGAGTGGGTTTATTTTGCATCTATAATAAGCCAGCCAAAATGTTTTGCAAAATTTTCATTAAAAATATTATACTAGTTTCCAAATTTTGAACTTTCTGAAAAAGCTGTTTACTTAAATATATGTATCTCAGTAAGTAAGTGTAATATGGAGATGCAATTTGTTGAATTTTGAAGTTAAAGAGACGGGGAACAATAGCTCATAGTTCATTTTTTCATTTGAACATTTTTTGTAAGTTTCAATTTTCAAATGTTCAATGTTGAAAGTTGAATAGCTCAAAACATCCATCATTTAATTTTGTCCGTTTTCACTCTATTTTTACTCATACCTTTGTTCTACTGAATGACAAAGTTTAGTGGAGGTAATTTTCATTTAAGAAAAAAAAGTCAAGTCAAAGTTTTGATGCTCTACCCATACAAAGCATATCGTGTGCTTGTCATCAGTTTACAGGCCCAGGAGCAGGGCAATAGATTGGAATCACATATGAATATGGAATGACAACATTCCCCACCTATTCAAATCTCTAGTCATAGTAACAAATTCAATGTATTTGGAAGAATTATAAATGCAAAGTTCAAACATGATTTTTTCCACTTAGTTCAGTACAGGAATCAATTGATTTTTTTCATCTTATCACCAGTGATTTCATTTCCATGGTTTCTTACTTTGGCACAGTGGCCTGTCTTACAGCAGCTCTGGAAAGAAAAACTGGTAAAAATGTTAGTAATCACACATTTTACTACATGTCTGTTTTCAGTAGCCAATTTACTGGTAACTCTCTGTGTGATAGTTTCCAGATTTTCAACATCCTTTTAGCATTCCTCAACATCAATGAGCTTAAAATCCTTTTCTTCTGAAGACTCCACAGACTCTGTCTTCATTCCAATGATATCTGAAGACATTGGCAGAACTACATAGTTTACCCTAATTTCCTTAATGATGGATTCCTCCTTAGATCTATATGTAAGGGCCCGTCGTGGTAGAATCATGGCTTGTTAGGATTGGTCTGATTTTGGACCAATCATTCACAAGAGAATGTTCCACAATCCGTTAGATTTGAATATGCAGCAGACCAGATAGAGGACTACCAAAAGAGCAGAAATGCTGATTGGTCATCTGCCAGCACACATATAGATAAGTTACAGCAGGAAAATCAAGTTTGCTTTGATCCTGCTAAGGAAAAGTCATTTCATCTTGCTTCATTGAAAGAGTTATTGTCTGGCTCAAGAAGAACGAATCACCTGGCCTACAAGAGGTGGATTATACCTTGCTAAGGACAGTTTGTGGATACTGGAAGTGCATTTACATCATAAGGTGTTTTCCTGAACAGACTTTTATGGGATAAGAACAATTAGCAATCATCAGTGGTCTGTTTTTGGATGCCATTTATTGAATATTAATTAATTCATAACTTGACTTGCCTCTTGCTCTTGTTTCACTGAATCATCAGATACATAACAGAAGGTCATTCCTTTAATATTTTTGAGCAAACTAACCCTAGGTTACAGAACCTGGGGCAGTGTAATTCAGCACGTTTTTCAACATTACATGGCAAGGGACTAAGCAACAAGCTGGACAGTACACTAAAGAGATTGGCTGCTTGTGCAATTGCTGCTCAGTTCACTTCTGATACTTAAATAAGAATTTCAGATCTCTATAAGTCAGTGCTCAAAAATATTCATGATCTAGCACAAATACAAAGTGTGGGGTCAGGGTTTGGAGACTGATTTGTGTAGATGTGTAATGACTTTGCCATTACACATCTACACAAGCAATATCAGACCCAGTACTTTTCTCCTGAATCTATAAACAATGTCAAGCATACCATATGCTTTGTATCAGATAGTGCAATAAAATTTTGACTTGACTTTTCTCCCTTAAATGAAAAATTGCCTCCACCAAACTGTCATTGAGTAGAACAAAGGGTATAAACAAAAAATATGTAGAGAGAGTGAAATCAAAAGAGGGTATTTTGGGATATTCAACTTTGAACATTAAACAATTGAAAACTTAGAATATATTTGAAACTTTGAAAACAGAGAAATTATTATTATTTAATAATATTTATATTTCAAATTATATCTTGGTTTCTTCTGAAATTTTGCATATCTATATACAGTATATTGCTGTAATTAACTGTAAGAATGATTTTCTTTGTCAAGTATTTTCATCTGATCCTTGTTTCATCTTTACATATGATCAAATCAACGATTGCCTATCTTTTATCAAGATATCTATCTTGTTGAATTAATTATAACACTTTATCTGCAATTCTACATCAGTGCATGATCATTTATTTATTTAATAGTGGATTTATCTTCTTCAACTACTATTAATGTAGAGGATTCTACCAACCAGCTTGTTTCTTCTTTTTATCTGATGGCGCAAGATCATTATATGGCTTAACTTCTTGTTTTATAATCATTTTATTAATTTCCTCTTCATGGTGAGGTTTCCTCTTCATCTCTTAATCTCACACCATCTATTGTAATTGTAATTTATTGTTCATACACTATTTTCTTTAACAATTGTTATTTTTTCTTAACACTATAAATTATATTGTTATTGATTCTTGTGAAACCGTGTTGTATTATTCTTCAAAGTATCGAACACAAATTCGTGTTAATAACAACCACTTGGCTTTTATCCACCTTTATTTAGTTGTTATTAATAATTTTTCAAATATTGGTTTATGTCTATTTTTTATTATTAATATACTTTCATTTATATTTTTTTCTCCATTATGTCTTATTTGAATATCCCAATAAAAATTTTTATGCTAAATGTTTGTTCCATCAAAAATAAATGCTTCTCTCTCTCATCTATATTAAGTGATACGTATGATTTTTATATTATTACCCAAAGTTAGTTCACCTCATTATCATATGATATTGCAAATTTTATTACTCTAACAGGTTACTCATATATATCTTTAGAATGCCCTAATCAAAGAGATGGAAAAATCCTTGTTAGCTTTCCCCAACTTTACAAGTTTTTAAAATTTTTAAATATATTGATTCTGTTCTTATTTTAAAAATCCCAGAATATAAACTTATTTTAACCATTATTTATGCTCTTCACCCTGAGAAAATGTCTGTTTTCCAAATCATTCACAGTTTTTTTATTTTCTTTTATTATTCCTCATGATATTTGTTATGTGCAGCAATTTTAATCTTTCTAATGTTAATTGGAATTCCTCAGGACTATAGCATTATGGACCCTGCTAAACTTTATTTTGTAAATGAAATTTTTCCTTTTTAATTTATCTCAGATAGCATCTTTTCCATCAAGGGGGAATTCCTACCTTGATCTATTTCTTCACAGTCATTAGCAACTGCCATACTACTGCCTACCTAATCCATGGTTTTCTGTCTGACCACATACCTATTTGCCTTGAAGTTTCTCCCTGTTTAAATTCTGATGAAATGAAGTAATTTCTTAAATTACCCTTATTGTCCCAAATTAACTGGTTGTCACCTATCTGTGTTCCACGAATTGACCTTATCTTGATTCTAACAATATCTCTATTAATGCAATGTCTGATATTATTTATGAGGGTAATCCCAAAAGGTCTCCTATTTTTTAAAAAATACAAAGAAATGTTTATTTTCAATAATGTTCATATCATTTTAAAGCTTAAACATTTATCTATTTATTTAAATAATTGCCATTTCGGTCAATACATTTTTGTATGTGCTGTGCAATTTTTGTATGCCCATGTCATACCAGCTCTCTGCCATGTCGTGTTAAACCGATTGAAATTAATCGCCAATTGATGGAAATGTATGGTGAATTGTACTGTACATAGATGTCAAAAATGTCCTCAAGTGGTGTAGGGAGTTTGCAGCTGATTATACTGAAATTCACAAAGAAGAAAGAAGCAGAAGACAGTCAATTTGCGATGAGTCAGTTGCAAAGATTGAGCAAACCATGCATGCAGATCAGCGAATCACTCTGGATGATCTCTGCATTTTGATTCTTGGGGTTTTCCCGAAGCACCATTCATAAAATTTTAACAGAAAAGTTGCAATATTGGAAGGTGTGCGTAAAATGGGTTGTGCAACATGATGGTGAGCTGGTATGACATGGGCATACAAAAAGTGCCACAGCACCAACAAAAATGCATTGACCGGTGGTGATTATGTAGAAAAATAGATAAGTGTTCAAGCTTTAAAATAATATGAACATTATTAAAAATAAACGTTTCTTTGTATTTTTTAAAAAATATAGGAGACCTTACTTTTGGGATTACCCTTGTCTAATATTCTTTTATCTTCTATGCACAGATTTTTGCAATATTGTTAAAATTTCACACAAAAAAGGTTTACTTATTATCTGAAAAAGCTATGTAATTTACTTCAAAAACATTAGAACAAATGGAGAGACTCTGGTAATCCCCGAAATCTTTACATATACCATATCATCTAAATAAAATACATCCAAGAATGCCATACTTCTTTCCAAACCTATTTTAATAAGATAAGTCATTTTCATTCAACCCTCACACTTTTTGGTCTTTTATACATTGTTTTTCTAAAAGAATATCATGTAAATTACCTCTTGTTCAAGATGATAATATTTACAAAGTGTACAATAATTTTAAAAGAAGATTTACTACTCTACTTTCTAATGCCATATATTCTCCATTATCTCCTCACTTTTATTTGTACATGTCTTTTCCTTTAAAGCAATAGAAACCTTAAATAACTCAAATAACAGCCTTAATTTTTTTTTAAATTTATGCTATTTTAAAAAAATCCTTCAAACAATATCTGCAGTTATTCTATCCATATTACTTTTCAAATTTGTTCAAAATAGTATTGTTCCCAAACAATGGTTCTCATCAAACATTATAGCTGTACCTAAAGAGAACAAAAATTGTTTCCATACCATTTCTATTTCATCTGCCACATTTGAAAACTTTCAAAATTTGTTTAAACCATAAACTACAGTCAACAATTTCTTCTAAATTAGTACCAATTCAGCATTGTCTTCAGCATCCATCCACTGCCACCAATCTTTTAGAAACTATATCAATAATCTTTCAGAATTTTGAAAGAAAGTAACCCATTTTTATAATTTATATAGATATTAGCTAAGCATTCAATTCTGTAATTCCCAATTGTTTTAACTCTTACAAGGGGACAGCAAGACACTGAGGTTACCAATTTTGATCATACTCGATGAGGTTATAGTGCATCCCCAATAACTGACATGTGCCAAACAGTAAGGTGCAATATTCAAAATTAAAGGAGGAAATTGAGGTTGAAAATTGCAAATCACTTACAACCTACAGAATTTTCCTCATTTGTAGTATGGCTGGTGGCTTGGTGGGGGGTACTCCAGTTTCATAACAGTGAGGTTTGTTTCAAAACTTGGTAGTATCAATGTATTTTTTTTAAATAGAATTATACTTTTTAATATATTCTTGATATTTTTTAATTTATTTTATTCATTTAAAAGTTATTTTCAAATATTCATGAACAGTATATATGGAATTTGTACTAACATTTATTTATAATTTATTTGAGAAGATGATTAGATTTACACAAAATTATTATTATTCAAGGCCAATTTTGTTAATAAAAAAAGACATTTTTGTTAACATTATTCAATTTGTTTGCTTTCTGTGAGCACAATTTTGTAAATGATAATTGTCTTAGAAGCATATGAAACTATAAACATTTCTGCAGTGTATGCACTGAATAAATGCAGATTTTTTTTACAATAAAAAGATTTACATATGTTACTGGAAAAACAAACTTGATTAATGTTTAAAAACACTTCTCCATCATCAACTAATTTGGAGGAGAATCATTCATACCATATCACATTGGAAAATATCAGAGTGCTTATAAATATTTTTTTTTTCTTACCACCTTTGCAACTTCTGAAATTGTTGAAGAACTCTTGGCTGCAATTAGGTCTTGATTTTGAAGGATGCTTTCATAATATGTAAATTTTGTAATATTGTTATGCAGTGATTCTTCTGTAGAACAAATTTCTATGCTATCAAAGCCATCTTTTCATTCTTTAGCAAAATAAAGATGCAATTATAGAGGCATTTAGGTTAAACAATGACTTTGTTGTCAGAGTAAGTTTGAACTGTACATGAAAATACAGAAAATGTTTTGATTTTAAATAAATATTGTTAGGAAGCATTTGTTAATTGCTTTTGAGATTGACCTGTTACTTGAAACAGATGGATTTTATTGTTTTATTACCCTGTTTATTGTTCATTTGTAGTTTTCTAAAAATAAATCAGTTTTTCTCTCTAACAATATTATACATTTAAAAATAACAAATTAAAAATTATAATTTTGTATTAAAAAAAAATATACATTGATACCACCAAGATTCAAAACACAAACCTCATTGTAATGAAATTGACATGCCCTCACCAAGCCACCAACCACACTACAAATGAGAGAAATTCTGTAGGTTTTAAGTGATTTGCAATTTTCAACCTCAATTTTCTCCTTTAATTTTGAATAGTGCACATTACTACTTGGCACATGTCAGTCAATGGGGATGCACTATAACCTCATCAAGTTTGGTCAAAATCAGTGATCCCAATGTCATGCCATCCCCTCGTTAGAGTATACTTCAAAACTGAAACCTGCATATCAATCCTGGCTTAATAATTACTAACTTCTATGTACCTGTAAAATTAAACTTTGTGATTTTGAAGTTTTGAATTTTTCTCCTTTATGTGGCATTGAGCAAAATTCAACTTTAGGCAAAACAATATACAAAGACTTGACAATATACTTGGTCAAATTACTTCACCTGTAATATTCTATGCTGACAATATTAAAGTGATCAACCACAACCCTTATGCCTTTCAGACTTATCTACATTATTTAACTTCCTGTCCTGGAAAATGCTAATCTAAAAATTAAAGCCAAAAATCTGTAATAATGTGTTTTTCACTAATTCATAATACTCAGTTCCTCACTTTCTACATAGATAATAAAATATGTTAATTCTTTAATGACCTCAGTATTATTTTTGATACTAAACTTACATTCCAAGGACATGTTGATAAAATCATTAAATCCTTATATTCATTATAAAATTCTTTGGCACTTTTGCAAAACTATTTCTTATAAAACAGTATTACAATCCATTTATTTTCTCAATATTCAGTCTTTACTTTATTATTGTCTGCCAATATGGGCTATGGCTGTTTCTTCCCATTTAGAAAAGATATTAAAAGAATTAGATAAAGTATTTCTTATTTTAAATAAGCTTTGTAACCTTCCTTTTACCCCTAATTCTAATGTAGCTAGTTCCAGATTGAAAATTGCTAATTCTTCCAAACGTCAAATACTTTGATTGTTTATTTTTATTTAAATATTTCCATAGTTTCATTCATTCTGATTGGCTAAGAGAATTCCACTAAGAGTTACTCAAAATCAAACTTGTTTTTTTTTACTCCATCCTCTAGGCTGGCCACTTTCAAATCCTTCTTCTATGGTCTATTCAGAATATGGACCTAGTGGAACAATCTTTACATAAGATTTTTTACATTTTAAACACATCTGTAGACAGTTATTTTATAATTTGTAATTTGTTATTTATATATATTTAAATATATTTGTTAGTTGTATTTTAATTCTTTGTCATGGGCATTATTTATCAGAGATGATATTAATTGTCTTGTGACATTTCCTTCTTTATATGTAATAAATAAAATAAATTTGAAATTTAAAAACATACAAAAAAAATGTTCAAATCAAAAAATGAACTATGAACTATTGTTTCCTAACCCTTTAACTATAAAATTCAACAAATCCCATCTCCATATGCACTTACTTTCCAAGTTGTGTGTTCAAGTAAACAGCTTTTTCAAAAAGTTCAAAATCTGAAAACTAACATAAAATAACAAAACATAAAAATTTTTCAAAATGTTTTGGCAACGCTTCATATGGATATAAAACAAAACCATTCCATGAAAATCCTCAAAATTTGGATCATGTTAACTCCTATCTGAACTGAAATGGAATGTCCCACAGATTATAGAATTTGTTAGTTTTATAAAATCATAAAATGTTCTAGCTAACTAAAAATTTCATAAATAAAACATACAGTTGAACCAGTCTCTCTCAAATATGTTTATCTTGAAAACGTCTTTATCTCAAAACTTATTTTTCTCCCTGCATTTTCAGCATAAATTCAATATATCTTCCATGTTTATTTCAAACAATTTTCTCCCAAAACCTTTATCTCAAATTATGGACTGAAATGTCAATTACAAATTCAAATCTCAGCAACTACATTTTGATAGTATAAATTGCAGTTGATAAACATCTCTTGCAATACAGCATACAGTTGCAATTAATGCTGCTTTTCTCTGATTGGCTGTGAGTTTGGCTTGTGTCTTATTAGATGAAGAAAGTTGGACATCAGAAACTATTGACAAACTATTTCTGTTAAGATATGTCAAAAATCTTTTATTATTACCTACTATAGGTATATACTGAACTTGCTATTGTATTAATAAAATACTGTACTGCCAATCAAATCTATTAGTGTTTTCTGTAGGAACTTCTATATCTCAAAACCTGTTTACCTTGAATTTTTTCTCATCCCCATGAGATTCAAAATAGACAGATTCAACTGTATATATTACACAAAATATTAATAATAATATATTTAATATACAAGGTTAAAATGTACTTTATATTATCATATAGATCATTGTTCACACATTTTTGAGTCATATTTTGTGATTGACTTTATGCAAAAACTGAAGCTGGGTAAAGGTTTTAATAATTAATTGAAATAAGAATTTGACCATAATATTTAGTTTACATTTACATTGTAAAATGTTGTATGCTTTACTTTTTTTAAAAAAACTTAATTTAATTATATCTAATAACCAAAATTTAACAATCAGAATTAAATTCCGATTGTTAAATTTATAATACCTGTTTGCTTTTCTAAAACACCACCAAATAATGCAGATAGTTCCTGAAAATTAAATATCAAATAAATATTAGAATATAAAAACATCACAGTTTTCTTAACATCTAATAACTAATAAATATCATATATTTATATCCATGTTCATTATATTTATTATCATAGCAAAAAATATCAAACATTTATTTAATTTTTTTTTTAATAAATTGCACTTTTCTGTCATAAACCACAGTACTACTACTCAAACCTTTAAAAATGCAGTATAATTTTAATTTTCAAAAGTCTTTAGTCAACTTAAAATGACCTTCAGGACAAAAAGAAACAAATTTCAATTTTAAAAGATGAACAAATGCTGGAATGTCCTCTGCAACAAGATGATTTCAAATATTAATGTTTTAGAACAACAAAAATTTAAATGTACATATCAGAAATGTGGGAAATCAAACATTTAAGTTATTGTTGTTCTAAAACATTAATATTTGAAATCAACTTGTTCCAGAGAACATTCTAGCTTTTGTTTTTCTTTTTAAATTGAAATTTGTTTCTTTTTGTCCTAAAGAAGTTTAAGACAACCAAAACGTTTAAAAATTAAAATTATACTGCATTTTCTAAGGTTTGAGTAGTAGTACTGTAATTTAATAAGTTGTTTTTGTAGTATTAAATACATACAGTGTGACTATATGGGAAAGAAATCACACCTAACCAACATTAAAATACATGTATTTTTTAAAAATTGCAAGTACTTTCAAAAACATATAGCCTTCATCATCAGGCAAAAATAAACAAACTTGAAAAATAAGAATAGGACCTAAATGAAACATTTCTTTTTTCAGTTAAGGCATGAAGTTGCAATATTAAATAATCAATAAAAATTAGAACAGTCTAATAAAAATGCAATGTGCATAAAATTTTCAACTAAAATATAAATTCTAAGTGTAAAGATCTTTAGAACATCTACAAAGTGAATTGCTTAAATAATTCTATCCATAGATGCGAAATATCAATGGTAGAGGTATTACAAGGTGAAATTTGAATGACATTCTTTTGTCATAGCACCGTCTCAGTAATCTATTGTATTAGCCCAAAGGGATATGTAGTCATGCTCAAATACTCTTTTCGAAAGCTCAATTGTGACTTTATTATTAGCAATATCTTCTTGATATTCTGCTACCCAAACTTGCAACTTTCTGGACAGTGACTCCAATGTACATTAATGCTGTTCCTGAAAATGGATGCTGCAATGAAATTGCACACATCCCCGATTTTTCATATATGCCAACACTGTCCCTATCATTACATAACAACCTACATAAGGTAGGCTGGGGAAACAATCGGTAAAATGAGGCCATGAGTTCTAAAGAGACAGGCTATGCTTAAAGATAAAGTGCTCACAAAAGGAATTGGTAGATAAACGATGCAATTAATATAAATTTTTCAGTATATGTAATTGCTTATTGTATAAATTTGTGAAAGTAACAGCCTTTAATAATAATTATATATTTTATATTTTAATAAAATACAATAAACAGCAGTGGTCCAGAGTGGTGAACACAGCATACAAATGAATTTCATTCATATGTGAATGATTTTTAAATAAAAATAATGTTTCTTTAAAATTTACAAAATAAATAAAATGTGAAGATAATAATTAATGAGAATTTTGTAATTTGTTGTTTGTTTCTTTTTCATTTAAGGTGATTTTTTATGTAAACCCTTTTCAAACATTAATAATGTACAATTTTATTACCATAGATTTTGTATTATTTGATAGCTAAATACTTATTAATAACATTAAACTGAGAGACAATCCATGGGAAAAAGTCCTGCATTTAAATTTACATTAATACTTTAATATTTTTCAACATTTAACCTTTATCTCTTCTTTAAAATTCATGTTACATGCCACATAAATTTTAAAGATGAGATACATTTGAGACATTTTTACAATCTAAATCAAATGTAATCATTTATATTTGATTTAAATTGTAAAAATCTATAAATAATAAGAATTTCTTTAAAAAATTCATTAACATGATTTGTTAAAAACAATTTTAATACGAAATATATCATATTCTGATTTCAAATCATTAAAACACAAAGGACTTAATTATTTAAACTTGACATCACAAAATAATTAAAAATATATTTATTATATATAAAAATATTAAAAGATTACCTCATTAAAATCAACTGCAAAAAAATTAAAATGATATTGGGTATTCAGAGACTGGGCCATTTGAAGTGCAACTGATCCTGCAGAACGAACTTGACGATAACTTCCAGCATTTCCAGGAACAAAAATTACAGGAATACCTTGAAACTGACCTTTTCTAAAATGAATAAACCTGATTTAAAGTTTTGATTGCATATAAATAAAAATATTTATTTATTTGTTTTATATATATATATATAGAATAGTTTGAAAATAAGTTTCCTGTATCCATATTTTCAAAGCCAATGCACTTATAGGCAGTACCATAACTAGGCAGGTGCACAGGCACAGGGTCTGCAACAAAAAAGCCTCAAAATAAAACTGACAAAAAAAAATTGTTAAATAAACAGTAATAATATTATAGTTTATAAATACATGTGAATGATCCTAAATAATTCTTGCATATAAAAATTATTTATAAACAACTGCTTTATCATATTTGTTTTATTATTAATTTCTTTTCCAAAAAATCAAAAAATGCAAAAATGAAACCTTGAGTAAGCCAGATGAAAAGCCACTGCTTACAGGATAAAAAATATCATGTACTAACTGGTATAGACATCATCATTCTTAAAATGCATTCTGTTTTGTCATATGGTGCATGTTGTGCATGAGCATCAGTAGTCAGAAGTTATCACAAATGCTTGCCCAATACACTGAGAAACAAGATAGCAAATGTCACTTTTAGATATGTACAAAGGATAAAGTGTGAGCAGTTGTCCACTATTAATTGACACTTAGCACATTTGACACTGAGATCCATAAGCAGCTGGTAGAAGTGTGTGAATTAGACATAATGTCAAAGCAAAATGGCACAGCAATAGTGCAGACAATTCCATGATTGGTGTGAAATTGTCAGAGATGAGCTATGACTTGGATGGTTATCAACATCCACTGCAGAAGATAATGTTGCAAGACCGTGACTCACATCAACACACAAATGAATGTAGAAGACATTGCCACAGATCATCTTTACTTAACATAGGTATATTTTTCTCAGCAAATAAGGTGTTGGTGAATTTGCTATTTTCATGCTTAGGGTGATTTCTGATATGTAGAGGGTAGGCTGAAAAGTAATGCACACATGCTTGTAGAGCGTGAACAAAATGACCTTCAGAAGCACGCCGGGTGGCATGTGGAAGTAACATTCCCCCTCTATGCACATGCACAGGTTTGAGGTCATTGCGTTCATTCAGTATATTTCGAAAAGCAGAAATATGGAAACATGTTCTAGTGCTATGGCAACACAAGGAGTCTGCTCCTAGTTTTCGTGGAGGTAAGACCTGTGTTTCTGTGCTCCTTAGCTAGATTTTCTAAGTCTTTTAGTGCTAGGCCTAGTTTTAGGGTTAGTTGGTCCTCTCCTGTACTTATGTATTGGAGGTTAGGGCTAAGTTAGGCTTAGTGAGGGTGTTAGGCTTAGCAATCCTAAGCCTAACTTTTTAGCTTTGTTTATTTAGGTTAGCCCTGTGTTTTAGGAGGTTCCCATCTTGGCCTCCTCGTCTTGTGTCAGTGGAGCTTGTTCCTGCGCCATTTTGGATACGTGCCTTCATGTTTGTTTTGGTTCCTGCCATGCCATCCTAGGATTACGTGTTTGGTGCAATGTTTTATGTCTACAAGTGTTTGTTTGCATAGGAAGTGAGACACCATCATCTGCTTTTTGTTTACTTGGGGAGACCCACAATCGTGCAGACCAGCCTTCCCCATCTGCCTGGATTGTCTGTGTTGGCAGGTGTCTGTGCCAACACTTGTTGCCCTCCTAGCAGATCAGACAGGCATTCTGTCTGGCCCAGCCAACACTAGCCAGGTCTTCCCAGCCTGTATTACCAAGGCCAAGCCAAGCTTTGCTTGGCAAGTTAGCTCCAGCCAGGACCCTTTTTAGCTCCTGACTTTGGCATCGCTGGTGTTCTCCTACTTCTTTGCTGTTGTCTCGGCTTCATCATGGATTACTATGTTCATCTTTGGTCAGCATTCTCCCTTCGGATACCCCAACAGGTATTCTGGTTAACTTTTTTATAGGATCATTCCTTCTTGACAAACTAACATTTGTGGCTGTTTCCTGCCCCCCCTCCATCGAACCTTTGTACTTTAGTGTTATCTACCTTGGGCCACCGTGTTCCTAAGTTTTACTTAACAAGATCTTCATCGGTCAACCCAACTCTGGTGAGTGCTGCTGTTTTTTTTCATAAAGCCAACCAGTTTTATCTTTCTCCTCTGTTCCTGTTAGACAAAGTCTGCTGGAACAGAGTTATCTGGTCGTTTGGCCCACTTTACTCTTAAACTATACTCTCCACTCTTCACTGGTTGGTTCATACACTACACAACTAGTTTTGTATTCAACCTGCAACACTTCCACAAGCACTTGAGACTAAGCTCTATCTCAACGGACTTATTTCAACTGAGTTCTTCAGCCTCCATTCATCATCTGGCAGCATGGCGAGTAAGAAGTCTTCCTCCTCAACGTCACCCTTTGAAGACCACAATGAGATACCTACCGCTAATAGTGTATCTGATTTCCATGTGTTGGTGAATTCCCTCGAAAACACAATACTTAATGAAGCCAATCAACACTATATGAGAATTATGGATCTTCTCCCAGAAAAATGTACAAATCTGAAAACTGATGAGCGTAAGGAAGTCAGAGACAGGATCACACGCTTATTTTCATGTCTTGGACAGTTCCACGGTATTCTGAAAAAAGTCAGATCAAGCCGACCCCAATGTTCTTCACCACCTACTACATCTGCTCCTGCAACTACTTACGCTGAAGTCACGAAACTGAACACTCAGCCCAGTTTGACCACTAAGACCATCAATAAATCTCTCAGAAACAAAGTAAATAATGAGGGCACTGGAGGAAGTTATGCCTTGATCTTATATCCCAATACCGAAGACCAGGGCAGTAGCACTAATATGCAACATATTGAGAATGAAATTAAGCAAAAAGTAAAACCGCAAGAGCTCAAAATAAAAGTCAAATCTGTTAGGAAAGTAAATGGAAACGGAATTTGTTTTAGAACAGACAGCCACAGAGAGGCGGAAATCCTTGCCAATGCTATTGAAAACCTTCCAGAAATATCAAGCAAAGTTATAAGCAGAATCTCTGAAGGAAGAAGGCCAAGAATCATCTTAAACAATGTGCCCATCTCAGTAGATGAAGCAGAAATCATTCCAATCATTTATGACCAAAACCAAGTTTTTCAGAATATCACTAAGGAAGAATTTGTGGAAAATACCAGAGTAAGCACAATATTATATAGGAACAACAATAGAGAAAATTGCCGACACATTGTCCTCTCTACAACACCGAAACTTAGGGATATACTGATCCGTACTAAACATATCGCTGTGCAATGGGCCAACATTTTTGTTAATGATTACATCCCACTGGTGAGGTGTTACCAGTGTTGTGGGTACAACCACATCTCTACTAATTGCCCAAACAGGCAGAAATGTAGTCACTGTGCAAAAGGGCATAGGTTTGGAGAATGCCAAAGGCTTGAACATACCCCCTGCTGCACCAATTGTAAAACTGCCAACAAACACATACCTTCTTTTGACCGATATGCCACAGACCACAATGCTTTCAGCCCTCAGTGCCCTGTTACATTAAGAATGAAGACTCAAACAATACGACAGACCAATTATGGACTATGATCATATAACGATAAACACAAGGATACCTCATGTACAAGACTCGATCAACACCTCTCCTACTCCGACTATGGCTATTACTAGTACCAGTAATAACTGTAAAAAGAAAACCTTATCCATCTTACAGATCAACCTTCAAAGGGGTAAGGCCCCTTCGTCCTTAATCATCAAGACAGCTGAGGACTGGGACTCTGATATTATTGTTGCCCAAGAACCCTATCTCTTCAAAGGAGAGCTTACAAACTATAGTGGCTGGAAGACTTTTCCTCCCAGGGGCTCAAAAACTAACACCAAGACTGCCATCCATGTCAGGAACACCCACCTCACAGTGCAATACATGCCGCACTTGTCCACCTATTATGTCACGACCTGTTCCATCAATATTAACTGTGAAAACATCTTCATCTCATCTGTTTATTGCTCGCCCTTTGAAGACATTGAACCAATGATTTCTGACCTGGACCAGATCAGTCAGATCATTGCTGACAGGCCATGGCTTATTTGTGGTGACACAAATGCAAAATCCTTCTTATGGCACAGTCCCATAGAGGATGTTAGGGGCTATAGAATGCAAGAATTCATAGCAGCTTTATTTCTTACTTCATGCAATACCAGCCCCCTTGCTACTTACCACTCTTCTAGAGGTGAGAGCTGGATTGATGTCTCACTGGCCAACGTCCACATGGCACCTAGGATAACTTCTTGCTCAACAATGACTGAGCCGAGCGCCAGTGACCATCGATATATTAAGACTGAAATTCAAATTGAAGAAGAAAATTCTCATAACACCACCTTTTACCACCATACCCACTGGCCAACTTTCCGACAAATTATCCGGGACAACTGGTATTTCAACACCCCGATTATTAATATGGATGAAACTGAAATTGACACCTGCATCAAGAACCTTACAAACCTCTTACTACACAGCTATCAACGGGTGAGCAAGAGAAAAATGAGATCAAAGACAAGAGCCCCTTGGTGGGACAATGATTTGTCAAATCACCGCAAGAAAGTCCGCTGGCTTCGCAAACGTTACCAGCGCCAAAATGATGAGCAGGTCAGGATCACCCAAAAGGCTGAGTATATTGCCAGCTTCAATGATTATAAGACACTTATTAACAAGAAAAGGCACCAAGCATGGAGGAGTTTCTGTAGTAGGTTCAATGATCCTTGGTGCGAACCATACTACGTTGCTTTCAAAAAGAGAGAAAAGGTAGACATTCCTGCACCTGTGAAGTCTAGCGATGATTCATACACAACCAACCTGAATAATACTCTCAATGAACTCTTTAACTATCACTTTCCTTTTGACGACCCTGGCAGTGATACAGAAGCCCAGAGTGAATTACGTAACAGGACCGCTCAACCCACTAACCAAGACGATGATCGCCCCTTCACGTATAATGATGTCAATCATGCAATAAAACTGATCAACAACAGGAAGGCCCCTGGCCTAGATCAAATCACAGGCAAGATGATTAAAGAGGCATTCATAACTATTCCAACAACATTTATTACTTTGTTCAACCGTTGCCTCTCTTTGGGATACTTCCCAAAAGACTGGAAAGTTGCATCGGTCAAGTTTATTAGGAAACGCTCTAACGAGACACCGAAATATGCGAAGGATTATAGGCCTATCTGCCTGCTTCCGGTTATTGGCAAGGTTCTCGACAGACTTGTTATTACTAGAATCCTTTCCTTCCTTAGGAAGAACGATCTCCTTAGCCCACACCAGCATGGCTTTACGCCCGGAAGGTCTACATCAACTGCTCTAACAAAAATCATCGATTATATTAAACAAGCCAAAGCGGAGGGTAAACACACACTCCTTGCCTCAATTGACTTTCGTGGGGCTTTTGATAACCTGTGGTGGCCTGCTATTCTGTATCAACTCCAAATCCATCGCTGCCCAAGGAACTTATATGGTCTCATAAAAAGCTTTATCAGTGATAGAAAAGCTGGCCTTTATATTAATAACGTCAACTACACCCACCACGTTACCATGGGTTGCCCGCAGGGCTCTATAGCGGGGCCTGGCCTCTGGACCATTGTACATAATGATTTGCTCACTAGTATCAACAGCACCAATAATAACAACAACCACCTTTTACAAGGTTACGCAGATGATACGGTCATCCTCGTATCGGACAAAAACAGTGATAATCTACCTATTCTCTGTAATAGCCTCCTCACCAAGATCTCGAACTGGAGTGCCAAAGTTAAATTACCTATTAACTATTCGAAATGCTCCTACATAATTTTCTCAAAAGCCACCCCGCTTCAGAGGAGTCCACGTATAGAAATTGATGGTATCCGTATCTCTCGGGTCAGAGAATTCACCTACCTTGGAGTCAGACTAGAGCAACGGCTGCAGTGGACCAGCCACATTGATATGATGGTTGCTAGGGCCACAAAAGCATCAAACGCCCTCACCAGCATTGCTAAAAATACCTGGGGCATCGGCTTTAAAGCGGCCAAACATATCTACCTTGGGGCCATCGAGCCAATTCTATTATATGCAGCCCCTGTCTGGGCTGATGCCACGTCAAAGATGTATATCCAAAGAAAACTTCTGAAGGCCCAGAGAGTTGCTGCTCTTAGAATATGCAGAGCGTATCGGACAGCTCCGACCTCTGCTCTATTGGTTATTGCTGGCCTGATCCCTATTCACATTAAGGCCAGAATGATGTTGAGAAACTGGAAGGCCAATAACCTCTTTCTTGATGATTGCCCTATCAACAATATTGGTAACAGTGACATCCTCTCAGAACTACCTAATAACCTCAAGGAAGACATTTTCTTCTATGGAACAGAACTAAAGAGCACTGCCTCAAACATTCTCCAGGATTATCCTTCAACCATCAACGAATTATCTGACCATAATGATACCAACGATATATCCATTTTCACTGATGGATCTAAAAACAATGACAAGGTGGGTGCTGCTTTTGTTCTCTACGACCACCAGACAGGGAAGACTCACCGCTCTGCCTTCAAACTTGGCCCACATTGTTCTGTTCCTCAAGCAGAGATCCTTGCCATCACTAAGGCAATGGATCATGTTTTTGCCGACTGGTTCCCACATTCTAAATCCATCACAATCTATTCGGACTGCATGACTGCAATTTGCTCCATTACTGGCCTAGGAAAAAGGGGAGATAATGTTCTTCGTATTCATCGTTACCTCACGCACAATACTCATGGACATAACATACATTTTAAGTGGGTGCGTGGGCACTCAGGTGTCATTGGTAACGAAGCCGCTGACCACCTTGCAAAATCTGCAGCCATCTCCTCACTCCCCTCCTGCTACAATAAAATTCCTTTCTCCAAGATCAAGTACTGGAACTATCAAATTGCCATTCAACAGTGGCAAGAGGAATGGAATAGCAGCAATACTGGTAGACTGACTTTTGATTTTATTCCCAGCATCACTCGCCGTCTGGAATGGAAACACTTTTCACCATCCTTTGCCATGACCCAGCTCCTCACTGGCCATGGCAATTTTCATGCATATCTGAAACGCTTCCGCATTCGTGATGATGATGTGTGCACTTGTGACAATTCATCTGTCCAAGACAGTAAACATCTTCTTTTTGACTGTTGCCTATTTGACAGCAAAAGAAACAATCTCCTTGGAAGTGTTCTCCATGCTGGTTACAACTGGCCTTGCCCTCTCAAGGTTCTCATTGAAAACAAAGACATCTACCATAATCTTAGCGACTTCTTGTTGGCAACAGAAGCACTAAACCCATCGAGGCATCTGCCCAACACCGATGGTAGGCGTGACACTGCATGAATGATCTGTTTTTTTTTTTTGGTAGTGTGTCTGCCTCGTGCTGTATGTGTTCCCCATGCCTCTTTGCATAACCCTTGGTTGTGTTTACACTCATGCTGTGTCAAGTACCTCCTGTTGTTTTCATGCTCTTAAGAGGTATTCTTCTGTATCTTACTGCTGTAACATAATTTAACCCTTATGTTTGTACTACCTCCCATGTGTTTTCGCGTTTGGCAAATCTTGCCGTCCTTTACTATTGTAATCCTAATTACTGTCGGTTCCTCCTATGTATATTGTGCTCGCTGTGTATCTTGTTTATGCTTGTCGCGCCATCTTGTTCATAGTTTTATATTTTATTCTGTTTTTATCCTTATACTCCTTTTGTATTCATGATATATTTTGTATTTTTGTTATTTTGATAAATGCGATGCAGGCGCCCTGAGCTCTCACCTGTACCCTGACCTTATCTTCATCCACTTCTCTTCACCACTCTCCCATCCTTCTTTCACCACCTTTCTTACCTCCAGGTCGTACCTCTGAGTGAAACCTGGAGTCCCCCTTTTCCAATTATTATTATTATTATTATTATTATTGGCAACACAAGTTAAACAGCATGCTGTTATCAAATTTTTACCTGCTAAAAGAGTGACTCCTACTGAGATTCATCGTCATTTACAGGCTGTTTATGGTGATGATGCTGTTAATAGGTCTACTGTAAATCGATGGATAATAAAATTTCATGGTTGTGAGCCTGGAAAAGCCATAATTGCTGATAAAACACGCAGCAGATGTCCAATCACTGCCACAGACGATAAACATCACAACGAGAGGCAACAGTAAATTCTTCTCAGTACATACAGACTCTAAAACACCTCCAATGTCGTTTGTCATGTTAGAGGCAGCCTGGTACCAATAATCTTGCAACATGACAATGCTCATCCACACACCTCGCACGCAACTGGAGAGGCTCTGCGAAACCTGAAGTTTGAACAGATTCCACACCTTCCTTATTCCCCCGATCTTGCGCTTTGCAATTTTTATTTCTTTCCTCTACTCAAGAGAGACCTCAATGGTAATCATTACACCTTGGATGATGAGGTGAAGGCAGCTGTCAAGTCCTGGATTCAAGAAAAGTCGGAAGAATTTTTCAGTGATGGAATGAAAAAACTTGTTACACATTGGGAGAAATGTGTTAGCCTTAACGGTGACTATGTTGAAAAATAAATATATGATTTTGAAGCTTAAGAATTGTACTTTAATGTACTTTTTGCCTGATCTTGCTATTTGTTTTTGTTCGTGTTCTACAAGCATGTGTGCATTACTTTTCAACCTACCCATGTAGTTTAATTACAACAGTTGTGAAATTTAACACATTACTGTTAATGTGATGTTGTATTCTTTGTTTGGAAGCTTATTTTAAAATTTTACTCACATTTTGTTAGCATAAAATCAAATCAAAATCTGTAGATAAAATGCATATCAGACATATTGTGCTTTTTAAGTTTCATAAAGAAAATAATGCTATACAAACAGTAAAAAATACTCTTAGTGTATGGGAAAGATGCTACTAAATGTTGGGCATGTCAAATGTGGTTTTGAAAGTTTCATTCAAGAAATTTTGAACTAAAGGTTACAAAACATACATGGTGCCAAAAGCTGTTGAAAAGAAATTTCAGGTAGAAATTGTTAAATAACAACTTGTAAATTTGCAAAAAAACTCATAGTGTATCACCAACACAATGATTGTGTTTCAAATGCATTAAGAGGAAACAAACAAACAGGATCAAGTATAATTTTGTCTGACAAAAATAGGTAGCTCTAAAGTTTCATTTTACTTTTAAATTGGTTACATATTTTTTATCGTAGAAGACTTCTCTTATGAATGACAAAGCTGAACTAAAAATATTTGTTATTAACCAAAAATTTGTTCTTGTGGGTCATAATTGTTTGTTCTGGACTGAGGCCAAAGTACCACTGTATTTGATTAATGCTATTTTGATATATGTGGTAGCATCAAGGGACTAATTAATTGCATTAATCACAGGATACCTTTATTTGTAGTCTTGAGAAAGAAGTGGAAAGACAAAAAAGACAATAGGAGCATAAATTGTAAATCCAACCTAAAAAATCATGTGAGATTAGAACATTTGCTAAAAAAAAAAAAAAAAAAAAACAATAGGTACTGTTTTCATTTTGTGCTTATTTATTTTAATTTAGTGTAAATGAACCTTTGGTTTTAGCTCCCAAAGTAAATATAATGGCAGAATTTCTAGCTGTAAGGGGTAGAACTAAAGTTTGACATTTTGATTATGAAAGTCCAGATGAACAAATCGTAAATCCAAAAGAATTGTTTAAAATACAATTTTACCTAATGATTGTTGATACAGCCTTAAATTCCAATCAGGAAGGATTTGAAAAGCTAAATAAATGTAATAATGGATTTAAATTTCTTTTTGAATTTGGAGAAATGACTGAAGATGAAATTTAAAAAAGTCTTGTTTTGATTTAGATGTTTTCCTTCAAATTAACAAAGGAAGTACAAAAATTAAGGATGTTGATGATTGGTGATTTGCCTTTTGTCTTTATATTACAATTTGAATATATTAGCATTTAGTTTTGGCTCTATGGAGGACTTATCATACACAAATAGTGTGCAGTAAGTCCTCCATAAAGCCAAAACTTAGTGCTCATATATTCAAAGACCTTGATGGTCATGAGAGCTTCAATGAGCTAATAACATACAAATTTGAATAGTGGAATTGCAGATGTATTAAAAAGCTTGACATATTTTACAAAAAATAACTTGATGTCATCATTTCCTAATTTGTTTATATCTTTGAATATTTTTCTGACATTACCAGTTAGTGTAACATCGGGTGAAGGAATTTTTCAAAACTCAAACTTATAAAAACATATTTAAGAATGTCAATGACTCAAGAAAGGTTTAATAATCTAGGAGTGTTGGCCATAGAAAAAGAGTTGTGAGAAAGTTTAGAATTAACAAATGTTATTAATGAATTGGCAAATAAGAAGGCAAGAAGAATGCAGTTCTATCTTTATCGATGTACTGTATTTTGTTACTTCTATTTTATATCTTGTACTGTATATTTTTGATTTTAATAAAATTAAAATAAATATATCAAATATTTTAATGAATTTTTTAAACCCATCAACTATCATAAGAACATACTAGTAAACTTCTATTGGTAACATTATAAATCTACTCTCAATTCACATGATGGGGCAGCCAAATGTCTAGCATGCAGGCAGCTAACAGCCCAGAACCAGTCCTGGACAGGGTGGTGGCTTCCAGTGTGTATTGTAACTGCCATTGAAACCTGCTTTTTTTCCAAACATTTTTTTCTTTTATTTGAATACTGACAAATTTCTCCAACTAACTAATGTAATAAATAAATAGATTTTTGACAAATCAATTTTATAAAAACAATTATAGTCCAATTCTATGTAAACATTTTAACCTTTGCAGAAAACTTTTAAAATATAACAATCATAAAGAGTAGTATGTGTATGATGATAAATAAAAAATAGATTGATTCTGGACACAAAATATTGCAATTTAAATATACCCTTACCAAACACTCAGGAATGAACTGATTGACCATATGGGAAAGCATTTCTCAGTAGCTTATTTAACCATTTGGTTAAGCATTTTTTAGTTTCTGAACAACACCAAGAGCACAACAATTCTATGTAATAAGACCAACAGAAATATCACATGGACAGTTTATTATGGGTCACCAATAAACCAATGCACAAAATCTTGATTTTTAGCTGAGTCTCTATAACTCAAAACTTTTTTCCCCTGACCAATTCAATTTTACCAGGTTCCACTATAATGATGATAATAATAATAATATCATGAAATAAACATAGAAACAATTCATAAAGGAATTACAGCAAATTAAAAGCTTAAGTTGGGACAGAATTAGATATATCAGTTCTATAATATTAATATAAGTTAAAAATATATTTTGCATGAGGAAAGTAGTAGTACTAATGACAATTTTTCAATAGCAGTTTCATTTGCCCCTTTTGTTTTTATGCCCTTTATAACTGAAATGCAATGCCAGCAATGCATAGAAATCAGCTTTCACTCAAAAAACTGCATGTAAGATCAGTATCATGCAAGTTAGTATTTGTGATATGTGCTTATTGTATTAACAACTTTATCACTTTCATTGCAATTTTAGCATAATTTTAATTCAATTCACCCTACATAAAGATACTCAATTAAACTTGTATAAAAAATATTGTTTTATTGTATCAGTATCCTAAACAATAAATTTGTTTCTCATGATTACAATGTTTAAAAATGATTAAAAATACAACTATTGCAAAATTAAAATTATAAAATAAAATTATTCAAGGCAAAAGTGCCATTATTAGTTCGTGGAGGTGCTTACATACTGTAGGCTTAGGGATGCTATATTTCTAAATGCACTACTAGAAAGCACACATTCCATATACCCAAGTAATGATTGTGCATGAAGTTAATAAATAAAAAACAGTTATTTAGGATTAATTTCTTTTTATTTGATTTTGTTTTGCTAATTTTTATTATTAGTAATTTTTTAGCTTTTATTCACTTAATTCATTACATATAAAATAATCTATTTCATATTTACAAAAATTATAAAATTTTATTAACTTTTTATTCTTGAGCCAATTACCTTAAACCATATTCTCCAATGAATTAAAAATCTCAAAAAAACATATATATAATATAAATACCTTGCATTATATATACAGGGGGGTGCAAAAGTAGGTATATAGTTGTTATTATGGAAAAAAACATACAGGGAGAAAATAGGAAGAAAAACATTCATTTTTATCTACAAATTACATCACAAATAAGCAATAAAAATTAATAAAAGATAATAAAAATAATAATAATGAGCACCAAACATTTGTATTTCTCAGATTCTCAACTGTATTCCTACTTTTGCACTCCCTGTATATATATAATGCAAGTTAAGAATCCATTATAAAAGATGAATTTTTCAAATAGTTTAAATTTTGTTTTTACGTTTTATCACATGGATAAACTTTTTCTAAATTTACCAAAACCTTATCCAACTAACAAAATATTTAAATTATAGTATTACTGTACCAAACAATGTATATAGAAATAATACTGTAAATCTTTCAGTCATTACAGTAATGTTCTTGAATAAATTTACACCTTAGAAATTAATTCCAGCAAAAAGTTTAATGATTAAACTTTTTGCTGGAGTTAATTTCTAAGGTGTAAATTTATTTTCTAACATTCTCCCCACTTTCTGTATTTTGTTACAGAGTAATGTTATTTGTTTTCATTTGTCCAAAATAGCATTTTAATTTTTTCACTTTCATTATATCTTAAAGATGAATGCATAATTTAAAAATATTTTGTTTTTAAAAAAAATGTTTTTTATGGAAAGAGAATGATATTATAACTTATTCTATATAGTAATTTTACTGTAATAATACTCTATATAGTAATTTTAACATTTTAAGAAATTTTTTTTAATTAAAACTTACCTTAAAGAATTTACATAAAACCTGCAAAAAGAAAATTTAACAAGAATAAAAATAAATTTAATTATTTCTATTATTTTTTTAAAAATTTATTTAATCATAACATTAGCTAAAGTCATAAATTATATCATACAAACATTAATATCTCAAATTAAACTTTCAAATCTTTTACTAAATACTTTTTTTTCTGCTGGTAGCAATATGATTACATACATGTAAACTTTATAAATTTTGCATTGGTACACTTGTTATTTTTAATGAAAATAAAATCTTATATTAAATAATTTTTAGAAAGAACAAAATTTTAGATGTCATCATTGAATGGGTATTTATTTTTACACATTAATAAAAGTATAAAAATAATATAATAGAAAGAATTCAAACACTGAAGTTTTGTTGATGTACAGAAAGTGATAAGTACAGTGTGTGTAACTGGACAGGCAAACAATGATCAAGGCAGAAACTTTTCACAGTGAGCATACTTCATAAATGCAACAGTAAAACATTCATTTTCTTTGCATTTTTTGAAAAGACCACAGTCAAAGGAAAACATTAAGGGTGTTTCAAATGATGCAGGCCTTTCTGATGAATATATACATATGAAAAATGAATACTATATCAGATTTTGAATCTTAATGCCAAGAACTTAAATTATTGTAAATACAAAGTAATCTCAACGAGAAAAGTTTGTCAGCATTTTCTTGGCAAAATCTCTCTTTAATGTATTGGCCATGACACCAGAATTTATGTGCATCAACATGTTATCTTTTTAAGATCTTTCAGATAGACCAGATTTGGTTTTGCCACCATTATTCCCAAATAGTATCTTTTCTTTGTTAGTTCTGAATTTTATTAACATAAATAGCATCCTTTGAAATTTTTATTTTAAGAATGTTTTTAATTGCATCTCAACAAAATATTACTCAGAGCATGAAATGGTATATGCTTAGGATTGACCTAAGTTCAAAATCAGAAATTGGGATATTGTAAGCAAGGTAACATTGTGGAAATTGGGATATTGTAAAATTTGATGAATATGCAGCATTAGATAAGCAGTAGCTACTCAAAAATAAGTGAATATTTCTAATTAAACTAATTTTATTGATTATCAATTGTTGAACATATCTTATATGTTGAACCAAACATACTTGTTTGACTTACTGTATTTCAACTAAGTTTTGTTAAAAAATCTAGCTGCCTGATAATGGACATAGCCAAGCATATAATTAACATGATTAAAAACCTTCTCTAACTTGTAAGTGTCCATGGGGCAGAAAGAATAAAAAAAACCTAGACTGTGGCTAGACATAATTATTGATCCATTGTCAATGATCGCAAATAACCATCAATTATTGATGGTTCTGAAATCATCACACAGCATTAAACAGAGCCAACAGAACACATGGTCACCACAATCATTAAAGTCATGCATACATGAGGACAAAAGTGATGTATTCATGCACAACACCTGCAAACAAACAGCTAATGCCTATAATTGTTTTTTGACTGAGCCGTTTTTAATACATATTTGAATATTTTCAGGTTAAAATAGACTTGGGCTATTCCAGGAGAAAATTTTCCAATCAGGAAAAAAGTTTTTCAAATTGGACAAATCCTAATACGTTTGGATGTATGGCAATTCCAGTTATGCATGATGATCACTATTGATGCTGCTAAATTCTATTTTATAAATAATACTAATACAGGTGTATTAAAATAAGCTTTATATAATAGTATCAGCAATAATCAATCTGTTTTCATTAATTAGCTATCAAAAATATTTAAAAAAGTCAAAAAGTAGTCAAAAAGTAAAAAACAAAATAAAATTATAATGCATCACCATAAGAATTTATACATTCATGTACCAACACACAAATTTATAAATTACAGTAAAACCTTGATATGATGGACAAATTCAGGTGACGTGGTGTCCTTTAAACTCAAAAGTCTGTTATACAATAAAGGTCTTCCAAACACGTGTTAAAAAAATTGACAAATTAGTTTATCTGTTTTTATTTATGTAAATACATTTGTGTAACTAAAATTATGTATGTATGAGAAGTTTAATTTCACAGAAAAGTTTTCTATATATATATATATATATTATTGTTTATGTATTCACCATTCTGTAATTCTGAGATTGTAATAAATAAGTATACAATCAAAATTGAAATAAATAAACAAACATTTTTTGAAAAGTGCACTTTAATTGTATTTAACTAAACAAATAAATAATGTTCTTAAAGAGCAGTGATTCTTGAATTTTGAAAAAAATAACCTGTTAATTAATTACATATAAAAAGCATTTTAAAATTAACAGTGTGTTAATTCTCACACATAATATATGGACCAGAAAGTTTGTCTGTTAAATCTGAAGTCCATTAAATCCTTTAAATTGAGGTTTTATTGTATTATAATGTTTATCAATCAATTTTAATTATCAACAGCAAAAATTTCACAATTAAGAAAGATAAAAAATATAATAATACAAATATCAATAACTAGAACCTAATATATTTGTGAGCACTATGTTGGCCTTCTTTATTGCTAGACTTATTACATCATCACTAGACACAGAGCAGCCTTAGAAAATCACTTTATTTTTCCAAAAAGAACGTATTTCGGACTTTAAGTCCCTCATCGGCTTGTTGTAATATAAATAATTATAAAATTGATGCTACCACATTTACAAAAAGTACAATAAAATCATGGCATTTGATAAAATACTGATGACAAATAATCATTAATTATAGATCAAAATTCCAGGTGCTTGATTAAACATGCAGATTCAATGCTTAGAACAGTATAATTAAAACAAGCAGTAAAACAAACAGTATATGTAATAAAAGACACTGTTAAAATACGAGGCTTGTTTTTTAAGTAAGTATCATTTTGATATTAAAAAAAAAACAACTGCAATTTTTTAAATAATTTTATTCTTACATGAAAGCCTGTATCTTGATCTACTTTCCAACATAATTTCCTCCAATATAAAGGCACTTTTCATATCGTACAACCAGCTTCTGAATTCCATCCTCATAGAAACCTGCCGTCGGGTTCGTTAAGTCACGTGTGGATGGGCATTGACATGAAGCAAAACAATCCCCTTACTGAGCTTGCCAAGCTTTTTGTTTTGGATGACAAAATAGTAAAGTGTCTGTTTTCTCAAACATTTACAACAACTTTCTACACCAAGTCTTCAGTAATGAGAAATGGTTGCTCACTATACTTCTTGTCATGGACATTGGTACGGCTATCTTTAAACGCTCTAACCCATTTCATTCCATTCCATTGCCCATAATGTTTTTTCTCTACACCTCACTAATCTGCTGATGAATGTCAGCCGCGTACTTCACAATCAGTGGGATTTTCAACTGTCTGAGGCAATTTAAACATACACAAACAAACGTAAAACATACGAATACAGTAGAGAGTCGTGAATCCGAATCAATTGGGGACTGGGGTTGTTCGGATTAGTGATTTGTTCGGATAACCGATTATGTACGAAAAAATATTTTAACCTATCCAATGTTGAAATTTTTCTCTGTAACGTGTCGCTTCGTGTTGAATTTTCATCAATTTTAAGCCTAACAAAAATTTTTACAATAATAATCGAGGCTATTGTATCATTAAAAATTATTTCTTTATTTTGTACAAACAAAATAAATATATTGAAAAATATAAAAACATAAAAATTATACTTTAGAAGTAAATCTAGTATCAAAAAAGTTTGATTTGGCACGACACAGTCTGACTGAAAATCATTCCGATAACCAGGGTTCGGATTAACGACTCTCTACTGTACTTCCATAATTGCATCTGTGGCTAGCCAACAAATGTAGGTACTCAGTGCACATTCACGTACTCACAGAACTCAAACTGTAGCACTGCAGCAGTCTTACTTTAAAATGGTACTTATTTAAAAAACACGCCTCATAATAAAATAATAAACTGACTAACTGTTAAAACAGTAAAATAATAAACATATTCACTTTTAAAACAAAAAAATAAGCTGATGAAGGACTTAAGATCTGAAATGCATTCTTTTTGAAAAAATAAAGTGATTTTTTAAGACTGGTCTTGTGTCTCATGACAATGTAATAAATCTAACAATAAAGAAGGCCAACATAGTACTCAAAAATATATATGAAGACTAGACAAGAAGCATATAGTAAAATCTAATAGTTATATATTAAAGACAATTACTGGATTATATTGGGCTTATTACTACTACTGTTAATTATAATTATTCAATTTAGCAAAAAGCTACGTAACACCTACCTCAAACATCAAATTACTTAAAATTTAATCATTAATAGTAGTAGTAATATAGCCCAATATAATCTGGCAATAGTTTGATTTTAAGATGTAATAATAATTAATAAAAAAAATTTTTTAAATATTTTCTTACCCTTCTCCATAAACATATAAATTATAATGTGGAAATTTTTTCTTCACTTCTGAAGTAAATGGTAATTTCTATATAAAATAAATATTACAAACTTAGATTTTATTAAAAGATTAATAATACTAAATTACAAACTCATATACATTGAACATACATCTAATTCTTTCTCATCAAAATTATTACATATCATCATTTGATTACAAATTCAAATTTAAGAAAACTTAAATACAGTAGAGCATCAATTATCCGACCCCCGATTAACCGACTTGTCGGTTAACTGACCGCATTCTAGTTGGCAAATTCAAATGTCCACTAGTGATATGGCGCTACAATATTTGGTTATGTCTTGGCTACTTTAATATTATGTTTGTTAAATTTTTGCATGTTTTAACTGGCAGCACTGGCTCGACCATGAAAGGGAGGCTAGTATTTAAACCAGGCCTAATACACTATACTAATAATGTATTTTTTCATACTTTTCGGTTATCCGACTTTTCAGTTATCTGACCAACCCCAGTCCCCAATTAAGTTGGATAATCGATGCTCTACTGTAAATATTTTAATGTAAAACAACTTTGTATGCCATATCAGATTCCTGACGTCGGCAAACACCTAGCATAGGTTAGTAAATAGTTAGTAATGCACTGAGGTATATCCTAGGGGAAGTTACATCCAGAGTGGTTTCCCATTGCCTTCTCTGGGACGTGATGTTACATGAGGAGAAATGCCTTCCAGGAGGTCTTATAAAGGAAACTGGCCCCTATTCAGGTGTTACAAACATGGAGAGAACCTGGAAAACTCCACGTGGCCAGCCTGTTCAAGTGCAGCGCGAACCCGCAATCAAACTCCCACAGCCGATTGCAGAAACAGTTTACTTTAAACAGTTTACTTTTAACAACAGAACATCCTATAGATGTTGGCTCGCTGAACCGCGGTTTAAAATGCGTTGCAAAGACGATAAGCATCTATTTCTAAACGCCCTCTGCACGAACTTTGGCAAAACATTGGCTCTTACTTTCTTGGCCATTACTCCCCTGTTTTAGGAGTTGTTCGGCCAATCGGGTTATTCATTTGTGACGTCAGAAAAGGTCGCCAGCTGTATTCTGAAAGCTTCTGGAAATAAAATCTTAAGGCTGTCAATAACCATTGTTTGGCAGTTAATGACGACCATTTTCCATTTCAATATTTAATTTCGTCGCCCAGATGGTTTAAAATACGAACAAATCCATATTTAAAAGATTTATACCGAATTCGAAATTCGTTTTCAGAATAGATTTTTAACGAATTATTTCAACATCGTATTACTGTTACTCTTCATAACTGTAGAAATAAATAATTTTAAATATTTTATTATTACTATTATATATATTTTTTATTCCTATAAAAAGATTTCGGTAATTATTAAAATTATCTCGTTTGTTTAACAGAATGTTCTGTAACTACAATGACCCCAAAATGCATTAATGTTTTATAACTGACATGATACTCGAATTGTAAATAAATGTATCTAATTTAAATTAATTGTAGTTTTAAGTCTTCTCCCATTTGAATATCAAAATTTGAACATTTAAAAACAAATTTAAAGTATTTAATTTTGTTATTTTTTCTCCAAGCAATTAATTAATGAATAATTTTGTCGATTCGTACCATTTACAACATTTATCAAAAGAACGATATTCATTTTTATCTAAACTTTTCCATCAACAAAACTACAAAAAGCTATCTAAACCTGCTGTCGAGTGAGTCTAGAAAGTAAGTCAAATAACTTGTTTCTAATCGCTGTCTACATTGTGGCAAGTGAGAAATGCTGTCTATGCAATGAAATTTTTCTGAACCGCGGTCTACCCGATCTGTAAACCGCCATCGTCCTCTAAACGTTGTCTCTGCAATCAGCTGTCAGTGTTTAGCGACAGAACCGCTCGGCCACTGGTGGGCCAATGTAAAACTAAAAGACAAAATTATAAATACTAAGTATTCATTATCTTTTAAAACTTGGCTAATGAAATTTATAAAACTATAGGTATTTCGTAAATGCTTATTAAGAAGTTAAAAAAAAACAAAAATTATTATTTTATATTTTTTTATACATGACAAAATAAAATTTGACAAAATTTTAAAATTACAAAGCAATATTTATTTAAATTTTGAAAATTCAAAAGATTATTACAATTAAATTAAATCAATTCAAGTTAATAAATTTTAGTATGTTTATAATGTGAGAGGTTGACTTGACCTCTCCCTTTAGCAATTGTGCTAAGCATCTAAAATACTTTTTAGCCATTGTTCTAAGCTTCTGAAATGATCATAAAACTTGTAAACAATATCTTATAAATCATCGTAGTACTTGTAAACAATATCTTATAAATCATCGTAGTACTTGTAAATAATATCTATCAATAAACAAGTATTTTTGTTAAATGTTAATTTGTGGAGTGTACTTCTTCCAGTTGTTTCCATCCACCTCCATTCCGGGTCCAGAAGCCCGCAAATGCGACCTCTCACGTGATAAATAACGTAACAGCCATCGAAATTTCTGTGTCCAGAAGACACTGTGGTGTCAGTCCTGACAAGGTGCCAAGGAGGTGCCGACCTGCAGTTACAATAACATATTGGGAAAATTGTCTAAATTATATTTAAATATTACAAATTCAAAAAATTAACAAATTGAAATTAAAATATACAAACTTAAAACTTGATACAAAAAATTAGATGTATTTACAATTCATGTAGCACTATCTACAATAATATTTTAGTTTATGCTTTATTATTGTTTCTTCTGCAGAATGAATTTCAATATTTTAATACAATTTCACAAAAATGGATTTCCAATGAAATTGTTAGTATATTTAATTAAGTGAAATTCCATTGCCAATCTGAAACATCTTGAACCAATTGAATCTGTTCAGACTCCACACTTATGGGACATTATACTATACCTCTGCAAAGAGAGATATTTTCATTTTAAAAAAGGAAATTGTCCTATTCTGTGAAAGCTAGAGATTTTAAAATCAACATCATGGTGTTCAATATTAGTTTAATTTTTATTTAAATACAGTATTACTTGATTTTTAATTATCTCAGTCAGGTCCTGCATTTGCAGACTGAATCTAGATATATCAAAACTCATAAAGCAAATAAACCATATTAAATTAGTACATTTCTTTATAACATGAAAAGTATAACTATGCTTACTCTGATGTAAAAAATATTTATATCTTCAATAAACTTTAATCTCACATATTAGGTAAAATAAAGCATATCTTAATTGTCTATATTGTAGTTTAATATGTTTAAGACATATTATGATTACTACAGCATTTTGTGATAAATTTCCTGGTGCAAAATAATTATTACTACTACTATTAATACTTTTAAATATAGAAATAGTTATTTCAAGATAGAGGTATTATTTATACTAACTTAAAAATCTTTTAATTAAAAAATATATATAAACTAAATTTAAAATACTTAAATTATCTTAAATAACATACTCTATTTTAAATATATTTATATTGAATGTGATATATTTATACATATATCATATTTAATGAATATAAATATTTGTATATCATGTATCTTTGCTGTAAATATTTCTTTCATAACGAATTTGCTTTTCATAATATGAAAAATCATTTTTAATCTTTTAAATAATTTTTTAACTTAGTTTAATACAATCAATAATTGCTAAAAATCTGCTTATTTTGCTATACTTAACAGTCTATCTATGTACAATCATTTTAAAATATTAATTTATCAAAACATTTTCTGAATCTTTATTGACTTTTAGTTATTTAACAACTTTTAACAATTTTAAAATTTGTTCATAAAATTTCAAATATTTTTTGAGTTCAAATTATCAATAGTAATTTTTATACAAGTAAAAGAAACTTCCCAATTAATTCAGTGCTTTTAATTAATAAAGTTATATAGATTAAAGTGCTTTGAAATTTATAATTCATAGAATTAAGCACCTAGATTTAAATAATTTTGAAATTGCTTTTATTATAATAATGTTAGCATTATTTTTAACAAGAACTATTTATTACAAAGCTGGAAATCTTTATATGATAATTTTTGAAATTTTTATGGAATAGTTATTTTAAGTTCTAAAAAAATTATTTTAAAAATTTATTGTTTATGAAGAAAATTTATTCTTTTTTTTAGTAGACTGTCTGCTTTAAAATCATCTAAGTACCAGACAGTTTTAAAAGAAATCACATTTAACTTATTTATTTAACTTATATTCCTTATTGTTTGAATAACTATATTTACATATACAGTGGACCCCGATATAACATGCGGGGTCAGTAACAAGTGGCGGGAAACAACACCCGCGTTATAAGGTGAACCGCGTTATACTGAGCGGCGCGGTTCACCTCTTTACTTTAGCAATAATGTCAAGCTTTTCTTTCACACTGTAGGCTTTTCTTTTACTCATCATGCATACAATAATTAAACACTATTCAAAATACATGCAGAAACTCAATACATACACAATTACTCAATACGCAGTAACAATAAAATACGCTACTCACTAACGCCGCACAGACCTGTGTAGACGTGTTTGAGCTTATCGTGTCGCAAACATTGCCCACGCTATAACTGAGTGCGTGGTATAGTGAGCAGCGTTACGAGGGCCCACTGTATAAGTTACAATTTTAAACATTGATATATATTACAAATATAAAAATGTTATAAATTAACATTACAAAAAAATTTAAACTTTTTTATTTGATTTTTACTATTTAACGTTTAAATATTAACTTTCAGTACACGTTAGATTAAGTTTTTTAGTAATTAACAACTAATATTTAAACACACTTAAATGTTTTGAATTTTTCTCCATTTAGGCATTTTTGTTTGTTATTGTTTGTTAATTTTTTCCATTTTACAAGACTTATTTGTCAACTTGTTAACTCTCTTAGTTGCAATTTCATAAAGAATACATTCAGCACTTTCAGTTTGATACAGCTTTGATTTCTTTTATATTTGATATTAACTTTTCAATTAAAACTTGTTAATAGTACATTTGAAAAAGTATAATATTAAATTAATGATAAAAACCTTAAATTTTAATATATGAAAAATTAGAAATAATTTCAGCATCAATCATTTCAATTTTTCAATTCACAGTGGAACCTCGCTTAACGAGCATAATTCATTCCAGAACCTTACTCAGAATGCAAAACACTCATTAAGCAAAACAATTTTTCCCATAGAAATTAATGTAAAATATGATAATGTCTTCCATGCTGAAAAAAATACTCAAATACCATATTTACTTGAGTATAAGAGGAGGTTTTTACTCATTTTTCACTGCTTCAAACTCTAGGTCATCCTATACACACGAGTGAAGAATCCTTTGCATTTTTGCAATAATTTCTGTGAACCATGTACAGTTCATGCTGCCATTGGTATTTTTAATGAATATTTGTACATTTTGAATCATTAAAAATAAACTTTTTCTTGTCACGTGCATTATAATCTTTTGGTTTTGCTACATGGGTATCAGGTGCGTGGAAAAGCAATCTTCAAAGCTGATAGCAGTCATTCGGGAAATACTGCATTTTAAATTCACTCAACGGATCAGAGGACAATGCTTTGTGGAGTAAGAGTGAAAAAAAAAGGGAATTGTAATGAAGCTTCGAAGGGCGAGTCTGAGTAGACAAAAGGTGATAGCATCAAGAAAACATGGTTGCATTTGATGATAATTTATTTGTGATTAAATGAAATAAAATTAGAATTGTATTAATAAATCTAATTTTCTTTATTTTGATCTTTAAAGTTACACCTCGTCCTATATGCGAGTAAATACGGTATTTTACATATAACGTTTATTCAAAGAAAATTATACAATATACATTGTTAAGGAGCATGAATCATCATCATCTTTTCTTCTAGCACAGAATGAACAAACCTGGAATGTGAATTTGATTTACAGAAAACAAATAAAATAAAAAAATCACAGATAATAGCATGATGGAGTCTGTGCACAATCCGGGACTTCCCCTCTCCTCTTCACTCGTTATGCAAAAATTCACTCATTAAGCGAGTCAAATTTTAAAAATTTGATTTGCTCGTTATGCGAGATGCTCGTTAAGCGAGGTTCCACTGTATAAAAAAATTTCTTTAAAAATTCAGCAGGAAAAATTTTAGTTTTAAAAATAAATTTGTAGAACTTTAAAATGACTATAAAATTTTAAATATTGTCTTTTGCTTTTTAAAAAATCAAAAAAATTAAGTTTTTATTTTACTAGATTTTAAAAGTTTTCAAAAATCTAATATAGACCCAGATCTTATACATTGTAGTCATTCAGAATAGCCACTCACTTATCCTATCTCTGCTTTAATAGGGACATGTTCAGTAATGCAGAATTCTTGCTAAGTCTAGTTATGCTGCAATGCTGAACTCGTTTCTAATTATTATTTGACTCCTCCCACTACTAGAATTCTAGTTCTAGCTAGTTCAGTCAGCTTCTTTTATCTATACTAACTTTTACTAGTGATGTCATTGTTTTTGTCTCGTCGTACAATTTGCAAGATGGCTGCTCATGTTGGACTAAACATATTTTATTATAACAATAACAAAGTTATTCTCTCATTCTAAATCATTAACTTGTTCTAAAATGTAAAATTATCATACATCAGTATAACAGATTGCGAATACAGTACATTTTACAGAAGATAACGATCCATTTCATCAATTACAGTTAATAATTGCTTCATTAATTTCATCACAATCTGACATAGCTTCCATTTGAATAATTGTATTGGTTACTTCATCCTTTTTGACCAGTTCATTTGCAACAGTCATTGCAATCATAATTTTAACTTCGTCCACCATTTTGCCCAGTTGGCTAACTAAGAATAATCGTTCAATGATGCTCATAACATTCTTAGCTCCATCCACTAAGTACTCAGAATTCTAACTTAGGAGTTCTGTATTACTGAACACAGCCCAGGCCTGTGTAGTCTGTGGCTATTTGTTAATTGAATCAGTGACACACCCAGAGGAAGGACAAAGGGGCCCTGGCACCAGTGGCATGCCATCCATGGAAGCTGTGGAAGCACCACTTCCTAAATACATATTGTGCAATTATTTTCATATTTTAACATACTTTGAATTAATTCAAATTAATATTTTATTATAATCGCATTATGTATCTTATTACAAATTTCTATACATGTGAGAAAAATGATAAGATTGCTATTGTTTGTATATTTGAATATAAATTCATATACGCATATTCCCAATGTAAGCACTGTATTGTCGAATACGGGATAGCTTCCATGACAAAAATATTCGAATGGCATAAAGCAGCCAGATTATACGCATTCGCTTTACAGAACACCATCCTCACACGGTTTAGATCGTGGATGCTACACACCAAAATATCATACAATGCTTCCAATAATTCTATCCAGGGCCGGCACAGCTTCCCTATCATCAAATGTCACCACATGACACTGCCTGGTACCCTCCAAAGGAAAAGGAAAAACAACACTAGAAAATTTCTAAAAATATTTTCCAAATTAAAATTTATTTTTTGTATTTATGTTGTGTCATATCTTTTATTTCTATACCACTTATGAATTAGTGGCTTCATTAGATGGGAATTTTATTAAATTCTGCATTGAAAATATTTTTATTTATTTAACTTGCTCCCCAAAATTAAATCCTGATTGGAATACTGATATGTATATGCAATGCATATGAATATCCTGATGAATCTGGATTGCTAAGGTGACGAACTTTTTTACAATGAAAAGGAGGACACACATAAATTAAAAAAAAAAAAATATTGTAAATAAAAGAAACATTTTATTCATTGCCTTAATAACCTCTACTGCATGCATATGTGCCGTGTGTTGTTTCAGTAAAAAGTAAACAAAGCTACTTGCATGCAGCTCACTCTCTCAAGGTCTCCTGTGCAGAGCACATGCGTTTCATAATCGCGTTTTGCTGCACTGTACTGAGCCTTGATGAACCGTCATGTCAAATACGAACACATCACATCACATGCAACGGATCCGCTCGGCATAAATCAAATATGGAGATTTACAGATTAGTCTTCAAATATCAAAAAGGAGGACCTGTAGGAGGACACTTTTTGAGGGAGGGCTGTTGGTCAGCTTATGATTGCACCACTGATTGGAATACAATATAAATATTTTAAATACTGAAATCATTACAAAAATTATATACTCAAAAAAATCAAGTTTAGAAATACATAAAACAAACTCACTATATATTCTGGATACATAAACATATACGTCATATTGCATTTATTAGTTTCAACATCTCCAATAAAACGCATGGATCCATATAAACACAAAATAAACATTGTAATGCTTAAAATTATCTTCAGTACGGTAAGCATGTCCGAAGACTTTGGTCCACTTCCGATTTCTTCCAAATATAGATCAGTTGTTCTTACTTTTCATTACATAATGATTATAACATGACTGTATATTGCAGAAATCAGTTCCTTCCCTTTAAAAATTTAAACTGTAACACCCATTCATTGCATTGAAGATGGAACTAGCCAATGGATAAATCGATCTTCGCCCTCTAGGAAAACTTTCAGAAATGAAATGTTACTCTTTACGAAAATAGTAAAATAATTTATCCGTCTTAATTTTTATTCGATGATTTATATAGAAACATAAATTAATATATAATAATAATAATAAATGTGTGTATATATATATTTATTTATTTATTATTATATATTAATTTATGTTTCTATATATATATTATATATACAGTAGAGCGTCGATAAATGGAACCAATTGGGGACTGGGGTCCTTCCAGTTAATGATTTGTTCCAGTTTCCGACTTTGTACGAAAAAATACATTAACCTGTCCGATGTTCAAATTTTTCTCCGTTGCGTATCGCTTCCTGTTGAATTTTTCTCCGTTGCGTGTCGCTTCGTGTTGAATTTTCGTCGATTTTAAGCCTAACGAAAATTTTTATAATAATCATCGAGGCTATCGTATCGTTAAAAATTATTTCTGCATTTTGTACAAACAAAATAAATATATTGAAGAATATAAAAAACATGAAAATTATACTTTAGAAGTAAATTTAGTATCGAAAACATTCGATTCAGCACGACACAGTCCGACTGAAAATCGTTCCACTTTCCGGCCATTCCACTTACCGACGTTCCACTTATCGACGCTCTACTGTATTATTAAAATTCTAAAAAATTTCTTTCTGTAAGAACAAATTATTGGCGTTAGTATCGCTTTCGATTAAATGTTAACAGTAAATATAATTTCTGTAGAAACTGAAAAAGTCTTTCATTGTTGAATTTGTTTATTTAGACATTTTAAAAATTATCAAATTATAAAAATTTGATTCTGTTACAAGTGAACATTTAAAAAGGTCGTTTGACAATCCTCGCAACCTGCATTATCTAATTAAAGATATAAACAATATGCTTATTTTTCTAATAGGACAAAAGGTTCAAAACACTATTGTTGCTATTATTAATGATTGTAAATATTTTAATATAATTTTAAACTATACTCCCGATATCAACAGAATGAAGAAAATGTCTTCAGTTATTCGAGTTTTGTCCAAGGAAGAATATTTACCTTAATTACCCTAGCTCGAACTCAGTTTGAGCAAGTTCTATAGCGTTACGAACAAACGGACTTTTGGACCCTCAAGAAAAAAAATTTTTTTTCGTAATTTTCGGATGTTTTTCAAGTCTTCAAATTGTTTAAGATAATTTTTACCTGCACGAAAAAATTTTATTGCGATTTTAATTAACCTTTAATGACGCGCGATTAACGCTTAATTGTTTTTTATGGGATTTTTTATTAAATTTTATTCATCGTTCTAAAGTTCTAGTGCACGGATTTTACTGCGGTAAAGTTATTTAACGCTACTTTCTGATGTCAAAAACGACATCCAATAGTTTTTTAATTTTTTTAATTAATACATTTTATTATATATATGTTTAATTAAGTCGGGGGGGTCGGAAATCGCAATAACAAACATAATTTTTGAAAAATGTTTAGGAATATACGGCCAACTAGTATTCGCCCTACTTTAGACCCTTCACCTCCTGAAACTTTTATGGGAATGTCCCAGGAAAGACGAAACCAGCTGTTCTCAAAGTCATCCAGCTGTAAACACAATAACTCATTAGTGTCAAATTTCGCAGAAAGGCCAACAAAGAAAATTAAACTTTGAAGCTTTCTCTTCAAAATTAACACATTTCTTTCGTTTTTTTTAGTTTTGATTATTTTTAATTATAATTTAATTATTAATTATGATTTTTTTAAAAAATTAGTGCGGACAAGAAGCGTTTAAGTACCAATCTCGAGTTATCTCGGGCAGTATGCATAGCGTTACAAAAAGGGGTTTTAAGTGTATTTTTTTTCGAAAATGCATGGGTTAGTTTCTGTACAATGTTTTTTACGTCCTCAACAAATTTCATAATTTTTTATCTGCGCAAAAGTTATTTTATAACGTTTTATTAATTAGCATATTATTTGCTTAATTGTTTTTAATGGGATTTTTTAAAATTAAATTAAATCTAATTGTTCTAAACTTCTTATGCACAGATTGGACTCAGGTAGATCTTTTTTTATATACTACTGGGTGTTGTTTACGACACCAGCATGTTTTTTTTTAATATATACCTTTTTTACAGCCCACCATATTTTTATAACACAAAAAAAATTGAAATGTATTATATTTTAGTATATGTGGTTAATTAATAACTAGTACAGATCTTGCTTAAAACCAGTCTTATCCTAAGATGTACTAATTATCTAAGTTAGATGAATAAACTTAACTGCCTAGTTTCACAGCAATATCTCGAACAGTATAAGAGTGTATAGAGAACAAACTAACATCCTTATATATATATGAGGATTCTGTACAGTACATCTCATAATTTCCTGTAGACAAATTACGTACTAAACATAAGGACACAGAGGCATATACTTGATAAGGGAATATGAGTTTGTTTTCTTATTTTATTTTAAAAATATCTTATTTTTAATAGACATTCAGAAAACGCATAACATTTTCCCGGGCAACCTGTATATGAAGTGCTGTATACAAAAAAATCACAGTAGTAGTTACCAATTATGACCCGTTCGAGACGCCATTGCTTAAGCTTGTCGTCATCGTGGAGGAACACGCTGGATGGCTGATGCACACAAATTGTGTCACGTGACTGGATTTGGACGTCATTCGGTTACCTGCTACACTCCTGACCCGTTTCTGTGCAGCTTATTCTTCTTGCGGATGAATCCGTTCTTTTTTCACTACACTTTGCAGGAATCACGTGATAGAACAGACCCTTCTTATTATTAACACGTGATTAACTCTTATCACTTGGAACAGCCACAGACCACAGTTAGACAAACTTTGTTAGTTAGGCTTCCGTAACATTGTAACGTTAAAACGTTATCCAAATCCAGTGAAGATTTGACGACGATGATTTATTTTTCGATATTAACTGGATTTCCGATATTATTTATTTTTCGATATTAATCAAAAATCTCGCGGCACACTAAACTGCTGCGGCACAGTGGTTGAGAATCACTGGTTTAGTCAAAAGCAATTGAAAAATATGGATCTAATCGTTTTTCTCTAATGAAGCTCGTGAATTTAACTTTAGTCCTATATTATTTAATAACGGTATTAAATATTGATATATTATGGTAAACCCTCGTTAAATTGAACTTATAGGAAAGGCTAGAGTAACTTTCTAGAAAGTTAATCGTAGAGTCCGAAATATTGGTGTAGACTATCACAGACTATACCGTTATGAGTCATTTATTTTAATATTTTATATCTTTGTTTAAAAAGTTTAATTATAAGTTACAAAACAAATTTATCGTTTATAGACTGAAGAGAGATCGACGAGAATTCCGATCCAAAAAGCATTTAAATAAAACATCTGAGAATTGATAGTCTTTTGAATAATGCTTGGACTCTGGTGAACGTCAGAATCGAAGGACAAAACATTTCGGTTTATTCGTCCGAAAAACCCTTTTAATTACCCCCTCAGGATTTACTGGATTGCTCAGTGAAGCGCATGTAATAGACAAGTTTCATTGTCTAATTTACAGATTTTATCCCGTTCAGAAAATTGTAGATTAAAATGAAGATTATTAAAAACTATTTTAACTCATTAAATATTTATACTTGAGAGCCTCGAAAAAATAAACACTAAATTTAATTTTATTTCTAAAGATTTTTCATTTAGGAAAAAACTTTATCTTGTCTTTCTGAAACCGGAACATATTTCAATTTTCATTGTCGAAACTGGCGAGACCAAACTACTCCATATAAAATACTGCTTCAAATAAAGCAAAAACATAATCTATATATATAATCGAGACGAGTTGATAATAATAATAAGTACAGAGCCCAAACGGTTAGGAGTTGAAAGTTGAAATTTGGTACACAGTTAGGGTACGTCACGAGAACGCACGCTAAGAAGGGATTTTTCGAAATTCCTCCCCACGGTGGAGAGGGACGGGATTAAGTCTTAACACTTCCATCAACAATGGAAGTGTCAACTATGGACGTGTTACGTAACAATGGAGAACAAGAGAAAGCGACGTGCAAGATTTACCAGCGCTGAAAAAAAAAAAAAAAAAAAAAAAAGAGTAATATGTTAGAACATTCAATTTTCAAATTTAAACAGATTAGTTCGGTTTTTCTCGACCTTTCTTCTTTAGAACATTCGATGAAAATCGAAGGATGTAATCAGAACAAGTCGTGAAAATCGAATATTAGAACATTCGATTTTCAAATTCGACCTTTCTTTAGAAATATTTAGTTTGTTGATGAAATTACTCGTTTTTTTGTGACTATAACGTAATAATCTTAAGCTTCGCTATCGTTACTTTTGCCCGAGCAACGCCGGGCCTACCTGCTAGTATTACAAAATTAAGTTCATAATTTAACATTATGATGAATTACAATATATAAACAGTTACAACGTACATTACTGAATACTATATTTTTGTAGTTAACAGTTTTTTTTATTTGCTGATTTTCCTCCTACAAATAAATAATTTTGTCAAAATCAAAATTATGAATGTCGTATATTTCTAGCGCCATGTTAACCAGTCTGGAAAGTCACCTGCTACTCTGCAGGTGACCTTCCAGATTCCGGGAACAGGCAGCAAGACAGGCCTGTTCCCAGAATCGCCCACCTGCGATTTTGGCAATTCTGGAGATTCTAAACGGTTCCCAGGTGACTAAGTATAAACGGAAATAGCTTTCTCCATTGAGATCAATTTTAATGAACAATTTGTTTAATAAAAATTGCTTTATTTTATTATAATGATGAACAATAACACTATTTCTAGGCTAACTTATGAAAACATTAAGTAACAATATATTGATTTCTTTTTGATTTCTATCTGTTAAATTAATTTTTTAAATATAATTAGTTCTACATACACATTTCGGTCACCGTTAGTGGCCCTCTTCAGGTTAGAAGCCGATCCATTATCGATTGTTTAAAAGATAGCGAAATGTTCTACAGATATTATGTGCGGCCTTTATTCTACAATTCGAATTTAATCCTTGTCGTAGAATGCTTCAAAAAAAATCATATCACTTTCAAAATTCTGAACGCAAGGTCACGTCTTTCGGTACTCAACTTATTGAATATTTTTGTTCAGTGACTAAAGCATTTTTACGTATAAAATGCTTTATTAAAAAAATATCGTCATTTCTTAATGTAAACCCATAGACCACGTGATGACAGTCGACACAACATGGCGGCGATGACTCATATGTCGCTACACTGATATCTAGGTACTCTAGGGGGGTCTACTATAGATGATCCTTAGTAAACGAATTAAGAATACATATTTCACATATTTCCACATATTTCAAGTATTTTCGATAAACCTTCGCTGTTCATTTTGTTGCTGCTGTGGTTTTAGGCCTTTTCCCCCTCAGAGAGCACACCGTCACTGTTGATTGGCTGTTTGCAAATAAACGCAACGTCGTCTTTACTAAAGGCCGACCAATCGCTGCAAAGTTAAATTTTGGCATTTCTTACCCGGAGTACAGTGAAAAACAGGCCAATCGTCATTTGAAGGGAGAAGTTCACACAAAGCAATTATAACTTATTAAGTAGCGGTAAGCAAGGTAATTATATTTTCTTGTCATTTGCTAAATCTTAATATAGTATATTTCATATTGTCGCGTATTATAGTTAATTTTACGATGGTCCAAGTATTTGTTTTGGTTTAATTGTATATTCAACGCGACACATTGGCAATCTGTCGAGGGGGAGGTATCCAGGAAAGTCTTTCGTGGTAAAATCGTCTGTATTTTAGTGTTACTAAAGGGAAGAAAAGCCGGTAAACTCCCCGTGGCCCCGGTTTGGAGTGGAACCACCACAGAAAACTTGTATAATATATAAAATGATTAATTAAACGTATTTTGTAGGAGTTAACAAGTTTCTTTTATAATGTCTTTTTTCGAAGATTATATATTATATAATAAATTATTAATCGCTATAAAAGCAATTATCAACAATTATTATATACGTTCACTCGAATTATATAATATACTGTAAATTATAGTTTTAATTAAGAAAATAGTTTTTCCTTGTTTTAATTGTTGTTTTGATTTATTTTATAGAGAAAATGGATAGAAATAATTGTGACGATACGGTTTCTTCTTCTACTGATGAAGTAGAGATATTTGAAGAATTAGAAAATCCTCTTTCGATGTTAAGTGGAGATGACGACGATAATTTAAATAATCCTTGTTATCCCTGTAACTGTGACGATACGGTTTCTTCTTCTACTGATGAAGTAGAGATATTTGAAGAGTTAGAAAATCCTCTTTCGATGTTAAGTGGAGATGACGACGATAATTTAAATAATCCTTGTTATCCCTGTAACTGTGACGATACGGTTTCTTCTTCTACTGATGAAGTAGAGATATTTGAAGAGTTAGAAAATCCTCTTTCGATATTAAGTGGAAATGATAACGATAATTTAAATAATCCTTGTATTAGCAATTATAATCAGAATTCGTTGAATACCTTTAACGTGAACTCTCTACGCAAAATAATAGATGGTTTTGTAAACTACAATTTCAGTTTTCCAGCATACTATCAAATGATGGAATTAAGTATATATAGAAATCCAAATGAAGATGAACAATTTTCAATGAATATAGAATAAAATATAAATTATAGTTTATGTTCGGTGGTAAAAAATGCTGAAATAGCTAGTTATTTAAAACAGAATGACGAAAAATTAGATTTGTTGAATTCTGAACCGGTTGAAACAATTGAAACTCAAACTTCTAGCATTGATAAATCTAATGATCTTTTAAAATCACCTACAGGAAGTGTGATATTTTCAATACAGGATGAAAATGAATATTTAGAAATGCCTATAAATGATCAGGATTAAACAATCTTTATTCCAAAAAATACTGACATACATCCGAATTCTTCCAGAAAAAAAGATAAAAATTTGTGAAAATGATTATAATGATAAAAATTTCAGTACATACGTGAGACATTAAAAGAATGTGTCCATAAAGAACATGATAAAACAAGCAAGACAAAATTGAATAAATGTAATTGGATGAGGAAAGATCCTATGGAAAAATAGACATTGATGAATGGGAAAAGGTCAAGACCCTTAGTACAGACGAAGAACGGTACAATGCCGTAAAAAATTGTTGGAATTCTGATAGCGTACCATATCCTCTTAAAGATCTCACTTCACATTCCTTTAGATTAAGAAGAATGAAGAAAGAGGGCAGGCTATACAAGGACAGCACATCATAGTATTAATAGAAAGCGAATGATTTAAATACTGATTTTTCAAATGAAAACATCTAGTAATTAAAGCCTAAATATTTGTTACACCAATCCATTAATACTTTATTTCGTTAAAACTTTTATATAAATTTGAATTATTTTTACCTATTACAATGCTGATTAGAAAATTTCAAAAAGGTGTTAAAAGGGTGGAATTGTTTTATTTAGGAAGATGATGTAATTGTCAATGTGATTTTTATAACTAACATTTTCCTTTATAATTTTGTTCCTTATTTTGCATACTTAAATATAGATTTAAATATTGATAACTATTAATTTGTATACTTTATTTTAATTCTTAATTTAAAAAAAAAATAGATAAAAATGATTTTAGATTAACGTATGATCGATTTATTAAATTCGCAATCATTTTACAATTTTATGAATTAATTAAAATACTTTGTCGACATTATCATAACAGTTAGATAAATAATTTACCTTAGCTGTTAACGAGCTGTTTTAATCTTGTTTAATGCAGAATAATATTTCGCTACTTGCTGACAAAATGTTCACTTACTGTATATTTTTATACGTCATCATAATCTAAAATCATAAATCATTTAATATAGTTTAAATATGTTTAATAAGACAGTCCTGTCATAACACACTTCAAATTACCACTGTCTTCAATTTTAAAGCATTCATTAGCCATCCTTTAAATATAAGGCAAAGCAGATGTTACATCGTCTTTTTGGAGTACCTGCTGATTCTACCTTTAGTGATATAGATAAAGTACCAGATGTTGGAAGCTCATTTGCAATGACTTTAGCTGAAGAACTTGATGCCGCTATTAAAGCAGCAAATCAAGAATACTTGAAAGCAAAAGAAGTATTGCAACGCATCTTGAAAACGAACTAGAAATCTTTCAGGCTAGAGATGAGAAAACACATAACATCTGCCTTCTCTTAAATTCCTTAAAGATGATTCCACCCATGTCAATTGAATCGGAAAGGGCATTCTCGGTAGCTAGACTTTTCATTACTAAAACAAGAAACGTTTGTAGTCTTTTAAATAGTTTGTATATAAAATATAATATTCATTTGAATTTGACTTTTTATTCTTCTTAAATAACTTCCGCAAATTTTTCTTGTGGTGTAGTTCTCGTTGTCATACCATTTATTTGATATATGAGTTTAACTTACAGTTAGTGCAGAATTAACGTTATAGATTAAATCCAGAGACATTGCTGCTTTAGCTACACATTCTACTAGATTATCAAGTATGAGAGTTCCTCTATACTCATCTAATTAGACATTATCTAATTTGGTATACCGGCACAATGAAGTGGCGCTTAATCAACACTGGGCGAATTTTCCATCTTTATTCAGTTAGTACGCTATTTTATATGTGCGTTTCGGGCCTTCGCCCCTCTTGGGCTAACTAAACATAATAAAGGAAGGCATAAAGCAACATAAGAAATTAATTTTAACTATAAACCGAAGATAAAATTATTTTGCGACTGGTAAAACATACCTCGGTTTAAAACACACACCTGCGAACAACATATAACGAATTAACATGAGACAAAAAAGTGCATGACAATTATTACGGTATCTATAAATACTGTCCTCGTACGACAGTCATAACAGAACGGTTGTTTTCCTTTAATTTTAAAAATTATTGAACGATTTTATATAAACATTAAAACATCACTTAAGATACATCAACGTATGCTCTTAATACTAGAATTAACACATCACAAACAAAAGGAACATACCTCAAAATCCCAAGCACTAGCATATAGGTAAAATATCTTTTGCAGGGTGGATGAAACAAGGATTGGTTTTACAAAGTTACGCTTAATAACAGAGTTAAAGTAACAAGTTATAAAATTAAATAAAATAAGGTAAAACACAGTATAAAAATTTCTTTGAGTGTTACAATTCTTCTAGACACATTCTGTAAACTGCCATCCCGACACGGTTATCCGATTGACTAATTTACGTATATATCGGCATTGATATTACATTTGAAATTTTGACATAAGTTATTGAAAAGAGTTAACAATAATATATTATTAAATACACTTTGATTTGTGTACACAATAACTAACTTTAAAGTATATTAACTGATTTTTATTAACATTTAATTTTTCTAATATTCAACCAATCACAGTATCCGAATCCAATTTTTATTAATTTTAACACTTAAGTTCTTATTTATACAATTTTGATATTTATTTTTTATTATTTCGACACTTTCTTTAAATTTTCGATCATATGTTTTCTTTTCGTTATGCAAAATCTGTGTATTCGATTGATCAATATTACATTTGTTGATTACACAGTGATCGTGAAAAACTGAATTTAGACGGTTATATTTTAGATCCGATACATGTTCTTTAAGTCATGTTTTTAGTTTACGTTTAGTTTCACCTATATAAAAACTATTATTTTTACAAGTACAGGGTATTTTATAAACAATATTTCTCATTTCATCTTGTATACCTTTTGTTTGTGTGTACTTTGTTAGCAGTTAATCTGGATATTAAGTTTTGACTCTGATACAAGTGAACATTTAAAAAGGTCGTTTGACAATCCTCGCAACCTGCATTATCTAATTAAAGATATAAACAATATGCTTATTTTTCTAATAGGACAAAAGGTTCAAAACACTATTGTTGCTATTATTAATGATTGTAAATATTTTAATATAATTTTAAACTATACTCCCGATATCAACAGAATGAAGAAAATGTCTTCAGTTATTCGAGTTTTGTCCAAGGAGGAATATTTACCTTAATTACCCACGCTCGAACTCAGTTCGAGCAAGTTCCATAGCGTTACGAACAAACGGACTTTTGGACCCTCAAGAAAAAAATTTTTTTTCGTAATTTTCGGATGTTTTTTAAGTCTTCAAATTGTTTTAAAAATTTTTACCTGCGCAAAAAACTTTTATTGCGATTTTAATTAACCTTTAATGACGCGCGATTAACGTTTAATTGTTTTTTATGGGATTTTTTATTAAATTTTATTCATCGTTCTAAAGTTCTAGTGCACGGATTTTACTGCGGTAAAGTTATTTAACGCTACTTTCTGATGTCAAAAACAACATCCAATAGTTTTTTAATTTTTTTAACTAATACATTTTATTATATATATGTTTAATTAAGTCGGGGGGGTCGGAAATCGCAATAAAAAACATAATTTTTGAAAAATGTTTAGGAATATACGGCCAACCAGTATTCACCCTACTTTAGACCCTTCACCTCATGAAACTTTTATGGAAATGTCCCGGGAAAGACGAAACCACAGCTGTTCTCAAAGTCATCCAGCTGTAAACACAATAACTCATTAGTGTCAAATTTCGCAGAAAGGCCAAACAAAGAAAATTAAACTTTGAAGCTTTCTCTTCAAAATTAACGCATTTCTTTCTCTTTTTTTCTTTTTCATGTTTAATTATACTAAAATTAAAAATTCCTGAATCGAATCGGACAAAAAGGGGTTTAAAAACATTTTATCAAGTTTTGCGCATGAAATTAACTATTAGAGCTTGTTTAACTAAATTATTATTGCAAAAACAGGAATCATTGGCGTAAAAATTGAAAATATGCGTGGATAGGGACAATGGAGCAAATATGAAAGGCGTACATTCTGGTCTCCATAGACGAATTTTAAATTGAAATCCTAGAACCTTTTTGATCTCGTTCAAGCCATTCTTTGAACCTTGTTGTCAGTGAGGCAGCGGCAGCTTCTGGAGAAATCATTGATTTTTTCCATCTGGTACAAGTGTTTGTATTTTTTTCAATTTTTACTAACGGATAGTGTTTAAAAACATACAGCATCCTTAAAAGGTGTAGGTTAAGTGATACGAGATGGCAAAATCGTATTATTCAGGAACACAATAACGACTTCTTCTAATAACACTGTAGTGCGTAACACAGAGACACAGTCTAAAAACCTTTCACAGTGTTGTATACGATAGAGAACCAACGAACGTTTTCGGCTTCCACCGAGTCTTCTTCAGGTTGAGAACTAAAAGTCATCCCCACTAGTCCGCCAGAACAGTGTTGCCCGTAAAATAAACAACATACGTGTCGCGTTTCACCCCTCCTCCCGGCACCGTTTGAATTCTTCGAACAGGTACCTCCACGCATGCGCGACCGAGTCCCCGACCTTAAAGTTGATGCAGGTGCCATTGACGCTGGCTTTAAATATTTCCCGCGCCTTTAGATGCCGTATGTGATTGAAACGGAAGGCGCGCCATATTAACTTCGTGCTCGGGAAGTCCGCCCGAATTTCCGGATCGGAAACGAACGTCGTAAGGGCCGTGGTGTGCCTATTGTTTTTGAGGTCCTCCTGTTGCTCCCGTAACCGTTTCCTCACAGAACGAACGGTTGCACCAATCTAAACTAAATCCCTACCTAACCTATCGTCTCTGATGGGGACGGAATAAACTCCAGGGGCCCTGTCACGATCAATCGCGTCCTTAGCATTACGTAGCAGGTCGTAAATCGTGCCGGATCTCCTATAAGTGATACTAATGGGACACCGTCTAGCTATCTCTCTGTATAGTGGGTCAAGCTGCTGGTAGTAACGGACGACCATTCGCCTGCCCTCTGTAACGGGATGCTGGGTGTCGCTCGTCGCCGGCTGGGCGTCCGGAACGGGGCGCGGGGTAGGATGGTTGGTGTAGGCGCGTGCTAGGCTGCGGACCAAACCTTTACTGTAGCCATGCGCCACCGCAATTGCTTCTAAGTGCTTAAGCTCTGCTATTATGTCACGCTTATAAGTGTGGTGCGTGTAGGCCCTCCTGGTTAAGGCCTTGAAGGCCACGATTTTGTAAGCACAGGGGTCGGATGAGCTCGCAGGTGTATATAGCGGTACGTAGTCCGGATTGTGATACACACTCGTTACAATATTGCCAGCACCGATGTTAACATCCAGGAAATGGGAGTGCGAGTCGCTAAACTGATCAAGGTTAAGTGAAAGGCCGTACGCGTTGTCGTTCATGCATAACGTGACCATTTATTTTTTGACTCAAAACGGGACATTGGTTTATTTAGGTTAATTAACAGGTAGTCAATAAAAAAACACTTTTTTAAAGTTATTTATTCAGAAAAAGTCAGTTAGCTTAAAAGTTACGAATTAAAAAATATATATACCCGAAACGTTTAGTTACGTTTATATTTATCAGAGGAACAAATTTGCTTTAATATAGCTGGTGATGATTTTAAGTAAGAATGAAACTCTTGGCACGTTTTTTTTATATTCACCTTAATTATCAACATCGCCTTTAGAACTGAAATTTGTAACTGGGTCTTCTCAGATGGCCACAATTTGTTCATCATAGAAAATATTCTTTCTACTGGAGCATTTGTAGCAGGCAAACATAAAATATATTCAATTAAAATAGAAAAGTTTTCATGCTGAAGATTGTTGGCTTGAAAGTATTTGAATACTTCCACCCAACGAGTTTCCGTGGAAACATTTAGATTATTCCATTCGGTTACTTTATCCGATGTAATGTAGTTACAAATTAACGAAAATTCGTCAAAAACTTCTGCATCTTTATTACAGTCAATATATTCCTTTTCAATTAATACATCCAGAGATTTTTGAACGTCTTCCCATGCGGGGACCTTTTTTAAATCTGCCCAATAAAATATCTCCATTTCTTTGGTAAGAAAGCAAGTCCACTGCTCCAGATATTCACGGCTTGTTTGATAAAACTCTGTAGCCGCCCTTTTCACAAACTCTTCATCTATGTCAGTAACATAATCTTTCGATTTCACTATTAATTGACGGACCATAAATGGAAGAAACTGATTGGTCCGTTTCTTAGTCAAATTGTCTTTTAGTTGATTGATTTCTTTTGCAGCTTCAATTGCCGATACAGTCTGACCTTCCAGTTTCAATACAGCTTGATGAAAACTTGCTGACAGAGCGTGTAAAAAATAAAGCCACAATTCGGATGTGGGATCTTCAAAAACGTTTTTTAGTAACAGGGGACATTTTTCAATACTCAAAAAGTAGTTTTTTAATGGCTGATACATTTTTAAAACCCTTTCCAAGGCAGGCATAAGAGCAAGCCATCTAGTTTTGCTATAGCCGAGCATTTGTTGATATTCCGTTTCAGTTTCGGCGCAAAACTCCTTTAGAGCTTCAACTCGAATCGTGTAAATATAAAAAAATGAATATATCTTCACAATAATGCTTTCGTAATCCAAGGGTAGCCTGTCTGCAGCAGATTTTATTGCATTGTGAATTACATGGGCTCCACATCTGTGAGGCTCTGGATAGGTCCGAACCTCACTGAAATTTGCGTTAAAATCATTTTTTTTAAGAAAAACATTATTTTTTTAGAGGAAAAAAAATAGAAGGTAGAAATAGTTTTTCTTAAAGAAAACGACGCAAACTTTTAAACAATAGAACAATGGGGAAACGTAGATCGTCTATCTCCGAGTGGGAATCGAATTAAACTTCGATTTTGACCTCTCCCGCGCCCCCGAAAGGTTTCGAATTGTCATCAGGTGACGAGAAGAGACCAATCGGAAAGCGGAATCGGAGGAAAACAGATAAAACCTGAGAATACAAGGACGCGAGGGCTTCTTCTCCCGAAAGTTCCAAGTGACGGATCTATTGTTGTGTGTGTGTCTGGTGCCCATCTTCGTCTTCGTCTCCCGACCTCGGATCGACATCTTTCCATCAACGGAAGTCGACCGCATCGTCCTGGAGTCGCGGAGTCGTCGAGGGAACTGGCCATTCGCGACCTAGGGACACTCCTTCAAAATGAGACTATATTCGAAAGGAGAGGAAGACCCAGAGGCTGCTGCCGACCTAGAACTTCCAAGATCGCGGAAATCTTGTAAGCTTCTTTCGTGTCAAATAAACGGTTTCTTGTAACCGTAGAGTCTGTCTCAGTGCCGATCGCCCACATACGACCCTTCGCGACCGCTCGACCTTCTTGACATAGTCGGCCCCCAGTCGGCAAACTCACACTGGTGTCAGAGAAGTGGGATTTTAAATGCAGAATTTGCACAAATTCAGCGGGCCCACACTATAGTTGAGGATGCCGACATCAAAATTTCGCCCCGAAATTGAGTTAAAGGTGGGTCGGAACGATAGATGCTGAGACAGACACTTCGGCGCGAACTCGCGAGTTAGTTAGCAGTTCTCTTTCATTGGCCTTGGGAGGAATGATACCTGCTTTCTTCGGTGAAAGTAAGCGTGTTATGACTTCTTCGATCCCTTAAAAAAATATCGAGCTTAGCTGGATGATCCCGCAGAAATGCTTTAGTTAACCAAGCGCAAGCTCGCAGGTGCGACAATGATAGAATAAATAGGCTTGACCGAGCAACAAAACGCCACTATAAAATAGTGCCAGCAGCGGAAGTAGGCAAGATGTTCCGAGGTCAGTTTTTCAAAATATAAGTAAAAACATTAAACTGAGCGTCAGGATGCTTGGCACTGCTTCATTCACAAAAGCTCTAAAGGTAGCCATTAGGGAAGAAACGAGTGACTAGCAGAATGCACAGTTTTGTCAGGCGCGAAGCTGAAACGGCGGAGAATAACCTAATGGATTCGGGAAGAGTGAAACTCCATAAGAAATCTGCGTTCGGTGCAAAGATGGGTCAAAATTTTAAACAGTTTAAAACTTTAGGAAAAATTGTTAGATAATCGAACATTGTCAGTACCGATAACTGGTGCGCAAAGATAATATTCAGAATAAACAAACAGGACAACCCATGGAACGAAGGAATAGCGAAGTAGGAAACGCACACCCCTATCCGAATTCGCTGCAATGCTTTTCACAACCTCATAACATGCAACCACTGTCGCCCGATTGGTACGGAGAAAAGGACGTCCCTCTGCCATCTCTAGTCGAGTGGAGATCGAGGCCAATGCGTTGCAGGTTCCGATTATAAATCCATCGTATTCATTGCGATATAGGCTAATTATTTCAGTAGATACTCTTTCATCAACCGCAGAATAAGCAAATCGAATCCGAAGTCGATCGAAATTTAGAACAGGCACTTTATGTAGAGGATTTTCTGACAGTATTAGCCCGGAAACAGGCCAATGCGACCGCAACTAGATGCTTAGCTTTTCTCAGTCCCAAGGTAGACGCAAAGCAAGCAGATTGTCAATTGCAAAAAAAAATATAGCAACTTTAACCTAAGGTCAAGATTATAAGCGATTACGGTATCCTACTCTCTATTTTCTATCGGTCCGGTTTTGCGAACTGTGAATGATGAACTTTCATTCTGGAGAGGAGAGATCATCATAAAAACAAAAGCGAATGTTAATTTTAATTGAATTCACGTTTTCTGAAAATAAAAATTGTCGCTGAAAAAAAATGTATGCAAAAAACGTGCTTAAATGTTAAAATTGTCGCGAATCGGAATTCAAGTCAATGTGAGCGTGGTGCATTTCGAAAGGGAGCCATAGTATTGTTTTTGTTTCGTGTAAACTGTTCTGTCCATCCCTTACGAAGCGCTCACGATTGAGCCTACACTGGTCAAGGGAAGAGAGTCATGTCGGGGAAGCGACTTATCTCCTTGGTCAACGCCTTTCCAAAATTTTCTCATACTTAGGATAGATGACAGAAAATTGTCACTTTGTCCGTCCTAGAGAGAATGAGGATTTGATCACTCTCGAGAAAACTTAACGATGATCTTCTATTTGATTCGCGCTCATCGGAAAACAATTTTGTCGTGATCAAAACATTGATGAAAACTTCTGTTATAGATTGAGTAATTTATATAGTCAAAATGTCAGAAAATTTTTTCCTTTTTTGCGTACATGATGATTGATCATACCTGTCACAGTCGAGACTGCGAATAGACTCTGACCAGATCAAACGGAAGTTACGGAACAACACTCTGAACTGCGTGACCTTGATTAGCGGTAATCTGCGTCGGAAAACCGATGATAGAAAACTGTCACTGGTTCAAGAGACTGACATCCGGAAGTTATGGCCGTAAAGACATTGGCAAGATCACAACTGCACACCGTCAATGCAGAAGCTCCATGATCCTCTTTCGGTCCAGTACAAAAAAAAAAAAAAAAAAAAATGGAAAAGATTCGACCCCCATGGTAAAGACGAAGTTTTTCAGAAAACTTGGAACGGAACTAGATGCATAGCTTCGAAAAGCACGTGTCTTCAACTTAGATCCAGAGAACTCCGCGCTACACGTGCACCGGAAATGGCTATGAAGTTCCCAAGTTCCAATTCTGGTTGAGACAGGCAAATCAAACTAAACGTTGAACCTGTTATCAGATTTCTGAATCAGATGTTCCGAAAAATTAGGAAGGGAACACGAATACATTCCATTCCTCCCCCCTCCGTTTCAGACCATTTTCTGAAAATTTTGAGATTGTGTGAATTGCTCAGTCTGAAAACGAAAAAAAAAAACTCACATGTTTTAGAAAATAGTTTGTCGATCATTTATGTTGTTAAAATATTATTCGAGGACCGTGATTGTTATTTGATTATTTGTAACCAATCTTATAAACAGACATGTGATGTTACACAAACATTTCGATGAATTGTAAACGATATTCTATACCATTCAATAATGTATCGAAAAAAAAAACTTTGGTGTAACGCGAAACCGAACGCGCGCCAGAGAAGGCTGGATTCTCAGACAAGTATCGCTGTTACGTCACTTGGCAAACAAAGGGAGAAAGGACTGTCAGCTTCCAGAACTGCCAGCTAAAATGTCGTTATTTCGTTACGACATTTTAAATTGGCGGGAAGCTCTGTGAGGCTCTGGATAGGTCCGAACCTCACTGAAATTTGCGTTAAAATCATTTCTTTTTAGAAAAACATTATTTTTTTAGAGGAAAAAAAATAGAAGGTAGAAATAGTTTTTCTTAAAGAAAACGACGCAAACTTTTAAACAATAGAACAATGGGGAAACGTAGATCGTCTATCTCCGAGTGGGAATCGAATTAAACTTCGATTTTGACCTCTCCCGCGCCCCCGAAAGGTTTCGAATTGTCATCAGGTGACGAGAAGAGACCAATCGGAAAGCGGAATCGGAGGAAAACAGATAAAACCTGAGAATACAAGGACGCGAGGGCTTCTTCTCCCGAAAGTTCCAAGTGACGGATCTATTGTTGTGTGTGTGTCTGGTGCCCATCTTCGTCTTCGTCTCCCGACCTCGGATCGACATCTTTCCATCAACGGAAGTCGACCGCATCGTCCTGGAGTCGCGGAGTCGTCGAGGGAACAGACCATTCGCGACCTAGGGACACTCCTTCAAAATGAGACTATATTCGAAAGGAGAGGAAGACCCAGAGGCTGCTGCCGACCTAGAACTTCCAAGATCGCGGAAATCTTGTAAGCTTCTTTCGTGTCAAATAAATGGTTTCTTGTAACCGTAGAGTCTGTCTCAGTGCCGATCGCCCACATACGACCCTTCGGGACCGCTCGACCCTCTTGACATAGTCGGCACCCAGTCGGCAACCTCACACATCCAATACCTATCAATGGCTTTTTCAGTGATGATTGCAATTTCGTTAACACATTGTTAGTTCCTCGCCTAGCCGCACCTCCGAAATTGACGTTGGCATTGTCTCCGCAAAATGCCACGACTTTTGCTGTCAAATTATTATCTGTCAACACTTGGTTTAAATAATCGACAATGATGTCAGAAGTTTCACCTGGTTGGTCTTGGAGATCTAAAATTTTTACTTGCACACCTACGTAAGGTTGAAAAAAGCGCAGTAGAATAGGGTATATTTTCTTGTTACCGTGGTTTGAAGCGTCGTTTAGTATTGTAATACAATTGGACTTATCAAGATCATCTTTTAATTCTTTCATTGCTGTAGGCGTCAAAACGTTTACTACAATAGCTTCTGATTTCGTACGCGCGCATGTAAATTTGGGATCAAAACATGATTGAATTAATTGAAATTTGTAATGACGGCTGTTAATATATTAAATATGTAGAAGTCTCTGTAATCCGAACAAAATATACTTGTAAATCAGTAGACTATCTTTCAGCCAAACTGCTAATAACTTCTTTTATTTAGTATGGTAAATGCATTTCGGTCCTATTTTACATCATGGACCCTCTTCAATACCTTCATACTCCCGGATCTTATATGCGCTTCTACTGCACTAATACAGCTAATATACATGTAAATATTCACCCAGTTGTTGACTGTGGTGCTAAAAACGGTTAAAAGATTACATTTAATGTACAACACTAATTTGTTATAATTATATGTTATAAAACCGAATTTAAAAAATTGAAAAAAATACAAAATTACATACGTTTTTGGTGACCGTGGAATCAATTCTGTACAATATATATATATATACCAATAAAACATCACTGCGGTATACAATTTTCAGTGGTAATACGTCACATAACCAACACGTACAAATTTACACACTATAACAATCGTTATACAGCACTATCTCACTGCGCCATCTATCAGAGGGTACCATCTCTGATCAATTTGCATACCGTTAGAAATGTTGATTAAATTATTATTTTTACTATTGTTGTATTTTATTATTTCTATGTGTTCTTTAAATTTGCGTTTATAAATATCCCGTTCATTATGTAAAATTTGTACACTATTTCTATCAATTTGACAATTATTATTAACAACATGAGGGTACCAAGGAGAAATATTATTTTTCAAACGCATAGCTGCTTCATGTTCTTTAAAATCCCAAAGATTATTTTGATCCCAAATTCTGGAAAAACGAATTAAAGAACATGAAGCAGCTATGCGTTTCGAGCTAGGTCCCCTGATAGGGGACTGCCCATGGGTATTACGTATTACCGTACAATATTACATATTGCGTATTACCCAAACGGCCGTTACCTTCAAGTATTATTTGTAATTTCATAAACAAATAACTGTATTTTGTCCAAGTTAAAATTTGTTTGTTTATGAAATTACGAATAATACTTTTGAAGACTCTACTAACGATAAGAATAAAAATAATTATGTGTAAGGTTTTTTGTAGTTACTGTAGCATATAAGTCTAGAAAATTATGATATTCACTGAAGCATGTGGTACACACCATAATTCTCTACAAAGTAAATCCACATGTTGTTGCTGGTGCTCCTATTTTGGCTATATTTTTTATTTAATTATTTTAAACTTTTCACTTGGATTTTGCATATTATTGTTTGATAAATGACATTCATAATAATTTTTACTTGTTTCCATGAGTTATCAATAGCTGCCTGATGCGAGTTAATCTTGTCAGGCAACCAATAAAGTAATTCGTAAGTTTGTTAATCTCATTTACTAAAACTATAATAGAGAATTATCGCGGCCGCATAACTTCATTAAGCGGGCCGGATCCGGCCCGCGGGCCGTATGTTGGCCATGCCTGTACTAGTGTTTAGTCTTAAATCCCTAAGTTTTACATAGATATTTATTATTTATATAATCCTTTTTAAATCAGGCGACCCTCCCACCTTAGTTTTGTTGCCTGGCATCTCACAGAAGCCATTTTTTATTCTAAAATTGTAAAAGTTTTGGCCCTGAATCAATTATTATTACATCTTTGTCTTCTCCATTTTGTCTACTTTCTAACAGTGCAAAATACTTTTATATTGACACAAATGCATTATTTAAGTTTAATTTAATGTAATTTGATACAAAAATGCAAAAAATAAACATATCAAATTTCAACTCATAAATTATCTCAAGTTTTATGTATTGACATGAGGTTTTTTGTAATAAGGGTACAAAATTTTTTTCTCAAAGTCATGTTAGGAAAAGTTTATTGTGCTCTGAGGAGCTTATCAGTACAGCAGGCACTATCCTCCGCTGCTATTGTCAACAACCCACTAATTATTTTATCACAAAAGCTCCCTTCAGTTGTAAATTGCTCAAATGACAATGTTTTTGTTGTAGTTTACTTCAGGGAATGTTTTCTGCAGGGTTTAGTAACTAGTTCTTTTAGATATCATAACTTTAATTTTTTTTAAATTTTTGTGCCATAAGTCATGCATTTGTCAAAAATCGATTACATAATTTTCAAAAAATCAACATCGCTGGACAAAATTACAGAAAACATCAAAATGTTTTGCTTATGGTATAAACAGAAATGTTTTCTATATGAGAAATAAAGCAATCGAAAAAATATTTAGTAGGCCATAAAAAATTTCATCATTTTAGGACATGATGTCCAATACGTAAATTCGTTTTCTTATAACTAAAAATATTCTCGAATTTCATTTTAAAAAAAATACATCTGCAACAATGCCTAAATGAAATTGTTATGCAATAAACAAAAATTGTACAATTAGCACAATTTGTATTACCAAAATTAAATTTTATAGTTTTTGTCGCTGTTATTTCTCATATGCCCCAATGCGACTTGTCTCAGAGTATAATGCAACTCTATGTACTGTACCAGTATTATAATGAATTGCGATATTATCTCGCTTCAAAATCGGGCTAGAATATATCTGTTTTTTTATTTTCGTCACAAAGTCTGGGTGTTTACGATTGTTAAATGTAAGACATAAAACTTAAGGATTATTTGTATTATATTTTTTATATATTATATTTACTTAAATTTAATACAAAAAATAATGCTTTAAATTTTAAATTTTCGAGGAAAAGGGTAGAAATTATAAAAACTTTAAAAGTTCTGTTAAATTTGAAACATTTGTTAGCTACATATATCTTTTATCTTTCAAACAAAGGAAATAAGATTTTAAGTGCATTAGTTCTTCCCTTACAAAAAATCAATTTGACACCCCACTGTGTTTTTGACCTTGTGAGAGGGTAGTTGCTCTTCCTCCATTTTATACACTAACACATTTTCTGTTTTAGACAAATATTTTAAGCTTAATAATATTGTTTTAACGATTTTTACAATATTTCACTATAATAAGTGATTTTATAAAAACATTTTTGTCTATTTCTGGTAATAGGCAAAAGTATCAAGTTTTCAGAAAATTTAGAGCTGTGTGCTTCTGAAAACATGTTGGTTTGTTTAAATAGCGTCAAATATCATATAAATTATCGAAATTAAAACTGAAAAACGAGTGAACCGCTGAACCGATTTCATCCACCTAACTCTGCTGCAGACTTAAGTACCAATCTCGAGTTATCTCGGGCAGTATGCATAGCGTTACAAAAAGGGGTTTTAAGTGTATTTTTTTTCGAAAATGCATGGGTTAGTTTCTGTACAATGTTTTTTACGTCCTCAGCAAATTTCATAATTTTTTATCTGCGAGAAAGTTATTTTATAACGTTTTATTAATTAGCGTATTATTTGCTTAATTGTTTTTAATGGGATTTTTTAAATTAAATTAAATCTAATTGTTCTAAACTTCTTATGCACAGATTTGACTCAGGTAGACCTTTTTTTATATACTACTGGGTGTTGTTTATGACACCAGCATGTTTTTTAATATATACCTTTTTTACAGCCCACCATATTTTTATAACACAAAAAAAATTGAAATGTTGTATTATATTTTAGTATATGTGGTTAATTAATAACTAGTACATATCTTGCTTAAAACCAGTCTTATCCTGAGATGTACTAATTATCTAAATTAGATGAATAAACTTAACTGCCTAGTTTCACAGCAATATCTCGAACAGTATAAGAGTGTATAGAGAACAAACTAACATCCTCATATATATATGAGGATTCTGTACAGTACATCTCATAATTTCCTGTAGACAAATTACGTACTAAACATAAGGACACAGAGGCATATAATTGATAAGGGAATATGAGTTTGTTTTCTTATTTTATTTTAAAAATAAGATATTTTAATAGACATTCAGAAAACGCATAACATTTTCCCGGGCAACCTGTATATGAAGTGCTATATACAAAAAAATCACAGTAGTAGTTACCAATTGTGACCCGTTCGAGACGCCATTGCTTAAGCTTGTCGTCATCGTGGAGGAACACGCTGGATGGCTGATGCACACAAATTGTGTCACGTGACTGGATTTGGACGTCATTCGGTTACCTGCTACACTCCTGACCCGTTTCTGTGCAGCTTATTCTTCTTGCGGATGAATCCGTTCTTTTTTCACTACACTTTGCAGGAATCACGTGATAGAACAGACCCTTATTATTATTAACACGTGATTAACTCTTTTATCACTTGGAACAGCCACAGGCCACAGTTTGACAAACTTTGTTAGTTTGGCTTCCGTAACATTGTAATCGAAGAGTCCGAAATATTGGTGTAGACTCTATCACAGACTGTACCTTTGTGAGTCACTTATTTTAATAGTTTATATCTTTGTTAAAAAATTTTAATTGTAAGTTACAAAACAAATTTATCGTTTATAGACTGAAGAGAGATCGACGAGAATTCCGATCCAAAAAGCATTTAAATAAAATATCTGAGAATTGATAGTCTTTTGAATAATGCTTGGACTCTGGTGAACGTCAGAATCGAAGGACAAAACATTTCGGTTTATTCGTCCGAAAAACCCTTTTAATTACCCCCTCAGGATTTACTGGATTGCTCAGTGAAGCGCATGTAATAGACAAGTTTCATTGTCTAATTTACAGCTTTTATCCCGTTCAGAGAATTGTAGATTAAAATGAAGATTATTAAGAACTATTTTAACTCATTAAATATTTATACTTGAGAGCCTCGAAAAGATAAACAATTAATTTAATTTTATTTCTGAAGATTTTTCATTAAGGAAAGAAACTTTTTCTGTTTGTCTTTCTGAAACCGGAACATATTTCAATTTTCATTCTCGAAATTGGCGAAACCAAACTACTCCATATAAAATACTGCTTCAAATAAAGCAAAAACATATTATTACATAATTAAGTTCATTTGAATTTAACACTATGATGAATTACAATATATAAACAGTTACAACGTACATTACTGAATACTACATTTTTGTAGTTAATAAAGCATTTTATTCGTAAAAATGCTTTATTAAACTAAAAAATATCGTCATTTCTTAATGTAAACCCATAGACCACGTGATGACAGTTGACACAACATGGCGGCGATGACTCATATGTCGCTACACTGATATCTAGGTACGCTAGGGGGGTCTACTATAGATGATCCTTAGTAAACGAATTAAGAATTACATATTTCTCATATTTCCACATATTTCAAGTATTTTCGATAAACCTTCGCTGTTCATTTTGTTGCTGCTGTGGTTTTAGGCCTTTTCCCCCTCAGAGAGCACACCGTCACTGTTGATTGGCTGTTTGCAAATAAACGCAACGTCGTCTTTACTAAAGGCCGACCAATCGCTGCAAAGTTAAATTTTGGCATTTCTTACCCGGAGAACAGTGAAAAACAGGCCAATCGTCATTTGAAGGGAGAAGTTCACACAAAGCAATTATAACTTATTAAGTAGCGGTAAGCAAGGTAATTATATTTTCTTGTCATTTGCTAAATCTTAATATAGTATATTTCATATTGTCGCGTATTATAGTTAATTTTACGATGGTCCAAGTATTTGTTTTGGTTTAATTGTATATTCAACGCGACACATTGGCAATCTGTCGAGGGGGAGGTATCCAGGAAAGTCTTTCGTAGTAAAATCGTCTGTATTTCGCTGTTACTAACGGGAAGAAAAGCCGGTAAACTCCCCGTGGCCCCGGTTTGGAGTGGAACCACCACAGAAAACTTGTATAATATATAAAATGATTAATTAAACGTATTTTGTAGGAGTTAACAAGTTTCTTTTATAATGTCTTTTTTCGAAGATTATATATTATATAATAAATTATTAATCGCTATAAAAGCAATTATCAACAATTATTATATACGTTCACTCGAATTATATAATATACTGTAAATTATAGTTTTAATTAAGAAAATAGTTTTTCCTTGTTTTAATTGTTGTTTTGATTTATTTTATAGAGAAAATGAATAGAAATAATTGTGACGATACGGTTTCTTCTTCTACTGATGAAGTAGAGATATTTGAAGAGTTAGAAAATCCTCTTTCGATGTTAAGTGGAGATGACGACGATAATTTAAATAATCCTTGTTATCCCTGTAACTGTGACGATACGGTTTCTTCTTCTACTGATGAAGTAGAGATATTTGAAGAGTTAGAAAATCCTCTTTCGATGTTAAGTGGAGATGACGACGATAATTTAAATAATCCTTGTTATCCCTGTAACTGTGACGATACGGTTTCTTCTTCTACTGATGAAGTAGAGATATTTGAAGAGTTAGAAAATCCTCTTTCGATGTTAAGTGGAGATGACGACGATAATTTAAATAATCCTTGTATTAGCAATTATAATCAGAATTCGTTGAATACCTTTAACGTGAACTCTCTACGCAAAATAATAGATGGTTTTGTAAACTACAATTTCAGTTTTCCAGCATACTATCAAATGATGGAATTAAGTATATATAGAAATCCAAATGAAGATGAACAATTTTCAATGAATATAGAATAAAATATAAATTATAGTTTATGTTCGGTGGTAAAAAATGCTGAAATAGCTAGTTATTTAAAACAGAATGACGAAAAATTAGATTTGTTGAATTCTGAACCGGTTGAAACAATTGAAACTCAAACTTCTAGCATTGATAAATCTAATGATCTTTTAAAATCACCTACAGGAAGTGTGATATTTTCAATACAGGATGAAAATGAATATTTAGAAATGCCTATAAATGATCAGGATTAAACAATCTTTATTCCAAAAAATACTGACATACATCCGAATTCTTCCAGAAAAAAAGATAAAAATTTGTGAAAATGATTATAATGATAAAAATTTCAGTACATACGTGAGACATTAAAAGAATGTGTCCATAAAGAACATGATAAAACAAGCAAGACAAAATTGAATAAATGTAATTGGATGAGGAAAGATCCTATGGAAAAATAGACATTGATGAATGGGAAAAGGTCAAGACCCTTAGTACAGACGAAGAACGGTACAATGCCGTAAAAAATTGTTGGAATTCTGATAGCGTACCATATCCTCTTAAAGATCTCACTTCACATTCCTTTAGATTAAGAAGAATGAAGAAAGAGGGCAGGCTATACAAGGACAGCACATCATAGTATTAATAGCAAGCGAATGATTTAAATACTGATTTTTCAAATGAAAACATCTAGTAATTAAAGCCTAAATATTTGTTACACCAATCCATTAATACTTTATTTCGTTAAAACTTTTATATAAATTTGAATTATTTTTACCTATTACAATGCTGATTAGAAAATTTCAAAAAGGTGTTAAAAGGGTGGAATTGTTTTATTTAGGAAGATGATGTAATTGTCAATGTGATTTTTATAACTAACATTTTCCTTTATAATTTTGTTCCTTATTTTGCATACTTAAATATAGATTTAAATATTGATAACTATTAATTTGTATACTTTATTTTAATTCTTAATTTAAAAAAAAAATAGATAAAAATGATTTTAGATTAACGTATGATCGATTTATTAAATTCGCAATCATTTTACAATTTTATGAATTAATTAAAATACTTTGTCGACATTATCATAACAGTTAGATAAATAATTTACCTTAGCTGTTAACGAGCTGTTTTAATCTTGTTTAATGCAGAATAATATTTCGCTACTTGCTGACAAAATGTTCACTTACTGTATATTTTTATACGTCATCATAATCTAAAATCATAAATCATTTAATATAGTTTAAATATGTTTAATAAGACAGTCCTGTCATAACACACTTCAAATTACCACTGTCTTCAATTTTAAAGCATTCATTAGCCATCCTTTAAATATAAGGCAAAGCAGATGTTACATCGTCTTTTTGGAGTACCTGCTGATTCTACCTTTAGTGATATAGATAAAGTACCAGATGTTGGAAGCTCATTTGCAATGACTTTAGCTGAAGAACTTGATGCCGCTATTAAAGCAGCAAATCAAGAATACTTGAAAGCAAAAGAAGTATTGCAACGCATCTTGAAAACGAACTAGAAATCTTTCAGGCTAGAGATGAGAAAACACATAACATCTGCCTTCTCTTAAATTCCTTAAAGATGATTCCACCCATGTTAATTGAATCGGAAAGGGCATTCTCGGTAGCTAGACTTTTCATTACTAAAACAAGAAACGTTTGTAGTCTTTTAAATAGTTTGTATATAAAATATAATATTCATTTGAATTTGACTTTTTATTCTTCTTAAATAACTTCCGCAAATTTTTCTTGTGGTGTAGTTCTCATTGTCATACCATTTATTTGATATATGAGTTTAACTTACAGTTAGTGCAGAATTAACGTTATAGATTAAATCCAGAGACATTGCTGCTTTAGCTACACATTCTACTAGATTATCAAGTATGAGGGTTCTTCCATACTCATCTAATAAGACATTATCTAATTTGGTATACCGGCACAATGAAGTGGCGCTTAATCAACAGTGGGCGAGTTTTCCATCTTCATTTAGTTAGTACGCTATTTTACATGTGCGTTTCGGGCCTTCGTCTCTCTTCAGCTAACTAAACATAAAAAAGGAAGGCATAAAGCAACATAAGAAATTACAATTTTAACTATAAACCGAACATAAAATTATTTTGCGACTGGTAAAACATACCTCGGTTTAAAACACACACCTACGAACAACATTTAACGGATTAGCATGAGACAAAAAAGTGCATGACAATTATTACGGTATCTATAAATACTGTCCTCGTACGACAGTCATAACAGAACGGTTGTTTTCCACCATTATATAATGTAACAAAAAATGAAGAATTAAGACTAGAAATTATATACAGAGTACAAATAATAAACTTATATATGTAAAACTTATAAAAGAAAAAAAATCAAGATTTATAAAATAAAACGAAATTCAAAAAACGAATTTATACACAATTTTAAAATATTCCTAACCTTCCCAATTGCAAATTGTCAGAAGAAAGATCTTTCTCCAGTATTAGCTATATATATATAAAAAAAAAAAAAAAAAAAAAAAACAAACAAACAAATATTGTAACATCACCAATAATGAAACATTAGCAGACTTACTAGTGGCGTAACGTGGGTGTCAGCCGCCCGGGCGGAGGAAAATTTCGCCGCCAACTTATTTAGGTATCTCAATTCAAAAGACTAAAATATACAGTAGAGAGTCTATTACTTTTTATTGAAATAAATAACTTTACACGTGGACTTCACGAGTAAACGACATGGCTGACTTGCATGCGGGTTGTTTACATTAAAAAAAAAAAGTTAACTCTGCTGCTACGCGACAGAGGGAGCCTTGTCATATTTTTTCTTTTTATTACAACACTTCCTCCAAAAGAAAAAATAAGACTTGCTTAATGATTACATGGTTACAATCTTCGTAAACCAATCTTTTCTCTTAGCAGTTCAAATCGGACACGTTCAAGCGGCTTCGTCAACAGATCGGCCAATTGGTTCTTTCCGTCGATGTGCTCCAATTTGAGTTCACCATTTAAAAATCTTTCACGTACATAAAAGTGTCGAACCTCGATATGTTTGGACCGTTGATGAAATTCCGGATTCTTTGCTAGCTTTATAGCACTTGCGTTGTCAATATATAGCGTTGGAGGCTGCTTTGGCATTTCAATCAATTCAGACAATAAACGTTGTAGCCAGATTAATTCTTTTGCTCCTTCACTTGCTGAGATAATCTCTGCTTCAGTTGTGGAAGTTGCCACTACTTTTTGTAATTGGCTAGTCCATGATATAGCTCCATTCGAGAATTTCGCGATAATTCCAGTTGTTGAACGTCTTGTCTTCTTGTCACCAGCGAAATCTGAATCACTGTAGACTTTCAGTTCTTCTTCTTTATTATAAATGATGCCCCAGTTCATAGTACCTTTCAAGTACCGAAATATACGCTTTACCTGATTCCAATTTTGAATAGTTGGTTTCTCTGTAGCTCGAGCAGCTTTATTCACTGCAAAGGCGATATCTGGACGAGACGCAGTTGCAAGATACATGAGACAGCCCACTGCCTCGCGATAGGGTATATCAGATGACACTGCCTCGTCGAGATCACTTTCTTCACAGCCAACAGGGGTTGAGACTGCATTTGATTCAGCCATTTGGAATCTTTCTAATATTCTTTTTGTGTAATTTTCTTGACTTACTGTAATTGATCCATCTTCATATTGTTTTATTTTCATCCCAAGAAAATTGTCGAGAGACCCTGTCGTCATATTAAATTCTTGTTGCAGAGCTCTCAAAAAATCAGCGATCTCTTTCTTGTCACTGCCGACAATAAGACCATCATCTACATAAATTGCGATATACAGTTGCCTTTTATTCTGGTTTCGATAAAAAAGACAAGGATCTGCAGTACTGTTTTGAAAACTTGCTTTCTTCATAAATCCGATAAATCGTTTATTCCAGCAACGTGGTGCCTGCTTCAGCCCATACAGACTTTTTTTCAGGAGACATACTCGACCGGTACCATCATCGAAACCCTCTGGTTGTTCCAAATACACTTTTTCTTCAAGTATGCCATTGAGGAAAGCTGTCTTTACGTCAAACTGTTCCAATTGCATATTCTTTGCAGCTGCTACTGCTAACAAGGTTCGAATGGTGTCATAACGTGCGACAGGACTAAATGTTTCCTCGTAGTCAATTCCTGGTTTTTGGGCATAACCTTTTGCAACCAACCGAGCTTTGAAGCGAGTGCTTCCATCACTTTTAGTTTTCTTGCGCAGAACCCAACGATTTTTCACAACCTGTGCATCCTTCGGACGTTCGACTAACCTCCATGTGTCGTTTTGTTTTAGAGATTCCATTTCTTCGTGAATGGCATGCATCCATAGTTCTCTCTCGTTCGATTGCAATACTTCAGAAAATGAGTTTGGGTCTTTGTATTCCCCAGCAACAACTCCTGCCATCATTAAAAATTCATTGCTTTCCATCCAGGATGGTTTACCTCGCTGTCTCTTGCTTCTCCAGTTTTCTTTGTCAGAAGTTTCATTATTTTGCTTCGATAAAAGTTCCGTTGATTCTTCTCTTTTATCACATTCACTTTGATTTTTGCTTCCTCCAGAAGAAGACGCCGTGACGAATTCTTCAGTTTTGATTTGATTTTCTCCGTTTCGGCATGTGACCTCCTCCGGTTCCTTCACCTCAGACAACGGAGTGCACCGACCCGATGTCGGCTGCTGCTCTCGAGGAAAGTCAAATTCCACAGTATCACTTTGCCGATTGCAGACTACTTCTGGTTTGAATTTCACATCGTGACTCATAATCACTTTTCTTTGAGAAGGAATCCAGACTCGAAATCCATCCTTATCGTTAACATACCCAACCAACTGTCCGAAAATAGCTTTATTGTCAAACTTCGATCGAAAATTCTTGTTTACATGTACGTAGCATCCAGTGCCGAAGATTCTCAGATGATCAAGTCTTCCTACTTGTCTACCATACCATAATTCATAAGGAGCTTTGTTCTGAACTGAAGATTTTCCAGTACGATTCAAAAGATATACGGCAGTGTTGCATGCTTCTGCCCACAATCCTTTCGGTAATTTGCTTGGATTCAACATAGAACGTGCTGTTTCCACAATGGTACGATTTTCGCGTTCAGCTGCACCATTTTGCTCAGGTGTATAAGGTGGAGGAATCCATTGTTCTATCCCTCTGTTTGCGAGCAATTCAGCAACTCTTTTGTTGACAAACTCCGTACCTCCATCACATCTGAATTGTTTGACAACATGTCCATTTGTTCTAGCTTCATTTAAAAATTGCTCAAGCACATCACATACTTCGCTTTTCTGTTTCAAAAAGAAAATTCGTCGAAACTTGCTGAAGTCATCCTTGAAACATACGTAGTAACGTGCTCCTCCTAAAGATTCGGTGGACATTGGTCCGTTCACATCTGCATGGATCAATTCGCCAGTAACTGTTGGACGATTCATTCTTTGCTTAAATCGTAGTCTATGCATTTTTCCCAAAGCACATCCATCACAGAATTCTTCTTTGCAACCTTCCACGTTGATGTTCATTTGCTTCAAAACATCTTTTACATGCTGTTTATTTTGATGACCAAACCTTTCATGGTACACCTGTAGAGTATCAGACGCTGTCACAAAATTCACCCGAATGTTTTTATATGGTTTTACAACGCGTATATCGAGCATGTACAGACCATTTTTCATGTAACCAGTCATGACAGTGTTCTTACCAATTTCGTCTCGAATTTTAACACTTCTCTCATCGATTACTATCCTGTAGCCGTTCGATGCTGCTGCTCTGACAGAAAACAAGTGGACACTTGCATCAGGGACGTACAAAACATTTTTCATTTCAGCATTATACCAGATATTGTTTCGTCGAACTTGAATCCTTATTGTTCCTTGGCCATGTGCATACATACTCACATTTTGCTTTCCAAGTGAGATTACTTCAGGAACAACAAATTCTCTATATGAGACGAAGTATTGTTTGTTTGGGGTAATATGCTTGGTTGCGCCACTATCACAATACCATTTATTTGCATCAATGTAGTTTCCAACCGACGCGCCCATGACATGTGAAATGAATACATTGACACTTCGTTGCTTATTACTCCCGACACCTGTCTTTTTCTGCGGACAATCTGCTGCCCAATGACCCAATTGTTTGCACTTGTTACATGGAAATTTTTGTTTTGCCCGTTCCACTGACATTTTTGTTTTTCCAGAATTCTGCTTCTTTTTATACTCGCCAGAAGCGACAAACGCATTTGTTTCGGTTGTGCCTTGATCACGCAGTTCAATCGTGCACAGTTTTTCAATGAGTAAATTCAAACTTTGATTTTTTGACGGAATCGTGTCCCAAAGGTCTTTGAAATTATCATAGTCTTTTCCCAATGTAGATAAAATTCGGCCGTTTAATATTCTTTCAGACAAAGTATTTTCTTCGTGTTTCGTTAATTCGTCGTTTAAATCAACAAATAACTTTTGCAATTTGGCAACATGCGTGCTAATGTCCTCCTTCTCATCCCGTTTAACTCGAAAGAAGGCTTCAATTAACATGTTCAAACGTTGCGTACTGCTGCGCTCAAATCGCGCACGTAATTTATCCCAAATTTCTTTCGCATCGTTGCACGTCAACACGAGCTCAGCAACTGGTTTACTTAGCGTACTTGCTATTAAACTTGCCGCCCTCGCGTCGTCTTTCTGCCACTCAGCGTATGTTGCCTTTTGTTCATTCGTCGGCTCTGTTGGTAACTCAACGCGTACACGTTTTCCGTTAATAATATCTTCTAATCCGTATGAACGCAACACCATAGAAACGTGCCATTTCCATTTTGCCCAGTCTTCAGGCCCTTCGAGCTTATCTACGTTTACCTTGTAATCCCCGCTGGCAGCCATTTTCCTTCTATTCGTTTTCGTTCGCACGTATTCAACCAAGTATAACTTCAGAGACGCTCCACAGTGATCTCTTTCATTCAAAACTGTACTTTTCTTATTTTCACGTGGACTGGACGTGGACTGGGCCCATAACCTATTACTTTTTATTGAAATAAATAACTTTACACGTGGACTTCACGAGTAAACGACATGGCTGACTTGCATGCAGGTTGTTTACATTAAAAAAAAAGTTAACTCTGCTGCTACGCGACAGAGGGAGCCTTGTCATATTTTTTCTTTTTATTAAAACAGAGTCGTTAATCCGAACCCCGGTAATCCGAATCGCCGGGTATCCGAACGATTTTCAGTCGGACTGTGTCGTGCTGAATCGAACGTTTTTGATACTAGATTTACTTTTAAAGTATAATTTTCATGTTTTTATATTCTTCAATATATTTATTTTGTTTGTACAAAATGCAGAAATAATTTTAAACAATACAATAGCCTCGATTATTATTATAAAAATTTTCGTTACGCTTAAAATCGACGAAAATTCAACACGAAGCGACGCAACGGAGAAAAATTTGAACATCGGACAAGTTAATATATTTTATTCGTACATAATCGGTTATCCGAACAAATCACTAATCCGAACAACCCCAGTCCCCAATTGATTCGGATTAACGACTCTCTACTGTACAGTAATTCTAAAAAACTTTTCGGCAAGGAACAATCACCATTATTGTGTATTGTACAGGTGTATTGTGTATTTATTGTGAAATTCTGCCGCCCCCTAAAAGTGCCACCCGGGGCGGGCCGCTCCTGCCGCCCCCACTACGCTACGCCACTGAGACTTACCCATATTATCAATAAAAAACGTTATTACCAGATCGCTCAGGTAGACGGCCGGATGGCCGAGCGGTCAAGGTGGCAGCCTACCGCTCTGGGGGACCCGGGATCGAATCCGAACGGGTCGAATAATCCCCAGGAATTTTTCGGGGGGTGGTCCGTTCGGATATGTCGGGCCCCGTCCCTCACCACCCGGTCGCCCCATTGTGGGCCTGGCCGAACCCATAATGGGCCGTCTATAAGAGGCCCTCTTAGTGCCCACAGGGCGGAAAGAGTTAAAAAAAAAAAAAAAAAAAAAAAAAAAAAAAAGATCGCTCAGGTATGACAATGTTATATAAAGTTTGTCATTCAACAACATCATTTCATAAATAAATATATTTCAACTCTGATTTTGATGTTATTAAAAATGAATTTTAATCCCCAATTTAAAGATTTTGGGTATACTATAGATTACTCCCTATGGAATTTCGTGTGTTTGGGTATATATCTGAACTCAGGGGACCGAGACGAGTTCAACGATACTCTACTTTCGGACCGGAGACGAAAAATAAAAAAGTTATCATACTTTTTTCCGGCGATCGCGCGATGATAGGGAGTCGCGTCGCTCTCCGCTAAGTCGGCCTCGCTATCGCAATCGGGAGTCCCGTCGCTTGCCGTTAAAATTGCCTTTAGTAGACGTTTCCCCCTTTTTTTACTTTATTCAAGAACTACCGTGAATCGATCACTAGTTTAGCACATGGCGGCGTGTGGTGGCGCCCATACGAGAGGTCAGTCGGGCCGCCATGTTCGCTGCCATAAGTAACATTAACCGAAATGGCGATCGCGCGATGATCGGAAGTCGCGTCGCTCTCTCCGCTCTCGTATCGCGTGTTTAACGCTCCGGGAGATGACCGTAGTCCGACGTCACGGTTTGCAGACTTTACCGCAAGATGGCAATACTAGCAACTACGGTGCCGTCTGCATGAGAGCATTAAAAAAGTATGGTAACTTAAAAAGTGTGATAACTTTTTTATTTTTCGTCTCCGGTCCAAAAATAGGGTACCGTTGAACTCGTCTCGGTTCACTGAGTTCAAATATATAATCAAAGTCCTGAAATTCCATAGGGAGTAATCTATAGTACACCCAAGATTTTTAATCTAACAAAACATGGGGCCCCATTGGATTTCAATAAGCCCTAGGCCCTGAAAAACCTAGATCTGCCCTTGCACATACTGTATAGAATTGCCATCTAAAATAGGAATACTGTATTTTATTGAAATTAAACGAATTTGAAATTGACGATTTTTCGTCACGTGGGCATTATCGCTAAACCCTCACGTGACGAAATATCATCAAGTGGGAGAGAAAGAGTAGGTAATGCTGATTATATTAGATGCCTTAAAAATTGTTTGTTACGTAATAGTAACGATAATGATAGACCAAATCCTAAAAACAAAACTACTTTAGTGCCATGGATTTTTTTTTCTAACATACTATAAGTCAATTAAATGGATGAAATTTGTGTTGCAAGATTTGAAGACAATAGAGAGCAAGTTAAAAAGTAAATAGAAAATGTTTCAAATTATTTACAGTATATTTCATATACTATAATTGGATTAAATAGAAAAATCTATGTATACTATACAAACAGGTTAGGGCAATGAGTGGTGTTAGGCTAAAATTTTTAAAAAGTTCATGAGCCCCCTTATTCATAAAGCACAATGAAGTTGCCGCAGATTTGTCAAACTATCTGTTCTCTACACTAACAAGTAAAAAGATTAGTCTTTACTATTGTGCATGTTTACAGCCAATAAAGATTTGTGAAATGGGTTTTTTTTTGTAATAAAATTTCATAATTTTCAATTGTTTATAGTTTCAGATGAAAATTTAAAAAACAAATGTTTATACTTTTTGTCATTCGATCCTACTGATCTTTAGAACTAAGCAGACAAACACGAACAGTAACAAAAAAACTTTATTAAAAAGGTGAGAACTGTCACCGACATCCTCGGCCAACATCCAGGCAAAAACCCGCGAACTTTCGCGCCTCTTTTTTTCGTTGCCAGCCAACTTCGTTGGCAAGTGTTGCCAGGCAGTGTTCAAGATCTCTGGCGCTGGCGGCCACAGCTACTCCCCCACCAGTGTCTGCGACACGAAACGAGCGGGAAAGGATACATGTCGGCCAGAGCGTGTGGTAGTTTGTCGCGTTGGGGCTGGATTGTCTGTGGTACGTTTAGTTGGCGCTGGTCTTGGCATTGGAGACATTGGGGGTAACTGGTCCGACTCACTCGCTGCGAGAATAAAAGCCGGTTTCAGTCGATCAATAGAAACTACAGTTTCTTTTCCCTTTATGCATAGAGTGAATGTCTTGCTACCACGTGACACGACTTCGTAGGGTCCATCGTATGGAGGCTGCAAGGGCTTCCGTACAGCATCATTGCGAAGAAATACGTGGGAACATGACTGCAGTTCTTTGTGGATAAATGGGTTGCGGTAGGAGTGGTGCACCACAGGCACTGGTTTTAAGTTTGCCATCATCGTCCTGAGTTTTTCGACGAAAGAACATGGATTGACGTCCTGAGAACCTGGGACGAAAAACTCTCCAGGCAGTCGGAGGCTGGTGCCATAGAGCATCTCAGCCGCGGTAGTATTGGTGTCTTCACGGAGCGCAGTTCGCAATCCTAACAAGACTGTAGGTAGCACTTCCGTCCATCTTTCAGTAGAGTGACACTTGATGGCAGTTTTAAGTGAACGATGAAAGCGTTCAACAATGCCATTTGCAATTGGATGGTATGCTGTTGTCCTAACTCTTTGGGTACCAAGAAGTTGAGTGAGGGATTTAAATAAGCCAGATTCGAATTGCCGTCCTTGGTCAGATGTTATTTGGGCAGGCACTCCAAAGCGAGATATCCAGCCTGAGTACAGGGCTGAAGCTACTGTTTCAGCTGCTATATCTGGCAACGGGATTGCTTCAGGCCAACGAGAAAATCTATCGATGATTGTGAGGCAATATGTTGAGCCGTTGGAAGGTGGCAATGGACCAACAATGTCAATATGAATATTTAAAAATCTAGCGTCTGGAATAGGAAAGGTTCCCAAAGGGCTAGCGACATGTCTCTGGATCTTCGACCGTTGACAAGAAATGCAGGTGCGAGACCATGTCTGGCAGTCTTTACTGATGGATGGCCAAACAAATTTTGCTTTTACCAATCTTGTTGAGCTCCTTACACCTGGATGGGACAGGTTATGGACAGTGTTGAAAGCAGTGCGACGATAACTAGGCGGAATGTATGGACGAATGCGACCTGTCGATACATCACAGTAAATTTCGACATCACTATCAGGAAGTTTAAACTTCTTAAGTACAAGTGATGAGTCACTTGAAGTCAGGAGAGACTGGAGCTCAGGATCTTGCTGTTGGTCTTTTGCAATTTTGCTATAATCTATAGATGGGCTACTAATTGATTCAATACGGGAAAGAGCATCAGCTGGAACGTTATCGATCCCCTTTATGTGTCTGATGTCTGTTGAGAATTGTCCTATAAAGTCAAGATGTCTCAACTGACGGGGTGTACACTTATCGTGTCGTTGCTGGAAGGCAAACGTTAATGGTTTATGGTCTGTGTAAATGGTGAACTGTCGTGCTTCCAGCATAAACCGGAAATGTTTCACAGCCAAATACACAGCCAGAAGTTCTCGGTCGTATGCAGAATACTGACGCTGAGAGTTACTCAGTTTGCGGGAAAAGAACGCCAGTGGCTGGAGACCTTGTGCTGTAACTTGATGAAGGGCAGCGCCCACAGCAGAATCGGATGCATCGACGTGAAGTGCAAGGGTAGCACTTGGTGAAGGATGATGTAGTAAGGTGGCATCTGCTAATTGTGACTTACATGACTCAAATGCCTGAATCGAATTGTCAGTCCATTTAATCTCGCGCTGGTCGTTTTTCTTTGCTCCTTTAAGTAGGTCGTGTAAAGGAGCTTGGTGATGGGCCGCATGGGGTAGGAACCTACGATAGAAGTTCAAGATGCCTAAGAACCTTCTCAGTTGTTTGAGGGTCTGTGGTCGCTTCTGTTGAGTTATGGCAGATACACGTTCTGGAAGTGGCATAACGCCGTGGGGAGACACCATGTATCCTAAGAATGATACATGTGGAGCAGCAAAAGTACACTTGGATGCATTGATTTGCAGACCGTACTTGTCAAGGCGTTGAAACACTTGCCGCATGTGCATCTTATGTTCCTCCCACGAAGTGCTAGCAATGAGGATGTCATCTAGGTATGAAAAACAAAAGTTTAAGCCTTTCAGAACTTCGTGCATGAATCGTTGGAATGATTGGGCTGCGTTGCAGAGACCAAAAGGAAGGAAAACGAATTCAAATAGCCCAAATGGCGTTGTAATGGCTGTCTTTGGCACATCATCTGGGTTAACTGGTATATGATGGAAGGCTCTAACCAAATCGATCTTGGAAAATATTCGGGCTCCGTGTAGACTTTGACCAAAATCGTGGATGTGTGGCACTGGATAGTGATCGGGAACAGTTATCCTATTCAGGGCACGATAGTCTCCAGTAGGTCTCCAATCGTTACGAGCCCTTCGGCACCATATGGAGGGGAGAAGCCCAGTTGGACTTTGATGGTCTGCATATACCTAACTCCATCATGTGCTGGAATTCTTGCTTTGCTACTTGCAGCTGAGCCGGATGCAATCTACGGGGTTTGGCAAATACGGGTGGACCGTGTGTCTCGATATAATGCATTGTGTTGTGCCTGACTTTATCTGAAAACGGTCGAGGACGAGTGAGATGTGGAAAGTCCTTGAGGATATCCTGCATTGGGGAATTGCTGATTATAGTTTTGACTGAAGTAGGTGGTCCTGTATAATATCTTCCTCGTGTAGTAAGGGAAGTCAGGGGGTCAACCAGTAATCTGTTTCTGATGTCGAGAATGAGTCCAAAGTTGGCCAAAAAGTCTGCACCGATTATAGGCTTCTGCACATCAGCTATGGTAAATTCCCATCTGAAAGAACGTCTTAAGTTGAGGTCAAGTTCTAGCACCTTTGTTCCATACGTCGAGATTTTAGAGTCGTTGGCAGCATACAATTCAACCTTTGTAGGCTGATTCTTAGTGCGATTGGGAATGATCGATAAATCTGCTCCAGAATCAATTAAGAAATTTAGGCCAGTTTTGTTGTCATACACAAACAGACGGCTATATTTAGGAGCCAGGCTGGACCCACAGGCCGTTACTGCGGCTGGCTGCGCTCGTTTCCCTGATCAGCAGTTCGGTCGAAGGAACACGGCGAACGACATTTCCTAGCGGCTGATCCAAACTTATCATGGTAGTAACAATATCCCTGACGATTGAGGCTTCTTCCTCGAGGGCGTGAACTAATGCGATACCTCGAATTCGGGTCATGTCGGTTTCTCTCTCTACTACGATAACGGGGACGAGCAGTACGCGATACATTAAGTTCTGCAACCTTCGTTGTGAGTTCTAAAATCTGCATTTCGAGATTTTTGATTACGGGATTTCGGCTTCTAAGTTGATGCTGGCCAGTTGGGTTGGTTCTGTAAGTTCAGCAACCTTGTCAGCAAGGATGGCTAGCTTGTCTAGTTCATCACCGCTAACAGCCAGAACTGTCTGAATATTTTTGGGGAGACGTTGGAGCCACAAGTTTCTAAGAAATTCTTCGGTAATCTTGCCCGCTGAAAGCTCCCTCATTTTACGGAGTAAAACGCTGGGTTTCTGATCCCCTAACGCCAGATCTTCAAGCAGAATTTTAGCCTCTTTAGCAGCGGAGTTCTGAAAAATTTCGAGGAGTCGATCTTTGAGTTTAGTAAACGGAGCCTCGGCTGGACGGTCAAATACTAAGTCACTGACGTTAGATAGAATCTCCGCGTCCAGGGAATTGATTAAATAGTTGTACTTAGTGTTCTCACTTGTAATCCGATTAATGGCAAAAGCTGCGTCTAGCTGCACAAAAAATAATTTGATGTTGGTTTTAGTGAAGATAGGCATTTTTGCCTGTACACGTCCGATTTCCAACTCGTTCTGTTCCGCCATTTCGGGCGCCTAACTATGCGGGTACAAGGAAAGCGGGATAGTCTTTGATTAGGCTTAGCCCGAGTCACGCACTCTTAGTCGTCTTATTGAATTTACGATTCAGAAACTGATCATACCTGCATGTCCTGTTAAAAATGTTCCTTCATAGACACAGAGTTGTTCACTATCCAATTCAGTCGAAAGTCCAGGTAGTTCGTTAATCGGATCACGTTCGGGTCACCACTTTGTCATTCGATCCTACTGATCTTTAGAACTAAGCAGACAAACACGAACAGTAACAAAAAAACTTTATTAAAAAGGTGAGAACTGTCACCGACATCCTCGGCCAACATCCAGGCAAAAACCCGCGAACTTTCGCGCCTCTTTTTTTACGTTGCCAGCCAACTTCGTTGGCAAGTGTTGCCAGGCAGTGTTCAAGATCTCTGGCGCTGGCGGCCACAACTTATTTAAGTTTACTTAGAATTTTGCTGATTCAACTCGAGTAATTAAACTCGTTAATTTGATTGATAATTAGCACACATTTCCAAGTATAATAATTTGTAAAGAAAACACATATTATGGATAACTAATCAGATTTATTCTGTATACCTTTATGATTTGTGAACACATGGACTAGCTGTAAATTACCTGTGATATTTAAGAATCTCGAAAGTAATTTCTGGGTTGCATAACAATTCAATTCCTGGCATGTGTTAATTGCTTCAACGTCATTTAGAGCAGTGGCCTTTCTGACCTCACGAACTACTAACTCGCAATTTTGAATTCTGCAGACACCTGTGATGAATATCATACTAAATGATTTTACTTCACTTTATTAAGTTCACTTGTTAATATATGAAGTTCACTTGTTTAATTATAACAAATTAGTGTGAAGTTTGTTGCTGCTTGTTTGAAAAAAGTTTATTGATTCTTGGCTTTTCTTCATGAAGAACGACAATCATACTCACATTATTTATTGTTGATTATTTACTGATGTAATTTTGTATTTAGTTTAATATTCAAATAAAAACATCTCAATGAGTGAGAAAAAAACAAACAAGCATTTTGCATTTCTTTTGTAATACTTCGTGTAACCTTGAGTTCATCAATGTCCAAATTTCATCAATGTCCAAGTTCATCAATGTCCAAATTTCATCAATGTCCAAGTTCATCAATGTCTAAACACAAACACACATGTTCGTGTGTTTTAAAAGGACTTTTTAATAACTTTCCGGCGACAAGTAATCTAAAAAGGAAGGTAAGTCGCCGAAAAGTGTTTTGTCTTGGAACACAAAAAATAAATGGTGATCCCTTTTGGGCAGATTTGGTCTTTATTTTATTATAAAAAAATTCTCCATCGGACGAAAATTCACTGATGTTCTCCATGGACCACAAAAATTTTCTGACAGTTGCCCTTAGTGGTCTATGGACCACCAATTGGTGACAGATGATTTAGATCAACCATTAAGGATTAAAGTCATTTTGTGCACATCTGTATTATACAGCATCCCGACAATAGAAAAATGAGTCATTAATTAATGTTCTAAAAAAAGGTAAAATATGAAGGATATGATGACTCAAAGATATGGAAACGACCTTAGGCCGTTTTCAGTCATTAAATCTTCATCGCTAAGCATTCTACATTACTGAACATGATTCGGTTACAATGAAATTCTGAACATAGCCTCTGCAAGCGTTTTTATAGGATGCCGGAATAGTGATTTTAAGGCACTCTGTTGGTATTACTGGATGTGCAATTGAACCTCTGCTGCAATTGTTTGTATGCATGTCTAAGGTTAAAGTTGTATGACGAATTTTGCAGTAATCACAATTTTATCTGGGTGCCAATGGCGTAGCGAAGGGGATGCAAGGGGGTGTATCATGCCCCGGGCGCCATTCGCAGAGGGGCGCCCAAATGGTCTCCAAGACAAACTACAGTATATTGTTTCTGGAGAAGGGAGGGGGCGCCAATAAAGTGTCGTGCCGCCGGCGCCAGTTATGTTCGCTACGCCACTGCTGGGTGCGTAACTTCAAGCATGAAATCGGACAGATGAAAAACTTTCAAATTTTAATAAAAATTATGGAATTTTTTATAAGAACATGTGATAATTCAAATGTTTTTAGAAGTACAAACTAAGATAAGAATAAAAATAAAACTTTTATTAAAGAGAAATGTTGAGAATATTTAACATAATTTTGGTAATCTATCGGTAAAAAATTCCCTATTTGGTACTTAGCGTGACTTATTTTCCTGTCTATCGATTAATTTGCGTCACATTTGTTTCTCGATAACCAACGCCCCCTTGTTTTATCGAAGTGCGTGTTTACAGTTCTTGTGTCAGGATGGATGAAAATCGGTTACGTAGTTTTTATTTATTTTCATTATGAAATCAATGATGATACAGAAAGTCAATCGCTTTTACTTATAATTAACATTATGTCGATGATTGCTTCAATAGTTGGTAGTCGAATAATATCTAAAATCAGAAAACCTCATGAAAGGTTTTCTAATTCTCAAAAACAACAACAGCAGCAGCAGCAGCAGCAGCAATGGTTTTGTTGTCAGGCCGAAAATAATGTACATCACGATGCCAAAAATAACGAATTTTATTTAAAAAAAGGAAATGGTAAGTTTAATTTCATTTTATATATATATATAGAATATATTTTAAACAGTTGTTTGGTTCCTAAAAATATAAACAAATTTTGTGTTTGTTTATATTTTTTGAAATTTATTCTTTTGAAATAACTATGGAGTTATCTTGGTTAGAGAAATGGAATACAAATGTAAATGAACTTTCATGATAGAATGGAAGTTTTTAAACATGTTTTATTCACTTCAGAGTTATATTCAGTAATGCAGAATTACTGCTAAATCTAGTTATGCATTAAATTCTTGCTAAGTCTATATCCGGGATTTTTTCTACTTCCTCAGTCCATCCGTTTTTAGAATTCTAAGTAGTTTAGTCAGCATAAGTATTCTATGCTAAGATCTGCTTATTTATCCATATATTCTGTGGGTTATGAGTGATATAAATATATACACTATTATGATGATAATAAAATACAATTGTAATGAACAAATAATCATTTTTACTTCCTCCTCCAATTTAGACGTGAATGACCAAATCTGGACATAATTTGTAGGTGCTTGGAACAATTCTTTGTTCCGCCTTCCTACCCAATTAGATTTCTGCATTACTGAACACAGCTCTGATCTCATTTTTAGAGATTTCTGCTTTCCATTATTGAAACCTTGCTTTGTAAATAACCTCAAAGTGAATATCACTACAATTTGAGTAAAATCAAAGTTAAAGTTAGTTTACAGCAAATTCTGTCTAGCAGCTAATATAGTGTAGCATGGAAGTCAAACATAAAAGTTGAACATCATTCAACTTTGGAGTTGTCGGTTAATGTTACCTTAGGTAGCCAAGATGGCAGCTCATCTCTAATTCCAGCAAGAAAACAGTGGGATGCACATTCTAACCTATTCTAATAAATTACCATAATTATTAGCAACTAAATTATTAGAATAGGTTAGGTTAGGTTAGGTTAGAATGTGTGTCCCACTGTTTCCTTGCAGGAATTAGAGACGAGCTGCCGCCATCTTGGCTACCTAAGGTAGCATTAACCGAGTTGTCAATAGATCATACAAGTGTGTCTACAGTTTGACATCTAGTGAAGGAAGTGAATGTAGCAGAACTCTGCAAGCACTATTATCACAGCACCATTCAGCTGGATTGTAAACTTGTCCTTATCATCAAACTATGATTAAATTAATGCAAAATAAAAGATTCTTGCAGAAGGAGTGAAGAAGTCATACAGCAATGAGTAGTCAAATGCTTTTAAGTGATTATGTTGAAAAATAGTGTGTTAACTGGAATTTTAACAAAAAACCCAAAATTACAAAATTACAAAAAAGTAAGGGCAAAAAATATAGACAATGTATCTATTGTTTCTGATTTACTTTTCCTCATTGTAATTTTAAAATAGAAATGAATTTTGATAACTCTTTGTAGTATTGGTTTTTCAGGTAAGCTGAAACTGTTAACTTAAACTCATTCCAGAACATACTCAATCACATTTACTACAGAATAATGAATTCAACTTCTTTTTTACTTTCCCAGCTCTGTTATATATGCAAAGGAAAAGTATGGCGATCTGTCAAAAAATGACCTTCTCCAAGATTTTTACATTTTTGGACTTTGAAATGTTGAGAAATGCAAAAAATATTTGGGGGTTTTTCTGTATGTATGGATGTTAGTGTGTGGGTTGGTACGATTTTGCTTACTCTCTTTGAAACTTAATACGCCTGTACTTATTGTTGAAAATTTCTGAAATTTTGCACAAATTGTGTATTAGGGAGATTGATGCTATTAAATTTTGGTGGTTAAAGGCTGATGGGTGGGAAGATAAAGAGAGGTCTGCGTTTCATATCTTGAGTAGGGTTTGACTTAATGATGATTTTCTTTGTTGTTAATGTTCACAATTTTTTATAAAACCCATTCCTGCCCTCAAAATGAAGCTTTCTGCCATTTTATAGTAATGAAAAATATAAAAAGTTATTTTAATAAAATATAACCAATGGCAACAGAATTTTTGAACAAAAATCTAATACTTTTACCTAAAATATATTTTATTTGATTTGAATTGATTAAATTGATTCACAGAAACTATTGAAGCAGAAATTTGAAACCAAAAGTAGTTTTTTGTTCTATTTTTTTTAGTTTTTAATAGAAAATTATTTGTTATAAAATTGAAAAATGAATATTTAGAAAATATATATCTATTTAAAATTTAATTTATTAATATAAAATTGGTATTTAATATTTTATTTAATATTCTTTAGATAAAGCAACTCTTAAATATAAAATGTTAAGTCCAAATGTCATGGAACTGGAACATACAACGGTTCCAGAAGCATTTAGAGGACAGGGCATTGGAAGGATTTTGGCAGAGGTAATCAATTATATAAAATAATTATTAAGAAGAATATGTAATTCTCTCACTCTTAACATTTAATTTAAATAATTTCAGTATAAATAAATCATATTTATATTTAAATTATAAACATTAAAATTTCATTTGTAAATTAAAATAGTTTTTTCTAAATGTTATTGGATCCAGAAATAACTAATAAAATAGTTAAAACAATTGAAAGGCTGATTGCAACAGTGGTCTAACCCTGTTTTTTTTAAAGTTTAGATGATATACAGTAAAAGTGGTGCATTATAGTTTTTCATATTCCAATGTTATATATATTTTTTGTTTCCATCAATACTTAAATGAAACCTTAATAATTTTCATTTTATTTAGAGACACTATATTTAATACACAAAAGTATGACACTTAACTAACTTCTGTTGCACTCAGTCTTTCAATTTACTAATTAATTTAATAAGTGTTTGTTAAATTTGTTATAAATAATAAATTATTCAATAATTTTTCCAACTACATTAAAACCACATTAATTCAGGGTAATTAATTAGGAATGAAAAGCCAGACTTTAAATTACATGATTTCAAAATTCAGTAAAAGTCTTTGTAAAATTGTTTATGTTCATGGCACTCTGTCTAGTATAATGTAATTTTATTAATGTTTAGGTATTCCTGCAGATCTACTCTCTCAATGGAGTCATTGTTACATTTAAATCTTCCCCCATAAACAATTTCCAAAATCTTAGAACCAAAACTATATCTTATGAAAATTTTCTTTATTAATGATGGTACAGTACAACTCTTTTGAAGTTACCACTACAATCAATGCATTTATTATATTGTACTTTCTAATTTTGGAAGCTTTGGAATTTGTACCTTGAAGTTTCTCTCAAAAGGAACTAGTGAATAAAGATAAGAAATAACTAGTGATTATTTCTTGTATACATACTTGAAACAATTAATGATTCATCCAAAGGTTGTATATGGTTAGCTGTTAGGTAATGACTATGTTAGGCATAAAAAGAGTGCTGAAACTGAAAGCAGCAAAAATTTTTGGTTTATGTCAACCAAAATGTGGCTGAAGAGAGTTGGAATACAGCATAGCTTTTCAACATTTTTGTTTTATAACAATACAATTAAACATAGACTGCTGTAAATAAAGATAATCAATTGCATATATATCATTTATATTGGATTTTAATTGATTGGTTTTTGTTCTTAATGGAATTTTTGTGTCATTCTTTTCAATTGAATTTTCCTTTGAATTTCAATCTTTAACAGGTTATAATACAAATTAATAACAAAGGTTTAGCATATAGAACTTTTCATTCATGTCTCAAAAGTTTTATTCTAAAGAGGATAGTTTGTGGTGAAAATTTGACAATAATGCAGAAATAACTTCAATTTTCTGGCTTTTATTGTGCTATTAAAATTCAATTTAGTACTCTCATTGACATATAAACACTGTTTATTCTTTTATTTAATCAGCATTAATTAAATAACAAATTTTTAATAAAATTTTTCTTTTTTATAGGCTGCACTTCAGTATGTCATAAAACAGAATTTACAAATGAAAATTACTTGTGAATATATACAAGGATTTGTAAAGAAATATCCAAACAATGAATACACAAAAAGAATGGTTTAAAATTTATCAAATATCAAAAATAACAGTATTAAATAATCTTCAAGTGTGAGAATTTTAAGATAATATTTTGAAAGTTATGTCTATTTTTTAAAATGTATTCTGGCAATTTTATTCCAAAATTAAAATTTTTACTCAAGACATGTATGTAACATATTCAAAAGAAAAAATGATCCAAAATCATAGAATGTAATTCAACTAAATGTATAAAAACACAACAAAGTTTGTTTCTATATTTTTCAGTTTTTAATCTGAAAAAAATTAATAGTGATGCAGATAATGCATAAACAAAGTCTATATGTTAATGATGTAAATTTAAAAATGAAAACAATTATTTCAAAATTAATATCTAGAAAAAAAAATCAGTTACTTTATATTATTTCTGCAAAAGAGAAAAACTGAATTGAAATGTGTATGTTGAGTTAAAATAACACATTAATATGCAATCAAATTAACAAGAAAAATAATTATTCATGTTAACATTAAAAATCTGATGAATATAAAAATTATTAGTTTAGAGACTTATGTTACCAATAACCTTCTAGACTCTAAATCTAGAGAATTGCAATAGCACATATTTCAGTCCACTGCTTTTATGATAATTTAAATTTGATCCAAATAACATAAAAGATATTTTAATAATTCTTTTTAAATTTTAAGTAAAATTACAAATTAGAATATATTCATTCAAAAAATTGTCAATTACATTGTGTGTTATGTAAATTGTGTATAAATACATTAATAAATTGTTAAAAATGAATGTTTGTATTTGTCACTTTTTTATATTTATTTTGTTTGATAAATAAAAGTATTTTTATATAATAAAGAACTTAAAATTCAGTTCAATAAGTCGTGAGATTCTTTTAAAATACACTATAGAGCACCATAAACAAACAGATAATTCTCAATACAGTAAGTGATCGGTTAACGAACATAATCCGTTCCAAGACTTTGTTCGCTATCTGAATTGTTCATTAACCGATTATCGATTTACCATAGGTTTTTATGGAATTTGATTAATTCGTTCTGGAAACCCCAAAAAATAAAAAATATATACTTTCTTACTATGTTTATTTATATGTAGTAATAAAAATACATATATACAGTCTTGCATTTTTATTAGTCATGCTTTTTCTGTTTATGGGAGTTAAAGAATCTGTCTGATGTCGATTGCTTTTCTCTCTTCTTCAGGATTTTTCACAAGTAATTAATAGCATTGTAATTGTAGAGATCCCCAAGCATATTAACCTCAACCTGGTTTGGACGCCATTCTAAGACCGTCATTCTGACATCCTCCCACTTCTTCAAAAGATCTTTAATAGCAGATATTGATATTAATTCTCTTTTTCAGAAGAAAACATATCTTGCCAAGATTCTTGGTGTTCTTCATTCAAGAGTTCTTGGCATTCTTCTGTCGTCAGATCAGTTTTAGGTTCCATTATGAGATCTTCAATGTTCTTTATTTCTCAGATTGATTTTTGCTACTCCTTAAGCTGCTTGAGTTTTCTTGATAATACAGTATCTTTCTTAGATAAGATTGAACTGTGGACTACTGTAGACCTATTCAAGCTATACTGGCCAGCGATATTAGACATCATCTACCCACTCTCTACCTTTGCTATTATACTTTGCTACTTTTACCTTTGCTCTTACCTTTCAAAAATAAAAACTGATGCAAAACTTAATGAGTGCCCATCCAACAGTCTTGCGAATACTATAAAAAAATTGTTTGTCAGAAAAATAAAAGGCTGGAATTGCAAGGGAGAGTTTCAAAGTTCGGAGGAATACTATCCAACTGGGTTGAGCGTCAATGTCGACGTCTTCCGCACTCCAAAAAGTTTTGAATTGTTGCCTGAAGACAAGGAAAGACCAATCGGTATTCATTATTTTACATTGCTTCTACTTGTGTTTGTTCTGTGAGGTGTTTGTTATCCGAACATTGTTCGTTGTCCGAACATAAAACTTTTTCGCGAAAGTGTTCGTTAACTGATCACCTGCTGTATATGTAAAGAATGCAAGAAAGTGTTCAGCTTCATGTACCATATAGCAATACACTATTGTGATAAGGAGTTTCAATGTGTATAAGTTATCTGAATTGAAACTTGAGTAATATTTGAAATATTTGATCACTTCAATCCTCTTACATTAATGCCATTAAAATATGATTATTTTGAGAATTTTTAACAGATAAATGTTAAGAATGTAAAATGATTATATATTCTGTTTTCCTGATAATATGTATTTAAAAACAATTTTTTGTCTCAAAAGTAAGATAACCAAAGATATACTTCCATTTCCACTTAAAATAATGTATTTAGATAAAGGGCAAAACTATGCTGCTGTTGTTTGACTTCTACAGGTATACCTCGCCTTACGTTGGTAATTGGTTCCAGAAGAGATGACGTAAGTCAAATTTACTTGTGTAGTCACAACGTAAGTCGAAACTACGGTGGAAAATGCCAATAATGAGCACTTAAAGACCGCTAAATAAGACGACAACACAGAAACACAGATGTTTTCATGTTTCCTTCTCTAGGATTTATGATGATTATATTAACATTTACTGTAAATGTACATATTTTAATATGATTTTATGTGCTTTTAACGCTTTTCTAGTGATATCACAACTTCAATATTTGTGGCGGACGGATGTAAAGTCGAATAAAATGATTTAAACTTGATTTTTATTTTTCCATATACTTTTTTGACAAACGACGCATAATTGAGAATGGCGTAACTCGAGGTATACCTGTTTATTCCAAATTTTATCATTAAAACTTTTTATTTCAAGAAGATAATCTAATATATAAAATTATATAAAAACCTTTCTTCCAGTTTATCAGTTTATATGCCTTTCAAAACATTTTATAAAGCTGAAATGATCATTCATGCTGTGTTCTTGGGTGCAAGACAAATCATGGATCACTGTCTTATGTATCAAGTTTCCTAAAGAAACAGTTGCATGAAATGTGATTGAAGTGTATTAACCGTGATAAATTTAAAGTTAACAAGCAATTATTTATTGTGACATCGTCACAATGCTGGGCTGCAATTTTGAATAATTTTTTAAAATTTATTTAATTTAAAATATATGCTCTCCACCTCAAATTAGTAGGGTCTTGCCCCTGTGCATAATACTGTTCTTGTTAGATGATGGCATGACTGTTGCTAACTCCTTACAGGGGAAAATTTTTCAATTGAAATAATGTGACTTCCAGTTTGCATTGGAAGTTTGAATACAGTTAATTGGGGTCTCCTGTTCCTAAGGTTTCCATATCTGGTCTCTGATTTCATCTATATAACTCTGTTCTCAAGATTAAGGAAAGACAGATGGTTGGAACACAGTGGGAATTTATAGGTCTACAATTTTTCCAAATTGCAGCCCAAGAACAAAGCCCCAATGAACATACTACCACCATCCAACCAGAACCCAGGTTTAAAAGTCATTTTTAATCCTACGTGAAATTTAATTTATAAACAAATTGTTTCCTAATTACAAGCAGACATTTGCTACCACCGTTTTGATGGTATATCGTATACAACCCAGCTAATTACAAATTATTATGCAATAGCAAAGACAATAATAGAATCAAAAAAAGCTCTAGGAATATATTTCATCCCTACCACAGATTAACATAAATAGATACAACCAGTGGTGATATTCAGCGGGTTCGCACAGGTTCGGCCGAACCCGTTGTTAAAATTTTCAGTTTCCCGAACTTTGTTAAACACACGTAACATTTTTCAGTGGTTTCGTTTCTTTTAAAAAATATATTAAAATATACGTATTATACTCTGTAACACTACTAAACTAGAGCCTTATATTCCGTTCGCACCGAGCATTTCAGCATTTCAATCTAGCATTTCAATCTAGATTGTGAGCAAGGTCGGGGACTATGCCTTGGTGCGATCTCTCTCTGACCGAAACGAGGTTTCATCGCGATCGATTCAAGAGAGTTCTTGAAACTAGATCCAGTCATAAGAGAGATCCCACAATCTCACGTGCGAGATAATACAAGATGGCTGTGGAACATGTGTTGGGCTATGGACAGCAAAATAAAAAGGATATTGTATTTCGAGAGATGATGACATCTATCTATTATCAGCAGTGCCATTCGGGGTGAAAAATTTCTCTGCCTGAAAAAAAAGGTCGACAGCACTAATATACTATTGTTACCTGGTCTACACCCAGGGCCCCTTACGTTCCAAATACGCCACTGATTATTAGATATATCGCAAGAAAAGGTATTGTATTTATTTCTAGCCAAAACTTCCATTTGTTTGTCGGTGATTGTTAGGGAAAAATTTTCTGCTAGCGAACCCTTTGTTAAATATTTCGAATATCACCACTGGATACAACCACCAGATCATTGTCTACTAGACCAGTGTTTCACAACCGGTGTGCCACAGCACGCCGGTGTTCCGTCACATGGTGAAAGGTGTGACGTGAACTTTTACATATTCTGTTAATTTTAAGTTTTATTTATATATTTTTATCACAGTTGTTGTGTTTCTTATGCTTGTATTTCATTCTCTGCCGCAGCACTGATGAAATAAAATGATGTTTGTTTATCCTTTATTACAACCCACGCATTTTTATGTATTCTAAGAAATTATATGTAAAATAAATTTGCTCACAGGTGTTGATGTCTGTTTAATAATAATAAGTTAGTGGCATTATGTAATTCTATTAATAGTATCATATCATATGTTTTTGAGAGGAATAACATTTTGGTGTGCCGTGTTGGGTTATGGGTGTGCCGCAAGTAGAAAAAGGTTGCGGAACACTGTACTAGACTTAGAGAACAAATTTGACATCAAGCACTTCTCTGGTCATTTTTGCTGCAGAACCTTGGAGTAATTGCAAATAAGGATGAAGCCAAATTAATCAAATAAGTAATTTAGAGATACTCAAGATATATAAGACATCTTTAGAAGGAACTTTTATAAGCTGAAAGGACTATGAATCCTTATTGCTGGCTTGAAAATCTTGTTTTGAAAACCCAAAACTGAAAATTCAACAAGATACCCATAATTCATAAATTTACATGGAAGTTAATATTTTTAACATTCCATTGCATATAGAACCATCTCATAAATTCTGGCATTCATTAATACACAGTCCCACATATCTTGGACATTCCATCCTTTAAAATATATATTTTATGTTTGTCATACATCACATAGCCCATATAGGCATTCTGAATTAAAACAGTCAAATGGTAAATTCCTAACAGATTGGATGAAGGCCTATAAAAAAAGCTAAAAATGTTAGTCAGAAAGAATACTTGTGTTGGAGAAGTGCAGAAAGGTATGATGTTTTCTTTAATAAGTTTAATATCAAAATATGCATTTTTATTTTTCACTATAACTCTACATTTACCTTTATATTAAAACTAGCATGTAGGCCCGGCGTTACTCGGGCAAAAGTAACGATAGCGATAATTAAGATTATTAAGTTATAGTCACAAAAGAAAAAGAGTAATTTCATCAACAAACTAAGTATTTCTAAAGAAAGGTTGAATTTGAAAATCGAATGTTCTAATATTGTTCGATTTTCACAACCTGTTCTGATTATATCGTTCGATTTTCGTCGAATGTTCTAAAGAAGAAAGGTCGAGAAAAACCAAACTAATCTGTTTAAATTTGAAAATCGAATATGCTCTAACATATTACTCTTTTTCTTTTTTTCCAGAGCCCGTAAATCTTGCACGTCGCTTTCTCTTGTTCTCAATTGTTACTTAATACTTCCATTGTTACTTAACACTATCATTGTTACTTAACACTTTGGTACTTAAATTTGGTACCCAAACTGTGTACCAAATTTCAATTTTCAACTCCTAACTGTTTTAGCGAAAATGAAGATTATTACGTTACAGTCAACCTTACTTGTTTTCGCAGAATGCAAGAATTGGGTCCTCCCTGTTTCCAGACTAATTACAGAATTTTTAGATGGGTCTAAAAATATGTTCGATTTCCCGCAAAAACAAAAAAAACTGCATCTGTGACTTGCATGTCGCTTTCTCTTAACAATTCCATTGTTACTTAACACTTCCATTGCTGGCATTGCCATTGTTACTTGAGACTTCCATTATTACTTCACACTTCCATTGTTACTTAACACTTCCATTGTTGATGGAAGTGTTAAGCCTTAATCCTGTCTCTCTCCCCCACGAGGAGGTATTTCGAAAAATCCCTTCTTAGCGTGTGTTCTCTTGACGTACCCTAACTGTGTACCAAATTTCAATTTTCAACTCCTAACCGTTTTGGCTCTGCGCTGATTTTTATTATCATCAACTCGTCTCCGTAATGTATTTAGAAGCTTTAATCCTGTCCCTCTCCCTGTGGGGAAGAATTTTGAAAAATCCCTTCTTAGTGTGCATTCTCGTGACGTACCCTAACTGTGTACCAAATTTCAATTTTCAACTCCTAACCGTTTTGGCTCTGCACCGATTATTATTATTATTATTATCAACTCGTCTAGATCAGTATTTCTCAAACTTTTTGGACCACGACTCCCCTTCTGCACTTAAAATTTCAAAGGACCCCGAAGAATGAGTATGTGTCGAAAAACATCCCAGAGGGAGGGGGTTAGGCTCGTATTTAAATATTTATATTGTTTTTATTATTTATATATGCAATTTATTAAGTAAAAATTATTTTATATACTTTTTATTTCTATTATTTCTAAACATGAATCCATAGTAAATTTATAAAGTATTTGAAAAAAATTGATCTGCATCAATTTTTCAGCGACCTCCAAATATTTTTCACGACCCCCACTTTGAGAATCACTGGTCTAGATTATATATATAGATTCAGCAATTGTTACCATCTGACAACAACTTTGTTGACTTTTTAGTGAACATTATATTTTGTTCACTAAATACTGTAATTCAAAATATCTGGGATCCCATTTTGAGCATAGATGTTCATGTTTATTGATATTTAATTAATAATGAAGATTGTTATGAGTATATTGTGACCACAAGTTATTCCATTCTATAAATAAACATTGAAATAATTTATTTTTTAAGAATATTTTTAATAATACATTGTATAAATTAAATTTGTACTGTATTGTATATGTTAAACAATGTACTGTACATATGATGAATAAATAAATAAATGAAATCTTAAATAATAGACCAATATCTTTAATCAATGTATTTTGAAAAATCTTTTCTTCCATATTGGTAAACTGTTTGAGACTTTGGATTGAGGAACTTAATATTATATCCCCGAATTGGGGCTTTCTTCAAAAACATAGTTGGTTATAATCTTTTTATTCTATAGGGAATTCATCAGTTAATGTTATCAAGGAAATGTCATAAGTTATATACAGGATTTATCGATTTGAAAAAGCATTTGATTTCATAGATCATGATATCTTATGGTGGATAACTTGTTAAGTGGCATATCTCCAATTCATTCATTAATCTACTCAAACAGCTATTCTCTAATACCAGTTATATAATTGAGGAGGATTTTATCAGAACAGATCCTTAGGAATCTAATAAAGGATTACCACAGGGTGAGCTTCTGAGCCCTGTTCTCTTCAATCTATATTTAAATGATTTTCTGGGTTTTATATGAGAAAAAAAAATTAAGGGTATAGCATTGTCTCCACAAATTGAGTTGGACTGTCTTTCATTTGCAGATGTTATATATAAGTTATATATTATCTTCTTCTTCTTCCTCAGCTTTTCCCACTCTATGTAGGGTTGCTGTTTCTGATGAGTCGCCTCCACTGCTCCCTGTCTTGTCATTTGCAGATGATATTATATTGTTATGTAATTCTGTTGTAATTCTAATTCTCTTCAAAGTTTAATTTTTTTGGTTGAATACTGTAAAAACAACAGATTGACATTTAATGAAGACATCAAAAATACTGATATCTTTCACAGAGGAGGAAAACTTTGGAAGGCTGATAATTTCTTTTTGTTGGGCAAAAAATTGGAAATAGTGTCTCATTTCAAATACTTGGACATTTACTTTTCCACTCAAGATTTGTTTTTTTTTCAAGATGAAAAGAAAACTAAACTTGATTAGATTCCAAACAAAAAATGTCAAATATAATGAAATTAGTAACAAAAATGAAGATGTTTTCTGTCAAGAATTACTTTAGAATCTTTGATTCAATAGTTAAAATAACAAGGTTGAGGCCGAAGTTTTAAACACAAAAACATGTACATCAGACATTCGGCACTGCTTTCCTGTAAGCCTAGAAGTTTGACAATGGCGTTTGGAATGTTGAGCATGATTCCACTGACTTTCCAAATGCCATTGTCAAACTTCTAGGCTTATAGGAAAGCGGTGCCAAATGTTCGATGTACATGTTTTTGTGTTTAAAACTTCAGCTTCAACCTCGCTATTGAGTTTAAGTTATATGTTTCCAATTTGAGGTGTTAATTTTGTAAAAAATTAGGAAAGGCTCAATTATGGTTTTCCAAAAGAATTTTCCACTTAAACTGTTCAGTTTCTGGATCCTTGATAAGATGCAAATTGGTTAGACCACCTTTGACAATTGGTCTTTATATGAACGTCTTTTGATTTTGGTTTTAAATTCTTGATTTGCCTGAATGGAATTTTAGAAAATTAGTTTACAACAAATTGATGGCGGTACAGTAATCGTCTTCCATCAATTTATCCCCAAATGTTATTAAAAATAGTTGGAGGAGATGGGTTTTTCATGTGCTTATCAATCTCAAATATTAGATGATATTGTTTCTCTGCCAAATTAATAAAGCACTAAATGATAAATGTTGGCTGCAAGATAGAATGTATATTAATCAGAAATATAGTTGGTTAGACACTTCATCCTTTTCATGGTTTACACACAATTATTTATTGTCCAATCTGAATTACTGGATTAAAACTTTAATAATACAGCTTAGACTAAATGCATATTCTATACTCTACTTTCTTTAAACTCAGGAAGAAAAAAGTGTAGTCCATGTGTAAGGTGACACCTAAAAATGTATTACTGTAAAAGCAAAGCCATATTGACCAGCTCAGAGTCATTCTTGGTCTATTGCATCATTCTTATAGCATGGAAGCACTTTGATCCAAACAAACAAGTTAACATATGCATATCACAGTTTGGACAGAATTTTCACTTGGAATTTTGAAGTAGCCTTATTTTGAACTGAATTCCTTAACATGTAAATCTCTAATCCCCAGCTGGGACAAAAGTACAGTTATGAACTAATGTGATTGCAAACTATTCAAGTTTGAATTAATAATTCTGTGTTGTTTGTGTGCTTGCTGTAGAATGACTGAATCTATGAGTAACTGTTCTTTGCATCACCTGTGATTTCTATGGCAATCTTTTTGTTGTTCTGTAAGAATATTGTGTTCTTCAACATGTTTGTATATTTTGTCTGTGATACAGGATGTCAGTAATTTGTAGTGTGTTGGAAGACATGTAATTGGTCTTCCAACATTGGTATTGTTGTTTTTAGGTTTCATGTATGTGATGCCCTAAGTAAGAAAATTTGGCATGTCTTATGGATTGATGATTATGTGTGTTAGGTGTTTAGCTAGTTCCTGGTGCAATGATGTAAACTTTTTGTATAAAAAATTGTGAATGTTGTCTACACCAGGTGTCTTCCAGTTATGTGTTCTCAGTTAATGGTGTATCGGATGTCATGTATGTTTATTTCAGTACAGGGCATAGTTGGTATGTTGTGCAAGTTTTTGTTCCCCTCCTTGATCCAGCCTGCATCAACGTTGTGTGTGACAATGAGAAGACCAATAGGTTGTGAGTTGTTCTGTTGGTATGCCACTGTGCCATGTATCAGTGTTTGTTTTAGTACTAATTTATCTGTAAAAGAGTTTTTCATTGTTTGTAAATAATTTATTTTGTTGTTTTTGTAGTGAACATATTTTGTATCTTTTGGGTCTACATGCTTTGGCTGTGAGTTTTGTTTGTAATGTGTGTGTTGTGATGTTCATGTTTCATGTGTGTTTTGATTTTCTTAAAAATGTTTTTGAGTTTCTTTAATTTGGGCGTTAGGTTGTTTTTAGCATATTGTGCCAGCCTGTCTAATTGCTGTCTAATGTCATTTATTTGTGTTTCTATTCTTCTCTGCCAGGCAGGCTTGTGATAGAATTGTGTTTCGTGTGTATCTGTCTGCAATTGTATTTTCAGTCCATAGTGTGTCACTACTGTGACTGCCCCAGCATAAGCTAAAGTATGAATATCTGAGAGTTTAGAAATTAAGTGGATGTAGTGTGGTAGTGTGTGTTTGCATAATTTAGTATTTTTCCTATTACCTTTGACATGTTGATTTTTGGTATTCATAGTATTTGTGTGGGATCTGTACCCATATATTTAGCGAGTGTTTCCATCTTGCAAAACATTTTCTTACTTGAAACATCTCATTTCCTCATGTTTAAGATGCTGTAATAAATTTGAGAAATGTGTACAAAGTTGGGAAAACAGTGCGATATAAACTCAGAATAACTTAATAACAGTAAATTGGCGTAAGAAAGTGATATATGTGTAGGGTATGGAATCGCCTAGGCGTGCAATTTCCGCCCTGGTTTAAGCTAACGAACTTTCATGATGGAAAAACCGTTAGAAAGGTCCGTTGGAAAGATCCGTTGTGTTTCAAATCGACGATAGAAGGACGATTGGCTGGCAGAGAGGGACCGCTGGCCGGACGTTGTGGAAACATTCGAATTTGATTGGCAGAGGATTTAAACGCCGGCTGCTATATAAGCAGTAGTTTCAGCGGGAACATCGGATCGGATCGGATCGGGATCAGCTCTATCGAAGTTCGAACTAGCTCTCTCGTTGGACGTTACGGAAATCTGGTGAAAGTGAACTCCAGTGAATTATTACGAATTTGTTCCTGACTCGGAGGTGTTGCTAATTACAAGTCTGTTTGCGGAGATCGTAAGGAGTTGTTCCAACGAACTTGTATGGATATAGTCGGTTGTCGTTTGGATGAGTGTTTGTGCATAATTAATTGTAACGCTACTTTGTATTATTTTGTACATTTGTATTGTAAATATAAACTTTGTGTTTCGTTAAACCGACTGAGTGTTATTTTGAACATTACTGGCGCAGTCGGCAGGATACTTCGGATTACGTTGGATTACGTCGAATTATCCTGGATTACACTCCAAAGAATCGGAAGAACTGAGCTACGACAGAGAAGCAGACGTACAGAGCATCACCAGCAATTAGACCCAGGTAAATTCTTTGTTTCTCGCTAGCACACAGAGATGCCTAGATGCGCGAAATCGCGGCAGCTAGAGGCTAGAGACTGGGAGGACGACGAGCAGGGAATGGCGCGTAGGACAAGCAGGTCGAGTCGTGAACTCGAAGCACGTAGGTTACAGGCCGAGATCGCAAAAGTCAAAGCTGAGACGAGGAGAACAGAGATAAGATTAAAACAGCTTAGGTTACAGCGGGGGATCACCGGAAAATTAGACGATGAAAGGCGGCAGGAACAGCAAACACGACCCGAAGGACTTAAAGTCGAGGGGAACCGCGACTTCGGGGATAAAACAAGCTCGTCGGGAAACAAGCCGTGGGTGGAATCGGATAGGCCAAGGGAATCGCTAGAACTTGAAAAGGCAAGGCTTCGTTCGGAACTCGCGAAAATCAAGTCCGAGGCTGAGGTGAGGATAGCAAAAGCCAAGGCGAGAAGAGCGGAAATTGAGTCAGAGACGAGGAGAGCAGAGATAGAATTAGAACAGCTTAAGTTATGGCTGGGGATCACCGGAAAATTAGACGATACGAGGCGGCAAGAACGGCAAACACAACCCGAAGGACTTAGGGTCGAGGGAAACCGCGACCTCGGGGATAGAACAAGCTCGTCGGGAAACAAGCTGCGGGTGGAATGGGATAGGCCAAGGAAAACTGACCGGCAGAAGAGAGGGTGTCCTGATAGGCTGTAGACGGCAAGGCTGAACGCATGCGACCCAAGGCAGCGGACTGCGGGGTGGTGGAGGTGAAAGCATCCAAACTCTTTTGCCCACTGGGGAGCGGGGAAGCAAAGGATTGGGTCGAGGCAATGCGGGGAGAAGAGAGGCCCATGCTGGTAGTCGGATTGAGGACAGGAACCTCTAGGGTCAGGGTGGCAAAAGTCCCCACGCTAATAGCAGAAAGTAGGCGCAACTCACAGGTAGACCGGGACATTAGAGAGTCTAGTGGAGTCGCGGCAAGTTCGCAATACCCAACCAGAAGTCGGGAGGTCGCTGAAGGGAACTGAGATAGTAGGCAGCGGAAGTGGTCCCCCAGCTAAGGACGTTTCGGGAACGGAAGCGTCGGGTTTAAGGGAGTCATGGGTCCCTAAAGCGGTGACGGGAACGAAGGAGAAAAGCCAACTCGTTGGAGCCTTCGGTCACCAGGTTGATAAGGTAATGATCCCGGTAGAATTGGGGAAGAAAGGGCACAGGATCGCGGGAATTGGGGCAGGTGTTGCGTGCAGTAGCGGGCACGTTAAATCAGACCCCGGGCGTACCTGTAGCGGAAGAGGATCACCGAAAGGTGGCTGACCAGAACGAAGATACCCAGGGAAGGGGGAAAGAACCGGAACGTCTTTCGGAAACAGTGGACAGCGGAATTAGCGACAGTGAGGAAAACGGGTCGGGTCCACGGGACACCCAAGTCCAAGATAGGTCACTCCTCCGACCGTCGGAAGACGCCGGGAGTGGGAAAGACAGCATAGGTCAGGATAGTGGTATCAGCAAACCCTTTAAACAGGCTGTAAAACTTCCAGAAAGGAGGGAAAGGATGTTGGGGCTAGCTTACAAGGCCCCGCAGGAAGAACAATTAGGCGGTCAAAAGGTGACGAGTTGCATTCACTGTGGTTCATACCGTCGGGAAACGGCGACAAGTATCCGAAGGTATGGTCAGAGTTGGCGCGAGTACCTAAGCAGCGCATCGGCTCGCATTACGACGCTCGCAGGGGCTGAGGAACCAAGTGTTGGGGATACGATTTTGGTCAAGAGAGCGTACCGGGTCAACAAAATCGACGCGCTGGAAAGGGGAGAATGCAAGGGTGGCCGCCGGAGAAGGTTAGAGAACAGCAGAAAGCAGTCGGGCCAAGGTAACAGAGTAGAAGTCTGCCGAATACAGACTAGTACGGTCAGAATAGAATTTGGCTTGGGCGTGAGCGTCAGAAAAGTAGCGATGCCTCTGCCTACGTGTCAAGTGTACGATCACGGCCGGAAACACAAACAAATCAGGGATTTTCCCCTACGTTCCCCGCCTTCGGCGTGGGACACCCAGGCTAGTAGTTTTAAAGGATATTTGTCATGGATTGGGCTAGGGAAATCGCATCAAGATACGCATAAGATCATAGTAAAAATGTGCGTGGACATCAAACTGATCGCGTCGTATCAGGTTCCGCAAGCATCTCTGTGCGTAGGTGCGAGTGAACATTCCCGGTTGTACCGGAGGAAAAGGGTCAGTCTGCACTAACAGACATTTGTAAAATTGCTGCGTGTTGTTAATGGATCAAACAGGCTTGAGCTAAGCTCAGTTTGATCCTTGGCCGCGGAGGTGTAGGGTATGGAGTCGCCTAGGCGCGCAATTCCCGCCCTGGTTTAAGCTAACGAACTTTCGTGATGGAAAAACTGTTAGAAAGGTCCGTTGGAAAGATCCGTTGTGTTTTAAATCGACGATAGAAGGACGATTGGCTGGCAGAGAGGGACTGTGGGCCGGACGTTGTGGAAACATTCGAATTTGATTGGCGGAGGATTTAAATGTCGGCCGCTATAAGCAGTAGTTTCGGCGGGAACATCGGATCGGATCGGATCGGGATCAGCTCTATCAAAGTTCGAACTAGCTCTCTCGTTGGACGTTACGGAAATCTGGTGAAAGTGAACTCCAGTGGATTATTACGAATTTGTTCCTGACTCGGAGGTGTTGCTAATTACAAGTCTGTTTGCGGAGATCGTAAGGAGTTGTTCTGACGAACTTGTACGGATATAGTCGGTTGTCGTTTGGATGAGTGTTTGTGCATAATTAATTGTAACGCTACTTTGTATTATTTTGTACATTTGTATTGTAAATATAAACTTTGTGTTTCGTTAAACCGACTGAGTGTTATTTTGAACATTACTATATGCATATTATTTTTCTCATTTATGGATCACTAAGTTAGATATAAGAGAAAGATTGCAACCAAACCTATCTCCACAATTAAGCACATTGGGCAACAAACTGTCTCCAGCAAATTCTATTAAAAATAGACCTTCTATTTTTAAATTTATTCTAATCTTAAAATCCATTTCTATACAAATAATGTTAAATTTAGAGATGCCAGATTTAAGGTGTGAAATTCATGTGTTATTAAATTATTAGAAACTTTTTATATTGTAAATGTTGGAATTTAAATAATTGGAGACTTCAGACTGTTGAATGACCCAACAATTACATAAATATAGATTTAACAAAATATTTTGTTAAAATAAATAAAAAAATTAATTTAAGTTTATAAATTGTTTAATAATTATATGTACTACTATAAACATTTATTTATATATTGTAAATTATTTATTTGAACAATTAATTTTTTGTAAAATAAAAGTTATAAAAATTTTTGAATATATCAACTTACAGTAAAATTAGAATCTAATAATATGTTTGTTATACAAATGAAAGAACTAAATATTTTCCAATAGCAATATCAATGTCATTAAAAAAAAATAGTTTATTTAAGGAATTATTGAGTCATTGCAATCTTGGAATCTTTAAGAATAATTTTTGCATTTATTAATAACCATTAAACAGCTTTAAAATGCTATTCCACTGTCTTATAATAATAAATAAATTATTCTGTAGAAATAACATTTATATAATAAATTTAGGATCATTTCCTTAATCAATAATTACGATTTCTTCAGGTTAAGACAGATATAAGTGATCAAATTTTAAAAAATTTAAATACATGACTCTATATAAATTAAAATATAATAACTACAACAATTTTATTTTGTAAAATAATGAAATTTAATATACATGCTGACAACATAATTCACAACTAGATTATAGAAACTATCACCAAGGTTTTCAAATATTCTATATTGATTTAATAAGATAATGTTGCATCTATAAGCATTTGATCAATTTATTAACATTTGTCACCAGAGATAACTTGAAAGACATGAGCAATATATCTATTCACATTTCACATCACAAATTTTTCATCCAGTCATCAGATTTCATATATATTTTTATATATATATATATTTATTTATTTATTTGTTATAACAGCAATAATGCAAGTTTTCATTGTATAAGACCATATTTGGAAACCAAAGAACAAAAATAATAAAATTATAACAATAAAACACTAAATAAGATATCATACATATTATATATTTATATATATATACTTTTTTTTTCTTTCTAGCTTTATACATTTATTATTTCAACAAAAAATTTCAAAAGATATGAATTTTCAATGGAAGGAGTGATTTCTGTATATGCATGAATATTAATATATACATTATGTATATATATAGCAATATAATTTGCATATATATAAATATATATAGCACAAATTAGAAAAATATAAATATAACTCTTCACAAACAAAAACTATTTTAAAGATATTTTTACATTGTTTATTTTTTTAAACAACTTTTACATCTTCAATAATTTATTGTTTGAGTTTTTTAAAGTTTTATCTAAATTAACAGTTTTTATATGCTTTTTGAATTAAAAAAGTTAAAAGTAGTCAAATTTCCAGGTTTTAGTTACATATTTCATACATTTACTGGAAATAAATTCTGTTAAACAGTAATAAATTGATTGAAATTAGAAAAATGTATAGTCATCATAAATCAATATAACAAAACAGTGAATATCATAGTCATCCACAAAACTATTATCTTTGAAATCTTATATCTTAGATTTAATACAACTAGTAATTGTAAATACTTTTAACAGCAAATGAATTCATTGTTAAAACAGATTTCAAATTCTTTAAAATCACAGTTTTTTAAGCTGTATTAACAAAAAGATATGGAATCATATAAGAAATACAATAAAAATATAAAATATTAATAAAACTCAATATAGTATAATTAAAACATTTGCATATTTAAGATTTTTCTTTTTTGATTTTTCAATATACAACAAAATTTTCAACAATGTGATAATTTGTAAATAATATCTGACATACTCTTATATATCATTGTCATTTTTCATTAAAGAATTACTAAAAATTTTTTCATGAAACAATTTAAAATCCCTGATTATTTGGGAAAAAAAATGCTATTTCTAGCATTTTTATTGTGCTTCATTGGACTAAGGATTTATTAATTTACTATAAAAACAATAATGAATAAATGTTTCTAAAGAATTTCACGTTGAGTTGAACTTATGTTATATATGTATATAAATTCAGAAAATGTTTAACTTGTAATAAAGTCCAAAATAAACTATATAATACTTTTATTTTACTGAAGTTTACTTTCTTATATATTTTCTATAAAATTTAATTGTTTGAATAGAAAAGAAGTATTCTATCCAGCTAAGGCACTCCCAAACTTACAAAATGTTTTGTTATCCTGTAAACAAAATATAAAAGAAAATAAGAACTTTATATCAAGCACCACCTTTAGGATGAGCAAATTGTACGAGTACGCAGAATGTGGGTTCTGGTTTTTAAGTGTCTGTTCAAATCTGATTGCGTCACACCTCCGTAATTACAAGGATGACACAGATATTGTCGAATTCCTAAAATAAGAAATTTTGATTATTACTCATAAAATTATATTCAATTATTGTACAAAATAATTTATTTTACTTTACTTCTAAATATGACAATCATTAAATAACTATTCTTTTAGAATAAAATGTTTACAAATATTTCATTGAGTATATTATAATGATTTATTACAAAAAGTTTTTCACAAACTGAAGTGAACAAAAATATTTTATAGAATTTTAATATTTTCTTATTAATTGTTTTAATATACTTTTCTGAATTTTTGTTAAATTCTTTGAATATCAGATTTCTATGTCAAAGTTATAATAAAATCTACTAGGTGGTTTCAATAAGTAATGCCTTTTATTTTTTTAAGCTAAAGTTTTAATACATACAGAAAATACAGAATATACAAAATAAAATATGTGGATTAGGATACTTCTCAACATAGGAACCATTCAAGATTAAGCAATTGTGCCAGCGGTGCACCTGCTTGAAGATGCCTGTTCCTGGCCATACAACCATTTGTGAACAACCAATTTAATCTCCTCGTCAGAATAGAACCTCTCTCCAGGCAATTTTTCAGCCAGCATCTTCAAGCAAATGTGGCAGTTGCTTTGAATCATTTGATCAACAGCAGCAACTGTTTGAGGCAAAGGTGCACTTATTGCACCTTTCAACCTGTCAATCTAACCTGTGTTCATCAATCACACATTGATGACCATTTTTAAACATTTCACATCATCTATGGATGTTTGAATAGTCCATGCAATTGTCACTGTACACTTTCTGCATGAATTTGTTCGCATTTCTTGCTCCCTGCCCACAGAAAATGAATAACATTTCGCTGCTCTTGGAGCATGAACAATGATAGCATCTTTCCATTTGTCAGAAATGTTCGACAGATGACACAAGTGTTCCTATCGTGCAATAGTGTTCCAGAAATTCATACTTCATTTACTATATTCACATTTTTGCATACACATTAAAACATTTGTTTAAAAAAATAAAAGGCATTACTTATTGAAACAATCTCTTATATTAATTTTATACTTGTGAGAACTATGATGATGGCCTCTTTATTCCTAGACTTATTACATCATCTCAGACATAAGATTAGCCTCAGAACATTAATTTATTTTTCAAATATTATATTAATTATTTTTTTATAAATGATATACATTTTGTCTGATTATATTTTATAGCACAGCAGCTCAGTCTGGGGGTTATCATTTGAATCTAAAATTAATAAATTTTAAGTGAAATAATAGTAAATTAAATAAATAAAAATTAACAATGAAAATAAAATTGATTCCATATGAGGATTGCAATACACCCTCAGTATGATTTTTGATTCCTTTGAATATAATTGTGTTCTTGGTATTTTCATGAATCTTTCATCATTAATAAAATATTATAATTAAATCACACTTCCATAAAGACTTTCTGGAGATTAAGAGATAAGGATTATCTGTCACTGAAACAAGCTTTCTCCATATCAACTGTAAATAAGACAATTCTTGTCATATGACATTTAAAAAAAACTTTCAGGTCTTCTTGATCAAGATGTCAGAGTCAAATACTATAAATTATTAATAATCTAAGCTAAAACATATTTTAAGCAAATAATAGCTTGCAGATCCTTACTGGAGGTTTGATGAATGTATAATAAAACTATGATCCAATTAATTTCAAAATTCTAATTAAATTCATAAGTACTGTAGAAGTGAATGGGGCTGTCAGCACCTTTGTCTTTTGTATCCACCTGACACACAAAAACAACATCCCATCATGTTTTATCATGTGAAGAGCCATCATAATAAAAAGTAAAATGATTATAGGACCTTTTTTTTTTTAATGTGAAAAACTTGCTTCAAATTATAATTTCAGAACCTATAATCCAGCCTACCAAAGTTGGAAAGTATTTTAAATGCATAATCCATGAATTACAGGGAGAAAATTACAACAATTTTCAAAAAACTAATATCATAATCATAAAATTATGAAGTGATTTCTCATCCATCAATGTTTAGTAAGATAAGACCTGAAAATGATACTTTATATCAAGAACTGGCATAACAATCAAAAATGACTGAAAATGTTTACAATAATGAGCTTCAACAGATAATCAAATATGACAAGAAATGAATGTAACACTAAACTTGATATTTCTAAATTGAGTACATTTATATTACCAAACAATCTATCAGATATTCTATTGAGTTATTTTAAGGCTAGTAAATAATTAAATACAAGTCAATTTGGCTAGAGGTAAGCAGTTATGCTGCCATCTCATGGTAAATTTAATAATTTGAAATAAATTAATTTTGAACTGAGAGCCATAGAGGGCCATGAGTGCTAAATTGTCCCCAGTCAGCAACATGAGTTATCAATACGGTTACATCTAAATTAATTAGTAGTTCTGGAAGCAAAGATTGAATGGAGGTTCCAGGTAGTGTAACTGGCATTGCATCTGCATGATAAGCAGGAGTTGCAGTTTTGAGTCCAGCTCTGGGACAATTTTCTTCCAGAATATTCTAAATTAAAATTGATTTATTTCAAATTATTAAATTTACAATGAAATAAAAGCATAACAACCTACTTCTAGACAAACTGATTTGTATTTAATTATTTACTAGCCTTAAAACAGCTCAATGGATAATCCAGTGGATTATTTGGAAATACAAATAAATCAGGTTGTTGTTTATGTTATATATATTAATACATCTATTTATGTGTTGTGTATTTTCTAAATACATTCAAATGTTTTTAATTTAAACACTAAGTAATCTAAAAAATTTCAATTATCTATTTTTGAAAATTGAATTAATTTTCTGTAAGTTGCTAGTGTTTGTCTCTAATTCACATGATATTCCTTTCTATTTTTTTTATCCACTTCTTTAATTACTTCAATTTTTTAATCTAATGATAAAAATGCATGCATTTTATGCTTGGAAATCATAAAAATATGGCCAAAAAACTCTGCTAACTAGACATACATGCCATTTAAACTATAAAACATATAACAATATTTTCTACACTCTAGGAGTTTGGAAAACCCTAAAATACACATGTTTCATAGCTCAGCTGACTGCAATACTACTTACTATTTTTAAATTTCATTTCCTCAATAAGAGATATAACAACTTCAAATTATCCAAATTTATACTAAAAAATTCAATTATCTACTTTTTTAATGCAATTTAATTTAAATACAATTTAAACCTCAAGAGAAATACTAGCAAACATTATCCAATAATTTAAAATAATCAAATTCAATTGTATTTTATTATTGATGTTTTTATAATATGCATAAATTCTTAATTGTAAAATACATACCTTGATGCCTCATCATGTGAACCTTTAATTGACTATTAGTGCGGCTGCGATATTCACATGAAGGACATTTGTAAGGACGAATATCTGAAATTAATTAAATGATTATATCAATCAAATTGGTATTTTATTTGAAAAACATGACAATATTAAAGACTATAAAAAACACATTAAGATTTTGAAGATGCATTCAGAATGAAATACATGCATTATTTCTACACAGCAAAGGAAAAGATAATAACAATAAAACATAGAACTGTATCCTTTATTAGAGCTTCCAGTATATAAAAGAAAAGCAAAGAGTAAAGCACTTGTTTTTCTTAGATTAAAGATTATACAAGTTATTAAATATGGAATTGTAACTTTAAGACAAACGATTGCTGTATTAAATTGGGCTACTTTACTGCTACTATTAATAATTAAATTCTAAATAATTTGGTACTAGAGGTAGGTGTTAGATGCCATCTCTTATTAAATTAATATTTACTTGAATAATTTAGAATATTCTGGAAGAAAGGAATGGGACTGGAGCAAAACTGGAATCTGCAACTCATGCTTACTATGCAGATGTATTGCCAATTATGCTATCTGGACCTCAGTTTGATCTTCCCCTTCCAGAATATTCTAAATTATTTAAATAAATATTAATTTAATTATAATTATTAAATTTAATAAGATATGGCACCTAATGCCTACCTCTAGTACCAAATTACTTAGAATCTAATTATTAATAGTAGCAGTAAAGTAGCCAGATTTAGTAAGGCAATTATTTGGCTTATAATTAAAATATCAGGCTTTAAGATGTTTGTATATGAATTGTAACTTTATTAAAAGAAAAGAAACTAAAATTTTGTTTATCAATTTTGTAAAGATTCTTTAGATAACAAATGTTAGAGATGAATATGAAAACTTAAAATATTCAAATTAGAAAAGTTATTGTTTTGCTGATGCTATTCTATTGTTTTTATTACAACTTCATTAATTTATAAAAATAATTTTTATGTATCTAAATGATTAATGACTACTGTATTTTACATCATATAAAACACACAGTATGGGAATATTTTTTATATGCAAGAATACCCCCATTTCAACACAGAAGATTTATGAAAAAAAATAGTATTTAGTGTATTGAAGCCATCCTGCTCCTTCAGTACTCAACCCAAAATATTTTTTACTGTAATATCATTTTTAAAAAAAACAAAATTAGATCACACACTTTTATTTATCAGGGAAAAGAGGGGTTTAAAATAAGTCATTTACAATTAAAATATTCTATATGAATAAATGCATAAAATGCTTAGCCACAGCAAAAAATAAAAATTATAACAACTGTCTCACATGTCACTAAGATAGTGACATGTGAGACATTAACAACTGTCTCACACATCTTGTTATAGTGAGAAAATTTAGTAGTTTCAATGAACCATAGAGCAATGCCAATGGGAACACAAACTTCCCTTAGGGCCACCTACACCAGTACAGTCTATGGGAAAAAATGGAGAAAAGAGCAATCCACAAGCAGCATCTGATCTAGAATGGGCAGCTGCTAAATAGTTTCTGTTTCCAACATCAGGGGTGGTTGATATGTATCTAAAGCCAGGTGTTTATATAACTTAAGTATACATAGAAAACGAAAATGGTTGTTACATGTTCACATCATGATACCAGCTCTGATGTTTCCCTAGTTAACAAAATTCAAGTTCATATGTTAGACATAAGCTGGCATTTGAAAAATCTGCCTTGGTATCCATTGACCACCAGTGGTGAACAAAGCACTCCCCAAGCATGGCTACTGTATCACAAACACATTTGCCACTTCCATCACACATAAATGCATAACACACCATTCCAGCCAATATGCTTCAGTGGAGTTCAGTCACAAAACCACCAAGGCCAGAAAGATTAAGCCAATGGATGAAGTGAATGCAAGAAATGAACAAATTCATCACCTGTACCTATTACACCATTACAAAACTCTAAACAGACATGATAGCATACAGACATATGCTGCATGATAAATTTACATAAAAATACCCACTTGCAAAGAGATAATTATTAATCACAAAAGAACAAATATACACAACAATCTTATTCTAAAAACACTTGAACATATCAAATACAGCAATTGCACCAACAGGTAAATCAAACACACAGAAACATTAAATCACACAGAAAAAAGATCAGATATTCATTGACATTATCTGAACAGCAGTTACTCATGAAAATATACATAGCATAATATGTACCAATGGCAAAACTAACAGAGCAATTACAACTAGTAACACTACAGACACAGAATTAATTAACACACAAATTTATTTCAAGAAACACTCATTAAATAAACACATACCATGAATATCCAAAATACACACATCAAAACAAGTGGAGAAAACTCTACATTATATAAATATAGACATATTAGCAAAACACACTGAACCAGAATCAATACTTTCAGACATACATACATTAGACTATTTGGGTGCAGTCACTGTAGTTACATATCATGACTTAAACTACAATCAAACAAACACAGTTCAAAATGAATGTCTGGCCCTCTTCTTGTGACAGTTTAACATGTTACTTTTGCTTTCCAGATACCAAATTGATAAGGCTACCAGTAGCTGCATTAATTAGTAAGTAAAACTGGTGCAATAAATAATTTGAAGTGGTGAAAAAATTTAAAACTGGCAAAATGGTTGGCTATATTTTTAAATTTTCCAGAGCAACCTCTAAAAATACATCCAATAATCATTACAATTTTAGAAAACACAATGAAACACTGGAGAACAACACTACACCTCAGACTTCACAACACACATATTAAAACAAACCAAATACACATAAAGCAATGCATTTTTCAGGGAGACTCATCAAATCCACTTTTGTTGTGTTTGGCCTTAAATTCACTGTCCAATAGGTTAAACAATGCTAAATATGGATATGACTTCAAACACAACAGAACAACACATATTATCTCATGTATGATACATAGATGACATAAAATTCTATGCATTCACAAAAGCATAGCTAAATCATCTATCAGAAGTTATACACACTTACTCCAATGACAATTCAAATGGAGTTTGGTCTAGACCAGGGTTGTCCAACCTTTTTTCCTAATGGGCCAATTTAGAAATTTACGTATAATCAGTGGGCCACAAAGGTACTTTATATACATATATGCTTCTTAAAAGTTCAAAATGTGAATATCAAATTTTAATAATAAATTCTTTCTTACACGAAAAACCTTGACGATCCAGTGTTTTATATACAACTGCTAACGTTTTCAACCCCTTCGGGGTCTTCATCAGGCACAGCACAAAGGTAGTTTCAAATGCCCGTGAATGGAACCAAGAAACCAAAGCGAGTTCTATTCCAATTTTTGAAATCAAAGAAATTGGAAGATAAAAATGGAACATTATGCACGAGCTATTATCTATTATCTACGCCTGCGTACTATTTACGTTCACCGCTCTTTAAATTTAAAACAATTAATGCAATATTAAGTTATTTGTGGGTGTGGGATTCCCTCATAGCAAAATTTCCATGCTTGCGAGATGTTGATTGCATCCTTGTAGTTGATGCACGTGTTGTGCAAACCCGCTTTATATATCTCTAGGGTCTCCAGCGTTCTGAGTTGGTCTGTGTGTTGTGACATTCTGATTATATGGGCGTTTTTAGAGATATATAAAGCGGGTTTGCACAACACGTGCATCAACTACAAGGATGCAATCAACATCTCGCAAGCATGGAAATTTTGCTTGAGGGAATCCCACACCCACAAATAACTTAATATTGCATTAATTGTTTTAAATTTAAAGAGCAGTGAACGTAAATAGTACGCAGGCGTAGATAATAGATAATAGCTCGTGCATAATGTTCCATTTTTATCTTCCAATTTCTTTGATTTCAAAAATTGGAATAGAACTCGCTTTGGTTTCTTGGTTCCATTCACGGGCATTTGAAACTACCTTTGTGCTGTGCCTGATGAAGACCCCGAAGGGGTTGAAAACGTTAGCAGTTGTATATAAAAACACTGGATCGTCAAGGTTTTTCGTGTAAGAAAGAATTAAGTTTCATCCAGTCTACAGGAAGAAGTATAGTTGTTATATCAAGCTATGCCGGCTAAATCATACAAAAAATTGGTTTAATAACAAATACATATAATTACAAAAATACTATATTATTTGATTTGTTTTATAAAACGTGTCTTGTTCATAATTTAGACTTGATAAACACTAATGTTGTGTGTTTTTTTCCATTAAAGACACTTGGCAAGTTTTCTATCAGATATTATTCGTTCTCGTTGAATAATATCTATTATACATAATAAGGCAATAATAATAATACATAATAATACTTGGCAAGTTTTCTATCAGATATTATTCGTTCTCGTTGAATAATATTATTATACATAATATCTATATACTACTATATATAAGTCAACGAGAATGAATAATATCTGATAGAAAACTTGCCAAGTGTCTTTAATGGAAAAAACACACAACATTAGTGTTTATCAAGTCTAAACTATATTATTTATTGACAGTAATAAAAGAAATTATACTCACACAGAATAAAAATAAATTCAATGTGATTTTTGACATTGCCTTTCTTTATAATATTGTCAATATCTGCTTTTATGGTACTAGTATTAATTCTAAGAATCTTAGTTAAATGGGAATCACCTAACTTATTTCTTTCAGCAGTTTGATGTTTTTCATGCATGAAAACAATTGTTCATGACAGTATGTACTACTCCACTTTTCTAGAACCAATTATGTCATTATGACATCAAAGTGTATCCAGTGAAATGAGAATAATTTTTACGATATACTTTACCAAAAAAACACAGATGCTAAATCAAAATCATATGATATGTTATATGCCAGATGATTCTTCCCTACTTGCCACTTTGGGCCATAGGTTTGCCACCCCTGTCCTAGACTATACTAATTAAACTTATAATTACTTACATGAATAATAAAACAATTAATTAATATGATAATTAAACAATATGATTATTTATGAACAATCAAATATTCTTATAGTCATCACATCTCTATATAGACTTTATTAATTTTTTTGTATAAATAAATAAATAATACTCAATTAATTCTTTGATGAGCAAGTAAACAATTAAACTCATTAAAATAAATAAATCCATGTATATACAATTTAAAAAATCATCTATAAACTCCATACAGATTCTTATGTGAAATTCAAAAATAAATCAAAAGTGAAATAACAACAATTAACAAATGCAATCTATTTAACGATTTCATTAGTTCACTATTCAATTAAATCACATGCACATTTTATCATTCTATAAAGCATCAAAAGTTCCTGCTAGTTTTGGTGTTGCACAGAAATTATGAAGTATGTCTAGAAGTGATAGAATTTAAAAGTAATATTCTAAGTAAAATATCTACAGTAGAGAGTCGTTAATCTGAACCCCGGTAATTGAATCGCCGGTAATCAGAACAATTTTCAGTCGGACTGTGTCATGCTGAATCGAACGTTTTTGATACTAGATTTACTTCTAAAGTATAATTTTCATGTTTTTATATTCTTCAATATATTTATTTTGTTTGTACAAAATAAAGAAATAATTTTTAATGATACGATAGCCTTGATTATTATTATAAAAATTTTCGTTAGGCTTAAAATCAACAAAAATTCAACACAAGCGACACGCAACGGAGAAAAATTTGAACATTAGACAGGTTAATATATTTTTTCGTACATAATCGGTAATCCGAACAAATCACTAATCTGAACAACCCCAGTCCCCAATTGATTCCGATTAACGACTCTCTACTGTACTATACAAAGCTGAAAAACTGCTGGACTTCTGTCACGGTATGCCAAAAACGGCCTATAGGGGCACCCCTAGCTATTATTTAAATTAACAATATAAATTATTTTATATTTATTTTATATTTTTACAGTATAATATTCAGTATATTTTTATTTTTATTTCTAATAGGAATTCATTATTGTCACGGAATGCCTGGAGCACACATTAGAGGTCTACTGTGTGTATGTGTGGATTGGGGAATATATTTTGTATGTCCCAATGTCTGCATCGGGTCTTTCAACTGGTCAAGAAATAATAAGCAAATATGAAATTTGTAATGAAATGATTTTCACATATAAAATGTTTAGAATACATTTAGAAATACTGTATATTAATAAAAATAAAATAGTCTAAGATGACTTTTTAGTACTAACCAATAGCTTTAATAAAAAAATAAGCCTTTATATACAAAAATATTAAAAATGTAATAAAACTAATTTTGGGTTAGAAGATGTAATACAACAGAGTCTCTATAGTCCACAACATCCAGTAATGACATTCCACAGATGGTGTACAGTACATGAAATTTTCATGTTACCCCTTGTCAATGTATGTGACAGAGAGACTGATGTATAATACAAGTATACTGACAGTAACTAGTTGTTTAGTGGCACATGCAATTGACAAAACAGATACAATTGTGATTAATATGATAAAACAACCTGTGAACCAAGTGCATCTTTTACAGTACAGTATGTACAGTGCATACAAAATCAAGGAATCTGACAGTCTGCTGGTCTTATAATATTAGATTACAGAGACTCTACTGTATTTATAAATTTTATTATTTGAAAAAATTCATAAACTGTTCATCATTTATCATTTATGATCAAGTATATTTGAAAGTTTGACATCAAAATATTTTGACAAATAATATTAAATTAGAATACGATTTTTTTATTTTAATAAAATTTTAGTACGTTATTACTGTAAATGACATAAAATTAGTTTCGGATAATAAAATATCTATTTACTAATTTAATTTTATTTGATTATTATTATAAAAATAATCTTACTTTTATGAAAATCCATATGCCTTTTTAGATCTGAAGTTGAGCAGAATGTCTTGGAACAGTAATTACAGATGTAAGAATAATTTCCTTGAGTAGATGCCATTATCATATGGTTTTTATTTGATGTTGAATTAACAGTATCAGATCTAAAATTATTTTAAAAATAACGAAAATATTGTCATTTTATATAATAAACAATAATAAAAATTTTATCTATAAAATTTTTAAATAAAATATAAAGTACTTTTTAGATAAAAAAAAATTAAAACTTATTCAACTTTTCAAATTGAGCAATTTTTAAAGAAAGAAAATAAAGAATTCATATTTATAAAATTTATTTTTAAAGCTGCCAAAGTTCTGAAATAAAGCAAGCATATTGTAATTAATCCATTTCTATATAACTAGAAAGTTTACTTACATTTTAACAGGAGAAAATTCAAAACTTAATAGCAGAAAAAAGACACTATTATAATTATTTTTAAATTTTCATTAAAGAGAGCCTGGAGTAAACTTTAAGCTTTTTAGCTTTCTTGTAAGCTAAAGAATTTAAATTTTATAAAAAAAAAAAAAAAAATTCAAACTATTTCACATTATTGAATGCAACAATAGTAATCTACACCTAAGAGACCAGAGTGGTGCGGATGATCAAAAATGCCAGATTACTGGATATTTTGCTTTCTCAAAATTTGATAAGTTATATACGAGGCGTGTTTTTAAAGTAAGTACCGTTTTAATATAACGTCGTTGGAGCGCTGCAGTTGGCACTTAGTGCATGCGCACTGTGTATCTACATCTGTTGGGAAGCCACAAATGCAATTACGGAGCCAGTCGACTGTGTTTACTGTTATTTGTGTGTTATTGAAATGCCGCCGCTCATTGAGAATCCTGCCAACTGCGAAGTGTGTGCCGTTATTCGTTTTCTCAGTGCTAAAGGCTTGAAAGTGGCTGAAATTCATCACTAAATCAGTGAAGTTTATGGTGAAAGCGTTATGAGTAATGGAATGGTACGAAAATGGGTTAGGGCCTTTAGTAATGGCCGCACAAACATTCACGATGAGGAACGAAGTGGGCGACCTACAGTCATTATCGACGATTTGATTGAAAAAGTGGACTGTAGAGTGAAAGAGAACAGATGATTCACGATTTCATCTTTATCTAAAGAGTTTCCTGCAGTTTCAAGAAGTGTTCTCTCTGAAATTGTGACCGGACGATTAAATTATCAGAAGTTGTGTTCCCGTTGGGTGCCGAAAATGTTGACGGAGGAGCACAAAACCAAATGTTTGGCCAGTGCATTGACTTTTTTTGACGAGGGAGATGATTTTTTAAACCATATTGTTACAGGCGATGAAACGTGGGTAGCCTACGTTACACCGGAATCGAAGCAACAATCCATGGAATGGCGACATTCATCATCTCCAAGGAAATTCAAGTTCAAGCAAACAATTTCTGCTCAGAAAATCATGTGCACGGTGTTTTGGGACAGATACGGAGTGTTGCTTGTTGATTTTTTGCCTCATGGTGAAACGATCAATTCAGCTGCATACTGTGAGACTTTTAAAAAAACTGCGCCGTGCAGTACAAAACAAAAGGCGGGGCTTACTGAGCAAGGGTGTCGTTTTGCTCCACGATAATGCTCGTCCACATACGGCAAATCAAACTCAAGACCTAATCACATCATTTGGCTAGGAACAATTAGACCACCCTCCATACAGTCCCGACCTAGCGCCGAGTGACTATCATTTGTTTCTGCATTTGAAGAAGCATCTGGCAGGGCAGCGCCATAACAAACACAATGAAGTCAAAACGACCGTTCTGCAGTGGTTGTCTCATCAGGCGGCAACATTCTTTGAGGATGGAATACAAAAGCTGGTCCCACGATACGATAAGTGCCTCAATATTAATGGGAATTATGTAGAAAAGTAGTGTAAAATATGGGCTTTCACATAAATAAAAATTTTGTTAAAAATGTTTGCTTGTTTTTTTTATATTTCAAAACGGTACTTACTTTAAAAACACGCCTCGTACAATCTGAGCATTGCAGACATTGCTATACACTTTATTCCAGTGAATGTTTAACCAACACAAACAAGGTCATGTAACAAATGGAGTCATTTTTCTCAATCAAACTGCTCTTGATCCCATGGTTAACCTCCTGACATATAGCAGAAATGTGCACACCTGCACACCCACTTTCATCCTGGGTCTTTAGAGTACCATGTATCCAAAAAAATTCCAATTCATGGAATACTAGCATACTGGATTATCATCAGGAAATTCCAGATTATCATCTACTTTTCAGAGGGTACCAGATTACCAAACATTCTGGATTATTAGGTGCCAAATTAACAAACTTCTACTGTAAATGAAAAATCAATCATTTCTCATCAAATCTAGTTTACATCATAGAACATGAACAGATGATGAATGAGAGTGGAAAAAGCAGTTTGCACAATTGCACAATAAATTAATTTTGATTCTTTATTTATTTGTTCTGATAGGTCCATCTTTTTTTATTATAATAATGACATACTAAAATTTGTAAACCTCTTTCTACTTAGAAAGCACTAAAAACATCATTCTTATGTTTATTCTACTTAGATTTATATAATCAATATTTTACATGTAATAATTGAAAATGTTTAATTTTTGTGTTTTTAAAATATATTGAGTTATTGGTGATTGGCTGATAACCATAGCTCAGCTTTTGGTGCAAATGTATCTTTGAGTATTGGTTGATAATCCCTAAAATAAACAGAAAAATGAAAATATAAAGGTCCTGCAACCCAAAATTCAGGAATTATAAATGCATATTTCAAATGCAAAAGCATATTTTCAATGTTCTGCCTATTAAATATTTTCTTGCTTTCAAGAATTTTCTAGACTGTAATTAGACTAGCTACTGCATTGTTACATTGCTCAGCATATGCTCTTTATCTTTCTTCAAGAATTTTTTACTATTTTAAATATGATTTGAACAATCAAAATAACAAATATACTGTATATTAAACAACAGTTTTTTAAATTTTACATATATGAAAAAATTTTGTAATTGTAAAACTGAGGAAATAATTATGGAATCAAACAACTTAAATAATTAAATTTATACTTTGTTGCTCCACCTCAAGTTTTTACAACAGCCTTAATTTTTTCAAACATGGATTTCACTAATGAAAAAAAAATATTTACTATTAATAACTTTCCATCTTTCCTGAATAGCAGTCAAGAGATCTGATTTACATCATAAAGCTTTGTCCTGGACCAATTTCTTTAATTTCCACTACATGTTTTCTGTCAGGTTGGGATTTGGACTGTTTGCTGGCCAGTCTTTTGTGTTGATGTGCTGTTGGTAAAGAAAATTTTTAATAGTTTAAGCCCTATAACAAAATGTACTGTCATTTTGGAAAATAACATCACAAAACATATTTTCAATGGATGGAATAAGAAAGTTCTCCAATATCACTCTATACTTGGGCACTAACTACTGCTGTAATTATGGCCAGTTTGTGTAGTCCTTTACCTGACATGCAACCTCAAATAATAAGTGAGATAGGGAACTTTAGCATTTTCTTTAAGCAGTCTCCTTATAAGTTTCATTAGAACGATGCCAAACAAAATTTCCAGCATCATCTTCATGATCAATGCAAATTTCTAACTCATCACCAAATATCACCTATATCCAGTCATCCACAGTCTGCGATTGCTTTGCTTTGGCCCATTTTAAGCTTGTTTTCTTATGTTTTGTTGTTAATGCTGGTTTTAGTTTTGCTTTTGTATATGAAAATCCCATTTTTATCAAATGATTTCTCATTGTTCTGTCATAAATACTAACAACTGCTTCTTTCCATTTCCTATTCATTTCTTTTGTACATTTCCTATTTTCAAGACACATTGCTTTCAGTTTCCTATCCTGGTGCTTTCATGATTGACCAGTGTTTTCCTTTTATAATATTCCGAGTTTTTTTTTATACTTGTACCAAATTTTAGGTACAGATAACCCACATCTTTTACAATAAGCCTTGTTAAATTGCCTTGCTTAATGAGTTTTAGAATTCTTTCTACTGTTTTGATGAATAATTCCCTCTAGGCTCCATGATTTTGTTACATTAACAGAAGAGTAAATCATTTGAATGGCTACAAGCATTCACTTTATATTCAGACTTACTATTGATACACTGAACAATATAGCTAACAACATTTTAAATATTCTAAATATAAGATGATTCCATAATTTTTTCCTCTATGTGATGTTAAAAAAGTTTAGGTATTTAATTTTCATAATGTTATGTTGACTGTTTAAATTATTCTTGATGTAGCAAAATGTCTGATCATCATTATAAAATTATTTTGTATCAATTGCTCTTGTAACATGCTTAAAACACTAAAAAACATCCTCATAATGAAGTGATTCCATACTTTTTGCCAGGGATTGTGTAAAATATGAAAACATATTGTCTGTATGGCATATTTTAAGTATTTCTTACTAGGAAACTGAAAATTTATGCTCTAAATTTATAAAAAAACATAAATAATATTAATAAAAACAATAAAGTTCAGAACCTTCTCAATGGGTTCAGAATTATTTTAAAACTATGTAAAATATTTAGAAAATGTGTGATATGTGATACGTGTGATATATATGTTTTATGTGATAAAGTATTTACATTTTTGCAACAAACTGTACAAACTACATGGAAACTATTTGTAAATATTGCATTTATAGAAAAATTATCGGGCTGCAATTTCAAAAAATTGTAGATCTATAAATTACAACTGATGTCGCTTGTCTATCTGTGCGTTTGTCTGTCCTTCCTTAACCTTGAGACAGGTGTTAGATAGATGAAAGTCTAGACCAGATATGCTTAGGAGCAGGAGGTCCTGATTAACTATATATGAACTTCCAATACAAACTGGAAGTTATGTTACATCAATTCAAAATTTTTCCCTGAATGGAGTTAGATGGATGACCAGCACGACTCTATTGCTAACAGGAAAGCTATGAAGTACAGTACATGAGCAAGACACCATTAATGGAAATGAGAACATTATGACGAAAAGTTGCAGCCCAAGGCATTGTGACGATGTCACAATAAATAATCGCTTGTTAGAATTAGTTTGGTTTATTTGGTTAGGACAACACGACACGTGAGCAATATCCCAACAGGGTGCATCCCAAGAAGACTTTTATGGGAAGCTGGACTCTATTTAAAGTGTTACTAACATGAAAAAACCCCGGGAAACTCCAGCCCGTTTGCCAAGCCCAACCCCTGACTAACTAACTACCAGAGTTTGGTGGTTTTATGCATTCAGTTACTGGAGGGTGCTTATTAGAATTCAGAAAGTACCATTTAGAAATGAAAAAAACTTGAGTTGTTGTTAGATGTGAAAAATTAAATTTTTACAGATGTTTTCACAGGATAATTATCACTTTCAATTTCATGCAGTCGACCACATTACCAGGAAACGACTTCAAATAAGACAAATTCATACAAGGGTTTTCTTTATTATTAACTGTATTTTAGAATATTTTCTTGCGATTTAAATTTCATAAAATGTAATTGCTGATTTACATTTGTTTCAAGCATTCCGTTTGCTCATTTACAGGCAGCACCATCTATTGGCACTAAGTGTAAACCAGCAAATTGAACGTTTTACATTTTCTTAAATTTTTTCTGTCAATAGGTGGCACTATGTGTAAACCAGCAATTTGAACAAAGATAGAAATTGATTTACAGAAATCCAATAGATATTTTGGGATGGAATGTTTGACATTATCTAAGTTAGCGGACTTTCGAGTGGTACAACTCACTTATGGACTTTTGTAGTGTTTAAGGACACCCTCAAACTTTTGCAGCTCTTCTCACCCATGGACTTTTGTGGTGTTGAGGATACCCATAGACTTTAGAGTGGTACAACTCACTTACTTATTTTGTGGTGTTTAGAGAGACCCTCGAACTTTTGCGGTGCTTCTCACTCACAGACTTTAATGGTACTAAGGATACCCATGGACTTATGAAAAGTTCACAGTGACAGTCTCATATGTGTTACTCTGCTTTCTTATGTATCAATCTAAAATTATTAAATTTTTAATTGTTAATATAATATTACATATTAGCATTTATACTTTATTGTTAATTGTTTTGCAACTGTTGTAACATTATTGTTATACTTTGTAACAGTATGTTCTAATAATACTTTGTATATATAAGTCGGCATGTAAAACATCTGTAATACTCTTCTTGTAAAAAGACTTGTTAACTTCTATGTGTCAACCAATTGCTGTTAGTATTATCCATGTTATTACTATCTATGTTTGTAAATCAACAAATGTACTTAATTATCAAGAATTGTCATGTAAAATCAAAACATATACCTGCAATTTTACAATGATACTATACTGTTATTTTACGTCAGTAAAACCAATTAACAAATATATTGTATTATAATACCTGATTATGCATTTGCGACATCAGGTCATGTAACCTTGTTACATTAATAAATCTAAATGAATGAATGAATGAAATGAATATCTAAGTTAGCGATATAAAAATGTAACTGCTGAGTTTCGTAGCAATTGAATTAACGGCCTAGGCGTGTATAGCAAAAACATCCAAACATTCTACTTTATATATATAGATATTGAAGCTTGTCATTATAATTTTTTTATTGAAAAGCTTATATGTTTTATGCTGAGTTTTAATGTTGTAACTAATCTGACTTAATCTTATATTATTTTATTTTATCTTAAGATAAAATAAATATCTTAAGATTTATAATTTAAAATATACATGTTTTATTGATATCCAATTGTTGCATAACTGCAAAGTATCCTAGAATATTTTCTTAAAGAAAAATGAATATTTGAGAAATCTTGAAAAAAATAATTTCTTTTCTCATTTAAATATTTCTTTATAGATACTGATTCTTTTAAAATAATTTTTATAAATAATTGTTTATCTAATAAATACTTTTATAATCCAGTTTATAACTTACCTAGGATTAAAAGCAGCTACACATTCTTCTTTATTATTTTGAATATCCATTTGTTCACTTTTAAATTTATCAGAAATATTAGTATCTTCTAGAACAAAAATAAATAAAATTTATTAACTTTTATATAAAACATTGCATTTTAGTATTTAACAGCAAAAATGTAAAAATATTAAGTGCATTAAAAATCAAACACAAAATAAATCAACTTATGTGTATGATATAACCCAATATGACACACAAAGAAATAAATACATTCAAACTTCAGTTTTTGAACAGCTCACTTTTCAAACAATTCAGTTCATGAACAGAATTTTGAACTCATAATTGCACCAGCAGCCGTAAAATAACTCAATTGCCGAACAAGCTACTCAGCAATAGCTGCCATGGATTAGAGAGAGACAGATGATCGACTTCCTCTACTTGCTATGTTATAGCAAGTCAACAGCCCAACCAATCAACGACAGGACTATTGATTCAGAAGTTAGTGGCTCAGAGATTGTCTTGCATCATTAGACATCACAACACATCAATATTTAAATTAGATTTCGATACATGTGCAGGAAAGATACTATTTCTTTTTTTCAGTTTGTGCCGCAGTTGAAATCCAAATCAAATTAATTAATAAAAACTGTGTTAATTGACATTCCCATAACATAAATGATATTCAAGAATTGGTTAATGTTACCTTAGGTTCCGAGATGGCGGCGGTGGGAATTTTTCCCTACGTTGGAGACTGCGGCGGGGAAAAAATTTTTCCCTAGAGTCGTGACGTCGACGCCGTTGAGAATTTTTCCCCGTTCGGGTTCAACACTGAGATTGACGTTGCCGAGTATCCTGTAACCTCGACACGGCGACGGTCGTGTGTAAATTTGCGACGGTAGAGGGAGCTTTTTCGTGACGTTGTGCGAGAGTAATATCAGCGGGAAATTCGTAGTTGTGTTACGAACGAATATGCAAATGCTCGATCTGTGACGTGATTTCTGTTCATTTCAATGCAATTTTATGCAAATCGACTAGTTTCCAGTTGGATTCGTTTACTGCAGTGTTGCGATGAATTGCGTATTGGAATATTTGCTGTTTATTTTTCTGGTTACAATATTTCATTTTTTTTCCTCACCACCTCCCCGCATTTAGTTTATTGCCAATTATTCGATAATGAGTAGTTTTGCCGATTTGAGTTTCAACGACGAATTTCGGTCGAGTTGCACCACACATGATTTCTACAAGTTAATGGAAGACGACTTTTTGGAGCTATGTTTGCCTCCCCGTATCGATAACGCATTGAGATTTCTGAAATTTGCTGTAAAATTAGGCATACAGCCGACCAAGTCCGTTTGCATTCTGTGCGATTCTAAATGCAAATTATGTCATCAGAGTAATAGAGAAAGCTGTTTCTTGCGATGTAGTAAGTGCGGAACGAAGACCTCTGCCTTTGAAGGAACATTTAAAAGTAAATTTGGCCACATTTCTTGGGGTTGCATTCTGTCGTTTATATGGCGAAGTAGTAATAAATCGAACAGAGGGAAACGCCAATTGACCAATAAAAGAGCAGCCGAATCGAAAAGAACAGGGAAGAAAAGAGCCACACCAAGAGAAAAGGAAAGTATCCAAGCTGGCAAAACCGAAAAAAGAATGGATCGGAAAGGAAAAAAAAAAGTAGGAAGAAGTAGGCAACCACCATCGAAAAGTGAGTAAAATTATAATTTTTTTTTTTTTGGTTATTTCGGTTAACGTCTGCGGAGTCTGCAGAGAATTTCAAGATGGCGGCTGGAAACGCGGCCATCTTGAATCAAGGGAAAAATTTTTCCCCCGTCGCAGTCTCCAACGTAGGGAAAAATTTCCCCCGTCGCCATCTCGGAACCTAGGGTAACATTAACCCAAGAATTTGCATTTAAATATGCTTAAATTAAATTAAATAACAAAAATTTATTAATATAATATTATATATTATAATATTAATATTTATTAATACAATATATTGCATTTATAGGGATTTTTATGTATTAAATACAGCTACACAAAGGTTATAAAAAAAGGCTTTACTTTGTGGTCAGGAACAGATTAATCCATATTATTTCTTATGGAAATGGAAAATTTGTTTCGGTTTTAGAACATATTGGTTTTTGAACAGCTTTTAGCAACAAGTTATGTTAAAAAACTGGGGTTTAATTGTGTATAGTCATGAAGATGCTACCACCATTGCTATAGTGACCTCCATGCATTGGGGAATGTTTCTTGATCTCTTATGTTAATATTGTAAATTGCCTGTTTATATATTTCTATAATTTTCATAGTTTTAGCTAATTTTGGATCTTTTATCAACTTGATCTCAACCTTTCCTGATCTAACTTCATTACTATGTTGCATGACATGTGCTGCTAAGATGTGTTCTAATCTCACACCCAATCTATGTTCTTTGAGTATATTGTCTACTTAGATTACTACAAGTGTATAAACAATATCTTTTAGATGTATATCAAAATTTCTGCTAGAATCTCATGTACTCCTGAAACATTGTCAAAGTTAAACTAGCTTTTGTCATTCTTTATTAGTGCATATATAGTGGAATTTTGTAAACCACCAAACAAAAGCTACGCTATCATTAGGTTAGAACTGAAATGTATATATAATATATGGTAGCCTATATCAAAAATACCATATTTTCTCGCATATAAAATGAGGTTTTTATTCATTTATTACAGCTTCAAAGTCCTAGGTCATCCTATATGTGTGAGTGTAAGATTCTTTGCATTTTTGCAAACCATGTATTTGCACTTTTTACCAGATGCTTACCTTCTTATATTTAAAAACATAAGTATATTATCTGGGTTGTTTCAATTGTTCTTGTATATTTTCAGAAGTAAAGATGAATAGCAATAGGAAAAGCAAAGCTTTTGAATTGAATTCCAGATTGAAATTCTAAAATCAGGAGCACAATATAAATTTTAATTCATTCCCACGTGAAAACAGATGATTATTTGGAAATCAGAATTCAGAAAAACTCATAAGTGTAATTGACAGAGAGTGGATTTAACTGTTAAGAACTGGTAAAAAAAAAAAGATTCCTGATTGTCCAGCTAATTATAATTTGATCATGTAAATGATCAAATTATGTTGTCAATTTTACATAATTTTTCATTAAAGTTCAAAATGCCAGTAATTTTTGCGGGACAATGTGTGCATTTATGTTCATTTAACATTTTACTTGTGATTAAACAAAATAAAATTAGAATTGGATTAATAAATTTAATTTTCTTTATTTTGATTTTTAAAGTCACACCTCGTCCTATATGCAAGGTCTGTCTTATATGTGAATAAATATGGTGTATATAGTTATACCATTTTTATATAGATACTAACCATAATATCTTTCAATATATAGGGTAATGGCACCAGTGTTTGACACAGACCCAGTGATTGACAAATACCACTAAAATTCCAAGTAAATGATGCTTTAAATGTAATTTAGGACACTAATACAGTTTAGTGTTATTTTTTATTATTACCAAGTAATTTCATGTACAGTGATACCTCGATTTTCGATAATCCATCTGAAAACAATCAGCGAAATCCGAAACCGAGGCAATTATTTCCATATGAATTAATGTAAATCCAATTAATTCGTTCTAGACACTCCAAAATACATACCAAACACACATTTTATAGAGAATTAATATAGCATTAAATACTAAAAGCAATAAGAAATTAACATAAAAGACTAATTAGCATAAAGATAAAAGCATTAGGATTAAAGATAAGATAATTAGCATTAAGATGAAAGCAATGGAATTGTTTGGCTAGACACACGGGGTAATGTCTTGTCTTGTAGAAGCTAGTTGGACATGAGCTTCTAGCCCAGTGATGGTGAACCTTTTTTGAGAAGTGGGTCAAATTATGTTCATTAATTTTTTTAGTACTAGCTTGTGGGTCACTAAGTGGTGTCATTTGGAAAGGGGAGGGGAAGTGGTTAAAAACTACGTACTTATTTTTGCACATGCCCCGATGCCTGCATTGGGCGTTTAGACTGGTTTTTCTTTGTAAATTTGACATTAGATATATATACTTTATTTTTTTAATATTTTTGATTGTCTGTTCTCTCTTTTATGATATAAAAAATAAGTTTATAAAATTCAACATGTGAGTCATTTAAAAAGCCTGCGTGGGTCAGTGTCTGACCCACAGGTCATAGGTTCACCACCACTGTGTTACCACTAGCCTATATCACCCAGTGGTAGTGTGACGTAATTGTCACATAATAGTAGTTGTATGTGTCTATGATGGTCGTATCAAGGGGAATAATGCCTTCTGGAAAATCCACTTAAGGGTAACTGGCCCCTATTCAGGCATTATAGACGTAGAGAAAACCCAGAAAACTTCATGTGGCTAGCCCGCTCTGGCGAAGCCCGAACCCACGACTGAACTCCCAGTGTTCAGGGAACAGAACCATTGGCCAATGGTGGGCCATTGTGGGGTAATGTTCACACAATGAGAATGAACACCACACTGCACCAGAAAACACATGGGTCGCCCTTTGTTTTCGCAAAATTAGCAGCAAGGTCACTTGAGCATGCTGACAAAATCTGAGGCAATCAACGAAAACTGAGACAAATTTTTCATGAAAGAAATCGACGAAAACTGAAACCGAAGATAACCAAAGTCAATGAAAACTGAGGTATTACTGTAGTTCAGTTTTTGAATACTAGAGAGAAAGATGTGATAGAAGCCAGTTTAGCTATGGCTTGGGTGTAAAACAGATCTTAATTTTTTATTAAGGAACAAAGCAAAGAAAATCCATTTATATCTAATTAATGTTAAGTTTTGTTTTAAATAATGTTTTATTTCAAAAAAATATGTCAATTACTAGTTTCAATACCTGTTATCACACCAGTGTTTGACTTTTGATGTAAAACACTGGCAGGGCTTAAAGTGACTCTCTTTTTTAGCTTTTTTAGCTTTTTCTGAGAAAAACTCACTTTTTTAGCTTTTTTCACTTCCCATGTGAAATTTTTTTTTCGTAAATGCGCTCAGGAGCGAAATAGCAACCAGCACTTCCCCGTATGCCTTATGGACTGTGCGCAACATGTTAAGGCACTGTCGTACACACATGTAGTGTACTACATTTATATAGACTAACAAAACGAGGAGCTTCCCAAAGCTTGATACTCTGCACATGCTGTAGGAATTTGCACGTGGGTTCTCCTTGCTTGTATCCTTGTGAAATACCGATCTCCGCAGCGCTTCGATATAATCACGCTGCATTAAGTCAAGTACACTTCTAGTTCGGCGTTAAGAGTGATTTTTATACAGCATTATTTTTAGCATTTGTATTTATTTAAGCGCAGTGGACAAAAGAAAGAAATAGATTTTATTTAATACTAACAGTAGAAACTCATGTTTTAGCAACGGAAAATCGTATAGAACCCAATACTTTCTGAAGTAAGTTGCTAAGCAAACTTCTTCCCAACCGCCTGCTATTCTTTAGCTTAAACGATGACATTTACTCGTTTTTGACTACCGTAGAAAAACCGAAAAAATAATTGTTGAGCAATAATAAATTTGATTTCTACTGTTATTATTAAATAAAATGTTGTAGGACACTCGTTTCAAAGCTTGTATCTTTCTAGCACTCTGTAAAATTAAAGATCGAGCGAATCTCGTGCCAGGAAATACAAGATTTTAAACTAATATCCTAAATATTAATAACTTCTGTAGAGACAATCTTTAGACAAAGACAAAAGTTTGGTTTTAAGTGGGTGCTTATATATTTGGCATGCACCATGGTTTTCTGCATTCTAACGGTGTCCTTCATTTTCCATTTCGACAAACTATAAAACTCTTCATGCACGTGCGCATTCGAACAGCTGCGGTCAATCCGGCACCAAATTAAAAAATTAATTTGTAAATATTTAGCGTCGAAAAACCGCTATTTTCACTTTAATCTAGCTTTTCGATATGCTTCTAGTCGAACTCAGTCAAAAAATTAATTTAATTATAATTTATTGAAGATTTTAATATTTTAATATTAGAAAGTAATTAGCATAAATTACATGGTGTCATGTCTCATCTTCGCTCCCGTTCAAGTTTATTGTCCTATACATGCGCCGATGTTTGTTTTTACTTCTGCTGGGGTTTTATTTCAACCTTCGACCATTTGGTTACGCAAAGTGGGGAGACGGGCATCATGTGATCGCGTACCTGACTTTTTACAAGTTTCCTTACCTCGAAAGAAACTTATACTTTTTCTTGATTTTAATTATTATTAATTAACTTTTTTGATGGATTCTTATATCGTTGTATTATCTAAAGTTGCAGATATAAATGCGTAAAACTTTATTTAAAAAATTGTTTTTCTTATATTTTAAAATTCAAAAATAAATTAAATATCGGAAATGCTAAACTATAAGTACAGTGTGTTTTACATTATCATTGCGAACAGATACAGCCAATTATTTTATAAACATATTTATTATTTCAATTTTTATAAATTATTTAATTTGATGCAACGTAATCAATTAATTACTGTGGCGCGTTAACATGGGCGTAGCCAGGAACGGGCATGGGTGGGCACACCCCCCCAGTTAACCTGGTGCCCCTCCCAGAAAATTACAGCCCGGCCCCCACGCAGTTAACTTGGTGCCCCTCCCCAGAAAATTACAGCTTCTACTAGGCCCCCCATAACAACGCGTTAATTAATATGGAGGCGAGACTCGATTCAATTACTTTTTCATTTCAGACATTAATTACAGTGTTATTTTAATGTAATTTTATACATAATGTATGTTTATTATAATTAATAAATCTATATAGGAATAATATCTGTGTCTAATAAAACAAAGCGATTATAAAAATGAAAAGCGTGCGTTCCATCTCGATCTTTTGTGAGCGAAATTTCATGATTTTAATTTTTAAAAAATGAGATTTTTATTTATAATTTCTGTAATTTGATCTATAAGAGCAAAAAACTAAACTTATCAAATATCAACTCTCTGTAAATAATTTCATCATTTGCTTATTAACGTCAGATTTGTTAAATTTCATGGGATTGTATTATTTTTCAACTTGAGGGTAGTAGAAAGCTTTGTATATTTTCTCCCGTGAAAGTAATAGACTCTGCCGGTTCCCCACTGTGAAGGACAACAAACTGCTAAATGTTTAATTACATTGTTTTCATAAACTCTCTTCTCTGTCAGTTGTGGGTCGAATGACTAACAAATTGTTTTATTGTATTCAGGGGAATAGATTTGGAGACTAGTATTACCAGTAATGAATGCTGTAATTTTATTTTTAATCATTTAAAAAATATTGATAAAATTACCAAATAAATGATTGGGTCACAATTACTAGTGGTATTGCTATATAACAGACGTGGGCAAATGAGACTCCGAGAGCCGCATGCGGCTCTTTTTGAATTTTATGTGGCTCTTGCTGAAAGTGTTAATTTCTGCTTTTTATTATTATTTTTACAGTTTTATTTCCACAATTTTGTGAAAATATGTTTATTAAAAAAATTCAATACTTGTTCTATATTATATAATAAAATCCAGGTACAGAACTGCAGTACAGAATAAAAAAGTACAGAACTGCGGCTCCCATGCATTTTGCAAAACCTACATTTCGGCTCCCACTGAACTTTTGCTTGCCCACCCCTGCTATATAATGAACATGCAACCCACTGATTCTGCCAGAAGTTGTTTTTTTTCTTCTTTAATTACATTTTTTTTATGAAGAAATCAAAAAATGTACCTTGAAATAAATGGCATTTGAAATTTGGCATGTTATATGGAAACACATTCTGGTAGTTATGTTACTATTCCATTTGCTTTGCTGTGTAATGGTGGGAATTCTGTACGGGGCACATGAAAACTTAATGCGGGCCTGTTCTGGCTTAATGCAGTCTTACTGGTCACTTTTCTGGAGTATAAACTCAGCCTAACTATTTTCATATTTAATCTTATCAGTCCACTTAATAATCAATCTAATATCATATGCAATGTTATTGATACAAAATATGTGTTCGTTTGTGTTTTTTTTAATAACGCCTGTTTTCGTTCATTTTAACACTATTAGCTTTTTTAGCTTTTTTTCAGTGTGAACTCTCTTTTCTCACTTTTTTTTATTGCCATGACTGCTTTAAGCCCTGCACTGGAGAAACTTTGTCAATTACTGGTTTTCTTATTATTAAGATGTTTCATTTCTTATATTGAACTGGTGATTATACCTCGTATGAAGTCTAAGACAAGTTTCAAAAAGACTAAAATTCAAATATTCTGAGTCTATAATGAAGTTCTCACTGCAGTAAAAATAAGATGTCACACAGCAGCCAGTAGGACTTTTAATGTTTCTCATTCCACTCTAGTGTATAAATCCTTTGGGAAAAATCCAATTAAAAGAAAAATGGGGCCAATCATTTGGAATTGGGTCCAGGCCTCCAACTCAAAATGACATTTCAAGTTCAGATTCAAAGATGACACTTCATGATAACAGCAGTGAAATCTGTATTCATGATATTGTAGAGGAAATGAAAGTTAAAAATCAGGTTTTCTCAGAATAAACTGGTCTTCAGATTGACATAGGGGTGTTTACAGAGCTTTCAAATGTGAAGAATGCTAAAAAAAGATTATGTTGAACTCATAATTAATACAGAAATGAACCTGATGTAAAATTTGTGAGGAAAGTGTCAAGGAACTCTTGTATTTGTATGGCCTGATTGTGATGAAATTTCAGTGGTTGAAAAGAAATTTTTTAAACCACTGAAATATCATCACAAAAACACTAAAAATCAAATCTGGAACATGGAGAATTAATTTTCAATGTTTCCTTCTCTGGATATAATAACTAAGCAGGCCCAAGTATGCCTACAGTTTTCTCTAGTTTATGTTAGTTAATTTTCTATCTCTAGGAATTAGAATTACTATAGTTTATCTATATGTAATAATGTCTAGACCAATGATTTAGTGAGAACAAGCAAATCATTATGATCTGCTACTTCTGTTTAACAAAGATCAGAAGTTTCTCTGCAAAAAATAAAAGTAATATTATGTATCCAAATATTCCATCAGCTATGAGACTAGTTCCTCATGGAGAGAATTTACCTATTCCCACAGCCCCAGCTTCTTGGCAGGAGATTTCTGGTTCTGAAAAGGATTTTTCTGATGTGGCAGTACAAGGTTCAAGAGATGAATATTTTATACCAAAAAATCAAAATCAAATAGATGTGGTTCACTAAAAATCAAATAGTGAACCACATCTCATTTCACAAGTGGAACTAAACAATTTGGTTCACAACTTGCATTTATCAAAACAGCAAGCAGAAGTGTTAGGTTCATGCTTAAATCAGTGGAATTTATTGCATAAGGATACCAAAGTTTCATTTTTCAGACACAGAAATAAGGATTTAATGAAATATTTCACTATAGCAGATCAGTTGTGTTCCTGTTGAGATATAAATGGTTTGATGTCTGAGTTGAATATTCCTTATAAAGCTGATGATTGGAAGTTATTTATAGACTCATCAAAAACAAGCTTAAAAGTAGTGCTACGTCATAATTCAAACAAGAATCCTTCTATACCAGTAGTGCATGCTGTTGGTTTAAAAGAAACATATGAAAATATGACATTAATTTTAAATGCAGTCAATTATAGTGTTCACTTATGGTGTATCTGTGGCAACCTAAAAGTTATTGGTCTTCTTCTTGAACTGCAAGGTGGCTTTACAAAATACTGCTACTTTTTATATCTGTGAGACAGTCGTGCAACAAGTGAACATTATGTGGTTAAAGATTGGCCAAAAAAAGAACTTTCACTCCTAGGCAAAACAATATTAAGTATGTTCCATTAGTCAACCCTCAGCAAGTAATTTTGCCCCCTTTACATATAAAATTGGGGTTAATAAAAAATTTTGTTAAAGTACTAAATAAAAAAGGACCAGGATTTAAACATGTAAGCCAAGTGTTTCCTAGGTTAAGTGAAGCTAAATTAGAGAAAGAAATATTCATTGGACCTCAGATTAGAAAATTACTTAATGATGAAAATTTTGACATGAAGTTGAATAATGTAGAGCTAAAGGCATGGAAATCATTTAAGGATGTAGTTCATGGTTTTCTTGGAAATAACAAAGCACAAAATAGTGATATTTTAGTAAAGAATCTCCTGCTGAACTATAAAAATTTAGGCTGCCAGATGTCCTTAAAAATTCATTTCTTGCATTCTCATCTGGACTTTTTCCCACCGAATTTGGGTGCAGTGAGTGATGAGCAGGGTGAACGGTTTCACCAGGACATATTGCGAAGTAAGCAGCATTACCAAGGGAGATGGGATGAATTGATGATGAGTGACTACTGCTGGTTTCTGCAAAGAGAAAATCCTACCCTACACCAAAGAAAGAAATGATTATCTGATTCCAGTTATAAAAAAATTTCAGGTACTTTTTATGCCTGTTTTAGTTATGTTATACAACAGTTTTTTTATGTAATCAGCAAAATAAAATATGAATATTAAAAACTTATTTAGCATTGCATGAAATTTAATATACCAATAAACTTGGTCACTGTGGAAAATTCACATTTTTCATCAATTTTTTAATGGTATATAATAAAAATGTGGTGGTGATGTGGGGGATTCTTTTTGTTCACTGAATCTGAAAATGAAGCCAGTTTTTTCTCCAGAAAAACTGGCTTCATTTTCAGATTCAGCAAATAAATGAAGCCAGTTTTTCAGATTCAGCAAACAAAAAAGAATAAAATTTGCTTATTTCTGCTTTTGTTTCGAAAATTTTTTTTCAATTTGTAGTGTTATCAGAATTTAAAGACTTAAAAGAGAGAGGCATTGATAAATGGCTTATAGGTGATAAATTTCAGAGAATAAAATGTTAACAGGTAATGAAATCATTGAAAAAAATTTAAACACATTAGCCACTAACAGGATAAGGAGTCCTTTTATTTTTAAATAAAATATTTTTGAGACTAACTGTCTCATCTTCAGATCTCAATGCTTGAATTTGAACATATATTCCAGAGCCATTCCTAGTATAACAAAAATTCAACAAAGTTTGTTCTATCACATAATGTAAATGAGTCTCATTCTAACTTACTTGAAGGTAATGTTAATATACATGAATAAAATAAAAAAGAAATGAATAAAATGCCAAAATCCAAAGATAACATTAAGATACATATATAACATAATGTTCCTAGACTTCCAAAAACATGTCCTTCTATTCAATCCTTTGAATCTACTATCCAGTGTTGCTAACCTTCTCCAAAATGGTGGAAAAATTATCATGTTATCAAGTATCTCATACAGTAGGTGTACCTCTTTTTCTTCTTTTCTTGATGACTTAAAATCCCATGGAAATAAATACTTCCTTATTTTAGAAATGAGGATGATCATACAAGAAATACAAGAAATTTCCATTCCTTTTTTGATTTATTTTTACCATTATGGGAGATAACACTTCAACAACCTTAAATGCTCCCCTGCATTACTGGGGTTAGTTTTCCATTATTAGATTACCAAAGTATTTTAATAACAACTTTATCCTCCATACAGAATTTTGGCTCTTTGTGGCTGATGTCAAAATATTTATATTTTTTTTAATGATAGTTACCATAATTTCGTGTAGATATATACTACAGTGGTACATACCCACAAAAAATTGCAAGAATAACAATAAAACCTTCATATAACCTTATCATATACTCTGTGCCTTTAGGACAGCCATTGAAAGAAAGATGATTAACAGTATGCAGTTAGAAATTGCCATCTCAAGCATTAAAATATTGTTTTTTCTTTCATTTCTATTAACAAATCATTGTAAACATACAGAAACAACTAAGACCAAATATTCTATAATAATCATTTAAATTTCCAAATTATTCTGACTATAGTTTGGCTAACTATTAATAACCAGCAGGTAAGCCCGATGTCGCCTGAGCAAAAAATAAGAACAACCATTAAGATTATTATGAAATTATAGATAAGAAGGCATTAAAGATTAAATCAAATACTTTATTTCTGCAAGCACTTTTGATGGTATTTATGTACTTCATCCTCAGGCAGTTGAATGAACAAAGAAATTTGAACAAAATATTTAAAATACAAAAAACTTAGCAACATTAGCCATTATGGAACATAATCTTTTTAAGAACATGTATAAATTTTAAAACACATTTTTGTAAGCATGTGAAACTGACGCACATGCGCCTTAACATACAACAGGTAAAAACCAATTGGAAGTGTACCATAAATGCATGTTATATTTATATTCAAATTTTAATGTAACATGCACTTATGGTACACTTCCAATTGGTTTTTAGCTGTTGTATGTTAAGGCGCATGCACGTCAGTTTCACGTGCTTACAAAAATGTGTTTTAAAATTTATACATGTTCTTAAAAAGCTTATGTTCCATAATGGCTAATGTTGCTAAGTTTTTTGTATTTTAAATATTTTGTTCAAATTTCTTTGTTCATTCAACTGCCTGACAATAACGTACATAAATAATGTCGAAAGCACTTGCGAAAATGAAGTATTTTGTTTAATCTTTAATGTCTTCTTATCTATAATTTCATCATTTTAACACAATGGTTGGCATGACATCCAAGCTAAGTATTTAGTATACCTAACAAGATTATTATTCATTAAGGTTACTAAGGTGATTAATATCATTAATGTTCTTTTGTTTTAACTCATAACTGAAATTTAAAATCAGCATATAACTTGCCACATTGCATAACCTACAACCCCTTTCATTCATATTATCTTTCAAACACATATAACCCATCGGTTATCTGCACAAAAGTATGGTGGAGCAGGTTATACAAAGATATTATTTTTATTCTGTGGTAATGCATTACTTTTTCACTTAGTTTCAATACTTTATCCTTTCCTATCTTTATCTTTTCTTAATTTCTTTTGGTGAATGTATCGGCAACAAATACAGGTATCCCTTGCTTAACACGGTTCTGGTTAACATGAGATTTGATTAACGTGCAAAATTACAATTAATTGCAGCAATCCCTTTACATACATGGCAAAAGTTTTAATTAATGTAGCCTTAACAGCCATCTTTACTTAACATAGATATGATTTTCTCAGCAAATAAGGTGTTGGTGAATTTGCTATTTTCTTGCTTAGGGTGATTTCTGATATGTAGTTTAATTACAACAGTTGTGAAATTTATCACATTACTGCTAATGTGATATTGTATTATTTGTTTAGAAACTTATTTTAAAACTTTACTCACATTTTGTTTGCATAAAATCAAATCAAAATCTGTACGTAAAATGTAAATCAAACATACTATGCTTTTTAAGTTTCATAAAGAATACAATGCTATACAGATAGTAAAAAATACTCATAATGTATGAGAAAGATGCTCCTAAATGTCAGACACGTCAAATATGGTTTTGAAAGTTTCATTCGGGAAATTTTGAACTAAAGGTTACAAAACATACAAGATGCCCAAAAGTTGTTGAAGAGAAATTTCAAGGAAAAATTGTTAAATAACAACTTGTGAATTTGCAAAAAAAATCTTACAAGTTAGTGTATCACAACATAATGATTGTGTTTTCCCTTTTTCACTTATTTCATAAAATAGGGCTGGGTTTCAGGATTGAAAGGTTGGGCTACAAGTAGCAAATTGAGATATTTGTAGGACTCTAGGCTACTATTTTTTGGGTGACTTTAAAAATAATTTGGGCTATATTTTAAGGAATTCCGCTTTACTTTTTATAAAGTATACCTGGCAACCTGTGAGGTTCTCACCAGACATGTGCTGTTTACCTGAAGTTTATTATTATTATTATTATTATGTTGGGTTAAGTTAGATATACTCGGTTAACACCGGTGGCTAAGTACTATGCCGGACCAAAGTCAAGGCATAGTAACCAAAACAGAAATTAAAGAAGTGTATCAGTGTGTGTGTCTGTATTCAGGAATTTTCTCACAATATGACATGTATTCAATATAGTGGCCTTCTGTAGAGTGATGTATGTGTTTCTATTCAATTCTAATGTGCCCAGGCTTTTGTGTAGTGTGTGTGGTATGACACCTGTAGAGGAGAGAACAACAGGTACAATAAGCACCCTATCCATCCTCCACAGATGCCTTATTTCCTGGGCGAGTTCTGTGTACTTGCTAATTTTTTCAGTGCATGCGTTTTGTATATTGTGAGTGTTTGGAATGGATATGTCTATAATGTATGTGATTTTATTGTGTTTGTCAATGAGTGTGATGTCTGGTCTGTTGTGGTAAATTGTTTTATCTGTGATTATGGCTCTGTCGTAGTACATTTTGTGCGTGTTGTTTTCCAATACTGTCTGTGGAATGTATTTGTAGTATGGTTCGTGGATGTCTGCTAATTTGTGTTTCTTTGCAAGCTCTTGGTGTATTATATTTGCTACTTGGTTATGTCTGTGTAAATAATCTGTCTGTGCCAAGAGCTTGCAACCAGAGGTGATGTGTTGTATAGTTTCTGGCATGATGTGACATTTTCTGCATGTGTCATTTGTGAGTGTTGCATCTTTGAGTATGTGTTTTCTGTAGTTTTTAGTATTTATGACCTGATCCTGTATGGCAATCATGAATCCTTCCGTCTCCCCAAAGAGGCATCCCCGAGCTAACCAGCTGTTTGACGCAGTTTTGTCAACAAAATCCTGGGCCAGATCGTAAGGATGCCTGCCATGGAGTGCCTTTCGAGCCCACGATTGCTTAATGGTGTCTATGCTTTTTATATGTTGTGTTGTGTCCATATGATGTGAGTGTAAGTTTAATGGTGTGTTATTCGAGTCTGCTAGAGTTACTGCTTTATGTAATTGTGATGTTTCTTGTTTTTTGTAGAAAAACTCTCGCAGTAACTGTATTTGTTTGTAGTGAAGGTTAACTATGTCAATCAGGCCACGTCCGCCATCTTTACGTGGAAGGGTTAATCTTTCTGTGGCAGATTTAGGATGATGTTGTTTATGCTTAGTAAGTGTTGTTCTTGTTTTCCTTTGGAGTTGCTCAAGATCTGTGTGAGTCCAATGTATAACTCCAAAAGAATATGTGAGTACTGGGATGACATATGTGTTTATTGCTTTAACTGTGTGTTTTGCATTTAACTGTGTTCTGAGAATAGCATTTAACCTACTTTGGTATTCTTTAATTAATCTTTGCTTTATTTGTGTATGTTCTGTTAGTTTGGCCTGTTGGAATCCTAAATACGGTTGTAGAACTCGCCCTCTTCCATGGATTCAATAACGTCTCCATTTCCAAGAGCAAAATCTTCTTTCTTCAGGATTCCTTTTTCTATGTGAAGTGTTTTGCATTTATCTAGGCCAAATTCCATTTGTATGTCCTTGGTGTATGAATGTGTGATTTGTAGGAGTTGATGAAGTTGTTTTTGTGTGGATGCATAAAGTTTTATGTCATCCATGTACATGAGATGTGACAGTGTAAACTGTGTTGTTTTTTCATGTCTGATATTGTAACCATATTGCATGTTGTTTAACATATTGGATAATGGGTTCATAGCTAAGCAGAACCAGAGAGGACTCAAGGAATCTCCTTGAAAAATTCCTCGCCTAATAAAAATTTGGTTTGTTTGTATGGAAGTGTTACTAACCCTGAGATGTAGTGTTGTTCTCCAGTGCTGCATAGTGTTTTGAAAGAATGCAATGAGTGATGGATGTATTTTGTACATATGTAGAATATGTAGCAGCCAACTGTGTGGAACACTGTCGAATGCTTTTCTGTAGTCTATATAAGCCATGTGTATGTTTCTGTGTTGTTTGTGTGCTTGCCGTAGAATGACTGAATCTATGAGTAACTGTTCTTTGCATCCCTTGTGATTTCTACGGCAACCTTTTTGTGTTCTGTTAGAATGTCGTGTTCTTCAACATGTTTGTATATTTTGTTTGCGATACAGGATGTCAATAATTTGTAGAGTGTTGGAAGACATGTAATTGGTCTGTATTGTGTAGGATCTGTGGTATTGTTGTTTTTAGGTTTCATGTAGGTGAGGCCCTGAGTAAGAAAATTTGGCATGTCTTGTGGATTGATGATGATGTGTGTTAGGTGTTTAGCTAGTTCCTGGTGCAGTGATGTAAACTTTTTGTACCAGAAATTGTGAATGTTGTCTACACCAGGTGTCTTCCAGTTGTGTGTTCTGTTAACAGTGTATTGGAAATCATGTATGTTTATTTCAAGCACAGGGCATAGTTGGTATGTTGTACAAGTTTCTGTTCTCCTCCTCAATCCAGCCTGCATCAGCACTGTGCGATGACAGCACTGGACCAAAGAGAAGACCAATATGTTGTGAGTTCTTCTTCTGTTGGTGTGCCACTGTGCTGTGTTATCAGTGTTTTCTTTGTTATTAATTTGTCTGTAAAAGAATTTTTCATTGTTTGTAAATAATTTATTTTGTTGTTTTCGTAGTGTACATGTTTTGTATCGTTTGAGTCTACGTGCTTTGGCAGCAAGTTTTTGTTTTAGTGTATCAATGTATTCTGTAATGCGTGTGTTGTGATGTTCGTGTTTTGTGTGTGTTTTCATTTTCTTGAAAATGTTTTTGAGCTGTTTCCTTAATTTGAGTGTTATGTTGTTTTTAGTGTATTGTGTCAGCCTGCCTAATTGCTGTCTAATGTCATTTATTTGTGTTTCTATTCTTCTCTGCCAGGCAGGCTTGTGATAGAATTGTGTTTTCTGTGTATTTGTCTGTGATTGTACTTTCAGTCCATGGTGTGTCACTACTGTGACTGCCCCAGCATAAACTAATGTATGAATGTCTGCGAGTGTAGAAATTGAATGAATGTAGTGTGGTAGTAAGCTGAGTGTTTACATAATTTAGTGTTTTTCCTACTTCCTTTGACGTGTTGATTTTTGGTATTCGTGGTCGTTGTGTGGGATCTGTGCCTGTATATTTAGTGAGTGTTTCCTGAAATATAAGTGAGAGCGTATTAACTAAATCCATGTCTATGTTATCAGTGATGGATGAGGAAGTGTCTGTAGTATTATTAGTGGTAATTGTTGTATGTGTGTTATTATCAATGCTTGTTGCTGGATTATCCTGACAGGTTACATGATCTTCATTAATGTTAGATGTTTCTGTCTGTTGATGTATTTGATCAGCAACCTGTTGTTTGATAAGTTCAAGTGTTGTTTGTGGAATAAGGTTGTTATGTATAATTGTTCTTTTTGATCAACAACCCTTTGTTCGTGACAGTGAGGATGAGGATACTGTTGTGTGAATTTATGGTGTAGTTGTTGTCTGTATGCTGTCATGTTTGTTTTCAAGTTTTGTGATAGTGTAGTAAGTACGGATGATAAACTCGTTCATTTCTACTGTCCATTTCATCCGTTGGCATGGTTTTCCAGCCTTTGTGGGTCTGTGGATGCATTGCACAGAAACACCTAGGCTGGTTAATTCCTCACATCTGTTGAGGGCATTGCAAGTAGCCATGCTTGGGCCGATGCTTGCTTTTGCCACCGGTAACCAAGGGAGACTGTGGCCTATTTTTTGAACATGAGCCTCTGCCTAACCCATGAACGCGGACCTTGTTAACCCAGGAGACGTCCGAGCCAGTATCACACTTTGATCTGGTTATTACCATAATAAATATCTCCATAAAATGTGGGTGTGGTCACTCTTAGCTTCATTTCTCCCCATAGACCTTACTGGCATGGGTGTCCCTACCAGGAGCTTGTCTCCAGCCTGCATTGCCCTATGGATCAGTAAAATTACTGGGCTCTCCCACCACGACCAGGTGGTGACCACAAGAGAGTTATTATTATTATTATTAATTAATGAAAATAGCATTTTGTATAAATAGCTGTATTCTGTTTGCTTAATAAATTACATCAGTTACATGGCATTTGGCATATTGTACTGAAATATGTAAATCTCAGATAATTTGAAATTCAATAATTCAAAGCCACAAATATTTCATCCCCTGAATTTTGAACTAACAAAGATTTCCTGTATACAGAGAGTGGACAAAAAGCAATGCAAAGAAGTATATGTGTAAAGGCTTTGTATAGAAGCAAAAGATTCAATGGATACATTCATACATCTTTAATAATCCATTTTTATTAATGGTATGGCAATCAAGTAACTAAATGTAAGTGTAATTATAATTTAAAATATTCTATACGAATTGGGTTAAATGAAGCATTTAAGGATGTATATGACCAACTCAACTGAAGAGTCATCTAAAAAAACAAGAACCTAATTTCTGATTAATGGTGTTACAATTGTGGTATCTGTATCCAGAATGAATCAAATTTAAGCTCTCCATAAATGTCCATTGTTATTTTTTCCATGTTGTTAAGTTTGATGTACAACTAGACTAAGATGACCAGATTTTAACATTGATGAAGCAGGACAAAATTGATGGGGGGGTGGTTGTCTTGTTAAAAAAAATTGTACTGGAGCAACAAACTTTTATCATCAAAACATGCAAAAATTGTATTGTATTATATTTTTTTAAATTTCAACATTTGTAAAATTTACAAATATAATAAATATATATATACTATTATAAATCTTTAAAAACCATTTATTCTTTAGCATATTTCTCAGTTGAGTGAATTTTTTTAGTAGATTGCTGTCGTTGTTTAAAATGTCATGAAATTTTTCACAAGAATTTATTAAATTATATTTCAAATAATATGGCTTTCAAAGTCTCAACACTTAATTGTGATTTATCAGATGTCCACACTTTATTTATGGTAGAAAATACGCATTCAGTTGCGGCATTAGTTCCTGGTAAGGGCAGCGTGTATTCCACAATTTTTAATGCATTATTATATGGAACATAATATGTTTCAAAATGATGAAATATTTCTAACCATTTGTTCTCTGTTCAGGTTTCTGCTACCTAAGACTAACTATATTTTAACAATTATTTTAATCCTTCTGTATTTCTTTCTAAATAATAATAATACAAACTTGTATTACTTTTCCTCTGAATTTGCCTCGAGTGTCACTTTATTATAGTACTGTCATAACCAAAATAAACCCCAGTCCTAGTTGCTAGCTTTCTAAGGCGATGATAGGCGAGAGCTCTGCGCCATGTAATATACAATGAACAAAATGTTCGCTCGTTTGGACAGCCTGTGAACACGCGCTGCTCCATTGCTGCAGCTGTGAGCCTCAACCAATTTTCTGTCTGTCTTTACCACAAACACAAAAGGTTTTGTCAGTGCAGCATTCTTTATTTCCGATGGTCATGCACACCTTGGTACTGATAAGTGTGATATAAAATGATCTTTACAAATCTTAAACATAAGACATAAGTTTATGACACATAATTGACAAAAACTTAATCTTTCCAAAACTTGGGACTTTTTAAAACTCCACAGGACATGGGACAAATTGTTAAAAATTGGGAGTGTCCCGCCAAAAGTGGGATGTCTGGTCACCATAAACTAGACAGAATTGTCACATGTGTCAGGTGTGCTTATGTAACCATATGCTTAAGAATGTGGGATGAGATTTTCCCACCTAGAGAGGGAGAAATTGTGCACTTCCCTTTGGTATATCGGATCAGTGCTGACTAGTGTGTGTAGCTGTGTGGCTAGTAAGGAACAAGTGTTGTGCTTATTAATTAATTGTCAGGTGCCAGAGTGTTGCTCACTTGTGGAGAAAATAAATTTCTAGTATCTTTTTTGTTGTGTTTTAAAGAATTTGTATACTGTGTTTAGAACATGTAAACAGGAACATTTAAAACATTTAACATCACATGTTGTTTTCATTATCTGTCTATATTCCTCTCTTCTATCCTTGTTCATAAGTTAATTTTCAGTAAATATTAATGTTGTCAGATTTGTCAGGTGGCCATATGTTATAAAGTCTACTTTGACAAAAAGTATTAAATGTAGGTAAAATTTTACTCCAATTATTTATTTAATTATTTAGTTTATTGTTTACATCTAACTACATACTACAGTCCCACAATTCAAGCAATTTTATTGCAGGTTATATAGTATGGTAAATACGTGAGGTTCCAGATCGACTTCAAACCAGTTATTAATCAGGCTAAAAATGTTTAAAGATAAAACAAAAAGGAAATTGTACTGAATAAATGTGACGCAAAAGTAAACAAGTGAGTCTTGAGTGCAATCTGACACATGTTAAGCAATTGATTAATGTCAGGCTGGAGAGTTCAAACCTTGACACTGATGTTCATATACAAAATATCAAAGTTAAACTGAGTTGGGAAATGAGAAGATTTGATGGAAAAAACACCACATTCAATCGTTAACATTCCAAAATGTCAGGAAAGAGAACATAACAACCAAAAATACAAGCGCAGGTTTCAAAGTCCCATCAACAACAGACCTTTCTTGTGACCCGATCCAATCTTATTTCCACCTGGAAACAAGGGAGAAGACCAAGTGGGGAACAATGAGAGGAAATCAGGACCAATCGGAGGAGGAAGGTTTGCAATGAAATCCATTAAATACCCTGGATTTCAAGGTCAAAATGCAGATTCCAGACAATTACAATTTGTGCCATCCAAAGTGACCCGTGTCTCTCTTCTTGGCTTGTGCAACATCGTCATCGTCAAAGTTTCAGCCTTCATTCTGTCTACACCGTCCCGTGATCACTGAGTTGTGGCGATACGCCATATTGTTGTATATATATATATGTAGCGTAAGCCTAATATCAAGTTTCCTTGATCTTTTGTTCTATATCTTTTCTTCGAATTTCCTAACGGTCTTTTCTTTCCACTGGTGGGGGCGCAACTTCGAGGAATAACACCAGAAACAAGGGTGTAAAACGAAAGACCCTGAGGCAAGTCAGGGAGTGGTGTAGGTCATTCTTGTGCTAGCATTTGAGAGAGGCAGACGGTGAAAGAAGGTCAAGATCGCTGATTAGCAGGACAGGAGGGACCTTAAGTTGTCTGCAAGAAGACGAACGATACAGACTGATGACAAAGAATCGAAGGAATTCTGATCTTCAGGATCATCAAGTTCAGAGATATAGAGAGGACAGTTGAAAGCGAATCGAGCGCAATTCCCCGTTTTAGAAGAGTGACGATCTACGGAAGACCCGGGTACCTTGCCAAATCTTTTCTTCTTCTTACCTCTTCTCTCTTCCTTTCCTTTTTGTTTTCTAGTTAGTAAGTTAGTTTAAGATAGGTTAAGTTAGTTGTAATATTTCGGGAGAATACCTAAACAAAGAAAAGCCATTGTCGCGAACACGTGTTACCATCCTTTGTTATCACAAAGATACAACGTACCAATTTTCTGTACATTGGAATTGCCTAGTTGGGATCCGAAAGAATCGAGTGTACATAGAGCTGCGCGAACTGTTAATAAAATATCATATTTTGTGTAAATAAATCTCGTATTTATTGTTCGTCCATCCTGTACACCACAGAGTCTTCATCCTTCATCTGCTGGACTGCCAACGACACTGCTCCGGAGCCCTCAACGAGTCAACAAGATTCACACCATCAACAATAACATCTCTTTGGACTCTATTGATTTTTATCATAAGAAACAAGGAGAAATACAGTGTAAGCTTTTCATGTCTAAAATAAAAAAGTTCCACCGTAAAGGTAAACCTGAGTCAGTATCTCCTATACCACCATCCACATATGGTTCTTCATCCCTTATACATCCCAACGTGAGTAATGGACTCTCCTTTTCCGATCAGCAAACCACACAAATACCACTTGAGACAAACTTATTTCTATCTTAATGGAAAGGGAAATTATATAATTGATACTATAGATTACCACCTATGGAATTTCGGGACTTTGGGTATATGTCTGAACTGAGGGGACCGAGACAAGTTCAACGATATCCTACTTTTGGACCGGAGATGAAAAATAAGAAAGTTATCATACTTTTTTTAATGCTTTCATGCAGACGGCACCGTAGTTGCTAGTGCTGCCATCTCGCGATACAGTCTGCAAACAAATTTTAAAAAAAGCACTCTGAAAGGCAAAAAATTGCACTAACAGTCAAATGCCACTTCCTTTTTTGTCTTTTGTTCAAGAACTATCGTGAATCGATAACTAGTGACGTTAAACAATCGGCAGCCTGCCAGCGGCTCCCCTCCCAGGGGGAGCCGCTGGCAAGCTGGAGCACAAACAGTTGAATGCCAGTTCATTTTTTCCTTTTGTTCAAGCGTTGCGACTCCCAATCGTGATAGCGCGGTCGGCCCGTAGTAGTCGGTCGACTCCCATTCTGGATAAAAGAGCTAGTATTATTTTATTGAATACTTAGCACACAACAGACTATTATTAATACTTGAAAAACACATCTTTGGGTCTTGTTTTTCTTTCCAACAAATGTTTTCTGCTCCTTTGATAAGCCTGCTTCACGTCTGTCAAAGACTCTAAATGTTGATGTTCTGTATTAGAATTTCCACTCAAACGATCACTCAAGAAGACATTCCAATACAGAATATTGACATTTAGAATCTTTGACAGATCTAAAGCAGACTTAACAATATAGCTGAAAACCTTTATTGAAAAGAAAAACATGACCGGAATTGTACTCAAAGGTGTGTTTTTCAAGTATATAATTATTCTGTCTTAGGTTCTATTATAGTTATAGTATAATATAGTATATATTATAGTATAATATGTAAGGAAGTGAGTCCGAGCGTTATTTTTATTTTATTATTATTTCCGTTTTATTATCTTTTGTTTGGGGCTTATGTTTATTTAGGACGAAGGTTCCCCACCACTCTCTTGTTAGTAATGAAAAATGAAGATAAAACAACTCACGGAGAAATAAGCGCCGTAGGAAAATCTTGCGCACTTGCGCTGCCAGGCGGAAGTAAACGAGTCCGCAGAAAAAAAAATGGAGGGGGGAGTCCCCACACTCACTAGTAAAGAAATACTTGATAAACCGTCTTAACATCCCAGAAAATTATGATAAATATTTGTAAACGGTTTATAAGCTTTGTCGGAAACTTAAAGCTGCCAGAAAAGAAAATTAATGTTAGCAACTAAGTATGTAAATAAGGAGAGTAACTCAGCTCAAGTGTGACGTCACCTCACAGTATAAAACCCGTACGTTAACCGAAGGAGAGGAAGGTGATTTCCAAATCGAGGCGACTTTGAGAGCGAGGTAGATTCGAAAGCGAAGTATTTTTTGATAGAAGTCCAGATTGATAATTGGACGATCCAAGGTGCTAAAGAGGAGTTCGATTGACGATTTGACGATATCGAAAGGATTGAGGAAATAGTTTCTTCGTATAGTGAGGTGACGGATAGACGTTTAATTAGTAAGAGATTTTGTTCATAGTTTCTAAGTATTTGATTGTCGAATTTCAAAGGGAAAATTATTATTAAGTTAAGCTAAGTAGCTAAGTTTATTGTCGGGTTGACTTGTTGATTTTCGTTAATAAATTTTGTTTGGCTTATTGACATTTGTACGTAGTACGTTCTAGTTATTAATTAAATATATTTGAACTTTTGATTTGACTTGGTATTTATCGTTATTATTACTAATCTTTCAGTGCACGCTTAAAAGCCCAGGCCTGGCAAACTAATCTCGAATCCGCGTAAAGTACCCGTTAGGTTAACGGAAGTTTTACCGACTGCAATTAGTGTCAGTTTCCTACGGAACTAAAAATAGTACTTTACAAATATTAATAGAAATATCTATATAAGACCACTATTCACAAAATGATGAATAATAATCCTTGTAGATCTTTAATCCTTTATGGATATTGTTTATATCAGAATATATTATAATAAATTTATTTTAATTAATAAAATGTAATTTTATTCTTTCTAAATCTTTAATAAAAAAATCTAAAAATATAAATCAATTTGCATATTTTTGTAATAAATATCTGCAACTCTGACTTCCATTCCAACATTCAGAAAAAATTAATTAAAACAAAACCATATAACTCCAGCAAATAACTTATTTCAAATGCTTTTGATCATATTTAAAGGTCTTTCTCAGGTAACATTACTCAGAACAATATGAGCATCAAATGGAACCTATTTAAGAAGCAAAAAATAGAACCTATTTCCAAACTGAAGAATGTTACAAATTTGGAATGTACAAACTGTCATATATAGGAACATCTTCTTTATGTACCCTGTACTCCAAGAACGTTGGCAACCAGTTGGATCATTTTGATTTTGTTGTCAGCCGATTGAATAGTGATACTAAGCCCAAACCATTGTTGTAAATTTTTGAGCCAGGATGTTGTTCTTCTGCATGGGCTGCATTTACCTTCGACTTTACCTTGAATTATTATTTGTAAGAGATCATATTTTTCGTTTCTCATAATGTGGCCAAAATATTCTAGTTTCCTTTTCTTGATGGTGTCTATTATTTCTGTTTGCTTGTTCACTTGTCTTAATATTTCCATCTTGGTTTTCTTGGCTATCCATGGAATTCTTAGCATTCTCCTGTATGTCCACATTTCAAAAGCCTTGAGCTTACTACACATCATTTCCATTAGAGTCCAAATCTCCACACTGTACAATAGAACACTAAAAACGTAACATCTAAGCAGTTGCAATCGAAGTTGTATTTCCATATCTCTTGTGGTAAAGACCCTCTGTATTTTTATGAAAGTGCATCTTGCTTGCTCAATTCTGCATTTAATTTCTTTTGCATTGTCCCAATTTTTGGTAACACAACAGCCCAGATATTTGTAACTTGACACTTTATCGATAACATCACTACCGATTACAAGTGTGCCTTGGTTTTGGTTGTACTGGTTTTTGCTTATCATCATCCACTTTGTTTTTTTGATATTCAATTGCAATCCATAGTCCAGACTCTTGGACGCAATCACATTCATTAACACTTGAAGTTCATCTAAACTGGTGGCTAATAATACAGTATCGTCAGCATATCTTAGATTATTAATTGGAACACCATTAACTATTACTCCATTGTTGTAATCTTCAAGGGCCTCACAGATTATGTCCTCTGAGTACAGGTTGAAGAGCAATGGTGAGAGAACGCAGCCTTGTCTTACTCCTCTCAAAATTTGGACTTCCTCTGTCATACTACCCTCCACACAAACCAAGGCCCTTTGATTCCAGTAAAGGTTTGCAATGAGATGGATATCTCTGCCATCAAGTCCTAAGTTCTTTACAATTTGCATCAACCTGTCATGCTTTAGCATGTCAAATGCCTTTTCATAATCCAAGAAACAGACAAATACATCTACGTTGACATCACAACACCTTTGAACCAATACTTGGATGCTAAAAAGCACTTCTCGTGTGCCGAACCTATTTCTGAATCCAAACTGTGTATTGCTTATTGTCTCTTTACATCTTTTATAAATGCATGCGTGTATGATTTTTTTAAAACGTTTCAGTGCATGGCTCATTAAACTTATCAGCCAGCGTTTGTTACATTGTTTTGCATTTGGTTTCTTTGGTAGAGCTATGAAAGTTGACTTAAGCCAATTCATTGGTATATTCCCCATATGATAAATACAATTGAATAGTTCACCATCACAGAGAGAACATGTTCACTAGAAAGATAGGAACAGAACTCTAACAAAAAGTTTTATCATGTCTGAAACTTCACTACAAGAACATGACAACTGTGTGGAGTTAAAATAAATCACTTTTCTGGAGTTACATAGTTTTAATTCAATTGATTTATGTTACCCAGTTTAGTCTGGTTTATATTCAGAAAGAATTCAAAAACATTATTAAATTTGATAAGTGTTCAACTAATTAATTTTACTTTGTTTTATTTTTTTTTATTTGACATTACATTTATATAGGCACAATCTGAAAATTAAAGTTTACAGTAATGTAAAAATCAAAAATCTTATCATATATAATATTTTTCAATAATATAAAACAATTTAATTCTATATTTAATAAATTAAGTATGTATTAAAGTAAGTTAAAAATAAAAGATCTTAAATCATACCTTTATTAGTTCTCTCCATAAATAATTTTTCTAAGTTTCCATCTTGAGTAATTTCTTGATAGTTTGATTTATTAAATAAATTAGATGTCAAATTATTATTTTGGGAAAGCATATTAATTTTAAATTGTCTATTCTCCTCAAATGTATCATTTTGTTTATCCTTGCTTAATTTAATACTGGTTTCAGAATTTTTATGTTCATCAAATACTGTAGAAAATGATGATTGTAATGTTTCTGAAGCTTTTAACTCAGATGCACTATCAGGCGAAGAATCTTCATTACAATCTAGTTTGTTCTGTCCCATTGAATTTAAAATACATGTAGCAGCTCTTTTCAAAAAGGAGACTAACTTTTTTGGTCCATGGGCACTTTTCAATCGACTTTTCTGTCTATGAGCACGCCATAATAATTCTTTCCGATTACTATCTGAATGAAAACGAATGACATGATGTCGTAAATTTCTTTTCTCACTAAATCCCCTTCCACAAATTTTACAGGAACATGGTTTTATGCCAGTATGTACTCGTTCATGTCTTTGCAGTGAAAATACACGATCAAATATTTTAGGACAAAAGCTACATTTATACACAGGTTTATTTATTGGAACTTTATTTAAATTTTCCACTGGTGATTTAGCTGATGTATTATTATTAATTATTTCATTTATTAAAGAATGTTGAGAATTTCCAAAAAATGGCAAATTTCCAACAGTTAGGAAAGGATAGATATTTCCTGAATATCCCGCATAAATTTGTTGTATCATTGACCAATAGGGATCTAGTTTATTAAAACCAGAGACTGATGGTGTTTCTTGATTAATCTGATTATCTACTTGAGAACACAATGTTCCAAATGGTGTTAGAAACAATCCTGGTGTTAAAGATAACAAAGAATTTGTTTCAATAGCTTGGTGTAATTGATTATGTATCTCAAGCTGTCCATCACATTTAAAAATTGCACCACATTTTCCGCAATTTTTTTCTTTATTATTGCCATGACCTCCTACATGATTATGAAGAGTATCTAGTGCAGAAAATACATTTCCACACAGGCAGCATTTATATAAAACATAAGACTGTTTAGTAGTTGGATGAATTCCTTCCAATTTAGTAACTAAAACTGTTTCATCATCAATTCTAATGTTATTTTTCAAATGAGATAATTCCTGTAATGGAAAATTTCCATTGGATAATGAATTTATCAGTGGAAAATTTATATAAGGAAACAGAGGTAAAGAGTTTAATGCTGGGTTAAGACAATTAGATATCAAGTTACTTTTTGAAATTGTTTCACATTCTTTATTTTCTATTATTGTGTCACCTTTATTTTCTAAATTTTCAGAATTTGACGAATTAATTTCATCTTTATCAGTAATACTCATATCTATTTCATTACATTTACTAAAATCAGAAACTTCAAAATTATTTATTTCACTCTCAGATTTTGTCTCAACCATATTTACAAATGTTTTAGCTTCATTTTTTGGCATTGAATTTTCTTCAGAATTACTTGTCAGAGTATTTTTATTTGCAATTACTTTTTGTAATATACTTCCATTATGAAAATTTGTTTTTTTGTTCAAACAATTTGTATCAGATAAATTTAAAAGTTGAAGAAGATTCTTATTTTTGTTTTCATCAATTCCATTCTCCATTACTTGTTTATGTGAATTTAGAACTTGAAGATCAATAAGTGTATTGGCAACTTCTAATTCACGAAGAGCATCAGCAAAAAAATTATTTATTCTTTTATTTTTCCAATTAAAATTGTTATTTTTTATTACATTCATGGAATTAGTTTGTTTATCTGATATCTCAGCAACACAAACAGAATTATTAATGTTTCCATTGGAAATAAAATCATAAATTTCACTATCTGATTCACTGGTTGAGTGCACTGGTTCCTGAGTTGGAAATAAATTGTCTTGCAATGAAACAATGTTTTCAATCACACAATGGCAAAGATAGAGATGTGTTTTTAATTTTCTCTTATTTTTAAAAGATTTTAAACATAGAGAACATTTTAAATCATTATCTATTTTTGTTGTAAAAACATGACATTTATCATGAAGTTTTTCATCTTTAGGTATGCTTTCTTCATGAACAGCTTGATTAGATTTGTTTAAATTATATGATTCCTTTATAGTATTTAAATCATCTTGTATATTTTTTTCTTCAGTTTGTTCATTGCTAGTTAATTTTTTATTGTCACCATTTGTTTGATTAATGTTTTCTTGTATTACTGCTGTTATTGCAGTATTTTCCTTAAGCATACTGCTTTCACTGTCAAATTTTTCACTCATTTCATTTGGTTTTATAATCAATTATTTTAATCATAATTAATTTCAGTTTGAAAAATTAAGGAAATCTTTTATTTCATTATATCTGAAAAATCAAAATATTAAATTTAATAACTGAACATTTTTCAATTAAAGTGAAATTAGGTTATACTAAATATAATATTAAAACATGTATGATACAAATTAATTCTACAAAAATTTAAATTAGAATTTTATGCTCATTTTATAAGCTCTGTATTTTCCATATAGGGCTGTCCATAAATTACATCCACATTTTTCTCAAAATTTTTACTCTCCCTCCCCCCTCCCCCCTCTTGTCTCAGTTCATCCAAGTTACTGTAACTCCTTCCTTTCTCTGGACATCCAACAAAACTCAACCCCTCTTAAAACCTTCATCACTTTATGAGTGATAGATAACATAAGTAGAAACAAAAATACAAGATACAAACTAATAAAATGCATAAATTGTATAAAATTTAATGAAATAAATGGACGTCCACTGAAATTCAACCCCTCCCCCTTGTCCAACTTTGTGGATTTGTCTTAACCCCCTCTCCCCTTCCAGTGTGGATATTATTTATGAATAGCCCCTAAATAAATTTCAATAGTTTTAAAATGATTACTTATAATATTAACTTTAGACTAAGTAATGACTAGTCATTTCATCCAATTAGTACTAATTGTAATCACTTTGAGACTCACCTACAATGATGGTGATAACTGATTGATAAAAAAAAATTAAATTAAATTAAATTTAGAAAGGAAAGGAACCAGTAAGAAGTCCTGCAGAATAATGAACTGAAGAGTTTACACATTTCATTTAGCTATAAAGAGAAAACTAAAGAAAGGACATTAGCTAATTACATAATGAAATTCAAATGGAGTTAGTAGAAAAGACTACAATTAGTGGAAATTCTGGTTTTATTAATTCTGACATTAAAAAAATATGCTAAAACTATTATAAACTCTAACTTGAAAATCTATTAATTATAATTTATTTACTTATTTAATTATACATATAATCAAGTAATATAGTTGTTAACTTTCAAAGTAACAAAACTAGACACCAACCAAATGCCGAAACTAGTCTTAGTCTTATAATATATCGAGTTTAGCGATGTTGTTTATACAAAGTAACAAATTCTGAACACAATGAGAAAAAAACACTAACTTGAAATGTAACGAGAGACCAAAAAAAAAAAAAACCTACAAACTAGAGAACATTTTTTTCTGTCCTTGATGATAATGATGATGATGAGATAGTCAGATGGCCAGGCCAAGTTAGTCAGCCTACTGTTCTGAGAACCCAAGACAAATCCAGATGAACAACCCCAAAAGTTTTTCTGTTCCAGATAAGTTAAGTTCTGTCCCTCACCACCTTGCTGTCCTCATGACAGGTATAATTAAAACAGGTTCTCTTAATGCTCAAAGGGCAGAGACACCAAGGTAAAAACCACACATATATACACACAAATTAGTGCCATAGAAACAGTGGCATAGTGTAGTGGGGATGGCAAAATTTCACAATAAATAATAATAATATCTTGTAAAAATTTGAACCTGTACAATACACAATAATGATGATTGTTCTTGCTGAAAAGTTCTTTAGAATTACTGTATATTTTAGTCTTTTAAATTGAGATACCTAAATAAGGGGGCGGCTGACACCCACGCTACGCCACTGCATAGAAATGAAAATAATTCAGATTATAATTATGGATCCTGACCTCTCGTGAGGAAAAAGCGACAAGCTAAAAAACCACACAACTTCTCATTCATTTTTCAGACCATTTCCAAACAGTTATTGTTCATCAAACAATTTTTAAAAAAGAACTGAAATTCTGCATAGTTCAGAAAATTCTGAAAAGCTAGTGACACTATCAAGCAATGTTCCAATACATGTAAGAATGCTCCAAATAATACAACTAATAAAACTCTAATCTAAATAATACAATTAATACTATAATAAAAATTAAAAATAATGTAAATATAATAAATAAAATTTTAAAATACAATAAAGAGATAAATACATAAATACAAATATGACAAAATACAATATAAAAGTGAAATAATAAGAGTAAATACAAAATATATAAAATTTGTCAAAACATATAAAAGATAAAATTAATACAGTGTATAAAATATCATAATATATGTCAAAGCCCAATGCTGAAATTTACCATTTCAAAAAGCACGTAACCATTTCTTGAAGTGTAGACACATTCTGTTACAAACTTTTGTTTCAAAATTTGTCTAGTTTTTCTGATCACTTCTTGAAATACTAACCTGATTTTTGCAATGTTGAAATAGCATATATATCAGCATATCTATTAAAATGAAGCATTTCAAGTAATGTCTAATTGCTTATTAACACATAACATAAAACAAAACAGCATATTTTTCACTTCTATATATTATAACTTTTTTGATGTAAATTATCTGATAAAAAGGCACTTTTTTTAATAAATATATATCATTTTTTATAACTATTGGCTTTATATATTTATAATTATATATAACTATTTGGTTCATTTATATCTGTAAATATATAAGAATGCAGGGCCACTGTTTTCTTTCTTTTGTTCCACCACCCAATCTTCAGTTGCACCCTCAATACCACTAAGTAATGGTCAAAACTACAGTCAGCTCCTCTAATAACTTTCATATCCTCCACTATACCTCTCAATCCATCATCATACAGAACAAAATCTATTATATTCCTTTGACCTTTTGTACGATTTTCCCATGTGTACTGATAATTGGTCTTGTGTAGGAAAAAGATGTTGGACATCCCTAGGTCTCTTTCCACAAGCAATTGCTCTCCATTACTGTTCACCTGGGGATCACCATATTGACCCAGCACTCTCTCAGACATCTCTCTTCACAACCACTCATCCATTAATTAAAACCATACCTTTCATACTTTTCCAGCTTGAGTTTATTTACAATAAACAAACATTTTTGGTTTATTCATAAGCCTGCTTCATTTATCAACATTTAAAAAGGTATGCTTTTATGTTATGTGCATTCTTTGTAAAAGGAAAAGTATGAAAGATATGTTTTTAATGTCAATTGTTCCAATGTTAGTATTTTAAATTATACCCATTCATATCTACTGTTATAATCACAGGCTCCTAAGGGTCACACTCATCCAAGATGTCTCTTAACTTCTCCCAAAACTTGCCTTTTCAGTATTTCCAGTAGTATCCACTGAAGCATACACAATGTCAACAATCACTCTGCATCTTCTCTTTGAAGCACACCTACATCATTTTTTCATTCACTTGTTTATATTCCATGTGTACATTCACTAAAATGCCTATTCCTGCATTTACTCACTCTGTCTATTGCACACCAGACCAAATGAACATATTCCCATTCATATCCATACATTCTTTGTCTTTCACTCGTCTCACTCATGCAAAGGACATCTAACTTATTTTCAGTCATTTTCCTTATTAACCCATTCACTTTATCTCTTGTTCCTCTTACATTTCACATACCAAATCAACACTTGCACTTTCACTTTCTTTTTCTCATTAGCCTAGTCCAGTCCTATCACTTCCTGATTGGTGGAGGACAACTCTCAAGGTCAGGAGCCCCATCAGTCCCAGACCCTTTCTTTCTTTTTCCTTCTTTTAACAAGATAAAATTTTTACTGATGGGGTATTAGCCCCATGCACAATCCCAAACCTAGAGGACCAGTGATCCCATCTTATCTGGTGTTCCTCTGACCTGTTTAGCATGGGTATGCCTGTTGGTAGGAAAGCTGCTGCTGACATAGTTCACAAGGTCTAGAGGGCACACAAGTCTGTTCACCATATGGGGGTACTCTAGATAGGGATCTTAGAGCAGAGTATGTGTGATCAATATATCAATATGGAGAACAGCACACTATTTATTAATCACTTAATACAAAACCTGTTTTTCAAATGTTAAATTATATATAAAACAGTTCTTCACAAATTACTGGGATAATTAATTAAATACAAATGAAACCTTTGTACACATGTATGAAAGAGTTGAACAAAGTTAATCCATTATACCGTATTTACTCAGATATAAGACGATCTCGTACATAGGATGAAGTGTGACTTTAGAGACCAAAATAAATCTCTTAATCACAAATAAAATATTATCAAATGCACGTATTAAGGCAAACAACATGCTTGCCTTAATATGTGATGAATGGAAAACAAAACCAAAACATTATAATACTTTATAATGCATTATAAACTTTATAATGCACATGACTGGAAATGCACATGACTGGAAAAAGTTTATTATTAATGATTCAGAATATGCTAATATTCATTAAAAATAACAATTTAACTAATATAAAATAACTACATTTATAATTATTGCTAAGTGACCTGTATTTCATTAATGTTTTTATAAATAACTAGAAACTATTTTCTGCAAACGAATGAGATGCAATGTGGTTTTTAATTAATGGATGTAAGATTAAACCAATAAACAAAGGAAAGTGTGTCTTAATTTGTTTACAGTAGGTGCCAACTTACACTAAATACACTGTAGACCTATAATGACAGCATGAAGTATACATGGTTCACAGAAATTATTGCAAAAACGCAAAGAATCCTTTGCTCACACGTACAGGACAACCTAGGTTTTGAAAGCAGTGAAAAATGAATAGAAACCTCATCTTACATGTGAGTAAATACAGTAACTTCATCTTATACAATATGACTTTAAAAAAAATTGGTATGTATCACATGATCACATTTTTGTGGTTTTAGTCAAACAACTGTATAAATTTGCCTCATGTGATGTAAAAAAGCGATTTTCAAACATCATTGTTCTGATATTCGACTTTGGAAATTTGGTTTCATTAAAAATCCTGAGGCAGGCCTTGGTGAAGGCCAAAAACATTTGTGTTTTCATTGAAGTGCTGTTACTGGATAAAAAGAATTTGTTTGTATTTAAATATAAAATAATACTTAAATATGTAAATACCTATTGATCAATTAGAACAAAAATGGAAAAAAACAGAGGTAACATTCTGAATTTGAAAAACATACAATCAAAATATTCATTTATACATCACAGGATTGACTGCAAATATTCTTCATGATTCCACAATTAATATTCTCTCATTTGATTAACTAATTTTTCTATGATTTAAACTCTTGAAACTATTTAAACTATTGAAAAACTAATTGGATTAAAAAAACTGACAGCAATGAGCTAAATATTGCTATAAAAAGTGAACAAATAAATATAAAACAGTTTACAAAATCTTTAAGTCTGAAAATTTCTCCTTTCTATGTAACTGGAGACAACAAGGGGAATTTGTCTAACAAAACCAGTTAAATAACTTTCCCTTCAGCTGATTTTGTTTTACAGAACATGCCAATTTTGGCTGATCTCGTGTTTAAAGAATTAAACAAAAAAACCATATTCAAATTTTAAATAGTTTGTAACATGGTGCTTTTTCCCCTACATATGTATATAATGTGGTTCCTAACCATACACTTCTGTGATGGGTCTGTGGTTTTGTGAGTGGAAGCATTTGTTTCCAAGGTTATGTTGTTTATTATAGTTTGTTAATTACGTAAGGGAAAATAGTAGTGAGAGTCTGATTTGAGCTTTGAGACTTAATGTTAACATTATTGAGTACAGTCAAACCTGTTTTTATGTGGTGGATAGGGACCACATAAAAAAAACGCATTAAAAAAATCGCACGAAACTTCACGAGTGGCTATAAAAAATAGTTTTCGCAACACAATTAAAAAAAATATTTTTTTTATGCGGTCAATAGGGACCGCATAAAAAAAGTCTCACATAGAAAATAACTCAAAACCGTACGAAATACAATTTATTCACAACAGATGTCAGCACTTGACTGCATCTTCTCGTCTATCGTCTGTTTTACATATTTTTGTCCAGGTGGTGTTTTGTTGACTTAAAAATAAATTATTTCATTTTTCGCATATTCATGCAATAATATTACTATAATAAGTTCATTTATGCTATAATAAGTTTATTTAGCTATAATAAGTCAACGTGAGACATGACAAATTGCACGAGACTAGTCGCCAACTATACCGCACAAATAAAAAATCGCATTAAAAAAATTGCACAAAAAAAGACCGCATAAAAACAGGTTTGACTGTATTTTTTCTGCTGGAAGTTGTGGTCTGATACAGTGTTCTTGCATTCTTGCTACAAGTTGCTAATTGTCTTATATATGAGGGTGGTTATTTTCAACCTCTGATGGTCCATAAAACAAGACAAATGTAAATAACAAAATGAATTTATTACCAAAAGTTTGGTACAAACATGGTTACTTTTTGACATAATCACCATGAAGATTGAGGCATTTGTCATATCTGTGGATGAGCTTTGCAATTCCCTTTTACATAGAATGTTGCCGCCAGTGACTTGAGAAGGGCCTTAACATTGTTTTGAAGATTGTTATTAGTCTCAAACCTCTGCCCTCCTAGCAATGTTTTCAGTTCAGGAAAGAGATGAAAGTCTTCACACATTAAAGGTGTGAAGACTTCCACCTTTCAAACTTCCACCCAGCTGGGAACTTTTTAAACACCCAGCATATAGCCTTGATTTAGCGCCAAGTGACTACCGCCTCTTTCCTAAACTGAAAACATGGCTAGGAGGCCAGAGGTTCAAGACTAATGACGATCTTCAAAACAATGTTAAGGCCCATCTCAAGTCACTGGCGGCAACATTCTATGAAAAGGGAATTGCAAAGCTCGTCCACAGATATGACAAATGCCTCAATCTTCATGGTGATTATGTCGAAAAGTAACCATGTTTGTACCTAACTTTTGGTAATAAATTCATTTTGTTATTTACACTTATCTTTGTTTTATGGACCATCAGAGGTTGAAAAAAAACCATCTGCTATTTCTTCACCACTTCTCTTCAAATCTTCCATTCTATGTTTTCTGTTATGCATCTGTTCCTGTCTTTGTTCTGATTGTTTCTCCTTCACAGTTAATTTTGCATCCAAACCTTCCATTGACCCTTTATGTCCTCTCTCATGCTGAGCTAACAATAACTCATGATCCTCTGGAATTTTTATCATTCCGACTGCTCTAAGATGAGAAATGTCAAAAAGTTCATCTAGTTTACTAACAAATTTTGCCTGATTTGTTTGCTGTGTTACAGATTGTCACCCATTGTTTTTTTTAGCAAACACCATTCTTCAAATGTTTGTTCTAGTTTAGTTATGCAGTTTCTTGGAACCATCCTTGAGATCCTTGCCATTTCATAAAAAATTGCCAGCTTTTTGACTGTAACAGCTGATGACTGTCTGATAGTTTGTTTCAGTTGGTGATGTAAAAACAAACCAAGAGCCTGATGTAAAGATGGTAACTTGTTGCCAGTTAATTCAGTTACTGTTGAACCAAGGAGGTACACTTCAGTTTTAGATCTAGTTGCTGCTGCTGCTGCTGCCATATTTATTATTTAATAACTTTGCCGAAATGAACAAAAATGTATTATGTGATTTGCTTGAGCAGTTTCTGGAATCTATGCATCTGATGATATCAGTCCTTCAGCAACGTGCCTGAATTTGTCCATACAAGCCAAATAACCAATAGGTGCTGATGTAAGCAGTATGAGTCACTGAGTCAGCCTCAACCAGAAACAGGAAAAAACTGAAATTTTTCTCCGCTGCGTGTCACTTTGTGTTGAATTTTCGTCGATTTTAAGCCTAACGAAAATTTTTATAACAACAATAGAGGCTATTGTATCGTTAAAAATTATACTTTAGAAGTAAATCTAGTATCAAAAAAGTTCGATTCAGCACGACACAGTCTGACTGGAAAGCGTTTGGATAACCGACGATTCGGATAACCGGGGTTCGGATAAACAACTCTCTACTGTATTTGGAACCTATAAAACTTTGGTGACATTGAACTACCAGTAAATATTCACCAATGGAGTAGGTTTTTGGCACAAATGTTTTCTGTATATATTGGAACAGAAATAGAAGATAGGAGGTTCACATTTACAAATTGTGAAAATAAGCTCCACCCTACTGTGTAATTAATTTCCATCACTCATATCTCTTTTAAAATTAGTGTCCACTATTCTCCTTTTCTCAACTATAAAATTATTTTTAACTAAATAATAATTTAACATATCTTATTTAATAATAAATATTTATTTATATTTATAACTTGATTTTTTATTAAGTTTATATAAGATACTTTTGATTTGTTATATTATATAATCATTCTTAAAATTTTTATCTAAAGCAAACATTATAGAATTTCTGCTGATATTTTATATGCATCCTCTAAAGCTCAAGAAAACAACACCACAGTTTAACAGATAAATATTTTTATAAATTCCAAAAAATAAAACATTAAGTACAATATATGGAATATTTCCTACATTATTTGAAAAATTTTATATTTATTACTATTATTTTTAATTTTTTTATTGTGAACAAAATATTCATTTCACAAATTTTTGCATATAAATATATTTCAGTACAGTTTATTAAATAAAACTTAAAAATGCTACTATAATTATAGTAAATAACAAAACAAAAATTAATTCTATAAAATTGTAATATCTAACATATTGAAACCTATTAGTATTTATCATCAGATTTAATCATTGTCTATTTCTCTTCTCCAGCTAATGTATCAAGTTACTATCTAAATTGGCACAAGTAAATTAAAATTATACTATATCATCCAATCAATCCAGTTTAGAGTTTTGACTTGTAATTTTAAAAATATATTCAAGAAATATTACTTTATATGTTTTATATTATTAACTAATCAATAAAAATTACAAATTAGAAGTTTGCTATTCCAACAGAATGTAGAATTTCTCTCTCTAAATTGGGGCAGTTGGCAACTGTAAATTTAGTAGCACTTCATCAAATTAAAAACAGCATCAGAATTTGTCTTCAAATAACTAAAGTATTAACCACAATTACAATTTATAATAATAGATCAGTGGTTCCAACTTATTTCAATTGCAGAACCCTTTTCACCTTGATAAAAAGTTTTGAAACTTAATTTTTACAGATTATAAATAAAACAACATATCAAAAAACCAAAAATTATTTTATTAAACATATAAAAAGACAGATTAATAGTTAATAAATATTATTAATTAAAACTAGTAATTAATGCAAAGAATTAATTTTTCCAGATGAATTTGTCAGCAGATGTGGGATCTCAACTATGATGGAAGAATCAAATGCATTTGCTAAACAAAAACAATTATTCAAATACTGCTAGCCCAAGCAACAATTTCTCCAACAAGAATGAATACAAAGAATTGAATACCTGATCTGATTCTCCCACTGTTGACTCAATGGATTTTATTTTCAACCAATGTGTACTATGCAGAGTCTGTGCATAGATTAGTTTTTACTACAGAATATTAATAATTTTTAAAATTTTGTTAATAGTTTGAAATATGTATGAAAATTAAGTTAAGTTATTTTCATACATATTTTAACTATTAATGAAAACTGAAAAACTAATTTTATCATGGAACCCTAAATTTTATTGGCTGGGTACCACAGAACAAAGTTGGAGACTGCTATATTAGGAAATTATCAAATTTGACAAATTGATTTATTGTTTTCACATATGTAGGGTAAAAATGATATACAGTAAAAGCTCAACAAAACAGACATTCATGGGACTGAAGAAATTGATCCATAATAATGAAAGTTCATTTTATCGTGATTACTCATTATTACGAATTCATGTTATATCATAAATTCTATTACTATACAGTATAATCACGTAGAATGGATCTCGACAACAAACGTGGAGAAAATATATCTTAGTTTGTGGATGTTTTCTTCAGATTCAGATGTAAAATCAATGTATTTTTACCTTCTTTCAGCAGATCTGTTACTGCAAATATAAGGGGATTCTACTATATAAGGTAATATCAACTTGTCCATTACTGTATATTGATATTATAGATTTCATATTTTCATAAAATATGAAAATAAATTTCCTTTCTTTATAAGAGTATGTCTGTATTTAAATGTGACTTTTCTAATGCAATTCTGTTTCCTCAACTCTAATTTGTTTTTGAAAATTTTATTTGAATTATTTGAGTAATCATAATTCTGAATAATCTTTTGAATCTCTAATGAAAGCAGTCTCCAATAATGTTCAAATGTCAAAAAATAATATTTCTTGAATTGTATTTATTGTTTTTTAACACTTTAATTATTGTCATAATTAACATCTCAAATACAATTATATATTTTTATTACTCAATAATCATATATAGCAAATCTACTATCAATTACATGAAAGAATCTGTTTCATATCAACATATGATAAAAATATATATTGAGCATGATAACAATAATTAGCAGCTGTAAAAAATTTTAAACCAATCAATTTGTCACCAATAATAGATTGCACTAACATATCCATAGGACAAAAAATTTACTTGGAAAGTTTACAAAGTTTAGCTATTATTCAATTTTCTGTCTAAAATAAACCCAGTCATATTTTTAAAAAATTTTAAATCTATAAAAACTAAGTTTAACTTTTTATTCACATTCATACATATTTTTCATTTAAAAATTTGAAAATTAAAATATAAAACTCAAAAAACAAGCACTTGAAAAATTATAGGAGTAAAATTAATTTCTACATGGACTATTTTTATCTAATAGGAAATTATAACATACTGAATTTCCTCAATTAAACTTGGGGAGGTTTCTTTAAAATATAAATATCCCCAAAGTTTATTTTGAAGACTCGGAATTTTTTGAGGCTGGGATTTATCACCTTGCAACAGATGAGTAGGTAAAAATTTAAAATATCTTAATTACTCATATATTTTCTAAACTATCAAAACCATTTACTGACTGTATTTATGGGTTAACCAGATTCAATGCTTTCCAATTCAATTATTACATCATTATTCATATTTGCATTGATGTCATTGTAAGAATCAAGATCTCGACTACCATCTTCTGGTTCAAACTCACCATCTCTTTCCAATTTGAGTTTTCCTAATTAACCTTTAGTTAATAAGCTCTGAACTCAATCATGACTTTCCCATGCTCAATTTTTGACAACATTTATAATTTTATTTCAAAAATGTTTCCAGGAACTTTGAAATGGCAAGTGCTGTTCAATTCTACACAATTTGAAGATGATCTTGGTTAAATTTCTTACCTGCCACTCTAAACATTACCCTATACGGTGTAATACTTCAACATGTTTCCCAACCTGGGGTTTATTTTTAACAGCACCTTTATTCCCCAGAGTTTATTTGAATCCCAGTTTAATTGGAGAAATACAGTAAAGTATCATTATATTTTCACATATTTCTGATTTCATTAGTTTCATAGTTCACTATAAATAACATATTACATCCATACAAATGCATTAATAATCAAAACAATTTAATGGATCATCAAATTCACTTATAACTTCATTCGAATATTTAATCCATTATTATTATTATTAAATTTTTATAGTTTCCTTATAGACCATTCTCATTTCAGATTAATATTTATATAATGTTATGTGTAAGAACATATTTGATATTTCAGGCATCATCATCTACCTGTGATGCTTAATCAATAGAACAGATCATCAAGATCAGGAACCATTTTTATGTGGTTCATTAACAGAATTTCAGTTTCATATATCTACGATCATCTCATACGATCGAAATTCTGTTAGTAAAGAACAAGCACTTCCTTAATCGAAAGTTTAAATATTATCTCGAGAATAATAATATTTCAGTTTATATTCATTTATTGGTTAATGTAACGAATAACAGAGCCACCTGGTGGCAATACTTGGCATGAATACATAACATTAAAATACGATAAGTAATTGAAAAATTAATATGCATTATTTCCACTTCTTTCAATTGTTATATGTATGTATATATACACGCTTCTATTTATATATATATAAGGTGTATTCCATCGATCAGGGAAATTTAATTTCACTTGACAGATTAATTAATTTTTATTTAATTGTTTAAAGCAGAACTACCACTCACCGCATCATCCAAGCTTTAACCGAAAATCGCCCAGCTAACAGTCTGCCAAAGAAATGGCAACTTCCCAATAAACAACTTGCACGTGCGCACGTTCGACGTCATCATCATGACCTGAGACGCATTCTGCGCTAAAAGAGGAAACATCACGGTAATTTGAGGGATTGAAATTTAATAAAAATTAAATTTTGAAACGTCTAAATAAAAATTTAAAGATCCTAAGTTAGAAAAAAAGAAACGCGTCACACAACTATCCGTGAAAATACTTCTGATCGACTTTAACTAAAATAGTTTTTGCACATAAGCGGATAATACATATTATCTACTTATTTAAAATATAAATTTTTAATATTTAAAGTTTATTGGGATACAAGTTTCGAAACTATAAATTCATTTGTACGGATTTTTAATCCTTAGCACGAGAAAAATTATTTTCCTTCGATTCTGCAGCGGATAAGAGGAAAAAAGAAGAGTATTCTTCGATCGGTTGCTATAACGACCGGCGCGAGTTCTGTCTCCTAGCAACCAAACAACAGCATCCAGTTCTACTGCAGAGGACAATTCGGACGAAAGGCGACGGAGACATCATTGCTTTTTTTTTTTATTTCATCGACAACGATTCAAATGACGGCAACTTTTATAAGAATGCGAATATGAAAAATTTTAATGAAATTAAAATTATTATATCATTGCATAAATAATTAATTAATGACTAGTTGTCAAATATTTTCAAAAAGAATATTTAGGTTCGAGTAATAACTTCATTATACAGTTAATTCTTAATTTTTTTTCTTTCGCCAACACTGGTTTTTCACAGAAAACGTGTTTCTCACGTGATTATCCTAAATGACGTCACGGGCCAGACGACGCCGTGTGATAGGGTCTATTAGAATTTTTCTAACGCCAACAGAAAAAGGGAATTTTATACAAATTAGGAATTATAAATACTTTCGACTCGAATATGTCTATTTTGGGGCGCCGATCTTAGAAATATGTGTCCGCCCACGTTTATCACACACACAATGGTTGGGGTACAAGAGAAGAAAACCTCCGCAATAGAACAGGTGCATCGCTCATCACGCGCCGTAGGCGGAGTCAGGGGAGAGTGCGTGCGGTGGGAACCGGCCGCGTGCAGGAAACGTCTCCATGCCAACCACCTTGCAGTCCCAAGTCACTTAATTCACAGTACTGGCTAGTGTTATGACGTCATTTCCTGTCTAGCAAGTGTCACCCAACTTGTCAAATTAAAAATTTCAAAAGTTCAAAAATTTTTTAATCACCACCTTCGGGTCAAATAACCTCTGAAAATATATATCGATACAGATTTTTTAAATTAATTGATTAGCTATATTTTAAACATAATACATGCCCAATTTATATAAAAACAAACAAAAAAATGTTCTTTACGAGAATAATCTTAATGTTACTCAAATCGATTCATTTAACGCCAACATTTAAAGAAAAACGAAAAAAATCATATCAATTCTTGGACATTCAGAAAGACGCTAATTTTAAACTAATGATTTTTATATCAGATTAATGTCGATCTGTTGAAAAAATTCTATAGTCATTAGAAATTACAATATTTTGAAATGAAAATCAGGAAAATATTATTATTTTCGATCTTCTCGTTCAAATTTTCATCCGAATTTCAAAACTATTGTCATAATAACCGACGGATTAACGCAACAAGTGTTTTACATATATACATTTTTTTAAACTAGACTTTTCTTGCATCTAAAAATTTCAAATTGCAAAATAAATTTTCAAAATTTGAACAAATAAACACACAAAAATTTACAATTCATTACAGATATATAATCCGACAACAATATAAACAATATTAATTTATATCATTAAAAAATATGAATGAAAAACGAAAAAACACAAACTGATAACGTTTTCCAACCAATCAAAATAAAGCAATAAAGATTCGCGGTAAAACAAAAGATCCGTTTGTCGAGCAAAAGATGCACCTACCTCAACGCTCCAGCACAGGGTCGAAGCAAAAGCTCGCGCGCTCCGCTTCTTGCTCAACGATCGGTCAAAGTGCAGCAGGACCTTCCAACACGCGCGGGTATTCTTCCGCCACACGTGCTGATGACGTCATATCATATACTTATTTTTAGAATTTCGCGGCTCGTCTCGAACATAGTGTATTGACTTTTGCGGACAAAAATTGTTGTTTTTAAATTGTCTTTTTTGTTTTAATGAATTTAGCGATAGCTGTAAATTTTTTAAAATAATATATAAATACAATTAAATATGTTCAGTTTCTGTTTTTGTGTGGGCGGTTTTGTAAGTCTACTTGGTAACTTTCAATTCGCATTTGTGAAATTTATAATTTAACCGTAACTTAGTTAAATTTTTATCATATAATGTTCATTGAATTCGAAATTTGTTCACATAAAACATTTTCTGTTCTTTAGTATAAACTGAACTGTTCTGAGGATTAAAATAGAAGATAAAAGTGTATATGCGGGTTATTTTATAACGAGATGACTATATCGTCGACATTCCGTGAACAAATTGTTGGCTTCTTTTGAATCTTTACTCACGGATAGAGAAAGTTTCCGGGAAAAGTGTTCAGGTGCGAACTTCTCGCCCCAGTGAATCTTGGATGCGTGGGACGAATCACGCATTCGTACGTCACGCCGATCGTTATTTCGTAGCGATCGTTATAGTCCGATCCCATCAGCTAACTGAAATTCACACCGAGTAATTTTTTGTTTTCTTCGTAGTCGAAATGGGAAGTCTTTGGCAAGAAAAATACATCGCATAAAACATTACTAGGAATGGATAAATTGAAATATTACTATCTAAATAATTCAATAAATGATTTTAAAAGTTTCTAATGTTTACAATGGATAAACGAATTTATTATCTTTTAACACGTAATTCGTGTGTTTTTAATGTTATTGGATCATACGATAGATCAATTACTGTATATGGAATTTTCTTTTACGGAACAAAACTAATTATTTCTAAACTACATTAACAATTATAAGTATAGACGATGTTTTTAATAATTAATACCAATCAGATATATTTTCTCAATCTGTATTGAAATAAAACCATAACAAATATAAATTCTATAATATAGTTTAACTGGAAAAATAACAAAAGTAAAATGTTAGGCAAGAATAATTGCATCAGCTATTCAATTCTTACCTAAATACAGTTTAAATTCTAACTTAAAAACGATGAAGAATGGATGACTTTATATGTACTGTACAGTACAAGACAAAGAAATATAGGATGACGTTACATTATTTAATAATAATTAAATTACATAATCAATCAGATTTAACGATCAGTTTAAAATTAATATAGTTTTTCATTAACTTGCATCGATCTAACTGCATTAAACGAACACAAATTGTCGTGTGTCGTTAATTTCTAATTAAAATTAGTATTTGTATAGATACAGTACATAATTTATAATTTTTGATAACGACGTTTTCTGGATTTGACCATGACGTTAATTTTAATGAAAATATTACTCCCAAAAATGTATATAGAATACTTATAATAGATCGAATGTATAATAAATAAAATGTTTTAAAATTCTCAAACAAATCCACAAAATAAAAATTAATATTTCTACAATTAATGGACCTAATTATTTACAAAAATATCAATTTAATTAAATAATAAGCATATATTTATAACGATTAAAAAAATAAAATCACGAATTTTAATAATTAACTTTACGCAGACGGTTTTAATAACAATTATTATATTAAACAGATTTCTTGTAAATGAATTTGTGCCCGAAATTGTGTATACGAAATCTAAAACTGATCTTTTTGTCAACAAAATCGAGATATCTCGTCTTAAATGGCCCGCAGCGAAACTTTGTGCGCGTAGATTCGTGTCGCATAGACATCGTTCCACGGCCCCGGCTGGCCGCCGCCAGGACGCATCGAATAGTTGAAGCGTTTCGACCGCATATCTTAAAATTTGTTTTATCTGATGTTCTTTAGTACTGGCTGCAACTCATCAATGTTTATTAACTTTAATTAAATTTACAGTATATTCGATCTGAATTAACCTACAATAAATGAAAATTTTCTGTTTAATTTATATAAATAAATAAATATATATATATATATATATATATATAATTATGACGTCGGCACGGGTCAATAATTTTATTGTCAAAATCAAGAATAATTACAGAAAATCCTATAAATTAATTTAGTATATTATAATTTAAGTGTAGACTTTATAGACTAATCAAATTCTCATTCCTTCTTTTATAAAAAAATAATTTCAATTTAAATCCTATTAAATCATCTCTTAAACTGATTATAAAAATCCAAAAAATAATAAACTTTATATTCTTTAAAACTTGTTTTATTTAAATTTGTACAAAAACTACAAAGTCAGAAAAATGGATTTTTATACAATCGGTATCGCATTCTAGCTATCAGCCAATATCCGAACACAGAATTATCATTTATTTTAAATCTTCCATTAAATTTATGGCAGGAAAATTAATGATAAAATATTCTAAAATTATTTTCGATGGCTTTTAAATTCAATCGTTAGACATTTTAGTTAATTTGTGGCAGTAACTTTCACATTTTCTATTTCCGATATCCGAATAGTCGGAATTTCTTTTTCTTTTGACAGTTTATCGATTCCCAATCATTGCCACTATACTAAGAAATAAATATAGCTCCATCTGGTGTAATAAAATGTCATAAAATAATTTACAGTCTTTCAAATTATTTTATAATTTATATATTGTACTGTATATTGATTAAAATTGATGCGATAATTTGATTAAAATATATTATAAAAAAGTACATGTTTTTATTTTAAAATATCTTTATTCATACAGTATATGAAATATTTTCATTTAGCATTTAAATTTTTTATAAATTTGATTTTTATAAAATTTTCATCAAATAAAATTATAATTACAAGTTTCATGTTAAAAAGTAATATTGGTTTTACAAAAAGATAACTACAAATAAAAGTTAATATATTTCTTAAAAATATAAAATATTGAGCATAATTTAGAAAAAAAACAAACATTTTTATATAAAATAACAGTCTTCTCAGAAATACTGGAGTGAGAAATGAACCATCACAAACAAAACCTTTTTTACCAGTATTGAACTTAAACTTCCGAACGTTTTCGGCCTTTGCCGAGTAGGAAGCCAGTTTAGTTTGACACCTGAAGCGGGCCTTGGTGAAGGCCGAAAACGTTCGGAAGTTTAAGTTCAATACTGGTAAAAAAGGTTTTGTTTGTGACGGTTCATCTTTATAATTTATTTCACATATAAATTACTATAATTTTACATTATCTTAATTTTATACCATTATAACATTTGATACCAATTCAAATATGGTATATTAATACAGTATAAAAATAAAGTGTCTGATTGTTAAGAAATTTGTTTATAATAGCCTATATACAATATTATGTAATTTAAAATTTCAATCTTTCACAGCAGTCTTACATTCCCAAAAAAATCACAGTAGTCTCTCCTAAGAGCGTAGGAAGTTGCATTGAATAATATATTTAGATTATCTGCGCAAGTGACTCCTATTTGAGAGCTTAACAATTTTGCTAATTCGGATGAAAATATAAGGACAGGAAATTCTTCCTTAGATCGAAGTTTCCTTGTAACTTCTCTCTAAACTCTCGGCAAAATTTTGTTCTCTCAAACGAGAGGATAACACGGAAACTTCCATCCCTGAATGCTATAGGATTTGTGCTAGATTTGTCTTAGTATAGTGTGTTTAGTATATTGAAATCTGTAGAACCTACTCTTCTTATATCTTTGTTCATCTTAGTATGTAATATATAGTTTAGATGTTACTCCACTCGTTTTAATTAGAATTGCTTTCAACTTTCGTGATTGTTTCTCTGGAATTTATTAAACATTTGCCGATAAGTACTTTTCAAGTATTTTTTTTTCTCGGAAGTTTTTAGGAAGCGAAATTTCATTGATATTTTCTTGAAACATAGTTAATTATAATTAACGTAGAAAACAATATTAATCATTAAAATAATTTAATGGCATATAAGTCTATGTAAAAATTTCTACTCATTATAAACTCAATTTATAAATTCATATGGATAATCGCTCCGTGACCAATCACAACAGTTGCAAAGTTGTGCGAATAATCAGTAAATTATAAACTTCTCTTTGATTAATGAAGTGCGTTCTCACCTCACTCACCGTTGGGTTTGAAGGAGGCGCATTTTTTTTTATATAACACAGAGTAGTTTTCTTTTATTGTTCTTCACGATATGTCTGCAATTAAATTTAAGAGGGCTCCCCATGATATTCCTCTTCATATAAAAAATCACATCCCCCATTTTCAGATCACTAACCGCGTTGTCGCGCATTTGTTACAGTATTTCCAACAGGACCATGATACTCAATCTCTACCTTCAAATAAAATACTTCAGAATCGTACCCCATTTTCTCCCCTCGCGTAAGTCGAAGGGAATCATTTAAAAACTGTTTAGTACAAAGTAGGACTCACGAATAATAAATTCTCACAACCCCTTTATTCAACTATATCTTAAATCAATATCACACTTTATCTCGACTCCTTGCTTCTCTAATCTCGCTTTTCGGATTATTAAAACCCTCATCTCGAAGGAACTACGATGGGGAGTTAGAAATCCTTCAGCATGTTCTATACTATTATTCATATACTTTAATCACGTTTTAGTTGTCATTAGTGAAGTGTGAGGTGTGTCTCTCGAACAAAAAGCAAGGAAGATAAAAAAAAAATACGAAGGCTTTTATCTATTAATTGTCCAACTGGCAATATTAACGTCTGAAGCGAAGGGGGTGTTTTCTTTTACCATAACCCAGTTTTTATTCATCGTTTCTACATATCTCTACGTAGTTTAATAATGCCGTAAATTTTACTCTCCCGGCGATTGTATAAGAGCAGTTGACTATTGTCTCTCTCTTATACTATATCCACATCAAGATACCATTTTATTGTAAGCGCAATGAGATTTAAGTGATGGATAACGAAAAAAAAAAGGGTACATTATCTCAACAATATTTAATATATACATTATTTATAATAAGAATCTCTCATGGAAATGGTAGCTTCTCAAACTTCTCATATACCCTTTTATCGCGCCTCTTCTTTGCCTCATTAATTAAAACTTTTCTTCGTTTTTAAATTAAATTTCGCAGTCGATTAAATAGAAACGGACATCATGATCATCATAGCATATATAATTTTTCAGACGCCGTGAATGCAATATTTTTTTCAACCCTTTTATATTTTTAAACCCATCTTATTTCTATTCCTCGCGTGAAGATATCAAAGACGTATGCGAAATTAATTATACTTTAGATTCTATGGTATTGTGCATGATGCCTTACAACTGTGCGATAACTTTGTGACATAATAAACGTGGCTAGGGCGAAATTTCTCTACGTTTCTTGGTAGGAATATCTTTGTACAAGTCGCAACACCAGCGCTACCGAAGCATATGATAAAAGCTACGTTTAGGGGTAAGTTTTGTGTGGCATAAATCGGGAATGCAATCTAATTTAGATTATAGATGAGAGATCTTCACATTTTAATCTTCATTTTTCTTCTGCAATGTAGTGTAATTTGCGTACAGTTAATTGAAAAATAAATTTTATTTAACTTGGGCAAAAAAAAGTTCTTATTGTTAAATTCACTTTGCGGTGTTTAGAGAGAAGTTAAGTTGTTAGTGATAAATATGTTTCTCAGTTATAGTTGTGGAAAACTTTAGTGGGAAATAAATTTTTGTGTAAGTACTTAAGGAACTTATTTGTCGCCATGCGTGTTTAACCGTTTTGAGTAGGTATACAACCAGTGGTGTTCAAAAGTGTTGTTGCAACTTTAGCTCATATGCCCTTTGATCACAATACTAGAGTCTTAAAGCTTTTTGCAAATCGGATATTTTTTTTAATTGTTAGAGAAAGTCAAGTAGGCTTGTTGTTGGGCACTAAGAGGGGTGTATATGCTCTCCACGTTATTCACTCATCACTGTTTCACGGCCACAATCGGGTGACATATGCATGGATATTGTGTGAGATTGATTGTCTAAATAACTTTAATCTGACTTCTACAATTTAATTTACTTGATTATATGCCTTACAATTTACAGAATACTATTCTCCATATATTCTTTAATTTATAATAGTAGATGAGAGATATACTCCTCTTTAATATATATTCTCTTGATAGCTATATGACCATTGATATCTTTAATAAAATCTTTAATTAATAACTTGTATGTATGTATGAGTTCAATATTTTTTTCTCATAATAATCTGAACTAATAGTATATACAGTGTTACATCTAATAACTTTCTATCTTTCTAAATAACCGCGAAATTAATTTTATACATAAACGATTTGTCCCTATTTTCTCTCTTAATCGACACCCTTATTCAAAATGGATAATAAAATGCGATCTTGTGGTTTAGAGCTTAAAAATACAAGTAATGGATGAATACTCCGTAAAATCGGAATCTCAATATATTGGGGGACTGGGATTGTTCAGATTAGGGATTTGTTCGATTTACCGGTTTTGTAACTAAAAAAATTTATTACACTGTCCGCGAATAGATTTCAAATTTTTATACTCCGTTGCGTGTCTCGCTTCCGTGGTTGGAATATTTATTCTTCGCGAATTTTAAGTATCCCTATACGAAAAATTCTTCCCATTGGAATTAAATAGATAATATTCGGGCTATCGTATTCGTTAAAAATATTTTCTGCAAGTTTATTTCTACAAACAAAATAAATTCATATTAGAACTATTCCAATTCAAAATTCAATTATTTATTTTTAAGGTGCAAACGCACAGTATTACCCCTGTTCCACCCGGCAAAAAATTCCATAGTTTCCCGCCTTTATAGGATTACCAGGAGATATATTTGAAAGAATATCAAAAACGAGAGATAAATTAGTTATAGTTTAGAAGTTAAAAATTTAAGTATCAAAAAACGTGCCGAATGTCTCAGACGACGACACAGTACCGTGACTGAAAATACGTGTCCGGCATATCTTACCAGCTCGATTCTGTCAATTACCCGGTTTAACAGAGCACCAAGCCGTCTGCCGAATTACTCGAAAGTGCTCTTTATCTAGTACTTACATAGTTGCATTCTGACCGGTAAAAATTGCATTTTACTCTTTAAAACATGCTTAAAGTGAGAAGTTTTTAGGGTTTCTGGAGTCGTTTGACAAAAGATTGATTAGATTTTTCTGCATTTACATCTTCCCGTTTCACCTCGTAAATTTCCCAACACACATAGGGGAATTATTCGTATATTTTTCCCCTTTAAAATTCTTCTACAAAATATGCGTATTTATAAAATAATAACAGACCATTTACGCTGTTCTAGGAGAATTGCTCTCAAACTCCGACTCTGCGCGGAGGAGTATTTCCTAAATTTTAAGAACATTTTAGGGAATTATTCTCTAACCAATGCTTTGCATATTTAGGGAAAATCTTTTCCCCGAAACATAAAGCATCAAAACTATCTCTATTTTTTAAACACTAATCGCTTTCAAACATTCGCAGAGAACTAAATCCACTGAATGTAACCAATATCGTGTCAATAGCATAAAAAATTTCCTCTTCCTCTCGGGGATATTTTCCTTTCCGGAAATCAAGGAAATATCCCCGAATCGGAGATATTTTTCACTAAAAGCATGCGTTGTTATTACCATTTATTTATTTAATGTCTGTAGCTTTTTATCTTGGTAGACGAAGGTATAGACTTTACTCAATGTTTCAGGCTATCTTAATCTAAAACTTCAATTATTTAAAATTACAAGATTGCCTCATAGAGAGATCATCTCTCATCCCCTGTTCACACTACCTCCGAAGAAACTGACTCGATAAATAAGTCAAGTAAGCAATAAGAATACGTTTCGGATGTTGATTAAACTCCGGAAATAGACAAGTATACCGATCTCGGACAAGTCGAATCAAAATATCCCAATATTTAACTGGCAATTCTTTCCAGTTGCCTCCTTCAAAAGATATATTTCATTTTGGTTGATGATCGATTCAGCGATTACTACGCTTCTGTTTCCCATTTGAAAGCTCAAATTTAATGAGAGAAAACGTTTCACAATATAATAGATATAAAAAAATCATACTCATTGTGTGCCAATCGCCCGAAAATTATAGTTTCTTTTACATCCCTTATTTTTGTGTATCGTAATGCTAAACAACTAATGTCAATGCCTTACTATTATATTCTTAACCTCTTAATTATAGTTGCTCGATCTGAACCATCATTTTCAGATATAGATATTAACGTTGTAGAAAAAATATTCCCCTCAATGCCAATAACATATTTTCTTTAGTATCGCCTGCTTTATCGTACTATGCAACGTATCAGCTACAGAGAATTTCGTAATTTACGTGCCCCTCGTTTAAAAATAATAGCGCTCACGCTTTTCTGACCTGTACCTCTTATCATATATCCGACTCTTAAATACCTCATTCTCATTTTTTTGTCGCTCGTTATATATGAGCATATAAAATGTTGGAAAAATATCCCCGTGTACAATCGCACGTTACGTTCTACCTCGTTATAACGGAGAGTACTGGTTGGGGTCTTAATGAGGGGGTCACCTGTCGATAAGTTCGACTGTGACTAAATGCGTGTTTATTTCTATTTAATATTTTTTTCTAGAGGTTATCTGCGCTTAGTCGACGACCTGATAGCGATATAAGTGTAGGGGTTCATTTTTTATCCTCCCCTTTTTTTCTGTAACCGTTATCTCGTTTAGATATGTAAATTCGGCATGCTCTGAACTCTTTGTATGTCCTGTTCCGATTTCCAAGCGCTTTAGCATACTAAAATCTGCCTTATCTTCCCCCGTTTTTGCGCAAACCCCCGCTAAGATGCATCGAAATGTCCTGCTATCAACCGACGTTATTTAGGAGCGTGAAAATGAGGAGAGAAATTAACTTTTGGAGTATCGCAAAGTTGATCGATTTACTCTTTCTTATAGTATTTGTGCCCCACAAATTATTCGAATTGTTTAATGTTCTCACATTTAATTAAATGCGAGCAATTATTTGTTGTGAGATTGTTAAGAAAATTTCATGTCTCGTGGTGTCCTGCTCATATATTATCAAACAACCATTGCTTTGATTGATTTCGTGCACAAATTGTTTAGTACACAATGCACACGAAATTAATCATGTGCGGAAATTAATTCCCCCACTTCCGATAGGAAAATCGTTGCGCCATTAAACCTGCGGACATCATTGAGCGTGAAATTGTTCCTGGCCTAATTCGCGCACGGGAGTATTTTTCTCTTCAAAAAAGTCGAAAAGTATATTGCTTTTAAATTTCCACCATTAGTAGTACATTGCCACGTCAACCTATGATAATCGATGAATAAGTTAAGTGTAAGTTACTAATAATCATCATTATCAATCAACATAATAAACAAATATCATACATGTTTATACTTCTCTCTCGATAGAATGCGCCACATGGCGGATTGTAATATTTTACAAGTGACTACTATTAATTAAGAGCGCGTAGATTATTACGCTAGTTATTAATAACTAGAGTATGAGAAAGCGACCCATATCTCTGCTTTAGACAATGTCGGTTCGTCAGTTTGTCTTTCTCGCCTCGATTTCTTAAAGCGATACAATTCTTTAAAAAGAAGTACTTTAGAGCCAACTAATAATGTTGGAAATTAGACGAATAGCTTTATTGATGAACGAAATAGCACAGAAATAATAATTAGTGTGCTTTATATACAGTGTTTTTGAATTGTACGAATTTCCCAAAATCACTACAGTAGAGAAGAACCAGCCAGAGATATATGTATTAGTGTTTTTGATATTCTCATATTTCCTACGTGAAATTAAACAGATGAGCATGATACGGTGAATTATTCTAGAATCCTACTGAAAAAGTGCAGATAGATAACTACAGTCATGTGTGTTAAATTGAAGCGACGTTGTTAAGTATATATTCGGGCATCAAGGCAAAGATGTTTATTCAAATGCGGCCGAATTAGTTCCTTAAAACAATATCAAAACATACTCCTATTTTACTATCGGCACACGTACTGTACTCGAAGAAATTGATATATTGCTTGTCTGTTTTTTCCTCAACATGTGTAGGAAATTGATTATATTATCCAATTGTGACGCGTAATGTATTAATTCCTTGACCCATTGTTACTAACAATAGATGAAATTAGCATATTAATTCGAAAGTGACACAAGTTCTGTGCGTAGAAAGGAGCAAAAAAAGGTGTCACGAACGTCATAAGTGTATCAATAAAGGGGAATATCGCACGTAACAATCGCAAGTTAATGCGTTAGTAACGATTCACACGTTTGATAGATGCATGCGGGCTGCAGTAAATGAAGCTCGTATTAGTGATGCTCACGTGAATGTGTTCGAATTAGCATAATAAACGTCACAAGGAACAAAAGAGGCATCGAAACTAACACAAACAGCCACACAAAGTAGTGGAGTAATCGCGGAAACAACACGTCGATAATACTGTCTGAAGGAATGAACATCACACGTAATATCCCTATAAGTGAACATCACAGGTAATATCCCTATTAGCGAACATCAACGTTAATATCCCTAGAAGGGAACAAGGTAAAAAAAACATATATATAACACGATTCTTTAAGTGCACGTGCCAATTTCTACCCTTTTGGTGTGTGAATCGATTACTGATTGTTTTCTCCTGCGAAGTTTATTAAATGTAATGATAGCTCGGATAATTTAACGCTTCAAAATTCATTTGAAATAATGTTAAATCTATAAAATATCCGCATTTTTAACGATCCGAAAATTGCTTCCGTGTTCGTGCTGTTTGTCCGTCCGTTCTGCGACGACACAGGCAAATTTTTATAATTGTTGAGGGTATGTTAGTACACCTCAAATCCTTTATCTGTGCTAATCTGTTTATTGAATGCCATTCTTTATTTTTATCTTTAAAGTCACACCTCATCCGATATGCGAGATCATCTTATAAGCAACTAATTATGGTAATTAATACAATAATAATAAACTCTTCTGTATAAAAATATTTATAAGTTTAATAAATTATAAATATAGCAAACAAAAAAGCTGTATGTTTATGTGTGCAAGCATAAATATACATCATTAAATTTAAAACTTTTATAGTAATATTAACAAGAGTGAATAATTAGGTTGTTTCAAGATGGTTGATACTGAATTTTTAAAAGTATCTAATTATTATCATCTTGGCATTTTTTATATTTAATTGGTAACATATTATATATATCTTTCCTTGATGTACAGTTCTCTGCTTGGAGATTGAAAAAAATATTTTACTTAAATTCTAGCCAGCACACTGGAAAGATCAAAGATATTGGGAAACTATTATTAATGGTTTTTAATTTTCCTGTTATCGACAGAGAATTTACATACCATTTAGTATAGCCTATTCTCAAGAATCTGAAACCATTATAATAGTTTTGGTACCCTTGAGAATGGAACAGAATTTTGTGTGTTAAAGACACTGAAGAAATAAATTTGGCTATTTTCTTTGATAATATATTTTTCTTTTGTTTTATTAATTTATAATCTGAATTTTGTTTTATAACAGAAAAAAATTTACAAAATTTTGATAAATTAACTAATTTATTAAAGATTTTAAATGAAACTTAATGATGTATTTAGTGGACTCACAAATTCATAAAATGTCAAGATCTGATTCCAATGGCTACAGTACTTGAGTATTTTTTTCTCTTCATTAAAAAAGAGTGAAAATATGGGGAGGGAGAATATCCACTCAGGAAAATATAAAACTTGGGGAGTTGTGTGTGGAAGACATCTTTTTTTTTTGTTCTCTCCATTGTGTTTATACCCTACTCTTGCTGGAAGAGGAGAGAGATATAAGTAGGACATCAGGAAACAGATGGCCGCACATCTATCGGAATAAAGAACAGTGGAGAGTGATCAAGGACCACAAGAAAGCTACCTCAAAGAAATCCATCCCCATCAGATCATGTATGTTTGAACATTGAGTGAGCACGTGCACAAGACATAGATGCTGGAAGAAAGCTTCATTTGAGAACATTAGTTTCTTCCTTCCTTTCTTATATGTTCAAGGAGATAAATCGTAAGTGTTTTGTTACGCAGTTCTCGTTTGTTATATGCCGAGCAGCCCTCGAGAGGATGGGAGTAAAGGGAATGTGAGTCGCATAATAGATTGTATTATAGTTATGTACATTAAATTGTCAAAGGAAGTGTGAATCGCACAACAGAGTGTATCGTGGGTCTGTATTGTAAACTGTCAAAGGTAAACAATTAAAATCTTAACTTGTTGTTAAGCTGACTCGTTTGTTGTTTCTGTTAGTTCCGCAGATCAACTTTCTACAAGACAATTACATTTGTCCATTAGTCATGCAGTGTTTACCGAAAGAATTTTACATCAAATACTGGAAAAATCTAGAACAGGAAACAGAAAATGACATTCATAAATTGTTAAAATTTTTTGGAAAGGAAAGTGAGTAGTAGTGTCCTTTGTTCAATATTAAACTTAGAGTAGCATCTAAATTTAATATTGAACAAAGGACTGTAAAACAAGTAGCCTATAAATGAGATAAGTGCAGAAACTGAAATTTAAACTATAGTACCATTTAAGGTAATGAATGCAATATTAAAACAAACATTTTATTTATTAAAAGTAAAACATCTTATATGACTGGATGATTAAATTAATTCTGACTGTTGTGCTAATGTTCTGTTGGAACAATAAGGCTTATAATCACTATTATCTGTTTTGTCAGTTGACTGTTAATAACAATCTAAGTAAAATTAAATTTATCAGAAGTAACAATGATAATTAAAAGAAATTTCTGATTACAATAAGTGAAATTTTTCTAATGTTATTTAATTTATTTTTTTGAATATGTTGATTCTGACAATATTAGACAACTGATAACAATATTAGCAGTTACAATAAGTAGCACTATGGTTTTGATATATTTTCCCAAAGAATGAATTTTATTTTCAACTAATTCTTCTTCAATATAAGTAATACTTTTATTTCAGCAATTTTAATTTTATGTATTATTTTAATATCTATATAGTACAAAAAGTTTGTTAAGTAATAGTAGAAAACTGGTTAAAAGTATGATTTTTATTTTTATTTTAATCCATATAGCAGAGGTGGCAAACCTATGGCATGCATGTCCAAAGTGGCATGTAACATATCATACAATTTCAATTCATCATCTGTCTTTCTTAATCATTCTTTTGGGGTTTATCACCTGATCATCCTTTTTTCAACCAGCTTTCTTACATTCATTTTAATTAAAGCATATTCGTTTAATTTATTTAAATATTATTCAGTCTAAAACTTTGGCACACATAAAAATCTTTAAAGATGAGTATGCTTACTATATGGCATATGGGCTTAAAAAGATTTGTCACACCTGCCATACAGCATTCTTAAAATTTATGACTACAAACAATTACTAATGGAAATATTACGTTCAATAGTTTCAAAATGAAATGACATCAATATTAGTGGTGGTTTTAGAAATTTAATTTTAATTCACCTACAATAAATTTTTCATGTTCACAAAATTCAGTAAAATATACTAAAGTTTGATAGTCTATCTTATTGCATAAAATATAATTAAAGAGATTAGATACTTTAAAATTTTATAAGGATTCTTAAAGAAAAAGTATCAAAACATTTGTTTACTTTGTGAAATTCAAAGTAAATGATCAGAGTTTATAAAATGAAATGAATAACAAATTTGAATATTTAATCGAAAATACTGAGAAGACATTTAACTTGTAAAAAATTTGCCAATTTTTTATTTGACGATGATCTTGAATTTCAGCATATCACTAATAATAACTTTTTGTTTTTGTATCAAAACATTTTTTTACAATTTTCTGATTTTTTTAAATTTATAAAATACAACGAATTTCATCAATACTTTGAAAATAAAATGCTGACTTATAAATTTACATTAACAAATAAAAATAGTATTTTACACAATATTGTATATGTTCACTGCATTGAAAGAGATGATGTATTGTAATTAATATGGGTGCAGTTAGTGAAGGGAATATTGTATAAATTACTAAATTTAAATTAAAATGACAAATCAAATATTATAATATAAAACACATATATGAGTAAACTTTTAAATATTGATATTTTATGATAATTTAATTTTTTAATTCAATCATTTTCAAGTGCTTCACGTATAAACATACTTAGATTTTGAAATACTTAAACTAAAGTGATAAAAGGATAAAGTGAAATGATTTAAACAAAGTAACATTTTGCCATAACTAAATAACTCTGAAATTGAAAAATATCTGTATATAATATAAATATATATTAATTTTTAATTAATGTAATATTTTATAAAGTTTTGATATTTTGATAATTGGTCAAAATTACTTACTTAATATCAATAAAATAAAAAAAAACACATCAATTTTTCTTTATGATTCCATCCAACTCCATTATTATATCTAATTAAAATCATATAATGCTAATTTAAGAAGTTTTCACAATTCTTTAATGTCATATCTTCCTTTACTTTTGAAATTAATTTGATAATTATGATAAGAAATTAAACTTTTTCTATGGCCAACTGTACAAAGAGTTATATCCAGAAATTTGCAAAATTTAAATAGTGTTTCTTCCATTTCTTGTCCTATGGCACTAGTTGCTTCATCTAAAAAAGCAATTACTGGTTTATGATAAAAAAGACGTACAAATGACAGTCGCTGCATTTCACCTGGAGATAATATGTCACACCAATTCCAATCAACATATTCATCCAAACCTCCAGCTCTTTGTAAAATATGAATCAAATCTGCTATTTTCAGATATCTGTCAATTTATAAAAAGTTTATTACTATTCATAATTCACAATGTAATTTTCAATAAAATTATAAAAATATAAATAATTATTATGTAAAATTAATATTAAATAAAAATTAAATTTAATATAAAAAATTTATCAAAGTGTTATTCATTAATTCTTTAAACATAAGATCAAGCAAATTTGCCTTAATTCATTTGAGACAAGATTGGCAGAAGTTGTTGCTAATTTCCCTCATAGCCTGAGGGGTAAAAACAATTTTGTCTCCAGATACATAGAAAAAAGAAATTTTCAGAGCTTAAAGAGTTAATGTCACTGTGAATGCAGAAGTCTGTATGGAGATGCTGGAAATATTCCTTACCCTAACAATTGAAGACCAGTTTAGATATAAATACATCTTCTTTGAAGATGACAATGCATTGTGCCATGGAGCAACATCAGTAGCAGAATTCTTCATTTAAAGAAATTTGGAAAGGATGGACTGGTCACCAAACAGTCCAGATTTAAATTCAATCAAAAATATCTGGTGCTTATTGAAGCACTTTGTATATTCTCAGCAATCATCAAACAAGAAAGGGCTAAAGAATGTTATCAATCATGCCTGGAGTAACATCAGTGAAGAAACATGCATAATTTTTTATGGAATCGATGCCCACTGTAATTAAAGCTAAAGGAGGCCATACAAATTAAATACCAATTTTATGTTTGGGATTCCATATTTATTTCCACAGCCTTATATAATTTCAAACATTTTTTCCAATATGAATTTGTTATGCAATAGAACTTATATAAAATTGCAATATGACAAAAGAATTATTAACACTAGAAAACAAAGTAATGATTCCAAACTTTTCTCCAAGTGTGGTATTTATTTCTAATTATAAAATTACCTTGAGATTTATCTGTAGATTTATTTACTAGCAGTAAAAATAGCCTGATGGATAACTCATTGAATCATTTGGCAATACAATAAATGAAGTTGTTGCTTAAATTAAAAATTGAAAAATTTTATTTAAACATATATTTTATTGGTTTATTACATTTTTTTTACTAGTTTTTAAAGCTTGAGAAAACAATCTTCCATTTATTTTATATAAGCCAGTATCTTTTTTACATAGTTTTTTACACAAACTTTTTGAGAATATATCTATCATGTAAAAACAGAATTGGGTATGTATATATGTATATTGTTAACAATTTCTTCTTTTTATTCTTAGAGTTATTCTATCATAAATTATACTTAAGTAAATTTTTAAATTAAAAATTTAATAACTATATGAAGTAAATTCAAAATAGACTATAGATAATTACATTATATATAGTCTATGAAATAAAACTAATATGATGTACTTTTATTAAATTCAAGAAACAATATAAAATATACAGAAGTATACTAAGATATGCAAATAGGTAAAAATCTAAATCTTATATTTTATTTTAAAATAATTTTTAAAATAAAAAAATTAATTTTTATGATATACCTAATAATTGTTTCATCATTGCTGGTGGTAATTAGTGAGCAATCAAGTGGATAAACAATTTGCTGACGTAAACAACCATCTGTAAGCAATGGCTTTTGCGGAAGATAAAAAATATCAGTTGAAGAAGTAAGAACATCCCATCTTATTTGACCTTCAGAAATAGGCCATAATCCTTTTATTATGCGCAACAAAGAGGTCTTTCCACAGCCACTATCTCCAGTAATTAAAGTATTCTTAGCTTTTTCAAATGAATATGATAACTGAGAAATTAGTAAATCATTCTCTCCAGGAGTACTATAAGTAACATTATCTATTTCCATTATGGTTTTCTCACCTAGAATGAAATTTAAAATATCAAAGGTTTTATAAATCTTTTTAAATAAATAAATATTATGTTTATACAATAAATTACAAAATAATAATACATAAAGAAAGCATATTTTATTTGGTATGATGTATATTATATTATTTGGTCATTGTGAAACCAGCATGGTTTCACAATGACCAAATAATATAATATACATCATCAAAGATTACTATTTAAAAACTTTCTTTAAGATATGTTCCATATGTGGAAGTTATTAAATTCAATAGCAAGAATTAAATTCAAATGTTCTTTATTTTTTCATCAAAGAACATCAACAAGTTCTTTTTCTAAACTTATACAATCATTTGTATAAATCCTAGTAAAAATATTTTGTTATTTTTAAATGATATCAAGTGATATCATGTCTGAAGTGATTTTTGGACAATTTGAAATGCTCAAATGACAAGGCATGATATCATTTGATATCAACTAATGGAATAATTATAAATGATGTCATATTATGTCATTTGAAACTGTTGGAATATCACTTCAGTAATGGTTTCTGATTGATTTCAAATGATACCAATGCATTGTTTTTACTGAAGTCAGAAACGGGGCTGTCTTTTAATTAAGTGTGCAATTTAAACGAGAGAGAGTGGTGTTGTGAGGTTCTGACATAAATCATTTTGATCAATAAATAATTATTGTAAAATAGCTTACAGAAATTTTCGACAAGAGAAAAAACAAAACTTTTAGAAACATGAGCAAAAGTTTTAAAGTTCATTTAAATATCCCGTCAGCCAGATTGAGATGCGGTATCAGGTTTACATCGAGATTTGATCTTTCACTGCACCCCAATTGGATCTCATTTTACTTTGAGACAAAGAAGGGACTAATTAGAACAAAACAGAAGGGTTCAGGACCAATTAAATTGTTCAATCCATGGCTAAAGTTTATATAAACCTGCATTTCAAGGTCATGGTACACTGCTCCAACCATTCTTCTTAAACCGTATTTCTCTGATGGTTCTTCTAAAACTGCACTTCTCCAACTTTTCATCTCAAACTGCTCTTCTTTCCAAACTTTTTTTCTGAGTCCATTGACTCAGAAAAAAAATAGAGAAATGACATACAACAAAGTGTTCGATATTTTGAGAACTAAGTGACCTCTTTCATCCACCTCATCAACCATATCATCCCAGGCTTAGTACTGGCCAAACCTTGCACTGAACTTATAAATTATTGATCTCAAGAAAAAAATTGTCTTCTTGGGATGATTGGCAGGAGTTGGAGAATTAACTTAACTATGTAAGCAACAATCTTTCTGTGACAATAAATGGGAAAATTTGTAAAGGTGTTTTGAGTCTAAATCCATTGGCACCCACAAATAATTTATACTCACAGACCCTTCCTGGATTCAGTTACCTGACAAATTAGGTATTGGGCAGTGACAACATATTCCTTAGATCCTTACAGTGTCATTAAAGGTATATCATTGTAGAAAATGAGGAGGGAGAATATTGACGGATTGTTGTGATATTAATGACACAAATTTGTTTTTATAAGCTTATTTTAAAAGTCTTGTGAATTAGAAAATATTTGTAGCACTTGTTTAGCATTTCTTCAATGTTGGGGTATTAATGAAGTATTGTACAGGTAATTAAAGTGGAGAGGTTTAGTCAAAAGTACATCACTGTACTCAACAGGGAGGGAGGTTGTCAAAGGTAGCTCAAAAGCTGTACACGTAATTAATGAATGACCCAATCTTTAACAATAAAATGCTTTGAAAATATCTTGAAGGGATATTTTCAAAGCATTTTATTGTTAAAGATTGCAGAAGCTTTTGAAAATATCTTCAAAAGATATTTTCAAAAGCTTCTGAACATGATGTCAAACTAAACACCAACCAAATGCCGAAATTCTATCGGGCTAGTATAAGGCTAATTACTAAATAAATTACATAAGCAGTTTGACTCTTGATTTAGTAATTAGCCTTATACTAGTCTGATAGAATTTCGGCATTTGGTTGGTGTTTAGCTTTAGTATATCGGGTTTAGTGATGATGTTTAATATGATGTCAAACATTCAAAAACATACAAAACATTTTAACAGATGAGAACAAGTGATTTCTTATGTTGTCAAGTGTTTTAATGTCATATCATATCATATATATATAAAGTGACTAGACATTCCATATTGTAAGGGACCATTCCATATTTTGATGTCCTGACAGTTTTTTTGAGATGCCAAAATGTCCTGTATTTCAAAAAATCCTAAAAAATTTTCTCTTTATAATACCACCTATTTTTAAAAGTATTCATAATTCCTTGTAGACTGCATAACTTATCAAAACAACATACTCAGAACACCTTATAGATTTGCAGCTGTGTTTATTAGGTACTAACGAACGTTTTCGGTCGTATTTAACGACCTTCTTCAGGAAATATCAAAAAATCGAACACAAAGACAATTTGCAGTAACGAACAAGTGTTTGGAACATTTTTAAAAACTTTCCAAACGCTTGTTCGTTACTGCAAATTGTCTTTGTGTTCGATTTTTTGATATTTCCTGAAGAAGGTCGTTAAATACGACCGAAAACGTTCGTTAGTACCTAATAAACACGGCTGCAAATCTATAAGGTGTTCTGAGTATGTTGTTTTGAAAAGTATTCATATCTACAGGTAAGCAATTGCTACTGTTTATTAATCGGTATTGTTGTAGATGTAGAGGCATATAAAATTTTTGACATCCTGATCATTCTAGTTTGTAGTGTGCACTTTGTTATGTAATCAAGCAAACAGTTGTCATTTGTTGACAAATAAAAATAATAATAATTAATAAAAATAAAATTATATGGTTTTGAAATGTGCTCTTTACCATTACATTGTGGCCTTCAAGGCAGTCTTAACAACAATATATGCTCATTGTGCTTTGTCCTACACAATTATTCACAAGAATAAAAATATAAATCTTGATAAAATTAAATACTGCAGAGCATCGATTATCAGAATGCCGATCAACCAAAACGTCAATTAACCTAAAGCTTTCCAGTTGGTAAATTTAAATATCTGCTAGTGCTGTGGTGCTGCAACCTTTGGCTATGTCTTGGGCTACTCCAATATTATTTTTGTTGGTGTGTGTGATTTAGCTGGCAGCACTGGTGTGATCATGAGAGGGAACTTAAGGACGTGCCAGGATTTGAACAAATTTCAACATGGGATAGGTTAATATATTTTTTCGTACATAATCGATTATCCGAAAAATCAATTTTCTGAACAACCCCAGTCCCCAATTGATTCAGATAATCGATGCTCTACTGTATATATTTATTGATACTATTTAATGCTTAAATACTAACAAAATTAGTGTTCAAGCATTAAAAACATGCTGCTGTAATGTACATACAAGTGGTATCGTACTGTCCGCGAACGAAAGTACAGTCCCTTTATTACACTTTGTACAAAGAGGTTCAATCAGGTATCCCAACTATTTACATGAAGGTTTTAGACCCAGCGTGGCTTTCACAAAGAATTCCTTGTGCCAAATAAAGCACGAGGTGACCGTCTCCCAATCGTGTGACAATAAAATTTTGGATAACGCGGAACTAACCTAACTTAATTCTAACTTAAAGCTAACTTAATACTAAAGGAAATAATAAGGGAGATAGGAAAGTGAGAAGAAATAAGAATCGAAAGGTTGCTTCACCCGGTACTTTCTATTTCAGGCCGATACGCACTTGGGAGGGCCTCGGTTCTGTTATCCTGACTTCCGTTTTTTCAAAATTTTCTCCTCTATATCGTTATTCGAAATTCTTTCCTTACGATAAGTTCTCTGACTTGGTCCCTGCTTGGACAGCCTCGGGCTTCTCTCTCCATCAACTTCCTTTCGAGCTCCTTCTTACCCGTCCGATCTCCTTTGTGTCTCGTCCAAAAGTGACCTCTTCTTGGGTGCTATTTACCCGGCTGCACACTCTACTCTTCTTTGTTCCGATTCTTAGAACCACTAATCCCACCCCAAGGCAATAACGGTCTTTGAAAGTTTAGGAAAAGAGAAGACAAAGAAACAAAGGAAAGACTAAGACTAACTAAAATTACTAAATACAAGTATATTAATATGGCCGACGGCCACACTGTACAGCAAAGATTAATCAACACAAGCATTTGAACAATATAACACAAACTTTGAAAAAAATTTCAACATAAATTATAATCAATTGGTAAACCATATAGACTGAGATGCCACAATATAAAATTATTATGAATTATTTATTATTAATCAAGTGCTCAACACAAACATTTGCAAAATTTCTTTGCTGAGAACTGCTTCATAATTGGCTTGAAGTCAATGGTCTTCAGGACGTCATTTTCCATACACAAGAGTAAAAGCCAGTTCAAATGCTGCTGTCTAGGGTTTCTCATTTCCTGGTCTTTTGCTTGTCCCGGGATTCCGAGATAAAAGTGAACTGTTTCTCAGGATTCTGGGAAGTCCCAGGATAGAATTAATTATTTTTAAGATAAACAAAATATCTTGAAATCAAATGATATAATTATTTTTCATTTGCAAAATTACATTCTGCAACCTCCAAAATCATATTAATAATGCTGTGTAAGATATATATTAAAAATTACCTTTGAATTACATAGAAATTTTCACAAATAGAAAAAATTTATTAAAGTTTGCTGGAAACTGTATACAATAACAACAACAAAATGCTTTGAATTGAGTTGAAAATTAAAAAAAAAATCAAACTTAGATCAAATTTCTATCTTAAAAGGTAATTTTGATTTTTTAAATTAAACATAATACAAAATATTATTGTAAACTTTTATAATAAGATTTTAAAAAGCAAAGTTGGTCAATACTCCAATCACTCAATCTGGTTTTTTTTAACTAATGAAAAGTCCTGCTACCAAGAATGCCTTTTCCAATTCAATTGATGTGAGTGGAATCGTCTTTAATGCATTTAAGAGAAGACAGATGGTGTGTTTTTTCACCTACAGCCTGGAAGATTTCTAGTTCATTTTCGAGATTGTGGTACTTCTTTTGCTCTCTAGTATTCTTGATTTGTCTGCCTCGGCTGCATTAATAGAAACATCAAGCTTATAGCCCAATAATTCAACAGTTCATTTGGCTTTAATAATCAAGTTTACAAAGAAAAACTTCATACTTGCAGACTTTGTACTCATTTGTATCCTTGCCCAATTTGCACAACCTGGCATTACGCAGTTATTGAAGCTACTGGCATGGTTAAAAATTAAGGCAACATAAGCACAATTATTCCAGATATTACAGGTTTTGGCAAGTAAAGAATTTTCAGAGTCCTGCCAAAATAAGCTACATATTGATTATTGACCATTATTAACGAACAAAAATCAAAAAAAACTAATGTAGGTTTAAAATTAATAAATACAAATGCATTCTGACAGTTTATAAGTTAATTATATTTTCTATTTGCAAAATTTCCTCAACCTTAACACAAAATAAGAAAAGAGTGAATTTTTAAGAAATTTGCAGGATTTATATTTCCCGGGTTAAAAAAGCAACCAGGATCCCATTTGAGAAACCTACTGCCGTCCCAGTTTTGAAAATGAATGACTTCTGCACAGTTGGTGACTATCATGTACATGAACACACTGAGTGCAATTTCAAAATTTGGAAACAGATTTCAAGTTGTTTGAAATTATTTTTCTGTACAATGGGAGAATCTCAGAATTTTCTTTAAATGGGTTAGCCTGTGCCCACTAAGCTCATGGGCATCTGGGTAAATGTCCAGTGTGCCTATGCATTATGATGGCCCTGGTGGCTTTTCTATTTTTATCTAATAAGGAGACCTTATGAGATGTCCTTCATGTATCTGAATAATATTTTGTCTGTGGATAAGTCTCAATATAAACCTTTATTAAGCAAAGGGAGAAAGTGCACTTCTCAAGCATTTTCAAGAAAATTGATATTAAGAAATCCTTAATAACTTATAAGCAAGTTTTACAAATTTCATTTATTAAATGTTTTGTGGCTTGGCATTATTGTTTCTCTTTCATGTTTGCGAGGTTGTGGGATTGAATCAGTGATGAAATTTTTTCCCCTCCAAGTAAGTATGAAATTTTTACATAAATTAAATACTTAAAAATCACATGGGCTTATACATTTTCTCTATTTATCTCGTAAAAATGTATATTTTTCTTTTTTAAACCTATAGCTTGAAAAAGGATAAATGTATTTTAAAAATTCAGAGATCTGAATGGCATAACTGGCAACATTGTTCATTTCTCATTGAACAAAAATGCAAAATATCATCACAAAAAGACTACATAAAAATTCATTCAGTTGTCCATCATCATCTGTCAGCCCCAATTTTTGCAAAAATGTTGTGCTACACATGGTTTGCATCAAAACTTATAAATGAAAAATAAATTTTTATGAATGTTAATGGAGTATGGTTTGGTGTTGAGGTTATAAAAGAACCTAATAAATGTAAAAAAAGCAGCATTTACTTGATGTGTGAGATGTCATATAACTTTTTGTTTCTCATGTTTTTATGACAAATATCAAATATCATTCTGTTTCATATTCTGGTACATCTGTTTCTAACAATTATTAAAATATTCTTTTTTTTACTTATGTTTTTCATGTTTATAATTTTTAGAATAAAGATCTTTAAATGTATTTGTAGAAAAAAACAGTCAAAAAAAAAACAAAAAAGAATTTTCAATGCAAGAGGTTTAAAAAAGGAAAATACGCATTTTTACTAATAGATAAATAGAGAAAATGTATATGCCCATGTGATTTTTAATTATTTAATTTATGTAAAACTTTCACACTTATTTGAAAGAGAAAAAAGTATTCTGTCAATACAATTCAATCCCACAATCTCATGAATGTGAAAGAGAAATGATAACATCAAGCCACAAAACATTTGATAAACAAAGCTTGTAAAACTTGCTTATAAATTATTGAGAATTTCTTAATGTTAATTTTCTTAAAAATGCTTAAGAAGTGCACTTTCTTCCTTTAGGGTTCATATCAAGACTTATCCACATACACATTATTATTCGAATCCATGATGGGCACCTCCTACGGTCTCCTTGTAAGACATATACAAGCAGGCTGGTACAAAGGATAAGTGCAGACTCAAAAATAGGAGGGAGAGGACATTACCTATTCATATTTGCTGTTTAAAAACTCTGGTCAGTTTTACATATCATATCCTGACAACTGATATCATGTCATCTCATTTGAAATCATGTGTTAATGGTATATGATTTCGAATAATATTTTTATTAGGGAAACAATAAAACATATTTATTTTACAATTATATATAGTTCTCAACATAGTCACAGACTATAATACTTCATAACAACTAAACAAACAATATAATTCCTATAGAGAAGAATAGAAACTAAACACTTGTTCTGAAATATAAACTACCCAAAAAGTGAATTCTCATAAAAAATGCAAACCTCTGAATCTTACAAATTAAATTCCAGCATAGTTTAATGCAGATAAAAAGGCAGTCTGATCTACATAGGAGATCTGCATTAAACTATGCTGCCATTTCATTTGTAAGGTTCAGAGGTTTGCATTTTTTATGACATACTTTATTCCAGTCTTGCAGTGTTTAAACTAAAGTAGATTCTACTGAACTTCTTAATTCAAATTTGTTTGTAAGAATATGTTCTAAAATAATTTCATGCTTTATGTATGTTCCAAAATGTAAAATTTTTTTTTTAAATTTTGATCATTTGATTCTTCAGAATCATAACATCTTCACCAAAAAGAATCAAACAGTGTTTCTTTTTTGCCTCTTCAGTTTAACAGTATTCCTGTACTATTTTACACATACAGCAATACACCTAACATGGACACCCAAAATAAATATACTAATTTTAAAATATTTAAAAAATAATAATAAATTACACTAAATGTGCAAAAATGCTTAAATTTGGTTGACAAGTAAAAGTTATATTCTCTCTTTCATGGGAGTGCACTTTGTTCATGATTACTTCTCTAATCTTGCCTTTCAGTACTTTCAGCAGTCTGTTATATCAGGGAGATGTCAATTTCTGTTCTCACAGACAGACATCCTCTCAGATGTCAGTGGCTGGGTTTACACATTATATGTTTACATCATTTAAGATCCTAGATAAAGCTTCTGAAGATAAACTCTTCAATTGAATATTCTTAGGTTTGGTGTTTATGGATTTCATATCTTCTTTTGAGTACAATTGGATCCTATCTCCTTTATCTAAGAACAGCTTTGAGTCCATACATTGAGCATGACAACTTTCAGACCAATATCTCTAATGACTTTTGCACTTCTCTTCTGCACCAAGATGTAGGTTATAAGTAGTATGCCTAATGTGAGCTCTGAATCACTGTTTATTGGAACCTTAACATTTCTTATATTCAAGATGTTAACTATCATTCTCAATCTCTGTCCAACATTCTTGATTAAGCTTGAAAACAAATCTTTTAAATTTAGTAGTTTTTGTGCAGTCTTCCTTAAGGACTATCATTTCTAATACAGTTTTTGTGATTTAGATTGAACATTATCAACTACCATAGACCTTCTCCATATCTGCCTAAGGATATGTCCTATGTGACGGCATCCAGCAACTGCAGGCATGAACACGCTACCAAGCAAAGAAGACAAACCAATACAACCAAATGTTCATGTCCAGAGTAACCACATTAAGCATGCAGCAACCATCAAATAATAGTAATGGTTGATGAGTCTGTTGAACAAGTCGAGACCAGTATGCCAACCGGGCGAACCTGATGAAAAGCTCAGCTCAACTCCTGCTTGATCAGCCAACAGATTTAAAACTTGTATATAAGGCAACATTGGAACGGAACTAGTAGGACTGTCTTGGAAGACTGTAGTTTGTGGCAATCAAACTGTATTGCTGTGTACCTAAGTAAATAGTATAAAATAAATAGTTGTAATTTGTGTTCAAGGTGTCTTAAGGTGTCTTTTAGACGGACCGGAAATCGGAGGTCACAATTGGAACTTTATTTGAACTTTACTTTCTTTTACTGATGATTTTTGATATTTGTGTTTGTTTATTTACTATATCCAGTTATATGAGTTGTTTATTGATGGATAGGTTAGCAGCTTTTTTGAGCTCTTATAAAAACAGCATTTGCATATTTGACTTTAGAAATTCATAGCAGATAGGAGTTATAGCATATCTCTTGAGCAGCCCACTCACTTGGGTTTCTGTCATCCGTTATTAAAAGTTTACTGAATGCATATTCACAAACAACTAAGATAATTGCAGATGGGTGGAACAAGAAACTAAAGGCAACATATTTGTAGTATCTGGGAAGTTAATAATAGCATTTTTTTATCCTATATGTTAAAGTTAAAACTACCCTTTTAATTCAAGAGACTTCTCATGATAATACAAAAGTTAAGAGAGGACAAAGTAAGTTAAAAAAAGGGTGCAATGCAGGCTTATATATGGAAAAGCTCTCCAGAGGAATCAATGACTTTTATTAAACAGGGTCTACATATAGAACATTAAAACAGTGTATTAAAGAACAATATGAATCTATCATTAAAGATACTACTCAAGCTGGAACTATATTAACACAATGGTATTTTATTGCAATGTGCAAGTTGATTGAGAGAGGCCTTTAATAGTGAAAGAATGATCAGATCTAAGTTCCATATAATTGATAGAACAATATTTTACACATTTTATCATGATCAATTAACATAATTAGCAGGACTTGCTAGCATAGAATTGTAGCTCTGCATTAATGTTCTGAATGAAGAGCTGAAGCTATTCTTTAAAAAAATAAAAGCATTGTTCTGAAGAAATACAATTTTGGTTTACTGAATTAAGCATTTTCTTTTGTTTTATGTATTTATTACAGTGCTAAGTAATCAGAATCACTTTAAAAAAGTATTCTGGTTTCTAAGAGAGAATTGGAATTAGGAGTCTGCTCCAATCCATTTTCAATAAAAAAAAGTAACTAATGCAGAAACCTATCTTTGTATGATCCATTTTTACTGACTATTAAATCTGTTCTGCTCTCTTTGTCTTCTCCCATTTTTTTCTTAGTGTGGGCCCACAGGTTTTGAGGGCATAAATTCGAGAGTTAAAAGGGGGTTCATGACCCACAAGTTCGATAGGAAATCGATCGGATGTTGATTACACATCCGATCCAATCAGAAAGAAAAAACAAAAGCCACGGTCATCACGAGTCAGCAAATTAGTCATCGAACATTGAATAATAGGCTGGCTCAGTGCCAACAATGATGGGATAAAAACACCGATCAACTCTGGAAAGGGGGCGATCATCCAGGAAGGTCTGAATCCAGTGTCTCCAGTCCCGGACATAAGACTGATTCCAGCTTCCATAGTCCAGGAGGTCATCGCATACAGTCATCGGACCACCTATCAAGGTATATCGACTTTGTAAACTCTCTCCCACTCGAGGTTAGGCACGTGACTAATTTATTGGTTAGAGCGCAATTAGCGATAGGGATATTTTATCCGCATTTTAGCAGTAATTATCTGTATACCTTTATTTTATGTGTATTTTATTGTATGTTCACTTTTGTTAGTTAATAAACCTTTATTGTTATTTGTCAAACCTGTCTCCTGTCAAAGTAAGGACACCTGTCGACTTACTGACGCACCTCCCCACTCACTTTTGCCCTCCTAGCCATCCAACGACAACAAGGTCGGGTTTTACCAACCCGTGCAGCGTAAGTGGTCAGCGAGGTTTTCCCCGACCCTCTGCTTATCTCACATTAGCTTTCCATGGACCAGATATTGAACTGTCTTCCTAATTCATTTAGTTCAGAAAGAAAATATTTTAGACCAGCATTTCTCAACCTGAGGGTCTCGGTGATATTAAAGGGGGTCACGAAACAATAATGAAATCATTTTATAAGAAAAAATCATTTATTATAAACTTTTTACTTACAATAAGTACACATGTAAAGAAAAGAAATTAATGTGATGGTTGCATTTGTTTTTTCATTTAAAATTTTCTCCATCTATGTGAGAAACACACAAAAGCAAATTGTTATTGAGTGATAAAAGATGATTCCTGTATTTAGTTTTTAGTGCTATATTTAAAAAAATTTACATTTATAATTACAGTCAAAATTCAATTAGTAATAGTAAGGCTTACTGTTATTATTCCTTTGGGTAGGGGGACACGAAATATTAATTTTATTTATATTTACTATTTGGGGGTCACAGAGCTAAAAATGTCGAAAATTGCTGTTTTAGACTAATCAGCAGTTTTTAAAGTCCACTAACATTTATTCTAAAATCCCAGTATATTTTAATATAGTTGGACTCTACATACATTTTTTAATAATAGTTAGGATTGACTATAGTATAATGGATACAAGAGACATTGAGCACATGTGGTGAAAGAATACTTTGACAGTTAACATGAAAGATAGCTAATGATCTAAATCCAAAGAAACATTTGTGGAATGCTCTAGGAAGATGAAAAATATTCCAGATAATCCTATACAGATTTTTTTGAAATATTGAAGAGACTATGATATCACTAATTGTATTGATAAATTAATCTATTCTCAGAATCACGCATGCTGATATTTTTATATTGCTTAAAAATAAATGTTATTCTTTGCACTCAATAAGACTCACAAGTTTAAATTATTCCACAGGCTCAAATAAACCCATATCCACATTTAAAAAAATAAACCCACAGAACTTGAATAAATCCACATTCAAATCACATTTTTTTAAGCTAAGGATTACTGTAAATAACTTATTCAAAATTGTAATTGCATAAATTATAATAATCACATTTCTTGTCCTCTATGTCAGAGGTGTCCAAACTATGGCCCACGGGCCAGACCCAACAGCAGGTGATTTTATCCGGCCCGCAAAGACTTTTGAAAAATACTGATTTTTTGCGCGAACCTGTTTGATTTTCAAAAATGTATATCGAAAATTGAAAAACAAAATGCAAAAATCATATTTGATAAAAAAAAACAGGATTTAAAATGCAAATGAATTTCCAAATTTAAAGCAATTTGCTCGTAATTTATTTTGTGGCCGTCGGCCATGATATTGTATATTTTGTATATTTTATATTGAATTAGTCTTAGATTTTCTTTGTTCCTTTGTCTAACTCTTTCTAGAACTTTCTTTGTCTAACTCTACCTAGAACTCTCTTTGTCTAACTCTTTGCCCTTGGGGGAGGATTATCTTTCCCTCAATAGGTAGAACAAAAGGTGAAGTAAGGCCCTGGGGCCGGTGAACAAAGGGGAGAGACAGTCTGGGTCGAGCTCTTGACGAGAGAAGGTAGCGCTCCAGATCGAGTGTCCGACGATTGGAGGCTACGAGGAGCCAAGGAATCGATAGGAAGGAATTCCTATAAGAGAACTTTGAAGGAAGTCTGGGTTGGAATCCCGAAGAGGTAGGAGCTGAAAAGGAGTGCTCCAGAAAGGGAGAAGGGTGATCTAAGAGGATAAAGTGCAGAGAGAGATCATCGAGGAAAGACGACTCAGTCTGAAAGAAAAAGATTATAGACGAAAGATCTATAAGGAAAAGGGCTACAAACGTAACAAAAGAGAGAGATCCGAAGTTGTTCCCCACCAAAAGACACATCGCAAAGAAACCCGGGTATTTCTACTACTTTTCTTATCTTTCCTTATTTCTTCTATTCTTCCAATTTCTTTTAGTTTTAAGTTAGTATAAGTTAGTGTAAGTGAATACGGTCCTCGTCAGATTGTCGCGTGTGTGCAAGATAACTGTTTTTAGAGGACAAACTTTTAATTCCTGTATATATAAAATTCTAGAAGTTGTAAAGTTGGGATCCTATGTAAAGAACCTGTTCAGAGAGAATAAAACTACTTTGTATTAAGTTTTTTTTGTACCATTTCGCTCGCGGGATCGTGTACCTCTTGTTACGAACACCACAATTTCTATGTTTGGGAATACCTATATGTGAGAAAAAACTTTTTCCAGGGTGAAGTATCTGAAATCAAAGTACAGGGCAAATTTATCGGATGATCATTTGCAATCATTGCTTATAATTGGTGTTTCCGATTTTAATTCCAACTTTAAAGAAATTCTTCAGCAAAAAACACAGTTCCATCATTCCCATTAAAAGTTGTATTAAATAATTTTCTAATTATATATAATTTAGCTACATTTGTTTAATATTGGTGTATCTGCAATTAACTGTAAAAAGTAAAATTCAATGCTACCTTAGTCATATTGAGATTTTTTAATTAACATATTCATGTGGCCTGCCGCAAATGTATTTAAACTTAATCTGGCCCTTGAGGCAAAAAGTTTGGACACCCCTGCTCTACGTTATTCTTTTAGAATTATTGTTTGGTTTTCATTATATAACTCCTGTAACACAACACATACAAAAAACACAAAAATATATACAAAAATTTTGAAAAAGTAAACTCACAGATTCAAATAACTCCACAGGGTTGAATAAACTCATACTCCAAACAGATTTAAAAAAATTGACCCATTGTGGGTCTATTTGAATACATATGGTATTCAGTGGTGCATCCAGAGGGGGAGCCAAGGAGCCTTGGTACCCCAAGAAGGGGAAAAACACTAGAAAATTTTCCAAAAATTCTTTTTTAATTAAAATTTATTTTTTTCTTATTTATATTGCGTCATATCTTTTATTTCTATACTAATTATGAATTATCAGTCACATAAGGTGAGGATTTTATTGAATTTGCATTAAAAATTTTTTAAACAGTTTAACTTGGCTCCCACAAAGATTAAATCCTGAGAGCACCACTCATCAGTGGTGCTCTCAGGATTTAATCAGTATTTATCACTCTTTCAATAATCATTTATATACTTTGCATATTTACTATATATAAGCAAAATATCCATTTATAAAAAGATATATAAAACAGAGCATAAAAAGATGACTAAATATCATATTATATTAAATTGTCATACTATATACAATTTTTAAAATTTTATTTAATTAATGTACACATTTTTGAAATATTTCAAAATGTAATTACACTATAGAAGTGGTTCTCAACCTTTCTGATGCCACAGAACACCATTCATATACTTTTTATTACCCAGCACATTAGCATTAATATATTCAAAAGTTAATAAGCAATTCCATGTTTACTATTCTCATGAAACAAGGTAATAAACTAATAAATTTTATTGTATTAAATAAAATAATAACATAAAATTGTCTATGAATGAAGTAATATGTTATAGTGAATTGGAATAATTTGCAATTTTTTATGGAATGTTGAGGGCAAGTTTGTGGAACATGAGTTAAGAACCACTGCTCTATAGTCTTGAACTATTCCAAAAATAATACAGTAATTGGGTAATTATACAAATATTGGCATACAAATATTTGTATAATTAAAATTTTAAAGTTTAAAAAATTAAGTTTGTCATTTCATTAATACCTGATTGGTGGTCTGTTTCAATCTGTGAAAATTGATTTTCCTTTACTGCTTCAAAAGTGTTGTTGATTTTTATCCATTCTAAAAATTCTGAAATTCGATGAGTAGTACCTGCAATGACTGTTACATCAGTAGATAAATTCACTAATTGTGTGAAACAATTAATTAAATACATTGTAACAAAAGTATTTTTACTAATCAAGGCACTCAAATCAGCAACAGATAGTGAATCATATTTTCCATTAAACAAAGGTACTGCAAGAAGAAGAAAACTAAAAATACTTCCTAAATACGCAAATAGTTTGACAGAAAGACTAAGGGGAAATTGACGAGCAAATAAATTTTGTTGCACCTTAACTAATTTAGCAAATTTTTCACTTAACTGTGTTAACTCATTAAATGATCCATCTTGAAATGCTATTGATTCTGCATTTGTACGAATATGCATATGTTTAAATCGAAAAAATCCTTCACACTGTTCTTGCATAAAAACATAATTAACAACTGGTGACATTAACAATTTATTAATAAGTGTACTTAAAAGAAAAAATCCAAACACACCAGTTGGTCCCCACCATCCAGTTGTAACAAACAATACATAACTGTAATAACAAATAGTGAAAGGTGATACAATCACAACTGCAATATTAGTACTTAATTTGTTACACATTTTATCAATATCTTGAGTTATTCTCTGATCAGGGTTGTCAATTGCTTTATCTAAGACATTTAGTTTATAGTAATTATTAGAATGCATATATTCCTTTTGTAAATGTTGTGTTAAGAGCTGCCTCCATATAACATATAACACAGAAATTAAGTAGTCTTTTGTGCTAATAATTAAAGAAACACATATTATGATTGCAAGAGATTTGATAGAATGAGTCCAAAAACCATTTAAATCCTTTTCTCCCAATACTTTATAATATTCACTGGTTATAATTCCAACATTATAAACAACATACTGTTCACCTAAAGCTACAACTATTAAAAACATAAAAATAATTAACGAGCAAGGATTTCCAAAATAAAATGGGATTAGTTTTGCAAATCGTTTGAAGAATAAAAAGTCAAAATTCCACAATGTTGTTTTCTCTTTCAATTCACACCACATATTGAATGAGATCTTTAAATTAATTTGGATTTTTTCCCCAACAGATCTAAAAAACTGCTCTTCTACTGTATCGATATATTTTAGATACTGTACAACGAACTCCTACGGCACCGCCCATGTCAGCTGATAAAATATCTGAATATCAAAATCCAAGATTCGTTTGCTGGATGCGAAATCAAAACGACTCCATTGTTAATCGATGATTAAAAATAACGAAACTTCTTACTTCCACGATCAAAAGTTATGTAAATACGAATAAAATAATTTTTCTATTTAGAAACATAAGTTGTTTCGATTCGATCAATCTAGTACTGTACTGTATTTCGCTATTAAAAACTCGTATGTAGTCTTCATACTCACTCAAATTTATACTTTAATGCATTATCATTAAAGTATTAAAGTACGAATATTTTAATTTATTTATTAAGTACTGTACATTCGGAAACGTCAGACCATTGTATTCCAACCCCCCCTTCCCCTGATAATAAGAAATTAATGATCCCCAATAAAATAATAACAAAATACTGTATAAAACACAATAAAAATTATCAACAAAGCAAAACAAAATTTACATTATGTATTATATAAAATAGCTAAATTTGTAACATTGCTAAACACTAATAGAATCGTCTGCAAAATTTTTTTCTTGTTAAAGTAGTTGCCAACTTGATAATTAAACTACAGTATTTATCGACATTTACAAGATACTTTTAGAAATGTGGAAAGATAAATTGTAAACTCTTGTAAAAATTAAATTATGTTTTGTCTTTAATGTGGTTATTGTTTATTGTTGTGCGTAAATTATCTTTTTATCTATTTACTCTTTTTGCCCTGCAGACACTAAAAGGACTTTCTTCAAGCCCATAATAGGTTAGTCCACCAGTAGCCGAGTGGACTCCGTTTCCGCTCGTAGTGGTGGAGACCAGACCCTAAACAGTGGAGTTCGATCGTGGGTTCAGGCCCCGCTCGGACGGGCTGGCAGCTAGGAGTTTTTCCGGGTTTCCTCCTTGCCGATGATGACTGAATAGGAGCCAGCTTCCCATCAAAGTCCTCCCGGAAGGCATTCTATCCCCCCTCTCGCGTACGGCCGTCTTCTATAAGGCCAGGGGACGTATTCTGGTCACCGTCTCTGGTCTCTCACAAGCCGGTCGCTGATTGGCTAATCATTTGGATTAGCCAATCAGCGACCGGCTTACGAGAGACCAGAGACGGTGACCAGAATACGTCCACAGCTCTTCGGTCGCCTAGCGACTTGTCTCTCGGAGTAAAAGCGAATAGCAATAAACTCCATATGAACCGAAAGAAAGAAAGCCAATAATAGGTTCGGCTGAGTGGTGAAAAGACGGGGCCAGAAATATCCGAAATGGATCAACCATGAAAAATTCTTGGGATTTGTCGAGCTGTCCGACATCGTTTCTGAGTCTCCCAGAGCGACCGGATGGCCGAGCGGTCAAGGTGGCAGCCTACCGCTCTGGGGGACCCGGGATCGAATCCGAACGGGTCGAATAATCCCCAGAAATTTTTCGGGGGTGGTCCGTTCGGATATGTCGGGCCCCGTCCCTCACCACCCGGTCGCCCCATTGTGCGCCTGGCCGAACCCATAATGGGCTTACTAAAAGAGGCCCTCTTAGTGCCCACAGGGCGAAAAGAGTTAAAAAAAAAAAAAAAAAAAAAAAAGGATATGTCAGCCTCATCCCTCACCATCCAGCCGGGGCGGCTGGATGGTGACTTGTGGTCCATGGCGGCTGGATTGTGGTCCTGGACGAATCCATAATGGGCTTGCTAAAAGAAGCCGTCCGTCTTAGGCTCACAGAGCGGAAAAAGTTTTTTTAAAAAAAGACTCACATGAAAACTAAGACAAGCAGTGACTGAATTCAACCAAATATTTTGGATATATTGCGTTCAAATCAGTGACAGAAGTCAAATTAACAACTTCGATCACTTGTGGTCATCACAACGCATACAACACTGATCACTTTTTAATTATTAATAGTCGTTGACCGTTCTCTCTTCGGGGAGGAGGTTAACGGCTACTTTTGGTCGAATTACTTTAACCTCCTTCTGCAACAGTCTCCTTTCTAACGGACAAACGGTATGAAGGCATTCGAATAGGAAAATTGTATAATACAAGGTTACCGGCGAGCATAAAATATTTTTTAAGTGGTTTTCGAGGGTGCCGAGTTTAAATCGTTTTTCACGAAATTTAATTGGCTGGCAGATTACCATTTGAAATTCGACTGCGAATGGTACAGTTTCTTAGTGTTAATAGAAAAAAAATATACGATATCTTAAATTTTTTAAGATATATTTTCAATCGGTATCTACGTCACCAAAGAAACTGTACCATTTCGTACCATCAGAGTATCGCGATAAACATGACAATGGTAGGCTAAAATCAAGATCAGGACCTTGGGCTAAAATAACCAGTGGCGTGCCGTCATTGGAAGTGATGGAAGCGCTGCTTCCACCTTCCAATGACCTTCCCTTGTATTTCATTCCATCTTATTATTGAGCCTTCCGCTTGTGCCATTTGTGACATGAAGCTGATATACTGAAACAAATACACTCCCCGACCTTGGCAAGAACGGCCGAAAAATTAGAAATCTATAAAAGCAAGCTTAAAGGGAATTGCATCAACGCAAGAGATGCCGAGGGACTTCCTTCCGCATGGAAGTTTGCAGTTATAAACTTCAAATAAGAGCAGTAGCTTTATTAATATGTATAGTTAAATGAAAAACTCTGTACAGCTTATTAAGCAGTGTTAATATTTAGTGTTATTAATTTGTTTATTAAGGCAGAGGTATTAATACTTTGTATACACTATTTGTTTGTTATATATTAATATTTTATTTTTAATTTTAGCAACATTTTTATTAATTTGTTGATATTTAGAAACGTTATTGTGCTGTTAGTTACTTATTGGTTAGCCGTTATATTTTTTGTATTTTGAACTTGTTGTTCTATTTTTTGTAATGTTCTAATTTTACCTGATGATGATCCATTGATTGGATTGAAAACGTTTGTGTTAAGAATAAATATCTCTCAGCGAGTGATCAGGTGCTTGTTTAGTTTTTTGTATTATTTTCTGCTGAGCACGCTGTATGTTGTTTATATTAATAACTAATTAATACAGTAGAGCGTCGATAAGTGGAACGTCGGTAAGTGGAATGGCCGGAAAGTGGAACGATTTTCAGTCGGAATGTGTCGTGCTGAATCGAATGTTTTTGATACTAAATTTACTTCTAAAGTATAATTTTCATGTTTTTTATATTCTTTAATATATTTATTTTGTTTGTACAAAATGCAGAAATAATTTTTAACGATACGATAGCCTCGATGATTATTATAAAAATTTTCGTTAGGCTTAAAATCGACGAAAATTCAACACGAAGCGACACGCAACGGAGAAAAATTCAACAGGAAGCGATACGCAACGGAGAAAAATTTGAACATCGGACAGGTTAATGTATTTTTTCGTACAAAGTCGGAAACTGGAACAAATCATTAACTGGAAGGACCCCAGTCCCCAATTGGTTCCATTTTTCGACGCTCTACTGTAGTTATTTTTCCAATTCTTTGTAATTTTCGAAAACGATAAGAGAAATAAATGCAGTAATTAACTTTTTATTTATTTATTTCATATTTGCAGACTAAAAAAATTACAAGTCACAAGAAGGCGTCAATTAACTACTACGGCCGGCAGAAAAAAACGTAAAATTTATTCTGGCCCATGTTATAAAAACGGTTGCTCACCCTAGACTAGATTTATAACAACCCAACCGATAGGAATTTACTGGCATGTTTTTATGATAGTTCTGTATAGTTGACAGGAGTTTAAAAAAAATCCATTAAAATATTTGATATATTTATTCTGCGTTTATTCCGCTCTCCCATCTTATATTACTTACGGATTTCAATGTTAAACCGGTGATATTACGATTTAGTATGTCCCATCTGTAAGGGGATGCAGAAAAAACGTGTACAATTCTAGTACAGTGTTAAAAAATTAACTGTTACTTTGGCAGTATCATTTACAACCAAATTTAATGAATGAGACATACAATGGTACAAAAAAAAGCTCTAGAATTTATTTTCCTTAAATTTACGATTTATATATCCGTTGTCATAAAAATTTGTCTTTCCAATGTTTTCCAAGACTACAGATATTGAAGTACAAAGTAACTGGTTTCGACTTATTTCTACTAAGAAATAGTTAAATAATTAAGAGATTAGGGAATTGGGGACATAAATAAAACCCTGCCGAAAGAGCCAGAATTTTACTTAAACAAAAGCTTAACCGAACCAATTACTAGCTCGGTACAGTAGGGAACTGATTTCCGTGTACACCTGGTACTAAAACGAATTACAGTAGTTAGAAAACAAATGACTATTAAGTTTAACATATTTACATCTATGGTGAGAAACGTTTAAAATTTACAACAGCCCTGTCGCGTCCTTTGAGATATACTAGTGAGCAACAAAAGAGGCATTTCACATTGACCGGTATCGGCACCCTCGGGATTTGGCAACCTGCGTGCATGCACGCGCCGCACACCTATTAGGTGTGTGGTTCCATTCATTAGCCACTCGTAGGGAGCTATTTCACTAAGTGGATTGTTTTAAAATTTAAAAAGTAAAGAATATTTTGTTATTTTTATGTACGTTTCTTCACAAAGTTATATTTAATTATAAGTTTCTTTAAAAGTATATTCATACAATTGAAGAATTTTTTGTACTAGGTATGTATATTCATCACACATTTTGTTTTACCAAGTAAGTTTTTTTTTATAATTTTAATTTTAGCCCTTATATCGTGGCTAGTGATTAAAAAAATTATTTCAAAAGTTTTGGCTCAAGACCATATAATGAAAAAGAAAACATTATTAAAAGAGAAAGACCAATGCCTAAATTAAATATAAATACGTCAACAAAAAAATTTCGACATTTTGACGATAAAATTTATGACGAATGACGATTCTTTCGTAGAAGTGAAGCAATTTTCTTTTATTTTTATTTTTCTTCAATGTGTTCGTGTTTAATGTTATTTTTATTATTATTATTTTTTATTATTTTTATTATTATTTTTTAAATAATAATATTGATCTTTATTTGGCGTAAAAGGCTTTCGCCTGTTACAAGGGCGTTTTATTTAAACGCATATTTACACTCATATAATAACATCTCAACAATATTGATATTTTCTATTTACTGATCTATAGAATTTCATTAATATTTTGTCACAATTATCATTTAGTAGATTGTTTAACGTAGTTATATAACATATAAATCATGTTAGTATTAGCACTATCAAACATCTCATACATTTCCTTCTCGCTAGTACAGTTAGCCAATGGCCCAATTTGGAGCCTTTGTAGTTTATCCTTTTCGTTACAGCATTCGCATATAATATGAAGTTTAGATAAATTTTTGGTACAATTTGGACATTTAGATTGGGTGTAGTCTATATATTTGTCATTTATAATTATTCCATATTTATTTAGCCTAATCTGTATAAAAAACTTTTTGATGTTAAAGGCTAGGTTTGTCAATATATAGTTGTTATTCATTGGGTAATTTAAAATTGTTGTATACCAGCTTGTGTTTTCTCGTTTTCGTATATCTTCAATGGTCTGAACAATGAAGTGCTCCATAGCTCTGTATATTATTTCTTTACTATATTGCTCCATATTATATGTACGATCCAAAAACAGTTTAATAGAGAAACCATATTTATTTACTATCTTCGATAGCTGCATTATCCAGCTTCGTCTTAAATCCGTTTCCCTTGATTTGTGGTATAGTAAAAACAGTAATTTTGTTGTTGTCTTCTGCCTTAATAATTTTTTGTAAAATCATTAAATATCTTTTTATTAGTATAGTATTTAATCTGAATCTATTTGTTTCTAATCTTAAGGCGCTGCCCGGAATATTAAATTCTAGCTGGAATGTCTAAATTGAAGCAATTTGCAATCAAAATGGAATAGAATTTAACATTGGTAGACAATATAAAATAAATATTGAAAATTATAACAAGATAATTACGATTAATAGATATATCTAAATTAATAGATGTTATATGTTTTTTCTCAAAGCAAGACTTGGCATTTAGAGGGCATAAGGAATTTATTGATTCTAATAAGAAAGTTCAATATAATTACCTCTGTTATTTATTAAGTACGTCAGATAATCTATTAAAAATACATTTAAAGAAGTATACGGTTTTTACTGGCTTATCGAACAAACGAATACGAACGGGCCCTGACGCGCAATTAATTGATTGCCCCTGTAAGTCGGCTTCTTACAGAAACACAGCTTCCCTATCATCAAATGTCACCGCACCCCACTGAAAATAACCAAACTCTATATGGTTTTCGTTTTAATGTTTGTTATATTACAAGGTATATATATTGTTTGATTTATATAACTACAAAGATTATTTTATGTAAGGGTTCTTTATTCGTCTACTGTACACAATTTAAAAAACTTAAAATGTGTTAAATTGGTCACTCAGTGTGATAAACCTTTGTAAATATAAATTAAATACTATAATATAATATAATAGAAGGATTAGAAGTACGAAATAATCTAATAATCTTAACCTTTTTTTTCCTTTTTTTTTGCCCGGGCAACGCCAGGCTCATCTGCTAGTAGAAATATAAATATTAACGACATTTATGAGTAAATAATGTTCAAACCCGAATTAAAATAGTATTTATAAGCAGTTCTTTAAAAAGACAAAAGCAATATCTGAATTAAAAACGAGAAAATTCCTTATTTTAAAAGAATTTCAAATGTTTACAGCTGACTCTGCCTATGCTCCAGCCAAACTTACGACTAATCGCGATCGAAGTGGCAGATATATTTATTATGCCAATATAGTAGCATTACTGCTATTGGCAGCGTAATGGCCAGTATATCTATAGATTGATATAATTTTAACGTTAGTAGAGTAAAATATACTTAAATAAAAATAAATAATAATTATTATTAATTCCTATTTTGTATCAATATAGAGCAAATTAAATCTAGGTCTAGAAAGGAATCGAAAGCAAAAAAGGCTGAGAATACTCAGAAATGATCTCTCAGAAATACACAGTCTGATACAGAGTAGGTGTTCGGAGCTCTTTGTAGAAAGAACTATTGCGAAAATCGCAACTAAAATGTTTCAAATTTTAGTTCAGTGCAGTTCATTTTTTGGAAAAAAATTTACTTCAAAATTCACCCATCTGGGCGAAATTTGGCACTCTTAACGTGTATATTATATACGGTTTATAACGAGTTTCGGGTATGTTAATATATATTGTACTATTTACATCATCAAATTGGTAATTATTGGAAATATAATTGTACCGTTGTCTATTGCATATAAAGATCGATAATTTTAAAAGTTAAAATTGATCAAGAATACTACCGACAACAATAGACGTATTGAAAATTTCAGTATCAATCCAATGGAATGCAGCCGGAAGTTACGCAACTACTGGCGTTTTCGAGGGCAACGAGAAAGACAGGCCTGGACATCGAGAAATCACGTAACCAACTTAGTTCTTCCAGTCTGTCTATCTATCTAGCAGTATAATGTAATGTTACAGTAAATATTCTAGAAAAATTACTTATACAAGAATATCTTATTCTGTTTACATTACGAACATACTTTGCGTTTCGCTTAATTATACTGCTACGTATACTGTCTCTAATACGATAATAAGTACTGATATTGGGGGTATCAATATTAAAAAACTTCTTTTTTGTGATACGTAGGTAAACACAACCTGCACTTAAATACTTTAATATTTTTGTCACTGCTCTTGTCCTTTATATGCTTGCTTGCCTTAATAAGCCTGTTTAAACTTTGTCTTTGACTATATTTTAAACCATGCTACTACATTCCATTTTATTTAACGTACAACGCGTTCCTGGACGTTGACAATATGATAAGCAATGATAAATGCACCCGTTTTAATCTTCGGATCGGGTGAAATGGCTGACTTTGTATATGCGTCACGGTGAGGAAAAAAAATTGACATTAATGCTCGTTCAGAGCATGTTGCCAACTGCATGGGAAATTTCCATATTCGTGGGAATTTAGGAAATGAATAGGAAAAAGGGAAAATAAGTGTTGATGCAAAAAATTTGTATCTGTTTTAATCAGGATGCAGAATTATTTTACGATCAGAAGAAGTCTTTTCTGAACTTCGTCTGCATCGTGTTATTTCTTTGCTTACACTTTTCACCTAACGGAGGATCCGCGAACTACAGTTTCATTTCACGGTTCAACAATAATTGTTAGACAATAAACTACTCGATAGTCTCCTGTGGTAGACTTTGAATTTAAGCCTGAAAATAGAAGTCTAGTTGTTACTCTACGTACTGATTAATTGTATTTATTCTTACTACTATATCTGAATGAGATAAAAAGGTAAGATCTGATTTACCTAGATATTTAGGGATCGTACACAAACCACGTGGCCTATTTTAGGTAAGGGAGGGGTTCAAACGTGGACCAGGATGGACCACGTGGTTTCTTTTACAAATTCACTATCTACAATGGCTTAATATAACATTTTAAATGCTGTGGTAATATATTATGTTTTCTAAAAGAGGTATTCATGCAGTGTTCACAGTACAGGAGGGTCACTTGTCATATCTCGAGTGGGATAGGATTTATTGAAGATTTTACTCATTATTACTTTCTCGGCTGTTACGTATGGCGCTCGGTCAAAAAATGACCCCCAAGGTTTGTACATTTTTAGACTTAGGACACCTTGAAACGTCGAGAAATGCAAAAAAAACTTCGGGGATTTTTTTCTGTATGTATGGATGTTTGTGTGTTTGTCTGTGGGGCACGATAAACCCTCTTTCAAGTTTAATAATTTTTTTGCTTTTTGTCGAAAATTTCTGAAATTTTGCAGTGGATTTGTTTATTAGGGGATTGGTGCTATTAAATTTTGGTGATTAAAAGTCGAGGATGTGGGGAGATAATGGGGGTCGTGTGTATCTCCAGTAGGGTCGGACTTGATGATTTTAATCGTTATTAGCATTTAAAATTTTTTATAAAACTCATCCCTACCCTAAAAATTAAGGTTTTTGCCATTTTATAATAGTAAAAAATATAAAAAGTTGTTTTAATAAAATATGATAACAGATGGCACCACCGAAATTTTAAATGTTGCCGTGATAGTTGAGCAACTCATTGCTAGTTTATTTCAGTCGGGTTTTATATATTTATTCTAAATAAAGCATATTAGTTTAATTTAAATATCTTTATTCGAAGTCTAAAACTTTGGCAGCATAAACATCTTTAAAGCTTTAAATATAATTTGTATGGCACGCGGGCTCAAAATGGTTCGCCACCCCTGGTCTAGACGCTTGTCTTTACTCTTCTCAATTCTTCAGTCTATTTTCTCATAAAAAGTATTCCATCATTCTTGACGGTGGAATTTCTAGTTATCTATATAAGATGAAAATGCCGAGTTTAATGAAGCAATATCCGGAAATCCTTGAACTTGTTTTCTAAATTACAGTTATAAGTAGTCAACAATGCATTTAGTCTGTTGCTTATTTCTGAAAGAACGTCATCAGAACGTAAAAATAGTCAATTATTTTCTTGACAATTGTCACTGTTTGGACTATAAAATCTATTAAAGTTTATTCTCACGGTCTACGATTGGCTAAAATTTTGTCTTGCTGGTAATGACTTATCACGTGCCATCACTTTCTGTTCTGTTCTTCAGGTTTCCGACGTTAAGTATTTACAGTACTTAAGTTTACGCTTCAGATTCAGTTAGATTTACGTTTAGTTAATGAAATTCATAATGTAAGTAAACTCTTTTTGTAAATAATTATCAAAAATATATATAATAATCTACATACCACGCGTTTTTCTATTTATTTATTTATTTATTTATTTTTGTTGATAGACGTCACTAAAAGACGTAGTGGTACATATAGAATATATTCCAGCGAAATAAGTATATTTTTCCCTTTTGTATTGTGAAGCAACCTAACATACCAAATGCTGAAGATTCGGCATTATCTTTAAGTCTCATAATTAAATAAAGTTATAATTAAACATAAAATAATACAGTCTTGCGTGATTATGACGTGCAGATTAAAAATAACGATTCAAAAATTATTTTAATAATTAAATAAGATGCTGTGTTATAAACACACACTAGCATCATTTCGACGCCATATTTGTAATTAGAAACTGTTATATACAAACATTCACTGACACTAATATCTTTGTTTATCTGTTTTAAGACAATGTATATTTTATACTACTCAGACACCTTATACCTCTGAGAAATTATTAATTTAATTATGCAAACGTTTTCCACCTGTTCCACAGGTCATCTTCAAGCAATTTCTTACTTCTGGAATGTTATCTCGTGCAGGTTCGAATATATATGAGCACGATATTTCAAAATTTAAAAAAAAAAAAAAACCGTTGGAACATTCCATGTAAAATATAAAATATAAACAATAATAAAAACATTAATAAAATTGATTCAATAAACATATTGATCCGCTAAATAATAATTTAAGGGACGTAAACTAACATAATATATATTTATATTTTTATAGGGGATGAGGAAACGTTTGCATAATTAAATTAATAATTTCTCAGAGGTATAAGGTGTCTGAGTAGTATTGTTTTAAAACTCTGAGCATTTTATTCGAGTAATGTATATTTTATTTAAAATAGTCGTTAAAAATCGCAGTAAAAATCGAAAACGAAATATCAATTAGCCTATGTAATTAGATAAGCATAGATGTGTGCTTGGTCCGAAGAACTTTTTTCAAACACGCCGAAATGATGGCAGCTATACCGAAAATATATCGTACATTTCGAGTTACAAAATTAAATTTTTGAATCGTTGCTAAATATACACATCATCAGTCATTGATCGTGATCAGTCCTATTATATACATTTACTATATTCCTTAAATAGAGGTAAAAAATATATAACATTATTCGTCCTAAAAATTACACTCGGACCAAAATTAATGTATTCATTCTGAAATAAATAAATTAATTTTATATAAAATAATATCAGAATTTTATTTATACATAAATAAAAGTTTATAAATAGAATTAACGTGTTACAAAAATGTATTGCTTTACCCGTTTTTAAATATTCTTTAAGTATTTTAATATTCTATGTTTATAAACGCAAATTCCTTAGTTAAATACTTCCGTAGACTAGTCTAAATGATAGGGAAGAAAATCCCTATTAGTTTCCATTATTTTAAAGCTTTTAACATTTCTCAAGGGAATAATGAAATTGTTTTCGTGTTGAATGACCGCAGGCACAGTAATTACCTATTCTGTGTCACAGCTGTTACAATAGTTTCGTAGAAACGTTCCGAAAGCGAATATTAGGAAAAATTAAGGTGAAAACATATTTTTCCGAATATAATTTACTAGTATTTTACTGAAAACTATGTAATAGTAAAATATGATGATGATTTGTAATGTGGCGTGATTGTATAGAATTCGTACGTGAGCGTTTTATATTAATTGTTTCTTTTTTGGTAAAAAATATTATAAAGAAAAAAATCTTAGAACTAATTTCCACTTTTCCCACTGCTGTTGCTGAATTATTGGAGGACGGACCAATAAAAAACGTGTCACGTGGCCTAATTTTGACGCCTTTCAGTCACGTGACTACCTAGAAACGTCACTCACTCACACGTGTCATTTCTGACATTCCTTCTCGCGGAAAACATTTAAAATCAATTTTCATATATTAAATACATGAATTATTAAATGGTTTAGAAATATAAATTATGATATACGCGCACTAATTAAAAATATAAATTTCAAAATAATACATGCAATACCGTTATTAAATAATAACACTAAAATTAGATGCAGAAGAATAGGATTCATTACAGAAAACTTATGCAAATATTAAAATTTTAATAATACTTCTATTCCAGAAATGTTCTTCCTCTTTTTATTTTCCCAGCTGTTACATATAACAGGAAAAGCATGGGCGAGCGGTCAAAAAATGACCCACTCCAATATTTTTATATTTTTGGACCCAAGCGATTTCGTAACATTGAGAAATGAAAAATATCGGAAAATTTTTTTTTCTGTGTATGGGGGCACGATTTTGTTCACCCTCTTTGAAGCTTAATAACTCCTGTCACTTTTGTCGAATATTTCTGAAATTTTGCTGCGAGGTTTGTGTATTAGGGAGATTGATGCAGTTAAATTTTGGTTGTTAAACGTCAAGGACGTGGGGGGAGATAGAGGGGTTGTGTCATATCTCGAGTGAGATCGGACTTAGATTCGTTATTGGCATTTACAGTTTTGTTTTTATAAAATTCATCTCCAGCTTCAAAATCGAGGGTTTTTTTTTGCCATTTTATAATAATTAATAATAATAAAAGTTATTTTTAAAATAAGATATCATGAGATGGGGTCACCTCGTTTTTAAATGTTGACGGGAAAGTTACGAAGCTTTTACTGGATTTTTAAAATTAATTTTCTAAAAAAATTCTGCTACATCCACTCGAGTAAATTTTAAGATTTTAATGTTTTCACGATTTCTTTGAACGTGTTTAGTGGCAATCAATCTTTCGTTACAACTTTATCCCATCACCGAAGCGACCAGAAACAGTTTAATTCCAAGTCTGACGATTTGTTTTTATGATTGCATTCGTAAAAATTGAACCTTTTTTTTAGATATTCGGTTAGATTCGAAGCAAACGTTATGTTATTCATTCTTTAATTACATACATCTCGGCAATTTTTTGTTGATCTCTTTACTTCCGGTTTCTTTCAATACGGAATTATTTTTTACTCACTTCGTGTTAAAAACTACAAATATTGTAGTTTTTAAAACTCTTCTATGTGACTTACAGAAATGCGTTCGTTCTCGAAATCTGTTCGATCGATTTTGATATAACTTTGCCATTTTCCATTAATTATGTGAGGCCCACCATTTCTCCAAAATTTTGATTATTATAGACCTGTTATATATATATATTTTCGAATTATTATTAAAATTATAATTTTAATCTTAATCAATTTATTGCATTTTAAGCTATATGTGTATTTTATATCCTTTTTTGTTTGAATTCATCAGACAATTGTTAGCTGTCAGATAAGACGCCCTTTGCACCCACATCTCGATGTGTGTGTGTGTGAATACGACACTAGGATTGTTTGTTTTTTTTTTTAAACCAACGTTGTAAAGGAATTTCGCCTATTTTCCCGATTTTAGTGACCCCTTTTTAAATTTTTAGTAATACCGGTTAAATATAATTCAGAGAAACGAATTAGAATAAAAGAATTATCCATTAATTGTTATAAATCTCACAACATACGAAGGAAAAGACGAAGGGGATGACCACCGTTTTCCCCTTTTTCAATAGTGTTGGATGTCAGACACTACTCTACCACGTCACGTGGACGCATATAATTCTTAATAGACAAGCGAGAAGAAGGACTAAAGGATGACCAATCATGATTGGTCAAAACGAAAAATAAAAGGAAATGACGAAAATCAGAGACTTAGGGTACGTTCGTAAAGTAGAACGAGTTAAACGAGAATGACGTCATCGTTATTCTTATTTCGTTAGACTTTTCGAACGATTCGTTTATAACTAAATGCTGTTTCTAAAATCGAAGATACGAATGTTGCTAGTGCAGCCTTATCCAAAATATTTTTCTTAGATTTCTTCGGGTGGACAGTTATTTCAATCATTTCACCTTTTAATTCACAATTTAAACACTCGGGTAGATTTAGAAACATCGATATCGTCGGGCGCCATTTTCTTAACGAAGTAAACTAACTCATTCCTTCGTGAGCTTCGTTAGAGTTTCGTTCAAAACGTCATTAGTGAGAGACTGAGTGAAAGAAAAAGAAGACAAAAGATGAAGAAGGGAGAGAAAGCGAAGGTAAAAGAGAGGAAGAGAAAGCGGAAAGAAGGGAGGGAAAAGAAGAAAATCAACGCAGCATCCAGAAAGGAAGTCAACTCTTAGAAGAGAACACCACTCTTTTCCTGGTATGTTGTGAGTCGCGAAATTCGGATATCCCCGCTTGGTACCCCCCGTTTTACAAATAGAAATAGACTAATTTACTATTTATTAATTTAAATTAAGTTCAAAAGTTATGTTTCGTTTTCCATAATAAATTTTGTATTTTATTCTTGAATTAGTTTACTTGACTTTGCATTTATCCTCCTGAGAGGCTCAATACTGAACTTCGGAGTGACTCTTCCCTCGCGCCACGACTATGTCTTTTTGGTTTTTTTCTTGTCTAAATCGGAGGTGTGCTTGACAACACACACACCTGGTGGCATTGTCCTACCTTAAACTTCCGTAATCCAATTACTGACGGCCCCCAAGCCCCTGCAATTACTATGAAGAATCCAAAAATGAAATTAAAAAAATGGGAGTCCATGGAGCGCGTACCACAAAGCGATATCGCGCGATGTCCCAAGGTCGTTAGCACGTCTTGTATAATTTATAAAATTGAATTCGTTCTCAAAATTTGATGGGCCAATTTTCATAAAACTTTGCCATTTTCTATTGATTGCCATGAAGCAGGGGTCACCAAACTTTTTTTCAGAACGAGCCAGATCACTGTGAGAATAACGAACGCGGGGCACATAACCATTTTGTTAAATACAGTACACTGAATACACAAAAATTAAAGATAATCAATATATTTACCAATACACGATCGCTGCAGCAAGCTCGTAATCGCTTTTCTTAGAAACGTCGTTGCAGGTACTTACACAAAAAGCGCTCCGATATCCAAAGTCGCCGAACTTTTTATTTCACTGATTTTCCTAAAAATTATATTACTGTCAGATGCAAAAATTAGATTTGACCAATTTTGGCATTTTTACATACACTTATTTTAATTTTTCTACATAGTAAGTTTATCTACAATCTATGATATTTTCATATAAATAATTATATTTTAGCTCATTTGTGGCAGCCAGCCGGATGAGCTGATCTCGCGGGCCATAGTTTGGTGTGAACCCTTCCATGAAGAATCCAGAAATATAATAAATTTAAATTTAGAAAGTAGGGGCCTATGATTTCGTTTTAGGTAAAAAATGGGGTCAAGGTGACAATGTTCGTGCACCTTGAGCACGCCTAACGGAATTTACGGGTCAAATTAGAAAAATAATAATAATAGCATTGCGTGCACCTAACAGAAAATAGACGCAAAAAACGAACAGAACACAAGAACAAAGCAATTGGCATCGATTGCTTTGTTCTTGGATTGTCTCCCGTGTTGTAAAGTGCAAGGATCGCATCTCCCGTGGCTAGCAGGCCCATTTATATCGCGATACGACAAAGTCGCGCGATGTCCTAATTTCGTGTTTAATTGAAAAAGTCGAATGTAAACTAAAATTTGTGCACAGAGAGTATTAATTTACTAAATTTTGCTTATAAGTAAATTATAATTATTGTTTACTAAACTTGAAATATTGTGTTTAATTTAACATATTTTAATTACAATGATTTTTCAGGAATAGATCTATTACGTAAGAACAGAATTGGATTATATAAAAATCTAAAAATATGACTATAGACAGATATTACAAATTAAAATAAATTAATATACATTTATGATTATCTGTTTTAATTTGTATTCAACAGTGGCGTGCCACGACAAATTTGAGTTTGCCTGACAATTGGTCACGTAAGAGAAGTGATAATCAGGGATTTTAAAGCTTTCCTTTGCTTAAATAAGCCATAATGAATAGTTCTCGTCGCATAGAACAAATAATTTTGTGATAAAACGATGTTCTAGAAGACAAAAGTTTGTATACAAGATGTCTTTTACAATATTTTGAAATTGTACCAATCGTTTTTTAAATAAGGACTTAATTTTCAAATCAATTAACATCCTTCATTTAGTCTATTTACATTCATTAGTTGCAGAAGTAGATGTTTTATAATTCATCGTTTTTCTGAAATAATTGTTTAAATTATGTCGAACTCTCGCCGTTTAAACCGACTTGGTCCACCCTTCTAATCGTAACAAGTTTAATTTTTCTTTTTCGTTATTTCCACCCACTTCGTTTTTCACGAAATTTGTGAACTTCTAAAGATTACAAACTCCAAGCTTCATTTATGTTAACTTCTTACGATTAAGTTTAATGTTACGCTTACGTAACGCATTGTGAATGGTTGCATTAAATAACGTAGATACAAGGTTTTATGTTTATGCTTAATTTTCATTGTGAATAAGCTTTTATTCCCGAACCGTTAAACTTATAAATTTTAATACACATATAATAATCTGATATTGTATTTATATACTAAATAAGAAAAATTTCTTTAAATTAATTTCATTTTAATTTAAAAATTCTATTTTATGGCGGCGCTAAAATATAACTTTGAACAAAGGCACTTGTTATCAATTGATTTGAACGAAATTAAAATAAATATAGTATGTATGAAATATTTTTATGGATTTTTCAAAACCCTGTCAACTGTATGAAACTGTCATAAAACATACCAGTAGACTCGTGGGTTGGGGTGGGTTACGAATTTACTGGCGATCAGTATTGATAGGGGCGGCTAAATGTATGTAGCACGCAGCCCAAAGCTGCTCTACATAGTAAGGATAAAGTACCTACTACATAGAGATAAAATCCATAAATTTTAAACGGAATAACAGTAATAAAATATTTTTTCGTTATTTATATATGTGGTTTTTACGTTAGAAAAATGGCTTTATTAATCATTTAATATATTGAACAGTTGAACAAGTTTGTCGAAAGCGACCCTGGTGGCATTACGGTGTTGTCTCCTATTGGTTGTCTAATTATCAGTCTGTGAGAACGGGGACTAGGAAAGATCAACGTTGAAGTAATTGTGTATATAGTAATAAATAATGTTTAGTAGATGTGATAAAAAGTGAATTTATATCTTCAACAGATGAAAATTCAAGAATAAGTGAATGAAGGTAATCTTATTTACTTGTTTAAATATAAGTTTATAGAATTTGAAATCAAAGCTAAGCCTTATAGGAAATCTAACAGGGAGAACATTTGGGTTAAACAATTTACTTTTTTGTAATAGTTTAAAATTGTATGCATTAAATAGTTTCTTAGTTCAGTTACTCGAGTATGTTACTTCGATTTCTGATAGAACACGTTCATTCTGACAATCACTTCTTACCACGTGCCATACATGTCCTCCATATTGATTACGTTCGATCTCTGTTAATTATTCTGTGGTTATTGTTAATCAAACGTGGGCCTTAAAATCTTGTTTTATTCGAAATAATTTAGGTTTTACGGTAACCAGCAAAATCGTAAGTCGTTATTTCCATTATATTTGATCTATATGTAGTACAGTACGTATAATGACAGACGGATTTTCAAGTTCCACCTTTACAATTGACAATGTCTAAAACGTAAACGAACCTAATTTTGCAAATTTAATTTTCAAATACCTTTGTAGAAAATAAAGGAGTCTGAAATGACTTTCTACGCGGAAAGTAAAAAAATACGTAACGTATACGAATTTTGAACGGGTTGCTGCGATAGACAGTAGGAAGGATAAGGGAATACGAGTTTCTTCTTTCATTTCATTTTAAAAAGAAGATATATTTAATGTACATTCAGAAAACGCATAACATTTTCCCGGGCGACCCATATATAAAGTGCTGTAAACAAAAAATTATAGGACTACTTACCTATTGTGCCTCGTTCGAGACGCCATTGCTTAAGCTTGTCGTAGTGGAAGTGCACGATAGACAGCGGATGCACACGAACCGTGTTACATGCTCGAGTGACATCGAAATCGGATCACGCTTTAGCTTTTATTGAATTTTATTAAAATTCAATAAAAGCTTTTTATAAAAGCAATTTAAGAGTAGTTGTGTGAAACCATTAAATTAAATTTTTGAAAGTTCTATTTGCCATTCGGTCTGTTCAAAAATATTACCGCTGTCGCTTGGTGTTTGGATTTTTCGTCTGATCGTCTTTTTCAGTTGACAAGATTGCAAAGATATGAATAGAGTCAACCCAAAGAAGTTAAATATCGGTGCAATGCTTGTATTTTTTTGATGACTTCTGTGATTTGTTGTCCAGAATATAGATCCATCGAATCGCATCTGTGTTCATAGTTACCATATTAGTTCTGGGTTTCAAATATGGAAATGGATGTCTATCCTGGATTTATGCAGGTGAGAAAACACGAACGTATTGAGGTTGTCACGTGGTACGCGTTTGTTTGGTGACGACGAGTTCGTGTCTTTGACATTCAACATGCTGGTGTTACTATTCGTGCAACTGGAGACTAGGAATCTAAGATTAATTTTTTTAACCTTACATGTTTTAGTTTCGATAAACGTGTATTGCTATCAATACAGCATAAATTATAAAACAGATTATAAAGAACATCCGCATTTCCATTTAATCTTTCCAGAATTATAGGACGAGTAAACTGTGTCGATTTTAGAATTAGTTTGTTCTTAGGAAATGTTTTAGTGCCTTTTGCTTGTTTTAATTAGTCTGAATGTTAAGCGAACACTCCTTAATTTCAGAAACCCACGGCTGTGTTCACGCGATAACTAAAGAATTACACAACCAAAATTTATGAAATTTTGAGAATAACTTATATGTATGAGATGATCTTTATAGTTTTTGGTAAAACTTGATCAAGTGGTTAAACTCTGTTCGGTATAAGAGAACTGGAGCGACCAAAAGAATGGCAAGATTTGTCACGCTTATCTCTCGCAAAGTTTAAGTGATAATGTAATGATTAAATTTTGTTGGGTAGAGGTTCGTGTTTAAAATGGTGGATAGTGCGATATGCAGTTGTCACGAGTGTTTGTGGTTGTGCGTTACACCGAAAACAGCGAGGCCGGACGACGTTTGGGCAGTGTATGCCTGTGGGATTCGTGAGCCTGAATAATCTCGATTCTGTAAAAGTATCAATTCTCTAACTCTCCTCCATGACGATGAACTATTTTCAATGTTGTCATCATATGGGACAAAAGCGTTTGCTGATTGGATGCGCGTTTGCAATCGGCGCGAATAGAACAAACTTTTTGTTTTAGTCTATTTATCGTAACTTGGCACTTACTGTAAACAAAGGTTTTGTCTTATTAATCCGCCGGAGATTTTCATTGATCAAATCACAATCGGAAGTGGCTAGACACGTGTTGATCAGTTAAGCCCCTTTCTTTGCACGTGTTAAAGTAGGTCAGAGTGGTCACAACAACTTAAAAATTACCGAGATAATACTTAGAAAAGTTGTTATAGCCTGCTCTAACATTTTTACGCAGCCGTTTAAATTATTTCCATCATTTAAATATAGTTTGTCAAAAATTATTATTAGATATATATTATCAGACTTACACAAAACATATTTATAATTGTATAGTTGAACATACTTCAGAATTTTTATCTACACAACTATTTTATTAAATAGATATAAAACAAAACATTCTCCGGCAATCCTTAAAAATCATACGCAAACCTCTAAAGGAAAACGTTACCGTAATGTATGAATTTATCTATGTGATAATTTATATAATTAAAAATTTTTAATCTTCTGGTACAGATGATTAATAAGCTTACTTTATTAATCATCTGTACCAGAAGATAGTTGCTCAAAGTAATCATTTATATCGCTTTCGTCACTACTTGTGTTCGACTGAATAATCAGATTTTCTACAAGTTTCCGAAATCTCATCAAGTTCCCACATTCGTTGTTCTTCGTTTTCTATATTTTTTCCATCGTTCTTCAGTTATTTGTTCGATAGCTTTATTCATTAAAATTCGCACATCCGACAGTTTGAATGTTGCGTTGTGACGTGTAATGAAACCTTTCATATCTGCCCATATAGGATTTAAATTACAATGATACGGAAGGTAAACATCACACATGAACACCTATTTCTTTGGCCATTTCGTCAATAATATATGTATCGTATTTATGTTTTACTTTTTTTTAAAGAATATTCAAAAGTTCGATTTTTAACATTTTGTCGTTATGAGTTTTTTCCAACCAAGAAATTATGTCAGTTTTTTCTAACTACAATTTTCAATTTTAGCTGAGTGATATGGAGCATTGCCCATGACAACAACAGCATTACTTTCTAATTTTGATATTGTTTCAAACCATTTTTTGAAATTATTGCTATCCATTTCTTCGTGGTAATCTTTTGTTGACTGATTCAAATTCATATAGAAAACCTGTATTGCTGCCTATATGAACAAGAACTATAACAATTTACATATATAACAATTTTCCCGAAGTATTGGATATTATAAATAACGTAGATTATTTAAAGTACATAGGATGATTACGCTATTTTATACAAGGGAATCAATCCTCCGCGGTTACCGAGAGACAACTGTTTTATATATTCAAAATATATTCATTTAATAATCTTATATAGCACTTAATCTTATCGCTTAGAAGTATTTGTTAATTAATTATAATACTATAATTGCAAGTATTTTATAGAAGTCGGGTTTGAAGTCTACGTTCATTTCTGATGTATAGTTAATTGAATGAAACATTAAAGTGTTTTTGTAATCCTACTTGTATAAGAAAAAATATGAATATCAAATTCAACAGTTGATTTAATTTTGTTTCATAGGTGTTGTCGCTTGCTATTGATTGCAATTACTCGTAGTAACCGGGTGTTATAAACAGGGCTGTGGTGTCGTGTGAAAATGTAATTAATTCGTCTTGGTAGGAGAATTGGTAACGATCTTTTCTATATTCGGTAAGTATATTTTTATTATTTCCAATAATAAAATATTAGATAAATTTATTGTAGATAAAAATTCGGTAGTTTAAAGCGTTTTCTTTTCATGAGATTAATTGAAAATTGTTTATTCAATTATATTCATTTTAAAGCTTTATAATTATTTTGAATGTAAACAAGTATTTTTGAAGCGCCCAAGACAAAGTAATGCGATTTAATGCAGTATTTTTCAACCGGGATACCACGGCGCCACGATTGGGGTGTCGCAAAGTTTAGGGCCGATAATAAAAGTAGATTTAAAAAAACAAAAGCGAGACTATTATTTTATTTTCTTCTCGGGGAGGGAGTTCCCTCCCCGGACCCCACCCAGCGTTGCGCTCGTTTTCGCAAAAAGTTCATCTGCCCCATTAGCCTCCCCTTATTTAGATTCTAGATCTGCCGCTGGTCAAGGGTGTCACGATTTTTTATTTTTCAATCAGGGGTGCCACTCAATGAAAAAGGTTGAAAAACACTGATTTAATGAAATGAAATGATGCGATGCGATGAAGTGAAATTTAGGGAGGGGAAAAGCTTGGTAAAATTAGTTCGCGATTCTCTTCATCGTTAGTATGACAGTATATTGCAAAATTTATGAACTTAAATACTATAAAAATTTCATAATTCATTGTAATGTTTTATAATTTCTTTTTCTTATATTTAAATAATTTTTTTAGATACCAAGAAACAGGATACAAGAATCTGTAGCCGAAATGTAAAATTATTGCATTTAATGGAAATGTTCGATGTCAATTTGATTTCATTCTACATATCACGGAAGGAAAATAAAAATCAAACAGGTAATTTAATAAAATTTTTACGTAGAAATTATCGCCTCATTATTTTTCTTCTGATTGGCATAATAAATTTATTTTTTACTGTTAAATATTAATTTTTTTATTATTAACGAACGATTATTTATTGCGACATCGTCACAATGCCGGGCTGCAGTTTTTAATCATATTTTTAATTAAGTTACTTTAAACTATATGCTTTCCATTTAAAGTTGGTTACTGTAGTGTCTTGCCCCTGTACATCATACTTTTCCTGTTAACAATGGAGTCGTGCCGGTTGTCTATTAACTGCTTTCAAAGGAAACTCTTGAATTGAAATAACGTGATTTTTGGTTTGCATCGGCAATTCGTATCCAATTAATCGCCGAGCTGCAATTTCTAATTGTATTTTTAATTAATTAAATTTAAAATATATGGTCTTTACGTAAAATTAGCATTGTAGTGTCTTGCCCCTGTACATCACACTTTTCCTGTTAGTTTGCTGGTCATTAACTTTTTTCAGGGAAGTTTTTGAATTAAAATAACCTAACTTTCGGTTTGTATCGGAAGTTCTTATATAGTTAATCAGGACCTCATGTTCCTAAGGTTTTTATATCTGATCTTGAATTTCATCGATATAACTCTGTTTTTCAGATTAAGGAAAGACAGATGTGTGACAGTGGGAATTTATAGGTCTACAATTTTTTCAAATTGCAGTCCAAAACTATTAATTCTCTGATTAAATTGTAAATATTTAAAATTTATCGGATACATTTTATATATTTACTGGATAAGAACATTGTTAAGTTGGAAAAAAAATTTTAAAATACCTAATTAAAATCTAGTAAGATATCTAATTAAACACTAGATGCTAATAATTATAAAAATTAAAAACGGATAATTTAGTTCCTAACAAGATTTTATGAAATAGCAAATTAAATTTGCTTCTGAAATTTTTGATGGATAACTTTAACATCATCTTATCAGTTTTCACACAAAAGAATTAAAAGACAACATGAAAATTTTGCAAATCTCCCCTCTTTTATTATTTTGAGATTATTTCGAGATTTTATTCAAGTTTTGAGAAGTCAAAAATTGAATAAAATAAAATTTTTTTATAATCTGTGTTGAAATTATACAGAGGCGACACCTATTGATGTATATGAGAGTGGCAACGTTTTGTTAATGTTTAGGGGGGTGGGGACAGGAGGAGTACTCATAGTGTTAATAAATTGAATTTTTCATAATTCTTGCAGTAGAATAAAACTGTAGTCAGTAAATTGGTGATCTGTGATAGTTATTTGAAGTGAGAACCGTCAACAAATGATGCTGTAGCTGTTGGATATTGCATTCCATCATAGAAATTTTGTTCACCCTTGAGTGGATGAACGTTTTGCGAATGGTTTCGGAGAGGCACTCTCTGTGGTTATCGCTTCTCGGCCTTTTGGCTAAGATCAAAGTGTAGTATCTGTTCTTATCAGCTTGATTGATCTGGTCCATCAAGCTGATCTCCTGCCATCTCCGCCACGACGACCGGACTCCGAGCCAGCTGCTCCCCGGATCCTTGGTAAGTTTGTTTTAACTTTTTCCCTGTCCTACCCCCTTCTCTCTTCCGCTGGAAGAGTGGCCTGCACGGTTTAAACGCACCGTGTATTCGCTGCTCGACCAGCAAACCTTGCTATCGCGCCACCCACCTTAAGTGGGTGACCGCACTAGTCACCTTCCTAGTGGTGGAAGTCATAGCACTTTCACCACAACTTCTCTTCCTCTTCTTGCTTCCACTCGGTTGGTCGCTCTGCGCCCCGGGAAGCTTTTCCTCTGCTTCTCTGCCTCCTCTATCGGCACTCACATTTGATCATGGCAGCCTCGCCGAGAGCGAGCCAAGTCACTGTGCTGGTGCCATTACATCCTCCACATGGATGTCGCCTTTGTTTACCCATCCCACGTGACTACTCCGATCACGCTGGACTGGTGAAGCACCTTAAGCATGTCCACGGCGTTCCTCTTCTCTTTGAGTGTAGGGCATGCGGCCTCGTCTTGGACCAGATCAAAAGGATCAAATTGCACCAACAGAAGTCGGAGGTCTGTCGGAATAGTATTGCCGCAGCCTCTCCTCCTCCACCTCTGGATCCAAACAGAAAGAAAATCTGCATACCGACGAGACCAAGAAAGAAATACTCCCCGAGAAAGAAGCGCACTACCACCCTGCCTCAACTGACAGAAAGCGACCTCTCTTCGGGAGACGAGTTTCAAACAACCACCAAAGTTCCAGCTCCGAAACCTCGTAGAAGGACCCGTAGAGCAGCCTCCTTAGTATCTGACAGCCAGGAGACAGCCCCAGCATCACAAGCCACAGCTTCACCAACCTGGCCAAAAGGCCCAACGGACACAACCGCTTCTCCAGCCCGTCCGCTCTCCTACGCTGAAGCCCTCCGGCTCTCTCCTAGCAGCACGGATGTTTTTCCCCCACAAGCTCACGTCTCGCAGCCAACAGTGGTCTTGGAAAAACTAGATGTATCACTTGCATCAGCCACCAGCGAGTTCTCCCCCAACCGGCCGACAACTAGCGAGCCATCGGTCCTCTCTTCTTCTCATTACAGGTCCAGCCCCAGTCAACAATCGCAGGACGCAGACCCATCCTCCCTGCAGCCATCACCACGAGCAACTCCAATAGCCAGGGCAACCAATGCACCAACTGAAGAGCCAATAGACCAGCCATTGCAACTCCCTACCACCAACCAGCCTACCATCTCCAACTGGACAAAAGCATGGATCCAGAGATTCGAGTCGGCAATGGACGAGGACATGCTCGAAAGCATGATGGGAGACTTCACTGAATTAGCGTACGACATCAATGGTCTAAAACCTCTAAACCTGCACCCAACCACAAGTAGAAACCGAAACAGCAACCACAACAGAGGGAGCCAAAGCCAGTCAGAAGACGGCTTCAACGCTAGTTATATACAAAAATGCTACAGGATCAACAGAAAGAAGGCCTTCGACACTATCATAGGTGGCAGCCGGAAATTCTGCAAAATCCCTCCAGACCGCATCGAACATCACTTCAGGTCTGTATACAGTAATCGCATTGACTCTCTATCTCAATTCCCAATCTCAAATAATAGGCCGACACCGGAAGATAACGACCCGCTGAACCAACCCTTCACTGCGACGGAGGTGGCAACCCGACTCCAAAAAGGAAGGAACACAGCACCAGGGCCGGACAACATTAGATACTGCCACTGGCGTAAAGTGGACCCAAACGGGCACATCATCTCAGCCGTCTTTAACGCCGTCCTTCGTACAGGACACATCCCACACTCTTGGCGTAGTTCTACAACAGTCCTAGCATTCAAGAAAGGGGACCCGAGTGACATTAACAACTGGAGGCCGATAACACTCTCAACAACTCTAGGGAAACTATACGCGGCCTGCCTGGCTGACAGACTCCTTCGTTGGTGTTCAAAATACAACTGCTTCTCATCAGCCCAAAAAGGCTTTATGAGCCATGAAGGCTGCCTTGACCATAATTTTACCTTACAGTCTATCATCCAAGACGCACGTAGGGAAAGAAAGGAGAGCTACATCGCCTGGCTGGACTTTGCAAATGCCTTCGGTGCAGTTCCCCACGCTACGATATGGGCAAGTCTCAAATGGATGGGCCTCCACCCAGACTCAATTAACCTGATCCAGAGCCTCTACAACGACTACTCAACACGTATCCGCACCTCTGAGGGTTACCTACCACCAATACCGGTTCACTCAGGTGTCAGGCAGGGTTGCCCAATCAGCCCGATCCTGTTTAACCTCACCCTCGAAGTAGGCATCCGTATGGTCGAGGCACTTGATCTGGGCTATAATCTCTATGACAAAAAATTCGACGTTCTTGCCTACGCAGACGACGTCGTTCTCATTAGCAGCTCCCAACAAGGGATCAAACAACAACTTGACACCCTCCTAAGCTGGGCTACATGGGCGGGCATTTCCTTAAATGCCAACAAATGTGCCACTCTCACGGTACTAGGTAAGTCCCATTCCACAGGTACCACTACACTGGACATCAACGGAGCTGCAATCCCAACCCTAGAACCCGAAGACTTTTACAACCACCTAGGCATCCCCACAGGTTTCGCCACAGGCTGGACATCCAGTAAAGTGACTGACAACGTCCTAAAAGAGCTGGAGCTTATCCATTTCTCTAAATTGGCCCCTTGGCAAAAACTCGATGCCGTTAACACCTTCATTTTACCTAAACTAACATTCCACCTAACTTTAGGCACTACGGCAAAGAAGAAGATGGACTCAATAGACCGAACTTTGAAAAAATTCGCCAAGCGATGGTTGAACCTACCACAGCGGGCCAGCTCAGAGGTTCTCTACCTGACCTATAATCAAGGTGGGGCTAATTTCTTACCTTTGAATACCTTTGCAGATCTTGCACAAGTGAGCCATGCACTACACCTCTTCCAATCTCGTGACGAGCGAATAATAAGCACAGCCACCAGCGCACTCAAAACCGTAATAAAAAAGCGCATCAGAAGAGAACCGTCCATCCAAGATATCTGTACGTATCTCAACGGTTCGCTTGACGAAGAATTTGGCCTTCGCTCTCACGACATAAGATCAACGTGGACCCGACTTCGCTCTGCCACCCGCAGACTGAGGAAGCTTTTTCCGCTTGAGTGGACCCCAGGTGATGACATCCCACTATTGACGGTAAACGGCAATGTCATTAAAAAGAATAGTGTCAATAACATCTTGAGCGGGCTGGTCAGACTACGGCACCTAATGAATCTCCACAACAAACCCGACCAAGGGAAAGCATATAAAATCACATGTGCAAGTAGAGAGAGTAACCATTTTATGAGGAATGGTAAGTATACCCAATTCGCCGATTGGCGCTTCGTTCACCGTGCGCGACTAAGCGTCGTGCCTCTACACGGCCACCGTCGTTATGGAAACCTCTCTAAAAAGTGCAGGAGGTGCACCTACCGCAACGAAACACTGGCGCACGTCTTGTGCCACTGTTTACCAAACATGCAAAACATAACTAGAAGACATAACAACGTCCTGTACCGCCTCGCAAACGCCTTCGACTGCATAGATGGGGAGCTTCGCTTAAACCAACAAGTTCCAGGCTTTCCGGAAAACTGCCGTCCAGACTTTGTTTACATCAACGAGGCAAGTAAAGAGGCAACGATAATTGATGTCACCATTCCTTTCGAAAATGGGGATGACGCCTTTGCCAAAGCCAGGGCCACTAAAATCGAAAAATACAAAAACCTGGTAGCCCATCTACGAGGTAAGGGATATAACACCTTCTTTGACGCCTTTATCGTAGGTACATTAGGAGGATGGGACCCCGCCAACGAAGCTGCTATCCGACGACTGGCCATCTCAAGAAGATACGCCACCATTATGAAAAAGCTAATGGTCAGCGACACGATCCGGGCAAGCAGGGAAATCTACATCCAGCATCTAAACGGAAATAACACGAACAACTTCAGATACCAACAAAGAACTGGTCCACGACAAGGAAATCAAAACTAAAATCTAACTTGTAATTTATTGGCAGGCACTGTGCCCATGGTCACGCGCCACTGTACATACTGTATATATTGTTACGCGGTCTATGTCAGGCTTGGAGCCCTTGTCAAATCGCGTTCTTTCCACCATTTGTCCACTTTGTGTTTTACTCTGGCTGGCGTAGTGCCCATGGTCGCGATTTTTACCATCAACTCTAATGTTGACTTGTTCTCAACTTACCTTCAATATACCGTGCTCCTGTAAATATTTAAATTTTGAATTCCAATAAAAGGCTTTTAAATCTGTTCTTATCAGCTTAATATCTGATACGGCTTCCATCGGAGGCCATGATATTAAACTGATTTTTGGAAGGCGGCGGAGTGCTCGGAGCTTGCTCCACCTCTGCCACGGGTTGACCCGGTATTGCAGTACCTCCGGGAATGGCCCACTCCCCTTTGGGGGATCTTAATTTAATCAAAAATAGATCTATTAAAACTTTACATATTCAAATTATCCACTACCAATGATGCTGTTTTCTTTAAAGTCTGTAATTTTGTCTTCCAGCATCATTTCTTTATTGTCATTCAACAACTGTGAAAGAAGTACATTTTGAGTATTGATTGGGTAAGTTGATATGTTTAATAACATTTATTATTATATTTTATATTAAACTTTGTTACTAAATTACTTGAAATAGGATAATTTAAAATTTTTATCATTTATTGGATTTTAAGTTTGATTCCTTTGTAACATACATTAAATATAGTAATTCTGTCTTCTTTGTAACATGACAATTAAATATACATAATACAGAGATTAAATACTTAATTAAAAAACTGTTCTATACTAAAAATAACTATTGAAAGTAATATTAAAAACAGTTAATTTTTAATGTTGTTTTTAATTAAACAGAAACAGCTAAAACAAAATACATTTTTCATATTAAGGAATTACAGTAAAAATCTTAAAATTTTAGTTTGTTACAGTTATGCTAAACTTCTTTGTTAAGAAAGTTCATTTTTAAGACATTGATGTAAAAATTACATGATATGATGTTCAAATTTTAAATATATTTTTTACCAATGAAAATATTATAATTGATTTTATATCCTAATCCACTAAATTACTTATGAAACAATAGAACAAATAGAAGAATCATTTCAGTATTTGAAATAAGTTATTTGAAAGTTTGAATTCCTAAACTACACAAAATCATGGAGAACATAATAGTAATAAATTAATTCTAGATTTGTCTTTTCATGAAATCTTAGTCAGAAAATTTGTCTTAGAATAAGTTTTGATTTCTATGAGAGAGTATATTTCAAGAGGGAAGGTTTTTTTGTGTAAAAATTATATAGATGTATGTATAAGATGGTATTTTTCCTAATCAGATTAAAATAGAATTCAACTTCTATTATACTTGTAAAATTTACAAAGGTATTTTGATTACAGTACTGTTTTTTCATTTTTGACAAAATTTTTAAAAGTTTTATCAAGAACATTAAACAACTCTGTTCTTTTTTGAAATTTAATAGAAACAAAGTAGCTATAATAAAAACCCTTAAATAATCTTACATAAAACTGCATATAGCAATTAAAATTAGGAATGGAATATTTAACATAATTATAATGACTTTTATCAAACATATATCATTAGGATAAGTAGAGTAAAAATTATCATTTTTTTTATGTAATGAGATTTATGTTTAGTGTACCATAAAGTATTAGTTATTTTTAAAAATACAATTAATGCCATTAAAAGCAATGATATTTCCATTGATTGAAAATGTTTGCTAAAATATACCTAATACTACAATTTATTATGCAGGAATTGTGTTTGATCATTCTGCAGACTGACTTTATATTACTGTAAGGTTGTATTTAGTTTGTTGAATGTAACAGAAAGTACTATATTGTACAGTAATGTAACAAATAATAAAGCTATATTGATATGACTTGTTTTGCTACATTATTGTTCAATATACAATATTATACAAAATAAAAAGTAAAAACAGTTTACTGTTAATATTCTATTTTCATTAAGAACAAACTATGCAGCAATTACTAGTTTAGTTAGGCTTAACAATTAAGCTTTTTTAAAGACCTGTCTATTTCCTTATATTACACGAAAAAACTATCAGTTGAAAATTGTATATGTTAACAGTTTGAGCTTTACCTTGAGGTATGTTGTTTTATTATTAATGTTATCACTTATTGTACATATAGCATAGGAATTATTAAATGAGCTGTTAATTCAGTACTACTACTACTATTTCAATATTATGCAAAACAAATAGCTTAATTACATTCACAAATACTGTAAAAAATTTTGTTATTATGAAAAAATGATCTTGCATTCCTTCAAAAAAAAAAGTCAGGACACACTAAGGATTTCTAGAATAAGGAAGGAATTAAATAAAACTACTATTCTTTAAACTTCTCCTATTTCAAAATTTACTCTTTGTCTTTGTGGTTTTATATTTATTAATATATTTAAAATTATAAGAAATTTTTTAATAGATAGGTGATTACTTTTAATACTTTTATCATTTGTTTTATTGAAATACTCAAATAGAACATGCAATCCAGCATAATCTATATATAAAAATGCATATGTTTTTTAAAGAATTAAAAGCTATTGGCTTTTTTCCTCAGTAACACATCACACAAATGCTCCTCTAATCCACAACAAAACCAGTAATGGAAAATTTAATTGACATCATGAATACCCAAAATCCAAAAAACATTAAAGATATAGAAGAACAACTAAACAGTCTATCAACAGATATCTGGTATCTGAAGACAACTTTTACAGAAAACATCAAACTCCAAACCTTGACCCTCCCTACCTTCTACCATAATGAAGTCTATGCAAGATCATATGTAAAGAGAATAAATAGGTTAATAATACACTCAGTAATTAATTTTAAAGCTTAAAAATTGCTGAGCTGAAAATTAAAGCTTAAAAAGTTAAACATAAAGTGTAAATTTACTATTGGCTATAATAATGCATATACTCTAAGAAAATACAATAAATCAGTTAAAAAAGCACAATATCTGACCATTTATAAATGGATTACTTGGAAACAAGGATTAATTGTAAATCAAACTAACTGTACAATACCAAACTATGTTAAAAACATCTTAACTAAAGGTTTTAATTTTAGTGGTTCTACAAAAATTATTTATAAAGAATTTATAGTTGATTTAGAATACATATTATGTAAAACACAAACTGATCAAAAAGAGCAATTGAGAATTAACTTTAAAAATATTATAACAAAATTAAAAATAAACTTAACTACACTAAATTCAATAATCAAATAACAGAAGTTAAAAGGTTTCTAATTGATAATCAATTAATTATTGTCCCTGCTGATAAATCAACACAAATTGTTATAATGGATAAACAAAAATAGAAAACATTAAGCTAAATCTAGTCACTTCACACCAATATATTAAACTAAATGAAGATCCTATGTCACACGTATGTGAAAATTTAGAAAAAAAATAACAAGGTTTTTTTGAACTTTTAGTTAAAATCATTTGTATTAATATTATCTTAGATTACAACTTAAGAATCCCTCAGTATTAAAGTTAAAACACATAAATTGCAAGAATCATACAGGCTATTAGTAGATATTAAATTCTACATCTTATAGAACCTTGAAAAATTCCTTAAGAATAAATTAAATCAATATCACAATTCTGATCATATTGTTAAAAATACAGACCAATTCATCGATAACTTAAAAAAACTCAGTACTAACAACAGAATGTTAAGCCTAGACATTAAAAATATGTATCCATATATACATAAACTTTATAATCGATACATTAAATACTTTAAACTGTGATAAGTGGGTAATTGAACTGGTTCAACTTGTTTTGAATAATAATTATCTTTCTTGTAATAAAAATATTTTTAGAAAATCTAGGTATATTTATGGGTTTATATATAAGTCCTAAACTAGCTGAATTATGTATGATAAAAATAGATCGTATTATTAGAAACCTCAATGGCATAATAGAATATAATAGTTAGGTAGATGACTGCTTCTTAATTTACAATAATACTTTAACCAACCCTCAAACCATCCTTAATTAACTGTGCCAATTATATAGTAACCAACATAGCCTTTGAAGGTCTCATAAATGCTTAAATTTTAAAATATATATTAAACCATGTAATGTAAGGAAAGTTGTTAACTATGATTCCAGTGCACCTATGTATATCAATAAAAATATAAAGTTACTAATAACTAAAGAAAATATCATTCTATATATAATGTTATTTTGTTGCATTATATCAATATTTTGAATGTGCTGCAGCTGCCAACCAAATTACCAATACATTGGTCTAACTATTAAGAAATGGTTTCTAGATGTCACTAACAGGTAGTATCCACAAGTGATTCCATTCTGCCCCACTCCCCCAGATGGCTCTATATAGATTCTGATGAAGTTATTCTGCCTTCCTATATAGATACAGCTGCATTCTGTAAGTGCAACCGTGAACTTAAGGATGATCTAAACTCAGCCTGATTCTACCTTATGTAATATTAAGTACTTAGCTTACTCTTTTGGTATTTTAAACATCATCCATCTTGTATTGTTTACCCATCTACAGCTAATAACAAGCTATACCATTTTATAATGTAACCATCTTAAACTTTATTTACTTTATAACTGTTTTACTTATCCCCTCTATTTTATCTTACACAGCAACTCTTGTAAATGGATTCTACCCAGTCAATTACCCAATCTTTTATTTAACCCTAGATAACTAAACTTAAATCAGTGTTATTCTATAACTAATCACTCAACTCATAGACTACGAATTAAAAACAAATAAAGGAAATACACTAATTTGTTTGAAATAAACATATTTTTATATCTTAAGAGAAGTATTATAATATTTCAATTAAAAAATAGAAAGGTGGTAAAAATTAGTTTTTTCACTCTTGGCAGATGTTAAAAGTGTGCTCTCCACAAAGCCTTGTTGTAGTAGTTGCATATGTACTTTGTCACTCTGCATTTTTTAGATGGACAGAAAGTACAAATTCTGCACCTGTTTGCTGCACTTTTAGTGAAAAATTGACTCAGCTGACTAGCCTACATTAAAACTTTGCAATAATTTTAACACAAACTTCTGCACATTATCACTAAACATTCGACTGTTAGACAACGATTACAGCAAATCTCAAAAAGTAACAAGTGTACAGCTGTGCTTATCACCTTCAGATAACTCATTTTATTACTTATGAAGGTACTGTGAGTGGTCTTGAATTTGTAAAACTGAGAGGTGTGGGTAGTCTACTAGACAAATGCTTAGTTATCTATGGTTAATGTTATTGTCAATTTGTAACCAACAATCAACCATGTAAGTTATAATATTTAAAAAAAATTTTTTTATATGTATTATTATATATCATGTAATCCTTGTCTATCTTCCTTTTGTATAGTCTAAGTACTGAAGAGGAGTCATTAAGACCCAAAATGCATTTCCTCCAATAAAATGAATATCAACAAATGCTCCTTGTGTTATGTGTTTCTGAAGAAAAAAAAGCCCATAGCTTTTAATTCTTTAAAATCTACAACAAAAAAAAAGTAATGGAAAATTTAATTAACTATTTTCTTGTTCAGTCTGCCCAAGCTAGAGAATTATTTAGTAAAACGTGAATTGCAAAATTTCAGAATTATTATACATATAGTTTGGTTATTTATGATGTCTATTCCATCATAAAATATTGACATTATAAATATAGTCAAAATAAATTTTTTGAAAATTATTCTTATCCTACATTAATTCCAAATTGTAGTTTTATTTTTTCAGTGTTCAGTTTTTTTTTTTTTTTGTTTTGCTTTGTTTTGTTTTAAGATTGTTTCTTGTTATTTTGTTTTAACATTTAAGTCAGAATTAAATTCTAAAATTTAAATCAACTTAAAATTTATTTTAAAAAATTATTTAAGAATATTTTTATTTAAAAAAAATACCTATTATTCATACATATTTTGCTTTTTACAGAAGAAAATCTTTGGAAGATTCTGAATACAGTAGGACAAAACTATACAGTAAGTTTATATATGGTACTATTTTAGTAAGTTTTATTATTTTAAAAGATAAAATAGGATTTTTTGTTAAAAATTATTAAACCCATTTGATGCAACAGATAAAAAATGAAAGTATTTTTGTGATTACAAGTTTTTTGTTTTTATTTATTTGAAAAAGATACTGTGGCCATTAGGTCTTTTTCAAGTGTCGAACAATCAGTTTACAAACAATTGAAAACAAAAAAAAATTATGTTATATTTATTGTTGTTACCTAATGATTTAAACAGATTTTTACATTTTTGTAGACTATCACTTGATACTTCTCTTAAGTCGTTACTCAACTTGTTCCAATATAAAATCATTTGAAAAATTGGCAAAGATATTCCTACAGTGAGTCTGATAACTGGAAGAGTGTAGCCATAAGTCCTTCAAGTATTCAGAGTCTAAACATTGTGGTATTCACTTATTTTATTTCCTCCTAGACAATTATTATCTTTATTTCCCTTTATAAATTTGTGGTTCTCCATCAAAATTTGTTTTATATAAATATTGCATATTCTATCAATTTTATCAATTCCAGTATTCCAACACCGATTCTCTGAAGTGTAAATTATGAATGAATTGAATAAAACGATTTTGTACTACTTGAAGTTTATTAATTGCATATAAGGATGCGGTTCCTCAAACATATTCCGTATCTTATTTTAGATTTCATACAGGTGTGATATAATTGCTTCAACTGTAAAATACTTTAAAAGTCTTGAACTTTTTTATTTATTCCAATATACTTAGTTTAAGACAGAGAAATATCATCTGTTTGCCTGTTCCAACAAGGATGATCATCTGTTTTTATTCCTAGTACTTTATAACATTTAATCTTTCAATTTCACCTTTATTGAATTTAATTTTTAATTGATCCAGATTTACTTTGTATTTCTACTAGCGAAGCAGAGGAATTTTCTCCTGCTACTGTTAATTTGTAGCTTATTCCATGTTATTCATTTCCATGTAAGTATTTAATTTTTTAGAATGTTGTTTAGGTTATCTTGAAGGATTTAAGCTTCCATATGAGGATAAGTTATTACTATATCATCTGTATACATAATGTTATCTTCTGGTATATATTTGAACAGATTTTATATATATATATATATATATATATATTAGGGATTGTATACTGGTTAACTGATAAATTGACAAAAAAATCAGTTGGTAAACTTACCGGTAAATTTTTGAAATTTACCGGTAATTCGGTAAATGAAAAATCCATACTAGAAATTTTTATGTAAAAAATATTGTGTTTATAGATATTTGAAAGGGTAAAGGGACATTGAAAATATAAAAAAAACAGGCAAGTGTAAGCAATAATATACCTAATTATTAATTTTATGTGAGATATTTTTTGTTTAATTTTAATTTAAACTTTTTTGGGTTTGAGAGGCACTGTAAATCGTACAGAAAGCGCTAGTTATCATATGTGATTTGTGCTTTGCAGTTTTTGAGATTTTAGAAGTTTAAAATCTTTACAAACACTTTTCTTAAAGAATAAGTAAATATTTCCTTTTTTAATATTTAAAAATAATAATACGTAAATATTTCACGTATTTTTTAAATTAATAGCAATTTTGAATACACCACATTATGACAGGACATTAATACAATATTATTGTAAAATAACATTAAAATTTTTTACTTCTAACAACTGTTTAAAATAATTAAATACAAATATTTATTACAAGATTCTAATATTATGCCTTAAGTTTGTGCAAAATATGTATTATTTTCTTGGGTGATCTTGGATTTAGTCGAATTTATGGACCTGCGCCTGCTGAGGTATGCGCAGAATTAATAGAAAATAAATTAAAAGAATTTCAAATTTCTCTGAAAAATATTGTCTGCATTACATTGGACAGAGCTCATTGGACAGATTGAACGTCATGAAGAAAACGATGAAATTACTTGATAAAAACCATCAGTTATGTCTTGTACATGGATTGCAAATTGCAATCATAAAAGTTCTTTACCATATAAGCACATCAGATGTACAGGATGATGATGAATATAATGCTAATTCACTACTTACTACAGATTCTGATTCTGATTCTGATTCTGATAATTTGGACATTGGACATTGAATACGATAATTTTGAAATAAACCAAGAAACTACTAGCTGTACTGAACTTACTCTACAAAATGCAGAATTAAATATTTTAATTACAAAAATACGACAGATAGTAAGACTTTTTAGAAAATCGCCAACCAGAAATACATTACTACAAAAATATGTCAAAGAAATTATTGAAAAAGAACTTTCTTTAATTTTTGATTGTAGAACCAGGTGGAATAGCTTACTATACATGCTGGAAAGATTTTTATTACTTAAAGATGCTGTCTGAAAAAGTCTAATAGATTTGAAACTGAACTTAGATTTCAATGACAGAGAAATAAAATTACTACAAATATAATCTCAAGCCTGTAACCCGTTAAGTTAGCCGTTGAAACACTGCAATGAAAAGACTAATTTATATGTAGCTGATGTTACTTTGAAATTTATGTTGGATGAATTAACCAACCAAAATACATTTTTAAGCATTGAACTAAAAAAAGCATTAATATATAGCATAAAGGAGAGAAGGACTGTTTATTCAGACATTTAACACTATTTGACAGACACTAATTTGGTTTTGTCGGGTCAAAAAAATTATGACATTTTTAATATAAACAGTAAAGCATCAATAATCAAAAGCATTGTTGAAATACTTTCGATTATTTTTGAGAGTAGTCAGAGACACTTAAATGATGCTGATTTGGATTCCAATTCAAGGTCAGATAACGAAAATATTGATACTTCTACACCTAATGTCAAATTATCAATGAAGCAGAAACTCTATGACCTTCATCAAACAAAAAACAGAATGTCAAGAAGAGTCAGTTCCACAAGCAAAAAACACGAAAGATTGGAAACAAATAGTAAAAAAAGAATTAGAGTACTTCTGCCAAGAAAAAGTACGGGGGAAGTATATTCAAATAGTATTTGGTTATTTAATATACCATTCGTCCAACAAGTGTTGAATCAGAAAGGGTATTCTCTGGATATGGATTATTTTGTACAAAAACTAGATCAAAATTAGGAGATAAGACTAAATAATTTAAGTTTCTTGAGAAGTTATTTTTTTAAAAATGGTAATCAATAAAATGGTATTAGGTACTATAAAGTATTTCTGTTGTATTTTTATTTTTCTGTATTATTTTATTTCTGTTTGTAAAAGTTACTATTTTAGTTTGTTTAGAACAGCGGTTCCCAACCTTTTTTGACCAGGGACCACTTTGATTTCATTGTTGTTAGCATGGACCACAAGGTTGAAGAAAAATGAACTGTGTCAAAAATAAACTTTAATCAAAACTTTTAACAAAAGTAATCGTTAAACTCAAGAGTAACATGCTTTAACAGTACTATTATAATAGAAAACATAACATTTTTAGTAAAAATTAAATTCAGTTTATATCAATTACAATACAATATATTATCTTTATTAAGGTACATTTTGTACATGCCTGGTCCCGCATATGGCATTACCAGAGTTTAGTACAATGAGCAAGTACAGAGAACAATTACAATGAGTATAAATATATACATGCTATGTAGACTTAGAATCTATACTAAGTGAGCAAATACATATTATATACAAGAAAATGGTTAGTAAATAACAGAAAATGCAATATAATCGCGACAATTAGGTTTAATTAGTGAATCAAAATTACAATAAGAGGTCTACAATTTACCGTTACATTTGTAATATGTCGGAAAACACAAACACACAAGATGGTATTTAGAAGTTAGCGTAACAATTACAGTGAAGTGACAGAATAGACAATTGCAAAGGATACAGTAATGCATATGTTATGAAAAATGAAGAACGTCAATCATGTAAATACAAATAAAATAATCAAAAGGTGGTGGATAACAGAAAATAATATAATCGCGACAGATAGTTAAATAGCAAACTTAAGATGACAATAAAATGTATAAGTTTTACCGCGACAGTTAAAGTAAGTTATTAATCATAAAGCTAACATTATATTACACAGGAATTAGGGTAACAAATACAGTGAAGTGACTAGCATGTATCAACAAGCACGATAAATACGTTTTGTAGTTGAATAGCCAAGATTACTGATGATACATTAGGCGTAATACAAACCAAAATGAAAATGCCAAATCAGTTGTTACCTGAAATTAAGGAAAGTTCAACAAACTTCCTAGCGAGTCTGGTGAAGGCCAAATAAGTTTCTTTCGTTGAGAAGAAGACACTATAATTACAGGGCCAGTTGAAACCCAGTTCTTCTACAAGAAGTTTTAGCTCTAATCTTTCTTTCTCTAATGTTACGCATTCATATATATAATGACCACTGTTGTCTTGTGGGAATAATAATTTAAAATGAATAAAAGTTTTAAATCTTTCACAGACCATATTTTAGCTCTTGCGAACCACTGGTTGGGAACCGCTGGTTTAGAATAACACTTTAATTTTTATATTCTATATCTTTGAAATAAAAAATGTGAAATGGAAATCAAAATAACTTATATTTTTTATCGCCTTAATTTTATTTTTCAGGAAATAATTTACCGGTAAACCAGTATTTTAATTTTCATTTACTGAATTACTGGTAAATGAAAAATTCGGTAAATTTACAATCCCTAATATATATATATATATTAAAGAGCAGAGTACCCAAAATAGAGTCTTGGGGAATGCCCTTATTTGGTTTAAAAAAACAAGAGATAGCATGTTCAACTTTAACATAATAATTTCTATTTGACAAATATGACTTTAACCATTTTAGAGGAATTCCTCTTAAACCAACATTTTGCAATTTTAATTCTAAGAGTTCAAGATCCAGACTGTCAGATGCTTTTGAGAGTAGAGGTCTACAAAAATCAAAACCACTATATTCAATTTATCCAGTTGTGATGTGATTAACTATTTCAAATGCATTAACACGTCTACTGTTGAAAAACTCTGTTTATAGCATATTGATGACTGTGAACAATCTGAAATTTATCTATGTCTAGAAAATCTTTTATAGAAAATTTTTTCGAAGATTTTTGCTAAAGTGGGAACAATTGTAATTGGACAGTAATTTTCAATATCACACTTGGATTCTTTATCTTTATATGTCGGTAATACATGATCGGTATGATTTAACTTTTCTGGAAAAATACCACTTTCAAAGGACTTTATCAGGTATGATAAAGGTGCAGCTATGATATCTGACATATGCTTTATAATTTTGATACTTAAAAAGTCCATGTCCAGAGCACTATTCTTTAAGCTCATTATAATATTACAGAATTCTGATGAAGTTGAATTTTACAAAAAGAAAGTATTAGATACACTAGAACATGTATAATGTTTTGAGTTAGCATTGCCGTGGACTTCAGGAGCGAAACCATTCATAGATCTATAATGATTGGCAAAAAGGTTACAGATTATATGCATGTCACCAGTAGTTTTCCCCATTATGCTATAATTGACTTATTTTAGCTTCTTTCTTTGTAAGGTTTTAAGAGTTCTAGAGTAAGGTTTTAATTCTTTTTCAAAAATCAGAAGAGTCAACATTGGAAAACAATAGACTATAATAATTCTTCTCCTCTGTCTGAATATTCTTCCTGATTTGTTTATTCCAAAGTTTTATTTCCTCTAGATACCTATTTTGCTCTTCAAGAACTATTAAATTTCTTTTTTTAACATTCTTAAACAAAGTTTTTTTCTGTTTTATAAATACTAGCATATGATTTGATATAAATTTCCTCAGGAATGCTTTTCTATTATTACTGTTTCTTCTTACATATTCAATCTTTGGTCAATATTTATTAATAAAAATCAATAAGATAGTGTGCAGGTAGTCAGCCAGTTGTTCAGTTGTCAAATTTCGGGTATAAAAATAATCAAGAAAAACATGATGACAAGACATTATGTAAGAGGTAAACAGAAGAGTTATCAATTTTGCAATGGATTACTTTATTTCACTTTTCCATAACAAAGTCTTTCTCAGATGTAAAGACAATGATGGGTAGATGATCAGAAATCAAATCTTGATGTATAAAAAATTCAGACTCATTAACATTTGTTAGACCAGGGATGCCCAACCTGTGGGCCACACTGTGGTCCTCTTGATATTTTTATGCAGCCCACTGCACCCTAAATTTTTTAGGTACATTTTCATTTATTTTGGTAAACTATGTTGTAAAAAATTATTTTTGTTTCCCTGATACACTTTGATGTAATGACATAATTGGTGCTAGAAAATTGTTTTATCTAGAAAACTATTATGCATGTGTAGTAGTGCATACTGTTGTGAACAATTCTTTTCATGCATGAAAAACATCAAAACTGCTGAAATAGGTTGAGTGATTCTCATTTAATTAACATTCTTAGAATTAAGACTAATACCATAAAATTGACAATATTGTCAATTTTATGATATTGACAATATTATAAAAGGAAGGCAATGTCAAAAATCACATTGAATTTATTTTTATTCTGTGTGAGTATAATTTCTTTTTTTTTACTGTTAATAAATAATACAGTATTTTTTGTAATTATATATACTTGTTATTAAAATTTGATATTCACATTTTGAACTTTTGAAAAGCATATATTTATATAAAGTACCTTTGTGGCCTGCTGAATAAACCTAAATTTGTCTTCCAGCATCATTTCTTCATTGTCATTCAACAACTGTGAAAGTAGTACATTTTGGGTATTGATTGGGTAAGTTGATATGTTTAATAACATTTATTATTATATTTTATACTAAACTTTATCCTATTTCAAGTAATTTATTAATAATGTAAAATTTTCATCATTTATTGGATTTTAAGTTTGATTCCTTTATAACATACATTAAATATAGTAATTTTGTTTTCTTTGTAACATGACAATTAAATATACATAATAAAGAGATTAAATACTTAATTAAAAAATTGTTCTATACTAAAAATCACTATTGAAAGTAATATTAAAAACAGTTCATTTTTAAAATTGTTTTTAATTAAACTGAAACAGCTAAAACTAAATACATTTTGTCATATTAAGGGGTTACAGTAAAAATCTTAAAATTTTAGTATGTTACAGTTAGGCTAAATTTCTTTGTTAACCTGCTGACAGAGGCCAGTTAGCTGTGGTGCTGATTTACAGTTTCTGGAGAATAAATGTGGGAAATTTTTTAAGGATTTCCCTGCACACTTTTCTTGTTTTCATTTTAGTAAAAAAAATTTTTAACAGTTACGTCTAGTAAAGAAAAATATTTCTGTATTGTCACATAATTTCTTTATTTGTGGATTTTTTTTCAAATTTATATTAAATCCTTTCATGATTTTGCATCCATTATGATTTTTTCAAATTTTTGAATTTATTTTCAATTTTATATAATATTTTAAAGTTTCAGGTAATTAAGTCATGACGATTTTTTCCAAAATCCGAATCAAATTTAAGAAAATGTAATTGACAAGTAACGAATCTCATCCACAATGGTAGTTGTAAACAAAACAACTGTCTTCTAAGATGTCTAGTGGCAGACTGGAAAGTGAATGAAGGTCATCTGGTATTTAATTTTTTAATAATTTATCATTGTCTTTTAATGAAGTTTTATTCAAGCCAATAAACTGTTACTTCTGTAGTAGTGTAGAAAAGATAAAGGATAGACTCAAAAATGTTATAATTTTTGTAAATAGTCTTAATTCAACTTTAATAAAAATATGTTTATTTCTATAAAAAGAAGTGTATATGAAAAACACATTTATAAAATTAGAAGACAAAAATTTCAACAAAAATAAACTGTTTTACATGCATTAAAAACGACAATGGTATTACATAAGACCATTGATAATACTGTTTCAACACACTTATTTTTAGGCTTTCCGTGCCAAAAGAAAAATGGAAAAGTTTTTTTAATCCTGAATGTAATAAGTTACATAAAATGTAGAACTTTAAACATTTTTTGTATGAAATCACATAAAAATAATACGCATTGAAAAGCAACTTGATTTAAACTTTTAAACTGCAAAGTACTTCATATGTAGTAGTAGCATTTTCGTTTATTCAGCGTGGAACACTTGAAATCAAGTGGTAAAACATTTACTAATTGATTATGTTGAAGAAAGAGGTCAGATGGCAACCGTTAGACTGATGACAGATTGTCAGCTTTCCTGGGTTGCATCAGAGCTGTTGTGGAAGCATGATTTACAGAAGTCACGCCTATCTTTTTTTGATGCAAGCTAATTGGAAATATTAATTTTTTTAACCAATCAGATGGCAGGAAGTTTAAATTTGATTTATGTCACTAGATGGCCTTCTAAAATTTCATATTTAATTTAATTTTCTTTCTCTTATTGTAATTTCTCGAGAATTAAAGGATATTCCAAAACAAAGTTGGAGAATCCAACTTCTCGTGAAAATTCTGACTTCACGAAATGCTCCAGGTATTTTATAATAATGTTTTCTGGATATCGACGTGGTCCTCAAACTCCATGAGATTGCACATGATGGCGAATGCAGTCCTTAAGAAACTTCATTTTTAAGACATTGATGTACAAGTTACATGATGTGATGTTCAAATTTGAAATATATTTTTTACCAATGAAATTATTATTATTCATTTTATATCCTGATCTACTAAATTACTTATGAAACAATAGAACAATTACTTCAATATTTGAAATAAGTTTTTTGAAATTTGAAAGTTTGAATTCTTAAACTAGACCAGTGTTTCTCAACGGGAGCGATATCACCCCAGGTGGGCGATTTTTCCATGTTGGGGGATGATTAGTAACAATTTATATTTTGGGGGCGAAAAATAACTTTCTGCGGGTGATATAGTAAAATATTATGTTAAGAATAATTAGATATTTTATTCATTATATCGTACAATAGTTAAACAAATAGCATTCCTATAATCCTTCTTCCTTCCACTTCTAATCCTTTTTGTACTGTCCAAACAAACAAATCAGTTACAATTAACACACAAGGTGATTTGCAATTACTTTTGACAAATTTCAAATCAAAGGTAAACAAATTGGCTCCACTTCATCAGCTTCAAGGTTCACACTAACAATAATTTTTCTGTATAGTTAAACATTTTATATTCAATAAAGTGTTATATTTTATTATACTTGTTAACACTTATTTTTTTTAATTTTGTTAATTATATTAAAATTTATTTACTCAGAATATGTATTAGATGTTTGAAAAAATTAAAGTATATAATTATAAAAAACTAATAAACCCAACAAAATTTTTTTCGAAGTGAAGGGGGTGATACTACTTAACAGTTTTATTAAAGGGGGCAACGATTCATTAGAAGTTGAGAAACACTGAACTAGACAAAATCATGGAGAACATAATAGTAATAAATTAATTTTAGATTTGTCTTTTATGAAATCTTAATCAGAAAATTTGTCTTAAAATAAGTTTTGATTTTTATGAGAGAGTATATATTTTTGTAAAAATTATATAGATGTATGTATAAGATGGTATTTTTCCTAATCAGATTAAAATAGAACTCAACTTCTATTATACTTGTAAAATTTACAAAACTCTTTTGATTACAGTACTGTTTTTTTATTTTTGACAAATTTTTTGAAACTCAATAAAAACAAATAATTATAATAGAAACTGCATATAGCAATTAAAATTAGGAATGGAATATTTAACATAATTACAATAACTTTTATCAAACATATATCAAAAGGATTAGGATAGAGTAAAAATAATCATTTTTTTATGTAATGAAATTTATTTTTAAAAATACAATTAAACATAACTAATACTTTATGGTACACTAATGTCATTAAAAGCAATGATATTTCCATTGATTGAAAATGCTTGCTAAAATATACCTAATACTACAATTTATAATGCAGGAATTGTGTTTGATCATTCTGCAGACTGACTTTATATTACTGTAAGGTTGTATTTAGTTTGTTGAATGTAACAGAAAGTACTATATTGTACAGTAATGTAACAAATAATAAAGCTATATTGATATGACTTGTTTTGCTACATTATTGTTCAATACATTATACAAAATAAAAAGTAAAAACAGTTTACTGTTAATATTCTACTTTCATTAAGAACACACTATGCAGCAATTACTAGTTTAGTTAGGCTTAACGATTAAGCTATTTTTAAAGACCTGTCTATTTCCTTATATTACACCAAAAAAAGTATCAGTTAAAAATTGTATATATTAACAGTTTGAGCTTTACCTTGAGGTATGTTGTTTTATTATTAATGTTATCACTTATTGTACATATAGCATAAGAATTATTAAATGAGCTGTTAATTCGGTACTACTACTACTTCAATATTATGCAAAACAAATAGCTTAATTACATTCACAAATACTGTAAAAAATTTTGTTGTTATGAAAAAATGATCTTGCATTTGTAGTGAGTAGGAATCGCCAAGATTCAGACTCAATGTTGGTAAGGAGTACAAGGGCTGTACAAAAAGAAATATTGCACAAATACAAATTGTAGGACCAAAAAAAAAACAATATTTATATATCTCGCAAAGATTTGATAATTAATACACTAGTACACTAATTACTATGATTACAATGACACTTAACCTAATAACGATAATTACAATATATACAAAGACGAGTAGGGGGATCAGGGGGATCACCAACACAACACATTCGTTGAATCTTGTTTATTCCAACAAGAAAAAAACAGGAGAATTATACTCTAGTATGAATTATTTCCTTAATCTTCCTTCCTTAAACAATAGTCCTTCCACTCCAGATACAATCTTCCTCCCGATGCAAACGGATTTTCCCTTTGTCCAAAAACAGAGTTCAGTGTCTCGTTACTACTGTTCTCCTTTCCTTGCTAACCCTTCCGCTCAAGACCACCTCACCTTATACCTTAAAGCCTTCCTCTGGTGTGTTCTTGACAAGTCGCCTGATGAAAAAAAAGGACTTGCACACGTTGTATTCTCCTTTTTATAACCCCCGCCATCTGGGGCTTCCACCTTAGTCATGTAATGTCATTATAACTAACCCCAAGCCAACGAGTGGTTGTCGAAGGCGGAGGCATGTAACAAATGGGACGTTTTACAAATAAACAGGTATCGCTACAAGGAAGAAAATCCGATACAGAAATGGCACCGATATACAAAATATATAATTACATTAAAAAAATAATAATTTAGTGACAGAGCACTACACATTCATTCAAAAAAAAAAAAGTCAGGACACACTGAGGATTTCTAGAATAAGGAAGGAATTAAATAAAACTACTTTTCTTTAAACTTCTCCTATTTCAAAATTTACTCTTTGTCTTTACTTTTAATACTTGTTTGATTGAAATACTCAAATAGAATGTTATTCATTTTTATATATAGATTATGCTGGATTGCATATGTTTTTTAAAGATTTAAAAGCTGTTGGCTTTTTTTCTTCACACAAAGGAGCATTTGTAGATATAGATTTTAAAAGCTATATAAGATCTATATACGAGATAAAAGAAATTGGGAGAGAGATTTTAACATTGTATGGAGGGGAGAATTTCGAACCCATAAACAGAAAAATAATGAAAGACAAAAGGATGAAAGGAGGGTGGAACATCTGGGATACTAAAGCATTGCAGTCAGCATTACAACTGTTGGTAATATTGAATATAGCAAAAAAGAAAGATCACCCGCTAGTTAATATATTGGGGCCAGTCATGTGGTAAATCACCCAGGTGGAAGGGAGTCCTCCATTGTTGTTGAGCAATAAGAAAAAGTTTAAAACAAAAAGATTAGATGTCGAAAAATTAGTTAAAATAAAGGAGGAGTTCATAGAGGGGGATAGAAGAATTCGGCCAAGTGATTGCTACAACGTACTATACGAACAACAAAGAAACAATGAAAATAGTAGCATAGGAAGAATGCAAGAGAACACATGGAGAAACATCATATGTCTTCCACCGGAGTGGCAAGAGGTGTGTTGGTGGATAATATACAAAGTGATGATAACTAAGGAATATATAAGGCTATATCATCGAAGAAAAGATAAACGAGAGCGTAATTCATGTGTTTTACGAGTGTGACTTGGTCAAAGCAGTATGGGCCTGGATAAATAAAACATTTAAGACAAACATGGAGTGGGAACAAGTACAATATCATAGACAGTACAAGATAAAGGGACAAAACATATATATGATAAACTGAGTAAATGTGTTGGTGAAGCAGATGCTGTGGAAAATAACATGCGAGCAAACTTTTGACAGGAAGAAATATAATGCAACACTGGCGGTGATAAAAGATAAAAGAAGAGATAATGTAAAAGATTCGAAGAGATGTAGAAAGATTGACCGATACAGAACTCAACACATAGAGGAACAAGAGAAGTAATTTGGAATGACACAAATGGTATGATAACAATTTTTTAGAACAAAGGAACCATAAAATAAAGCACAAGGGAAAGGCATATCATATGAGGTACAGAAAATAAAAACTTTGTTAAATGGAAGCAACCAAATGGTCAACAGCATAATATCTGACCATTTACAAATAGATTACTTGGGAACAAGGGTTAATTGTAAATCAAACTAACTATACAATACCAAACTATGTTAAAAACATCTTAACTAAAGATTTTAACTTTAGTGGTTCTACAAAAATTAATTATAAAGAATTTATAGTTGATTTAGAATACATATTATGTAAAACACAAACTGATAAAAAAGAGCAATTGAGAATTAACTTTAAAAATATTATAACAAAATTAAAAATAAAACTAACTACACTAAATACAATAATCAAATAACAGAAGTTAAAAGGTTTCTAATTGATAATCAATTAATTGTCCCCGCTGATAAATCAACACAAATTGTTATAATGGATAAACTAAAATATGAAAACATTAAGCTAAATCTAGTCATTTCACACCAATATATTGAACTAAATGAAGATGCTACATCACACATATGTGAAAACTTAGAAAAAATAACTACAGTCAACTCCGCATAAGTCGACACCCCAAGGGGGAAGTGAAAATGTGTCGAGTTATCCGATGTGACGACTAAAGCGAAGTTGGAAAAAACCACAAAACTACAATTAGGAAAATACAGAGTGCGTTATACAGTAGTATAGTCTTACGATACATTGTGTCCTCCATTTACAATTACTCTGTAGATGAAAAACTGAAAAACTGAAAAATTTGTTTAGTGTTGTTTGTTTTGAGCACTTAACTGTCTCGATTTTCTTTTTCAACTATCACGAACGCCTTGAAAACATCATCTTCGCAATTGTCAATTGTTGGCAAGTAACGTCTAAGGATTCTTAATGCCTCTAGCGTGAAAAATGCAAAATTGGATTCTGGTGTGACGTTGATGTAGATTGTATATTTTCTTTTTGTTTATCTGTTATTATTTTATACATAAAATGCTGAGGCATTTTTTCTTAATGAATGTGTATATATATATATATTAACAATATTTATATATTAATATATAAATAGACTCCCCCTCATGAAAAAAATGAGTTTGCACCACACGTGCGGAGTGAATTCATTTTTTCAGGAGGGGGTGACGACTTGTCAGAGTGTGGGACAGCAAAAGTATGTCGACTTAGCCAGTAATGACGAGTTAAACGGTGTCGAGTAAACCGGAGTTTTTTTTAACATTAACGCCTATGTAAGACGGCCGGGACTACAGAAAACTGACTACTTAACAGTTTTTTGTAGTCCCGGCTGTCTTACATAGGCGTTAATGTTAAAAAAAACTCCAGTTTACTCGACTTCGTTTAACTCGTCACCACTGGATAAATCGACACTTTTTTTCTGTCCCATATTCGTTTAGACGTCTGATAAGTCGACTTCCCTCCCGAAAAAAATGAGTCCACACCACACTGCTTACCGTGCGGTGTGAACTCATTTTTTTCAGGAGGGGAGTCGACATATTTAATAATATACACATATTAATAAAAATACCTTAACATTTTATGTATCTTTGTATATAAAATAATAACAAATAAACAAAAAAAAAAAAAATATGAAATCTCTATCATCATCACAGCAGAATCCGATTTTGCATTTTCTCACTTTTCATTCATGCGTTATTTGTAGCAGGTGTTTCACATTTCTGTTAGAAATAAGTATTCGAAAGCTAACAATGCTTACGCTGAAGCAAAATACGAACTTGTGTCTGAATTTGAATGTAAGAAAACTTGGTAAGCCGAATTTGCAAAACAAGAAAACCTTCCAAGAAGAACATTGATGGGAATTCTGAAGAAAAAAGAGGAAATTAAGAAACTTTTTCTTCGGTCTTCGTCACGGCTGTCTCGAAAAGCCAGAGAAAGTCGCCGTACAAAGATGTGGAAGATGCTCTGGTATGTTGGCTAATGCAAATTCGTTCATTGAATCTTTCTGTTTCGGGGCCAATAGTGAAACAAAAAGCGATGGAAATCGCCGAGGTACTTGGATTAGAAACCAACTTTAGTGCTAGTGATGGATGATGGTCAGAGATTTATAAAGCACTACTATATTTTCCTAATTGTAGTTTTGTGGTTTTTTTCAACTTCGTTTTTTAGTCGTCATATCGGATAACTCGACACATTTCCACTTCCCCTTGGGGTTTCGACTTTATGCGGACTCGACTGTATATAAATATAACGGTTATCTTACCTAAAGGTTTATCACAACCGAACGACCAATCTAACACATTTTAAAAATTCTTTATTCCTCTACTGTACACAATTTAAAGAATTTTTTAAATGTGTTATAAGATAAAATACAATATTTTAAGATATAATGTTTTAACATAAATATTATGAATAAATGATTACATTCATAAATAATCATAACTATAACAAATAAAATTTATTAAAATTAAGAACTATTTTTTTTCAGAATTATGTAAATTTTACATTATTATATACAACTAAGAATATAACTAAAATATATATCTCAATAAATATAAATGATATAATAATTTTTACCTCTATGTCCTTACTGTTTTACATTTCTGTGTATATATTGTCTACTTGGATCTTGTTTATTAATAGCTTATGATTAGCAAAGAGAGGAGATCTTAGTCAAAACAAGATATCTTTTTCACCTGTGAAAATAAAGATATCTTTCATTAAAACCACTAAAAACCAGCAGAGTAAAAGAAATAGTGCTAACGTTTTCGCTCGTGCCGATCAGGCAAACTAATCCCCCAGTTGCTGAAACAACGGGGGATTGCCGTACACGTGTGAAGAGGAGGGATGACGTAAGAAGAGAAAAGGGGAGGGGAAGGATAGTAAGATTTATAGTTCGAAGAAATACTTCCACCCTTCGCCTCCGACCCAGAGAGCGACGTGGACTTCGACGGGAAAGCCTCTTAGCTCTTCCCCGCAAACCTTTCTCAAACATCTTGAGCAGATGGAATTTTGCCGTATTTTCGCGGAATGACTGGCTTACCGCATAAAAACAGTATGCCGGTTAAACAGATTGAAATATAAAATTAATCAGCATCTAACAAAACTAGTTGTTAATTAAACAATTAGTTTTGTGTGATCTGAAAAGAAAGCATTTTTCCGAGTTCAATAAAATAATAAAATTGTAATTTGACTGACTTAAAATCAGAGAGTTTTCGTTTACAAGACAATAAAACAACGACTTATTAACATTAGTTGTATTAGTAGTCAGTCAGTATGGGCTACCACCCAGACCTTAAAAATAACATCTTCCTCTCAAATTTCACATAAAGCCGATGTTAATCGGTGTAAGATGGGATAATTTACAGCCAGTTTCTTAAATTTAATATGTTTATTTTTGCGTTTTTGAATCAAATAACAATAAAATACATACAAAAACCACTTTTGAAATTCCAGAAGTATTTTAACGCGTTAGAAAGAAGACAAAATGAAGAAATTTAACATATAAACGTAGTTGTAATGTAACGTTGACAGTTTCACAGTTTTAGAATAAAAACTCGTTCGACTTTTTAATGCGTCCTCTAGAGAGAGAGAGAGATGTATAACCTTACACTTAAACCGGCATGTCGGTTTTTACCGTACGGAAATATCTGATTTCATGGTCTTCCCAGATAAACCGGCTTGCTAGTTATTTATGTGAAAGGACACCCGGAATAACATTGCTATTAATTTTTGCGATGTTGACTCCTTCCCCACAGCGTAGAAGTCTTTCTTCGAACTATAAACCTTACTATCCTCTCTTACCTCACCTCCCCTCTTCACACGTGTACGGCAATCCCACGTTGTTTCAGCAGCCGGGGATAAAGGCACACTTCAATGAAAGGAACCAAATTATATCAAAATTATCAAAGACGAATTTAATAAGAGCCTTTAAAAAAGCGTCTTCAATAAAAAAGAAATCATTAAAGCAAAGTCAAGATGTGGAGACCGATTTCAAATACAGACTTTCCTCCAAATCTTTTCCGGCAAGGAAGACATTCTTTTCCAACTTCCAGGCTCCGCATCATAAAGAATGACGTATATTTTAACAAACGAGACAAACTATGAAAAGTGAAGAAGGCTAAAAAATTAAAGAAGCAACTAAATATGGAAATTTTGCCTGATAAAAGCGATAGAAAATATCACACGGTTAATGCAATACAACGGGCTGACGAAGGCAGAGGACACCCGCAAGAACTTTTTAAATCATCGCAGTCAGGAAATTTATCCTAGGAAAAATGGGAGACGAAGAGTAGGTGAATGACGATATTCATGGAGGCTTAAACCGCTCAATTAAAATAACTACAGTAACAGTAACCCACGATCTACGAAACGCTAACCTTCAGATTTGGGGATAGATTTGTGTATTTTTTGTACGTGGTTGGAACCGAAGTGGTAATTATAATAACGTTTGGCTTCTTGTATGATAGGAGAGAATTCTTTAAATTCCGTAAACGCCGCACAGTGGGTCGTGAGACGATTCTAGCAGGACTTGAGTATGTAGGCTAGTGCAATTCATTTTTATAATAAAAATTTTTTACTTACGTATCGTATCAACTAAATTTACATATCGGAGTCATCTTGTATTACGATCACGCTTGATGCTTTTAGTAATTTTTAAACGTTAGCGGTTAACGGAGTTTTTTCTTCATACCAAGTAATCTAAGGTTTGTAATAAGAGGATCCGAAGAAATTTAAAGATTATGTAAAATATCTATATTAGTGTTTATTATAGAAGTTTTTCGGGAATAATTCTCACGAAATTTTTTAAATTCCTTGTGTCTAGCTTGCACTTTTTCGGACAATTGTCCTATTAGAATGAGAAACGCAGATATAATTTTTGATCCGTGTATTAAAACTTTGTGAAGAGTGACTGGTATTGGATACCAATGATAAAGCGTCACATATAAGCCTAACTCCACTGTTTTCTTCGTGTAGATTTCGAATTTGCTCGTATCGATTTTGTAGTCGGATACCAGTGTTTGTAACAGTGGCGTGCCGTGACATTTGATGATAGGGAAGCTGTGTTTCTGTAAGAAGCCGACTTACAGGGGCAACCAATTAATTGCGCGTCAGGGCCCGTTCGTATTCGTTTGTTCGATAAGCCAGTAAAAACCGTATACTTCTTTAAATGTATTTTTAATAGATTATCCGACGTACTTAATAAATAAGAAAGTTTAATATAATTACCTCCGTTATTAGATTCAATAAATTCCCTACGCCCTCTAAATGCCAATTCTCGCTTTGAGAAAAAACATATAACATCTATTAATTTAGATATATCTATTAATCGTAATTATCTTGTTATAATTTTCAATATTTATTTTATATTGTCTACCAATGTTAAATTCTATTCTATTTTGATTTCCAAATTGCTTCAATTTAGACATTCCAGCTAGAATTTAATATCCCGGGCAGCGCCTTAAGATTAGAAACAAATAGATTCAGATTAAATATCTTTTTATTAGTATAGTATTTAATGATTTTACAAAAAATTATTAAGGCAGAAGACACAACAACAAAATTACTGTTTTTACTATACCACAAATCAAGGGAAACGGATTTAAGACGAAGCAGCTATAATGCAGCTATCGAAGATAGTAAATAAATATGGTTTCTCTATTAAACTGTTTTTGGATCGTACATATAATATGGAGCAATATAGTAAAGAAATAATATACAGAGCTATGGAGCACTTCATTGTTCAGACCATTGAAGATATACGAAAACGAGAAAACACAAGCTGGTATACAACAATTTTAAATTACCCAATGAATAACAACTATATATTGACAAACCTAGCCTTTAACATCAAAAAGTTTTTTATACAGATTAGGCTAAATAAATATGGAATAATTATAAATGACAAATATATAGACTACACCCAATCTAAATGTCCAAATTGTACCAAAAATTTATCTAAACTTCATATTATATGCGAATGCTGTAACGAAAAGGATAAACTACAAAGGCTCCAAATTGGGCCATTGGCTAACTGTACTAGCGAGAAGGAAATGTATGAGATGTTTGATAGTGCTAATACTAACATGATTTATATGTTATATAACTACGTTAAACAATCTACTAAATGATAATTGTGACAAAATATTAATGAAATTCTATAGATCAGTAAATAGAAAATATCAATATTGTTGAGATGTTATTATATGAGTGTAAATATGCGTTTAAATAAAACGCCCTTGTAACAGGCGAAAGCCTTTTACGCCAAATAAAGATCAATATTATTATTTAAAAAATAATAATAAAAATAATAAAAAATAATAATAATAAAAATAACATTAAACACGAACACATTGAAGAAAAATAAAAATAAAAGAAAAATTGCTTCACTTCTACGAAAGAATCGTCATTCGTCATAAATTTTATCGTCAAAATGTCGAAATTTTTTTGTTGACGCATTTATATTTAATTGAGGCATTGGTCTTTCTCTTTTAATAATGTTTTCTTTTTCATTATATGGTCTTGAGCCAAAACTTTTTGAAATAATTTTTTTAATCACTAGCCACGATATAAGGGCTAAAATTAAAATTATAAAAAAACTTACTTGGTAAAACAAAATGTGTTATGAATATACATGCCTAGTACAAAAAATTCTTCAATTGTATGAATATACTTTTAAAGAAACTTATAATTAAATATAACTTTGTGAAGAAACGTACATAAAAATAACAAAATATTCTTTACTTTTTAAATTTTAAAACAATCCACTTAGTGAAATAGCTCCCTACGAGTGGCTAATGAATGGAACCACACACCTAGTAGGTGTGCGGCGCGTGCATGCACGCAGGTTGCCAAATCCCGAGGGTGCCGATACCGGTCAATGTGAAATGCCTCTTTTGTCGCTCACTAGTATATCTCAAAGGACGCGACAGGGCTGTTGTAAATTTTAAACGTTTCTCACCATAGATGTAAATATGTTAAACTTAATAGTCATTTGTTTTCTAACTACTGTAATTCGTTTTAGTACCAGGTGTACACGGAAATCAGTTCCCTACTGTACCGAGCTAGTAATTGGTTCGGTTAAGCTTTTGTTTAAGTAAAATTCTGGCTCTTTCGGCAGGGTTTTATTTATGTCCCCAATTCCCTAATCTCTTAATTATTTAACTATTTCTTAGTAGAAATAAGTCGAAACCAGTTACTTTCTACTTCAATATCTGTAGTCTTGGAAAACATTGGAAAGACAAATTTTTATGACAACGGATATATAAATCGTAAATTTAAGGAAAATAAATTCTAGAGCTTTTTTGTACCTTGTACGTCTCATTCATTAAATTTGGTTGTAAATGATGCTGCCAAAGTAACAGTTAATTTTTTAACACTGTACTAGAATTGTACACGTTTTTTCTGCATCCCCTTACAGATGGGACATACTAAATCGTAATATCACCGGTTTAACATTGAAATCCGTAAGTAATATAAGATGGGAGAGCAGAATAAACGCAGAATAAATATATCAAATATTTTAATGGAGTTTTTTTTTAACTCCTGTCAACAATACTGAACTATCATAAAAACATGTCAGTAAACTCCTATCGGTTGGGTTAAGTTATAAATCTAGCCTAGGGTGGGCAACCTTTTTTATAACAAGGGCCAGAATAAATTTTACGTTTTTTCCGCGGGCCGTAGTATGTTAATTGACGCCTTCTTTTGACTTGTAATTTTTTTAGTCTGCAAATATGAAATAAATAAATAAAAAGTTAATTACTACATTTATTTCTCTTATCGTTTTCGAAATTACAAAATGTTGGAAAAATAACTATTAATTAGTTGTTTTTCCAATTTAATAATCTATTAATTAAAGATCTCGCGGACCGGATAGAAACTTTTCGCGAGCCGTAGCTGGCCCGCGGGCCGGGGGTTGCCCGCCGTTGATATAGTCTGCTCATGATTCACATAATCGAGCGAGGGTGGCCGAATATCTAGCAGGCGGCTAACAGCCCAGAATCGCTCCGGGATATAAAATTGAATGCTTTATGCGTGTGTTGCTTCTACCAGCTAAATCGGGTGAGGTGGATGCTCTGTAAACCGCATGTGCCAATGTCTATATCAGGCCAACTTTTGTGTACGTGAGATCTACGTTCTATCTTAAAAATATATTGCGATCGACTTGTCATAGGCATAGTCTAAATGGGGAGGGAGAGGTGTGAAATACATACTATGTTTATACACTGTGTTTCAGTACAAGGTACACTCTTTTGCTAATCTATCAATAGTTCGCGGGAGTGCATTTCGTACTAAAACACCCTGTATATCTACCTACGTAAAAACAACATAATTATTTAACGGGCCAAAAATCTCACATCCAGGGGAATTAAAACATCAATTATTAACAATATTTATTAATTCAAAATAGCTACAGATAAAGACAGATTTAGAATTTATTTTATTATCTTAACATTAATGGAAGGACTGAGTTTGCACGTCTCTAATCGAGTAGTCATAATTAGGTGTATATCCTGACAAAGATAATAATAATGAGTCTTCAATACGGGAATCAGTCAGGACAGAACGTTGTTTAGTCTTCGTTAACTTTAAGTATGAAAATGCCGATTCACACAGGTATGTAGATCCGAAACAAGAATAAATATATTCGCTACATTTGGTGATACTGGGCTGTTTTTCTCGGTTGACGCATTTCCAAAAATCTTCAAATTTTCTGGCTTGTAAGATTAAATCAGTTTGTAAAATTATAATTTCATTTTCTAATGCCTTTTGCTCATACGAAATATGTCTGAAATTTTTTGGCTAATACGTTTCACACAAATCTTTCTTAAAAGGAAAAGATATAAATTCCACAATTTCCTTTTTCAAGAAAAGAAGCTACCGTATGACAGTACCAAATATTCAAGCTAAATGGCTTTGTTTTTCTGAGTCGAGTCCAGTGGCGTAGCGTAGTGGGGGCGGCAGGGGCGGCACTTTAAGGAAGCGGCAAAATTTCACAATAAATAATAATAATACCTAAATAAGGGGACGGCGAAATTTTCCTCCGCCCGGGCGGTTGACACCCACGCTACGCCACTGGTCGAGTCATAACTGCATGCATACTGTTGCGTTCGATTACAAGTGTAACACATTAAGTGAAGACATAGCGAGCGATCGACCAAAACTGGCTTCGCGATCGACTTGTTGTACACCCCTGGTCTATATAATCTGGCTGATTGGAAACTGACCCGGTTTCGACATTCCTTCCACCACCGAATTATTCGAATATACAATAACAATCTTATAGTTTTTTTCACATGTAGTATAGAAATTTGTAAAAGATACATAATGCAGTTATAATAAAATATTAATTTTAATTAATTAAAAGTACGTTAAAATATGAAAATTTATATTTTATAAAATACAAGGGAAGGTCATTGGAAGGTGGAAGCAGCGCTTCCATCGCTTCCAATGACGGCACGCCACTGGCTTGTAATATAACCGAAAATCGTTCTATTAGGTTCTTGTTAACACCGGTTATCTCTACAGTAAGAGTGGCATTCGAAAAAAATCTCCCCGAATTACTGTCTTTGGTGTTTCTACCACCTCGCTCGTATCCAGAAGTAAGCCAGTTTCGGTTCTAAATCTATCAATATTTTTCTTTCGTGTTGATACTGACTTTCTCTTCGGCCTGCGCACTTGTCATTTTTTAATATCCATTCGATACGCTATGTGAAGAATGCATTCCATGAATCTTATGTGACAATGAAGAGTCGATAGACCAAATGAAAAAATTTATTCATTACATTGTCTTATTTTAATGTTAAGTAGATTTGGCTGGATGTGGCACTACATATATAATGTAGTGCCACATCCAGCCAAATCTATAATAATTCTACCACATAATTCTATATAATGTTTTATATAATACTACATATATAACACTTTTGAGTTGATGTTAAAGCATTACAGACGTTAATATCGACCATGGTTTCGATAAACTCGTGATTTACTTTTAAAGTGAAATTCTTATATATAATTTCGGTACTTTGTATCTCACAAATCTGGTTTTTGATACAAATAAATTCATACAGACTTTCCTTGTCGATTTCTTTTACGAAGCGAAAACGAATTTGTCTGCAATATCTGGTAGAACTTGGTCTAGGATTTTGCCATAAAATTACGTTTTTCTCATTTTTGTCGTAAGCAAAAGTTTGTATATGTACAGTACCAAAAACGTCGTAATTATATTAGCGTCCTCGAAATTTTCTTCCGAAGCTCTTTGTTTATATCGACTCTGTCCTCCACTTCCATCCAAACCCTACTTGTAAACGTTGGTAATATTCTTCAAATTACATTTATCTTCTACATAAAAACAATTTAATTAATACATCTGTTAGAGTGAAAAAAGACGTTCTGTAGTTAGGTCCACTAAAGCTTGAAGTTTTATATCACTTTTATCTTCTGTAATAGTAGCAGCAGCATCTGATGGATAAGAGGCTTTCTTTACTTTCTTAATGCTGTGGTAAGACGGATAAATATTAACACCTTTTTCTATAGCACTTTGCCGTAACATTATATACTGCTATTTGGTTAACTTTATGGAGGTAATTAAAGCCAGAACTTCCTCGCGAGAATACATATTGTATAGTACCAATGGTCGATTACATGCGTTTTTCAATCTCGTCGCTGATTTTGGAGATTTCATAATTCAGTACTTTTTACTACGTTAGCTGCGTCTCTTTATCCAGATAATCTTAACTTTACCTCAGCAGCATAAGTAATTTCATTCGAGTTTCGATCATCAATGATTCCTTGAACTTTTTTCATTTTTGCTCTCTGTCCAGTATTCAAAAAATTCTTTTTGGGACGTCTCATTATTTGTTTTTGTGGTGTTTCACAGCTTGCACTAGTTTGTGACAAATCGACATTTTCGATAATTATCTGATTATTGAGCCATAAATGATTTTTTGTTGAAAGTTTGATATTTCGATTACATCTCTTCCATCTTTCACTTAGACCAACGGAAAAAAAATGATTCGACGTAACTCATTTTCCATAACTCGACTAGGATGTATACTATTTATAGGATTTATACGACTAGAAGTTATACTTTTTTTAATATAGTCTACGATAATATCTTTTACTTCGAATGACTCGCTTATCGTTTTATCTTTTTCTCTTAGTTTTTCAAAAAGTTCACTCCTGCTGACTACAGGAGTGAACTTTTCGCAACTTTTCGCAACTAAACCGCAACTTTCGCTTAGTATTGTTAGGTTATATGAAACAAAAATTCCTTTCACGTATGTAAAAAGTCTTTTATGCACTTAAAAAATCCCTTTCATTACAAATTCAGAAACCAATATTGAGTAAAGTTATGTACTCATGCCATATTGTAATTATTAGCCAAAATCTAGTTCTTCAGAGTTGCATTTCTATCTACGGGGATTAAAAATTAGTCGTCTAAGCATTCCTACGTTTTTGGCTGTTTTCTAAGAAAATCTCTAAAATCCCTTTGTACAGGAAACACACTATGCCGAGGGATTAATCTCTCAAGCTGACAACACTGCTGCCGCTTCTAAATTTAAAATATATTATAATTATTAAAATTAACACGAGATAGTTGCGTAATCTCTTACTTCTAGACCAGGGGTCACCAAACTACGGCCCGCGAGGTCAGTTCATCCGGCCCGCCGCCGCACTGTGCCACAAATGAACTAAAATATAATTAGACTTGATAAACACTAATGTTGTGTGTTTTTTCTTCAGAGACACTTGGCAAGTTTTCTATCAGATATCTTTATTCGTTCTCGTTGATACGGTACTCTGTCTGTACACGTTTCGGGCCTTGCCCCTCCTCAGTCAACTGTTGATTATCTTTTTTAAGAAAATGTAAAATCTTGTTAATTGTATACATTACGTTGTAAGAAGTTCATCGACTATAAAAGGTGTATTATAACTTTAAAAGTTCGCTGTAAAACATAAAAATATATTGCAAATATGAAAGATTTTTAAAACTGTTTCCGCCCCCTTTTTCTCTTCCACCCCCTCCTTGACGTTTACATGTAAGAGAAAAAGGGGGCGGAAACAGTTTTAAAAATCTTTCATATTTGCAATATATTTTTATGTTTTACAGCGAACTTTTAAAGTTATAATACACCTTTTATAGTCGATGAACTTCTTACAACGTAATGTATACAATTAACAAGATTTTACATTTTCTTAAAAAAGATAATCAACAGTTGACTGAGGAGGGGCAAGGCCCGAAACGTGTACAGACAGAGTACCGTATCAACGAGAACGAATAAAGATATCTGATAGAAAACTTGCCAAGTGTCTCTGAAGAAAAAACACACAACATTAGTGTTTATCAAGTCTAAATTATATAACAAGACACGGTTTTATAAAATAAAATATAATTATTTATATGGAAATATCATAAACTTACACTTATTTTAATATTTTTACATAGTAAGTAAAAATGCCAAAATTGGTCCAATCTCATTTTTGCATCTGACAGTAATATAATTTTTAGATAAATCAATGAAATAAAAAATTCGGCGACTTTTTGCGACTTTGGATATCAGAGCTTTTTTCTGTAAGTACAATACACTACCTGCAATGAGGTTTAAGAAAAGCGATTACGAGCTTTCTGCGGCGATCATGTTTATGTATTAGTAAATAAATATGTTGGTTGCCTTTATTTTTTGTGTACTCAATATACTATATTGAACAAAATGGGTTATGCAGCCCGCGCTCGTCATTCTCTGTTATCTGGCCCGCTGTGAAAAAAAGTTTGGTCTAGACAAATTATTTCGTTTCTGACCATTTAATTATTCTTGTTATAGCCCAATAATTTGGCAGATCATTTGGTTTTAATTAACAATCAGGTTATGGAGTTGTCGTTTACAAGAATATTTTTTTCTTTATCTTTAATTTTATAAACGTGAGTTAAATAGAATAAAGTTATTTTAATGATTTCATAGCATATTGCTAACGTTTAATCACATCTATTCATCCATGTATGTTTAAATTGACTACAAGTATAATTATTCCATGTAGTAAGTATTATTTTCATAAAATGTCTGATCACTTTGTGAAATATCCATTTTTAATCTCTTCTCTTGTGCCGATTATAAGTGCGCATTAATTGAAACTAAAAAAGTAAACGAAAATTAAATTCATATTTACACATCGAATCTTAATTTATTTGGTAAATTTTAAGTGTTGTAAAAAGTAAAACACGTGATTGCTTGCAGGAAAAATTTTCACACATGCTTCCCAAAAGCAACAACGTTGTAACGATGTTGCTTTTTATTCACCTGCAGGAAAAGTTCCTTGTTATTTATGAAATCATTAATAGAACATTATTTTATTTATACTATTTGAAATCTGTTTATTTCAGATTTATTCATTTATTTTGAAATTAATATTTACACGTCTTGAAGCATTAAAAAACAAACAGTTTCTGATCATGATAGATGTCCCAGTGTAGCCAAATTCGTGAAATCAGCATTGACCCTCTCTCATGGCAATGCTGATGTCGAACGGGTATTTTCAATTTCACGCCGGGCACTTTTCCCTGATAGAGCATCAATGTTGGAAAGAGTGCTTAAACCAGAAGGAAGTGAAATACACGCGACAGGCCAAGTTTTGTTAAAAGCAGCAAACAGAAAAAACCGGAGAAGGTCACTAACAGCAAAAACATGAAAGAAGTACGGGCACCACACGTAAAGCTTGTTAGTGTTAAAAGTGTTCAAAAGCAAGAGGAACCAAAAAAGAAGGAAGCTGAAAACATCCAGAATAATCAGAATGAAAGAACGTCATTTTTCATTACTGATTATTTACAGATGTCAAAGACTTTTTAAGTATTCATGGTTTACTGGAAATACAGTAGCTCCTTGTTATATCGCGCTTGTCGGGAGACAAAGAAAAAGCTCCATATAACCGAATCTGAGATATAATGAGTGACTACTGTATTACAGTATACATAGAAATTTTTAAAATGTATTTAACCATAACAGAATAAAAAGAAACAAAACAACTTTTACTGCTATTTTGCTGAGTTTTCCTTCCATGTTTTCACTTTGTTTTGTCACAATTACACTCACTTTTTACTCACTGTTTCTGTATTTCAACTCACTTTTTCGGAGGGAAAATGGCACTTCGAAGCCTGACGCCACTGTCATACATACTAGTAATACTGGCAACAAAACCTGACCGCCAGATCCGCCACACGCGTACCGCTTTCATGTTTTGCGATAACTTCTTTCACCTCATTCGTCTATCTTTTCGACTTTGTCGCTTCCACACATTTTTTGAATATCATGGTTAAACGTTAAAAATCTATTTTGCACGTCAGATTTTAGTACCAGAATTTGTTTACATTAATTTTTCTATACGAATTTTCTTTACAACATATATACAGTTAGGCCAGGAACACACATGCGTAAAATTGTGTGGCAGAAAACTGAATCAGAAATCAGCTTTCGGTTCAGTTTCTGTTTTACGCTTTTATGCCAGAACACACACACGTAAAAATTCTGGCCGAATAGGAAACACTACTGCCACCAACAGTGCTAATTTTATTAACTTTTTCCTCTCATATAGGCTATCTATCCCTTTGTACCTTCCATTTTTTCTCCACTTCCTCTGCTATAATATAGAAAATTTAAATTAATAGACTTATATTCCGAATTCAAATAAAGAACGTGTGATCTAAATACTAGGCCTATATATCGATTTTACAAGACCTACCTGTTGTTTGAAATTTTGCACTTACAGCCATCCATAAACGTTGTTTAAATACACTGTCTTTATGCATGACACTGATATGGTCGAACGGATTCGATAAACCCCTGTATTTCATTTATTTTTTGTTTTTTCGAGACCGTCACAATAGTACGGTTAACCCTCGTTGCCGCCATTGTTAGAATAAAAAGCACGTGTCTACTTTGACGTCACAGAAAAAACTTCTCTTTATTGGAGGAATTTTGGCGTAAAAATTTTACGGCGTAAAAAGTAGAGACACGTTCTACTCTATTTTCAGTTCTGTTTCAGCTAAAATTTTAGAAAAATTTTTACGTTTTCTGTTTTATACTAGATTTTACGCTGAATTTTACGCATGTGTGTTCCTGGCCTTAGGGATGTCCCGATACCACAAATATTGATACCGGCCAGTACGGCATTGGGTATCGAAACTGGAAATCTTGTCGCATCGCTTCCAGTTGTTTGCACTGCTGAGAAGGTCCACGTATCCTTTTAGCGCGGTGAATACATTCCGAAAGAACGCTGGATAGAATACACAACTTCAATGGCACGAAAAAAAGCAATTTACAAAAGAAACGAGCTTTTTCTAGCATCATTTATCGTTAACATTGTTTTTACGTAAATATAGTAAACACAAGATAGCAGGCAGTGGCGTAGCTAGGAGGGTGCAGTAGGTGCGGTCCGCACCGGCCCCTGGAAAGCGATAGGCCCATGGGAGCCCCAAAATCACAAGAAAAAAAGACCCGAAAAATCTTTCACGGCAATCAGAACAAAGCAAAATTTGGCATTTGGATGCTCGAGCTGGGGCCCCTATTACACAGGAAAATCAGCAATTTAACTGTAATCTAGTTATACACTATATAAACCACTACACAAAAATATTTTAGTCCGTTTACGTAAACAAAACAAAAAAATACTTAACGCATCATTCATCAAACGAAAGAAATTGAACGTCTAAACGCAATGTTTTTAACGGAATAAATAAATTCAAAAACCGAAATTTATAGAAAAAATTTCTTGTTTTCGTTTAGACGTTTCCGATTACCATTACGGGAAAAGGGACACTCCTGCCGAAAAATTTTTTCGGGGCCCACAAATCTGATTCCGCACCGGGCCCGGAGAACCATAGCTACGCCACTGGTAGCAGGGCCGTCGAGAGGATTATTAAGTGCTGGGAACAAGACTGATACGGTCCCCCTCACCTACACATGGAAACACAAATCAATGTCATACTTGTACATTTATTAATTACATTCAAAGATACTTGCAAATACAGTATATTAAAAAGAAGAAAGGTACTTCTGTAAAAGATAATAAAAACAACATACATTAGTAGGCCTACATCAAAAAATAATGAAACAATAATATACATAAGCAATAAATTTAGTACTAGCTTGATTTCGAACTCATGCCATTATATCTCAACTATAATAGCTGTTATTTATATTCTGCTAAACGAAGCCGTTTTCCTAGCCTTTTTGGCAAAATTGCGAATCACATCATCAAAATCGTTTTTGAAAGATTAGACCCAATACTGAGTCTTGCTAAATCTACTAGTCGCCTTTGTGACATAGTCGATCTTATATAATTTTTTTTTTTTTTTTTTTATCAGCTCTAGTTTGCTGAATGAGCGCTCTGCAGAGGCGACAGTGGCAGGAATTGTTAACAGAATACGGAGGCATACAGATATATTTGGAAAGAGCCCTTCCAGCCTGTATCTTTTCAAACAATTCAGTAACTCCAATGGACTCAGTTGGCCTTCTCGAAAATTTCCTTGAAAAATTTCCGTTGTTTTTTTCGCCAATGCGCTGGGAATTGCCACGAAAAGCAAGTCCTCGTTCACCAAGGAATAGTACAATGATTCGTTTCATAATATTGTACCACTTGACAGACTGGCAGTCTATTGGAGGCATCAATTGAAACAATGCCTTTGCCAGATGACGTGCATCTTTCTAGTTCTCCAAAATAATCGACAAGGAAAGCAAAATAATGCTTGTTTAACTTCACTTCAGATAAGCCAATCTTTCTCATATTTTTCACCTTTAAACTTCGAAAAGAATACTTTTGAGGAACCTGGTCATCCATAACTTTTGGAAATGTTTTAGGAAAGACAGCATGACCTTTAATAACATAGTTTTCTATATCCAATTGAGAAGGCACCTCTGTTACAAGAAGTCCAATATCAATTCCAGTATTTGACCTACTCTTCTCTTCACTATATCTGCCATGCCCAGATTCTGCAAACAGTGAAGTACTTTCATGACTAACATTAAATTGTTTCTCTAAATCTTTAAATTGAAAATTTACTTGATATGATTGATGTTTGTTGAAAGTCCAAACTGGCCTCCTGATATTCTGACCTTTGTTTCAGTTCTGCACTTTAAATTCGGAACAATGTGAGAAAAGTTTCATTTTGGTTAGTTTCGCTTATTTTGTATTTAATACCAAATTGAAAAAGCGTTTGTAGCCTCTTTTTATTAATCTCATCACATTTGTTTTCGTTGCGTTTTTGAGCTTCACATTTTTGAGATGTTATTTCCTAATTATTCATAAACTGAAATGAAATATAAAACATATTCATAAACGAAATGAAACTAACTTTCAAACGTAAATGAATGAGTAATAAAATTAAATTCAGTAAATTACATAAATAACTGTTCACTGAGTGTTCAGATTAATAAAAGTTATGTCAAACAAAGCTGCAAGGCAGTTTTGCTATACACACAAAGTATAGATTATGAAGTATATATCGAATATTGTTTCTTTTTAAATTTGCTTTTGTAATAATGAAAATTTCTTCATGGGCCCCCTTTGAGCTCCATGGGGTCCAGAACAATGTACCGACTGCACCCCCTCTTCTCAGGCCTGCAAGGTAGCATAGGAAACATAAAATCGACATACAGCATTCTCCAATGTACTGTCTGTGCTTAAAAAAAAAAAATTACCTTTTTGTTGAAATCAACAGTTAACTTTTTAACAATAACACAATGTTTAAAAATTTTCAAATAAACTGTTTTTCCTCGTGTAAAAAATCGACCGCATAGAGGATTCATTTTCTTTTGTCAGCCGCGTTATTTCAAAATCGCGTAAAATGGACCGCTGCACTGGTCTGCGGTCCAATTTATGTAAAAAGATTGCACTGCGTAAGCGATGAGTCGTGACTTGTCTCATCAATTGTTCATCGAACTCATCATCTAGACACAATCAGCTCAATGTTTTTCTAAAACACTGCCGGCGATGATGTCATTACATTTTAACCAGTTAATTATCGATGGCTAGGAAAACTCAATATAAAAAGAAAATGGTGAGTAAAAACACGAAACTGAGAAAACAATTGTGAAGCATCTGCAATTTATAAAACCAAGAAAAAGTTTAGATTATAATAATTACGTATTGATAATTTTCTAAATTTTAGGGAAAAAAAGGACATGCACCAAATATTGCCAGATGAGTACTGTACAGTAGACCCCTCTATAACACGGAACGTATCTACCGTGTTATAGGGGGTATACTGTATTAAAATTCTCTCTCCTTGTTAAAGTTTTTTTTATATACCGAGGAAAATGACAAATTTGTTAAACAAAAAGCATATACTAGTATTTATTAGTATTTTGTATAACATTGCAATTATTCAAGCGTTTACAGCAGAATGGAATATCACAATTATAATGTTATGGGAAGTGTGAAGTATATTATACGATTTGTTAATAAGTTTTATATATATATATATCTGTGTGTGTGTTGTATAATCAGAGGCGCCCGCAGACTATAGAAAAGGGAAGGAACAAGCTATAAAAAAAAGGTTGTCATACATTATGCAAGAAACTTCACTATGATTTAACATCGGATCGGTACTCCCAAAAATTGGCAATGGATGCGATTGGGGCTAACTTGGCCTTGAAAACAAAAAACATTCCTTGTTTTCAAGGCCAAGTTTTGGTCAAATACGAAGTTGCATGAGACAATGGGTAAGTATCGTTCATTAGTTTCTTTTATATTTACTGAATAGGCTGGAATTCATTAATTTTCTGTTTTGTTAACAATTGAATTTGGAATCCCTTTAGTGATTAGGAAAAGAGCAACCCAGATGGAAAAGGGGGCACATGTCCCAATGTACGGAGGCGCCCCGTTATGTAATTATTAAATTATTTAACATTGAATATTTTTAATTTTATAAAAATGCAATTTTAGATTATCAAATTTTCACATAATATTAAATTTTTACTTACCTGACTCTGATGTATATAACAAAGATAAGTATGGCGATCGGTCAAAAAATCACCTCCCAAGATTTTTAATTTTTGGACTCGGAAACCGTGAGAAATGGAAAAAAAATTGAGGGTTTTCAGTATGTATGTATGGATGGATAGATGTTAGTGTGTGGGGAGGCGCGATTTTGTTCACCCTTTTTGAAGCTTTAACTCCTGTGCTCTTCGTAGAAAATTTCTGAAATTTTGTTATTAGAGAGATTAAAACGCCAAAATTTAACAGCATCAAAGGAGGTCGTGTGTAATATCTCCAGTAGGGTCGGACTTGATGACGATTCTACTCATCATTAGCATTTACAATTTTTTATAAAACCCATCCCTGCCCTCAAAATTAAGCTTTTTGCCATTTTATAATAATTAAAAATATAAAAAGTTTCTAATAATAAAATATCATAACAGATGGCGCCACACGCGCAGTTTCAAATGTTGCCGGGAAAGTTAAGTTACTCGTTGCTGGATTTTTTAATTAATAAATAATCTATTGTGTAACCTTTACGTTTTGCAGCTAATTATTTAACCAAAAATTCAAACTGTACCAAGAACTGTCAAATGTATTTACTTGTAAAATTTTATATTATATTGAAAGAATATATATATAATAGAGAATTGATAAGAAAATATAAAATATAATGAAACTATACCAAACTATATTCATCGTCCAACACAGTTAAATTAGAAAATTCAAACTGGATAATTAAACAAAATAATGAATAATAATAAAATAACCAAAAATATTATAATACTGGATTCACAAAATAATGAATCTTTTATGAATCCAGTACTATAAATATTTTTGGTTATTTTATAAACCAATATTGAGTTACAATTTAAGAAGAAAATAAAACTTATCAGTATTCAAATTAATGTTTCTAACATTTTTAGAACAAATTCAAATTATATTATTACATTTTATTCCAAAAAATATTAAAATATCTAATTATTCTAACCTTATGAGGCATTTTAAAATAACCCAAAATTGATTGTTTCTTTTTGTAAAATAAATGTTGTCATAAAAGTTTTCTTTATTCCATAGCTAAATTAAGAAGTAAATAAACATTAGTCTTTTCTTGTATGAACCACCAAATTGAAAATAATGCATTTCTTATATTAGATCTATTGCCGTTAAGTCTGAATTTACTAAAATTAAATTTAAAATTACTTTTAGATCTGCATGAATACTTTTTGTATTAATTAAAGTAGATTTTTCTTTGTTATTATTATTATTATTATTATCTATTATTCACCATAAGAACTTAATCTATTATTAGTGGCAAAATTTAAAATTATAAATTTTCAAAAAAAATAACACAGTTAATAATTGAATAATAAAATTATTTATACTAACTTTCTGTAACTAATTTCATATAAGAATATTTAAAAAAGGATAATTGTCAGTTTATTTAGGAAACTGTTATTTCTTTTAAAGAATATTCTAAATTCAAATTGTTAAAACAAACTGGAGAATAACTCATTTCAAGCAACTTTCCATTCCAGAACTAAATCCTTTCCTTTTATCAAATGTTTTTAGGTTCATTCATAACCCTTCTCCAGGCTTTCCAAACTGAACTTAAAATTCAGTATGTACAGTACTGTACATTCTAATTATTTAAATACATTTTCAGATTTTTAGTTCCAAACATGTCATACAAAAAAATATTTAAATAATTAGAATATACGCATTAAACAGCCTATGTGTTTGATTTGAAAAGCCTAAAGTCGGGTTATGAACAAATCTGGAAATATTTGCAGAAAGGAAAGGATTCAGTGCCGAGATGAAAAATTAGTTGCTTGAAATAAAATTATTTTAATTTTAAAAACTTATTGATTTGTTTTATAAATAATTATAATAATTATATGAAATAATTTATTTTATAATAGTATAATTATATTATTTATTATAATTATAATATAATAATAATATATTATATTATTATAACAACAATAAATTATTATTATAAATTAATTATGGTAATATTTGATGACATTATTAATTATTATTGTTGTAGAGTTTAGGTCATATTGTTTATTAAATTACATCTACTTAGCATTTTGATTTGTAAGAAATTTAAAAGTTTATAATTTACAATATAAAATATAAAAATATCTAACTATATAATACAAAACACAACAAGCATTTGTAATAAAGTTATGCTTTATTTTTCATGGCTGCCACTTCTTGCAGCGCAGATACATTTGTGTACACTACCGGACAAATAACGTCACAGCAGCAGAAGTGTTCTATTAAAATGATGATGAGACAGACAAGGGGAGGTATATGAAATATGCAATGCAGACAACAACAAAAGGGGATTTAAACAAATTTGTATATTCTAAGAAAAAAGTCAACCCGATACCAACCCACCAGCATTTTTTTTTTTTCTTTTTCGGTTTCCTTCAGATGGACGGTGTCTCCTGCAGCATGTCATAAAATGGTTGGAATAAATCAATTTTTTATAGTAATATTATTCGTAAAAATTATTTAACAAAATGTAAAAGTATTTAAAAAATTGCATCAAGGATTGTTAAAATGGAGATATAAATTGACTATTCTGCAATTTGTCAGATCATGGACTGTCCACTTCCATAGTTTTGTTTTGGTGCAACCAGCCCTTAAAACCACTGCAAGCCATCTTACCCTACTGGTGATTAAAGAAAGACGGATGCAGTGTTAATACTGTTACATGGCAGTGAAACAAATTGCCTCATTACTCAATCATAAATCTCCCTTGAAGTAACTTAAATCAAAACAACGGAATGACTTTATAATGATTCTATCAAATTAGGGAGATTTAAATTCTCTATAACTTTTAATATTTATAAAGAGTAAAAACAATAAATCAACCCGTAAAATTTAAAAATAATTGCAGTTTTCCACCAGCAGTGAATGATCTGATAAGCATCAATCTGAGACTCAACAACAAAACTCCTTTTCTCTGTCCCGTCTTAAAAATATACATCATCTATCTTAGATGTGATTTCTCAATTTTTTTTTACCCTTCTATTAAACAAGGCACTGTTTGCTGTTTTCAATATTTATTTCCTAAATCACATTTTAGGAGGAATCAGTCAACAGATTCAAATAGAATCCACATAATGTTGGATTTTATTTTAAACAACAGTGATCCTATTGTTATATTTTCTAATGATAATGGAAAGGGATTTTTTTAAAGTTTGTATCTGGTATAATAGGCATAACAGATACAAATTCATGTTCAAGCATTCTTTCTGGTTGGGAAGAAAATCAGAGAAACAATCCATATACATCCATTTACATTCCAGAGGAGGGGAGGGACAGTCCACGAGAGTAAAAGTGGATAGGAATGAGGATGGGTTTGACATGGGTTTGAATGCACAGACAGAACAACAACAACAACAATAAGAACAACAACAACAAACAACAACAAGAGGAAAGATTGAGAGAAAGAGAAGATATATGGTTTGCATTTTTTACATGATCAGAGAGAAAAGGAAAAACCACACCATAATTCGCTTCTGGTTATCGTATTAACAGATAACAATTTTCCACCACCCAGCCATTATTACACAGTAGGTATAGTTAAGACACTCTGCTTTTCTGCCAAGAAATAAACGAATGGCAAGAACATGCCTTTCTGTCACAAATTACTTTTTATAACAATGTTCCCTTTGTAATTTTTAAATAGCCCGATTTATTCCTACAAAAATAGTTTTCCTATTCATTTTTTTTAAAACTCTCTAGAACCACTACTATTTCATAACTAGATCTCTAATTGGTGATGTCTCCCCAGAGGTAGTTTTCTTTATTTCATTGTAAGTAGTTAAGATTGGTGGGATAAGTTTCAGATGCCATTGCCAAAGAAAATTCATTCTGTATCTGAAAACGAGATCAGACTAATAAGTAACCGTTATCACTTTTCCACATGCATTACCCCTGATTAGACATCACCATACATAATACAATAACTGATTCATCTTACAACTCTTATTCTACTGATAAAAACACTTCAGTGGTCTAACATGACTGTTGTATTCTCTTCATTCAAACACCTCATATTATGCCATTAACAGTACAGAAAATACAGCAATAAGTTTGGGGCACTGAAGCTGCTTTACACAGAAATTAGGTTTCTCTGCATCCCAATACAAATCACAGATGGAGAAGATTATCACAGTCTACATGACTGTCGCTGTCAATCTATACAATTTTCAAACTTAAATTTTGATTTTGTTTGTTTCAGAAGTGTATTACTAAAACTTCAACATTATATTATAAAGACATCTTCAGTAATTCCTTATATAAAAACTATTCTCTCGAAATGGCAGTAAATCTTAACATATACACACATATATTTATTTATATATACAAATATTGTACTTACAATATATATATATTAGACTATCTTTACTACTATATTTTCTATTTTCAAAAAAGTTAGTGAGGGACTCATAGTACAAAATATTCTGATCTCAGTTTGTACTTGAGAAACCAAATTTCTGGCAAAGTGAGATCGTTCAAACTTCACAGACTTTGACAACCTTATTCAATTAAGTGGCTGGGATGATATATACATATACATATATATTTATATATACACATATATACATATGTATGTATGTATGCATGTATATACATACATACATATGTATATATGCATATACATACATACATACACATACATATATATAATTATATAATAATCTCTTCCAATGAACACCAGAGACATAGGATTGATATAACATTAATATTTGCATTACAAAGGGGAAGAAGAAAAACTAAAAAGTACACCTTATAAAACAATTTACAAATACCATTTGAACATACATGTGCATCATAAATAAGTGATGTTGCCCATCCACCAAACAGCGGGAAGATAATGGCAGTAGAAATACATTGCCTCTATCAACTACAGCACTCTTCCTGTAACAAATTGTTGACAGCAAAGAATGCCATATATTTTGTACATAATGATCTCTCACTCTACACAAATAATATTTTCCTTGACATTATATTTATAATAATCTCTTTGTTTCAAATATACTTGCTTTTTTGTCACAGACCCATATTTTATCACATTATTGCTCTCTGTGTGATTGCACTTTATATAGTGCTCGAGTGCTCTTGACTAAAGGTTTCTTCTATATTTCCCCAGTCAAACGATGTTACTGTACATGTATCTATGAAATGGAAGTTGTCAACATGGGCATAGATCCCTCGGAGCAGAACTCTTCTTTTGTCCAAAATAAGCTGCCTGGGAACCTTGATGTAGCAACAACCACAACCTTGGCAATTAGAAGACAGTCAAAACATTTTTTTGGATCTATTGCTGATTTTGTGGCACAGCCTATTTGGATTATTAAGCAGTAATGCTGAAATCAGATGTCCACTGAGAATAATTCTTTATGTAATGCTGGAAATTCCAGATGTGGAGAATTGTGGCGGAATTTGGATAGAGCCTCATTATGAAGTGTGCTAAGTTCTTTTAAATCATTTACTTTTGCTATAAGGACTTCAAACACTCGCACATCTCCTTTGCATGGCAATTTGTGAGTGCGATCAAGTTCAAGTTTTAGAGCCCTCGATATAGCTATATTCAAGCGTTTCACATCTAAGATCCCCCTTAATCCTGGACGATCTGTGATAAATTATAATATAATAATGAATTAATAAGTAATAATTAAAATTTTATATAATATTATAAATAATTAAGTTTTATTTTATTTACAATATGCAAAATTATATTGATAATTATCCAATATTTTTCAATCAGTAAAATCAGTGTTCCATAAACCAAATTTACAGTATAATATTTATTTATAAATCAAAATTATAAATTTAAAATTCAATATAGGAAATTTAATTTAATGGATTTTGTAATATTATAATATGTTTTATAATTTATATCAAAGTTAACATATTTTAAGATTATATGTAACTATTTAACTTATCAGTGTTGATACCAACTATGTTATCTACTGATCAAGAAGTTTTCTACACAAACACACTGTTGCTAGATTTCGTAACTTACTGAAAATTGAGCAACTTTATAATTTATTTTAAGGTCTTAAAATAGACTTTTCATCAAAAAGAAATTTCTTTTTGGTGAAGAGCCTGTTTTAAGTAACTTAATTTTTTTTATTGTCTTTGAGTATCTTTTTGTTAGCTGCATTCTTCTGTAAAGGTTAGTAAATATGGCAATATATTTGTTCAAGTAAGTTGTAAGCATTCCATCAGTTTTTCATACATTCAGAAATATTCTACTTTTCAGCATAGACTGAAAAATCTTAAAATCTGACATCGAAACATATATTAAGAATGGCAATAATATGATAATTTTTTAAAACTGATATAAATCACATGCACTTGTAAACTAAAACTTCTGATATATTTTAATCATTAGTTTCATATAACTCCAGAAAGGAAAAAAGAGAATTTTAAATTTAGATTCATATAATTACTAAAGTAATTATATTTTTCCATTAATTAATAATAATGGAAATTTCAATTTTATAATTCCAAATTTTATTACATTGATATTCCAAGTTTTGTAAGCCATATTACAACTCAATACTTTGAGAATTGGAAACATACTGAATTTTGTATTAAAAATTTTATTAAGGATTTTAAGATAGCTAAGGTAATAAGGTAAGATCTTGGAGATTATGCAATAGAATTTATCAAAAACAATTCATCCTCCACTGTAATGGTATCAAGACATTTGTTTATATAACAAAAAAAATGTATAAAATGTGTTCTTCCTGTTAGAATAAATCAGGCCATAAGCCATTGATCAATTACATATGTGATGATTTTTCAAATAAAAAACCTTGCAAATTTTTTCATGGTTTATTGTTATGAAAACAACTTTTCACTTAATGTTAATATATTAATACCAGAATTTATACCAGCGTTTCTCAAACTTTTTGCTCACTTGATCCAATACATTTGTAATATAAAATTTTTAAAAACCTAGTAAACTGGAGTCAATGTGTATTGTAGAACAAAATAAAATTATGCATTATTGATAATAACTTCTACATGTGAAATGTAACATTGAATACATAAGAGTGGTTCAGACCAATTTTGATTTGTAACAAATAACTTACTTCCATTTCAGTTTTTATTAATTACCGTATTTTACGGATTATAAGACACACTTTTTTCTTCGAAAAATTGCCTCCAAAATTCAGGTGCGTCTTATAGTCCATAGCGTATTATAGGTATTTTTTTTTTTTTAAACTGCTTAAAAATTAGGGTGCGTCTTATAGTCCCTAGCGTCTTATGGTCTGTAAAATACGGTAATTGAAATGTAAGACTGATGATTGTAATAAAACAGACTGTTTCAAAATTATTTGGGATATATTTTACTTTATAAAAAAAAACTTGTAATATTTTTCAAACTTAATGAACCTTTTTAAAATAAAATCTTACTATCTGAAAAGTATGTCAATTTCATTTTGTATATATATATATATATATATATATATATATATATATATACACACACACAAAAAAACTCTTTTAAAAATTATTTACTGATCCACTTGTGCCAAAATTCATCCATTATTTTTTATAATTTATTGTTATGTATGACAAACCTAAAAGTTTGAATAAACAAGGAAATATTTTCAAAACTATTTTAACTTTATGACTATGACATTATGTAATATCTATTTTGATGTTGTTCAAAGTAGAAAAAAGAAATCAATTTCATATATACACATTCTATAATCTTAATGATAATTATAATTATAAGAAAAAAGTTGTTAAAAATGTTCAGTATTTAATAGATGCATTTATTCATCCTAGTTATTAAAGAATATTTTAGTAATACAAGTATTGTAAGTATTTCTGCAGAAGTTAGTGTTATTTTGTGACCCATTAAAATTTTAATGCAGTTTGAGAAACACTTTTTGGAATTTTTAAATTCATATGTATAAATCAGCTGTAACATAGAAAAAATTCTACAGAACAATTGATTATTCTGTGTAAAAGATTTTAAATAATGAATAAGATACTTTTAAAAGTAACTATTTAATTTTATTATATTAAATGACATATTAAAATAAATTAATTGAACTTAACTGCTTCTATTTTTACTTCCTGAAATCTGATACAGGAAGCATTACTATATTTAATTTTAGTGATGAACTAAAGATAGAATACTGGAAAAAAGTGATTTTTTCTTTTAGAAATTGATGGATCTTCCACAATTTTTAACTGATTAACTAGAATTTTTATTTTAAAAGCATCGTAGATGTTTATATCTATGATGCAATATCTATAAATATGATTGCATAAACTATCACTATAACAACATCATAAATAATTTTTATAAATTGACAGAATAAAAAAAAAAAAGCTCTTTCTGTAACTTCTGATGACGTTCTCTTGCAACTGATAGATGACAATCCATGAATTAACCACCAGAGAATTAGCACAATTTGAGTGTTCCCATACATTCCAAAACTTCACAAAGTCCAATAGCATTGCAACATGCCAGCATACAGAGCAAAGATGCATAATGGTGAAACTGCATTTTACCAATTTCCAATGTTAAACTCAAAAAACTTTTCTGTGGAAAACAAAAAGAGAAATGTGCCAGATTTGGAGTCAACACATTTTTCCTGGAGTCAACACATTTTTCCTGACTCCAACTCCTTTGCTCAGAAATTCCTCCCAACTCAGCTCCACAGCCCTGCTTGGCACTAACTGACTATTGTATTTTGCACCTTGCAAAACCATATGCAAATTTACAATGATAATATCCATTTGAGAATGATGCTAGAGACTTTCTTCAAAGAAAAACTCCAGTCATTCTATGCTCGTGAGATTGAAAGTTTGCAGGAAAGGTGGCAAAATGTGATTAATATTTTAATATTGATAGTGATTACCTAGAAGAGTGAACTGCAATTGTTGTTGAGTTAATTGACAATAAAGTTTTTTTCAAAATGTCTAAATTTCACCTTTATAAACCTGATACAATGAAAGCACTTATATATAGTTGAGCAGCATATTATTTACTTTATCTATTATTTCCTGGTTAAGTGACTAAAAATTTATGGAAAGGAAAAAAAAACTTAAATGATGTTTATCAATATAAAAATTTGCCTTAAGTGATTGTGAAAATTGTTTTACAACCACTTGAGATAAGTTAAAACTATTATAGAGTAAATAAATATTCAATGATTATGATATTATTTGGAATTTCTGAAAGAAAAATTGAATATTCTCTAGGATATTCAATTATTTCTTTCAAAAATTCTATGTGACATCTACTAATTAAAAATTAATATTTTTCAAATAGCAACTTATATATCAATATCAAATCCTTTTCATCAATCTAAAATATTCAAAGAAAATTAGTATTAACTGAATGTTCAACTTAGATGAAAATCTTAAATGTACAGTAATATTTACGTGTTAATAGTTTACAACAAATAGTTACATTTTGTCTAAGCCATTTAAGGAATTTCAGTAATTTAATATTAATTGTATCATGGATTTAAATTATTTATGTTTATGATTTTAACTTGAAACAAACTAACCTGGATCTAAGAGCACATATGCTGAATATAAGGCTAATTCTGTTTCCGTGAGCTTTAATTCAGCTATACTCTTTGCAAAAGTAAATGAGTTATTAATTAGTGACAGTTCTGTTGTGTCTGAAAAATAAAAATAAAATAAAATTATTAATTTGCAAATGAATAACTAAAGATTCTAGATAAATATTTACAAGTAATTTTAAATACAAATAATAATCTTGTAATTAAGACAACCAATTTTTAACTTATGACTAGTTCTAGAGATGGTTAATTTTATTAAAAATATTTTATAAAATAATGTTAACAAAACATTAAATCACCATACAGAATTAGAAACAAAATGAAAATTATTCACATAACAAACACACTACATTTTTTCTATAACAGAAGTTTTACTTTTTCTCATCCAATTTGTCATAAGAGTTTATTTCTATTTTAAATATATTATCCAAGACAAATAATTGAAACTTTCTAGCTAATCAGTTCTTACAATAAAAGTCATTGAAAATTACTAATGAGCTATTATTTGGGATGAAAAAGGTAAAATTATACAAATATAAATAAATAATTTATACCAAAGTAGTCTGGATAAATAAAAAGTTAGCTTAAACAAAAAAATATCTTTTATCACTTAAATAATTTTTGAATTTTAATGCAGGAGAATCATATCATGTAGCATGTAGTATAATAAAAATCACTGAAAAATCTTAAATCTAATTTAAAAATTATCATTAAATGTTCAAAGGACTGAAGCATTTATATTGATTTGGAATTCAATATTTTCAAAAAAGAGCGAATAAAACAGAACAATGTTCAAATTCATAACATTTAATTAAATTGAAAAGTTGAGAGCACTGGTTAGCCATGATGTGTTGCTGATATTTTCTGTGAGTGTATTGACTGAGTTTTGTAGTGGTTATTTTTTGTCTTTTTTTAAAGGAGAGATTTGGTTTTATAGAGTAATATAATAAATAGTTTAGTTAATTTTAAATTCAGAAAAATTACTGAATTTTTGAGTAACATAAAACCCATATTCCATCTTCCATAAACACTCTTGGGAAATCAATTGAAAGTTTATTTCCAATCAGAAAAAAATTCTCATCATTAAAAATGCAGCATGTTGATAGGGTTACAATTTGAAAAAATTTTAGACTTATATATTCCCACTGTCATCTGTCCTTCCTTAATCTTGAGAACAGTTAGAGAGATGAAAGTTGAGTCCAGATATTGAAAACTTAGGGCAGGAGACCCCAATTAACTTTATATGAACTTCTAGTTTGCACTGAAAGTCATGTTATTTCAATTAAAAAATTTTACCCTGAAAGGAGTTAGATAGATGAGTCCTTTTATATTCTTCAAATTTAAAATTTTCATTTGGAAGAATTTGAGTCAAAGATATTTTTAGAAAGCTTGTTTGCTAAAGTGGAATTGGTATTCCAGAAGGCATAAGGAAAATTGTAGCCATTACAGTTATAATGTCTAAATTGGCAGAAATTACCACAAAATAATCACAAAGCTTCAAAATTTGAAGGAAGAACAACAGTTTGAAGGAAGAACAACAGTAGTTATTATCAAGATTAGATAAATTGGAAAAAATTTTACAACCCATGTGTTGTATGATAGAACTATTGATTTTCATACAGAGCATTAAATAATTTTAATTGTAATAAAATAATGTTTAATCACAGAATACCAGCAGATTTTAAGATTTGTATGTGTAAACTTTACTTGAGTTCATAAAAAATTTATAAGAAATAAGAATGATGATTTCTGAATTGAATAAACCAACTCTATGGAGTTGTAATTCCTAGTCATTGTCAAATTAAATTACTTTAATATTTAAATTTTAATAATAATAATAATTTATATTCATTTAATTTTTCTCTCTTAACTTACCTGCTGGAACAAATGTGTCTGATGGTAACATATGCTCTCCATATAATACAGAATTGGTAGATAAATCATAGTACCGACTCATCCTTAATGCACATAATTCAAAACTTCCTAGAAATAATTATATTCAAATATTATTTATTAATCATTATTTAATTTAATGATAAAATCTTGCATTATCAATGAATTCATATAAGTTTATTATTAAAGAGTAGCTTATTACAGTTTCTCCACAAGATTAACCCAAAAACAACTTATCAAATAAATAAATAAAAAAATCAACAAATTTTTGTAGAAGTAATGAGATTATATAATAAGCAAATATAAAATAACAGATGTAACTGTTGATCTTACATTATATAGTTAGCTTGAATGATAAACTTATATTTAATAATTGTTTTAGATAAATATATTTTTAAAATATACTTTTTGGAGAAGTGCTTTAATTAAATGTTAGCTATACAAACCATCAATCAAAGTACAGATATTACTGCTAAGAAAATTATATAATTGCTTTATAATGTTGGTAAAAAAAAGATCTGTATGCCTACATCAGGGATGTAGCCGCATAGGGCACCAATTCCCACACCCATGATTTGCTGTCTCTTATGTGTTCCAAACATTGTAGACATTGCTGTACCAGAAAATGCTCCTGAATGCTTCCTTTGTTTATGCACATTCTTTAATCAGTCTAATGATGATACAGTGCAACCTATGATAGTGTGTTGAGATTGATTGAAAAATCTACAAAAATGTCAATAAACATGTTATTACATAAAATCAGCATTCACTATGATTCGTATGCATATATTCACAAATAATCTGGAATTCAACAATTCTAGGTTATTGGCTACTTTTCATAGGGTGTTGGAAATAAAATTTACAATAAAAAACAAGAAATACACTAAGCACATTCTTAATAAAATCTCCGATATAAACCAGATTTTCAATAATCCAGCACTATTCAAGTCTTGTTGGTGCTGGATTAACAAACCTTTTCTGCATTGTCATTTTTATAATAATATATATTAATATTTATATTATATTCTCTCGTCTGTTTAATAAACATTTAATTAAAAATCAAATTGCTTTGAAATTATACATAATTGATACTTATTTGGAATTATACTTATTCCATCACAACTATTAATAGTAATATCTATATTCCATCATCAACTATAAGACATTTAATTGTAAAAGCCTTACTGTCCTTAAATTCTAATATTATTGTAAATTGTCTACTTGGACTTTACTTATTAATAGGACTTTATACTGGTGTTTAAAGATTGGCACAGTAATGAGAGTTAGTTCAGGAAAGAACAAAATTTCTTTATTATATCACCTGTAGTAATAAGCTTCGAAATTTTATTACTACAGGTGATATAATAAAGAAATTTTGTTCTTTCCTGAACTAACTCTCATTACTGTGCCAATCTTTAAACACCAGTATAAAGTCCTATTATTAAGTAAAGTCCAAGTAGACAATTTACAATAATATAAGACATTTAAGTTTGATTTCTAAGAACTTGCCTATCTAATTATTTAAACTTACTGATTATACTGATTTAATACTGATTATAAATCTAAAATAAAAGATTTTTCCTACAGAACTCAAACATAATTTATAAAATTGCAAATATAGATATCAAGGAATTTAAAAATGATCATTAAACAATAATCTGAAGTAATTCAATAATAACAACATTGAGTGCAATAAGTACTAAAATTACCTCACTATAACAGTAAAACCTCTAAAACTGAATCCCTCGTTAAGTGAAACTGGATTGTAGGTCACAGCAAACAATATATTTTTCTACACCTTAAGCCAAACAAAATTTCACTATTTCAGCATTATCCGTCCTTAAGTTGAATTAGCTGAACTCAGCAGATGCCAACTAACCTATTAAGTTCTGCAAATCCTTTTGGTGCATTGCCTTGTAAATTTAATGCAGGTGGTTAAACAAGCAAATGACATAATCCATTTCATTTGAAACAGACTATGTCGTGTTTTTTATTCATGAGCAGGTTACCAGTTTAGTGGAAAACTAACCACATCTAATGAAATATTGAAATTTAGCTGAAACTCTGGCAGGAAACAATTTTAATGGAATATGTTAATAGTAGTAAAGCATTTAGTGGAAATTTTATGGGTTAAAAAAATTAAAAGCCTCAGTAATCCCATAAGTAGTTCTTTCACAAAAATAACAACAACAAAAATGAGACCATAGACAAAGATTGGGCAGCATAAAATCTGGAAAAATTTTCCTCGGTATTTGCAGCATTACATTTACAGTATTCTCCTGGTTTCCAGTTTTTCACTAATAACAGATACCCACAACAACTGAATGTGAAAGCATAGGACAATAGATATGGATAAATGATTTTGTTGTTGAAAAAAATTATTCATTTAAAAACAGTTTATGATACGGTTTATTAATCTCTTCCTCTTTCAAACAACAAAGCAAAAATCTCATAATGATAGCAAATGAGAATGAATAAGCAAAAGTATTGTTAAAATTGGAAAACTTGAACCGAAAGGTACTCCAAAAAATGCATTGACTGTTGTGTTATAAAACAGTCAATGCATTTTTTGGAGTTCTTTTTAGTTCAAGATGCTACAAAAACTGGTTTTGATACAGTTGAAGCTTGTTAGTAAAATTTAGTGTTGAAAACAAGCAATACAAGTTTTCTCAAATTATCTATAAATACTCTAATATCAGTTTGAATAATTATTAATTGATATGACTCATTTTTACAGGGATGTTTAGTTTCATTATAGCTATAGATTAAACATTCAAATTAGTATGATGTAATTTATTCATACATTGCATCTAAATAAATTTTTTCTACTTTTTTATATACCTCCATATATAGATGCTCATAACTCAAATTGGATGATTTTTGGTACCTTCAAATTTGAGATTTAGAGGTTTTACTGTATTATTCACTGATAGTTTAAGAATAAGATTATGGTTTTTAACTGTTAAGAGGATATTAAATTAAACAGTTAGTATATTGCAAATTATATTCAATATTTTCATTTAAGCAATTTTTAAGTAAAAAAATAATATAATATACTATACTTCAGACATTAATTTTCCAATTTAAATATTAAATAACTATTAAAACTCACATATAATAAATCTTTCAATTCCAGCAGAGACAAATTAAAAGGCTTAGTGTGTGTGTGTTTTGATCTATCATTCCAGTTTATATTTCAGACTGTCAAATGATTCTAACTGCTATTTATTTATTTTTGAAATATTAAAATCATCTCTTTGTATATAAATAAATGTGCAATCACTTATTCATATTCAAATATATAATTTTTTCTGTAGATTAAGTAACTTAAAAGTAATTAAGAATTTTATTTATACACAAACTGAGATAAAAGTACATAATTAAAATTTAATCATTTTTGGGAACATCTTAGGGAGGACTGTTAGTAATATTCTGTATAAGATTTTTGAAATGTTAATCATTTAATTGATGTCTTTTTATAATTTTTACTCACTCTTTTAAGAATATAACTGCTACCATTTGCAATTTTCCTTCTTAAATCAAAGATTCATTATGCAGTGGACAATTATTAAAGTCTATGGATTTCATTAAAGACTGAAGGTTTCAGTACACACAGCATAAATCTATGTTGTGTGTTAACCTTCAGTCCTTATATTAGCCACTGAAAATGACATACCATACAAATGCTATTTGTCAGTGACTGATAATACTAAATCATATGTCATGAATAAAGTTTGCATAGAGTTTAGTCAAAATAACCGGTTGAATAAGTTAATAAAATTAATTTTACTTATAGAAGTATTAAAGTGAAGATTAAGTAAACCGTTTACAATGAAAATATAAATGATGTAGACACATATTTTTAATAAATTTACCTGCTTTGAGTAAAACTATTTGATCATCCTGAATAAGCTTCATAAAACCAGGTACCATTTTAGCAAACTCAATAATTTGTTGAATTATCTGTGTTAACTTCTGAGCACAATCTAACCACATCTGCTCATGACTCTAAAATTAAAAACAAAATACATCATCATAAGTGAAAATTGATCATTTGAAAGTATATTTATAACATTTTCTAAAAAAATATCAAACTGAAAGCCATTTTCTGATGACAAAATCAAAATATGAATCATTAGACTGAATATTTTATGAACAGTTCAAGTATTTTTGTTTACAAATATTTTTGTTTCTTTTTCATAACTAAACATGCTTATTTTATAATTAAAAGTTCTTTAATTAAGTGGATATTAAAGCCAAATTATTGCCATATTATTTGGCTTTAATATATATTATTGTTACTATTAAATACAGCCCAATCTAATTTAGCAATCATTAGGCTTTAATATAGGGTGTCCATAAAGTCCGTGTGCAATTTAAAAAATTTATAACTTAATTTGTATCACAAATATATTAATAATGTAGAATGTACTGGAAGTAAGAAAATCTATATTTTTTATTGTTTTATTGTAGTTTATTAAGTTCCCACATGTCCACCATCATTAGTAATACAAAGAGTAATATGATTTGAAGTTCTCTAAAATTTCAAGTTTTGAAAAATTGTTAAATTATTGTGTTGAAGATTACTACATAATTTTATTTAAAACTAGGTACATTAAGCCAAATAGTTTTTACAAATTTTTCTATCACAAATACTAACAAAGTTATAAATTATTTAAATTTATAGTCTAATTAAATACTGTTTTAAACCATATGAATATAGCAAAATATTAACATTATGAAATGTGAGCATTGAGAAATGTTAATGAAATTTATCAATATTGTGAAAAGATAAAAATTTTTCCCCGTGTTTAATCTGAACTTGCTTTTAAAAAAAATATTATTTTAACCTGAAATTTTATCTTAGAAATTACATTTGAGATAAGTTGTTACTTTTATCAAAAATTTTAAATTTATTTTCAATCAAGTCTTAAAATTTATCATATTCATAGATTAAAATTATGTCCAGATTTATATCTATAGCTATTCAATCAAAGATATTCAAAATTATATTAATTGTATAATGCTGTAAATTTATAAAATACATGTTAGTTATTAAGTATAGTATTTTTAAATTCTATACATGATCTAAATTTAATTGAAAAAGTGATGTAATAAATCAAAAATAACATTACATTTTAATCAACTATAAAATACATTGTAAAGTTATGGAAATTAAATTTTAAAATGAGGTTACTGCATTAAATTATTAAAATTAACTGACAAATAGTTTTTGCTTATTAGTTTTATTAAGAATGATTCTGTTAAACAATCACTTAAAAAAATTATTCTGTTTAATTTTATTATTTTAATAATATATAAATTTATATGTATGTATATTTAATAATAATAGAGTCTTTCAGAATAATGACTGATACAATATAATTAAGCCACTCATATGTCAAATGTTATATATAATTGGTAAACTAAATTGTTGTGCAGATGGATCTAAAGTGAAATAGATCCTAAATAGTATTTGTTAATGTACAATACTTCTGATTGAAAAAAATCTATTAAATAGATTAGATACAATTATCCTACTGGATGGCAATTAGGGATTGCAATTGCTGGATCCCTCATCCAGCAATCCAGCTGGATCCAGCGCATTTTTCGGCCTGCTGGATCCAGCACTTGGTGCTGGATCCAGCGCTGCGGATCCGCAAATACTCAATTAACTTTCTAAATAATTGCGTAAAAGTCTACGTCGTTGCGTTGCCGCTTTGCTAACTACTAGACTGCTACTAATTACTTACTCACTACTTTACTAACACTAATAATTAAATTACTTATAAATAAACTATACCTTAATCAATCCAACAAAATTTAATAAAATAATAACATATTCAATCGCTTTTAACGATCTTCCTCAGTTACAAAAAAATACAACATTAACTATAGAACATAAAATGTGTTTGGAATAAATGTAAAAAGAATAGTGCTTAATTACATTCCATTTTTAAACAAGATACATAGATGTACTGCCAAGTCTAATAATTTTCGTATTGTATACCGACGTAATCCCACTGTTTTCAAACTTTTAAGAAACGATAAAAAGAAAGAGGATCGGAATTCAACAACAGGTATATATTCGGTGCCTTTACACAACCAACGTTTCAATTCCAAGCTTGTTTATGTAGGTGCAACGATGCGCAGTTTAAAACAAAGGCTCAAGAGCACAAATATACAATCAGTAAGAACCTTGACAACACTGCGCTGCCATCATACGCAAGAGAGAAGGATGTTAACGTCCAATGAGATCAAGCGGCAATTATAAAAACGACGACGAATAGGCAAATGGTCAAACATCTTGAGAGATTGGAAATCTGCAAGACGCCCATGACAACTGGTTGTATAAACCATAGAAATGCGGACTCATTGTCTACCATGTGGAGATTCTTTTACATTAATTAATGTTATTAACGGACAATGCTGGTTTCATTGGATCTTATATACAGGGTGTTATTTTTTAAACTGACGGTACTCAGAGACATCTGTAGAGCAATCTAACAGCCGGACTGTTGCCAAATTTGGAAGAATGACTAAGGACGACATGGGAAAGAGATTCCGCAAAGAAAAAAGTAGTACCCAAATTTTCCGGTAGGGGTGGATTTGGCGCTGTTGTAGCAAAACAGCTAAGAATCTGCATAAAATCCAGCTGCAATTAACAAACACACGAATGAATAATCAGACAGAGGTTTCAGTGTAATAACGAAAGTTTAATTAATCAGCAAATAACCTTCTCCCTTCTTCAATGTGATCACCGTCCTGCTGGACAACTCATTGCATGCTGAAAACTGTGTTCTCTATGGCCGAATGTAACATGTCCGCAGGAATGTTCATCACAGTTCGAGAAATGTCGTCCTTCAAAGTCATCAAGTTTGGGACACTACCAAGATAGACCTTGGACTTTAAGTAACCCCACAGGAAAAAGTAACATGGGGTTAAATCCGGAGAGCGAGGTGGCCCATGCAAGTGGAAAAAAGCGACTGATGACCCTTTCTTCAGTGAAGTGCTGGTACCTTTTTCGCTACAACAACGCCAAATCCTCCTCTACCGGCGAATTTAGGTACTACTTTTTTTTTCGCGGAATCTCTTTTCCATGTCAACCTTAGTCACTCTCCCAAATTTGGCAACAGTCCGGCTGCTAGATTGCTCTACAGATGTTTCTGAGTACCGTCAGTTTAAGAAAAACACCCTGTATATATTTTTTCTGCTATTTATTTTGTTTATTTATCTATATTTTGTCTGTTTGGGCGTTTTCCGCTAATTTTCATATTTATTCCAAACACATTTTATGTTCTATATTTAATGTTCTATTTTTTTTGTAACCGAGGAAGATCGTTAAAAACGATTGAAAACGTTATTTTTATTAAATTTTGCTGGATTGATAAAGGTGTAGTTTATTTAACTTATTCTACTTCCAGTACATAGTTTTATATACTTATAAATAACTACAGACTAATATGTAGAGCCTATATATGAAAACTGATAAGACTGATAGCCACTTAGCCACTGATTATCCGTCCTTACATTATTATAATATATTAATATAAATTAATCAGTAGAATTACCTTTGCTATTATTTAACTTAAAAATTACATTATAATTATAATCTAACTAAACATTTAAAGTTAATTATCTCTATCTCAAATGTTAAAGCGAACCAAAGTTAAGTTTACTACCTAAATGTGTAAGAAGTTTTACTGATTTATAGTGACCAGTCTAAATAATAAAAGCTTTTTAACTATTTTTAAAAAATGTTTTATTTCATTAAAAAAACATAAATTGCAGGATAGATAGATAGACAGATAACACTTTATTGCACCAAAAATACATCCACGCTGGATCCGTGCTGGATCCAGCTGGAATGATTTTAATCCAGCAAAAATCCAGCTGGATTCAAAACACTGCTGGATTGCAATCCCTAATGGCAATGTAGTTTTAATTCAGATTAAAATTTTTTAAAAATTGAACAAAATAATTGTTAAATATTCTAAATTTAAATTTATTAATTAAAACATTATAATTACTTACAAGAAAATATAATTATTAAAATTGTAAAAAATTATAAATATTTTATTAATATACTTTAATTTAATATATATATTTAATCCAGTATTAAGTTTTTAATAAATATAAAATATTTTCATTTAATTTTATTTTCAATTAATTTTATAGCTATCTTCAGATTTGAACAAATTGAAGAGTTTTAAAAATATCTTGTTTAAACAAAATATAAAAATTAACTTTAATATTTAAATATTTAGCAATTTTAGATTTATTTTGCTTTTGAAGGTCATTGACAAGTTTTAAAATGTTTTGAGCAAATATAATAATTGAATAGACTCACTTTAAGAATTGCTTATATTCAGATCTAAAGATGGCTAGGTACCAAAAATTTGTATTAAAAACTTACTTATTAGAGTTCTATTTATTTGTCTTCAAAGTATTTTTATCTGCTGTTGTTTTTCAAAATATATATTATTTATTCAAAATATGTAGTGCTCATAATTGCTAAATATTTGTGTATTAAAACTGAACTTTAGGACTAAAGGACTGTATTCATGTGCTTAGACCTAGTAATAAATAAATCATAAATTAAAAGTGTATGTGATTTTGTAATTAACTACTAAAAATATGTAATTAAAACTACTAAAAAAATTTGTTTTACTTATCTTTGGCTAGTTAAAGAAACTCAAATAATTGTGTAAACAATTTACTTAAACTATTTCTATATTAAAACTACAGTCTGATATTAAATTATTATTTTTGATTTAAATCCTGAATTATTAGAGTTTAAAATGAAAAATTAAGTACTTCAATAATAATAAAATATTAATGATATAACAGGATTTTTATATATATATTGAAGTACTTAATTTGAAGACAGATATTAGTCTTCAAATTCCAAAAGACCTTTATTATTTTAAAAATACCATATGGATATTTTTAAAATAATTGTCCAAAAGATAATTACAAATATATTCAGAAGAATATATCTTTGATTTTCTCAAGAAATTAATCTAACCAAGTTTAAGTAAATGAATGAACAAAATACAAAATATTTTGCTCATTCATTTAAAATACATTCAAAATATAACTTTGAATGTATTTTAAAATATATTCAAATTTTTCTCATTTATTAATAAGTAATTACAATAATTTCATATGGATAACCCATAGTGATGGTATACTCTACAGAAAATTGCTAGAATGGAAATAAAACCTTTGCATAATCCATACCTTGGAATACTCTGCATCTCTGGAGCAGCTATTTAAAACACAAAACTTACTCATATGTAGGTTAGAAGGCATCATCTTCAATATTAAAATATTGGTTTTTTTCTACTGTTTCACTTCTACTAATAGTTTATTGTAGACATAATTATAAAATAAGGGAATTGGAAAAACAAATTACTGAGGGAGAACTACTAAACTTCATTTGTGTTCAAGTGGTCACTGAATGACATTTTTTTTATCTAATTGCTTCATTTAATTGTTTTATTAAATCAATTGATATTAATTATATTTATTTAACAAAAAAATGAGCTTCCTTATATGATAAAAGACCTGATGGATTGTAATGGTCAGGATGTTAAATTTCTATTTTTAGTCATTCAATTACATAACTTTTTCTGAACAGTAAAGATTTATTTTACAATAATCTTTTGTATTAATTAAAATAGCATTTAAATTAAAACAGATTTCTGCACTGAAAAGTTTAAAAAATTAAGCAAATAAAGCAAAACGATAATAATATATGTTTTTCTCCAAATTTGAAACTGTGTTATTTTATTTATTCATCACAATGGAGTGCAATTGATAGGACACAAGGTGTTTGTTACATTCTTTTAGAGGGGTAAAAAACCTGAAACACATATCAGTGAATAAATAAAGAATGTAATAAATGCCTTGTGTCCTATCAATTGCACTCCATTGTGCTGAATAAATAAAACATTATATATATTTGAAAAGTTAGAAATAAGCTTGTTTGACTGAATCATGTTCATAAAGCCAGATATCAGAAGTCATGCATGATGTTGCTTAATATCAACCAACACAAGTTCAAAAATGCAGATCAGGCTACAATGTCAATCAGAAATTGTGACTTTACTTAGTCATGTTGAAGTTGTCTGAGTTGACATCAATAATCATCAAAATTCACTTTTATAGCAATGAAAGAAGCAACAACTTTACAGCCTATTATTGTGTCATGCATCTTAATCATCAATAAGACTAACCACTCAACAAAAATAATCTTGAAAAGTTCATCTTTGATTGAAGTCCATAACATATACATTGACGAATTAAACTAAAGAATTAAACATAGCATTGGAAACTGCAGAAAATATTAATTATTGTCTGTCAGTAATATTTATAAACTTTTTTTGTTAAATTATTTGTGTTCAAGGGACTGTAATATAATTATAATCGTAATTATCTATAATAAATTGTAACTGTTTTATTTAATAAGGAGATTATTAATTATACTCTTCTATTTCCCCTTGTAATAAGTTAAATCTTAAATACAATAAATTTATTTATTATATTATATAATTTATGACTTTCAAGTTACAAGGTCAAGAGGGAATATTTATTAATGTCAATTAAAGCATGAATTCATATACAGAAAATGAACTGGCAAGAATTATAAATGCAGCATATGTAGCCTATATATGTTTTGGTGATTTGAGGAAAATCAAATTAGCACATGAATATGTCTGCTGTGCACAAAGAATTTTTCATATTTGTAGAGATGCTTTTGATAAATTTAAACACAGGAAAGGCTGTTTGATAAGCTTGTAATTCTAATTTAAAATCATCAGATAACCTGCATTTTAAATGGACTTTTTCAATTCAATTCAATAAACTTTCATTGCAAGAAGATTTCTCCCATTACATGGGAGTTAAGATACAAATTATATAACAAAGTTAGTTGTATTAACAATGTAATTACAACCTACAATTATTAAAACGTTTTTCCTACAATTATTAAACATAACAAATAAGATTCTATTAGTCTTGAACCATAAATTTTTGAAAATAGTTATACAAAGAAAATATTTTCTTCACATTAGACTTGAAAAAAGGATATAAACACTTTTCACCTTTAATAATCTCAAATGGACTTTTAAACAAAGATAACTTGTGGGTTATCCACACAAAATTATGATAATGAAAAATTATTCTTTATATTTTGATATATAAATACTAATTTTTGATTTATTAATTTTTTATTTTATATTTGAACTGATAGCTAATGTCCAATATGAAATGAAAAAATATATTATTAATAATAATTGTAATATCATGCCAGTTTTGTTAATAATCAGTTAAATAAATTATGCTTGACAAGCATAGCTAACAGTATTATCTATTTCTATCTATTATCTAAAGTATTTCTATTATATGTAAATCAAAAAAAAATTACTAATTATTAGTATTAAAAATTTAACTTAAAAAATTTCTATGTATTTAATGGATAATTTCAAATTATTTTTGCACTAGAATGTTATATATCACAATCACATCTCCTAAACTGAAAACAAAATTTGTGCTTAAATTGTAATTTTGTTAGAAGACAGTGATGGTGAAAATAAATTTTTTAATGAATTAAACACAAATTTTGATTTCAGTTTAGATAATGATGGTCAACAGCTATAGTTCCTTGTTTTTAGACTTTTCAATTAAAAAATTAAGTTTGTTCAAATTGAACAATAAATTATTTTTTATGTAAAGGTATAATAATGATTAATAATGTAAAGTAAATGTAAGTAATTTGTGGAAAAATTATATTTATTAATCAATTTCTTTCTAGATCTTTGTTAATACTTTCATTTATTCTTGCATATTTATTTTTTTGAAAACTGTAAAATATATATACATACATATAAATATATATTACATTTTATATTATTTATTTAAACAGTTTCAGAGATATTTTATCTTCGTTTTTCAAATATTTTTCCTAATGCTACAAAAAAAACAAAGAAAGAAAATCTTTCTTCACTTGTTTTTTGTAGCATTAATTAAAATATTTGAAAAATGTTTTGTTCATTTAAACATTTGCTTTAAAAACTACGACTAGGAGCGCATTTCATGATCTACATACAAACATTTATATTTTATTATGCCTACAAGTAAAATAATCTAAAGTAAAATAAATATGCCCAATTACCATCCCATATGATGTCTCATTAAAAAACATTAATGACTTCTTTTATTTATCATTAATATCAGTAAATTTGAGAATATCCTCTCTAAAGTATTAGCTCTTCAATTTCTAGTAATTTTCTATACTAAATATTTAAACTCATTGCAGTAAATTCTTGCTAACTTGGTTGGACCTTACCAAGTAAGAAAAATTTTTTCAAAAAGTTGAACAGTAGTTTCAAGTTTCTTGACAGTAGAATAATTTAAATTATAATGAGATTGTAATTAATAAATGCTTTCAATATCTGAAAGTTTTTGTGATACCATGCATTATACTACTGTAGTCAGTAAGTTTACTGTACTGTCATGAAATTTTTTTGAGTTCATCTACAATAAGAAATTCAGCAGTATATAACTTTCTAAAGCTCAGTAAAACTTCTATATTGAGCTGATCTTAATAAATTACTGTACTGTATATCCACCTTTTCAATTGATGTTACTCTGAACAATGTTAATTTCCTTCTAATCTTAATTGATATTTTTTTCAAAGATATTTAAATCTTATTAAAACTGATTTAATTTTTCATATTATTTAACAACAGGAATCATTCTCAAGTTAATCTATAATTTAACTCATAAGTTTGTAAAGATATCTTAGTATATTGGCAACTTGATAATAGCAATTAATTTATTATAAAAAGCAATTATTGTAAAAGATTTTTTTTTACATACCAAATTTTTATAGAATATTAACTGAGCAATGTCCTGTGATTTAAGGAACATTTCCATTATTTGTTCTGTCGTATATAAGCATGTCCTATTATGTGCATCAGCTATTGTCCTTGTGAGAAGTTCTGAAATAGTTAAATTATTTTAATTTCATTTTAATATTAATTTATATATGAAATTTAACACATCAATGAACCTGAGTCCAGCAAGTAATTTATTTTGTGCAAAAGTTTTTAACCCTCTTTGCTGGCCATCCATAGGAAATGTAGAACAATAAAATTTCAAACTAACAGAATCAATTAAACATTTACATGAAATAAATCAGTTGCTGGACTCTGAGGTCTTTGATGTATTACCAGTTGTAATTAACCAGTTCTTATAATTTAACGAAAGTAAGGATTTACTAAAAGGTTACAAAAAGTGTAACCGGGATAATAAACAAGAAACCATATATTAAATTCTAGCAATATTGAATTTGTATAATGTTTGTATAAATGTATAAGACCTGAAGCAGGCTGATCAAGAAGGTTGAAAATATTTGTTTTACCAATTAAATATTGACGGAATTTAATGTATGGTTTCTTCTTGTCATTTATTAAATAAGGATTTAATAAAGTGAAAAATTTCACTTTTTAATAAAGATAAATATCTATAATCATAATATATAAAAAGTCATATCTACTACTATGAATTCAAAATTTAAATTTATAATTTCTCATTCATGATGCAACTAAACAAAATAGAATTTTTTTAAAACACTAAAGACTTTTTAAAAGTTTTCTTTTAATTATTAAATCAAATTTTTATAGAATCCTGAGAGTTTATCTTTTTTTAAGTGAATTTAAAGCACCTGTAAAAGAAACTTCTAATAGTTTGTTTTATTGTATCTGCTGGTATGAATTGATAGAAAAGATCAAAAATGGGACAATTTATTGTCCTTAATTGATTTAGTTTCAGAATAAAATAATACCAGTAAATATATAAAAAAAACCAAATGTCATATTATATAGTGCATTCTCACTAATTATTATATGAAAATGTTTAGATTAGCAAAAAGTTTGAATTAGAGAGGTAATATATATTTTGAAAAATCAAAACAGATTACAGGGTATATATGTATATATATATATATGTGTGTGTGTGTGTATATATAATTTTTTTAAAAATTTTATGCTGTTTGGTACTGTATATATACAGTCAAGTCCACTTAATAGAGCATTGCATAAGGGAGCAGTTGCTTGAAAGAGCACTTACTTACCCATGTTCCTGATTTTCTCCCTTTTGTTTTAAATAAGATTCCCATTAACAGAGCACCAGATAGTAAAGCAGCCTGTTTAAGTGAGTGCCATGTTGGGACATTTTTAGAACAGCAGTCCACATAAAGAAGCATTATTCTAAGGAAGATTTATGAGACTATCTTTAATCTTAAGGTTCATGGGCACATGACAACAGGGCTCTCTACACTATGATATATGTTATATGAAGATTTGATGAAACCTTCCATTGGACAGTTTTCTAATACATAGACAGTCAAAAGATTTCTTACAGGTTTTATTGGACACATGTATGAGAAGCAATTACATATTAAATATATGTCATAAAATGTATATGGAGAAACAGCACAGGTCACATGTATTGTACATTCTCATCTTGAGTAGACAAGGCATAATTTATTAGTAACTAGATTTCAGAGATCACAAGACCTTACTTTAAGACAGTACTGTATTATTTGTTTTTATACTGTATGTCCCATTAGAGAGCATCTAGAAATTTTGGAGCAAGGATGTTTACATCTTTCCAGCTAGACTTTCTATGGTATTTCTGGGAAGAAGTAAAAGTAATGTGCCTATTAAATATATTGCTATTAGTACTTACATATGTGTATTTTATTGAATAAAATAAAATTGATCATATAAGAATGGAAATCAATATGTAAGTATAGTAAAAATATGTGATAATGAGTTTTAACATTTTCAAGTGTGTTATCAGTTACATAGAGCCAAGAAATGAAAAAGTGAAGAGAATCAAATTCCATTAACACCATTTTGTTACTTCAGATAAGAGAGCATGATACTCCCTTATCAGGTTAAGATTAAGTAGTTTGGATTAGTGAGAATGCACTTTATAGCATTCTAAAATTACCAAATTCATAGTGATTTATTGCTTAACTGATGTTTTTTCTCATTTTAAAATATATGGTTTTATATGAATGAATTCTATTCATATAATTTCTTCAAAAACAAATTTATTTCAAAAAGTTAAATTATAAAAATTATAAGAATTTGATTAAAATATCTAAAATTATGAAAGATATATTAGCACTTTATTTTCTATTTATATAATATTGTTCTTTACTTTAAAAATGATTATCATCAGATAGTAATATTTTTTACTATAAATAAAATATACAGAAAAGTATTTTAAATGCTTAATAAAATTATCAACTAACTTTCATTTATATATTTACTTATAAATTACATATATATATATAAATTAGTATATATATTTATATACTAATTTATATGTTTAAATATATCTACACATAAAAAGGCTAATTGTTTATCATATAGGCATTTATGTTAATAACGTAATATACAGTATACTTTGATTATCTGTGTCACAATATCTTCTACTTTGTTTACCAGTGTTATGATCACTCTCGTACACACTCGTTGAACCTTTATCCCCGGTACTGCTTAGACTGTTCTAAGATTGGAATCCAGTTTTCATTTAACCTGAAGCACACCTCAGGTGAGGCCGAAAATGTTTTTTCACAAAATCTAAGCAGTACCGGGGATAATGGTTCAACAAATGGATACGAGAGTGACAGACTGTGTACAGACTATCCATGCATGCTTAAGTCTTGCATATATCAGGAATACAAATATTAGCATTAAAATAAAAAATAAAAAAACTGTATTGTTAACTCTTGCTATTTAAAATGGTATGTTGAGCATTAAAACTACTTGCAGAACCTCAATGCATAAAGTAAATGGCCTAACAAGTACAGTAATTGCAGTTGATACTTGAACAATTTGGCTTTACTTATTTAATATAAAAAAAAACACAGTATAGACATAAATATACAATATCTACCTGGCAACCTGTTATTCTTGGTTAATAATACAGTAAAACCTGTGTAAACCAAAATTGAACCATATTGTTTATTTTTCCAATTTGACAGGTTTCCATTTCTCATGAGGTTCTTTTTTAACATAGCAAGCTGCTCCATTCCAAAGATTTGTCCCATTTAGACAGATTGCTGTTTTACTCAGGTTTCATTTTCAGCAGATTTTACTGTACAAGAAATTGATTGAACCGAGTGATGCTAGTTCAATAAATTTTTCTTAATTTTTTGTTAATTAATTAATTATTGTTCTCAAAATGTATTTTATTCATAATATATAAACTATTATGTTAGATTTAATATGAAATTAAAATGTAAATAAAAGAAAAGTTTAATTAGTTTTCATTAAACCAGACTTGCAGATTATCCATGTTTTCCCTGTTATCCATGCTTTCATTACTGGTGATTAGCCTGTATAATCGGAAGTATACTGTATTATAAAATATAATTATATGTTTTAATTTTATTATTTTTAATTGGGAATTAATAATGTATAGTTCAAATAAAATTATAAAAATATAATTTTTTTTATTTTATTTACTTTTCCTTGGAAATAATTATACTGATGTTTTCTACACTGATAGTGGAGTAACAATCGACACGTTATTTTTATATTTACAACACTAATTTTTTGATGCATTGAACATTTTAAAACATTACATAATCTCCTGAAGCACAAACTGTTTTAAAACATTTCTTTGTTTGCAAATTTCATTCTAATATCTAAAATAAGAAATTATATATAATGTACATTCAGTCATATTTTATGTTAAAAGATTATGAATCAATAATTAAGAATAAATGAAACATTAATAACATTCTATAAACTAATTATTTTGTTTTATATTATAATGAAATAATTGAACTGACTCAGTTCAAGGAATAAATGCACTAAGCCTTATTTTTAAATATACTTTTATAATAGCAAGAATTTATTAATATCTGAATTAGTAAATAATAATAATAATAATAAGCAAATATTTATAGCTTAAAAAAGCTGAAATTACTCTGTTTAAAACTTTTGTATTTTTAAAATGGGTATCTACTACATAGTACACAGAATGTCAGTCAATAATTTTTCAGGTAATTTTGAGAATAAAATTATGAGATAAAAAAGTTTTCTACAGAAAGGTTTTTATTACAAAAGTTAATTTTTGGATAACTTAATTTTAATTAAACTTGTATTTTTTCCATTTCATTTTATTTTGCCCTTCTTTTAGAAGGCATTCTTTTTCATGTAGTCTTTTGTAAGAAATTAATTCAGAAAATCTCTTTGACATACATTTTTAGACTTCTAATCTTTTGAAGATAACATTTGTCATTTCAGAACTGTAATTGTTGTATGATAGAAAAAAATTAATTAAATGTAATGGTTATGATGTCATGTTAATTAATGAAAAAACAATCATTTTCATTACAAATCATGTTGTGATTGAGTGATATATCTAAAAATGTAATATACTTTCTTTGTTTGATCTTATATAAGTTGTAGAATCTTTGGCTAGGAAATAATCTCCTAAATTTCTAAACATTTTGATATTGTTATTAATTTGCTATTCATTTGCATTGTTAATGTAAACTATAATGCATTACTAGATAAATTTCATCCGGCAATGAAGGTGACAAGCTGACAAGCTCCTTGAGAATGATTAAACAAGGTTATTGATTTAGTTTTACAATTTATTGCAATATAATTCTTAATGAAATGTTTCTATTTTTATTTAAAGGTTGACAGAAGCTACAAAAACATTTTTCAGTAATTTTTAGTTGACCTCCTTCAAGTGTGTTAGATATATTTTTAAGATATAAAAATTAAATTTATAATTTTATAAAATAAACAATAAATATTAAATTTGAAAAAATTACTTTTTAATATTATAATTCTAATGATTCAGATTCAATGATTACAATGCATAACTTATAGTTTTTATGTTTATCTTATTTTCTGTTGTAATATTATAAATATACAAAGCATGTTTGAAAAGTTTTGCCCTAAATATGAAGATTAAATTTTAGGACAACAGAAACATAATTGGTAGTATGCTAGTATGCTTAGTATGCTTAATTAAAAATTGTCAATTAGATGTATGTAATGAATGCATAACAACCTTTACAGATACCCAGCACAAAACTTTTACAAAAACTAATGTTTGTGGTTTCTTACAGAAAAACTATCAACTAGTTCAAAAACTTTAGTTTAACAGAAATTCTGTGATAGATATCTAAAAAGGTTGTGTTACTCATTGTTTATTACTATGCTTCTTGTCAATTTTCATGGAAAATTTGCTTCCCAGGGAAAATTATTGGAAAGCATAGTAATGTGGCAGCACTTAAACTACATGATGTCAGTGATTCTCTTGTGCTTAGCTACATGCCTAACATCATGCTTTGCCCTCATTCATTATTCATATCTCTAGACACTTTGTATTCTTAATTAGATTTAAAACTTTTCTCAAGGTTTTCCTTTATTCCATCAACTTCATAACACACACTATGAATGAAGTCCAATATATTATATATATATATATATATATATTGGACTTCATTCATAGTGTGTGTTATGAAATTGATATATATATATATATATATATCAAGCAATAATTATAAATTAAGCTTTTAATGTGATGCCACATTCAAACTAAACAGTATTCATGTCAACAATATTTTTATCTTCCAGTATAAGTTGGTCTTAAATCATTTTATGCCAATCATATTCATAGATGAATTATTGTATGAAAAATATAAACATATTTTTGTGACAAATGATGAGACTGAAATAGTTTCAGATTTCAGTTCTGAAATCAATTTGACAATAACAAATAACTCAAATATATATTTACTACTATACAGTTGTACTATTTACTCTTATATAATGCAGTTTGACTAATCAGTATATTTAAATTTGAATAAGAAAAATGTTAAATAGAAGCCAGTTCCACAAACCAGTTGTCTCATCAATATGAAGTTGAACAGCTGCTTTGACCAACAATAACTTAATAAATTATTATTTTGTTAGACCAAGTCAACCTATGTACTTTTCCAGCAGTGAAATAGATGATTTATGAATGTTTTCGGCTAAATTCACTGGACTGGTTCGGGTTAGATATTAGTTATTCAGTTTAGATATTAGTCTGTAACTATATCAGATTAGTGATAATTTTTAATGAATAACATTAGAAGACATAGTAGAAAAGACAAAAATTTATTGCACATCGATGTTTGACATCAAAACAGTATAACATGTGTTTACAGTATAGTGAATTTGACATGGTGATAATCAATAAGGATATGATAAGTGAAAGACTTGTGCATGGTGAAACTAAAATGGTGATACTGAAGAGTAATGTGCATGTTCATGAAAGTATTTATGTTCAATACACTACTCTAAATGGGGAAAGGTCAACATACTGTACTGAGGCTGTATATGATCATTTGGAAGAGGTAATTAGGGCTCATTGGAGTATGAGAAGTAATAAAGCCATAGAGCTCTATGACAGCAACATCTGTGAAACAACCCTTTTTAGATAATCCACTGGGTTGCACAATATATTGTCAAAATTTTCACTGTGCAATTATATAGCTAAGTGTACAATTTAAACATTTTACTGGCTAATGGTTTTGTAATTTTATTGTTTTAAATGTGTGAGTCTTTGATAATTTTTAGGAACTTTTTGCTTTATCTTTAAAAGTTGTTCACCTAACTGATGAGGGCCATTAACACCAGGGACTGAAATGCATTTTAGGCATTAATAGTTTCATGTGTGTGATAACCCTTTCATTGTAATAATTTACTATGTATATGTAAGAAAGTATATTTGTATTAATATCAAATCAGTAATTTAAAATATAAAAATAAAACTGAATAACATTTATAAAGTAGCAGCAGCATGCCTGTTGTAAGATCTCCAGTTAAGAATGCCCAATATCAAAAACTTGCTTTTAGAGCAATAATGCAAATAATAAATAAAAAAGTTAAAAAAATATTTTTTTCATTAGTAACTGTTATTGTTTTATTTAAATAATATTTTAAAGAAATTTCGAATTTTAAACTTGACATTCTAAATGTATGCTACAACTTTTCCATTTATATTGTAATGTTCTAATAGACTGATGAAGATAATATACATACTATTAAAAGTATTCACAATTATATCTTTTAAAATGTACAACTGTTTGTTGTATAACTGCTGAAATAAGCATAATCATCATAAGGACAGTTCAATGTCTATATCATATTTGATTAAAAATTTTCAGATCACTTTATTTAAAGACTTCTTATAATATGAATAATATGCAAGCTTTATCAAGTTACAAATGTTTCTATATTAATTAAAATATTCAATAAAAAAAAAACAACATATATAGCCCTTTTCTTCTTTTTAAACATTAATACATAAACACCTCAAGAACTGATATATATTATCCAAAAACACACTGATACACCAAACCAATTAAAAAAAAAACACAAAAATATTAAAATTATATTATATTCATTATATTAAATGTTTTTGTGTTTTTTTAACTGGTTCAGTATGTGTGTTTTTTAATTAATGCATAATTAAACTTGTAATACTAAAACTATCATTTAAATGTAATACACAGAAAACAATTCTATCCACTAAAATCTAGAAAAAATTCAGTTTACTAGAAGAAAATTAACATTTTTGATAATTTTAAAATGTCATTATCAGGTTTACATGGAACAGAACATAACTTGGAAGATAGAATAAAATTCAAAAATAAAGAATGTAACATCATTGGCTGGAATGCAACATGTCACATTTGATGTCATTGCATGTAGATAGTGTAAAAATACGTTGGACTAAAAAGATATTTCGAACAGAGATTAAGGTCTTGGCCTCCCTTTAATTAACCATAACGTTTTTGGAAAACACATTATAGATTTCCAGCCTCTCTACGTGTTTTAATAGAGACCAGTTAGTGCATAAGTGTAGAAGGTGGTCATCATTAAAGGCAACATTGATGTCATTTTCCAAAGCATATGCAGAGTGACATTGCATAAGCCCTTTTGGATGGAATAGATATGTTCTATAAAGAAAATATCCAGTAGGCATGTAATGGCTCCTATGTAAATCAATTCCTTGTCAAATTGTGAGTCCACAATTGGGATAGCTTAGACTCCTGGAAGGTATTTTCTATCAAACAGATCTTTGGAGTTCCTTGACAGAGTAGATCAATGGATTTCTTTTGAAGGTCAGTTTAAGATTGTTGGCTTTGCAATTTGTTTGTAAACAGTGGTAAGACAACGGTTGTACTGGACTATGTTGTGTTTCCTATGATTGTCTTTCCCAGTTGTGGATTGTGTTAGGTATTTGTTGATGAGACCCAGTATATGCTTAGGACAATATCTATGTTCTTTTGCCACACAGATGATGTATTGAAGTTCTTTTCTCTGTCCAGGGGATTAGAAGAGTGAGTAAAGACCCTCTTGATGAGTATTCTAAATGTGACAATTTTCAAGAAGTATGGGTCCCCAGATTTGTTGGGATAAAAAATAGTTTGTATTCCTTTTTCCTTTATACTCTGGTGGAGACATTGCCACAGAGGACCAATATCTGTATGTTTAAGAAATGACTTGATTTTCTCTAAACAAAGGTGGAAACCTTAGGGATTGTGATTGATAGATGTTAAGAAATGTGGTATATCCAGTTTTTTCACCAAATTATAAGCATGTTGCCAATGGACACTTTCGTTAAAGAACATATCCAAAAGGGCTTGTGCAATACCACTCTGGGTGTGTATGCTTTAGAAAATATTAATGTTGTCTTTAATGAAGCCTGCCTTCTACACCCAGGCACTAACTGGTCTCTATTAAAACACCTAGAGAGGCTGGAAATCTATAATGTGTCCTCCAAAAACTTTATGGTTAATTAAAAGGAGGCCAAGACCTTAAACATATAGAAATCTCTGTTCAAAATATCTTTTTAGCCTAATTACATGTTTTTACACCACCTAAATGCAATGACATCAAATGTGACATGTTAAATTCCAGCCAATGACATTACGTTCTTTACAAAGTGCTCTGCTTATTGTTTCTTATTTATCAACATCCTGAAGCCCAATGTATTGATTGTAATCCAAACTCTTGTTGTAATTAATTGGGCTATTATTATTAGTTTCTAATTATTAATTATAGCATAATAATAATCCAATTAATTACAGCAAGAGTTTGGATCTGTTTCTTATTCTCTGGTTAATCTTATTTATTATATTTTTTATTTTTGAATTTTATTCTGTCTTCCAAGTTATATTTTATTCCATGTAAATCTGACAAAACATTTGTTTTCTTCCAGTAAAGTGAATTCTTCCTGGATTTTAGTGGATGTTTATTTTAATGATGCACTTGGAACCAATTACAGTGTGATAATGAAACAACCAAAAACGAATGATTTTGAACCCTTTCTGGGCTCTGCATCAGGTTCTTAACCATTCCTAGATAGTTATTTGATTATGGAATAACATTTAAATAAGAGTTCAATTATAAGTTCAAAAAATTTACAAAAAACCATGTCGTGCATGTGCAACGAGTTGGCCTGCCTAGACACAAGCAGCTAGAGCAAGTTGTGAATCAACTCTTGCCAGTTCAATGACAAAACCATCTCTTCTTTAAAATTTATGCATGTAGCTGTGAGGCTGAATTTAAAAATGTGCACAGCTTCTAACCATTTGAGGTGTTCTGTGGGAACGCAGTGAGGATGAGATTGGCCCGGGAAAAATCGGCTACTATGTCTGGATCTGTTACATAAGTAGCGAGGACCATGGAGGTTCTCGCATGACAAATATCCACCTGATGTTCTTGTATTCTTATGCCCATGGAACGTTTAGTAGAGCCTATATATATATCAGGTCTCTATCACATCTATTATCCCTTATAGGGACACTATACACTCTAGGGGTCTGCTGGGATTAGGAGGGTCTTTCCCATTACCATAGGATGTTAAAAATAGTTGGACACCTCCTGAAAGTGAGACGTACACAGTGTTTCCTGGCAACCATGGCATATAAGGATCTTAGGTACAGATTAAAGGTAATGGGGATCCATTCTATGTTGTCAGTAACCCAACGACATAGAACGGATCGGTTCCGAGTGCGTCATTATCATTAATTTGGTGTGGTGAGTAGTTACTTACTATTTAGGTTGCTTATTTTATTGTGAATACTGAAACTAAAATGGTTTTAATCAAAAGTATTTTAATTTTCAATTAGATGTGTTAGGAAATTTATTTAAATGTTTTAAAATAAGAATTATGGTAATTTTTACCTAACTTATAATCTAAAAACTAGATTTTAGAACCTAAAAATTTGAATTATCTCGTTTACAAAATTGATTTTGAAAATAACTTTTCGTTTTCAAGAAGAAATTTTATAAAATATGAACAGCACCAGCAAATTTTGGCAGTAACAAATCTATTTACAAAAAATTAGGTATTTTTCAAATAATAATTAGTTAATATGAAATAATTGAATGCATTTTAACTATTTGTTACAACTATAAAACAAAAAATATCAATATGTATTTTAACATTTATAGTAAATTAATTTAAATTTAATGAAATTTTTACATTAAATAAATTTATATTTTATTAATAAAAAATTATTTATTGTCACATACTGAATAATATTTTTAATATACTATTCAGTTAATCTCAATTATTCACTTGCAGTAATTTTGATAGAAAAAAATTCAAATGTTGGAGTAAATAATAATAATAATTTACAAATCAATAACTATAAAACAAGAGAAACTTGCATAATTATTTTCAATATTTGTTATAATTAGTTTGTTTATCAATTTAATTTTACATGGATAATTCAAAATACAATGGAATAATTGAGATTCTATTATTTTTATTTCTTATTTTATATTTAATAGAAATATTTGATTATATTTTCAATAATAGAATATAATATACCTAAATGTGTATTTGTTGCAGGTTGAGGTGATACTGTCGTTAAAAGAAGGCTATTTGTGTCTGGTAATGGCTCAAGTTGTTGTCGCTGATCATATGTTGTGCTGTCTACATAATCATTGCTGGCTACATCAAAAGCCAGGCCCTGAGGATTGTACGTGTATCCATTTGGAGTGTAAGTAGTGAGGTCACTGTTATATGCATATCTAAAAATAAATATACACATCAATATTCATAATAAAATAATGATAATCCATCACCATATGAAGAATATTAAGTTAGTATTAAAAAAAATGAAAAATAGCAGCAAAATAAAATATCATTCCATGCTTGCTAATTTTGGTAAATCTGAAAAATTTCAGAAAGGCACATAAATTTATTCACAATGCAGAAGAACCATTTGAGAATTTGAAGATATATTTTTACATACTCTATACATATATATCATTGCATTATTATTATTAACATTATTATTTAATGCTATAAGGAATAATTATTATTATTATTATTAATTCAAATTCTGAATTAGCCGCATCAAATCTAAAATAATAATAAACAAAGAACTTTAAAAAATAACTGATATTACAATACGTGCTTCTGAATATTACATAAAATGTTTTACATACATAATTTCACACTTTATAATAAGTCAGCCAGACAAAATTATGCTAAAATTACATATCAATAATACTTTAAATTTAAATAAATTTTTTATGCAATCTTTTTTATATTTTATGTAAAGATCATTTGTATGATTGATATTTTCAATGTATACATATTGGCTTTAACATAAAAATGTACAATTTATTAAAACAAACAGGAGAATAAGGTGAGATTATAAAGTGGCAAAATAGCAGGCTAATAGTAGAGCATACCTATGTGTTTTCACCTATGAATGTTCTGCATGATATAAATTTTAATACATTTTTTTACTGACAATATGTTTATTTCAGTTGTAATTTAATTCAATTTTGTTCAAAACATGTCATTTGCACATGCATTTAAATAATTAGAACATATGGATCTAATTTTATGTTTGATTTGAAAAGCTCTAATAAACACTCTGAATGAACCTGAAAATGTCTGCTAAAAGAGAAAGGATTCAGTGCATGGATGACAGATTGTGTGAAATAATGTACACGTTTTTACATCAGTAATACATTAAATATTATCAGAAACAACAGTGCAGTACAAAGTTAATACAGTAGAGTCCCGCTAGTCTGAACTAATTGGGACCAAGCCCTGTTCGGATTAGCAGATTTTTGGAATAGCCGAATAATTCAAATAATGCAGAAGCAAGCAGTAAAACAGGTCTGGTTTATATAGATTCAACACCATCAATAATGTCAGTGCCCCACCCTTTATTTCATCTGACTTGTACTCAATAGAGGACACAAACAGTTAATAATAACAAGTTTTGTAATTTTGAAATGGCAATTTTCCTTCTTTGTTTACTTTAAAATTATTTTAACTGAAAAAAATGTTGTTTTTAATACACAGTCCAGGATTCCAATCACTTGACTGATGCTACTGTGTGAGTTAGCAGGCTTAATTATGGATGTTGAATGTACTCTTTGCTCTACATTATTTTAGTTTAGTTTAGTCTGCTGCTATAATGGCCACAAAATGGAAACACATGTGTACATTGAAAGATAAGCTGGATGTTTTGAAAATGCTGGACAAAGGTAAAATGCAACAAAATTGGCAATACAGTTTGGAGTGGGCAAGCCCATAATAACCGAATGGAAAAAACTGCGCAACAATCGAACAGTTTTGTGCCTCTACTTCAGAAAAATCAGTTGAAAGTTGACAAACAGCAAGGCCCTGAACGTTTGACAAGCTTGACTTAGCCTTATTCATGTGGTTCTCTTGGGAAAGGGAAAGGGGAACACCCTTAAGTGGACCTCTTGTTAGAGAGAAAATTTCCTCTCCGCCAACTGAAACATATTCGGATTAGGTGGATGTTCAGGTTAGCAGTGTTCAGACTAATGGGACTCTACTGTAAATGATCATGAAATAATGAATAGCACATAAATATATTACTAACTTATATTCAGTATATAGATATTTTTGGTTATATCAATTATGCCTAACCCTCAGTTTACATGATAGATTGATTTTATGTAAATCAAGACCAATATTTATAGGGAAATAGAAGGATAGATTCTATATATGCAACAGGACAGCATTCTTGAGTCAGTGCCAAGGGTTCTTAACCAGGGATCTGTGGTAAGATTTTAGGGAGTCTGTGAGCATAGATTGGAAAAAATTATCTCATTATCTTTATTCTCCCTAACCTCTTCCTGAAATCTAACATTTCCTTCAGTTATGAATGTATACAATTAATGACAGGTAGTATTAGCTGTATATGTGATCACCAATAAAAAACAGCTATTTTTATATCATATTATAGTTGTTGAATTTCTTGAAAACTGTACCATGGATCTGTAATATTTTCTTTCTGATATAAACTGTATTGCAGATGCTGACTTAACCAAAAATGAATTTACTGATCTTAGGACAAAAAACTTACTACAGTTGGAATTTAACTCAAAAAGCCTTGGAGAATTCTGGTGTTCTCTAAGAAAAGCCTATTCTCATCTTGTAAAATGAGCTACGGAAGCTTTGCTTTCATTTACAACAGTGAATTGGGAATTTCAACACTTGTAACAATGAAAACAAAAAGTCAAAATTAATTAGATGTCCAACATGATATGCGTATTGTCTTGTCAAATATCACACCACAGTTCGATTTTCTGATTAATGATAAAATATAATTTAACTTTAGCTTTCCTATATTTTATATATATTGTATTATTAATATTATTATTTAAAGTATGAAAAAAGAATCATTATGTTTTTTATTTTGGTTGCTATATTTCAATAAAACTGAATTCCTTTACAATTTTGTTTTGCATTAAAAAACATTTTTCTGAGAATGGGTCTGTGGCATTCATCTGACTGGTAAAAGATCCATGGAATGGAAAGGGTTAACCAGTATAAAATTAATAAAAATAAAATTTCATTTTGTACATTCATAAAAAATTCATTCTTTATCCTGTTGGTAAAGAAATAATTTTTCTGTTCTTTTTCAACTGAAAATCTTACATCACCTCAATTACTAACTTCTTTGATCTCAATTTTTTCTAATAAATTTACCAAAAATGTTGATAATCTTATCACAATAAAATTTGTTATCAAAGCTTGTTTTTCATTTCTATTAATTCTTTATAAATTTCTCAATATGGAGCTACATTTAATGAATATGATATGAAATCAAGACATAGTACAAAAAAGGAATCCCATCTTTGTGATGCTATACCCTATAATTCATGTTTTATAATCAATTGAAAAACTAGAGTGGCAGTTGCAACATCTGAAAAAATTCAATAAATAATTAAGAAATACATATTATATAAGTTATTTATATAGATTTCTTTATTTTTATAGTCTCTATTTCAGTTAAAATTTTAAAAAAACGTAAACTTCCAAAAGTAGTAGTATTCAATAATTTTTAATTCATATACAATGGGTGAGCAGTTAACAAACAAATCGGATAACGAACACTTTCACGAAAAATTTTATGTTTGGAACATTCAGAGAACAAACACAAGAAGAAGCGACCTAAAATAATAAATACAGATTGGTCTTCCCTTGTCTTCAGGCAACAATTTGAAACTTTTCGGAGTGCGAAAGACGTCGACATCGACACTCAACCCAGTATACACTGATCAGATAGTATTCCTCCAAACTTTGAAAGTTTCCCTTGTAATTTCAGCCTTTTATTTTTCTGACAGAAACAATTCTTTTATAATATTCACGAGACTGTTGGGCGGGCACTCGTTAAGTTTTGCGTCAGTTTTTCTTTTCGAAAGGTGAGAGTGTAATAGCAAAGGTAGAGAGTGGGCAGATGTCTGATGTTGCTGGGCAGTATGGCTTAAACAGGTCTACAGTAGGCTGCAGTTCAATCTTATCTAAGAAAGATACTGTATAATCAAGAAGACTCAAGCAGCTAAAGAAATAACAAAAATCACATCTGAGAAATAAAGAACATTGAAGAGCTCATAATGGGTTCTGAAGCTGATCTGACAACAAAAGAACACCAAGAACTCTTGAATGAAAAACACAAGAAACTCGGCAAGATATGTTTTCTTCTGAAAAAGAGGATTAATGCCAATATCTGCTATTAAACATCTTTTGAAGAAGTGGGAGGATGTCAGAACAACAGTCTTAGAATGGCATCCAAATCAAGTTGAGGTTAATATGCTTGGGGATCTCTACAATTACAATGCTATTAATTACTTCTGAAAAATCCTGAGGAAGAGAGAAAAGCAATTGACATTAGACAGATTCTTTAACCCCCACAAATGGAAAAAACATGACTAATAAAAATGCAACACTGCGTATATATGTATTTTTATTATTACATATAAATAAACGTAGTAAGAAAGTATATATTTTTTTATTTTTTAGGGTCACCAGAATGAATTAATCAAATTCCCATAAAAACCTAAATTGATAATCAGTTAATGAACAATTCAGATAGCAAACAAAGTCTTGGAACAGATTATGTTCGTTAACCGATCACCCACTGTATTTGTTTCATTCTTTATGCTTACATAAACTTTAATTTTGTTAGCATATTTAAATAAGAATAATAAAACAATTTTTTAAAATCATATTGTGAAATATCATAGATCTTAATATGAAATTCTTGTGCTCTGAAATAAGGTCTTAAAATTTTTATCTTAATCTGTTAAAATACATTATAACTTATTATTTTAAAGAAGACTCATATTCTTATTTTATTTAATTTAAATTTCTATTGCAAACTTATTTTCATTCTATTAATTGATAGTAAAATGATTTATAAAGTCAAATTCTAAGAAAGAAGCAATGAGACTTTGAAACTTGATACAACATACTTTCAACACAACAAAGAACACTTATTGTTTTATTATTATTGCTGTTTTAAAAATGTAAAATATTTTATCTCTTAATTTCAATATCAGTAAAATTTAATGAAATGAAATAAAATCAAATTATACTCTTATACTCTTCCCAAAGTATTTCATTTTCCAAAAACAATATCCACATTCTATATTTTATTCAGATTTGAATATAAATCACACACAAATCTTTCATGAAATTTTTTTCATTTTCAAATTACCACATATGTCATTCATTTTTTCTCTTCAAAATAATCCTTATAGTAAAGTCTATTTCTTAATAGTATTACATATTTTTGAATATTTAGATATTCCTCATTGCCAGTGCATTGAATAGAGAGCTTGATTTTATTACAAAAATAATTTTAGATAACAGTTTCTCAGTGTCAAAATTTTAACATAGTTTAAGTAAAATAAAATGATAACCATCTGCAATCAACTCACAATTGTTCATATCTACAGTGTATATATATATATATTACTCTGATGAAATTCACAATATTTAAATAACATACACAATAACATATTTAAAAATTAGGCCTTTAACTTCTATTTGTTTTTTCAAAAAAAAACTACCTACCATTAAAGAATCAATTATTTCTAAGATGTCTATAATTATGAAATAAACAAACAATTTATGCTTAAAGGAAAATGCTGGAATACATAGTATATTTTTTAAAAATAGAATACTATTTAATCCAGATTTTAAAATTTAACTATTACTTTTTTTGAATATAAATTCATTGAGAAAAGTTATACATAAGAAGTAGCAATCAAATGAAAATTTATTAGAGCAAACAATGACAATGATAAGTGATTGTAGTATCATAGCAAAGGGATTATTTGCTTCATAACAACAATACAGTTTAAAGCAACCTTGGAGGAACTTCTCTTGCCTGGATACTTGTAGCAATATGGTCAAGCATAGAGGCATATAGGGTTGTGAACTTTCTGAGTAACAAATTCTAAACAGTGTGGAAAAAACATACAAACTTGGAAACATTTTTTTCTTCACTTGATGATTATGATGATGAAACAATAGATGACCATGGCAGTTAAAACATCATTCTACTACTTTGGTGACCACACCATTCTGCTATTCTATATTGTGGGCTTAACCAAACCCATGAGGAGAATAATTAAAACAAACCCTTTTAGTGCCCACTGGGCAGGAAGAAAAAATAAAAGAAAATGCAAACTAATGGAAATGAAAATTATTTGGATCACAATTAGCAAGGCCACTTCTCATGAGGAAAATGGAACAAGCTAAAACACCACATAACTCCTCATTTATTTTTCAGAACATTTTCAAACAGTTTTTGTTTTCTGAACAATTTTTAAAAAAGTAACTGAAATTCTGTACAGTAGGCAATCCTACAGTTACTATATGCTATTCTGTGACAGATTTTCCCAAAGATGTTGCAACTGCCACTCCAGATCTTTCACACTCATAGAGGATTGAAGCTGGTGTTCCATTTGGTACCATAATTACTTGATTGGTAACAAATCTAGTGAATGTGCAAACCAAGAAGTGCAGCAACATGACAGACATTCTTGGGAAACCCTATCTGTGTGTGGTTGAGATTATCTTACTAGAAATGGCTGTTTCCAGTCTGTCATAAAAGACAACACATGAGGATGCAGGATTTCCTAAATGTAACCTCTTGTCATCAATATTCTTCATACCACTATTATGGGAACCCTCTTGCATGACACTTGATAGTGTCATGCAAGATGATTTCCAAGACCAAGATATCAGCAGTGTGCCATTCAACAGTAAAGACAAAGGGAGTCATCTGTTACTAAACAAAACAATAATTCATTGCTAAAGATAATACATTGCTAATCCATAGCAGTCCCTGCTTCTCTGTCTCAGCACCAATGCAAATAAAGTTGTCGATATCAAGGTGATAATGGCAGAATACACAGCAGTCACTGTGCATGCAAATTAGCCTTGCTAGTCATTGCCAATGATATGAGAAAAACATGGTTATATAGTAAGTCTTGCATCTGTCTTTGGATGGTAGACAAAAACATCCTGCAGGTGTCTGTGCTTCTCTCATGATCAGATGATCATCTCTCCTGATGGTCTGTGTGAAGCATCCATAGTCTGCCTATTATGTATATTTTCCAGACATATCCATTGCCTCAATACCTCTTTACAGTCAGGCCAGAACAGCCCAGATGGTGTGCAATTCAATGAAACAGCTATCCTGCTTCCCTCAACCTATGATGTAGCCTTTCTCAAACTATCAGTTCTGGCCAAGCATTATCATAAGTCTACAAACTATTTGTCAATTTTACATTGTGATTAAATAATAAAAATAAATTTTTAATAAGGTAAAGATATAGTAAAGAATAACAAAAATGACAGTTAACAAATTGAACAAATAAAATAATATATTCATGAAAATCATAAAAATTTTCATAATTAAAAAAATGGTCAAACTAACAACTATTTATTGTAGTCCAATCCTGAGTGAAATTTCACTTTAATTAAGATCATTTACTTGTTTTTATTATTGTACAATACAAGTAATTGTATATATTTCCTTATTTCACAAATAAGTTAAATGATTAAAAAGAATTATAGTTTCCAATAGAACTAAATGATGATAAGTAGCAAAAGCAGAAAGAAAAATTTAGCATTCAAAGAATACTAGTTATATATATATATATATATATATATATTTCTTATTTAATAATTATATTAAATAAAAATTTATATATATATATATATAAATTTCTTATTTAATATAATTATTCAGAAAATATGTAAATAAATATTTTAACTTTCTACATTGGCATTTTCAAGCTAAAATGAATTTTAAAATAAAAGTCTGTATATATTACAGTTTTAATAATACATTTGGACAATAAAATAATGTATAAGTTTGAAAATTTTAAATTATCAATTTGTACAAAGAGTATGATCAGTTTAGAGTGCATTACTAGCTAATATTAAGAGTAAAAATTAAAAAGAAAAACGTTTTTTTCCTCCTCTTACTGAAAGTATTTATCTTAACAATTAATTGAAATAATATTGTAAAAATGAGCTTAGTTCTTTATGATAACAATGAATATATTCATGATGTTTAAAATCTTTTCATCTTGATACTTGCTTGTCATATAAATACTGCTTGATAAAATTTATCAATATCGACAAACAAACATTTAATTAACTTTAAATACTTATACATTTGTTTTTAGAAGTTTTATGACCCATAAATTTACAGCAATCAATTCCCAGTTCCCAGCTTGTGAAATCTTTAAAATAAACTTAAAAATATATTTTGTTTGGGAAATTATTAGTAAGTTTTATCAACTTCAGGTTCTATCTCAGGGCAAAGGTCAATAAAAAAACTGACACACAAAAATCATGAATAACTGTCATCATTATAAAAAGTTAAATTCATTTTTATATTATTATTCAATTAATTGGTAACATAAATGTTTATTAATGGAAATAAGCATTCTCCTTTTGTTATATAAATTACCAGTATTATTTGACAGTTTAAAAAACATTATCTTATTGTATATCATTAATAATATGAATTTGCAATTTGAATATTTCATTTACTTTGAAAATCTTTTATTCAATGTACAATTTAATTTAATTGTAATATTAATTATTTAATTACTTAAATATTAAACTTAATAGAATTTAATTTGAAATTTTGATTTAATCAACAATTTAAACTTTTTAAATCATATCTTACTTCGTGTTTTTTTTATAAATATATGAGAGAATATATAAAACTAACAAGCATTTTCTAATTATAACTGAAATGAATTTTTTTATGAATTTAAAATTTCTTTTACATGTGAGAAATATAGTAAATCAACTAAAATAGATTTGATTGGTCTTAGAATAAATTTTAAATAATTAAATTTTTTTAATATAATTCTATGATATGATTATTATATTATAAAACAAAAAGTTTCCTTCTGCAATATATTAATTTTCAGATAAAAAGTGCATAAAATATCAGCATATTATTGTGTTCATAGCGTTGTGTGTGATTATTAATATTAGTGATTGTTCAAAAAAATTTACTCACCCTCACCAAGTCATGTCTTAAAATAATTACAGAGTTTTCAATCATAATGAACCAAAATCAAACATCAGATACAATCCTTTTGATACTGAAAAATTTTGATTCATATTTTAATATTTTTTTTTTTACAAGTATCATATTTTCAGCATTTAAATGACTTAAATGATATTATATTGTCAGAGAGATCATTTTTCTATAATATCTGTATTCCTGTGATTTGTTGGATGGAGGCATGTATCAATGGAGCCACTTAACTCCCTGTCAAATAAATAGTAAGAGATAATCAAAGAAACAGAGCTAGTCAATATTTGATGCTAGCCATACTATCTCTTAACTGTGCTAAATTTTGTGGGTTCATTAGGTCTATTGTCTAACAACTCATATAAATATCAAAAAGTATTATTTCAATACCAAATAAAAACTCCTAAGTACAAGCTTTATGTTTTACTTTTGTTCACATAATCCAGTATTAATTTTGGATTTGTAAAACAAGTTTCTGACTAAAAAGATACATTTTGTGTATAAAAAAACTATATATTTTTTACACACACAAGTATCATATATATAAGTGGTATAGCGAGAATTTACTTAATTAAAAGTCCAAGTATTTGGATACTAATATATTAATTTTTTACAAAAGTACTTGTACTTACATATTAAAATACAATTATATCAATTTTGTTTTTACAATAGGCTTCTATTTCTATATGTAAGTAAATTCTATTACTATGTTCAAATTTAAACAACTTTTCTTTCTGTTTGTTATTACTGACAAGACTATGTCTCATCTCCAAAGTCACACTGCTGTCAATGGCTGCACACCTTAGAGGTATGAAGGAGTACATGTCAGGAGTTGCAATTTGGCACAGAGTATTTGGTGCCCAAATCATGCGCACATAAAATAAACCAGACTTGTAGTCAGAGGACCGAGAACCGGGTCAAAAGAAAATATGAAATGCTGAGACTGTTTCTACAAACAGGCACAAGTGTGAAATTTGCACATGCACTGCTTGTGTTCGCCAAGACAGTCTTGTTCCAAAAATGGCTTTGCCATTTTACTTGTTTATAAAATAAGTTTTGGATACCTAACAATAAGGTCACAAACTTCAGGATATGCCACTCATAATTACATATATACATATACATTTAGAAATTAATGTAGACAGGAATAATAAATAATATTCAAGTAATACAGACAAAGTACAAAGACAAAGATAAATAAGCTTGTGGAAAACTAAATATAATCTCCAGATAAGTTAAATTAACTGACAATATGTAACTTTTCATTTATATTAATAATTTGTATTAAAGAAAAAGTTTTATTTCAAAAATCAAAGTTTTTATTTTTTCAAATATTACTCAATGCTTATTCCATTGACAGTTAGCATGGAATGGATTTAAATATGATAATTTAATTACATATCACTACCAATAATCCATTTAACATTTAATTATTGAAAGCCTGAAGTTTAAGTTTTTAATAATATATTTTGCAAAATATTTTTAATTATTTTATTCAAATAAACTATGAAATTTAAAATAATTGAACAATTTAGTCAGTTACATGAGAAAATATTTTTAAAAAATTACTATGGATATTTTATATATATAATAATGTATATATTTTAAAAACTGCTATTTTGTTTTAACACAATTTATTTGTTACACTCATATGATTTAAACAAAGTACCAGAGAATTTCCTAATGCATGAATAGAGAATGCAATTATAATAATAATGGAATAATATTGTTTAAATTGTTTTCAATTATATATCTGGTTTTTAATATTTATATTTTTTATATGATTTTAGTAATGAGTTTGATTTACTTTATAATATCTACATGCTACACTTTTAGCAATAATTAATTTTAATAAATAAATACTTTCAAAATAATTTTATTCATCATCTTCAGATACTATGATAGAGAACAATTGATCAGTTATGAATTCTGAAAACACAGAGGAAATCAAGTAAACAAGCATTTGCATTATCTGGCATTCTTCCAAAAATGCCAGTAAATTTGCTAGAAAAAACAAAAATCGAACCATCAGCAAAAGTAAATGTAATAATATATGAAAAATAAAATACGTAAAAAAATATATATTTAAAAAAAAATTCTTTCCACTTTGTGAGCATTAAGAGAGTCTTTTTCGATACCCATCGTGGGTTTCTCCAGGCCCACAAAGTGCGGCCGAATGGTTAGGAACAGAGCCCGACATTACAGAACGCTCCTGAAAATTCCTGCGGTTTTCAACCTATCTGGATCCGTTCCTAGATTCCTCTTGATATAGTATGCTGAAGCCATAACTGATCGGCCATCATTATTTTTCTTATTAAATCGTTAACAAAGAGCTCCTTATAGAAAACATTATAGAAAACATTAATTTAAAGCGTCTTACCTAGTAAAGCGACTTTAATACATACATATACATATATGTGATCATAACGGCACACATTTATTTTGATATTATTTACTTATATGTAAACTATATATATATATACATTTAGAAAATTATTCCATATTTATTTTTTAAATACATAATTTGAAATTTCTAATTCAACTAATTAATTTCAGTAATTTGACATTGGCTTCGATAAATATTAATATGATATCGATATATGAAATTTGTAAAAGTCTATTCTTTAGATTGGACTCGTAATTTTCGTTAAAGTTCTTCTTCCTGTTAAGAAATGCCCTTAATGGCAACATCTGAGCTTTCACATAAATGTATTACCTTTAATTTTCCTTTTTGAATTTGTCTGTGGCGATTCGGTATACCACTGTTCATGAAAAATTTATTCACGCTTTCAATTCATATTTATTGATATTATTTCGTGGTTATCTAAGAAAACAGCTTAAAAGAAAAAAATGGTCAGAATACTTCATGTAGTGAAGTCGAAGATTGAAGATTTCTTTTTGAGCTTATGACGATGTTTACACTCGAAACCTATTATCTTATCGCCTTGCCCATTGTCTCTGGAGATAAATTTGAAATTCAACTAAAAGTAGAATAATAAGTTAGTACGTATTAAGCACTTTTCCCCAATTATGTAAATCGCGTAAAAGATGCCGTCTGCTTTAATCGTCATTTATTTATTTGTATTTATCCATTCTACTGCAAAGGTGTGATAGACATTTCTTTAACTTTTCTTTTGTAAATAAGCAAATAATTTTGCTTGATCAATTTTTAATTTATAAGTTGCTTGGATATTTAGAGGTTGTGTGATATGAAATATAAAATGTCATCTCTCTATACTCTATGTCAAAGTTACGTTCTTGCTATTGCAATGTTTTAACATTTATGCTTTTTCTGTATGTTTAGGAAGATGCTTGGGCTAGAATGGTGAATGGATAATAGCCAACTTGGTCCAAAGTGTTGTTTTCATACTAATGTAGATTTAAAGTGAGCTACTATAATATTGACGTTGTGCAGTATTATTATTATTATTATTAGTATCTGTAATCTAAACAATACTGTTATATGCTCTGACTCAGAGCTGATACAACAATACAGTTGAAACAAGCATTTGCATTATCTGGCATTCTTCCAAAAATGCCAGTAAATTTGCTAGATATTTTAAAAAAAACTAAAAATTTATTTGAAAGGAAAATGTTTAAAAATTAAATACAAAACATCCTAAAGTATTAAAGATTAAGTCAGAACACCATTGACAACTTTTACATCATTATCATTAATGAAACATTTTACACAAAATTATCAAGATCCTAAAGTAAGCATATTGATATACAGTAGAGCATCGATTATCCGACCCCCGATTAACCGACCGCGTTCTAATCGCAAATTCAAATGTCCGCTAGTGATGTGGCGCTACAATATTTGGTTAAGTCTTGGCTACTTTAATATTATTTTTGTTAAATTTTTGCATGTTTTAGCTGGCAGCACTGGCTTGACCATGAAAGGGAGGCTAGTATTTAAACCAGGCCTAATACACTATACTAATAATGTATTTTTTCATACTTTTCAGTTATCCGACCAACCCCAATCAAGTCGGATAATCGATGCTCTACTGTACATATATTAAATTGTATTTATTTCATGATTTTTTGTTATAAAAAACAGGATATTTTTACATTTTATTTTGAGTAGGATTTATTTATTTACTAATATAAATTAAGATAAACAACTGAACATGTAATTACTAAACAGATATGTTTGTATTTGCTTATATTCATTGTTTTGGAATTAAGTAATAAAATGATAAATATGATATCTGAAAATGATATAAAGCATATCTAGCATTACTTTATTACAAAGGACAAATTAGTAAAATTTCATTCTATTTTCATTCTCTTTTCATATTTTATTTTTTTGGCAAACAAATTTCACTTATTATATTTTTGACAATAAATGCTATTATTATTCATCAAAAAAATAGAAAAAACAAAAAAAGAATATAAATTATTCTGAATAATATATATAATGATTTTAAATATACTGAAAATAATTTTATGAACAGAAAATTCCAAAAAACACAATAAAAATGCAATTTTTAACTTTGTTTTCTTAAAATAATAAGAAAAATATTTTTTAAAGAAAATGTTTATCCAAAAATAATCTAATATTTTAAGTTTAACTAAATTCATTTCAATAATGTGACTTTCAAGATGGGAAAGATTAATATGAAAATTGTTAACTATTTCTTATATTTCTTAGAGTGTATTTATTTAAAAAGTAATTTTACTTTTGAAAATCCAGTAAATGCAAAAAATTTATGTTGATTGCCAGAGGATATAATATATTACAGATTAATTATTTTGATATGCAAATTCTAATAGAACAAACATTTAAACTATTTTATAATATAGAAACCAAAAGTGCTACCAAAAGAAGATTCAGACAAAAATTTATTGTCTCAATTAAGTATTTAATGCATTTTTTTTAGTAATATTTAGTTTTAGATAGGAAGTAATACATGTTTGTCTCTCTTAGCCTTTTGCTAATTTTTGGATATGTTGTTTATGTTTATATTTTTATTACAAAAAAAATAATTTACTTCTATTTTATGTAAATCATATATGACATTTCAAGGAAATGTGAAAAATTCTTAGTTTTAATTTTGTTTATATTTTATTTATAAAACCATAAAATTAAGATTAATTAAATTTTTTACTTATAAACATTTTTCTTAAATTGATAATATTGTATTTTATACTTCTAACAGTAGAGAAAAATTAAAGAATACAAAACATTGAAATGTAAATTTACTTTGATAAAATTATTCACATTCAAATCTGACTAATCTCTGCAATAATTTGTTCTAAAGCTAATTTCCACTTACAATAATTTTGTTTTCTATCTGTATCTGTTCTTTTTATTTATGGCATCTAAAATTGGAGATAATAACATTAACTCTACATAGGATATGATTTAATTTGTATTGTAAAAATATATGGTATCTGTTGGGTATTGATATTTTTTCTTGTGTTAATTTAAACTTTATTATTATAAAAAGCTTAAACAAAATTATTAACATAATAAATAAAATTAGTACATGTTACAAAATATTAAAATACATAAAGAGAAAATAAATTTTTATTTTTGAAAGTAAATTGTAATTCTTACTAATTTAAAATGTGTACACATTTAAATATAATAAACGCAATAAAATTTTAATAATTATGAATTTTAAAAATATTTGATGTAAATCATACAAATGCATAATAATAGATTTATAATATATAAAAGCATATAATTTCTCTGAAATAGAAAGATAAGAGATGAGATAGATAGATAAATTACGATCTTTTAGAATTTTCTTCTCTCTTATCAACAATTTTTTCTGTTTTTTTATTATTTGACTTTCACATATAAATTCATTTATTAAACATTTCCAAATTATTAAAAATTTTTCATTACAAACTTTCAGTATTGCATTTTCCAAATTAAAAACCAAATTCCAATCAGAATTTTTCTAATAGCTAGGAAGCTGAAGAAAAAGTGATAAATTAGACAAAAGAAGTAAAAAAAATATATTGAATTTATATAATAAATCCAAAAACATTGAAAAACTATAGTTATCTACATAAATGATTACACGATCTGACAGATCCTATTCATAGAACAAAACACTATAATAAAATCCAAGTAATAATTTAGAAAGATTTTTATCCATCAAACAATAAAAACAAGTATAGAAAATTTCTAAATTATTATTCTTTTAGTTTCCTAGAAACAATAAAGCATATATATATTTTGTGATTTTCTGACACACACTGTGTACTTTTCAATACTAACACCTTTCAAATAATAATTAAAATCTAATCGATGTTTATAATTATTATTAACAACTAACTATCTGATCATCTGTTGGATGTAGTGTTCATATGAAAGTTAAATGTTGTATTTTTTAAAAGTAAAAAAATAAGTATGTTATAAATCTATCTTATAAAATACAGTACATAATGTAAGAAATAAGATATATTTTTTTAACTTGTATTTTAAAATATGCTTCAAAATATATTCCATGATATTTGTCTAAACAAAATCTTATTGTCATCCATGGTAATTTGTTTGTAAAAAATAAATATCTAAATGGCCACAAATACTGTATTTATTGTTTACACGCATATTAATTAATTTTATACATTATTATTGTTTCTTTTTTATAGTATTTGATATTTTCTTTTATGAATTTAACATTTCTAGAAGGAAATAAAGATACATAAAAAGCAGAAGGAAATTATTTTAATTACAATAACTAAAATAAATTTTATATCTTATTTTATAAATGTATTTTTTATTATTTTATTTTAACATATTATATAAAAGTTATTTGCATTATTTGAAAATTTTATGATTATTTATTTATGTAAAGTAATATCTTCTTTATGCACTTTTCCAATAAGGAATAAATATATTTAAATTTATTTTTAATGTTTTAATATTACAAATCATTAAAATCCTAATTGGATTATTGGTAATGAAATGTTTATATTATATATTCTAATTTTCTATATTATATGTTCGAAGTATATTTTCATGGAGTATATTACTGAAAAATTCTTAAATAGAAATTAAGTACAAAAAATTTAGAATTATATAAATATTTTTTGAAAGCTTAATTTGCAATTTAAATAAAAACAACTTTTAATATAAATCTCTAACACTCACATACAAATATAGTTTTAGTTTATTTTTAACTTACGTGTTTTCCTGCACTGCTTTTTTCATCTTTGACTCACTATAAAGTAAGATTAAAGAAACTGTTTTGTACTTGAACAGAATTTGACAAAATCTTGATACAAATTTTTCTTTTCCATAAGTTTTTTACATAGATAATATTAATATGAAAAAATGATTATATATATATAACAGAACACAAAGAATGCAAAGAATGTAATGATGCATACATGAACTACAAATTTAAAAAACTTGTAACAAAAAAATATGAATAAAGTAATTGATATTTTAAATAATTCATATCAATTTTTAGAACATATGCGAATATAAACAACAATAAACAAAGATAAGCAAATTTGCCAAAATGCATTATAAATTTTATAGAAATTAATCACAACATCAAGATGAGGTTTTTTTATTAATTTCATACATAAACAATTTATAATTATTTTAGTGTGTAAATATATATATCATGTTGATGTGTGTATGTACAGTATATAACAAAATTATCAATCACTAATTAAAAAAAGCATAATATGCACATTTTATCCTATGAAATTTGTTGCATTGATATACAGTACATTACTTTATATGTAAAAAAGTGACTGGCTCTACTGCAATGTAACAGTTTCAGCTTGCACATGCACACAGGTATTTATGTTGCTTTTTAGAAAACAGATAAATTGCAGGACAAGAAAAGAAGAGATTACATACCATCACACAAGAAGAAACATAACGATAAGCCAAAGCCATAAATATGAAAATCATACATACCGTCCATGCACATCCGTTCTGCCCTTCACAAAAGTATCTTGTCCATTATGCGTGCATTGTGGTACCCGCTCACCAAATGTGTTACTAGAGTCCCTTTCGCACTTCATGCAAAGCACCTGGCCACCAATATTAAAAGGTACCTGTCTACCAGTTCTTTGCCTCTCAGTAGAGACTTGTGATACATACCCCCCATTCAGGTACGGTAGATGATTAGTTGAGGACGGCTGTTGTTGTTCAAAGACTGAACTGTCCGGTGAGGTTTCTGTGGGTTGAGGTGCTGCTTGTTGTGGCTGAGCCTGCTGTGGCTGTTGTTGCTGCGGACGGACTAGCTGGGCTCGGTGATATCTCACCTCATCTTCCACTTTCTCTCGCTGCTTTTTAGACATTCGACCAAATTTAACAGCTAATACAAACATGAAATCAATTTTAATTTCATATTGAACAAATGCATTAATATATAATAGAATAATTGAAAAATTTTCAGTCATATTTATTCCAAATAATTTAAAAAGGAAATAAAGTGTTTATTTTTTACATATATCTCAATGTGAATACTACATATAACTCAGATATCTAAATTATGTTATATTTTATCATAGCTAGAAATGTAATATTGTTGCATGGATGTTATGGTTTCTATAACAGAGTTTATTCTTTCTTCTGTGTAGTCATAAGTTTAGATACTTTTTCAGTGTTATCAATATCTTTTACAGAAATTCCATATGAAAAAAAATCTAGTAGTAAATCTGGACAGCAAAAAATGGTGTTATTTTCATTTTCTCTCTCAATATCATCAACTCCTGAGAAAATAAAATTATTCTACCAAACGTATTAAATCATTATACAAGGAATGAAAATTTAATTCCCAGAATGCACCTTTAAAAAATATATACATGTGCAACTGTATACTAGTAGTTAATAGGTCCTTCAAAGTACTCCCTTGTGCATCTATACACTGACTTAGATAACATTCCCATTTCTGAAAGCTGTCCTAGAACCAATTTTTCAGAATACTGTCAAGTACCTGTCTCACATTCTGTTGATATAAGTTATATTAGAAAATCTTTGCCCCTTCAGCAGCAACAGCTTTTACTTTTGGAAATAATCAGAAATCGCAGGGAGCTGTCGGGTAAACAGGCAAGATAATCTAATTAGGTAAGCACTTTTTTATGCATGAAAATCTTCTTTCTATGAACATACTGTAAGTTGATGCATTGTTAGGATAAATAATCCACTTGTCTGGCCACAATTCAGGTTTTTTTCTTTTGAACAGAATCTCATGATCTCTTCAGCACCTCTAAATAGCATTATTGGTTGACTGTATGTCCCTGTTCAATAAATACTTGATGGACTATCCTTGTTTTCAGTTGTCCACTTTGGGGGTCAGCTGTCACATCCCACCCATCTTTGAATCTCATATGCCACTCAAACACTCTAAACATTTTCATAGCATCTTTGCCATGTGCCACTTTCAACAGTTTTAATATTTCAATAGTGCATTTTCTGATTTTCACACAAAATTTGATATTAATGTGCCATTCTAAATTTTAATTGCTCACTTTTATGCCAAAGTGCACATGCAGGTCTTTATTACTTTCCCAATAGCTAACAACTGGCTCTATCAGCTTGAAATTTATGCACATATTAGTTCAAAAACAAATAATACTCATGATTTCAATATAATTGTGTCACATGGCATCATGTGGTTATTCCAAGAATTAAATGTCACACCTTGTATATATACATACATACTTCAGGAAATCATATACATATTCAGAAATTTCAATATACAAGTATTAAAAAATTTAGTTTTGTGGAAAACCAAATGACTGATTATTCTCAAAACCAATTTAAGTTATAATGTTTGGCACTTTCTGTATATTATAATTACCATATTTCCTCAATTAAACTCTAGGGGTTTATTTTTAAAACACATGTATTTCCAGGGTTTATTCAAGGCTATAGTTTATTACATTGCAATACAAGATGAGTGGGTAAAAATTGAAAGAAATAATTTAATTGAAAGAAATATTTTAATTATGTGTAAATTTTCAGAACTATTTAAACCATTTATTAACTGTACTTATGGGTTACCACTACAAAATTTTCAGTAATTATTGCTTTCATAATTAACCTGATACAGAGTCTTCTCATTTGGCTGTTGCATTGTCATTTGTGTTTGCTTTGATATCATTGTTGAAATCAGAATCTTAACTACCATCTTCTGGTTCAAATTCACCATCTCCAATTCAAGTTTTCTTAATTATCCTTCAGCTGATAAGCTGTTGATTTATGAACTCAATTGCAACTTTTTCACACTCAATATTTAACAATAAAGTATGATCTCAGTAATCTAAAATATATGGGACCAGAACAATGTTTAATTAAGATGACTGATGAATTATTGGAAGAAAGATGAATTCAATGATACACAAACAAATTTGACAGCATAGCAAGCTTGTTGTGACTTAGTAGCATTGTGGTGATACTTGAAAGTCCACTAGTATCAAATTATATTGTCCTTGTAGTGCCTATGGGGCAGAAGGACTAAAAAGAAAATTATTAGATTACTGGACATGATGAACTAGTGAAGGGCTGGATAACTGAAATTGTACTGTAAGGATAATTTTATTTGAAAAAGTGCTTCCATGCATCTTAAAATAGGAAGAGCTGTCTGATTCTAGACAATCTGAAGAAATAGTGCAATACTTCAACATGTTTCCCATGCTTTTCAATGCAGGGTTTATTTTTAACAGCATCTTTATTCCTTGGGGTTTATTCAAAGACCAAGAATTTAATCAAAGAAATATAGTATCTGTAAACAGCATTTATTCAAATAACCTTCAATCCTGTCAATTTTAGTCAGAATGAAATTTACAACTTTTATCTTTTTTTGGTTGATATCAGGCTTAAATCTTGTGTCTCAATAAATTTAATTATATTTAATTATACAGTAAAACCTCAATTTAATGGACTTCATATTTAATGGACAAAATTTCTGGTCCTTATGTCATATGTGAAAATTAACACCTGTTGATTTTAAAATGCTTTTAGTATGTAATTAAATTAAATTAACAGGTCATTTTTCCAAATCCAAGAGTTACTGCTCTTAACTTTGTGCCATAATGGGAATGTCTTGATACATCATTGTCTGTAGAGAAATAAATAAGAAAATTTTTTGTTTTTTTGTCAAATTTGTTTGCTTTAAGAACATTATTTATTTGTTTAGTTAAATACAATTAAAGTGTATTTTCCAAAAAAAATATTTATTTATTTTGATTTACATCATATACTCGTTCATTACAGTCTCAGAACTATGTGTATTATTGCTTATGTACTGTACTCTCCATAGAAAACTTTTCTGTAAAATTAAACTTCTCATACATACTTAATTTTAATTACACAATCATATCTACACAAGTAAAAACAGATAAAAAGTTAACAAATTAGTTAGTTTAACACTGTCATTTGGAAAACCTACTTTATTATGTAACAGACTTTCAGCTTTAATGAACACTCCTCACCTGAACTAGTCCATTAAATCAAGGTCTTACTGTAATTATAAATTATTATACAGGATGATCAAAAGTCATGCACACATGCAATTATATTTTGTGAGGTTAATGTACAAAAGTACAGAAAATAGTAAAAAACAGAATATAATATGATCTTTAACAAACGAAAAATCAAATCATGTTATTACAATATACATTTGAAATGGCCTCTTCGTTCATGAGTGCAGGTGCAAGCTCTTTTTACCATGTTTGATACCACCTTGTGAAGCACCTAAAAACTAATGATGGCAATTGCCATTATAATGTTCTTCTAGTTCATCTATTGTGTATGAATTATTTTTATACATGTCTCCTTTGAGATACTTCAGAAGAAGTTGTTTGGGAGTGATGAATCTGGTGGTTGTGAGTGTCACAATCCTTTAGAAATAAGATGGTTGCCAAAGAATTCTCTCAAGAACTGTTGTTCCTAGGAAAAACCATTTCACTTCCTCAATGAGCAAAGCTATACCACAGCCAATTTTATGACTTTCATAGAAAAGTCAGAAATCACTATAGTATCATCTTGTGGTGGGAAACAATAAAAATATCTTGACACAATTTACACAAAGTAATATTTTGAAGTGTGCAACTTTTTGATCACCCTGTATACTGTGAACAGGTGACATATTATTTTATATATATATAAAATAATTTCTTACAAAAGAAGACTAATTTTATGGAGTGTCATATGCATGACTAATTGATATACTGATTATCTATTGTTTGGGATCTTCCAGCAGATTTTCATTTCATAACATTTTACATTTTCTCAAACCGAGTGAATAACCATTAATTTGATTAATTTCTTGGAATAATTTCTGTTCTGTAAATATCTGATCTAATCAAAAGTGATAATTGATTTAATTTAATATGTGTCAAAAAACATTGAACAGATGTCACATAATAGCAAAGGATTTTAAATTATCTCATATGAAAAATTTCCATTTAGCTCATTGTAAATATAAAACCTGAGAACATATTTTAGCTTCCAATTCATGTTAATATATGGATTATTCTTCTTATGGTGAATATTTCCTGAAAAATATTTTTAATAGAAGATTTAGCATATATTTCAATTTATCATAATGTTATTTTTATAACACCAATTTCAAAAAAACCTTAAAATATCTCCAGCAGAAAGTTTGAAAACATTTGTCTATATTTTGGTTTATTAATCTATGAATATGATCTGCATCAGGTCTCAGTCATGTTCCAAACTGAAATGCTAGAAGAAACATGACGTATTTTGATTATTATTAAATATGTTTAAATATATACAAATATATCAAGATATACAATTATCTTGCTCTCTATATCTGTAGTGATTTCAAAATATAGAAGATACAATTTCTGTAGTATCATTAATGTTTCTAGACTTTTATGTAATGTATGTGTTATGACACCAGTGGAACAGAGGACAATAGACACAATAAGCACTATCCATCCTCCACAGCTGCCTTATTTCTTGGGTAAGTGGAGTGTATTTGTTGATTTTTTCAGTGTGAGCATTTTTCATGTTACGAGTATTTGGAATGGTGATGTTTATTATATAAGCAAACTTATTGCATTTTTCAATGAATACGATAAAACAATTTATCACAGTAGATCTGCTATCTGTGATTATGTCTCTATCATAGTATATTTTGGGTGTGTCATTTTTCTAACACTGTCTGAGAAGCATAGTTATAGTATAATACATGAATGTCTAAGAATCTATGCTTTTGTGCATGTTGTTGGAACAGCCAAGAAAGTTACACAACCTGTTGCTAGATTTTTTAATAAAGTAAAAAGTGAAAATTTTAGAGAGTTTAGTAGTTTTTATTCTGTCAAATTCTGAAGTATAAAGTGTCCATTTGATGATATGATGTAAATTTTCTATCATTTTCCTGGCTATAAAAAATAAAGAATGCCATATTTTTTTAGTTCTTAATTCATGATATTAAATTTGTTTACTGTTTTTTATTTCTTTTGTCAAATGTATTCAAGAAAGATTAGTGCTCAAGGTTTTTATTCTTTTTTCTACAGTTGAAACAGTTGTTTTCATAATATTGTTCATAGATTGTTATTTAGACTATACAATATAATTTGTTTTTAATTAATTATATTAGAATAATGAAACTTATTTTAATTGGTATGATTCAATGTTGTGTTCAACTTGTAATTTTTTTAGAAGTATATTTCATATGCTTATTTTCTGATATTATTAAATTTAAAATAACTTCAAAAATAACTCACCATCCCTGGACATTCCAAGTGCTATACATTTTTGTAAACGGCAATATTGGCACCTATTTCTATTCACTCTATCAACCACACAGTTTTTTTGCCTTGGGCATTGATAATTTACAACACCAGATTGACTCCTCCTAAAAAAACCCTAGAAAATAATTTATGAAATGTAAATATAAAATTATTATTTCAAATACTATATCATACTTAAATAGTCAATCCTTAATATCCATAAAAACTAATATTACTTAATAATAAACCAATTAATATTTGTGTTCATTAGTGAAATCATCTTTTCATTGAAATATATATTATGCAAAAGGAGTACACCCAATTCTTCTTTTATTCTGTAATTTGTTCCTGAAAAATCCATGTAAAAAAGCTACTGTCTGTATGAAAAATGGAAAATTGGTTCCAAACCATAAAAGTAATAAGATAAATTAATTAATATAATAGTACTTGTTTAAACAAAATATTTCAATTTTAATTAATAAATCAGAGAAGGGATAACTTTAACTTATGTATCAGCAAAATTTAATAAATTTATATAAATTTTTTTACTTGACTTTTTCAATTAAACAGTAAAATACTTCTAGCTTTTATTATGAAATTGCACACAAAAACTATTCTGTATTGAAAAGAAACCAGAAGAAATGCAATCAGCAACAAATTGTCAAACTTTGAATTATATTTTCTGACAGCATTAATTATGGAATAAAGTCAGAATGAAAGACTGATTGTTACTAAACATTGAAATAAGTTGTAATAAACTGCAAAAACAACGAAATTTACTTGACCATGTGTGGCAGCTTTAAACGCATATACTAAGATATAGTTGCTTAAGATTGATGTTAATTTAATGATAATTTTTTTGAACAGTAATTCGTTAGCATTAATTCGATCAAAATCTGAACCATGAGCTATATTAAATTGCTTTGAATAAATTGTGCAATCATCAGATAAAAATTGATTTAATAGTAAAAATATACTGTAACATAGCAAAAGTAAGGCAACAAATTAATAACAAATTAATGTTGCACAAAATTTTATCATATTTTATTATAACAATGCCATTCCTGAGAATTAAGTTTTATTGTAATTAAATATAATAAAATTTTGTGCAATATTAATTTCTTTCTTTACTTTTTGGTATGTTACAATACATATACATACATGCTACAGTTAATTTTTATCCAATAATTACACACTTAATTCATAATAATTTAATACAGCATTAATTCAATTAAAATCCAAATCATAATGTAATTAATTACTGTTAAAAAAATTATCATTGCTTAAAATTGATGTTAATTTAACTTTATCTGAAAATAAATTTACTTTTTCTGAAATCAAACTTACATTTTCTGAAAATCACTTTACCTTTCTGAAATAGAATTTACTTTTCCTGAAATTGAAAATGAAAAGGTGTAGAAATGGAAGTATGAATAGTTTTCTTTGAATTATAATCAAATGGAGATTTTTAAAAAGGCAAGTTTGTTGAAATGTATTAGATCAAGACAAATTGTGTATTAAAAAAAAAAAAATTGGATGTAAACATAAATTGTCAAATTTAATAATTTATTCCAATATAAAATCGTTAAATTCAAAAACATTAAATAAAAATAAATTTATATTAATGAACTTCTTAAACTGGAATCATGAGTAAAAATAAAGAGCTGTAGCCTGTTCCAGCAACAAGTTTTGTAATGGATTATCATCACTGTTTGTATTTTATGCTTTCTTTATTATTATTTTTGTATTTATGAATTTTATTTTGTTATTTTAGTTATTTGCCACTGATTCATATTTGGACACTGCTAAGAATGCTAAAATTTAAATTTTTAAATAATTATATTACACATGTTTGATCCTGACAATGGCTACTAAGATAGCAAAAAGTTTGATAAATGAAAAAACTTATTGTTGGAACAGCTCTTGAACTTTAAATTTAAATTTATGTTATTAAAAAAGGTTAATTTAGACTTATATAGTTTTCACTATAAAATAAATTTTTAAACTGCAAAGTTTAATGTTTAAACATGTTTAATTAGAGTCAAATTTATTTATGCTTAAAGTTTATTTTAAATATTCTTTACAACAATGTATTAAAAAAATGCATAAAATTTAAAATACAGAAATTATAATTTATCTGAATATTGTTGCATAAATAAAAAACAAACTAATTAACAAGAACAATGTTAAATTAAAATTATTAATAAGTTAATAAATGTTTATTAATAAATAATTTTAGTTTTTTCCATTGCTTTTATTGTTTGTTAACTAGTTTTATTTTCAAGAATATAAGTGCTTAAACTTTCACTTCAAATCTTTCATTTAGATAAAATCTAAATTATTTAAAAGCATATAAAGTTTGTTGAAGTGCCCTATTGTATTAATAATATCAAAATTATGTCATTGCTAGCATTTACTCCTAAAAATGTCTTTAGAATTAACTTAAATTGTTACATGATCATCATCAAATAATCTAGATGATATTAAATTATTGAATTACTGTATTGAACTATTTGCTATTTCTAAATATTATGTTTATTTTTCTAGTTTTTAACCTAATTCAAACTTTTCTGTAGTATCTATATATATCTATATATTTCATTTAAAATACACAAAAGTTTTCAGACTTATAAATTTAAATGTTTAACTAAATTGTTGTTTATCAGGCATCTCACATATACTGAAGTAAGCCGGTAAGTTAGCTTCAAAACATAATTGAAAATCACTGATATAATGTAAGTACATGTAAAGAAAGACTATTAATCATTCATTTAAAAATTAACCTATATATATTTTTAACTTTTTTGTTTTATTTAAATAATGTTTCATTTGATAGCCAATAGAAAAATAAATTTTCAGAATTTTATGCTTATATTTCTGAGATGTTTGAAAATATATAATTAAAACATTATACACAAAGTATAATGCATATGGTACCTAAACTAAAAAGAATTAATGCATAAAAACTGTGAAGTTAACTAATTACAAATAATAAGAATCTACTGTAAATCAAAATATAATGTGTTCAAAAATTAATGATAGGGTTTCGTGAGATTATTGAGAAAAACACATTAACCATTATGCTCTGAGAGGTTTTATATTCCAATTAGTAACTCAAGTATATATGGTATTAGTAGATATGTATATGTAATTTGATAGAATGTAGGCCATGCCATTAATTAATGACATGGCATACATTCTATCAAATTTTAATTATTTCATACCATGCTCAATTAAGGGATGTCTGGAGTGATGCATGTAATTGCATCATGGACATTTTTCCTTGAAATGAACCAAATCCTGAAGTCCTTTGCTGTACAACAGTAGTTCCCGTTTGGCAGTTCATGAATCCAAGGGCATTTAAGACCCAGAGCGTTTATGCTAAAAATTTTGTAATGTTGCCAAATATTGCTAAACTGTGTTTAAAAAAAATTCAGAAGCAAAATTAAATTTACAGTTTTTAAAAAATAAATTTTAACTTTTTATAACACTATCATTATTCTCATAATCTTTTATATTAATTTAATTATATAGTTCAACTTAAAAACACTTATAAAATTATTTATTAAATTAAATTTTCCTAGCATTACAATTATAAGATAATTTATAATGAATGAAAAAAAAAAACAATTAACTGAAATCTGAAAATTGTGCAATGTGTAAATTGATTTAAATTTAAAAATCATACTTAAGTTATACATAAGCATCAAAACTTACAAATTCAATTTAACATTAACTGTTCCAATATGAATGTTATTCTAAACAATTACATCATTAAAAAACTTAGATTTATCATTCAATATTGCCCAATTTTTTGATTATACGAGATCAGCAATGGCAAACCTTTTTCTGAAGATAGTTCAAAATTGAATTCAAAATTTAGTAACTCCAAATCATGGATCAAATATTTAATTTGAATAATTCAAAAAAATAACAAAAACTGTTAATTTATTTAGCTTTTTAATTCATATCAAAAGAATAACAATAAATTCTATATAAGTGAAAAGAAAAAATATCAAGATTTATAAACTTAAAACTTTCCAGTTTTATAATAATAATAAGTTAAAACTTTAAAATTCCACATCTTTCATGTTGTTTCACTTTTTTGATATAACTTACAAATATATTTGGCCCTCATGATAGACTTCTTCAGGTATATCGCTGAGATTGAGATTATTAATTTTAATAAGAGATGGCGCCTAATGCCTAACTCTAGTGCCAAATTTATTTCTAATCTATAATCATTTATCCAAAATTTAGCCCGATCATTTACAGCAGTTGGTGTATTTGCTTATGATATCGGGTTTCGTTTGATGTATGTTTGTAAATACATGAATGTGTGGATGGACAACACAAATGGAGGGAAGTGAATATTTGCTCCTTTGATTTGGCACAATTTACTGACAAGAATTGGAAAATAGCAAATACACAAACATGTCATAAGTAAACCATCACACTACTCAATATTTGCCAAATGTTTTTTTGGAATTCAGCAGACAGATGTGTGAATGTGCCCTTAGCAGTAACCAATAGATAATGCAAGTAACCATAAATGCATAAATTTTTCATTTTTTATTGGAGTACAATGAAATCATTGTGTGGATCACTATGTGACCTGCAGGTCATGGTTTTGCCATTGCTATACTAGATTCTCTTGTCTAGATATATGCTATCAAGTATTTGGATTAAGTTTCTTATATTTTTTACTTATATCTGTCTGTTCTTCAGTTAGTTTATTTATTGTCAGTCTTATTTTTGCACTGTGAAATTTAACATGAATATTTTTTTTATCAATTATATTACACAAACATTGCAATTAGAAGTTTAATCTCATTATATAAAAATTAACCTTATAAGCTTAATTAAGTCATTATAAAACTTTTAATTTTTAAATTTATTTTAATGAAAGTAATATGTAAGTGAGAGAAAATTTACATATATGATCATATTGCATTAATTAATAAGTGATTATAACTATAGTTAATAAAAATGTTAAATTTCAATTACAGTGTTGAATTAAGACTAATAACCACACAGAACAGATCTGTTTATTTAAATAGCCATACATTTTTTAAGGATCTTAAGATGTTTAATTATCTTATGTAATTGTCTTATGTTTTTTGATATCTATGAAAGAAAAAGCTGTTATATTTAATAACACTACCCAGCATGACTATCTCTGGGGAAATAAAGGTAGTTTCTTTCAATTTCAATACCCACATTTTGGAAATCAGAAAGAAAATATCACACTATGTTACAGTTTTTAGATATTAAAGTCTTTATTATATCAGGTATCTGTACACTACCAATATTAGGAATTAATACCACAGGAAGTACTTTCAGTAAAGTAAAACAACTAGCTGAAACTTGAAATTGATACTCTGCTTTCCCAAACTGAACATATTCTTTAAAGTGCTTTAAAGTGGAACAAAGTTTTGTTGCTAGGTTGTGGAACAATTTGTTGAGATTCCTCTGATAGATAGCATTTAAATGAATCTTCATTTACACTCAAAAAATTAAGTTTATCTCTGGAATATAATAAGAATTTATAGCAACTGTAATTGGATAGAGTGCAGTAATTTTTTGTATTTTAAATGCCAGTATATCAGTTTTTGTATTTTAAATGCCAGCATATTAGCCAAAGTAGAAATCTGTGTTTACTGATTTGTTAATGGCTAAAAAGACAAGTGATAAAACTTTTAATTTGTTCTTTGATTTTGTCCTGTGTTATAAAACCTGTAGAGATTAACTTGCCAATAACCCAAAGTCAATAATAATTTAAATTTTGCAAGAAATTTCTGAAATTGTTCTGTCAAAAGACTATCATCTATTTTTCAAGACCTATGAATTCCAGTATTCTAACTTCCTGGCATTCTTATTTTGCCATAAATCCAATTTGACAACAAAATATCTCATGCTTAATACTCTATGTTCAATGTAGACATATATGCCAATTAAAAATTATCAGCAGTAGCACATGCCAATATGGCAGGCTACAAGCATCAATGTTTCCTATTTGAGAAATGAGCAATTATTTATTGTGACATCGTCACAATGCCAAGCTCATATTTTTAATTTATTTAATTTAAAATATATGCTCTCCACCAAATTAGTAATGTAGTGTCTTGAACCTGTACATCATACTTTTCTATTAGCAATCTAACTCCTTTCAGGGAAAAAGTTTAGAATTGAAATAACATGATTTCTGGTTTGCATTAGAGGAAAGAGCTAATCAGGGCCTCCCTCCTCTAAGCTTTCTATATCTGGTCTTGACTTTCATGTATCTAACTCTGTTGTTGAGATTAAGGAAGGACAGACAGATGGACAACAGTGGGTATTTATAGGTCTACAGTTTTTTCAAATTGCAGCCCAATAAAATATTTTTAAAAAATGATAAACTATAAAATAACAATAACACATAAGTAGACTCCCATGTTGCAGTGTTAGGAGACATTTCTATTTTTAAAATTCTCTGGAAAGTTTAAAATTAAACTTAATGTTTCTAAGTAAGTTGTTTTACAATTCTATGTTACTCTTTCTCCAAATGTGTATAGTGTTGTAAAAATTAAAACAAAGACAGTTTTTATGTTTAATGGCAGCTTGTCTAGAAGGGAAAGGATTTGAACTAGAATTTGACTAGAATTTTCTGACCTAAATTAGCGAAAAAGGCTAGAAATCCTATGCTTCCAGCTTATATCATATATTAATATAAATAAAAGTCCTATTCAGCTTACAGAAAAGTGACTTTTGATATCCTACAGGATCAAAACATGATCCAGATTTCACATAAAATATGGATTCTCATTCTGACATTTCTGCCAATGTTTGAAATGGTGTAAATAAAAAAACAAAAACCACATTATAATGGTTTTTACATGTGCTATGCTAATCTATTTATACATACCTTTGCAAAATGATATACCTCTTTCGACCCTTGCTTGCATGGTAATGTAATGAATGATAACAAATATTAATGAATTTTTTTGTTAAGTGCTTAAAATAGAAAGGAAATTGCTTATATTAGTAGCAGTAGCACAAAGGGAATGAAGACCCAGGACTACTCATAGGTATTGCCTGGGTGTGAAAGGGGGATAGGAAAGATGAGAAGAGTTGAGGAAGGCGGGAGGTAAAGAAAAAGTAAGATAGGATAGATGGTGAAGTAGGAAGACTCATGAGTGCCTGCATCGCATTTATTAACCAAACAAAAGATAATATACAAAATATATACAATGAATACATAAGTTACAAGTTGAAAAATTGCTTATATTTAATTTAAGTTTGTAAATTTTGATGTTTTACTGTAATTTAAGAAAAACAACTTGTCAACTTTTACTTATATAAACTTTAAAATATGATAATTATATAATTTATTTAGTCTTATGATTAAGACTAAGAATGATAAAAATGTTTATATATATATATATATATAAATTTATTTATTTTTCTGAACATTATTTTCTTCTATAAAAGAATTAAATAGTTAATAGTAGTTAGTAATAAAAATATTGTAAGATACAATACAATAAATTGAAATACAGGTTATTTCGTACTAAACATATATTTTAGTTTTAAGTAATTTCCAGTAATTTAATATAAATTATGATAAAAATATACCTTATGCAATAAAGTAAGATTCATGAAATCAGTAAATTTGTTAGAGAAGATAATTTCTCTCATGCAGCTTTTGCTTTATTTTTCATTTTTCTTGCAGTTTGCAATGCAAGAAATTATCAAACACAAAACAATGCATATATGAATATATCAACATCAAAATAATAAATAAATATATCAATTAATTAAAATATGATTTTAATCTATATAAATAAAAATGTAAATATTCGTTTGTTCAAAATCTTAAATCTCATAAAGTTCTTCACCGATTGCTTTGAAATTTTGACACAACGTTGCATTCGAATACGCACATGTTTTTATATACCTACTATTATATAGATGTCACAAAATTTCCCCCATGGGGGAGAGGGACAGGATTAAGGCTTACCGTGAATAACTCGGCTTCTATTATACTATTTTAGATGCAGTTTTTTGCATTTTTGATTGCATTTTAATAGGATACGTCATAATAATGTACACTAAGAATGAAAAGCATTAAAAGGATTAAAGCTTATCCTAAAGAACTCAGCTTCTACTGTACTATTTTAGATGCAATTTTTTATTTTTAACTGCATTATAGTAGGATACCACGTGGGGATAAAAGAAGTGTATTCCTTAACAATGGAAGTGTTAAGAGAAAGCAACATGCAAGATTTACAGGTGCAGATGCGATTTTTTATGTTTTTGCGGTTGTATTGATTTTTTGTTTTTGTACATTTAGACTCATCTAAAAATTCTCTAATTAGTCTGGAAACGGGGGGACCTAATTTTTGCATTCTGTAAAATCAGGTAAGATTGGCTATAATGTAATAATCTTAATCTTTGCTATCATTACTTTTTGCCCGAGCAACGCCGGGCTTATCTGCTAGTTTATAATATATATTTAATGTTTTGAAAATAATATTGTGTAATAATAAACATAACATTAAAAAACTGAAATTATTATTAATTAATTTTATCTTGCTTATTATAATTGAAATAATAGAGTAATTAAAACTAAACAAATTATAAAATTGGCAGAGTTAATAAAATCTACCTTTAGTAATTTTTTTTAATTTAGGTAATTTAGCAAATTTCAATCACTGAAATTTGAAAACTTCTTCTTCCAATAGAACTATTACAACTTAGCAACTATTTGAGAACTACTTTTTAAAATATTTGTGTCTTTTTGCTATTTTTAGCAATTTAGCAATTTAATTTATATCTGTTTAATAGATTTTTATTCTGTTTCAAATAATTTAGGTCTAACAAGCCTATTTGAAATTAGAAACTTACATCTAAATAATTTAATTAAAAATTTAAAACATACCTTACAACCCTCACATGTTATTACACCATAATGTACACCTGAAGATTTGTCACCACAAACTTTACAAGGAATAATTTCAATCTGAGCTGTAAAAATAAGGAATTTTATATTCATTCATTAAGAATATGATTTTAATTATATAATTACTAAAATTTCAAGTTAATAATAATTAAATTTGATAAAAAGTTATTTATAACTTTACAAAGATTTTTTTTTGTGTATTTAATCTATTTATTAAAAAATCGGTAATGTTTAAATAAAAAATAACATTAAAAATTTTAAATATTAATAATAGGAATTATACATTTAGTTTAATAGTTATTAAAATTTTTCAAATGATAATTAAAAGACTATATGAATATTATCAAATTATTTTTAAACAGCAAAATAAAACAGCATTACATTATGACTATAGAACTGATCAAAGATACCAAGTTATATTACTGTAAAATAGGAAGAGGTTGAGAAATGATCTACAAAAAAAATATAGATGAAGACGAGGATAAAAAACAAGAATAGACAGATGGTCAAAACCCTTTTAGATTAAAAATTATGAATATAAAAAGATTTATACAGTATTACTTTTAAGTCTCTTTTTATACCTTAGTGAATTTAATTATGTTTAAGAGCAATAATTTTTATATCATTTATTATACAGTTAATATATATAATGGTTTAAGAATAAAAAGTTATTTTTGCAATTATATTTTAATGTGAATTGGTTTTCCTCGTATTGAAGTTAAATGATAAAAAGTAACAGAAAGTAATATATATTGCAAAATTATTTTTGTTTTAAACATCTTTTTATGAGTTTTAGTATAAGAAAAATAGTGTATTCACTTTTACAAGTTTGCCTCAGATAATGTAGAACCTATTTACCAGGATTCTACTGTATTTTTGATACTGGTATTTGCCAGCTCTGAGCTGGTAGTTCCTTCTCAGCAGTTCATTACTAATAAATGTAAGAATTTTGTTTTCATTTGATATAGGCAATATTAATTTTCATTCATTTTCTGTTATATGTAATTAATAAAAATTATTGTTTTGCTTTCTTTTAAATTTACTTTGGGCTTAAACTTTGACAAAGATGAATTAGTGACTATAGTTAATCTGTGAAACTAATTAATGGATCTTTAATGGTGGATGAAGTTGCAGTATCTTCAAAATAAAAATTTGTTATAAAATATTTTATTTTAATTTAACAATCTATATTTAATTCATTGCATAAATATATTAAAACAGCAATAAAATGTATTAAAATATAATAAATATATTATATTTATTATATTTTAATACATTTCATTCCTGGGATACATTTCATCTTGGGATTTTACAATTTCATTCAAAAAAATTAAATTTTTTGAATGAAATTGTATAATCCCAGGAATTCCTGACTTGAAAAATGTTTAGGGTCTTGAGAATGGAAATATCGCTGAGACTCAAACTCTATTCACATGAAATGTAAAAGTAAAAGTATCTCCATTGGAGGAAGAGGAGATTATAAAATAAAATTTTCTTCCTTAGCATTTCATCTTTGTATAAAAAAATTCTATGTAAAAAGATGTTACATTTATCTCATTAACATTAGAATTTCTTTAGTTCCTTCTTGTTTTAACTCTTATTGTTCATCTAATTTTGCTTTCCTGTAGTAATTAGAATTTATAAATTATGGTAATTGAAAAGTGAATATAACACCCAATCTGGACTGTATTTTTTAATAATATAGTGTAGAGGGCAATTTGTGTACCATAACTGTCACATATCTCTAAATCTGAAAAATGTCTTTTAAAAAAATTTAGGAAATCCATACAATGATTTTTTTTTGTGTATTTAATCTATTTATCTATTTACTCCAAAACAGTATTCTGTAAAATAATTTTATTATATCCAAAATAGTCCTATATTATTAAATTAATATACATAAAGTTTGAATATCAACAGAAGTAAAACAATAGTAAGAAATTTATTTAACATTTAAAATTACACCAAACAGTATTTAAAATTGGAACTTTAAATTTAAATACACATCTGTTTAATAAATTTTAATCATAATCAAATCTACATTTTATACTATCAATTTAATAGTGGATACAACAAAATCTATAAACTTTATAGTTTCAATTTATTTAATTCTTTTTAAAAAGGGGGTCTTTCATATCTTTAACTGGATAAGATTATTATATAATACTAAAATATTTTAGTATTATATAATAGATTAAAAGTAAAAAAATTATGATTGCTGACAGCAAATTTTATTCTAAAATAATCATGATTAAAATTCAAATCTAATACATATGTGTATTCAAATTTTATTAGTTGTAAACAATTAACAAAATACTTGTAACAGATTTTTATTATGAGGCGGCTCGTTTCCAAGAAATACTGTGCTAAAAATCAAAATCAATCCTCAGAATACAATGCAAATATATTATTATGAAGTTAAAAAAAAACTACAAATTAATCAGACTCAAAAAAATGGCTTTCAAAGCAATAATTATAGGAAACATTAAATTCCAATTTCAAATAAAGAATTAATATAGTAATCTTATATTATTATTCACATACTGTATGTTCCTTTAATTCAGCAGCATTTGACTTTCATATGTTATTTAATTCATTTCACTATAAGCTCACACTGATTATAAAATGATTTAGATTAAAAAATTGAATTTTTACTTAAATATTTTATAATGCTACATATTGTTATATATAGTTTTATGATAAATCATACAATTCTTTTCATTATAAAATATAATACAGATATAATTTTATGATTTATTTTGGCCAGCTGTTAGATTTTCTATCAGCATTACTGCACAAAACTTCCATATAACTTTTTATTCAAACTGATAATATTTAATTTTTTAAAATAATCTAAAATGTATATTTTCACTGTTTTGAGATCATTTAACAGATTACTTTGATTAGAAATGTTAAATAATATTTATGAAAAGTTGTTCTAAGTTACCATTTAATAATTGTAGATTTTGAATGTGAGGATAAAAACAAGTTAAACATAACGATTATTTTTATTTTTAAAATTCATCCAGTCAGACTAGATTATGAAGTAGAAATAATGAAACTATAGAAAAAAGAAACTATCCTTAAAAAAAAAAGATTAAACTTGTATTGTTTGTTTTTTAGTAAAAACAGTTATTACTCGATTGTCTATTTTGTGCACAGATTAGGTCTAAAAGTATAATACATTAATTCTGTATGATAAATATCATGAAGATTGTAAAAATATCAGCATGGATAGCCATTTCATAAAGGTTGCTTACCTATGAATAATTGAAATTTGGTAGTAATATTTGAATATCAATAGTATAATCATGTTTCTTTCAATGATAATTATGACAAGTTGTTTATTATAAATAATGATTATTGCAACATGAAACATTTTCACATTCTATTCTTATAAAATTTCCCAGAAATTTCTAAATAAAACAATTCAGATATACTGTATATTATAAATTAGATTATTCTGAAATATATAGATCTGTGGTAAGAGTTGATAACTCGACATTTCATATTCAAACTAATAACTAATTTTGTATACTAAATAGTATACTTTTTCAAAAATTATTATTATATATCAATTCCAAATAACTATATTATAATTTTTGAAAAAATGCACTTTATATAACAACAGCTGAGTAACATTTAAACTAAAATAAATCAGAAAGAAAAATCATTTTTATTTTACAAATTAACTTGCACTTTTTCTATATAGTATTTTGTAACTTTTCAAAATTATCTTGAAAAATAACTAGTTTCCAAATTTTGACTTTATAATGGGTATTTTTTAAGGTAAGTTCAAAATTTTGGAAACATTCAGCTACTTTTTCAGAAAGGTTTGAAAATTTATAAAAATGCAGAAATCAGCTGAAATGTAAAGCAAACTGATTTTACTGTCAACTTTTTTCCCCACTAAAAATTGTTCTTTGCATATTTGAAAATTTGCTTTAGACAAATATACTGATCAACTTCTAATACAAACTAACCAAAATGCAAAACAACACAAAATAGACAGTCTAAATAGCTGTTAATAATTTTAGATTTAAAGAAGAAAATGGTTATATGTGATTATTTTTTTTAATAAAATCATATGTAATCGGATAATCTATTTATAAATAACTTACAATATTAAAAATGACTTTGATTTTAAAAGTCAAACCAATGATCAGGAAAATCTAATAGCTTATATTAATTTTATAAATAAAAATTTATTAACTATCTTTGCAAGAAATTTCAGCACATTATTGTTTCCTTGAAAAATTAATTACTTGTTATATACTTTGAAAAAAACTCAAGTTTTGAAAACGCAAGCATTTAAAAATGAAGAAATAAATAACTAATACATAATTTGAAACTGTTATATTAATTCTCAAGAACAGCAATATCTGCAGTGTAAAAGATAAACAATTATAGCAATAAAATTTTATTGCTACAAAAGTTAAGTTTTACTGTGTAAAACAATATAACCAATATAGAAAATATTCTAAATTTTCAGCATCCTTAAAATGCTCATGAAAAACTTTACTGGTAATAAATTTTTTATATTAATGATTAATTTTAATATAAATTAAATATATAATAAAAAAAAGTACAAAATGCTATTAAATATATAATTATGTTTCCTTTGGTAATTTATGTATTTTTTGTTGAGATATTTATTTCCAGAAAAGTAAATTTAAGTTATAAATAATTGTAAACATATGAATATGGTGTTTGTTTTTTTTTCAATTTTGAAAATTGAGTTAAACAGAAAATGTTAATAAGATAATGAAAAAACCTTGTCTGATAACATAATATAACAACACAGTATTACAATTTATAATTATTAAAAGTACACACAGTGGAAATCTTAAAACTATCAATTTTTAAAAATTTATAAACAGGTGTTGTCAATAAACTAAGTGCAATTGTTTCAAACATCATATGATTTTGTCATGGAAATTGTTAGTGTCGATAGCAAATCTCATCTCTTATATATGACTATAACAGCTCTTAAATTCAAATCCGTATACTGAGTAAAAAATAAGCCAAGTTTCCCGAACACATTATAAGTTTTAATTTTGTATTATAGTATTATAAATGGCAAATTCATTCATTATTTACGAGTCATCTTAAAGTATTATAAATTATTCCCTTTCTGCCACAACAGATCTTTGAACCCAGTATGGATTCTCACGATTTTTCATGAGCAGTGCAAATTAATATGTCATTCTCCATCTTGCTAGCCATCCCACTACACATAATGCTCATCTGTAATTGGTAAAAAAAAAAATGAGGTCAGCAGTATAGCATAAAAAATATCTTATCTTAACAATTTCAATCCTATTTTTCATGAATAGCTCAAGAACAATTTCAAATGCAAACTACATTTTACAATAGAGTTGATGCAGATCTTATTCTGTTAAAAATTACTTGCACCAATTCTAAGAGAATTATTTCCTGAGAAGATAGCTAGCATCTACAACAATCTGATTTGAAGTAATAGTAATTTCATATCAAAATCCAAATAATAATCATTTTTATTATTTATTTTGCAATCCTAAAATAACACAAAAACAGTTTCAATAGAAACAAAATTTAACTGAAATATTTTTAACTGTTTGTTAAAAAATATTTCAATTAACAGTGTTTCATGTATAATTTTATGAAAGTAAAACTAGCCATTGAAGTTCATTTAAAATTAATGAACTGACTAATTTTGCCAATCTTACCCACTTTAACAATAAATGAGATTGGAGAAACCTGCTGAAAAACATTCCTGGATTAGCATTTACCAAACCCTGGTAACTTCATTAGATTATGATTCTACCAAAATTATAGAAATAAGTGAGAAAAACTTCATGATATTGAGTAATGAAATGAAGTTTTATGCAATATATCATTCTCCATTATTCATTTATTCTTACGTTTCTCAAAATGATTTTTTCTCCTTTGGCTGATTAGGAAAGAAAAAAATTCAAAACAAAGTATCACGTATATTCAAATCAATAGATCAATTTCTGATCATTAGATTGTGTTGCTTATAGAAAACAAACAAATGACACAAAAAGGAAATCCTAAAATTTCTCGGAAACCATCTTTCATATATGATTAAGATTCTATCGCTCAATGACAATTTTTTTTTACAATTATATTGTAGCAGCTTCTATGCCAAATTTTGATTTCTGGTGAATTAATTAAGTGATCAATTCCAAAACAACTCCAATCTTGAATTTTATGCTTTTTCAAATAAGAGGCGATGATAATTTAGTACCTAATTTTAACAATGACGATTTAAAAAATACGAATGATATTTTTTCATGATATAAGTAATTTTTTGTTGACTATTAAAATAAGTAATCGTTCAAAACTTTGAAGTTTGAGCATATTGTGGTACCCACGCGAATTTCAGGAGACAGGCACCGGATGTATCTTATTGGTCTCCACCCCTCAAGTCTCCAATCTATCCTGATAAAATACGTCTCCCATCTGTTAGTCAATTATCTTTCGTATAAAGGACAAATAACACCGAATATTTTTGAAAATCAGACATTCAAAGCCACAATCGATTAGAAGAATAATGAACGAAAACATGGCCGCCAAAGCGTTATTCGTCGATGAAGCTTATTGTATCAACAGTTGATAAAAAAAAAAAAATTGCAACAATGTAATAATTATGACATTCATTATTTTTCTTTATTATTTGGCTGATTTTATTCAAATCAGCCGAATAATAAAGAATTTATAATGATAATCAAATTCAATTTTTTCAACATAAATAGACTAATTTGCAAGTTTGTAATCTGCTGGTTCACGGACACTTTTTTAAAAACTAAAAATTATTGTAGAAATCTGATATTATCATATTAAACCTTGGACTAATAACAATTATAAGAATAGATTTCACATAATAAGTAATTGTTTTCAATTAAAATTATCTCAAAAATATGCATCCATGTTCAATTTTTGTATAAGATGTATATACTGAAAGTTACTATCGAGTATTAAAAAGCCTAACAATTGGAAGAGTTTCTGATTATTTTTCCAATCAAAAACCTATTAAAAAAGGTTTTTTTTCCATTGGAATTGTAGAAATATTTCGACTGAGATACGTTCAAATGGATTATAAAGAGAAATTGTAATTTCTGTAAAACATTTTTTAAAAAGGAGATAACAGCATTTACAGCTCAAACAAGCCAGATTTTCATACAAAATGTGATAAACTACATCGTGACAGCAGTCATCAAGGACGACTAGTAATCCTTTATGCATAGAAATTATAGTCGCTAAAGGACGTTTAATTGTGATAAATATTAAAAAATGAGTCGCCAGAAAAATATTTTTATAAAATATATTTTGTAATTAAAAGGTGATTTTAATTAATTTCGACAAATACATTTAATAACCAGCTCGCAATCTATATAAGAAAACCAGTTTTCTCGAATTCTATAAAACAAGTTGTAGTTCATTTTTTATCGTGTGCAAAAAATAAAAACAAAAATATGTCCGGAAATATGTTGCTTTTAAATTTATATAAAAATAATTCTTTAATTGCTATCTCTTTTTTAAAAATCAACTTTTAAAATAACCTTGTCCAGAATTCACATATTTATGAAATCGGCAACACAAATTACAAAAAGCTTTACTAAATTATGAAACACTTCATCAAAACTCAGTAACAAGCTGGTTTGGTTTGATGAGATACGGCAGTTACGGAAGACGTAGGCAACCTGCCAAGGGAGTGTCTTTCGGGAGGACTTTCTATGGGAAACTGTGTAGCCCTATTTAGGTGTCAGATATACGAAAACTACACCGTTGGTCGTGCGAAAACCTGCGACCAACTAGCGATGTTAAATGGTTTTATCCACTGGTGGGACTAGTTATAAATTGGATCGGATCTCTCTCGAGATCCGATCCAATTTATAGCATGTAAAGGCTATACAGTAAACTTTAATTTTGCACACTGTGGACTGGTCTGATCGGAATAATTGACCAGAATGGACGAAAATTGACATCTTGATCAATATTATGCGTTCCGTTCCGTCTATTTCAATTTTATTAATTTAATTACATAATTTATTTAACTGACAATTTTTTAGAAACAGTGAAGATATTAAGAGAAGACGTACAGTACGTTAAATATTAATAAATTTTTATATAAACAATTCAAATTTTGAAGAAATTAAACTGACAAATTCGTAAAGTATATTACAATTCGATATTTTATTTTTATTGATTTTTTTTATCGTCAATATAGTTTTTGCTTGCTAATAGCATTAAAAAATAGAATAATGGCTCGGATGAAATTAAATCTCCAAAAACGAATATCGACATGTACACATTGTGAACTAAAAGATTAATGGAGACACTTGAAATTAGAATGTAATAAAGAAAATAATATCATTTATCATTCCAAGAAATTAACTAAATCAAAAGATTCGAATTAGCAAAAACACTCATGTAATGATTGTTAGTCTATCACTAATAGTGACAAAATCATCAGAAATTGAATCATGTTAATAAATTATGCAGTATATAATAAAGTTACAAATACATTTTGACAAACTACATTAAAATGAAATCATAAATCGATAATCGATTTAACAGCTTATATCAAAGATAAATTTTGCCGGTTTATTTTTAAAACGTTCTTCCGCCCCCCACTTTCCGCCGACACCAACTACCGCTTCAAACAAATTTAAAAGTGAGTAGCGTAAAAAAACAAGCAATTGACAACTGGATGAAACAGAAAATAGGCACATTACTCAAATACTCTGCAAACAGTCACAAGGTACAGAAGAATAAAATTTAACACTTGTTCAGCCTTTATCTCTTTTATTGAGCATTGTCATGTGCATCTGTGGTTTGCATGTGACATGCGAGGAAGTGCAACACCGATATGGCAGCTTTTTGCACAATAATGTATTGCTAGTGATCTTGCGTTTTTACAGTAGCCTACCTACTTATGCTGTCTCCGCAAGCCATCAGCAATGCTGAAATTTCTGGTTACATCTCTATTATTATTATTTTCTTTGAACTTTAAACTCAATAATTATAATCTCAAAATGTGCAGAACAACGAATCTATAGAAAATTAACTAATCAGAAAAAATACTTACTAACACTAAAAGTAAGTTAACTTCTAGTGTTAGCTGACTTCTTCAGCAAAGAATAAAGTTAATAAAACAGATCCTTATTAGTAAATCAATAGAAGAGTAACTATTTGCAAAATCTTAAAAATGTTAACTTTTGGTAGATTAAGAATGAATAAGAACTGGCACCAAAGAAAACAAATTGTGACAAATAGTATAAGGAAATTTCCAAAATTATAAAAAAAATCTAAGAAATACATATCAACTAAAACAAATGTAATATTGAATACAAAAGAAAGAGAGCCATCACTGAACTAGAAACGCGAAAAAATAGATATTTGGAATAATTTTGGACGCGGTAGTGTAAAGAAGTGAAAACGCCTAAGACAAAATTCAATATGGCTGCCCGAACGGTAACGTATTGTAAAATTTCTTAAACTGACAAATACGTATATCATCGGCTACCATCGATTTCATAATTTTTATAACATCAGCTACAACTCCGCGACATTTTTGAGTGAACATTTGATTTATATAAAAATAACGTTTACAAACTGGTTCCTTCGAAAGCATAAATCACTTAAAGCGACTACAAGCAGCTTTACCGGGTAATACGCCCTTTATTTCTAATTACAAAAAGACAAATTAAGATCAAATTTTGAGGCTAGTGAGTGAAAATAAGAATCAATGTCATCAATGTGGTCAAAATGCTTTTTGAAATTTCTGGTCATTTCTGAAAAAAATCCAGTCTTATGCAATATGTTTTTGAATAAGAACTAGTGAAGGTCAGATTAATATCGAACTGTTTAAATTAAAAATTGTAAATTTCGTGAGTAATGTATAAAAATAAAAAGATTATTAATACATATAAAATTTTTTTGTAATTTTTCAAAAAACCATAAAAATTGTAAGACTTATTGAGGGAATAATTCTCATTATAATTACAAAATATTTGCCATATTTTTTAAAATAATATTTGAAAAGAATTATTATATTACTAAAACTGAATAAAAACAGACTAGAATCTTCAGAAACAAATCCTGCACAAAAGTTTTTCACACAAAAATAATGAATGAAAAAGGTATTGCATTTAGCAGATAAAATGTCCTTGGCATTCGTTAATTATAAAAGAAATTCTTTATCAAATACACAGAAAAAAAAATTCTGAAATTTTGACTAAGTGAAACCAAATACAATATTAACAATAATTTATATGAAAAATAAATGAAAACTACAAGCAGTCTAAAACTTCTGTTCCAAGTAAATATAGTCTTACCAAGACTATATTTTTAATATTAGGAATGCACACCAATGTTACAGTAAAACAGACGAGAACCGATATTTCTAGCATAGTGTGGCCACTGTCGCTATAGTCAGACAATAGAAATTAGCAGTAAACAAAAGTATTATGCGACAAAATAATAACTATCTTTACGAGTTACGATACTTCAGGTACTTGTGGCAACAACGAGGACTAAAATACTCATCTAAATCTTACAGAAAAAATGAAAATGTTAAATAGAATTATCAACTAAAGAAACCCAAATCATGCCTTTTTAAGAGAAGAAATCAGTTTAAAGCAAAATACGCTCGGGAATAGTTTTGGATCAAATAATGATATACTTTGGCGTAAAAAAGGTAAAAATAGTGAAATTCATAAATATAATGAAGTCCTCATTATAATCAATCGACTTTTCAATTAAACAAAAATTTAAAGGATATTTAGGAATATAACAAAATAATTGCTATCCATTTCTAAAAAAAAGAAAAAAAAAAATATTGAGAAACTTCTTATTAAATAGGACTAAGATTTAGCAACAAATTCAAAATAATTCTGATTAAAGAATGCATACAACACGGACACAATTTAGTTACAACATATAAATGAGACAAACCCAAATTATCAAAATAAATCCTAAACACACTCTTAGAGGACAGACTGCTAGCGATCACTAAACAAGGATTATATCGTTAGCCTCAGTTTTGTCCATTATGAGACAATTTGAACTTTGTGACTCAGCGAAATAATATCTCAACGCAATTTACGCAAGAAAACTCAGAGTCCAGCCTAGCTAATAATACCATTTAGATTATCTAAATCTAAAGATCAATCTAAAATTTTGCAATATTTTCTTTTTTTCATTTAGCATTACGTTGCTTAGCGATTATATGCGGTTCTACAAGTTCTCTTTAATTGATGATCGCAACATGCTAGAAACTATTATCTTGTGCTCTGGATAAATCTTCCAACATATTTATTATGGTAGATTTCTCCCTTTTAAATGTAAAGTGAAATATTTTACACAATGGTATCGGCATCTTATAAAATATTTATGTATTCCACGTAAATGTATGAATATTTATATATTACTAAGATGAAACATACGGATGCATTGAGAAATTGATAAATTACTAGTTTAATATTCATTAAAGGTTTCAATCATTCCGCGTTTTTGAGTTCACCCTCACAGTCTGAAAACTACCTATACACATGGATTGTAACAAGATTTTAAAAAAGTAGTGGTTATTAATTAATCAACATTAAACTTTTAGTCCTAGCATTATTTTGTCGGGAAACATTGATATAAGTGTTTATTTTATTTCAAAGGCACGTGTCAAATATTAAAATATTTAATCAATTGTAACAACTAATTAAATACTGTATTATAATAAATTGGATTTCCTTGTTTTCCTGTAAACTAAGAATGACATTGATATTTTAAAATTTTTTAATTACATTCTAGAAGTCAGACGAAATATACCAAAGTGATATGAATACCGTGTAATATATGCATAGATTGAATGATTAGTGGTAATTTGGTAATTTTCTATATTATTTTATTAGTTTCAAAAATCGCCAATAGGTGGCGTTGACTTGCAAAAGAATGAAAACGACATTTATACTGTGTTTGTTAGAAAAGAGTTTGACATGGCCTCCACTACAGGGTAAAACAGAATTTAGCCGAGTAACAACGCTCACACCTGCAGAGTTCAGCATGTTCGGGTGGATGGATGTTATCTCGCGGCGAATACATTTTTCAATTCCAACAATGTGGAAGGACCTGAACGAAACACTCGGGAATTTAAATGTTCCTACAATCAGAAATCACATTGAAAGACATTTTCATTATCATTTGCACTTCTGTTCGTTGTCTTTTTATTTGTCAACGCCACCTATCGATGATTATTGTAATTAATTTTCCTGTCAACAAAATACCCGTACTGACAATACTTCCACGTAAACCGCATTTCATTCCAATAATTCATTTTTTTTTAAATACATGTTTAGTTTTTACTGACTTTTTGCCCACCCTGTACATATATATATATATATATATAACTGAATTAAAACTATATATATATTTTTTTTTTTAGAATACCCCCGTCTAAAATCAAAAGATATCAACTTGCTGCTCGAAGACCCGGGTTCGAATTCTGATCAAATCGGAACTCTCAAGAGTGACTTGACGTGAACCTTCATTACTGCCTCGAAATATACGTTTTCCTGTTTTGAGATAATCTAAGATACTAATAAAATATGATATTAAGCATGTAAAGAGCTAAACAAACTTATGTCTGCAATAACCCTGAATTTTTTAATGGTAAAAGTCGAATTAAAATATCTAAGAAAATAAATTTCGCACAAAAACTAGTTTAGCCATAGTATTGTGATTACTATCACATTAAATATTTGACACACCTTTCAATAGGCAACAAAAGTATATTTTTCATAGCAATATCAAGTCAATATAATATCGTGAATGAATGAATACATTATTTGGGGCACCTTTTCGCTAAACTTTTAGTTTTGTTAAACTGAAAGAACATGTAGTTATACTGAAAGAGCATATTTAGACCCATGTATCAAAGTATTTATCTAGAGATATAAATTAACTAAAAACACAATATAATGTGATGCTATGTTTTAAATGCAAAAAATATTTTTTCTAGTACGATCCACGAGAGTCAAATATTTACAAGTATATCACTTATCTTTCATATACTTTGCATGATATTCTCGTTTAAGCATTTTTAATGTCAGATTTTTCCATACTTTAGTTTTTCATATTAATAGCGCCATATTTTGTTAGAATTAGTTCTCCTTACACAAAATAAACATTTTACTTATTGGTATGCATGAATAGCGATTTTCTGAATTCTTCTCTCTTGTGGTTTTATTAAGCATACTAAATACAATAAGCTGTTTATATTGTCTATTATTACAATTAATACAGAACAATAAATATTAAACTTTTAAAAATAATTTTTCAAAACTTTTCACGACTTTAGACTTTTAAACGAATACGAATTGAAATTCGATATTTAAGAATTTAAAATCAATAAAGTTTAAAGTAACATTTGAAAAGAGACTTTTTATGTTAATAGCGTTTAATTAAAATTATTACTTAATTAGTGATGATACAGCTGAATTTGTCGATATTTTTCAAATCAAATTGATATTCTGACTTAATTCTCAATATTTTACACTTATATATATAGAATATTAGATAAATGAACTATACTAGACCAAACAAACTTCACTCGTGACTACCGGTACATATAAAGTCTAATCCAGCAACTTCAACCTTTAAATTTCCGGTACAAACGACGAAAATTAACAGAAAAAACTAACGTTTTCGAATCTCCATCGAGATCTTCTTCAGGTTCGTTAATGGAATGTCATGAGAATAGAGCTCTTTTGAAGTTCGAAGTACGCTGGAGATTTTCGATTTTTCGAATGGAGAATGGAGAATCTCTATGGAGATTCGAAAACGTTAGTTTTTTCTGTTAATTTTCGTCGTTTGTACCGGAAATTTAAAGGTTGAAGTTGCTGGATTAGACTATACTAGACCATATTCTATATAATGGACCATACAAATGGACGTACACTGCCAATTTGACAGAGCTGTAATAGATAGAAATTATCGAAATGGGCAAGAAAAAATCTTACGTATTTTTCAAAACACCGTAAGATTATTACTGTTTTCCTTGAAAATATGAATAATCGAATGCATTTTACAAACATTCAGAATTAACGATATTTTTCATTTACTGAAAAGAAACGATATTCTTCAGACTATTGAATTTAGCTAATTCGAAAACAAGAATTTAGAAAACGGTATATCCTACATCAGTGTTTCTCAAACTTTTTGGACCGCGACCCCCCTTCTGCACTTAAAAATTTCAAAGGACCCCCGAAGAATGAGTGTGTCGAAAAACATCCCGGAGGGAGGGGGTTAGGCTCGTATTTAAATATTTATATTCTTTTTATTATTTATATGTGCAATTTATTTAAGTAAAAATTATTTTATATAGTTTTTATTTCTAAACATGAACCCATAGTAAATTTATAAAATATTTGAAAAAAATTGATCTAGAATCAATTTTTCAGCGACCCCCCAAATATTTTTCACGACCCCCACTTTGAGAATCACTGTCCTACATCATAATACCTGTACTGTAATTTCATACAGAAAGTTTCCTTGTGGAGTGAGTTTCAACGCATACTGGTCTGCAAAATGATTTAATCTAACTCAATACACTTTTGACTGTGAGACTGTGTTTACAGAGCTCACTCTTCAACATTGTCAAATTTAAAAGATCGTCCTTCGATATTGTGTATTTCGTAATGACCATTCGTCCACCACTGGACGAGTTGATAAAACTACTGAACACTAATAGTTGGTTGCGGGTTTTACCTCACAAATGGGTTGGTCACAGGGAATTTTTCTTCACGTGTCCAACATCCAAATGGGATTCAGTTTTCCACATGACAGCCCATTGTCGGGCACGAACCCGCGACCAGTGTGCTCAAAAGTTAGAAGACAGAAAATGTATAATTGATAAAATAGATGAACGTTTAACTGAAAATTGTTTTAATTTAAAAAAATACAATACAATTATACAATTCAACGTAAAATGGTTGTAATACATCGAGGAAGAATATTGAAATTTTTCCGATCTGTCCAGTTTCTTAAAACAATATACAGTACAGTTACAGTAGATCGAAACAAATCCATGAATGTAATTTTGCTAATAATTAACTCGTGTAGGTTTCTAGTGATTCAAAAAAATCTAAATTTTAAAGTAACAGTTCAATTGAATCATAATTGATATTTTAATCGTAACTAATGAATTGTTACTATTAGAATATTAATTATTATGGTACGTCAGAAGAAATTATCTGGCATACAACATATTCGATTCCGTTTACTTTTTACTGTTAAAGTTCAGCATTATGGTTTTATATTCAGTTCAGTATAACATCATACTATTCTCAGTCAGCTTCTTTACATACATTCTAATTAAAACATAGTAGTTATATTTATTTAAAAATCGTTATTTAAATCATCTGAGTCTGTGTTCTTCTAATGAGAATTATTTATGAATTATTTTGCTTTCATGTTTTAATCTGATAAATTTTAATGATAAATCAAGCGCATGGCGATTTGATTGCCAAGATTATTGGAATTTCACTTTGTTTGCAGTTTCGTTTCCTTACATCAGTTACTCCGTATCCCTCTGGTGGTAAAAGTTTGAACTAATTTTTATTCTTTAGAAAATAGCAGAAATAGCAATAACAATTCAAAAAAATCTTTTTCAAATAATATCCATACAAAATGTATATTACATTTTTTAAATGGAAAAGTCTACGTAATTACACTAAATTTCAGCGAATTTGAATGATCTGTTAAAAGACTGTCTTTCCAGCAAATTATATAATATACAAGTAAATTATAAGCATTGGCGTAGCCAGGGTTTTGTTATGGGGGAGCCTAGTAGAGACCAACCTGACACAAAATTGAATTATTTCAAATTATTATTCATTAAAATGTAATTTCCATAGGAATCGACAATAACTTAACACACATATAACATGAAACTTCTTTTAATCATACGTTTTCGTAACATTAATATCAAACTCTAGTAATGCCTTAAACAAAAATTAACCAATCAATTATTTTTTTTTACCTTTATTTTTAATTTTTTTTTTCATTCTTTAATACAGTTCACTGTCTTTAATCTAGATCTAGACTTTCAGTGGGTACACTACACCCAATTAAATTAGCTTCAGCTTTCTATTTCTTTTTGCAAATCACTTGCTCAACACTTTTTCGGCTGTAATTTTCTGGGGAGGGGCATCAGGTTAACTGGGGGCCGGGCCCACCCATGCCCCTTCTTGGCTACGCCCATGATTATAAGTACAAACAATTACAAGTATATTTCACTGAATTTAAGATATTTTTCTAATGAAAAATTATTGATACCAAATATTATTACAAAAAAACTATTATAGATGAAAAGCTATTAACAATTATTATTATAAAAGAGATTAAATTATATAATAAAGTTACAGTAAAACGAATATTTGCAAAAATTTCCTAAAAACATTTAAATTTAATATTAATTACGTTTTTTCTTCTAAATTTGAATAACTTTACGTAAGTTTTTCAAATTATTTAGGAACATTGTTTCAAAACGCTACATATAATAATCAAATTAGCTTTCCATATTATAGTTTCGTTGGCATTATCAAATATTGTAATAATAATAGAACCGAAGGATAAAACTCAAGAACAGTTCAGAAACAATATAAAAATATTGAATATTGTAATATTACTTTATGAATATTTTCTATGGCATTTAAATCAGGTTACTGAATCGTATTATGTTGATGTTTTCGACAAGCTAAAAATTATTTTGTTTTTTAAAACGCCTAAGAACAGCTGTTATATTCAAAGTTTTTTGTCTATTTATAAACATTTCACTCCAAATTTGAATCATTCGAACAAATAAAGTCTGTTACGGTATCGTAGATGGAATTGTGTTCGGAGCAAAATAACACCTGAATTTTCTGAATTCATTAAATTTATAATATAAATATAAACAAAACATATAACAGAATATTTTTACAAATTTCTAGAAAAGCTCGAAATATGTCATATAAGATATAGATGAACTTTTGCAATATTTTAAACGCAAATAATTAAACAAGATAGCCTTCACAAAATGCTACGAAAAGTTCAACATTATTATATTTCAAAATTATTTCATGTAGTAAATGTTAAGTGAGAAATAAGTTATACGTTTTTTTCACATTTTATACATTTAAAAATAAACAATGTTGTACTGTCTTTTATGCACAAGAAAAAATTCCTCGTGTAATAAACTGAAATATTAATCGTACTGAAAAGCTCATAAATGATGATATTTCAAAGACAGCATTTATCGATGATAGCATTGCCATCTTTATCAGTAGGATACGTTAAATCAGTTTTTCTTGAAATGTCGCAATCTAGAAAATCATGCTGACTACAAAGAATAATAGATATTTGCAATCATCACTACGCTCCTCTTTCAAAAACAACGGTTTGCTCAATTATCGGAATTTATTTTATTTTATAGAAAATACTATTTCATTATAATGAATATCTGTTCTGTATTTATGGAAATTATTTCCATATTCGAAGTTTATCCGAACTAACACCTAAATTTATCATTCTCTCAATTAAAGTATTGAACTACAAAGAAAATTTCAATTTACTTCTCTGGCAGTTTTTATTTTTATAAATTAAATTTTTAACTTTACAAAACTTATAATTAAAATCATAAAGAATTTAATTGATCTATAAAATATAATTATATACTAAATTCAAATTAAAGCCTTGCTAATTTTTCAAGTGTTCTTTCTTCTAAAATATTTTGTTTATATTGATTCTCCTAACAAACTATTATTCTTTTTATTCATTAGACGAACTTCAATATTTCTAACATTCTACCATTCAATTTCGGATTACAACTTCTTGCTTTAGAATTATTTATATAATAATAAATATATATACCAAAATGTCATTCATATAAAAATATTAATTAATTGAAGGAATAAGCTAAAAACAACAAACTATTTCAGAACTATCAGAATTTGCTTATCAATATCTTTATATTCCTATTATTTCATAATGATTAAGTTACAAATGAATGTATTTGTTAATGACATGAAAAAAATTGCTTAAATATTTTAATTTTTCAGTTTATATATAATATACTGCATATATAATTTTTCGCTACTATCTTTTACGATATCATAACTCCGAATTAATTACCAACCTACATTAGAATGCAAGGGGGAATGGTTTACGATGCTGCAGCAGCACCCCCCTTTATACCAAGCAGTCAGAGTTTTGTTACTTTAAAATAAAAATAAATGTAATAACGCATATCGCATAACTTCAATTAGAATTACTTTAGTTACCTAATCTTACCTACGATAATTGAGTAACATTCTATGACAAACGACAGGGGGTACGTGCCTTGTTCCCCGAATCTACAGCAGCATCTATATTCCCAAAATCTTGGATACCCACTTAGAATGCTTAAATTCTGAAGATAATATTTTATATTAGAATAATTTAAAAATTTCACAAAAATTTTGTTAGATTAATCGAATTAAATCTATAGTAATTTTAATTTCTGAAATCAAATTTATGAATTATTCAAGGTTTTAGAAATATATAAGAAAAATGTTAAGTAATTTTACGAAGTAATGATTGTAATATCAAAAAAATATATTATAAAATTTGCACTTTCTACTTTTTAACCATTGATGTAATTAATGTTACTAAAATAAACAACAACAAAATTACTCATTTAATCGTTATTTGTTGATAAATTTATTTGTTTTAATTATAAATTAAGTTTTTTTCGAACATTTTATAAGCGTTTAAAATTTGCTTACACTTATTGATAAAAATAATGAATTTCATAAGAATCCAAATGATTGAATTTGTATAATGAATAATAATTCAGTGAAATAAAATAATCTAACGAATAGTGAACGGATGAATATTTTACAATATTTTCATTGTTATTTTTATACAGAAAATCCATATCATTTTATCAAAATAAATAAATATTTTTTTTAATATTTAAAAGTCAGTTTCTACATTTATATAAAAGCCAATTTTTTCTATAACAAAAATGCATCTAATAAATTTTCCCCCTCTCTCCTTTGATAAATGTGCATCATTGACGAAAAAAGTATAAAAACAAAAAAAAAGCAGATTTTTGATTTATGAGTATTCATTGTGTTTCGTTCTCGACTCATTTCAATCGAAAAATACGAAATTTATGCTTTATGTAACTCTACTTGTAAGATTTTGAACTTTTTTCTTTTAATGTGTTGCTTTCTGTGGAAAGAATAGTGCTTCATTCAATACAAGAAAATACAGTTAGTTTTCAGCATTTGAAAGGAATGCTATTAATAAGAATAAAAATCAAAACTTATAATTTTCTTTATATATATATTCATAAATAAAAGAGAATCTACTAAAATTGTGATAGAATTCCACTTACACAATTCTATAATCCTTTAGTTATTTCAACTTTGGTTTTAAATGCAGTTATTGTTTTCTTAGAAAGCTCAACTTTTAAATACAAAGCATTCAATTTAATTTTCTAAGCCATTTAATTATTATATTATACTAGAGTACTAAAAGGATTGAAATATTAAGATCTAAATAATAATATAAAATCGTTTTATTATATTCAAAGTATAATGTAATAAATACACAAAACGCATATTCAAATTAATTTAAAATGATTTATCAAACGAAACAGTTTGGTCTTAAATGCATTTATAGAAAGCTTTTTATGCTCTCTTTTGAGCGGGAAAGGGCCTAAAACCACAAAAAAAAAAAAAAAAAGAAATGCATTTATAGAAAAATTAACAAAATAGTTTGGCGCTGTATGCAGCTTTCAAACTATTTTTTAAAGCAAAGTTGTACCAAAAAGTACGTAAACAATGTACTAACTTGTGTTAAACTGAAATGGAGCGTTTTTTTAATATTCCGAAATTTTTATTTCACAACTAGATTCAATAAAAGTTTCTAAGTTAATCAAAACAAAGCTATGTCTGATATATAATAATCCGAACCTGCAATATGCAAAAAATGTAATATTATTATTATGACGTGAAACAATAAGATTACAGATAATATTTCAAAATTTAAATTTAATTTTTGAAGTACAAATTGCTAATTAAAATGATTTATCTTTAAATTCTAAAAAAAAAATTAAAAAAAATACTTACGCTTAAATACGAATTCGGTATATTTAAAAGTAAAAAGATTTTTAAATTTAAAACGAATTAAAATCACCATCTTAAATTACTACTAATAACTAAATCAGTATAAGGATGACTGAAGTAGCCCCGATGTTTAAAATAATTGTTCACTTTAGAATAACTTTCTCAAAATTCAGAATCGAGAAGATGCGTCTCTTTTAGGTAATTAATTTATTTTACAAATTGTGTTCATAGCAAATATTTCAAATCGATGTTGAACAAATTCTGACACCATTAGTTCCACATGTCAGTTAGCGCGACTTGTCGCCAGAGGATCTGGGTCGATTTTCTCGAGACCTTTATTCTTTTTATTGATCGGTTAAAATTTCCGACAGATCTTTTCATTTAAACATATGCGGTTATTAGAAAGAAAAGATATCTTCAATGCTTTTAAATAGCGAAACGTTTCGAATTCTTGAAGAATATTGTGATTTTCGCGAAACGAAAAAAGGAAATATAAAAGATTCCACGTATAATACTTCAGATAAGAGTTTTGAATATTTAGAATCTGAGGAATAATCGAACAAAACGAAACAAAGTTAATTTATGTCTTAAGCTTACTTAAATTTATATTCACTTTTAAAGTAGTTTCTATCTGTATTCATAACTCTTGATAAAAATAATATAAATATTCTAAATAAAAAAATTAATAAAATACACAATGAAAAAATCATAAGATTTCGGTTTATGTTAAGTATTTTGTGTAATTTAAATATAGCGAGCAACGAAAATGAATATAATACATAACAAACATTATTGCACTGAAAACTTTGTTAAAATTTTACTGTTCCTAACAATTTGTTTAGCTAGCATTCAAACTGAACTATGTTAACAAAGTAATGATTCATAAAATCTCTGTGCCTAATGACATCATACTTAATACATCACGATTACTGATGTCACAAATCTTCATTCGTAATGGCTATTGATGATTTCATCAAGAAATTTGAATGTCCTTGTTCGAATAAGAAAATCCTTGACTTCTTTTATTGTTTTAGGTAGGGTAAACGTCTTAAAGAAAAACATGATCTTTAATACAGAAACGTTACAAAAAGAATCATTATTTTTATTTTTTTCTCGTTTTTAAACGATGCAATTTTCGAATAATAATAATAATTTGTGAAAGTTTAAATATTCAGTACTGTAATTGAAACTGAAAACATATTTTATCCCTCAGAAAACATTTTAACTCATATTTTAAGATAATTCTCTTGATTTGTCATTCCATTTCAAAATTTTGCCAGGAAACAAAATATAAATAATTTTAATTGAAAGGATAACTTTTGTTACATTATTTATCTCCAATCATTAAATTATAAAACGAAATGCATTCCGCATCATCATTACATTAGTCAGGATTAAAAGCTATTTTGAATAATAAAAATATGTTTATTCCGTTGTTTGTTTTAGTCATCGGATTACTTTTAATACCAAAAGTTATGAAAAAGATCCTTCCCGGATAACATTCACTGTTTAATTCCAATCATCTATCAACAATAAACACTATTCTCCCATTTTTTTAGTCGGACATCAAAATTAAATATAGGAAGAGAATAAAACAACTTCCAACTATTCTTTTCCTCTCGGTAGGATGAAATGATAAATCTAACTAAACATAAAATATTTTTATTGGAGACAAGTTTAGAAGAACAGTTTTAGTCAATGAAAACCATTCCCAATAAAATAAATTTTTTAAAACGTTTCCTTTGCAAATATAATTCATTTGAAACAAAAAAATTGCTTTAGATAAGTAATAAATTTTTTAGTTTATTTTAAAACAAAAATGAAAACAAATAATATTTATCAGTAATTTTCATATGTGAATGTAAATTAAATATGTAAATTCTCGATTGCATTGAAAAAAATAAATAAATTTACAAATTCTGAAAATCATTTATATATATTTATTTCACTTATTTCAGATAAGTTTAAAAAATAAAAAAAATTATTCATTTGTTCAGCCATAAATAATTTAAAATTATACACATCCATGGAAGCGAAAATTCAGGACATGATATTGTATATCATAATGATTATAATGCTAATTAATTTTAATCGTGATACTATAATAATTATATCCAACTAAACAATAGATTTTCATACATAAAGATTTAATTATATTAAGTAATTTAGCTCTCATTAATAAATTCAAAAATTAAAATAACTTTATAAATTATTTCTATCCTATATCTTATATTTCTTATAATAATCTATAATCAGTTTAAAATATCAGTAAATTACTATTTTAAACATAATAAAAATTTGATGAATTATTTCTCAGATGTTTCATTTCCATAAGTGTGAAATCCATGTGCTACTTTTTTAAATTAGGCATCATTACAAATTTTAATATATGTTCTTTTGTATTCTGTTTTATTTAAATTCAAAGAGAACGAAATACAAAATCAACTAATATAATACTGTAAAAAATGAATAAATAAAAAAGGAAAGAAAACTAAATAATTTATAAGTAAAGATAATCTATTATTAGCTGAAAATTATATTCGGATCAAAACAAAGTTTGAACTTAATAGAAAGTAATAATAATAATAAAACAAGCAGTTTTAAACTAAGCATGTTCTAGTATTTATTAACAGGCAAATAGTTAGCGCCATCTATGAGAAAGCTAAAATTTTTTAATTTTTTTAAAATTTCATTACTGTAAAAAGAATTAATAAATTCTTTCATATTCTTTAAATTCGTTATTCTCAATCACGTAGCTAAAGAATTTCATGTAATATTACTATCAATATGATCAGGGATTGATTGCTGATCCAAACACTAATAACAAGAATACAATTAACAAGATAATGTTTTTAATGCACTTTTACGTTATCATCATAAATTTATTTATGATGATAACATAGTTTAATGATTAAATTCAGCAATTATACAACAATACGTAGAGTATTATTACTTACATTGTAATCCTTAATTATGATTAAGTTCAACGTGTACGATTATACCATAACAATTCATAGAAATTCATTAATGCTGTTTTACATAAGTGACTTTCTCCGGTCTTGATTTCAAAATATTATTGTTTATCGTAATTGAATAATTTTAAAAATTACTGTCATTTTTATTGATGCTCTAGTAAACTTTACTGTAGATAACAATAATTTTTCTATGATATGTTCCTACACAATTCACCAAAGAAAAAATTACGTCGTAATTTTTCTCCAAAGCATCAATGGTTTAAAAGAATTAAATGTTATTTCTCATTCTGTATTTTTCATTGCAATCTTTAAACATTATTTTCGATTCAATTTAGTAAATGTAAAACAGTTTTTTATGTCATAATTACAATCTTAAAAGTTTTAAATTTTAATTAATGGAATACTAATTCTTCTTAAGCTTATTTAAAAAGAAAAAATCTGATTGAGATTTCAGACATTTTTACTATTTAAATTTAATTTTATATATTTTTTACTTAAATGTTTAAAAATTACCCCAAATTGTATCTTAACAACAAATTTGGAAATAAATTTTCTAGATTTTGGAAAATTTTTTTTAAATGATAAAAAGCAAAAAGGAATATGTTCTAAAATACAGAATTAATGGATATAAAAATAAATTCAGACTTAAGTGAAAGAAATTCTACAAAGGAAAGAAATTCTCTCAATTAATTCTTTAATAAAAAAGTTTACATATGGAATTTATTTATGATCCTGTTTATTTTGAACAATAAAGATTCAATTTAAATGCAGAATATTTGTAATAATATAAATTTATCAAGTTGTCAAAATTTGAAAATATATTACTCCTGTTATCGAAGGAGGATAGCTTATATATATATATATATATATTTTATATAAAAATTAATTATGGATTGATACGAAGTCTCGGTCATTCATCATAAATGGTGATGCAGATGGTTGGAGATGTGAGGTTATTCATACTGATCAATCACGGTTCTCTATGTAAAAACTGTCTTTATTTATAGAAAACGTCATAAACGATGAGAAAGTAACGTTTCAGCAAATAAATATTTTTTTGAATAAGTACAATTTGAGAATATTTGAGATAATTTATTTTAAATTTTTCCAAGGAAATTTATTTGAAATATTAAACTTAAGAATACTCCCAAAAATATAGATTATTAAATATTTTCAAAATTTACTTGGAATTTATTATTGTTAGCAGATCTTTTTATCTTTTGTAAAGAGAATCGTATATCATAAATAACTTTCCGTTTAAGACCAAAATTGACTCTTGTAACTGACATTTGCTGATTTTTTATTTTCCCATTACTTCTGAAATATAATGATTTAAAATCAATATTATAAGATAAAAAATCATATTTTAAAATAAATTAATATTAAAATTACAAGAAAAAAATATATTGATTATGTAATTCAAATTTTTATTTAAAATTATTGTATTTCTTATAGTCTCATTAAATATTTTTTCAGTCATTCTAATAATATATTTTCCATCAAAATAATGTATGTGTAAATATAATTATTAATAGAAACAATATTAAAATAAATAAAGTACAGTGGGACATAAAAGTAATGCGAATGAATATTAAAATTCTAATATTTGATATGCTAAAGAAAACAATTTATTAATATTCTGGAAAACTTGTTATAATTCTATCGAAATAAAATAATGATTTTAATATAGTTATTTATTAATCTAATTTAGTAAATTTAAAAAATTACAGATTATCATCATTTCCTATCGCTATATACAAACGCTATAATACTGTAATTATATAAATATTAACCTTTCAACATTCCATAATGTGTAACGTAAGCCTATTAGTCGAATTTTATCTCAAATACAATTTAATTCAAAATTATTAAAAAGAAAAGTAGCTATGAAATAGTTAACCGATATTTAATTGTGTGATTGTTTTAATTGCCTTTAATGCTTAAACACAAGCTAGTAAGTGACCGATTCATTAATGAAATTCTTTCGCACTTCTAAATAAACCATATGAATTCCTTATTCAGAATATAAAAAATATCAATATCAATTTCCAATTTCAGTCTTATAAACCATACATTATTTTAGGCTTAAATACGAAGTGCTGTGGGTAAACCTAATACTATAAACTTTTTAAACCAGCCTCTCTCAAACTTTCCCAACAAGACTCGTGTAAACATGTGGGTCTTGTTGGAAAAAAAGGATACATGTGGGTAATATTTTCAAGTTTATGTCCTATTTTTGCTGCTGGATTACGAAATGTATTATGAAATTTCGTGATCCATCGGTAAAACTTTCCTGATTCATAAATCAAAAAATCTTAACTCAATAAAAAGTGTTTGTTACTATTCCTTAACATATTTTAGGCATATTCGAGATATCAAAGCATATCAACGCTTATAAAAAGAGACACGTTAAACTCTACTTCGCTTATTAATTAATAATTTCGAGTCTGAACTGAAATGTTTATAATCTACCCAAATTATTAGGTATAAATAATATGAAAAACTTATCGGAAAGTTATTAAAATATATATTATTTTTAATTTTCTTTCTCTTACGAATTTAATTTATAATCAAATTTGCATAAAAATAAAATTATCACAATTTAGTATGCCATTTTATTGTCATCGCTTTAATTAGTAAAGCAAAATATTTTCCATCTGTTACTTTAGTTATAATTAACGATAACAGATGGCTCTGATATCCATAAACGGAAAAATGTTCTTTGCCCTTAATAACATTTATTTTCTAAACCAAATGTATAATAATGTTCAAGTATATATAATGTTATTTCTATGGAAATGCAATGCTCATATGTTTTCTTATAATATGTAATTTTGGAATTTAATGCACTCTGAATTCTTAACTTATACTGATATTCAAATCGCTGCCATTTCATATTTGCATGTAATAAATTCAATGTTTATTAAATCATATAAAATGTTTTATAGTAATATATGCAAATGTTACATGTAATTTAAAATTTATTAAAATTAAAAGAAATTAGTAACTTTACAATAAAGAAAGATTAAAAAAGTACATTATGTAGAACAATTGGAAAATTTCTTAGAGAATGAAACATTAAAAGAATCTGTGGGCGAACCACATTTTACCACACGTTATCTCAACTAGTAAAATGTTTTGTTAAAAATTGTATTTAGTTAAAAAATAAAAAATGATCCAAGACTTTCGTAATCCGATTTACATATGTTGCAGAGAGACAATTATTTACACGATAAATAGTTTATAGGAGCGTCGGGTGCGAAGTTTTTATTTTGACGGAGAAATTATTGACATTAAATATTAAGTCATATTTAAAAATTGTTTTATAGTGTTTTTTATTCGCAATAAAAGAACTTTAAATAAAAATGTGACTAAATAACTTTTGTTAATACAAAACTTTTGCCAGTTAAAGACATTAATTAATTTAGATTGTTAACGCATATTGTTAAAAACAATATAGTTTGTTAATAACAACAATATCGTAATATAAATATTTAAAAAATATATAACCACTAAATTGAAATTATTTTTCGATTGCGTGTAACGTTGTCTAAAAAATATCTCAATCGTAAAAAATATAAACATTTTCTCCAAATAATGTCCCCCAATTCTTTTTTAAATTATTACAATATCGATTGTTTTCTTTTGTGATTAAATACTTCGAAATCATTTGTAACATTATTTCATTGAATTAAGCATGATTTTATGTATTTAAAAGCGAATAACTGTCGCTCATTCCCAAATAAATTTTGATAAAAATCGATTTTTCCTTGCGACGGAGATCGTCGGAAGCAACTCTTTCATTTTTTTCTTACTGTTTGTCGATAAAATATCGCAAATATGTTTAAGTTACAAAACTTTCATTACAGCATATAAATACCTTAAACGTAAACAACGAGAACATATTTTTATTCATATGTAGCTCTATCCTATTGGGTTTAGGTGCCGTTTATAATAAGCTAAGGACTAAAAAGTATCACGGACCTCGAGAAACTACAAAATTATTTCTTCGTAATTGTAAAATGCCCAAGTATAAAAATGTCGTTAAATGAGAATAATGAAAATAAGTAAATATGAAACTTCTACAATTTTCATTCTCGGGCATGTAAATGAAAACAGTTCGTTTCGACTTTCTCCTATCGATTCGAACAGAACTGAATAATAAAGAAATCTTCTCGTCAAGGTTAGTAAACTGCTTTTCAGAAGATGCAAATCCAATGGATAAATATCGAAAGTGGATTTTTGCCAGAATCTTTTCGTCTAAATAACCGAACATTAAAGTTTAAATTTCTAAAGTAATTAATTATAATTAAACTATGGCGTAAGACATATACAACCGTTTTAATTAATTTTTAATTAATACGTAGAAACACCTTTAACTCTAAACGTAACGTCCAATACATATTTAATGAATTTAGAAACAATCTAATGGGATCTTGTTAATAAATAAATCAATCAAAAATTGCTATTAAAGTGCTATTATTGCGATAGATTTTTTTATACATTCTAAGTGATTTTTCTTAAAAAAAAATATATATATATACGTTAATTTTATAAATAAAATAAAAATTTTCGAAAACAGAAAACTTTTAGCAAATTAACCGGCCATTATTTCTCGATTAACGTGGCGATTTTTTAACCCTCCGGCGTGATAATTTAACAATTATATTTACAGTTTATATTTTTAAGAACGTAATGATTATGTGCAAAAATTGTAAGGCATTATAAATGAACTAATATTAATTAGCAGAACTTTAAAAAAAAAATTTAAATAGTTGTAAGATGCGCTAACAGATGGCACTAAAGTGGATAATCGAGAGACGCGGAAGTGCCAGAGGAAGCCTAGGGGTTTGTTTACACGAAGAGGATGACCCGCTTTGATATTACCGAGGTTAAAAACTCGAGTAAGATGGGACAACATCCGGAAATAATAATAACAGGAAAAAATTGCCAATTACGACCGTTCGACTTCAAGTGGTAACATTTAATTATTCAGCAGAGAGTACAGTGGCATAGTGAACATATACTTCGTTTACGTAATAGATTGAGTTAAATATAAGTATTAATCTCACGTGCTTTTAACTGGAAATAAATAAAAGAACTAAAACTAAAAAAGAAGAGAAAAAAAAAATATGTAAGAAAACAGAAACGGTTTCGGCCGAAAGCCCGGATGACCTAGTTCCGAAACCGGTTACACTCGACTAAACGGTTATTCGGTCATTTACTTGAACGTCAACCGTGGATAGCCTCTTCCACCGAGTTTACGAGACGTCTAGCGATTGGTCGCCGCTAGGTAACGGTACGACTCGAGTCGAGTGCGAGGCTATCCAATGACGCAACAGACAAGCGGGGTCAAAAAACTCCGCTTCCATTACGTCACTAGCCAGGGAACGGAACCCGGTAGTGCGCGGCACGGGGAGGGCGCTATTTATAGGGGTGTGCGTTGCTATGACGACGACGAGGACGTCTACACCTGACGTCACGATTTGTATATTGTCATCGCTTTAACGCAGAAAAATCAAAGAAATCAATCATATTTTTATGCGGATGGTAAAAATTAATTTTGTAATTCCTCGACGTGTATAAAATTTCGAATTAAAGTCGCAGTCGAACAAACTGTGGCCGCCCTTTCGAAGTTCGCCATCCGGAAATAGCACGTGATGATTATCACGTGACTCGGAGAAGGAATTGGGACATAGAACGTTTACAGTATTTATTTATTTTTATTTTTTACCGAGTGGCATCTTTCTTCCTCGTTTTATTATACAATGTTATTTAAGCGTAATCAGTCATACATCTTTGCAAACAAGAGATCGAAGTACAACGAGCGATAATGGTTCAGCACGGTTACATCACACCCGACGGAGAATGTACTCTGGTTAATACATTCCTATAGGAGTAACCCCAAAGACGACGTCCTTCTTGCCCCTAACATCGCTTACGTATTCCTAAAACTTATTCCCGTGTTTCGGATAAAAACGAGTAAAAGACTGCAATCAAAAAGCTGGTTTTCGGGTACATTCTGTGGATTTAAAACACTTTATGGCTTTTACCCACAAAATTACTTTATAGGTTTGTTGTTGTTGTATTAGATGGGTGCCCATTTATTCCTGGGGTATTTAAAGATGTTTTTGAAATTCTTTCGGGATTAAAAAAGAGGAAGTAATGCGAAAGAAGCCCTCGGCCTTTATCGGGATTTTGATACAAAGTCCAATTTTGTTCGTTTGTTTATAGCTACAGATATACACCTTTTCTGCTTCTGTTGCTATGGTTGATTGTTTACTGTCTATTTGAGTAAAGAAGGGAGGGAACAAGAAAAACGGGGAGGGAAAAACACAAATCGCAAAACAGGTTTTTCGTTTCGCAAAGAGAACTGGTAAAGTGTGTCGCGTAGAAGAATGTTAGATGAAAATCTTCAACCTAAATTCTATATTATCAAACGAAAAGTACGGAGGAATAAAGCGAATCCATTTTCTTTTTTATTCTCTATAAACGACGGTATAATTTGTCTACCGTACCGCACATCCGGGATATAATTATTTATCATTTTATAATCCCGTAATGCGCGGATCTAATACTTTACGAGTGATTCGGCTAGAAATAAGAAAAACAATTAATTCCTCAAAAATTTTTACATCCATTCTAACCATATTAGCGTCAGTCGGACTAAATGGCACGGCCACGTGATCTACAGGAAAATATTTCTATGTCACGTGACGGCCGTCGTCTGGCGGGAGCATTATATTAGGTCGACGAGGAGTTATTAGCGCCGTTTTTTGCCGTCGGACCGATTTGCGGAAATTAAAGTTTCCTTTACAAATGCCAATTCATTAATGCTATTCTCGTTTATCTAGTAATTGAAGATAAATACGAGTGAAAGTAATACTGGTAATTGATTAGAGGCAATGGGATACTCCTGTCTGTTTTTCTTTCTTTTTATCGTTTCCATTAGTTATAAAATCCGCATAACTGACCAATATAGAATTCGTTCTTATAAGCACAAATTATACACAAGTCAAATAATAAGATAGGTGAATGTTTCGGATAGCCGAAAACTTCCTATTTAATTTAATAAAGAAAAGACATTGTCATATTCGGTACTGCTATATTGTAATTAACAGAATAAAAAGATTTTCATTTTTACAAAAAATATACGGCCTCTCCTCGGGATTTTTAAATTTCTTATCAACATTTTAAACAGCTTTTGAATGAATTTTCATATGAATAAACAAAATAATAAAATACTAAGTCGAAAAGAAAAAAAAAACCTATCACTTTCATTTTGTTGTTTTCTGTCATCAGATACAGTTTCGGGTAGATAAGGATAAAATCTTTTATCTCCGACTCCGTGTCTTAACAACAGCCAGTGTCCAGTCGGTGCCGTCTTCCTTTCTAAATTGATTTAAACAAACAACATTTAAAAAGCTTCACGTGCAAATATCGTAGCGAGTCTTGGCGGCCAAATCGCGGCCGCCAGACCCGGAACCGATGACCCTAACCTTTTCGCAAACAAGCAGGTCTTAAAGACAGGTCAAGAGGGAGAAAGAGGAGAGTTTTATTCTTTCCGGTCCCCCGATTTCTTCCACTTCCTGGTTGCTTTGATTCGGTTGATCGGTGAACCGGTCGCAAAACAAAGCGATGGGGTTAGTGGTAATGTGCCTCTCTGCCACTCCCGGATAATCCCCGAAAATCCCCTAAAGCCAATTTTGGACCGAAAACATTTTTATTTTAAAAATAAGTCAAGTATCGAGGCTGATTTTTCAATTATCTATGGAAATGTCAGTGGCCATTATAGATTGAGATCTGCCACGTCTACTGGAGGCATTTTGATACATAAACAGATTTACGTAGTCATTTTATACGAAAGAATCTTTATTACGTGCCATCATCGATTGGGACGAAATATCGGTTGATTGTGAAGACCTAAATATGACGATGGTTTTAGTAAGGAATTCATTTAGCCACGCGAGACAAGTTTGACAGATCAACGAGACACCCTTGTCCTTGACGGTCCTTCGACGGTGTCCTTGGTATCCTGTCACCTGAAGGCGCGAGGCGATGGTATCCTACATCATTCGATAGATTCCACTCTCGCCAAAGACGGGCGATCGAGCGTCTACTGGCTAACTATAGCAGTGGACGGCCATCGTGAGTGCGGGTTCAGCCTGGAAGGTTGGCACCCGGATATATCAGTTGGCGTCTCCGCTAACCTGTTCGTTCCGCATCCCTTCACTTAACCCGCCATCTGGTGGCGGAACACGCAAGGTCGTTCGACTTCCGACTGTTTTTTCACATCTTTTTTTAGAATGCGCGTCGAAGGATGAAGGAACCGCTTCTCGAGTTATTCTTTTAACAAAAATACCGCTACACATTAATCGCAAACGTCTCTTATCGTAGGGATACACGTGCTCTTCCAATTATGGTAGAAAACTTCTTACGGCAAAGAAAGCGATTTTCGTTCCGAACAAACTTAGACAAAAGGCGTCGCTCTTAATTGCACGAAGTGGCGTTAGGGGGCGTCGCTAATGGCTTAACTTCGGCGCCATTTGTGTGGAGCGCGACTGATAAGAAATTTTTCTTCCATTTCTTTCACCGATAGAAAATCCAATTTTTTTTGTGCATAAAAAAAATCATAATTTACTGATGCCGTTCGTTCAGAATAAAAACGATAAAATTCTCAGATTTTTCTAAAAAGATGCTTTTAGTTAAATTGGTCTTAAATTCGTATATTTGCACAATTAACAATCATAAAAAAATAGAATTACGACAGATACAAAATTAGGTTTTTTTTAAATCTACGATTTAATAAAAAAAAGTCGCGCGTTTTTACCTTGTTAAGGAGAGGCTACCTGGTCATTCCCCTTTTGTAATCCTAACCCCGTCTGTGCACGAAACCCGTCTGGGTTCGACCGTTCTTCCATCCCTATCAGAAAGGAAGACTATGATATATTGCTAGACTATGGGCAGAAAAATTCCCCAGTTGTCTTAAAACAGGGATGTCTAGTTTAATCCGCGGGATGTCGTCTTTAATCGATTTTTCTATTTGTATTGATCACAGGGCGCACGTTCCATAAAATGCCAATTTAAATCGATGCTGATTGGGTGCCTACTCGCTAAAATGTGATCTGTGCCTCACTATACGCAACACTTTAATTCTTTAAATATTTATTTATTTATATATATATATATTTTTTTTAGAATTTTTATTTCTTCAATTCTTCAACGTATGAAAAATTTATGGCATGTCTCAAAGGAAGGCGTGTCTTTCCGCACGATCAAACTTTCCAAAAAATATTTTTGTTTTCTAAATGGTATTCGATTATTCCTTCGAAAATTTTTGACCGTTTTCTTCCATACCGAAAATGCGATAAACCGTTTTAATCGTTAAAAAATACATAGGAAGTACTGGACAAAAACATCCAGCAGTGGTTTGGTTGCGGACGTGATGGGCCACGAGTCGAGTCACGTGATCCGAGCCAGATAACGGTGTTTGGGGAAGTGGCCCGACCGGTCGGACGGGTTGGTCGCTTGGACGTTTGCCAAACAACCTCGGGGAGGACGAACTGAATGAATCTAACAAAACAGATCGTGGCGTAAGAAGGGTTTCGTGCATCTGGATCTCCACCTGCACCGACCGCCCTCTGTCACAGGTGCCTCTCTTCTTATTAATGCTAGCATTTATTTCATCGTCAAATATATAAAAAAAAATTGAAACAGTGTGTGTAAATCCTCGTCAGAAAAACTTTCTCGAGTTCGAGTGGAAAGTTCGAAACTCGATCCTCTAGGGAAATTGAGAACTAGCCACGATAAAAGGTGGAAGAAATCCACTCGCATTCCATTAGGATTTTCGACTAGAAAAAATATTTGCGAGATTGAATTTTTTTCTTTTAAAATGGACAAATCGAGATGCCCTAAACATGAACTTACAACATATCCGTTATTTACTGCATTCTCTCCAATATAATTCCTGTATATTTTACTAAATCTTAGGGGTTGGGGAAAATCAGCTACTTACTTTTTATATATAAATATTCTAACAAGGAACAAATTTCTAATTTAACAGATAATTTATATTTAAAGCTTATTTCTATTCTATTGATGTTTGTTCGCCTAGATTTGTTTTCTGCTAGTAATATATAAAAACGAATCAAACAACAACTCGATAACCTTGCCTAAGCATCGATGAGGTGAATATCCTCGATTTTTAGGCACGTTGCCATGCAAAAAAAATAATAAAAAAAAAACATTCAAATCAGTCGATTTTAATCCATCGTCATCTCCGGCCTCAACAAAAGGTCAACGAGCTGAAAAGTGACAATTACGACTCGATTATTATGAAGCAGAGAGTATGTTGTTTACTTTAAGAATTACGTGTCGAAAGGAGTACTTTGGTCTTCCGTTTATTGTTTATATATATAAAATATATATATATTCAGTTGAAATATTCGAAAGAACTATTTAACAGCAATAAATCAAAGCAAACAACCAAGTAACAAATTTATTTTGTTGAATAATTATTAGAGAAACTTTCGAATCAATAGAAATTCTGCCCACAAAACTACATTCAAAATAAATGGAGTGGAAAATTATTCATGTATTCGTTTCTTTTCTTTTAAAAGAAGGATCTCTATCTCTTCTCTAAATTGAATTCGCTTCCTGAAGAATGTATTTAATTAAAAAATTAAAAAGTAAAAATGTTTCTGAATTTAAACTTCCTTATTTAATATTTAAAACGAGAAAATTGAGGCATTCGAGAACGAGATAATATTTAAAGATAAAGATTGATATAATAGATATATAAAATATAGAATTTGATAATTATCTTACTTTTCGTTGAACTCATGCTGATTTTAGGAAAGATCTGTCTGCATCCGGCAAATTCAACGTCTGGACTGACTCGAGTCCAGCGGTTTTTCAAAGGGTTGGTCAGACTTGTTTACTTCTTTTCGAACTTCTTCCGACCGAGAAGGTGGTGGAACCCATTCTATATTTGTCTTCTCATATTTTCAGTGGCTACCTGTTTGGGCACAGATGGTGTTTGTTTGGGCAGTACAAGAGAAGGACCGATTTGGATGAAGTTTCTTAAAGCTTCGCTGGTACTGTTTACGATATTATTCATGAAAGGATGTTGGGAATTCGGTTAAGACATCTTTTATTCGTATTAACTCATCAAAACCAAATTTTAAATATTTATTTATTTGTAAAATATAATTTCCGAAATATATCTATCAGTCTTTAGACGGATTTTGCGATATGACTGATAGTCTACAAATTCATCGGCCTGTTAAGTCATCTAGTGTAAGTTATATCTCAATCTCGCTCTTAATGGATTTCTCTAGCGGATCAATATTCTTACCAAAACGAAGTGAAAATCGCGTTAGAAGATCAAAAGATAGTTTGGGGTGGAGATCAAACAATGAATATCCTTGTAAGATGTAGTCTTACTCTATTCTTAGCCTCACCTCTCATTAGGAACCAATGGTACCCTCCGCCTGATTATCTGGTGGGTGGGAAACATGACGTCAGGAGAAGAATATTCAAGCGGAAAAATGGGAAATTATAATAATGAAATATGTATGCTTAAGGAGTAGGACTAAAATGATTTCTATGCTTTCGCATTTTAATTAGAATGGAGGTAGGTCTTAAAAATTCGGTCATTTGGAGGAGACTATAACAATGGTTAATCTGAAATGATAGTAAACGTTAGAGAGGGATAATTTGAAACTGCTGTTCGATTCTAGGCGATTTTCGTGTCTTAAGAAGCCGAAGATAAAAGAAATTGGCAGAGAGCCAACCGAAGGCAGTCTAGAGGTGAGGATGCCTCCAGGAGGGAATTTAATGAAAGCATCCTACTTCGCATTAAAAACCCGGAAAGATAATAACATTTTAAAATTGACTAGGTGAAAACTGTTTACAGCTTTTTTCATTTGCTCCTATGATGCGCAAGAAAGTAAAATAAATTCTGTTTATGACTTATATAATATTTTAAACATAATTCGCCTTCTCTCGTTATCGAATCCTTCGTCTCTCTCTCCCTCAAAAGCTATTTCTAAAATAGTGTAGTAACTGAGTTTTCATTTTGATTTAAAAACTGATGGGAAATTAAAGAAGAAAAATTTCTCTTTTGATATATAGATGAATTTCGAGCACGTTTTTGCATCGTGCCACCAAATTGCTATTCGGTTAGAAGTCAGACCATCAGTCACCATGGTAACCCAGATAGAGACCGGAAAATGTGATGCAACTTTGTTGAAAAAGCGTGTCACATGGCGCAAACGTGTTTGGGGATAATGATTTTAACCGGTGAAAAATGCTAGCTTAGTATACACTCGCATTTCTTTATTAAAATTTAATTTACACAAGGACCGAAGATAAAATAAGTCTTGACTCACGGAATCCGAAAGCAGCAGTGTCAACGACTTCAGTCACGTGCTATTTAGTAATTAGGAAATTCTGTCGTAGGCGGTAGTTTATTATTCATTTCTTCCCAATTATTCATAAATCTCGACCTCGCGCAAGCAATAACCAATTAATTTCATATCGAATTTCTTAATTCCTCTTAAAATCTTCACACCACCTGATCGAGATAACTTTCAATTTATTTTCCAATACGAAACACAAATATATTTGTTACGGATATTTGTTATACTTTCAATTCTCAGAAAGTTCCAGACTATTATAAATTTAATAAATAGTTAAGATGCAATGAGGCAGGTTGGTTAATAACTGTTAGCAGAAATAATAACTCTTAGTAGCGAAATGTACGTTGGCTTATCAAGAATGTTGATTGTTGTAATTTCGCTCGTAGCAATAGAATATATTTCTTAAGGCAGAATTTCAGATGAAAATGAAGTCGTCAGGCGATAGGTCCAAACGAACTAGACATATAATTATCTTACGTTCACAATATATTCATACGTAATGTTATTATTTCCATTTTATATTAGCGCCAGCTGACATGTCATACGAACTGAAAACAACATGACTTTATTGAAAAAAAAAGTCATGGAAGCTACGAAAATCTAGTGTACGTTGTATAAAAATTCAATTTCTCTGGAATTCTTTTTCTCCCGCCAAATTATTTACTTGTGAAAAAGATAGCTATCTTCACGCCTAGTGCTCATTAAATCCTAAATATATATAATCCACATTGCTTATATCTCTGGAAAGAATCGAAATGCCTTTAAATAAAGTCATCGAAATGATTTCAGTCATCTAAATAAATTACACGGTCACGTGTTGAATAAATGTGCTGTGAAATAATAACTTGGTTTCAAGCAAATCGTGCAAAGTAGATAAGGAAGACTTTAAGATAAATCAAGCAAAAACTGATATTGAACTTTTCATATCGTGTGACTACGTTTTTCGTGTCAAATTTATTTCCTTAAGTGATTAAAAAAAAGTTGTTATATCATTAAAAAGCACGGATTTGTATCCTAAGTCACTTCCGTATCCTGACGAGATGACTTTTTCTTGGTACGAGGGACCCGTTATCGGAGTTTCTGATTTCCGGCGAAAACCTGTTTTCCAGGATTTTTAATGAGTAGTTGAGCGCAAATGGCGTCGACTCCGCTTTTCCGTCAGAATGATATCATACAAAATGCGGCTTACTTGTCAAATCTTGAATCGGTCCTATTTAGACGATAAATGACGTCACTGAGAGACGCGGAAGAGGGCATACGCTTCCTCTACGTCATTTCCACCTACTCTACTTCCTGTTTACCGCGTCCTCTGACGGATAAATCGATCCGAAACTTGACAGTTCCACTCGCAGCTAGGGTATTAGGCTGTAAAGAGGGGATCGTCCAATTGACTGGAAGTGCAAAGGTTCGACCAAGAGGTCGTTCACCTTCTTTGCATTACAACATCCTTCGGATATACTAAACAATGGCATCATCCGAGTGATAAAAAAACGTAACTTTCCCCTTATTCGTAAAAAAATGACGTGGTTAAACGACACGTAGACAAACTTCTCGAACAATACTTTTCCATTTGCAAAGTATCGAATCAGCAATTAGCATCTGCAGATTAAATATTTTGTTAGTGTCCAGTTACCAAGGGTATTGACTTCTGGAATTAACAGGAAACTTTCTATTCTTATTTCCTAATGAGATATTTCTTATAACTTAAATTGTAAATATTTATAAACAATTAGATGACATTTTCAACTCGCTATTAGAGTGGAATTGTATGTTTTATCGGGAAGTTTGTCACAGAAAAATTAACTAGTTATTATTATGACGTTCATTGTAGTACTTTTAGATTCTTCCGTACTATTAATCGATTTATGAATGAGTTCTCCACTAATAATTAGACTCTACCATTAGACCTTTCGGGGTGTCACCGAGGCCAGTTTTTACAGTTAAGAAGACCGCGCCTCTTTTCCTTAAAAAAAAATACTTCGTTTTATTAATAATATAAGTTAAATTATTAGTTGCAAACAGAAAGGTAAAAAAATCAAACAGGATTTCGTTGAAAAAACAAACGATTAAGCAATCGGCTCGAATTCAAACTAACGACAATTGGATATTATAAACATTGTGTATTGAAAATAATCGTGTTGTTTAATCAATATAACACGACATTACATCGGAATATAAATTAATTACTTATTAGCAATTAATTAATACAATTTATCATAATAAGGCGGACATTCTCGCAAATTTGACAAGAAATTTTCGCTCCCTGAATAACTCCCTCTGTTAGAGATAAAAATATAACAGACACTATATAGTTAAGAACTAAAAAGATATTTGGTAGATATTGATGGCACACCGAAGAAAAATATATCATTGAAAGTAGTTTATTTATGGTTGAGAAGCCCATAGTGGTTGCTAGGCAACAATAACTATTTCCCGGAAAATGAGACCTATGTCGAAGTACCAGCAACATAAGGAAGATATGGGTGCACGGAGTAAATTTAAACGAACTTATATATATATGAAGATTAAAAATTTAATTTAGTTCGAAACTTTTACACAACTATTCCGAGAGTTCGAAACGTGTCCAACAATAAACTGTATTTTACAAGTCAAAAGATTTAATGATTTCACGAAAACATTCAAAAAAGAATGCCAAAGTTGAAAAATTCAAGAACAAGAAATGTTTAACTGAAATATTAAATTTTTCTCATAAGGTTAATATTCGGAAGATTGAAAACCTTAATTAGGGATAGAGCTATCGCTCGATCGCCATTTGGCTTAGTTTTTTGGCATACGATCTCGTGAATGAACCAAATCTAAAATTTTTATTCTAAATAAAGCGAATTATTAATTACATTGGAGAAGCGAATGAAAGAAATAATTAGGTTAAATATTTGAGACATGAAAACAGAAATGAAATAATCTGCGGGTGAAATCGAGAAAGTTTAAAATTTCGAAATTGCAGTTTCGTATGTTACGTACTGTATATATATTTTCGTCAGTTTGTTATTTCAATCAGAAGTATATATTTTGTTGCTGTTATGTTTTGTAGTGTAGTCGAAAATAATCTTATTATCGATTCCCGTTACATCAGAAACAATCGGAAAGTAAACTCGCAACCTAAACAAGAGTCAGATGAACGATTCGGATCGGATAATGTCAAAGACCAAATTAAATAGGCTAATTAAATAGGCGCAAAATGTACGAACAGGAAAGCCTCAATTTCTATCAATTGACAAGCGCGAATATCCTTTACATATTCTGATGTAATTTTCGGCGGAGATTGTCACTCCGGCGCCTTAAACGTCTACAGAAAGCGGGTTCACGATTTGGTCCCGTTCTACAAATGTATTTGTTTCCGGAAGACGAATATTTGAAAGTCACATGATTATCCTTCTTTTCTATATTTAGGATCAAAGAACGACTACCTCGAGTGAATCGAGAATGAGAATGGCTAAGACAATCACCGGAACAGTAAGCTACTTATCTGTTTGATAATCGCGCTCAATCGTTGGATGGAGAGTTTCATTCAGCAGTAATATTCGCTCGATTACGTAAATCAACACGAATATCTGGATCCCGTTACAAAATATTTCGTTATTTCCGTATTTACGTTACAAAAAACGAAGACATTTGGGCGTCAGAAGACGATTTTGGCAAAGTGCCTGACTGCAGTCGAAGTCGGGCGACTTATTTCTGATGCCCTATCAAACCCTCTCCGACAATTGCGCGCCTGTTTTTTCTCAGTCAAAGAATTATTTTCCCGATAAAATGAGATTTTTTCCTTTATTTTCTCCATCTTAATTCCGATCGGCAATGGCCTTTGTCGTACGAGAGGTGGCGCCGAGAATGGGTGGATAGGGACACGCCTCGGAGATGACCCGCAGTTACGGAGACGGCCGATAGAGGGAGAGCGACAGTAAAGGGGGTAAGACGAACCCGTGCACACTGCACGAGCGTATTAGGATGTCTCTCATACCAGAGAATGGGCTCTGGCAAAATGTCAGAAACTGAGATTATTTTAGTCGATAGCTGGATAAAGGAAGAACGTATAAACCGGAAACTAAACGTAGCGTAAAACTGTAAAGTACAGTTACCTAGCGCACTCCTCGGTCATGTGGTCGATGTACCATCAGCCATTTTACACATGTGACTATCAGATGTGGAATAAATAACTCACTCATTGCGCTTCTTCGTTTCTCCAAAACAACCCGGCTAAAATTTCGGTTCTCAACATGTATATAATATAAATGCCAAGAACTTACAAACAAGCAGTTATCTATATTCGTGTTGTACAAATCATCGATTTAACTCGAGAATTTTACGAATTTAACTAATTAAGTTATCATTTTTTGAAAATAATAAACATATATATATATATATAGTTAATTTGCGAGAAAGTATTGTGGTGTAAGTTGAAGTATTTTGAAATATTACAATTTTAATTTGTGTTGCACGTATTTAGTTTTAGTTCAAAACCAAATAGCTTTAGTCACAGCTGCGTTTTTAGCGAATGTTAGCAGAGTAATGCTAGCAGCAATAAATGAGTAAGAAGCTACTGATAAAAATACTGTTCTGGCATCAGACTATACCACACGGGTATTGTTACCTGGCAGGTGTATTATCAGACACAAACAAGACTGGTTTTGGGCCGGAAGGTCTTCTTGACCAGAAAATGCATGGAACACGCGGCGAGCCCTTCCGTGCCGGTTGGGGGTTAGAAGATTGGAGCCATTGGAATGGCTGGCAAGACGAAGTGAAAATTTTGTTTTTCAGTATATCTGGCCGTTAATAGGTTGCATTGTATATATTCATCCTTATCGGTAAATAAAATTAGATAAGAGCATTCTCTCCGTAATGGGAAAGTAATTATTAGCGGAAATCAATGTAAACCTTTAGATCCTAAGTAGAAAGGAAGAACAACTGACAGACCAAGCCGCAACTTACGTTGCTTGTATGTAGGATCAACAAAATGAGAGCCGCACGTGAGAAACGCCATCTGGCAGAGCACGTGCACAGAGCAGCGCTTGCAACGACAGACGGAATTCCGAGTCGAATATCCGGAAGTGAAGAGGTACTCACCTTTAATTGATCCCGACGACGTTTGAGGTTGAGCCACCTCGACTTTGGTGTAAGTAGTCCACGACATGTCAATCGGACAATGGAAAGAAATCACACAAATGGCTTAACGTTATTCCAAAGTAATCACCTGAACATGAAATTTGTAAAATAAAGATACGGATGAAACAAAAGGCTGACGAGCCCGTTACTTCCTGGTTGCCTAGGCTTAGATGGTAGTGTCACGACCTCCGGCCGGCCAGTCCAGCACGGTGGCTGCAGTACCCTGAACAATTGCATTCCATTCCGATAAATCCAGGATAGAAACAATCCACTTTTTAATCCATTGAGGAGGTGGTCGATGGACGTGCTAACACACCCGAGGAACTGCGACTCGTCTGCTTCTCCGTCTCGCCAGGAAGCCTCGTCTGCTGTCGTCTGCTGCAGTAGGTAGGGTTAGTAATCGTACGCCGTTAACTTCCCAGTCAGAAGGTCTCTTACCGTCGACGCAATTCAGTACCTGTTCGGTCGGAGTGTCATGGAACGTATAAACGACTCCCAATAACTCGAGTTCGAGCGACAGCCCAGCTCTAGCGTCGTCCATTCCCGAGCCGGGGGTGCTGGGTAGGCAGTCCGTGTCACGTGATACAACGATAACTGCCAATAGCGTGAAAGAGTGTCGGGCTGAGTTTAATGACGTCACGGCTACGACCGGCGGATGTAGCGCTGTAAAGACGATCGTTTAAGTTTGCTTAGCTTACGAGAAACATGTATCGCTTGAAAGGGACGAGCGTGGACTGGCGCGAATCGTCGGCATTTATTCTAATTTTTATAATCGCATTCGAAATTTATCAATATAATACCCATTATAAAACGACAATTTTTGCGTAATTTCTCGTATTCGTGGTTATTCGTTTCGAAAAAACAATTTGTGCTCTTCCTACTACAGTAGCTAAATCTTCTATCTAATATCATTTTATACCGTGCTTCGTTTCCGTAAGAAAGAATTTCGAATATGCAGTTTTTTCTGTTTCAATTTTTAATTCTATCGACGAAATTGTTGCAAATAAAATGCAAATTGCAATTTATCTAACTATAAGATAATTATCAAATAAAATTTTCGCGACAAACATTTGAAAGGATGGTTTAAATTTTCGAATTAATTGTAAACAATAAAATTATGTAAGAACAATTTTTTTGTGGTAAAAATAAATAAGTATTTGAGTCAGAATTATTTAAAATAAGCAAATTAAAAATTAAATTGACTGAAATAAGCTTTTTAAAAATTTATTGTTTAATGCAAATCGATTGAGCATTTGTAATAAAAATATTTGCATTATAATGCAAAGAGGCTTTGTGATTTCTGTCATTTTACAGTAATAAGCTTGTATTTATAAAGCAATAATCAACTCTAGAACTTATTTAATTCATTTTTTTAAATAAAATATAGCAAGAAATTTTATATAAAACGCGTTTACAATATGGATAAGTTATCTTTACACCCTTTAACCCAAATTTCAAAAAGATAAGCCAAGATAAACTTCAGTTCTTTCTCTGTAAAGATGCTATTATGAAGAAACTTTTATAATTTAACTCTTGTTTTAAGTTACTTATTTTATAAATATATAAATAATTTTAACAATAAAATGTTTGGGAACAAATAAATTTCGATACGTAGCTATTAATTATTTCGTCTTCGGTTGTTTCTTTTCGTAGTATTTAATGACTTGTGGAAAATGATTGTGGATATGATACGACTTGATTTGAAGTTTTACTTTTCCTGCAAGATTCATTCATCATACCAACCTATATAGGAAACGAGTCGAAGAGACGCTTGTATGAGAGAGAGAGAATAAGTATTGTTTTCATGAAAAAGAATTGTTTCACTTCTTGTTAGAGCGACAAATCAGATAACATATTATTAGTATAAAGAAGCATGACTATCGGATAGAGATTCATTAAGCGATTCGGACCTCTCGATACGGATATCATGCATCTCCGTCCTTATTCTGCATAATGAGGAAATTTGAATAAGGGGAGGAAATAACGAGACGGGTGATGATATGGAAGCGTACGTACTATGTCATATAAGTCTTCAGACTGAGTTCGGGATAAAGATCGATAAAGACAGAAAACATCGATTCTCTTTACTTGTAATCAATACCGTGAAAAAATTGCATTCTTCCTTTTTTACGTATCGGATTGAAAATGATTTGAAAGATATGCTTGAAAAAAATGTTTAAAAAAGTACATACTATCTGCTAAGTAAGATGCCAGTTCTTAAATTTTTAATTTTCACTATTAAAATTAATTTCCTAATTATAGATTATATTTTACCATAATTAAACTTAGCTTTATCAAAGTTTCGTGAGTAATGGTAATTGAAAACTACATTAAACATACACTACCTTTGTTTTAACATTTTTATGAATAATCGTTTTTAATTCTCTCGATTTTAATCTTAAGATTATAAAAAAAAATATAGAAAAAACTTTCGTGGAATAAAATTTCGTTAGGAAGTTGATAAATTGGGTTTATACGAAGAGGAGTCTTTGATCGTTCCATAACGCACACTTAATATATTAAGGGCATTTTGAGCAATTGAGGCGCTATTAATTAGTAAAACCCGAACGGATGCTAATTTAATGATTACTGTGCCTTGTTGTATTGTAATTTATTTAGGTCTAAGTTATTGTCTAAATATCGTAAATTACATCTAATTATTGCTTACGTGTAAAGCAATAGTTTGCTCGAATCCTAATAAAACAGAAATTTTTGTTAAATGATTGTTGGTTGCTATTGTTTTTAATAATATAAATTAATTAACCATGCAAAAAATATCCGTAAATATTCTACTGCTGAGTGTAAGAATTGAACGGAATAAACGGATCAAGTAAGAAACTCGACTTTTATAAAATTTTAAATAGTCTATTCGAACGGAAAACCAGTTTAAGCAGTTTTTCTACTATTTTAATGACATAATCGGTCACATGACGTGTAATTATTTATCTATTGGTACACGTAACAACAAGTTGCTTAGTTGTCGTGTCCTTCGAAATAGAATTTATTAGAGGAATCGCTTAACTTCTTAACGTTTTTTTAATCCAGATTTTTATTCATTTATATAAGATTCATTCACCGAAATTTAATACCTGAGATTTTTTGCAATGAAAATTGTAAAGTCAAAATGACTAGTTTTTAATAACCGATTTTTTAAATATTTTTTTAGTGTTAGAAAAAGTAATGTAATTTAATTTACAATTACATTATGTTCTAAATAACTTTAAAAATGTATATATATATTTGACTTATTAATTAGTAATTTGATTTAAAAATTTACAGAATAGATCTAGATTTTGTAACTAGCCGTAAATTAATTTTTATGGGATATTTTTATTTAAAAAATTCTTCAAAATCACATTTTGTTAATGATTAACTTTTTATGTGATTAATGTAGTATCAATACTTTACATTAGGAAAGTTAAATGAGAGTTTTATACAAATGAACTTTGTTAACTTTGTATTTTATTCCTGACATCTCATATCTGAAGAACTGGAATCGGATAAGAGCCATTCTTAAGGACTTCGATCAAGAGATTTTTTTATGTGAAGAGATCTTTTTGAGATCCACAACATAATATAGAACTTAAGACAATATGGCTAACCATCTTTTACGATTGAAAATTTTTAATAAGCAATTATTCCGAATGGAACGGTAATGCAAATTTGATGATATTGCCATTCCCATCTCTTATTCGCCACAATGATTATGATACAAGTGTATGGCTTACATAATAAATGTAGAGATATACATAAGTGGTAATAATATTGGCATAGTTAGCATAAATGTTGTTTTTATTTTTAATTGTTTTAAATATTAAATAAATTTGCATGTAATTGTGTCTTAAAAATATAAATATATTATAAATTCGATTAAAACTATAAGTAATATGAATAAATTATATCGTCTTGTTTGGGTCAGATGAATGACTTTTAACGAGATCACCTATTATAATTTCGATTATTTTGTCAAATTTTGAATAATTTTATAATTTTATAAATATATATACATACACTTTTTTATATATAATTAAAAGTTGGCATGAAAATTTAAAAAAAAAATTAACAGATTAAAATGATTAAAAATACATATATTTGCTTATTTCATCAATATGTTTCGTCATTTCAAAATAAATAAATAAATAAATACAATGGAAAAAATATTTTAAGATTTAAATAATTAATTACTTAATTATAATTTTTTTAAAAATCATTAGTAACCAAATTATTTAAAAATATTCGATTAAATAACTCATATTATTAACAAAACGCCTTCTAAATATTTTTTTTAGGAGAAAGTTATGGATTAAATCGGAAATCAAGGTTTCCTGGGTACTGAAAAGAATGAACTTGTTTTACTTTCCAATAACTTTATGGCTACTGGAGAACAAGTTTAACAATTCCGTGCATCTAGATTATTATATAACTTATCTATTAATCCTAAAAAATTTAGATCACTGCTTTTCAAATGGAAAATTAATTTGTTTTGAACTTCTTTCTCAATTTTCAATCATTAGAAATAATTTTATTTATTTTATTTTTTTTCTAAATTATAAGAAATTAATTAGCCATTGTAAATAGCCATTTGTTTATAAGATAAATAGCCTAAAATTTAAAGAAATAAATTATCCGATAGAAGAATAATAAATTGATTGGTTTAATAAAATATAAATCACACTAAAGAAAAAATTTTGCCCATTTCATAGCTGGATACAAAAATATTTTGAACAGGTATTTCTACATTTTAACTTAAAGTTCCAATTCTTAACTGGACGTGTACAGTCTTTGTTGGATTCCTATTAAGATCTGAAACAATTCAGTGTAATTTCGTGGCTTTTACTTCACGCTTGAAAGAACATTTAACATTTAATCCTCGATTAAGTCTCATATGTTGATTAGTTTTTACTAAGAACCTTTAAATTTACCTTTTTCTATTGTGCAAATGGCCTTTAGCAATTCTTGATAATATTTTATTAAATTACTTTAATGCCAGTCGATTTAAATTATTTTTCATACTTGTAAAATTCGGTTAAATTCTGAATTAATACATTTACTTTATAATTGGAATTGCATCTAGAAAAATTTGTACATTAAAACTAAATTATATAATTGAACTGAGATTAACTTAATGAATTTTTAGTTTTGTTTCATCATCAGTACACAGGAAGGCAATACTTATATTTCTCAAACGCCTCAGTAGATCTGCGGAAAATATTTTAATAAAATATATAAAATTTAAAAATATTTAAAGTATAGAAGATGTAATAACCAGCATTTGTTATTAAACTCCTTTAATGTTATGTAAAGTGCGATATATTCATTAAAACAAATTAAAACTCGAATTAAATATAAGTTTGGAAACAAGTATTAAAGAAGTAATTATCTCTTCTAAGTCTGTATTACTTAAATAAATGTTTTTTTAATCGTTCAGTTAGTGTTCAGTAAATATTATAATACATTTTAAACTTGTCATATAAGTTTAATAATATTTATTTAAACAATTTAAATGAAATTTCAAGTTGAGAAAAAGAAAGCAACATGAATTCAGAATAGAAACAGTTTTTTCATAATAAATTTTGAATCATTAGTTGTTACTTATATATCAATCTCTGTTATTTATTTATTTACAAGGTTGTTGAATTAAATTTGTTTTACAACTTTCCCTTTTGTCAACCTTGACCGGATCAATCGCTCGATTGAAAAGCTTTTAGTTCACTAGACCTAAATTTTCTTTACGAGGATAAAAACACAAATACGTAGGTAATTTTATTCCTTTCTTCTTTCGTTCTTAATTTAATTACATAACTCTTAAAGAGAAAATATTTTATTTATTTATTGCTTTTTAAGTAAAATTAGATTTTTCTCATTGACTAGTCTATTATGACGGCATATTTATCTGTTTGGCTAGGAGTTCCCAAAAAAAGGGGTCGATAAGGCATTTTCGGAGGTCGATTGAAAACGGCTCATTAAAAAGTATTAGTCCAATGGATTATGTATATCAGGGTATATGATAGTTCAGGATGTTGTAAATTTGCATACTGTAAGTAGATCTTTTCTATGAAAACGATGTGGTGTAGAATAATACTAAATCACCAGATGTATTTATTATTATTATTATTATTATTAACTGTATTAGCAAAAGAAAAGAAGAAGGGGTTGATAAAGTTGGAGGATCCTCGAAAGGGTCCATGGTCAAAAACGTTTGGTAACCCCATTGTCTAGTACTGTGTATAGAATCGTTAAATTATCTGATTGTTTTTTATACTCTGGGAACACTGATTTCTCTAAACATTTGTTGTTATTTACTTATTGAATTATAGATGATAAAGCATTTTCGAAATTTCTTAAGATGACGTTTATTTATTGTGTACCATTCCTATGTAATGAAAGCATTTTAAATAAAACTACGTAATAAATATATAAAATACAAATAATATAATATAATTAAATGTATTTTGTTATTGATAAATTGTTTATAAATGTGAAAGAGACACGCAATTAAACTTAAATATTCTCATTAAAAAGATAACTGTAATAAACAGGAGTTTTAAATGTTCTAACAAGCAAAGAAACCGATTTATGGCTTTATATTATACTAATTTTACATAATTTTAATTCTATTTTCTTTTCCTGCTGATGAAATTGTAAATGGTTTAAATTAAAACAGTTACATTGTTATTAACATTGTCCAAGCTGTAATAATTTATGCTAGTTGTTACTCATATATATATTATTAATTTATATTAATTATTAACTAGTGTGTTATTAAATGAATATAATTTAAATGTTTATAGTGTATAAATTGCATATAGAATTAAAATTTAGTCATTTTTAAATAGAGAAAAATAATTAATAAAAAATTATCCAAAATATTTCATACTATTTTCTGTGCTCAGTTAACAAAAGTTATACTGTATTTCCGTTATGCTCGGCAGCGAAGAGATATAAATTATATAAATATATTTTTTTCTTTACTCCTGTCAGCAAGCTACTTTTAATATAAAATATAAATGGTTATAACATCTTTTAATGAATTTTACAATAACTGAAAGTAGGTCTTAATTTAATCTGTCGAGTTCTGCGATTAGGTCAAGTGTGGTTATGAAACATAAATGTTGAAGTAACTTATGAATGGAAATGAAAAAATACCGCTTTTGTATTTTGGCAGGAACTACAGTACAAATCTCATTATCATTTCGTATTAAGCATTCTTTTTCACAGAAAATTACCGTTTATCGGTAGTGCGTATCAACACAAAAACATCTGTAATATTTCAAATTATTTTACTACCGTTCGATGAATAAATAAACTTGCGTACTGTATGATTCGTGAAATTTTAATCTTAGTATTATTTATTGTTTTCTGATGTTTAATTTTATTAACGTTTTTAATTCAAAACATTTGAATCCCTTTATAAATTGAAATATAAATTAATAGAATAAGTTTCTTTCTCATTTATTTATTTATTTATTTAAAAAGTATATTAAAATAAATAATTTATTGTAAATATCACGTGTCTATAAATTTAATGTATAATTTGTAAAATCATGGCATCTTTTAAATAATTTTAAAAGTTAATATACAAGTTTTTAAATTTAATTAACTTTATTTGCACTTAATATATAATTAAATAATCTAAATAACTCTGATTGTGTTTAAATTAATTTAGAAACATGTTAATAAATAATTTTGTCGAACTTATTTAAAAGATAATTTTATTAAACATTAGTTAACAAAGCGTTAACATAGTATAAATATTAATTATTTTGAAAATTACAATAATTTTCATTATTTAAAAAAATTCAATTAAAAACTGGATTCGATCAATTTATATTTGATTAATTCACGTGTAAGTGAAGTATTTTTGCCATTAGGCCAATAGAAATAGTAAAGTCAAAAGTAGTTTGTGTCAAGGAAGTAAAGTTTTCTCCCGGTGTAGGACGATATTAGTAAGTCATCTACAATTCAATTTCTTTGTATGCAGATAAAATCCAACGTCGACCTTTGACAGAATTGGCAAAAATCCAGAAAGAATTTGTCACTCGAAAAGGTCTCTCTAGGCCAATTGCTTACTTTGTACTCACTTTATGCAAAATATTTCTATAAATATAATTCAATAACTTCTTCTGTTTTGATTATTCTTCACCTAAATGTAAGAAATTTGAAATTTTTCAAACTGAACTTTTGGTAAAAATTTTCTCCGAATGATCGCGTTAATTTGCATTCTTAATAATTATTTTAAAAATAAGAGAAAAAGCAAGTTGTACTTACGTATATTAGAAATTTTCTGAATTCATTTAAATTTAAATGCATGGAAATTAGTTAAATTACTGTAAAAAATCCGTTTTATAAATATTAAAACTAATAAATAATTTTAGTTATTTCCTTAATTGTTTTTCTTAACAAATTAATTTTAAAACATTATTTAAAATTTATTTGTATCAAAATCGACACTGATAATTTGATATGCATTTGGTAATCGAAGAATATGTAACACAAAAGATTTTCAAAAAGATTTTTGACGCCGGCTGCAATTCCTGTGTTAGAAGAAGAAAAAAAAATAGTTTTTTCTATATTTTATTTTTTCTATTACTCGTAAGAAATTCGAGTCTTGTTTACAGACAGCCAGCGTACAAACTCCCAGGAGAAGTGTCATAAAACACCAACCCTTTCCTAGCCCCTGACATTCAGTGGGTCAGGTGATCTTTTCCTACTAAATTTGTTACGCTTAATATAATTTAAACAATACTTTTATAAAACTAAAAATTTTAGTCGTGATCCATTAAGTAATATTCTTTAACGGTATACGTAATAAAAGGAACATTGGAAAAAGAATACAAAAAAAGCACGTGGTATTGCACGTGAATTCGACAGTCCCCAAGGACGAATAGAGGTCACCATTTTGACCCGTTTGTATGCGGGGAACGCAATTGCTGTAAGAAGCGCAGAGACAGCTTTAACTGCACAACTAGCATCCTTTTGGCGGACGGGAATTCATCCTTCGCCTTCCCAGTGCCAATGGACTGTTCCAGTCTTGGAATGCGGTAGTGGAACTTCGCCGTTGTGAACTGCTTCTATTTGTCTTGTACCGTTAGTTGCGGGAGTTCGTGTCTACTTGTTTCGCCGACAAGTCGCCGCAGGGTCTGCAACTGGGGAGACATCCCAGCTGACAGTCCATTGATTTCCCCAAATCGCCTTCGAATTAAACATTAAGCTATTCCGACTGATCATCGTTATGATTTGACCAATTAATCATTCACCCATATTTCAAACCATCAAGTTTTCGCGTTAAAATCAATAATGTCTTTTTCCTCCTCAGATTCTTTCCTCTTATCTTTCAGCATCTTAAAAATAAAAACAATAAGAATAACAATAAAGGAAGCACTTGGAAAATTACGTATACAATTCGACATCGTTGAATTTAATTCTCTAATTTTATATTCGTTATTTGATAAATTTTTATGTAAAGTTTTTTCCTTTAAATATTCGGAACAATCCGAAGAATCGATGTGTAAAAAGTGCAGATTTTATTAAACGCATTTGTGTAGAAAACACAATTTTTATAATCATTTTTTCTTTTAGTACAATGTTAAAGTGTTTTAATTAATTATTTTAATTACATTAATTTATGACGCAATTGTAACGATTCAATTGCTAATTTACATTTGGATAATGTGTTTTTAATTTAAACTTTCTTATTTATTTCTTAAATTGTAACTAATTTTTTCAATTGATTGTTAACATGATACGCGTAAATTATGTTTTGATAGCAATAAAATAAATCGATTAACAATTTAAAATAATTGATTCAAATCTTTCAGTTATTATGTTGCACTTAAAATTTATTTCGTATCGCTTAACTAAAATAACTAGCAATAATCAAAATATTTTTATTATTTTATTATAATTAACTAAATAATTTTAATTATCTTTTGATAAATTAAATAGATCTTTCGAAGATTTAGATACTAAAAGCGTCAATACAGGTATTTTCTTATATTCATTTTTAATGCTAGAAATACAAATAATTATCATTTAAAATATGACATAGGCCTACATTGTACTGTTTTAAGACTTTATTCTTACAGAAATGCATGAAAATATTCTATAAGATAGAATTCCTGTTTTTATTATTGAATATAATCTACAGACTTTAGAAGGATATTTTATTTTATAATTAGGAAAATTTATCGGTTAATTTATCATTGACTAGTGATTAAGAATCTATAATTTATCTAACTTGATAGAAATCTAAACCTTTTTCAAATATGTTAATTTGCATTAAATTCTATGCAAAATTATCTACTTAATCATAAGAATATTTTGTTTTATTTTATTAATATCGTGCGATACTTTTAATCTAATTTATAAAGTTAACTGTAATGTTTTTAATTTTTTTTTTACTTTTACTGGATTTTCCAATATTGTAATGTATATTTTTGGTCGAAAGTTATAAATAGAATTTAGTCTGTATTATCTAATTACATAATTCAACATTTTACTTGCATAATCATTATTATAAAATAAATTACTTATTACATCTCTTATATTCACATAAACATATTTACAAACTATGAGTTTAATAATATTTCATTTATTTAGAATGGAACGATTGGGTCAGTCGAATGAAATGTAATTTATATAGATGCTTTTGAAAAGATTTGGATGATATTCGAAGCAAAATTAGAACTTTGATCGTCAGTATTTTCAAACGATTGAACACTATTTCTTATTGGAAGTGAAGATATAGTCTGAACTATTGACTGTGAAAGTTGTTTGCTTTTCAGAGAGAGTCTTCCTGATAGGTTATCGTTTCCTTGGCTACTTCGATTGCTTTATCATCCTCGGATAGATCTGCGTACAATGAACTTGGATGGAATGTCAAAGTACGTTGTAGTTAGGGTTACACCTTAACCATTGCAAAGAATGGTTAAAAATGTTACCGTGGAAATGTATCGATAACGGCCTTTCATTAAAGTCTGGCATTATAAGCCTATTTCTACATTTTAAAGTTATGTAGGCTGTAATTAAAGCGTTTCAAATAATTAAACAGTTTATTGTGTAATTTTTTAAAATTTAATTATTTACGTAAAAATTCATTTTTAATATTAAACTATTCATAGATTGTGTAACTTTCATTTTGTTTTTGTAAGTAATTACTAAGAACTTAATAAAGAATGATTTCATCTTGCACTAGAGTCAGAGACTTTATACTGGAATGGGTCAAAATCTTAGTTAAAAGGTATTTTAAGAGTAAAAGGTCAAATTAAAACTTACCAGACCGAACAGAGAACAATAAGTAGAAGGTCTTTTGTGCAGTTCGCAACATATATCACTGCAATGCAAAGCTAATCTGACTGCAGTAAGATACAAGTCGTTGACCTTTTTTCGACCTCTTTGAAGAAAAAATTTCAATTTTATTTAAAGTTAATTTCAACTAGGACACAAAGTTTGAACTTATACATGATACAATGAGAAATTCGCTTTCTGTTTATTCCATAGCTTTGTTGAGAAATAAACCGATTAGATCAAGGTTATTTTCTGTTAGTCAAATTCAAATTTTATTGAAATATTTTTATTTATATTAATGGTATAAAATGTTTAAAACTGTTAAATAAATTTAGTTTTATAAAAAAAGTTTTACTATTCAACATTTATGTAACTCTTAATTTATATTGTTCTCATTTTAGGCAATACTTTTGTATGTTATATCTGTTATTGTAAATATTTTTGTTTTTACGCTTCGTCTTATATTTTTATAGTATTGATTTATTGTATCATGTGGTTAATTGTTATCAGGGATGGAAACCAACTGTGTCCGGACATTTCCATAATAAATAAATAAGTTTTAAATATCGATATTTTGAGGATTACAATTTTTATTCTATGCTTGATAGCCATTTCAAATATTTTGAAATAGGCCTATTCTATGTAATAAAATAGTTTGCTCTAAAAGACTGATTACAAAGTCGTCTTTTAATAAGCTATACACCATAATGACATTACTGGGACATAGGAAGAATAAAGAAAATGCTCATAGTTGCTCAAATTGGTTAATCGTTAAGAGACATCAACCTACTTTCTCATCATACAGTTTTCTTTGATGCCCAAAGATGGTTTGAGCACTTAACGTGGAACAATAGCTGACATTTTGACATAATAACGGATAGCTGGAAGCTAAATACAAGTAGTATTTTAAAACGAAAAAATTTTTAGCAATTTATTCTCGCAAAAAAGGAAAAAAAAATAAGATAAAAGATCAGCATTTATGACACATTTTTGTTATTTGATGCTTCAATGAAATTTATCAATGACATTTCAAATACTAGAAACTCTTGATACCCCGATGAATAAATTATGAGATTACCTATAACGGAATCTGTGTATATTGAAATTATCCTTTTCCTGCCATTTTCGACCACAAGCTTCAGCGCCAATGTTTACAAGATGTCTGGAGCCATAAATATGAAAAAATCAACTCTTATATTTATGGTTTCCGAGCGGAAAATTACGTAAACTGGAAATGTTCCAAGCGGAAATTACCACATCCAAATTCCAATAGAGGAATTCTCTCGACAAAACATTAAATTGATTAATAAACAATTATAAAGAATTGAATGTAACTTGTATTTTCAGCAGGCGAGAAAGTGGTAGTTAAAATGGCATTCTAAAACGGATGGCTCGGATCCAAAAATGCCAAAACACTCTTCCAAATTACAACTACCGAAATCAAATAGTTCATTATAATCCAATCGACAATTTTTCCAACATTTCTCTCATATGACCTAGCACATTCCAGAAATAAAAAGTTTCCAATAACCATTCTCTTATTACGCTCTCATTTTCCTTTCTTCTGTTTTTTATTTATTACTTTATTTGTATTTATAATACATTTGAACTCAGGTGAAAACACTATTTACTTATCAACATTTATAATTAATAAAATAATTTTAACGAAACTTTAAAATGTAGAAATAACTTGTAAAAAATATAATCTAGAAATGATAATTCTCTTTAAATTTTATGCTCGTGCTTTTAAAAATTTTTAACATCTTTTTATTCATTCTGAAAAGTGAACTTTTATTGAAATAAATAAAATGTAATTAGGAAAAATTTTATCTTACGACTCTTAAAATAATTTAATATTTTCTTCGAAATTAATTGCATAAATGCAAGACATTAAATTTCCGAATATAAACTTCAAGAATAAACTTTTCCCAGTTTCGAAAAGGTCGAAGTAATAACGAAAGACATCGTTAATTGGAAATGATGGAAGTCATATTTCAGTGGCATCGCGACCTAAGTTTGTTTAGAGCAGCGATACCGGTTGTCATTAATAAACGACAAACTTAACGAGTATGATTAAACTGTTGGTAACTTTTCGTTATTCTAACAAATATTGGCGGAGATTGCGCGGTTGGACGTCCGGTACCCGGAAATGGACCGCACTGGTGACGTCATTGTCCCTTAGGAGAGAAAGGGAGAGAACGAAAGTCAGTGACCTGGACAAAATAATCGATACTGTAGACTAGCGAAATCTCACTCGGAGAACTTTAGCTACCAAGATTCGATGCCTCTTTCGCCTTTTTGAGGCAGGAATCCCAAATAAAACCATTTATTATCTTTCTGATCTGTCAGGTGTCAAACTGGCATCACCAACCACGGTAAATATTGCAGAATCTTATCCCACTTTTCCCGCATAAGATCGTCAATTTAATCGTATCTAAGCGGATATATATTTTTTTGTATTGAATTCAAATTACATCTGTTCTCTCATCCGTAACTTAAAAAGAAAAATTTTAATTTACAAATTATAAGTAAAATCTTTTTGAATTTAGTACGTATCAAATTGATCGATTAATTTCTACGGCTGGTTAGTTAATATCGAGTTAACGATCAACAGCCGCCTCGACAAACCAAAGCGGACGACATGGTAAGACCCGGAAGTGGAAAGTGTCGAAGTAGGATAAACCATTGGCTCATTAGAAGATCGAGGGCAGATTAAGGAAAGTAAGAAGCGAGAAAAAGAAAAAATAAAGACATATCGGGTCAGTTGCTTTTTACTTTTTTGACGACAGAAACAAACTCGATCTCTTGCATTCTTTAATGCACAAGTTGGGTGTGGTCCAGTGACGAAGGGTTGGGAATAATATTGCACCTATGAATTTCTATAAGAAGGATTCATCGGATTTTTATAAATGTTCGTGTACTCTTTGTTTGTCAAGCAAATCTTTTTAAAACGTACAATAAACTTCTCGTTGATCTGCCAATATTTGATACTTCTATCTTTAATGTTAATTTTTGTCTTTGTATTAAATATATTTTAACATATTTTAATGTTAAAATATATTTAATACAAAGACAAAAATTAACATGACATTAACATTAACATTAAAATAGAAAATGATAACGCTATTCGTTTAAAATTGTACTATATACTTCAGTTTTTAAGTTGTGATCACTTGCATATAAATAAAATTTTTAACTATTATTATTATTTTTTCTATAATAAGACATAGTGTATTATAAGTTATACAGTACAGATTTCGCACGTTAACATTACAAGTAAATGAAACGTATTCGTTTTTAATCAACTTATTACGTGAAATCTGTTTAATTGTTTATCCTTATTTGGTCCGTAGGAATAGCTATTTTCTGTTTTAATTTTATTTTAAAATTCAGTTTAATCTATTAAATCGAAGCATATTTGCATTTTTTAAACACTAATATCTTTCGGTTAAATAGTTTATAAATTTTTCGCCTAAGTTTCTTTCCTCGTAGGAAACAGATCTTGAATAGGAATGATTTTTCCTTCAGGTCCGGATGAGTACAACCGTCGATGGAAAGATAAAGAAACGTTGCCAGGAAACGACGTGAATTTTATTGAAAATAAAATTGTTAATATAGATCTTTAGAAGGATTTTCTAGATATCTTTCCCTAAGAGATGTCATTACAAGCGGTTTCTTTATCGGACTGAGTTATGTTTGTCCTAAATGTCTTCCTCAGAAACAATTAGTCAGGAGAAGTTTTCCTGGATCACCTCAGGGTAGAACGTCGGTTTGACCCTACAGTCATCATTCTTTTGTCTGATAACTTGGAAGGATACGACATTTAAGCTTTGACCATATCAATCACTTTTACAAAAAAAAAAAAAAAAAAAAGAAAAAGAAAAAGTCGCTTCCATTCAAGGTTCTATCGAAAAAAGATCATCTTATTTGCCTTAGGAATATCAGCTTTAGATCCGTTAATGGAATGTCAGATGCTGACGAAATTGTTTGAGTGGTAGTGGCCCAAACCTCAATCATTCTTCTACTGTCGACTTTCCCGTCACATCGCTCCCGTGACTGAGAGTGACGTCATCGATCGTAGTCACGGTTCCATAACAATTACGATACCTCTCATTTGTAATATATATGTGATTTGATCGCCAACTTGAAACGATCAAACATCCATCACAAAACTACCAACTTTTTTTATTTTTAAATAAAATTGTATGTAATTTTTTTCCCGGAAAGATATCTTTCTCGCTGAATAGCTTCTATCGAGTAAAAGATAAATTTGCTCAAATATTGAAGGAATAGAGAAATGTTCACTCCCTTTTTTGTAAATAATTTGTTTTCACGTCTTGTACATATATTTTTTAAATCTGGAATATAGCTATAGATAAATAGTTAACTCCTACACTCCAAACTATGTAAAGTGTTTTTCCTACTCGGAGGAGGAAACTTATTTTATTCTAAAAATATATTTATGAAAGAAATTTATTTTTGTCATTTAACCAGTAACATCGTTTGTCATTCTGAGACAAATATTAAAGAAAATGGTGATTTTATCTATCCTCCTACGATAAGTAAACAGCGGATCTTCCGTGCGTATTTTATAACAGAAACGTCTGTGTTGTGTGTTCGTTCATAATATCCACATGAACTCGTTTAAAGGTAAAATGACATTTTAGAAAGAAATAATAATGATAAAAATATGAAATCGCAAAATTTTACAATTCGATAAAAATATCCCTCGAAACAATGTATTGAAAGATTTAGTTATAAGGTAATGGACGTTTTAAAATAAAAATATCGAATAAAATTTCAATTTTATATAATAATTCTGTAAAGTTAAAAGTAGAAAAAATATGTATTAAAGTAATATTTGGCGAATCATTCAAATGAAATAGCGAAATTTCTAAGGAAATCTGCGTAAGTTAACATGGTTCGTGTCATCACAAATTGACTAACAACAATCGATATCATGGAATTTTAAAGTTAAAATCTTACTATCAAATTTTGGAACAAATAATAATTTAAAAGAAAATAATTTCTATTATGTAAATAATTCAAATTTTTCAAAAGTAAAATTATATTTTAATATATGCCTTAAAAGCTAATCATTTGAATTTTTTTCTCCATAGTTTAATAAATTCAGTATTTTTAAATAGTGTGGTTGAATTAAGCGTTTATTCGTGTCGATAAGTCACACGATAATTAAGAGAAGCAATTTAAAAAATTTCAAGGATTCGATCGTATTACAGATGTTTTCGAAATATGCATAAAGAGCAGACCGACATTCTCCTGTTATTTAAGAAGCATATGCGATTTTAAACACTGAAACATTAAAAATATTTTATCTGAGACTTCAAACTTTTCGACTAAAACAAAATGCAATTTAGTGTTTCGACTGTAAAAAAGTTTTATTTAAACGTTACGAAATTATTTGATTGTTTAATAATTGCTTGTGATTCAATTCTTCAAACAGGATTATTTATTAGCAGACCTGTTCCCACCTGTTCAACAGGTCATAGGTATGGAAAATAGATTTTTTGGGAAGGCAATCAGATGGTCTACGTCATTACGTCCTTGTAGCCGAATATAGAAAATGTCGGATGCAGATGTGACGAAACACGATCGTCATCTAAAACAATTGTTTGTCCTCGGCTACATATAGCACCAAAATAAACACGGAGAGACTTCTGTCGTGATGGAAACACCTAAAGGATAAGAAAGCGGCAATAAAAATTCGACTTTCAGCCGCCGAGATGGCAAAAGACGTAAGGATAACGTTACGATAAAAATCAACCGTGCCTTCTTTTCATTTTAATCGATCGCAATACATACGAGAATATAAAATGGCAAAGAGTTAATGCCGGGATAGATGAAGCGAGTGATGGGCTTGTGAAAACATATAGGTCATAATGGACCCCCTGGCGAGGGGTGAGAGGAAGGAAAAGCCTTCGAGCGACCGACAATGTAATAGGTCCCCACTCACGCCATTCTTTTATGTTGTCCTAGTACCCGGATGCCCTGGGGCAAACCGGTATTCTGACTACTAGAAAAAAACAGGCAATCGGTGAGTGGACTCGGTCAGCAGTAATCACGTGATGTGATAAACGTGATATGTTATGTAAATCCCTATTGGGAGTTGTAATGTTAATTCGTTTTAAATCAACTTTGAACAATAGTTAATAATGCAGAGGAAAAAACTACTTCCTTTCAAATGGAAGAGAATATTATTTTATTTATGCATATTGAGTTTTTGTAAAAACTAAAATTAAATTGAATTTGAAAGAAGCATTTAAAAATAACGAAATATCGAAATACGAGCGCGGATCCTTCCGGCGATAAAAAAACAGGTCATGTGATCGGGGTTGTTTGCTTCCAGTCGAAACTCAATTTGGATTCCTGACTCACGTGACACGAATTCTCAAGGACGTAACTCTTCCGATAGGACCAAACGAACCACTTGCCAATATACTTGGCTGCTCGGTCGGTTACCTATATTTACTATCATCGCGCTGCAAGAAATAGTTATATTCTGACGTCATCGCGAACGGAAAAAAGGCGGGAAGCATTTTAACGCACGTTAGGAACAGGTGCGTTTCCCTCACCATTCGTTTGATGGCGCTACAGGTTATCGACGTTCCGTCGGCCATTGCGCATGAGTATCGGCGCGCGCCTACCCGGAAGAAAAAATGTAGGTCAATAGGTTGATGCACCCGGATTAACGGCGCGTGACGTCACGTGCACGTGCGCCTCCCTTCTTCCCCCCGTCAGTCAGTCAACCAGTCGCCGGTCGTCTAGGCAACGTATGCTGGTAAGTTATGTAACGCGGTGTCACTGGGACTGTTGGATGCTATCAGTCACGTGACAAGAAGACGTATGTCGGAATCGCGTCGTCTAGTGTGATTTTGTCGGAGGGGTTCCTTCCTCCCTTCCGAACAGTGGAAATTAGCGTGGAAATCGTCCTTTTATCGTCCCAAATATTCATCTGAGCATGAACATAAAACCATTTGATAACTTAATTTCTTTTCCCATTTTATATTCTTCTGCGCTAAGAGAACGAATAACTTCGTCATAGACCAATTTTCCTATTATTTTCCTTCACTTTAATTACTCGCTTTCTAACAATTTATATTATATTCCGCTGGAAATTTCTACATAAAAAAAGGAAACTTTTCACACCTCTTCGGTCGAATGTAGGTCATTTCGACTCGAAAATAATGATATTTTCACTTTTATAATTTTTTATTAAAAACCCTTAAGACGATATTGGCCACTAGTGTTTCTCGTGATATATCGGTACGTTGACGCAACTATTCATTTCCGTACGAATAAAGAATTGCACTGTTGTATACGAGGCAACAGAAAATCATTAATTATCGTGACATAAAAAACCTCTTAAAGAATTCGTTTTTGATAATTTTGTATCGAGTAGCGTAGAATATTTTCTTTCTGGATGAAAAACAATCACCTCCCACAAGTTTCGACAGGTAAGATTGTTTTTCCCCGAGTGTTATTTTCGGAACTTGTTTCCCTATAATTGGCTGTGACCCAATTTCCTATTACGTCTCTCGAGGGTATTTGCAGAATATTCTTGTCTATTTTGGACTATCTTTGTCTCGATGTTACTTCCGTTTCTGGTTAATCGACAAAGAAAACCACTTACAGGGGTCGACGTGTCGATGATCTAACTGTTGCGAAATGGAACATATTGGCTATCCCGTTAGAAACTTTTTTCTTTCTATACAAATAAACATTTACTTTGATGCCCCTATCGTTCGTTTTCGACGTCGATAAACTACGTGTTTACAAAAATACGCACTGGCTTAACCATTATCGATCGACAAAACCGTTACGGACGAAACGATTAATTTGCGTTTTTCTTTTAATTTTTTCCTCCTCGTAGCTTAAGATAAATAAAAAGATGAAAGAAGAAAAAGAGACGAAGCCTTAACCTGTCGTTCTTCCCCAAGATTGTCCTTGAACTCGTCTTATATGTCATGCGCAGTTGATTACGTACGTGATTTGATCGGGTCACGCTTAATCCTCACGGACCTGCACGGGTCAGCACACTTTTTTTTTTCCTAATTCATTCCCCACTATTCGGTAGACCTGACCCGAGTCGTAAAGGTCTTTCCTCCATGGAATATCTTAGTTTGTTTTTGTTACTAATCTGCTTTTACTCCCACTAGCTGAAAGAAGCGTGGTTCAAACTGTGTATACAATGTTTATGATTAGATAGAAGGAAGTGTTCCTACTCTAATCTAAAATTTGATTGAATTACAAAATCTCTTGGAAGTTTGCATAACAGGTTGATGCCTGTGTTTAATAATCGATTTATAAATGTCGCTCTATCTGTCAGGTCAATCCTTTCTCTTTTCGTCATCTGACCTATTTTAATTTGAATCGACATCAATAAATTATTCTTTGTAACCGGGAATTTTTTAAAAATAAAATATATACAGTATACAGGCCTATGTATAAGCAAATATGGGAATTATATGCGTATTATTCCCATATTCGTTAGGTTTTAAAATTTTATTTTAATTCAGTTGGAATATGAAACATAATAAAAACCTGGAACATTCATTCTATCGTCAATTTGAACCCTTTGAGAGTTATTTTCTAATGTAGAAATTACAATCATTTAGAGGGAAAAACTTCCTAATATTTTATGGGTTGATTAATCACTCGTAAGAATTCAGGCAAGCAGAAAATTTGGAAAAGAACATTCTATTTTCAATAATCTCGCTCTGTTCGCATCCTAAATTTAATCGATTTATAACAGTTTTGTCAAATTATTTGCCAGATTATTATCTGACAAAAAGTCGATATTGGTCGCCATTAACTCTATCTCGGACCTATTACTGATGTGATAAATAACTTAATTCGATTAAATTGTCAAAGCTGCGATTTTATCGTTTATAATTCTGAATAATACCAGATTTATTTTCCTCTCTACCAACATGCATTTTCGTATTGGATGGGTGTGGTTTCTCTAATCCTCTCCAAAGACTTTCAATCGACTTTTTTGTGTTGTCTGTTATTTTATACACAAAAGAATAAGTTTTACGAGCAGAAGTTTGCCCGAGTTGCTATGTTATAAATTTTAGATTCTCTGGCACATTAATTAATATATAACATATACTTGTTTAATTTTTGTGTGGTGAAAATGCAACTGATATAGGGAACAGCGCGTTTCACTTTACACGTGATCCAGTTTCATCGAAAGAACTGGGATGAATGGCTCTGACGAGTAGTTCATTGAGATTTTTAACCAAGGACGTCTCGAAGGACGTCCGGCGTCTCGTGGGAAATGGTTTGTAGGAATAATAATTGCAACTATTGTCTAAATTTATCATCGGTGCGTCCGGAAGAAAATGTCTAATCCTTATCCCGTGATTCTAACAGAAAAAATGTACGCATTATGCTATAATGAATACAATTCTAAAATGCCGGTTACTAGAGTAAGTTTGAACAGCTGTAGTGGGTTATATTTTCCTATTTACGAACAGCATACGAGGAGTCAATACCCCGTGCACTATAGATCTATAGAAGCGTGGCAGATGGCACCTATTATTTGACTTGTGTTTTTTTTTCCAGTATTAAATACATGAAAACTTGTTATTCTCATTTAAAAATAATTTTCAAAAATGTTTCAGTGTAATGTAACATTTTTTCCTCCCAGATTTCTTCCCGCTAACAGCATGACAATGTGTTACATAACCGATCTTCCTAGAATTCAGACGCCTCTGTCGGAGGAAAGTTGAAACTGTTGGCGAAGTTTTTCTTTCCTCAATTCTATTTTAGAAGTTTTTGGCAATTGTTGCCATTTCTTTTGTCTTATTTTCCGTTTAGAGGAAAAAAAATATATCGAGAGATTACACTTAAGTTTACCAGTTAATTTACCGATGAGGCGCGATCTGTTAGGATGTTCTCTATGAACCAAAGAGCGGCAGTCGAACCCCAGGCATTCAGAGCCTCACATGACCCACAGTTAGCCCTAAACTGGTTCAGACTGAGGGCATTCCCCTCGTTGCTAGTTCCTGTTTCTGCCGCCCACTTCCTTGATCGTCACGTGATCGAGCGTTTAGCCAATCAACTTCCGCCAAAGCTGTTATGGTCGGTAGAGTGCCGTGACTGCCCCCTAGTAGGGAAAAACACAATGCTCATAGCTTCAATCTTCCGGATCGAAACCGTGAAATCGGTTAATCTTCATTTACTCCTCTAGAAACACGTAAACAGCAGCGTCTTTAGAATATCAGCTTATTTTTCTTTTTAATTCTTTCAAGTAATGCAACGAAAATATATTCGTGACAGTTCTACTAAATTTATATTTCAGATGATTGTTGAGTCTTTAGTTATATAATTTTTTAAATTACCGAATATATTATATACTTCTCATACTATCATTAACTCTTTTTCGTTAATAAAGTAAACCTATGCACACATAAATATATAGCCTATATAACAACTATTCGAATAAAATAATCGTTTTTCTCTCAACAAAATAAACCGATGTTTTAGCGAATAACGGAATGCTATCCGGATAACCGATTTTCCGGTATCATTCCTTCAGCGCTTTAGGGGAAGAAACCAGGAAGTGGACTCTGCGCGAAATAACGAAGCCCGGTACAAGAGGTCGAAGGTTACAATTTATACATTTAAAATTTTGCCAAGACTGCATTCGAAAAAATTATTTTGGCTAAACACCATAAGAGTTTTTTATTTGTAGGTGACGTAATTGAGACGACTCTGCTTCTTAAAATAAATTTAAAATTAACATAAATAAAGACATTTTTTTAAAATTTCGTATATAAAGTGTTTTGCTATTTATCTAATTTATTTTATAATTTTGAAAAATTTGTAATCAGCAAATTGTATAAATATTTGTTAATGCCGGCTTTAATATTATGAAATAGTTTTGTTTGAAATTGTAACTTATTTGTTAATCTGAAGTTTGAAATTATTTCCTAAAAAATTATCACGAATTCTGTCCTTTATATTATGTCTGTTACAGGAAAAAACATCAACATTTTTTGTTAATTTATCGAAATAATAGCCGAAAAACTAATGAAATTTCTTACTTCTTCATTTCTATTTTGAAGTAATGAATAGTTTCGTGAATTGTTAGTTTATAAGAAATAAATAAATAAATTTATAAGCAGTAGCTAGTTCAGGTATTTCAGTTGTTATTTCTGTTTTCTAAATGGTAGAAGAGGGCACATGGCATGTTGCCCATTTACTACATCGACTATCAAATCTTGCAATTTTACATATGGAATAACATACTCATTTCTCCGAATGTTATGAGACAAAATTAAAACACCGATACGTTAATTTTTTTCCTGTCTAAATGACAAAGGAAATAGCGAATAAAAAATAACGATTACAGTTAAGAACTTGCCATTCTTAATGTGTACAGAAGTTTCTAATTTAAGACTTTCCTTCTTGTATTAAAAGAAAATCTAAATTTATCCATATAATCGAGCATAATTTTAGAAGTTTTACGATTTCAGGTTCTTGCATTATGGTGACGTCACTATTCCTTATTTGGTTATGCCCCGGAAGATGATGTCACAAGGAGGTTGCTTGCGAATAACTGGGCCACGAGAAGGATCCGGGTCCTTACGATCACGTGTTGAGTAACATCCATTTGACCCACATCTCTTACCTCATATATTGCAAACAGGTATGATAAACAGTGTCCGGTGGAGGTTTGGAGGAGAGACAAATTTTAAATAATTTATTGTTTAATTATTACGCCTTTAATGGTGCATTTTACTTCAGTTATTTGATAATAAAGAAAATGCATTTTTAACATATAATTAATAATAAAGATTTAAAGATCTTGGAACTCAAAAAATAAAAGTTGATTTAATTAATTATTTTACTTAAATATTTCATTAAAATAAAAATTACGAAATCTCTAAATCATTGATTTATATCTGCATCATTTAATATAAGATAAATGATGTGATGACCAGTTTTCCTGAAGGTTGTTTAATTTGCAAACTATTACAGTTTTCTCACGAAGTCGACATTTCAGGTGTTTAATATTCAACAATTTTTGCGATAAAAAATACAAATTTAAAGCTTATTTATTAATTATACAAATGATTAAGAAGTAGGAATCAATACAAAGAAGATATCTGATTACATTTTTATCGCAAAAGTTTATTTTGCCATTTTGCTTAGTTTTCTATTGTAATGGGATCGTTTACATAATTTAAATGATCATTTAGATGTAAGTTCTGTTATCGAATTGCGTGATTTTCATAGTCAACTAGAGAAAGACATTCTTTGTTAATAAGGGAAATAGATTTGGACCGATTAATTTCTAGAGACATTATCTCATAATTGGGTTATAGAATAAATAAAATTAGCATTATTAACACTAATTTAAATTTATTGAAATTTATATTAAAAAATTAAGATAATTAAAGGAAACGTTCACGTGGAATAGAATGTTATAGAATTCATTTTACGAAATCCTACTTAATTACAAAATATGAACGATTTATTTTGTTCAAATTTGAGAAAGTGAGAAGCAAGGCGTAAGGGTGTACATCCGAATTTTCACATCCACCCAAAGGGCGAAAACTTCCGCTGCTTATCCAAACCACAAAGTATAACCACAATAAAACAATAATTATGCAGTTTATGAATAAAAAGTATAGATTACAATAATAAACGTATTTATCTCCGTATAAAGAAATATGCATTCTCATTTTCTGTGCAGGAATTCTGGTAATTTGTTTTCTGAGTGTTCAATCAGCAGTTGAGCAATTTCATGTATAAATGATTGCTCAAGTCATGATAATATGAATAATAACTATCGGTACTTAGCATCTCCAATTATTTGGGGCATTATACGCACAAGTTCACAAATTCCGATCGTAAGAAGGTGACGTCGATGCTCAAGCACATCATAAGTATCGACCTCGCGACCTTGTAAACTTTTGAAAGGTGTGGGTCTAGAAAATCACGAGTAAACAAAGTCGCGGTACCACCCCTCCCTGTTAACTTTGATTCGGAAATTCCCAGGAAAACTTTCTTTCCTTATAATAATTAATCATTTGTGCTACAATTTAAAATTTCGGCGATATTCATTTGAATTATTCTTCATCTATGATAGCGCCATCTGCAGATAGTATTAGTTATTAACACCAACGAAATAGAGGACCTGTTAACACACGAAGAACGCCAAGTTTTCAGATCACTTTGAACAAGCGTATCGTAGGAACTGGTAAAGAATCGTGAGGTGAAGAGTTATTTAGGCTTTTAACTAAAATCGAGTAAAACACGTTCGCGATCCTGACCCATGAGGGAGTTGTGCAATTATTTTGACCTTATGACGACACAAACAAAGAACATCGATGGAGATGAACTTTTCTAAAACTGGTCACGAGTAAGTTAAGTTAATCAAAACTCAGGGACTCTGTTGAAACAGGAAGAGAAAAACCTTTGGCAATTAATACTATCATTTCCGGTCCACCTGTCCTTCTCAAGGTCGCTTCGTCGGAATATTGTTAGCCATTTATCCATGATGAAACTGGATTTGTTTCGATTCAATCATCCGTATCAAAACTTCTTCCAAATTCTATGTATTTTAAATATTGAAATTTCTTTAATTGAAATTCTGTTCAATTATGTTTTTAGATTACAAATATTTCAATATTAATTTTGAAAAAAAAACATTACTACATTTAAGTCCTTACTATTTATCGTATAAGATTTGTTGATAGGGCTGGCTGGTGGTTTTGCGAGCCCTCGGAAAAAAGTTAGTAATTGATCCCAAAATATTTGCAAAAAAGAATTTTTTTTAATGAAATTTATTTAGAAATTTGTAAGTGCAGGTCTCAGTCTGATGCTGAAAAAACCGATGTCTGAATCAGTGCTGTTTGTTGGATATCAATGTATCTAATTATTTAAAATTTAAATTCAAACCATTTTTGGTTCTCTTATTATTATCATTTTGTATTAAGAGAAAAATAATATACATAACTCTAGAATCCTCATCAATGAATACGACACGTGACTACAAGAAAAGATTGATTTTAATTATAAAATCTTGAACATTTTTCATCTAAAATCTTAACATTTTCGGTGAAAAACTATCAAAGAAGATATAAAAGTTTTTATGTAAATGACTTTTATCATAACGAATACTTCTATAAAAGTATTTTATTTCATTAAACGTCAAAAAAGAAGTGAAAATATTAATAACTAAACAATGTTTTGAATACTGTATTTTCATTATAAAAGTGATAGGATTTTAATATCTCATACAGTTTATTATTATTAGATGAAATACCTGCTTTCCTGGATCGTAACAACTTAATTACATTAGATTTAATAGAAATTTTAAATAATCTAATATTATCTGAAATAATTAAAATTATAAAATTTATCAGTAAATTTTCAATAATTGGGAAATGTCTCACACTTATATTTAGACGAAACAAGAAAGATATCGTTCTATTTCCACTTTAAGTTGCAAAAAGTTGAAATAAAACTCTGCCAAGAAATACGTAGAAATGCTCAATATTATACCGTATTTTCAAAATAAAAAACTAATAAATATAACATTAAATACATTGATATATTGTATATAATATGCAATTTAATTAAGTAACTAATAAATAAACTTGCTTAATAGATAATTAACACTAGTAAGTATATAAAGTTTAAGCCCACCAGAGTTTATAAATGTAATTTACATACTGATATTTCAAAATATTCATTGTCGTAATTCATAATTATGCATTTGGTGTTAAGAAATTTTATACCATTATCATCGACTATCTTTGCCAGATACTATCGTCGCCATCTTGATGCCATCAGTCACAGGTCAAGCGGAAGTAGATGGTGAAACCAAGATGATCCATCAAAGCCAAATACCCAACCGCTCTCTGTGTCGTCCCAGCGATCTTCGCGATATTTCACTTCCGCTACGCCTAACAGATCTTCTTCCGGGGTCAGGATCAAAGGTTATAAATTCGTCCAGCCGTAGACTAGAAGTAGATGTAGTGGACACAATGGCTGTTGGCTCTTCTCGACTGACGTCTCAGAAAAATCAAGATGAATTTATCTTTTGATGTCTCTGTGAATTCATAGTTACGATTGACGGATTACTATAAGTTTATTTATTTATTTATTTTTTTATCAATAAATATAGAATCCTAATATGGTGAATTATTTAATGTGTAGTATAGAAATATATATTCGATATTTAATTAGCAAAATTAAATTTATCTTTTTTCCCTCTTGCAATTAATAAATTTGATTTTTGTATTGCAACAATTTTTAGAGTTTTAATTTGTCAGTTAGAGAGAATTATAAAGTAAAACATGACATGTAATAATGAAAAAAACTAATTGCTTTTAATCTTATAAATTTACATCTGATCGACAAAATAATATAAATTTATTAATTTTCTAAAGACACGAATCATTTCAAATAAATTGAAGCAATATCTAATTTGAACGTATTGAGGCAGCCAATTTAAGACGACTTTTCAATGGAAGAGTTCTTAAAAATGTAAATGTTTTTTTTTTTTTTTTATTGTGTAATTGCTTTTCATTTCAATTCTTTGGAATAGATTTTTACATTTAGTATTTAGGAATTTACAAATTCCTAAATTCAAGATTCATTTAAGTTAATATATAATATGGTATCAAGATAAATTGAAATATTTCGGAACATTAATTTCCTTTTATAATATAATGAATCTGAGATGTAATTATCGAAACAAAGAGTTATTTAGGTAATGAGAAGAGCAGACGACATTGTATTGTGAATACAGAGTTGCAAATGAGTGTAAACAATTAAATCTTTTGCGTTGAAATGGAGGGAAAAAAATGGAAGAAATAAACAATTCAATGATTTTGTAAGAGTCCTTGGAAAGGCGAAAGTGTCAAGGCTCCAAGAACGACAAAACTCTTTAGACTTAACGTACAGTTTCAGGTCAAAAGTACGATGAAGAAGGCCTTCGACCATAAAGCAAGGAAACATGATTTCAACTTAGTTCTTCGCGCGAAAGATATTCACCTGCTAAATTATACATTATTATTTTAATAACAAAAGCTGTCAGTTTATTTATTCGGGCTGAAACGCCTTAAAGTACTTTTATTTAGAATAAATAAATAAAATTCGTATAAAAAGAATTTGTTTTATTGTTTTATATTCTGAAATATATTCATCTCGTCAAGAATTTTTTTCCTCCTAAGGACACTGCTGTTTAAAAATTTTTATCTTTGACAATAATTTCACAAAGTAACCGTAAATTTGAAGATATTAATTACGCAGTTAACTAGCAAATACCAAACTTTCATCATTAAAAGTTAGTTATCAGAAATTTAATTCTTTAAGTTACACAATTCATATTAAAGTTACACTTTGTTATGACATAATCTATAATATTTTAAACATCATATTCTTTACATTATTAACTTTTATATTTTCTTGCAATAAAATATTATAATTATGAAATGTTAATGTTATTTTTCACTCTTCGTCCTGTGGGCACTAAGAAGGCTTTTTTAAGGCCCCTCACGGGTTCGTCCAGGCCCACAATGGAGCGGTTGGATAATGACAAAAGTGGAGCTGACATATCCAGGACAGGCCACTCCCGAAAAATTTCTGGGAGTTTTTGACTGTCGGATCCGAACCCGTTTACTCCGGAACGATAGACTGATTCCTTAACGGCCTCATTGGCATTATGGATTATATTCGAGATCATTAGTATTTTACATAGATTTAAGTACTAAGCATATATATATGATATTTTAAGTAGATTCATTAGCATAAAATCACTTGTAATATTTAATTTCAGTTGTTTTAATTTTTATTAAATTAAATGGAGATTTAAAATCATTATAAATTAGAACTTAAACAGCTTAAAATTTTGATGTCAGAAATGTCAAGCTCATAAAAGTTTAAAAGTCAAAATATAAATGATTTTCTATCCCGAGAAAAATTTCGAAATATATTGAGATCCAGTAGGCAATGTTTATAAAATGAAATATTCTATTTTGCAAGTTTTATGTTTACATTCTTTAATTATATAATTAAATAATACAGTCTAAAAAAAGAACGATTTATATTCACTATTTGAAAATAATCGAGTCTAAAATACTTCATAAATTTCTCATTGAATGCAGATGAAGAAGCGCATTAATCTCAATGAATATCGCTGGTGGGGCTTTAATAGTTCTAATAATGACTCTTGGCCAGATATATTACCGACTGAATTTTTATTCTTTTTAAACGAAAGAATTTTTCATTAACGAAGAAAACGATAAGTCTTTGGCCAATATTTTCTGGTCGTAGACTTCTTTTAATTTAGTCTGTAAGAGAAGAATTTTGTAAACATTAAATTATGTTACAGATGACAAACTTTACACAGACACAGTTATGGAATAAATAAGCAATTTCATAACGGACAATAAACATCATTTGTGAAGATTACTCAACGATTTTGTTTTTCTTACTATCGTCATTCTTGAAAATTGCGGGAAAAACCTTTTTGCACTCTGTTTTTGCAAATAAATACCTGTATTTTTAGCTTTAAACAGACTTTTTCTGATGCTAATTATGTATTTGCCAAACATTTATCTAACACGATTTTATCCAAACACGCTGTACGAAAACGGCATCGATCATTATCTTCAAAAAAGTCTGTTTTATAGGTAACAGATTTAATATTTCCGGTCTAAGTTTGAGCCACGGCAAATTTTTAACTTGATTAAAGACTATTTTTGGACTGGTAAGCTTCCGAATCTGACTGTAAAATCTCACGATTCGCTTTATTGGTTTCCGTTATGTTAGAAAGTGAATGGACTGAGACGTAACGTTTTCTGCCCATTACCATTCATCCGGCTTTGCGCCGTATCCGCCTTTAACGGTTCCATCACGTTTTTTCGGCAGAAACCATTTTATTATTTCTATTTTTATAAAGAAAGTGGGGGAAAAAGGTGTTAGAAACGTGACCCAAGTATTTGACGGGCGTTGTCGCAGAAGCGACCTCTACTAGCATAAAGACTACCTGGCCAAACGAGTTGGTTTTTTTCCTCGCCACCCTGTCCTATTTCTTCTGTTCGTCCAAGGGGGGACAGGAAAACTCACGTGAGGTTCGTCGACGTTTGAATATAGGAAGTGTAATAAAAGGTGTTGAGACTAAGTATAGAGTAGATGGAGGAAGGAAGGCGAAAAACGGGGTTTACATGTCAATGCTATCTGATTGAGATTACGAACGTAAATAGCCACTCGGATAATTATAGAAGGATAAGTAACGCTTAAGTAATAATTATCCATTTACAACCGAAAATAAACTATTGAAAAGGAACTGTAACCATTAACTCGGCTGCACCGATTATGCATGTTTATATAGATACTAAAAGCATGATTCTTTATTAATAACAATACAGAATATGCGACATAGAAATACATTATTGCACAAATTATATTTAGCTCGATAGCCTCGGGGGAATGGCGATATTATACAATAAACTCCTCTTTTCGCCGAATTTATTTTAATTAGCCCGAGATACTATGGAAGACACTTTTGATGAGGTAACGAATTGAAATAACTGAAATTACTTGATATGTATTTATGTTGTAGGAAGTGTCGTTATCTATACGCAGATTAGTGTAGATGGCATACTTCCCACGCCTGGTAAACCAACCCTTGTCATATGCAGACACTTCTAAACAATATCTACAGCTAATCCTACTTCCTTATCTCTCTATCAGAAAAGGGGAAAAAGAGATTACGTCATAGAATAGAAGGGGGTCAAACTCCAGCCGTTAACCCTTTCTACTAGGTAACAGTTCACGAAAGTCACCGTTGAACCGGTCGGCCGGAGGCGAGCTACTACTTATTGCTTTATCATCAAAGCGGTTACTTATTATAAATGTCGACTGTGGTGATATAACTACATTAGCGATTTTTCGGTGAAGTTTCTGAAAACTTCTGACCTAGATGGAGTTGGATCTATCGTGTTGTGGAAAGGTGTGGTCGGGAGATTGTCTCCAGACTTTCCCTTTCAGCGTTCTAATTTCTCGAAAGGATTTATTCTTTTTTGTCTCTAGGGAGGTGATCAGACGCCCTATCACGTGACGTGTAATCATCACGTGATCGACATGATATAATGATGCGGATATCCCAAAAATATCATTTTTTTAATACCGAAGATAGATTTTCCGCCCACTTTCTAAACTATTCCGTATTTAGGTTATAAAATCGGTAATAAGAGACTAGAAAGTGTTTAATGCTCATTTATTATGTAAATTATTCTTACTTTCGAAAAGACGTAATCGCAATTTTCTAAACTATCAAACAACTTCAGATTGACAAAGTAAATTTTTAAAAATAAAACATCCACTTAAAAAAAAAAAACAACATTTATTTTCAGTCTGAGTATCATAAAAATAGCAGTAATTTAAACACTAGTAATGGAACATTTATAATATCTCTTTATAAATAATTTTCTATATTACGTAGACTATAAATAAAACAAATATTATTATTAAAATTAAATTCACCAATTCCACTGAATTGGTTTAAAAGCTAAGAACTTTAAAATTGATTTCATAAAGAAATCTAATTTTTATTTTTCCATCCAAAATTACACTAATTTCGGGATAAGCCTGTATTTTTCACTTCAAAATTCGGATAAACAACATTCATTCTGTCTGCCAAATTGTTAATACTTCGTGTTGATAATTGCATTCTTATGAAATATATTCAATATTCTAAATTCACAAGATAGTAAAAAAACACATTATTTAGCTTTATTTTAATATTTTCTTTCGAAAAATTTCTTCAATTTCCAATTAAAACCCATTCTTAAATTATTGATTCTCTATGTTATCGTACGCCTCCCACTTATTTGTATCGCATTCTTTCGTGTAAAAGTAAAAAATAAAAGTAAAAATAATAGTAAATATATATGGAAATTATTATTTTATTTTCTTTTTTGTAACGGTAAATGCTGTAAAAAAAAACGTTTAAAAACATTATTTATATCCCGCGATTGATTTCTTTCAGCAAAATAAGCGCTTGATTGCTATGGTGATGTCCACGTGATCGGCAAAATTTTTGGTGACAAAAAGCAGTGGGAGTCGATATCATCCGGGCCACGCGGTTGGTGACCCAAGTTCCTTTATTGTTACCGACGGCAGTCCATGATTTGTATGTTGTCGAGGAGCCACTCCGAATAACCGACAGGTCACGCAAAACTCGTCACGCAAATATTCACGTACCGTTTTCTCGGTATTCGGCGGAGCGGAGCACCGTCTAACAATTAAATACAGTAGAAAAATAATTTAAAAAATACGCGAAAGTCGTTAATCACGTTGTGTTTTTGGACGCATAAATAATTGGGTAAGTAATGGCCAAGAAGTTTGTTATAGCGCCAAAATTTTACAGTGGATAAAATAAAGCCAACTAGAATAGATTTGTATTTAAAAGATACAGAGCTGTTGGTGCGTAGTTTTGTATACAGACGCATGTCGGGAATTCACCTGTTGGATGTCCTACTTAAAGCAGAGGATGATGGGATGGTGTTACTGACCCTCCTTCCCATGTCATCCTGCGGGCGTCGCTGGTGCAGTCAAAAGAACGACAAGACCCCTACTGCCGCTAACCTACTTTTTCGGTGGCCACGAGCGATCCTTCGACTTGCGTAACCCGTATTGAAAATTAAAAGAAAAACCGTCTGGCTACAAACTTTTTAAATATTTTAGAGAAACACGTATTATGTGGGACGCTCCCTCACAATTTACAATTGAACCACAATAAAACGTTTCTTAGCAACATGACGTCACACGAGCACGTGCAAATCGATTCGTCACGTGACGCTATTGGAAGTCCAGTGAACCCGTTGCATAGCAACACTCGCCATTAATACGGTTTTCTGTTTGCGGAAGTAGCAAAGTTGGTATTATAGAAAGCTACGCGTTGAATGAATAATAATAGAGCGTGTGGGAATAGACAGATTAAGGCAGGCCGATTCTACCCAATATTCGTCTATCGGCATCTCCATTCGATCGTGCCACGCACCCAACGCGTGATGTTGAAAATCCAGATACCAGTCCTTTAATTTTTTCCTATTATGAATATTTATGACGTCGATAATCATCTCAAAATTAAACTATGCATTCCTATTAAAAAGAAAAAAAGAAAAGAAATTACGTAGCTTAACAGGCGAACTAAAATCGTTTACGCCGTTATTGCCATCTGGTGTTCAAATTTGAAAACATATTTCCTGCCAGTAAATTGCTTTTGGCTATCATCTCGTTCCATTGTATCGCGGTTATTTGGAGCAAAATTAACTAGCTACATCCGTGACAAAGGGATAGATATTGACGAAACGTTTCGGTTAATTAGATATAAAATAGGACGGGGAGAAATGTTGGAAACTATGAATTGCGTTGTTCCACCAGTCTGAAATAAATCCAGTCTCCAGGAAATGATGTTCCAAAAATTATTTACCAATATATTACGTTCGAGTTAAATTTATGTGTAATAAAGGATGTTTAGAACTAGATAACTCTCGGTATTTTTGCTCGATTAGCAACAGAACAAGCGAATTGATTAGGTAATTTGTGTGAAGTGGGTCAAAAGAAGTTTTCTTCACGATAACACTTGGAAAGAGACGCAATTCTCTTTCGAATTTCGTTTCACCTAACAATTCGAGTCTGGATTATCCCTTTTATCGATCTATTTAAACTCGAGTACGGAAGTTAAATGTTTAATACATACATTGAAACAAGTTATGTCCAAATGAAACGAAACAATTATCCATAAATAAAATAAATTGAGCACGAAAGAAGTGCCGAGAGATTTCCAAGAATTACTTAGAAATTAAAGTTTCGTAAGTTTACGAGACGACAACCTTTTTTGGCAAATAAATGACCCCATTTTTTCTTATTTTTTTCCTAATGCCAAATTTATAATACCGCAGGATATTTTATTTTTGTCTTAATATGATAACCTAACTATGATTAATGATACGATAATCTTAAAGCGATTTAATTTATTACTTTATTAGTTTAAAATCATTTTTTAAACCTTTATTTATTTTTTTATTCAAAGTTTTCGGTAGTTAATGTATAGGTAGTTTATTAAACCAATGTATTACATAAAATTAATGTAACATATTGGAAATATTATATTTCATGAAGTATTTCCAAGAAAGAATACGACGAAAAGAGCAATGTAGATTTCTATCATATAGGTTTTTTTTAATAGGTCATAAACTGAGTGTAGCTATTATAGATTCCAATTGATTACAATAAGAAATTTAGGCTCCCTTTACTTTAAATCGGTTTGAAACACACGTTATGATCGAAATACGTCACGATCTAACATCAAAGTAGATTTACCACGTTAAAGAATCTTCTATGTCCGTAAAGAAAATAACTCAGTCACGTGTTATAATCATGAAATCAATGAGCTTATCTGGAAATAGGTTAAACTAAGATAATATTGAGTTTTGATTGATTAATTTCGCCTTTATATATATATTTTTTGAGACTTTTAAAATAATCGATTCAGACAAAAATCTGACAATTTCGGATAGAAATTAATTAATTATTATTAATAAATTTTCCTCATAACATTCAGATTAGGTCATTTATCGAGTCATTTGCAGAATCATAGCTTTGTCATTAAAACGGGGTCATCAAACGGGTGGTTCTTTTCGTTCACTGGAAGTGTGAATGCCATAGTGGAAATTATATGTAAAGCGAAAATCGCGTTTGTCAGGTAGATGCAGTGGAAATCCGGAACATGGATGTCTCCCGAGAATCACGTGCCTTGTATAATTCCGGAAGAGCTAATGCTTCCGGTATTGTTGACGATCTTACAACTTCCGGTGAAGCCCGGAAGTAAGGACGGATTCATTTCGAGTCCACGATAATTCGATATACGACATTAAAGAAAATTTTGAATACAGATATTTTCGTTCCGCTTCTCAAAGTCTGTTATCTATAAATGGAATATTTTAGGAAACAGCGAAATGCGTAATTCTGTAGCAAGTTAAAATGGTGAAATAATTAATTAATATTTGATTCTCAAAATGGAAATAACTGAATTAAACAACCGAAATTATCATCAACAGTTATTAGCGATAACACTGATCTTTGTTTATTTCGATTATAAACACATTTTACTTACATACAAAGCCATCGAGAGGGAGAAGCTGGAGATTTTTCTCTGGGCCCAAAGAAAACTTAAGGGGCCGTAGTAGTTCCTATCCGTAAAAACTAATGTATTTTTAATAATAAAAATAAATAAAATCTTTAAAACTACTTTTTATCAATAAAGAAACTTTTTACGTATTTCATTTATCCAAAATAAATAAAGAAAAGAAAATAAATATGGCAAAAAGGGTCTGCTTTAAATCCCCTGATCCCATACAAGTTCTCGACCGCCCGCTCTGCTTATACATAAAATATTTTTAAAGATTGCAACGGAGTTGCTATTATATATAAAAATATTCTCTGTAAGTCAGGAAGCAATAACACTATTTAATCGGCAGGAATAATTATTCATCTAATAAACTTTTCCTTTGCTCGAAAATGCTGGGCAGAGACGTTTGAGTCCGAGGAGCTATCCTGAGGTCTATCGCGGATCCGGATTCCCACCCTTGCCAAAAATGCGGAAAGTCCAATTGTGAAAAGAACCGGTTTGAGTTGATCGCTAGTGTCAAGGTGTTAGTGAGGTTAAAATGCCACTTCAGTCATTATTTGAAATGATTCGTGCCTCTAAACCGCAAGGTCTTGGGTTGGACGTCCTTTATTCGGATACTGCGTAATATTTTCCTGCTACGAATATTATCTTAGTTAATCATCCTAGGATCGATGTCTTAACCCATACTCATTGAAATTATTATAGTATTCATTTATTGTGTAATGGAGCGTGTGAATGTAAATTTTCTTTCTAAACGGAGTAATTAAAATTTAATAGTAACGTATTATAAGATTATTTTCATCGCTATCCTAAAATTGACATTTGCATTAAAACGAAGAAAATTTTCTAAAATATATAATAATAATTTCCAGCAGCCTATATATTTTATAGTAGTTATTTTAAAACAATTTTAGTAGTTAGTTATATCTCTGACTTTTACAAACTTATTAAAACCATACATCTTATCCAGAGCCATTGAGGGCTTATACGAGATCCGGGGTAGAGAGGGTCCTTTTTGTCATTTTTTATTTCTAATTTTTGAAGAAATAAAATACGTAGTATGTTTCTTTATTAATCAAAGGACTTTAAATATTTTATTTTGTTAGTAAAAATAACATTAATTTATAGAGAGATATGGCCCCTAAGTTTTCTCCGGGCCAGGGGAAATCCCCAGTTCCCCCTCTCGACGACCCTCATTCTATCTAAGCACAGGGAGAGAAAGGAAAAAAAATGAAGTTTGAGTGTTAGTCTCGATATTTAAATTAGTTTAAGCTTATAATGAAATGTTTTACGCTTAGTTTTTGGAGAAGAAAATATGTACAATTATCTAAGTGACTGCTTAAGCATTAAGCAAGCTTTACTACTCATTGTCGGAAGATATTTTCAATGTCATCTTACACGCAGTATATGTTTAGTATTAATTCAAAATATTAGATTCTTTGCTAGATTTAATCTGCTTTATATAAATATTCAAATGATATACTACATTATTAACAAAACGATACAATTATTAAAAAATTAAATATATTCAAAATTAACAAGATCATGAAGAATATCCATACAATAGATCGTAGGTAAATTTTCTATTACTGTGGAATTTTTGCAGGAAAATGTAAGTTAATAAAGGGATTAATTACAGAATATAAGTATTAATTTATATTGAAATTTATTTTATTAATCTGATAAAACAAAATAAAAGTATTTATTGACATTAATTGAATGTTAAAAGTGAAAGAGTTTCGAGGGAGAAAGAAGTTGACGGTATATCAATTAAAGTGAGATTATACCAATGTCTTCTTTGCTAGAAGATAAAATAGTAAGAGATTACTCAGGCTCTTTGCTAATTGGGGATCTTAATTAGAACAAGGACCTGATTTATCTTAAACCACTCATGATCTTAATGGTAACAAACAAACAGATTAGAGAAGGTAAATGGAAAAAAGTCGAGCCAAGAAAAGACCGATTTGACGATATTGTTGTCAAATAAGTAGTTTAAAAGACAAATAAAAATTAGCGAAACTATGGTAACCTAAGGAGATAACTAGTATACACAATACAAACCAATCGAGTCGCACTCGGGAACATTATTATTTTTTCTCTTCTGAGCCAACTTATGTGATTTCCTGTTGCTACAGTAACGGATAAGAGATCAAGAAGACTCCGGAAGAGCAAGATCTGGTTAAATAAATAGAATCATATCCTTTAATGCATCGAAAAACAACAGTTTTTCGAAAAATCTCTTGGAATGAATACAAATTGTATATACAACCATTTCTATATTTTATCTATTTTTCCCTTGTGTGTTTTAAAATTTTCATAATAATATTTTGTTTTTCTATTTATGTATGTTAAATAAACATATTTTTGTATATATTGTATCACATATCGTTTTCCATTCTGCATAATAATTTTTATAAATATGTCACCCAATAAGATTAAATAATCTCAAGGCAAAATTATTAAAGGTGTTATTATAATTATTATTAACAGTAGGATATAAATTTGTCAAAAAATTGTCTCAAATATTCTCATTACGCGTTGTTTCGAAAGAAAGAAAAAATTAGTAACTTGTAAGACTTGGATTTATGCTGGGTCAAACAGGAACTACAGTTAAAAATGGCGGTCGTAGATTAAGGGTTAAGATATTTAAACCCGTGAAGACTTTTTGATAATATCTGCCACCTACGAGTTTCTCACGAGGAAGCCAGCTACTCTCCTTTTGTTTCTCCAAAACCCGGAAATAATAGGAAGAGGATAATTCAAGGTCAAATTGAAGCTTCACAAAGCAGTGCTGGGTCAGAAGACGATGTTGATCTTTAGAACCAGACTCGGATGCCACATTTTAAATTTATTCTTCTTCACGATTACCATTCGTTTAATCCTTGTGTGATTCTATGCGATAATTTTTAATAACAACATGATTTTCACCTTTACCGATTTTTTAAAGAAATAATGTGTTTAATATTTCGTTTCCAAAAATTAAAATTTGAAAAACTTTTAACGACAATAACAAATGAAAATTTAAGATAAAGAAAACTTCTGCATTCCTTTACGTGTTTATGTAATCTGTATATTACAGTTATATTTTATATAATCATTGTAAGTAGAGTAGACAAAAATTTAACAATGTGATTTTCTTAACTGCAGTTGTTTTTTTATCTGTAATTAAAGTTCTTAAAAGCAGTTTTATCTTTGTTGTAATAAGTGACTGTGTATGGATTATCCCATCCAACAGGTAGAAAAGAGATTACTTGACCAGAACTGTCACGTCATTTTTCTAATGGTAATTACTATTTACTGTCTGTGGTGTCCCTGAGATATCACGACCCACGAGGGAGGAATGAAAACCTCCCACGTTAACTGGGCAGAGGAGGAGGGGCGACTGCTTCTGATCAACTAGCGAAGCAAGGACAGGTAGAGTGGAAACGAGTCGACCTTGGATCAACCTGTTTTTCTTTACCTGACCACCTCACGACAAACCCTTAACGGTACCTTCAGACGTCACCGAAACAGCCGTTATTTCGTGTCACCTGATAAGTTTTAACCAACTAACGAACTGGTTAGAGCTTTTCTCGCAGTTCAGATAGTAAATTATAAGCCTAAGCATGAGGTTAAAAATTTAAATCAAATTTTTCCTCTAGAATTGTCCTTGAGACGATACGGTCTGATCGCGTTTCTTGGCTATTCACCAAAATTTGTATCTATTTTGTATTGCATCACAATAAGGTTAAAAGTCGCACACATCGAGTCCAATAAAATGCCGGATAAACTATCTGTAGCGATACATAGATTGCTATTTATATAAATTAAACGTTGTCCTTTGAATTTTTATCTATGTTACGGCCCTAAATAGAATTTTATAAAACATCAAAGAATATTTAATTCACGCAACAAAATTTAAGGAAAAGATATTAGTTTTAAGTTTATCGTCTTGCTAGGTTAACCGTGTCACACTATATTTTTCGCACTACAATAAAGAATGATGGCATTTCGGAGTCATCGTTGATGTGTTCTCTTCCGTTGTCACAGCAACGGGATGAAATCGACGATTCTACTTCCGGACAATAAACACAAACGCATGACGTTCTCTCAGAATCTTAACTGATCTCATCTGAGAACATTAATCTGAAAGAGAAGAATGAATGATGCTCAGCAAAAATGCACAAGATAAACAGATCTTCTCAACTCACTAGAGATGTCTTATTTTCGAAAAATCCCCGACAGTTATAAAAATCGATTGCTTTTATTATTACCAAGTTTCATATAATTCGTAGATCCGTATCGAAATTACATTTTTATACGCGGATAAAAGAATCACTTTGATAAAAAAAAAAGATTTAGAAATATTAGAAAAAAGTGAAACACTTATCTTCTTCCAATTAATTGGAATGAGAATATTTTCATTTTTATTCGGAGGACTGATAAAGTTTTCTCTTATATTTTTTCAGTTGAAGTTTGAGAATTTGTTGGTAGTCAAGTCAGTGACGATCGTTAACAGCACCAGCCGGTGACACGTAGACGCCCCTTTGTGGACAAATGATGATGCGAAGGGATGCGGGGCGGTCTCTTGTTCTTCATCCTTGTTGAGATGCTTTCAAGCTGAGAATTAAACAGGCTGACAATATTCAATCTTTTCCGTCTTCTTATTTCAAACATCGTTCTTTTACTTTTTCCATTATTTCTTCTTTCACCATTTTCTTCTGAACATAAATGATAATTTTAATGCTCACTATATTCTGTAATATCGGTAAAATCTACCAGTAAAATTGTTAATTATCATACTGTTCTTTAAAAATACTTTTAACTGAACAGTTTTAGTAATTCTTTCTAGCAATTTTAAACTAAAATTTCTTATTTCGGGTCGGTCCTGAATTTTTAGTTAGTAAGACTTTTTCAATTGCATGTAATAGAATTATCAAAATCAAATCAGGTCAAAAAAAAAGTTTCGATAAGTATTTTATTCTCGTTCGAGTTAATTTTTTTCAAGATTTAACGTGGAGATGAGTAGCGTAACTAGGAAGGGAACCGGAACCAAGGGGTACCGGGTCCTCCTTACCTTTGTGAATAAACGAATTAAGAAACAAATCAAATAAGTACAGGAAAAAATTAAATGTGCCACACGCACTTATACACATATATACACAATATACCTGAGTTTACTCTTCACCCACAGCGCTACTGGCTACATCCGTAGTGGTACAGGAGTAAATGTAGGTTTAAACGATCTAATTTAAGTCCCTAATATCGGTTCTAGTTACGCTACTAGCAGAGATTGCAAATTCAAATCCAGATTTATAATAATTTATAGTGATAAATATTATATATTTGAGCAATGACGTACAGTAACTTATTACATTGTATGGATAACAAAAAAAAAAATAATAATAAATGTTATTAATAATCTTAACAAATTAATTTTTTATTATCAGACTATTGTATAATATAATTTACAAAATTTAAATTATATTTTAAATAAGTGGTTAAACATTATTAAAAGTATTTGTAAAAAATACTGTATAGGCCTATTCATTAGCATTTTATGAGCAAAACAAACAAGTAATAATTTATGATTATTACTCGCGATAATTATCTGTAATAATTACGAGGGAAGAAAGTTTCAATCAGAAGATAAATTTATATTTTTGTTTTGTCAGATAAATTGTTTACGTGACTATTTTGTAAATGTTCCAAAGTGAAGCTTATAAATTAATCTTTGCCGATATTTTCAATTACTTTAATGAAAATAGATAATATTGAAATAAATAAATAAATTCGTCTTCTATTCCTCACTTTTTTCTCTATGAACAGTTTATAACTAATAAGAAAACTGCCTTATAAATAAAACCACTAATACTTCGGAAATAATTGCAGTAAATAATCTGAAATCATTAAATTCACAATTCGAAATTTCCACAATACAGTATTTAGATTTGAAGATCTTACTATAATAATATTTAATTCACAATTTATAAAACTATGGGATAGATAAAAAAGACGAATATATTTATCAAAATTATAGTTTGTAAAAATAATGTAATTTTTACAAGCTATAACTTTCGTGTTTAAGAAACCAACAAACACATTAAATAGTTATTGATTTCTTGAATGATTTACATATTTAAGAAAATATATAATAGATCCCATTAAAAGTAGCCTGGAAAAGCAAATTATGTAATGTTAATCGAGTACTGGAATATGATTTTTGGCTTTATGAGCAAGCAATGTTGAATAAATTAATTTTTCAATAATTAAAATGTTTGTAAATAATTAAAAATTGTACTTTACAGTTTTATTTAAAAAAGTTTTAAATAGATCCTGCACGATAAACAAATAATTAGCTTATAATATTTTAATAAAAACTAAAGTAGAATTTCATCATTTCTCGAAAGCTTCTGTAAATTAAAGTTGCACCAATCTTACAAAAAAAGAATTTAAATGAGAATTTACAGAAAAAATAACCCTATAAAAATTAATAATACATTATATTCTGTTAATATTATTTTAGGATTAATATACACTCATTTTCATATTTATGAAAAGTTTATTGGATAGGATATTATAAAACAATCTGTAAAACACATATTAGATTATTATTCTTTTTCTTAACTAATGCTGGCAATCATACACCAAATATTTCTTCCGCAATAAACAAGATGATTAATCGATAACAAAAATCAAAGAAAAGATGCGATCGTGATTCAATATCGTCTGAACACAAACAATTATCCACAATAATTTGAACAAACGATGTTATATATAATATATATATATATATTTAAATTAGATGAAATGTAAAAAAATTCTACAGTTTATATAAATTTCTTTAAATATGCAAAATCAATCATATTTTCAGAATGAAACTATTTATTATATTATCTTAATAGTTAAATGAACTCTTTATGGAAATAATAGCGAAAGATACTTTCCTTTTAATCATATAATTGTAAAATATTTTCTCAAAATATAACTTAAAAAGATATTTTCAATAAGATTTCGTAGATTATTGAGGATTACTGTAAATTTCATACTACATACAATCAAATTTGCTTAATTTAATGGAATAAAGATGCCTAATAATTAATTATAAAAGTATTAAAACACGAAATGAAGTAGTATATGACCGTAAATATTGTTGAATATTGAGTCAGTAAAATGTGATAAATCGATCCCCAATACTCGTCCTCCGTGTTGGAGATTATTGTCTCTTGATAGATATTCTGTCGGGGCAATGGCTATAGTATGTATAGTTTCGGAGAGGCGTGAAACACAGCCGACCATTACTAATAAATGTTGATACTAAAACGCTCTTTCATGTATATTTAAACAGTTACAATTGAATCTTTGTTTTTGTGTTTTTTTGTTATTTTAACTAGAATTTTAAAATACTACACTTGCTACAATGTTTAAACAATGTATTTTACATTTAAAGCGTTGACTTTTTTAAAAAAGTTCTTGAATATTTAAAACACAAAAGAAAAGTTATTCATGGATACAGTCCAAGTAAACGGATTAACAGAACTGAAGGGAAATAAATAATCTTATTCTCAATTAAGTCAAATTAAAATGTAATCTTGTAAGTTTTTATTACGTAGAAATTAAAAAAAAAGAACAATTTAAAATACGATTAGAAAAACTTATATCGATAAAGAATAATTCCGAGCATAGCTAAGAGACTGTTCGGCACCTTTCCAAGACCTGTTCCGAAATGGGCTTCAGGCCTCACAATGACCTCCACTTTTATCACTTATTCATCTTATGTCAGGGAAAGTTGAATTTTAATTATTCATTTTTTTTATATCGCTTCCTGTAATAGCTTTGAAATTCTTAACTTATGCAATCATTCCTACCTTCATACCAGAAAACTTATCGGATGAACCCATCTCTCTAAGGACATTGGATTCATTCGATATATAACCACGTATTTATTACACTATTCAATATTTATTAATAGTAATAATATATTTTTATTACCTTGGTAGAAATTTATAATATCTTGCGTGATGTGGATTGAAAATACTACAATTGTATTGTGATCATCCGGAAGAAAAAAATTTTCCTGATCGCATTTTTAATGATTTTCTCATTAAAAATTTGTATTTGTGATTACGCAATTTTACTACACTCCGAGAATTATAATTTTTATTATTTCCGTGAGTGCTTTTACAATTTTATTTGTTTTTTTATGCAGGGCTCAATTCATATATTGAAAACTCACGAGTTGTCTTATTGGGGTTTAAAGCAATAGCAAGCATTATTTACGGAAAAAGCCTCGGAATATTTTTAAATTTCGAAAGTAAGCGTAAAATAATGTTGGTGAGAATAAAACCCGTCTGAAAATAAAAATAGTAATTATTCTTTAAACCAAAAACTATTCTCGACAATATTTTTAATATAATTTTCAAAAGTTATTTTACGTAATTCAAAAATTATTTTTTGTAGACAAAGCAAGAAAATGATTATAATTAATTTTAAAATTAATTAAAAACTACTTTTTTACGAATTATATAGAATTATATAGACTATTAGCTGAATCGGGTCGATCGTTCCAGTTCAGTGGAACCTGACCAGAAAAAGTATACTAATGTACTGTACATACCTACCATGTAAAAGATATTCATTGTTAATATAACATCTTAATTAACGCTGTCGTAAAAAAATATTGTACATTAAAAGAAGCGTTTAATCTATAGAAATTTCTGCATATTTCTAGTAAAATCGAATTTTTTAAATTTTTTTTTAAGAAGAAATTATCCGAAATTTAATAGGAGCGAGGCAAAATTCCATTAATTTTCACACCTTAATTTTTCTGTTATAAATAATATATGCGTCAATTTCCATTTTGGAATCTTAAGATTTACTTCATCGACCAGATAAGATCGATTATATTTTTTTATTATTATTTTAACAATAATAAAAATAAAGAAAATTACTTTTTCTTTCTTCTGGTATGAAATCATTCTTAAAATAATAATAATAATAATAATGGAAAAAAATGTTAATCACGAAATCTAAATTTATACAAACAATAGGGAACACGGGCAGAAATAGATAAAAGTTACGTAAAGAGAAAAACCCCTGCAGTTTTAAAATTTATTTAAAGAAATTAAGTGTTATTTTCTAATGTTTGAGATAAATTTACGAAATGATGCATTAAAAATAAAAATAAAATACGTATATTTTTCTCAAACGTCATTCAGCAACATCAAAGATGGCGTCGCCCGAAGCTCTTTTGTAAGAACTTGACCCGATTGCAATTTTTCCTTTTGTCGTTTACTTCTGAAAATAGTTACGGATGTTGTGACCGTAACATCCTGGTTTCTTATCCGGAAGAAGCAGAGGGAATACGTAACGCACTAGGAAAATTAGACAAACACAAAAGATTTCAAATCCAGGAGAACCGGACGAAAAATCTTCAACAGCTTTTTATAAAAAGTTTCCAGATTTTATTTTTAAAATAATATATATCTTTAAACCAGAATTTCTATTTTAAAAAATAGGAATTCTGAAATTTTTCGTTCTGTTCAAGTTTTTTAAAATAAATTGTCGTTTCAATATTGAGAATGTATTTTTTTCGTTTTATTTTTATTTTACAAATTTCGGAAAAAAATATATAAATGATTTCATGTGCATTTAATAAATTTAGATCTTACATCATATCGTTATCAATCATCATCTATCTATTAACTAAGCAAGAATTTCTTTTTATTAATATCATTTATTTTCTCTTATTGCACTACTTAAAAATCGTTAAAATGCAAACTTTTTTAAAAAATGTTTAAGCTTAATTCTTTTATTAACATTTAAAACGTTTTAAAAATAAAAATTATCAAAGGCTCTTGTTTTTTTAAGCAGCATTGTAATTATTATTTTGGCATCTTACTTGATTTTTTACGTTTTTCTGAGTACGATTTTGTTCGACATTGTATCTTATGTCTAATTGTATTTACTTTGTATTTAAAGTGTAGCATTATTAATTTTTTAATTTATATAATTTAACTGAATATTGGCAAAAAGATGTAAGTTAAGATGCTTATTTCGAGGATATAGTTTAAGAAATACGTCGCTAGTTTATATTACTGTAGATAATATTAATTTTCACTGATGTTTGCATGATTTATAAACATTATATGATTTTTAATTATGATTTATTTATTATTTTTATATTACAGTAACAGTTTTATAAATCTAATTAATCTTATTATCATTTTCTTTACATAATAAACATTTCAATGGAACCATATGCATAATATTATCATTAATTAATTAGTCATTATAAGGTTATATTACAATATTTTAGAAGTAATTATTTGATCTAGTTATGTTTTTTAGCTTTAAAAACGTTAATCCAGCTTAATGAAAACAATATTATCGATAAAACATATAGATATAATGAAGTGAATAAAAAAAAATAATTGCTTTAAAAATCTATTGTCTTATATAGCACTAATTGCAATTAAAGTCACTTTATTTGTGTTCATAAAAAGTTTAAACTAAGGTAAACTAATAGAGTACTTTTAATATTGTAGACTGATTCAGACTAAACATATTAAAAATGTTTTTGCTCTTTATTAGATATAATAAAGCGAAACCTTATTGTAATATCTAAACGTTATGACATATGTTATTAATTAATATTCTTAGCTTACGTTACTTAATTTGTTACAAATTAATGTTAAAAGGAGTGGAATATATCGTTTAATTGCATTGAAGCATTCATACGAATTTCTTTGATACAGGAAATTTTTGTTTTCAAAAATGAATTACTGCCAGAAAATTTTTATTTATAGATTCATAAATATTATAAAACTTTGTTAATGACATTACGACCTTCTTTGATGCAAAAATAAAACATAAAAAAACTGTAATGGAGTAAAAAAATGTACAAGTTGGCCAAAAGAACGAGTGCTGCCATCTAGAATCAAGTCGAATAATTTAAATCAATGTATAAACGCTCCATGCCAGCGATGAATTTATTTATTACATATACATTTCAAAGGGCAATTCTTTTAAAAACGAGTAGAATTCGTATAAACAAGGTTTGTTTACTAAAATATTTTTCAACATCTAATTAGACAAAGAAAAAAATTATAAAATTTAGAAGATGTGTTAAACAGAATATTTTTAATTCAAAAACTTCATGTTAAAATGATATTTTAAGGCATATAATACAAGAAATTTCCATATATTGAAACAATTCAAATTATAGCAGAATTAAATCAAAGATATTCGATACGAATCTTATCCTCTCCAATTAACAATGTTTGCTTTTCATTTAAATTTTCTTACCAATTATTAATTTAAATACCGATTTAGAAAGCTAAAATTCCATTTGCTTGATTTTGTCAACACATTTAACAGATAATATTGGGCTGCAATTTGAAAAAATTGTAAACCTATAAATTCCCACCGTCGTCCGTCTGTCTGTCTCTTCTTAATCTCGAAAAAGGAGTTAGATACGTAAAAGCCGAGATGTACGTAGAAATTGTAGGGGCAGAAGGCCCCGATTAATTATATAGGAATTTCCGATACAAACCGAAAGTCATATTATTTTAATTCAAAAATATTCCCCTGAAAGGCATTAGATAGATGACCGGCACGACTCTATTGTAACAGGAAAAGTATGCTGTACAGGGGCAAGCTACTACTAATTTGAAGGTGGAGAGCATATATTTTAAATGAAATAAATTAAAAATATGATTAAAAATTGCAACCCGGTATTGTGACATCGTCACAATAAATATTTGCTCGTTACAGATTAGATTGAATTGTGTGATTTAATTTTAAATGTGTAATAATCAGAAATGAAACTCTTAATGAGAAGCCTTATAAGATTGGTACCAATAATATTTTTAGACTGTTTATTACTATTAAATAATACTTAAGTGTACATTTGTCAACAATTTCATTAACTGCATTTTCAATTTATAGGTTATCAAAATAGAGAGTCCTAGTTATATAGGCCTAAATTGAATGTCTTTATGCTTTCATATGCATTTATTAAATTTTCTCTGATTGGTATATATTATATTGAAAGATTTAATGCTCTACATATAAGTATTCTTTTTTTTTTTAATTTGTAAAAGAATGTTTTCTTCTTAAATCGACCTACATAAAAGCACGCAACGTGAAATATTTTTACGTATGTTTTTCGAAATTATTTATAAACAAAATCGGAAAATGAAGTGTTTACTTTCATTTTAAAATAATTAATTTAGGAATTTTCAGTAATTAATATCGTCGGTTGTCAGATTGTTAATTGGAATTGGTTTAAACAAAGTGCAAGACCTTATGTGGCGTAAGTAAATGCTTTAGAGAAGTTCAATACATTGATTTTAATTATCTATTTGAATTTCGGTAATTAATCTCCGTTAATGATATTGACGTTTGTACAGTTTACATAAATGAAAGAAAAAAAAAAAAAAACGCAGGCTTACTGATAATATGGTGACAAATCAGTCTTAGTAATTCATAAATAAATTATATGCTATTATTTTAATTACAATCAAATTTATCGTTAAGTCCGTTACATGCTTATATTTATTATAATATAAATAAATCAATAGTAACTTAATAAATTCTGTATTTTAATAATTGACTATTTTATATACTTTATATAGAAAATAAAATCATTTCTAATATAGAATATTCTATAATACTATAAAAATGAAAAGCATATAATCATGCATTTAAAAGAAAATATGTACTGTACATATCAATAGAACTTTCTTCTATAACATTACTTAATTTTGAAGAAATGAGTTAGTAATTCATTTGCATAAAAATATCCATTTTTTACTTAATAAACTGCCTTTTCCATTATAATAAAACGGAAAACTTTATGAAGTATAAAAGATTATTTTAAAATAATCGAAGATATTTTATATGTAATATAAAATTTATTATAATTTCGTTTCGTTTTATTGAAACATATTGTATTAAAATATTATAATACTCTGCTATATTATTATAGAATAATTATAACTTATTCTAATATTTCAATTATCTAAACAAAAAATATTTCTATAATTTCATCAATATCGTTAACAAAATATTGATAATGACGTTGCTAATGTATGACAAAATATTTTCTAATTCCATCAAAAACATTTGGATTTATTTCAAGAAAAAAAAGGAAAAAGTCATAATTTTGAAACAAAACATATGGAAATAAAATTATTCAAAAATCTAATATTCAAATACGGAAATTAAAATGAATAAATTTTAAAAATTTGAAATTTGATTTCAAACAATTAAGATTTAAAATTAGGAATCAAATTAAATTATCAAAAGCGAAGCGATAATCATTCTTAGTTTACTTTAGTTCTAATTTTAAAATTGAGATTTTTATTACTTAAAAATATGAATTTTTTTAAAGCTTATATGAAGAATTTATTACAAATGAAAAAAAAAATTCATTTATTAAGTTTTGTAAGTAAAATTATATCGCGTATTTTCTCAATTACACGTATCAATAATGGAGTATACAAACAACGTATTCGTAAGCGCTTAGTAAGAAGTGAAATTCTAAAAATTAGCTTTAACACTTATAGCTAAACTTTTCTTGTGAACTTATCCCGTGAGGAGGAAGACGTGTAATGAAAGAGTGTGATCTTTCTTCAATGGGTGCCATCTGTCAAGGCTGTCTGCTCCGCCTTAAACAAGACTGGAATCTTCATCACTTTTTTTTTTCTTTTTCTTCGTCATTTGTTACAATTAGTCGATATATCTTCGAATCTATTCATTCATCTAAAATAACCCCAAATCGTAAATTTAGTCATTTAGGTAATTGTATCCCATCTGCTAAAGATTTAAGCTACAGAAAGCGAATTGATAAAATTACATTTGAAAGGACTGTTATAATACGTTGTGTAATTCTCGCTTTAATCTAATTTCAATCTTTCATCATTATAATCTGGATTTATGAATTGAACGTCATAGCTTTAGTAATTGAAAGATATTTAGAAATTCGCAACATAGAATTTGGTTTTACATTTCTAAATGACGAAATATGTCATCATTAACCAATATTTTGTATCCATTATTATTTGTCAAATTTCCTATTTATATATTATTAAAACATACTTTTAAAATATTCGTTTATAACCTCTTTATATGATCTAATTTATGAATATTTAATATTATTCCAATTTTCAAATTACTAAAATGAAGACTTCGAAGAATAATCTTACGGTCCACCAGAAAATATAATTATTTTAATATGTTTATTTTTCATTTGATTAAATTTAACAAAAGAAATGTTAGTTTATTGTAAAAATATTTAGTAGAAAGCAATATAAATATCTTGATATTCGGTGTTCTAATAATTTATAATAATAGGCTATTATAAATTAATGCGAAGATCACTTCAAAAGTAGCCTCATATATTTTTATAAATCAATATTTATTCTACATTATTGTTATTAATATATTTTATAAGTATTTTAGAAACATTTTAGAGAAAATATTTTTGTCAAAATAATTCAGGCTGGCTGGAGGAATTGGAGGGATATGTCAGGTGTGTTATGTGATAAGAGGGTGCAGCTTAGGTTGAAAGGGAAAGTTTATCGGGTGGTGGTGAGACCAGCTATGCTGTATGCTATTGAGACTGTGAGCTTGAGGAAAACCCATGTCAAAAGGATGGAGGTGGCGGAGATGAGGATGCTCCGCTGGATGTGTGGGGTTACGAGAAGGGATCACATTCGAAATGAATGTGTGAGGGGGACTGTGAAAGTTACGAACATAGAAGCAAAGATACAAGAGGCACGGTTGAAGTGGTTTGGTCATGTGGTACGAAGAGAAGAAGAGTATGTGGGAAGAAGGGTTATGCAGATGTCAGTGAGGGGGAGGAGGAGGCGGGGACGACCGCGGAGACGGTGGATGGATCTTGTGGCGGAGGACTTGAGAGGGAGGCATCTGAATGTGGAGGCAGCCCAAGACAGGGAGCAGTGGAGGCGACTCATCAGAAACAGCGACCCTACATAGAGTGGGAAAAGCTGAGGAAGAAGAAGAAGATTTTTGTCAAAATAATTAGATTTTCACTAATTTGGAAGAAGAATTTATATGCGTGATAAAACGTGGAACACATTTTTCAATCACTTTTTTCTTTTAGTACAAAGTTGTTAAAGTTTCCATTTCATATTTTAGAGACTATTCTTCAATTTACCGCTAAACCTTACAAATACAGTGGAATCAAGGTCGTTGAACACTCGTAAAAATTAAATAGGGCTTGAGATAGAGCGAGACCTTTCTGCCATTTGATTTTTAAACAAAAGAAATACATAGAATATTTCCTTATTATTGAAAATTAATCTTAAACAATTTTATTTTTTCTTAGTAAAAATAATATTAATTTATAGGTAGGAACCACTACTGGGTCCTAAGTTTTCTCCGGGTCCGGGAAAAAATTACCAGCTCACCCAGTGGCGTAGCTAGCATGGTGACACCCGGTGCGGATATCGTGGTGTCACCCTTTTTAACTCTTTTATAAAACACTGTTGAATTGTAATATCTTCGCACTCGAGCAACTTGAACGCTATATTGAATATGCGATGTCGCGACGTATGACTTTAGATTTATAAAGCTGGTGCGAGTTCTCGTGGCGTCTCCTCATAGCGAAGAAACTGTCATGGGAAGCGAGCCGTTGACCTTTTATCTTTCTTTTTTTTTTAGGTACAGGCTACCATAGGATTCAAGTCCGGGTGTTCGATTGTTAACAGAGCATCGTGATAGTTTCTTTCCGATTTTAATTCTTTCACGGTCGGGTGTCACCTCTACACGGGTGACACCCGCCGCCCCCTAGCTACGCCTCTGAGCTCACCACCTCCTGATGGCCCTCAGTGGAATCTCGTTATAACGAACTTGAGGAAGGCCATCAAAAATGTTTGCTAAACTAAAAGTTTGCTGTAATAAAAGATGTATATAAATTATTAGCAAGTTAAATAGGTAAGGAGTCCAGGTATGAAACAAAGATTAATTATATGAAATAAATAAATAAATACATACATAATACACATATGTACATACATATATTTCACTTATTTCATATAAATAAAACAGTTAAATTTTGAAATCCTCAATTTAATTCACGCTTCTGACATAGCCTTATGCTGTGGTTTTTACACTGGAAATGACTGCAAAGGAAGATTCCATAGATATCCCTTGTGTGATCTTATAAGTTGTAAATGAAGAATAAGGTAAATAAAATTAAAAGTGGGCTAAACAGAGTGACATGGAGGAATGGCAGATGAGTTTCAGTGAGTGTGGGGTCTTTCGTTCTTGAAATAGTGTAAATAGGGTTGCCAACATTTGCCAACTACTCGCCTGGAGGATTGTCCCCCAAAATACACAGTCACAATATTTTATTTATTCAACAATTATATTATCATATACGAGTACAGTATATATATTTATATATATAGTATTACACAGTTAACAATCCGACATTATTTTGTATAGTAAGTATAATTGTAATGCTTCTTATTTCTTAAAATTATATATTTTTTTCTGATTTTGCTACTTGCAATAATTTTTTTTTGGTCATGTTGAAATAAATAAGAATGAAAAGCTTCGCAGCTCATGTCGAAATTAATTCGAATGCCTAACTCTGCTTTAACGAGCTCCACTCGCATTCTACTTTTATCATTTCTCCAAGCAGATTGCAGATTCCATTATAGAAAAAATTCTTTCCACAAATGCATTGCTTACAGGTACGCTTAGAACTTTGCCAACAATTTGTTTGATTTCAGTCACATCAAGGATTTTAAAAATAGACACCCATATTTTTTCTGTTGATAACTCCTCATTTCAAAGTTTTTCTAAATTGTTATTTTGAATTCAAATTATTTTGTCATATAGAATATCTTCATTATAGTAATAAGTATTAAAACTTTATCACAAAAAAGGATATTTTAAAAAATTACTTCTATAGACAATTTCAATTTTTACTTAGAAATAAATAAATTCATTTATTATAAAGGAGACAAACAAAAATTTATTTGAAAAACACAAATATTTGTTTTATTTGGGTCTCTAATTAATAAAAAACGACGAAACACCATTTTAAAGTGCATTTTTATTCAAATAATATATTTATAAATAATATGTAGCCAAAAACGCAGCCAAGTCAAATTTCTGTAGCCCAAAAAGTAGCCAATGCGCCAAATGATATTTTTTATGCCAAACTGATAAAAGGATAGCCAAATTTTGCACAAAGTAGCCAAATCTGGCAACGCTGCCTATGGTAGCGAAATATGGCGACCCTTCCAGTAATCTCGATGACATGAGTGTTTAGTAATGAAATGTAGATGGCGCTTATCGTAATGATGATTTTGTATGCAAATTTTCAACAAAAGTTTTCGATCTGGAAATATGAGGAATAATGTGAATGTTACAGAATAATTAACAAACCGATTTTAAATTTTATTATTAAAGAATAATAAGTAAAACATTGATATTCCTGGTGAAATTACTAGTAAAACTGGAGACTGGATAAATGTCACCAAAACTGGAGTCTCCAGGCGAAAATGACACGGTTGGTAACCCTAAGGGTAAATTGATAACAGACGAATACATAAGTTGTAAATCTCTACAATGAAATTTTTTTAAAAAATGAAGAAGTATCGCGAATCACCCATTCGACCAATTATTGGAAGTTAAGTAGTTAATATTGAAAAATTAATCACGGGCCGCATAAACCCATTACGCGGGCCGTATGTTGGCCACCCCTGATCTATACCCTGAACGAGCATTAATTCTAAATTATGCCGCTGCGGCAAACAGCGCCGATAGCGGGAAGCTCTATTTCTGGTATTTTCTGACTATAATTACAAATTATGAATGTTTTATTCATAATTACTATTAGTTAAAATGAAAATAAGTTAAATTTTTAGATAGACAACTTACTTAACGATTTTTCCGTAAAAAAATTAATACAGTAATGTATAGAACGGAATGCTCTAACTCGTGAGATTATAACGTAGAATTACGAATAAAATAAAATATAAAGCGATTTAAAAGTTGTTTTTTTCTCACTCCTAGAAACGCTTCATGAAATCTTTTTTGGCTACAAACATCTACAATTCCAAAATTATATCAGAACAAGAAATCATAATATAGTGAAATCTCCATTAACGGACAATTCGAATAGCGGACACCTCTTCTTAACGGGATTTTTACAATCCCCAGACCCTTCGAACAGGATATCTATTATAATCACCTCTAAATAATGGACGCTGTCGTCCATAATCAACTTTATGGAAACGTCAAGTCTGCCTTCAATACCCTGAAAGAATTAATTACATACTAAATATTTTAAAACTAAAACAAAGAATCAGTTCTAATACTCTTTCAGAGGACAAACTTTGATCGTAGGCTTCGAATAAAGATGCTGAAAATAGGAATGAGGGAGGAGGACTGGTTGTAAAAAACCGAACAATACTCTTTTCTGTTAGAGAACACTAATCTGGTTAAGTTGTCAATCGTCATTTATCGTCATACATATTAATGTTATTAAACTTCTGACTTATTGTTGGAATTAATCTTATGGTCCCAAGAATCCATAAGAAACCATTCAGCAAGAACCGTAGTACAGTAGTAATGAACAAGTCCTGATAGATGTGCAGTACGTGCATGCACGCAAGTGGCCAAATCCCTAGGGTAGCAGATAGTGGTTAGCGTCAAATGCCTCTTTTGTCTCATCACTAGTATATCTCAAAGGACATGACAGGGTTGTCATAAATTTTAAACATTTCTCACTATAGCTGTAAAAATCTAAATATGTTAAACTTAATAGATTGTCATTTGTTTTCTAGCTAATTCGTTTCAGACCAGGTGTTCACGGGAATTTCTAAAATTTACAACTTTTCGGTCACTATTTGAACTGGAAAAATTTGTTTTTATTACATCTAATATTACTAAGAAATCAGTCCCCACTGTTTACTCAGCTAGGGATTGGCTAAGTTTTTGTTGTTTAAGTAAAATTCATTCTTGCAGCAGGGTTTCATTTATGTCCCTGATTCCCTAATCTCTTAATTATTTAACTACTTCTTAAATAGAAATAAGTTGAAACCGGTTACTTTGTATTTGAATATTTGTCGTCTTGGGAAAGAAGTGAAAAGACAAATTTTTATGACAACGGATGCATAAATCGTAAATTTAACATAAGAAATCGTGTGAGATTAGAACATTTGCTAATAAAAATTAAACAAAAGTACTGTTTTTATTTTGGGCTTATTTATTTTAATTTAGTGTAAATGAGTCTTCGGTAGCCACGTTTTAGTCAGGTTTGAATCGTTACAAGACGTTTAGGGGCTATCCATAAATGATGTCCACACTGGAAGGGAGGGAGGGGGTTAATGTATGGGTATTCGCACTTGCGGCACACTTCAAAAATCTCGCGGCACACTAAAGTGCCGCGGCACAGTGGTTGAGAATCACTGATCTAAGCGACTAATAAAATTCGATATTGTGGGAACACCTGGAGGTAGGACAGAGTCCTACCTCCTTTTTTTCGGCGAACAGGACGGCAAGACCCACCCCACTGTCGCGGATGGCTAAATTTTTATGATATCCCGACTTGTCGGGATTGGGTAATTATTTGTCAGGTCGAGTGGAGGAAGCGTGTGGGTTCGTCGATAAGTTTAAAGCGATATTCGAATAAACGGAACCATGATGAAAACAAATAACGATTTATTTAGACAGACAAACTAAATACAGAGAATAGCTCTACTCTAACGCGTCCGGTTCCTAACCGCGGGAGAGAGAGAAAATTTACAATTTTCGGGGTCATACCTCTTCCTAGAATGGATATTTCGTTGTTATTTGCTCGTGCCAACGATAGATCTGACACCTAGCGGTATTAGCGCGAACTACATAATGGCGGCTGCTATGGGTATAAAGTAGTTTGTTAGAATAGAAAGTGTTCACCCTATCTAATATAGGCCATCGTCAGGTTTAATATTATAAATGTTCCAAAATGGAACGTACCGTTTTCGAATATTTTACATATTTAAAATTCAAAAAAATAATTTAACTTTAAAATAAATTGAAAGAAGTGTGTATATTAAATAAATAAATAAACAAATAAAACATAGAAAACAAAGCTAAGTAGAAAGAAATGATTTAAGGGTTTTTAAATGCCATTCTTTTTTCTATTATATATTTCCACGCTGTTGGAAGCGCATTAGCATCCATAGCATTTAGGCAACGGTTTTTCATTTTACTTCTATAAATTTCCACCTTTTCCATCTCCAACGCAATGGATGGAGAGTGCACCGTTTAAATGACTTTAGCCTCTTCCCATTTTACAATCGTTCCTTCAGTCTGTGCTATAATTGATAATATTGTGTTGTTGTGTCGTTTGTCAACGTTGTATCAAATGCTCTTTTTCTTATAAAAATCGAGAATGATCTATAAAAGAGCACCTAATATCTGTAGCTTGCTACGGAACGATAAAGACAGCGTAAAAAAGGAAGGTAAAGCTGGAGTATATAAAATTCCATTTGAAAATCAACAGTTAGGAATCGAAAAAGATTATGTGGGTGTGACTAGAAGAAACCTGGCGGTACGTCTGCGAGAACATACATACAATTTTGACAAAGGACACAACACTATTAGCAATTATGGCACAGACTGAAGGAGCGATTGTAAAATGGGAAGAGGCTAAAGTCATTTAAACGGTGCACTCTCCATCCATTGCGTTGGAGATGGAAAAGGTGGAAATTTATAGAAGTAAAATGAAAAACCGTTGCCTAAATGCTATGGATGCTAATGCGCTTCCAACAGTGTGGAAATATATAATAGAAAAAAGAATGGCACTTAAAAACCCTTAAATCATTTCTTTCTACTTAGCTTTGTTTTCTGTTTTATTTGTTTGTTTATTTATTTAATATACACACTTCTTTCAATTTATTTTAAAGTTAAATTATTTTTTTGAATTTTAAATATGTAAAATATTCGAAAACGGTACGTTCCATTTTGGAACATTTATAATATTAAACCTGACGATGGCCTATATTAGATAGAGTGAAAACATTTGTATAAAAGACTTTTAAGCTCAGCAAAATTAGCTGTGGTGAAACTGAAGTGAATTGTTTGCTGAGAAAGAGCTGGATAGATGTGAAGTTATCAGTTTTAGTATTTCCTCTCCTTCTGTAAGACATCTTTTTCGATCAGCCACATATTCTAAAATGTCACAAAGTGTAATCATCGTGACTTAAACAACTACGAAATCAACTAGGATTAATGTCGGATACAAATGCGAATAAAACGTTTTGACTACAGAGAGAAAAGTTATTAAAAAGACAACACACAAGTAACTCTCGTACGTTGTCAAGCACGCTATACCCTTTGTGGCAGCCATTTTGGTCGACTCATACGCCACCTATATTTACTGGCACAAGCGAATAGCTTGCTCGGGTCTTCGGATCGGACTTTCTCTGGTCGTTGAGGTCGGCAGGAGGATCGGTGGATGGCGGCACGTCGGCGGGCTTCGGCGTCCTCGGGGATCGGCTCCCGATTCTCGATTCGGATTAGACGGAACGTACGTCTTATTCGGACCTTCAGCGACCCCGTTATCAGCCTTTTCCCCCTTAAATACAACGGGTCACGTTATCTCCGATCACCAATCGCGATAGTTGATGAATCGCTGGTGATTCGATCTCCGTGGACTAAGGCCGCGACTCCACTAGCCGTAAAAGGGCCGTAAAACCCCTCACCGTAAAAGCTTTTAATCACGTGACCTCATGGTCACGTGATTAAAAGCGAGTTGAGCAGTGTTCAACTCGCTTTTACGTTGGTTTTACGACATGCTCAGGCGTAAAATATCATGGTCACGTGATTAAAAGCTTTTACGGTGAGGGGTTTTACGGCCCTTTTACGGCTAGTGGAGTCGCGGCCTAAGAGACGGAGATGCTTTCCGGATGGAAGTCCGGACCTCCTTTTAATTTCGAATTTTTGTAAAATTTCCCACGTGAGGGTTTATAACAAAAAGGGTTTTGGGCCGGGCTTAACCCGGTCCTCACAATATAGTGATTTGTCTGTTTTGTAGTTACCGAATAGATGTAATTTTTGGAACATTTTTGCTTTTTTCAATAAATGATTTAAAAATTACTTTAGCTATTAAGATCGTAAATGACGTCACAAATGCGAGAAAACCGAATGTCTTCCTACACTTTAAAATGGTCGGCAAATCGCCTTCGTAACACGATCTTTAAACTTTTACCAAATAAACGCTGTTATCTTAACCTTAAAACTGTTTCTTTTTCATTATCAGGGTCAGTTCTGGGCTGTTAGTCGCCTGTGTGCTAGAGATATATGGCAGCCCCCATCATTGAATCGCGAGTCGATTTACATATAACGTAACCCAACCGATAGGAGTTTACTAGTATGTTTTTATGATAGTTCTGTATAATTGACAGGAGTTTAAAAAATTCATTAAAATATTCGATTTATTTATTTTAATTTTATTGAAATCAAAAATGCACAAGATATAAAACAAAAGTAACAAAATACAGTACAGCACTAAAGTTAGAACCACACTCTTCTTGCTTTCTACGTAATTTGCCAATTCATCAATAACATTTTATAATTCTAAACTTTCACACAATTCTTTTTCTATGGCTAACAGTCCTAGATCATTAAACTTTCTTGAGTCATTAACGTTCTTAAATATGTTTTTGTAAGTTTAGGTTTCGAAAAACTCCTTTCACCCGTTGCTACACTAACTGGTAATGTCAGAAAAATTCTCAAAACTATAAACTATAAGATTAGGAAATGATGACATCAAGTTATTTTTTGCAGTATATGTCAAGTTTTTAATGCATCTGCAATTCTACCGTCCAAATTTCTATATGTTATCAGCTCATTGAAGAGCTCAAGTCGATAACATCCTTAATTCTCGTGCTTCCTTAAAAAGTAATGATAACGAAGATTAAGATTATTAGATTATAGCCAATTTCACCCCGTTTTTACCGGGTGCAAGAATTAGGTTCACCCTCATCCAAGACTAATTGCAGAATTTTTAGATGGCTCTAAAAATATGTTCGATTTCCTGCAAAAACGCAAAAAACCGCATCTACGATAGTACAGTAGAAGCCGAGTTCTTCAGGGTAATCCGTAACCCTCTCCTTCTCCCTCGCGGGAAGAGAGAGAGTTAAAGACTCTGTACACTAAGATTTCGGAAAATCTCTTCTTAGTGTACATTCTCATGACGTACTCTAACTGTGTACCAAATTTCAACTTTCAACTCCTGACCGTTTGAGCTCTGCGCTTTATTATTATTATTATTATCAACCCATTTCGATTATATTATAAGATTTAGCTTTTCTTTTGTATGTTTTTCTTTACTAGTTTCAAAAGCTGATTATTTCCATTTGACCATGCAGGGAAGCGTCACAAATATCGCCGGTATATCGAGGTTTTTCTGAGGAGGATTTATAGTTTTCATTTCATTTGGAAGACTCATAAAGGGAAACACCTAAAAGGGAATAATATTTATATCATTCATATAATGTCAAAACGTAAAAAAATGAATGTGCTTTTTAAAAATTGGTAATTATTACAACAGTAATTAATTAATCATTGTTTTCTTAATTATGGGTTAAATAAAATGAAATACTGAATAGATATTAATGATTGTATTTATTACACAATTGTTAAAATAAAGTCAAAGAAAGGATCTGCAAGATTTGTTTGAATGATGAAAAATAATATGTATAGATTTTATTCAATATTAAAATTGAGATTTATATGCTATTCTAGAAGGTTTTGTAATATTAATTATATTTACAAAATATACAGCGTGACAGAAGAACCAGTGGGCTCATCTTTCCAGATTACGAAGAAGCGATTTTGGCAATTTAAAAAAATTCAGGTATTCGACGATTAAAGGAATATGGCGCTGCGAGCAGGAAAAGATCATGGCAGGATGAACTGATGGAAATCATTTTTTCAAAACCATTTCCAACCTGTAGACACTAACAGGATCATTTTAGTAAGCCTTTTATGATTGCCCACAATGGGCAGCTGGACAATGAAGAGCAGGGACCGAACTATCCGGAAGGACTACTACCCGAAAAATTCATGGGGTTTTTCGATTTGGGGTTAGGCTGCCGCCTTAACCGTCCAATTGGTTTGATTGGACAGTAAACCACAACTTAATAAACAAAAATAGCTACTGGAAAATAACTATTAAAAACAAAAAAACCTTGATAATTCCAGCAAAAAATATTTAATAAAAACGTTTTCGACTGTTTTAAACAGCCTTCATCAGTTAAAACGAACTTAAAAACAAAAGAATGCAGAAAAAGAACTCAAGCAAATATTTAAAATTCAAATTAATTCTGAAGTAAAAATGCCGTTCTGAATAAGAAATTAACAAATTGCACATGCGCAATATATCGCAGTGAGAATAAAAATAAAAAATAAAACAAATAACAAAATATTGCCGCAAAAACTTGTCTATTACAAGAAAAAAAAACGTTATGTACTGCGGTAAAACGATCTCCAAGCCGTGGACAAAGCATCAGCGTCTCTATGGTTAATACAACCGGTGTTAACGTGGGCTTTGTAGATTTCTAGTTTTTCTAAATATTTCAGCATTTGTTTGTTGGTCGTGGCCTTAATGATAGACGCTTTATCCCAATAAATGTCAACATCTTGATGTTTAGCGAAAGCTGCTAGCACAGTAGTATCCAAGCTTTTATTAATGGAGTATCTATGCTCCTTAAGCCTCTGTTTTAAATGCCTCATGGTTGCGCCAACGTATACCAGATCCGAATTAAACCGACGATCCTTTAAAGGTATAGAATATACCCCTGTTTTATAACTGTGGTTTTCTTTTTTCTTGTCATTTCTTAATAATCGATATATTGTAGGATTACGTCGATACAACAATCTTAAGTTGTTATTTTTGGCCACTTTCTTAATCATCGTGTGTAAGAAAGGAAAATAATTGAGAATCACTTTTCTCCCTTGATTCATAGGAGGAAGCTGCCGATTTTTTGTCCTCTGAAACCTGTCGATAAGTCCATCAATCTCCTTACTCCGATACCCATGTTGTAATGCTGTAGCACGAATGTAACTTAGTTCCTTATAGGTGTCAATAACACTGGTGCAATGCGTGTAAGCACGCTTGATCCAGGCATGGAACGCTGCGTATTTAAAATTAATCGGATCGACAGAATTTTTTGGTATAATAATAATGGGCTGATAGGTGGGTTTTCTATAAATGTCAGTCCATATTTGACCCTCCTTGCATGTGATTGAAAGATCAAGGAAATTTACGTTAAAAGCACTCTCTTGGTCTAGCGCTAAGGTCAAACCATATGGGTTTTTGTTGATTTCGTGCAGGAAATGCGGAGCGCTACAATCATTTTTCCAAAGGATGAAAACATCATCTACATATCTTGTATATAAAACAATCTGATGTTGAAAGATGGGTATGACCTTGCTTTCCAAACGCCGTAATACAAGTTCACATAAAATAGAGGACATAGGGCTCCCCATAGGCACCCCTCTTTCTTGCAAATATGTATCATCTTCAAATTCGAAAAACGACGTGTAACATATTAAATCTGCAAGTTCCAAAATGCTGGTATGGTATTTCGCTGCATTATCTATATTAGCAAAAAGAAAGTCCCTCAGTTCACAAAAACACGGTGGTAGTCTTATAGATGGAAACAAGGACTTAAAATCCATCACTGTCATATATTCGTTATTCTTGAGTGTAATGCTGTTGAGCTTTTCAACTAGTTGTACTGCGTTTTGTATAGCAAAGGGGTATTCTTGAATCTTCGGCTGGATAAACTTGACAAGCTGCTTCTCAAGGGCAAATGTAGGGGACCCGCATTTCTCTATTACCGGGCGTATTTGGCAATTAGGCTTGTGCGTCTTACCAAAAGCGAAAATTCTAGGCGTTTTTGGAGCCTGTAACACTGAGTTATGCAACCGCAAAATACGAGCCAATGGGGTTAACGAGAATTTCTTGACTCTTTGTTGCAGCGATTCCATGTATTTGTCGGGAGCATGTTGACATTCGGTGGTTCTGATGTAATCAAGTAATTTATGGTTGTAGGAATCACGCTTAATAAGGACCACACCTTTAGACTTATCCGCTTTAATAAGTACTACATCATTCATTTGTAGCCATTGCCTTGACCTTTCAATGCAGTTGTGGAATCGTCTTGCTTCCAAGTTAGAATTTCTTTCATTTGCGGATCTAAACCTTGTTTTCCATCTGATGTAATCTTGTCTGGTAGGATTCATGTCCTTAATAATTAATTCAATATTTGGAATAACTTTCTCTGGCCTCGGTACAGTAGCAGGAGCAAACAGTGGGCCATACTTCAGAGCTTCAAAAAGACACTTCGGAGGAGTAATATTATCCCAAGGCGTTATAAATGTGTTTTTTATCAAGCGAGGTTTGATGTTCTGCCCACGTAATAACCATTTAAGTTTTTTGACATAGCCACATTTTAAGTTTCTTTCGACGGAATACGTTAAGTTGACCACCCTGCTGTTGACATCCTTTAGAAGCAACGGGTCTTGCTCGTAAATGCGATCCTCCAACTGAATAAGCTCACGCAATAAGGCATAATACCGTCTTCTAGAAGACCTGATGGCTTTGTTAAGGCAAAGATATTTTAGTTTTGGTAACAAAGACTCACATCCTACGGGGAGACGTATCCGATGAATGGAATTCGGGAAAACATCATTTAAACGGCATTGCGACAGGAATTCAAATTTTCCCTTTGCTTTGCATAGCTTGACAACAATTCTTCTATATATCTTGGCCGGCGTAGCCATACAATGCAATAAACAAAAATAGCTACTGGAAAATAACTATTAAAAACAAAAAACCTTGATAATTCCAGCAAAAAATATTTAATAAAAACGTTTTCGACTGTTTTAAACAGCCTTCATCAGTTAAAACGAACTTAAAAACAAAAGAATGCAGAAAAAGAACTCAAGCAAATATTTAAAATTCAAATTAATTCTGAAGTAAAAATGCCGTTCTGAATAAGAAATTAACAAATTGCACATGCGCAATATATCGCAGTGAGAATAAAAATAAAAAATAAAACAAATAACAAAATATTGCCGCAAAAACTTGTCTATTACAAGAAAAAAAAAACGTTATGTACTGCGGTAAAACGATCTCCAAGCCGTGGACAAAGCATCAGCGTCTCTATGGTTAATACAACCGGTGTTAACGTGGGCTTTGTAGATTTCTAGTTTTTCTAAATATTTCAGCATTTGTTTGTTGGTCGTGGCCTTAATGATAGACGTTTTATCCCAATAAATGTCAACATCTTGATGTTTAGCGAAAGCTGCTAGCACAGTAGTATCCAAGCTTTTATTAATGGAGTATCTATGCTCCTTAAGCCTCTGTTTTAAATTCCTCATGGTTGCGCCAACGTATACCAGATCCGAATTAAACCGACGATCCTTTAAAGGTATAGAATATAACTTGCAGATTTAATATGTTACACGTCGTTTTTCGAATTTGAAGATGATACATATTTGCAAGAAAGAGGGGTGCCTATGGGGAGCCCTATGTCCTCTATTTTATGTGAACTTGTATTACGGCGTTTGGAAAGCAAGGTCATACCCATCTTTCAACATCAGATTGTTTTATATACAAGATATGTAGATGATGTTTTCATCCTTTGGAAAAATGATTGTAGCGCTTCGCATTTCCTGCACGAAATCAACAAAAACCCATATGGTTTGACCTTAGCGCTAGACCAAGAGAGTGCTTTTAACGTAAATTTCCTTGATCTTTCAATCACATGCAAGGAGGGTCAAATATGGACTGACATTTATAGAAAACCCACCTATCAGCCCATTATTATACCAAAAAATTCTGTCGATCCGATGAATTTTAAATACGCAGCGTTCCATGCCTGGATCAAGCGTGCTTACACGCATTGCACCAGTGTTATTGACACCTATAAGGAACTAAGTTACATTCGTGCTACAGCATTACAACATGGGTATCGGAGTAAGGAGATTGATGGACTTATCGACAGGTTTCAGAGGACAAAAAATCGGCAGCTTCCTCCTATGAATCAAGGGAGAAAAGTGATTCTCAATTATTTTCCTTTCTTACACACGATGATTAAGAAAGTGGCCAAAAATAACAACTTAAGATTGTTGTATCGACGTAATCCTACAATATATCGATTATTAAGAAATGACAAGAAAAAAGAAAACCATAGTTATAAAACAGGGGTATATTCTATACCTTTAAAGGATCGTCGGTTTAATTCGGATCTGGTATACGTTGGCGCAACCATGAGGCATTTAAAACAGAGGCTTAAGGAGCATAGATACTCCATTAATAAAAGCTTGGATACTACTGTGCTAGCAGCTTTCGCTAAACATCAAGATGTTGACATTTATTGGGATAAAGCGTCTATCATTAAGGCCACGACCAACAAACAAATGCTGAAATATTTAGAAAAACTAGAAATCTACAAAGCCCACGTTAACACCGGTTGTATTAACCATAGAGACGCTGATGCTTTGTCCACGGCTTGGAGATCGTTTTACCGCAGTACATAACGTTTTTTTTTTCTTGTAATAGACAAGTTTTTGCGGCAATATTTTGTTATTTGTTTTATTTTTTATTTTTATTCTCACTGCGATATATTGCGCATGTGCAATTTGTTAATTTCTTATTCAGAACGGCATTTTTACTTCAGAATTAATTTGAATTTTAAATATTTGCTTGAGTTCTTTTTCTGCATTCTTTTGTTTTTAAGTTCGTTTTAACTGATGAAGGCTGTTTAAAACAGTCGAAAACGTTTTTATTAAATATTTTTTGCTGGAATTATCAAGGTTTTTTGTTTTTAACCACACTTAATTCAAGGCATAAGAAGTTTAATCGATAAATTTTTATTTTGTTCCTTGCGCTATATAAAAATGGTTTAGATCGGAGTCTTTAGTAAGTTATTAATGTTGACATGAAGACTAATATTAAATATGTTCCCTGCTGTGCAGGATTAAAAGCTAATACTCGTAGCATCATATTTTTATCGTTAAGTAGTAAAACTATTTTTATTGCCAAAACCTCTTCCTCGTGAAAGAGTATATTCTTCAGAAGATAGAAAATGCAAAGTATGACAGCATCTCGCCCACTATTTCTCTCTACAGATCGCTCTGAATAGCGATACTTTAATTTGCATTACTCTGAGTAAAAATTAGTATAAACACTTACAAAATGTAAGTATATACTGTGTATTGTATGTGACTAACATACAGTGAAGAGAATTTTAGAGAATGAATATATTCTAGAATCAATTTGCTTATTTTAACAGCGATTTTAAAATGGCTTTGCATATTTTAAACGTGTTTGTAATCCCTACTTTTGATATTAAACTGAAATTAATTTTAATCGATTCTAATAATTGAGAAAATTCAAAGTTGAGGAAAAAAATTCTCAATGAATGCTGCTTAATTCATAACATTGTGGTATTCTAAAATTTGAAAAAAAAACACATTATAATTTATCTCGAAATGCAAATAGATTTTTTCAAATCGAAAATAATATCAAAATATATTTATCAGATATTTATGCAGCGAAAAATAAAATTTTTCTTTACAATAATGTAAAAATAGGATATGCTCATATGTCTTCAATTGATTACCAGGTAATTTATGTTACTACGAGTAGATCTTCGCTAACAGGATTATATGGTATCGAGTTTTAAACGAAATTGTTAATTAAATTCGATAAAATGTCAATTAGTTTTATCTCACCTCTTTTTCATTTGAAGTAAGATTAATCTTTAGTAGTGGAAGATAATCATGTTTTGTTTGATGTTTTCCCAAAACATGTTTCGGTGATTTGAAACCAAAGAAATCATTTTCATATATTTTCTTCTTGTCAATTTCAACTTCTTTGATGATTTAACCAGCAGCTACAGCTTTCTTCTGGTTCCCTAATAACATCCACAGAAAGCGAATGACATTTAGCGTAGCCTTCCAGAGTCTTGACATTCCACCATTTAAAACCTAAAATTGATAAGGATTCCATTAACTTGTTTCAAATTAAAGATTTAAGAATAATATATACCAACTCTTAGCGTCATAAGTGTACCGCATCTTTTGACTTCTTCAGGAATGACATAGCGAGAAGTTGCAAGGTAAGAGCGATCCATGGGTTTTTGTTTTCAAGTGTTCTAAGAAGCCTTCAGTTGAGGATCCATAGTCGAACACAGAGATCGGTACTTCCAGTGTTGATATATTTATAATTTTCTACGAATTCTATACAGTTAACGGTAAATGTATGACCTCTAAATCGGTTTAGCAATACTGGCAGTTTCCCCAGCAGATAATAATCGTGTTCTGGTTCTTCTGGCAAAACTTTCTTCTTAGACATAAGGAAACCGGAAAGAATTCTGTATATGTGAAGGATTTTAACTCTTTTTCTAAATTTTCAGTGTTTACACCAATGTAAAAATTGGCTAAATACCATACTGAGATGTAACCACTAGTATCACCTAAAAACATTATACGATTTATTTTTTATAAAATTAATTTATTATGTGTTATTACCTTTATATAATTTTTATAGATTTATATTTATCCAAAAATGATGCAAGATAGTTTTGAAATGAATAGAAATTCAGTATAGACTAGAAATGAATTTATAAAGTTTCTAATAAATTGTCAAAGCTCATAGATGAAAAGTCTCTATTTTATTTTATTTACAAATTCAGCAGTTTAACATATTAATTAAAATTTAATTTAATTAAGATTGCTGCAGTTAATCTAAAAGATTTTTTACTGTTTTTGCCCTGTGGGTACTAAGTGACCGATCGTTGATTCGACCAGACCCGAAATGAGCGACCGAATGGTGAAGGTGGACCACCTTCCAAAAAGAGCGGTAGGCTGACATCTTAACTGCCTCAGTCATCCGACCGCTAAAAAACATGCTTATATAGAAATGTAATAAATGAAAAATTTATTTTTTAAAAAGTTTTTGAAAATGTTGCGGGTTAACGCATCTTCACCATATACATTACTATACACACACATCTGAAATACTATTTGCAAATATGATGGCCAAAAATATAATTTAATCTACTTCTCTGCTCCTTACCGACACCGGGTATTATAACTAACTTCAAAAAACGAACCTGTTACCGGTGTAAATCTTCTTATGAGCGTCTGGCTAACGTTTTCGAACCTAAAACAGTTTTTCTTCAGGCGAAGATGGAATAATTTAAAAGATAGAATAGAACGTTTCAAATCGAACCGCTTCGTCCAATTCCGTCATGGCTGACATGCGCTGTAGTGTCGGGGTGTTGGTTATCGTTTATGCGTGTCTAAAAGGATTTGCCAGGCCGATGAAATGTCGATCTCTTCTTTTTGGTTGATGCAGATATTATTACAGCTCGTTTTATATATAGCGACCGCTTCTAACCATTAATCGTAACGACGCCCCACCCGGAACATATAAAATGGTTAGAAGCGGTCGCTATATATAAAACGAGCTGTAATAATATCTGCATCAACCAAAAAGAAGAGATCGACATTTCATCGGCCTGGCAAATTCTTTTAGACACGCATAAACGATAACCAACACCCCGACACTACAGCGCATGTCAGCCATGACGGAATTGGACGAAGCGGTTCGATTTGAAACGTTCTATTTTATCTTTTAAATTATTCCATCTTCGCCTGAAGAAGAACTGTTTTAGGTTCGAAAACGTTAGCCAGACGCTCATAAGAAGATTTACACCGGTAACAGGTTCGTTTTTTGAAGTTAGTTATAATTTAATCAGTACTGTTTTCGATATTGGGGTGAGAATGGCTCCACTTCCAACATATACATTACAACGATGTATTTATATACACACACTTAAAATACCCATGATATTACTGAGTAAATTTTACATTTATATTAATTTAGTTATGTTTATCAGGTTTTGGGGTGGGGGTGGAACAACCCCATCATTCTTCCCATTCCAAATTGAAATACATCATCATACTTAGTAGGCTGAAACTTTCAATTACATATAGGTCTATTTGCAGTTCGCACTGATCAGTTAAAGAAAATTTAAATTAAATTAATATTTTAAAATTGTAGAAGATATTTACAGTAGACCCCCCACGGGCTGTGATTGGCGCATGTATTTAAGTGACCCGTACAACACGGATTCATATAACACGGAACTCATCTACCGTGTTATAGGGCGGTCTACTGTACTTATTAATTTATATTACGTTATACATAATTTATAATACAAATAGAAAAATTAATCTTCTCAAAACAAAAATAATTAAATTTATGATAAAATCTGTATCTGTCAGTAAATATGTATTCTCACTATCAGTTTTTATGCATGTAATAGCATCCTTTCTTCTTACTGCTCCAAAGAATCTTACGAGAAGTGTGCATTCCGCATCAATCGCCCATCCTCTTATATATCCATCTTTTCCAGTAAAATATTAACAATTCCCGAAACTGGAAGGTGATTTTGTAAAAATAATATATTATATATAGAAGCATAAGGCTTCTTTGGTATATTAAGTGTTTTAGATACTTCCGAAAAATCGATTTCTCTTAATCATCCTTAGTTCTTGTTCAATCTTTCTACATTATCCACTTTCTATCATCGTAAAGTATAACCTATTTCTATACTCTATAATACGATTTCACCATTGTAAGAGCTAGTCGTCACGATATTCCTTTTATTAACTGCTAAGCCGGAGATGTCTTCTTTTTGAACAATTTACCATATTCTTCTCTTAGATACGAATCTAAGAGGAGAATATGGTAAATTGTACTAATTCGTTTATCTTTGCCGACTACGAATATTTTATCATCAGAGACGACAATTTTGGTTATTTCCTTTCGGTCTTTAGTACTTAATTCTACTAATAATTTTCCACTGCAGAAATTCCATGTCTTGATACAACCGAAACTGGTACAGTACCAGTTATCAATCATTTCTTGCTTCCGTCTAATGTAATTGCTGTAATAGCATCGCTATCTTTAATCATTTTCTTTGTGACTGGTTTAAATTGTAATATTTTAGCACTATTTTTTAAGTTTCAAATTTTTATATATTTATCGCAACCAAAAGTATATCTAAAATTCTATTTGGGTGACTTTTTATCTCTTTATGATATTGTGTATGTCGAGATTTACAAATCTCCAAATTATTGCTACCAATAATGATAGTAGTAGAATTTGAATTATAAAAAGCTGAAGGCAGTCTGAATCGCCCGATATTCAAGTTTAAAGTTACAAGAGATTTGTCGAGAGTCCATCAAAATTCAGTACTGCTTCTTGTCTTTCTATATCCCAAACAAAAATATATTTGCACATACTGATGCTGAAAGTAAGATGTTTTTTACTATCCACGAACACTTTCATAACTGGAGATGCATGGCTAAAAAGTATAGCAGAGGCTTTATTTGTAACGTAGGGATTCCATATTCGAACTGAGTAATCCATTCTCCCAGTTACGGTCAAATTTTTAATATAACAGTAATCAAAACATAAAATTCCTCTCCTGACTTTAAATCTGTGATGAACATTTTTGGTTATGGGATGGATGCAGAGATACATCGCTACTAGCAGCATATGATATAATAGAATTAATACGTTCAACATATTTCACCTGTCCTACCCAATCACCATAACTGAATTAGAACCAATTTAATTTTATGCTAGTTATTTTCCAGTTTATTATTTCTTTTACATGAATGACAGATGAGAAACCATAGAGAGTACTCACTCCAAAAGGAGAGCCAATTTCAATTCTGTAAAGTTAAAATAACTAACTTCTCCGTAATCGTTTCCTGTAGATAAATATCCGTGTTTAAAATCTTTCGGATCGATGACATAATCCATGCAAATGATGTCATAATAAAAGCCTATTATTTCATATTTTTTCGTGAGAAGAAATGGATGGCAGACGTAGAAACGGATATTTCTCAAATTAGTCGAAATGGCTAACATTTTTGCGTTTATCATCAAAATCATGGTATTAACACAAACAGAATTATATATCTGACCAAGAGCATCCAGTCGATTGATCCGACGTAAATCAGCAGATAAAAAATCTAAAATACTTTATTCGGATACAATTATGTATTGACCATTTTCGGATAAGCAAGAGTTCCCTTGAATATGATTTTCATAGTATATAATCTCTTTAACAGTATCATTTATGGAAATTTTCATGACCTATAGTCGCCTACGAATTCCAATTCCTCTCCTTCAGTAGTTTTCATCGTCTTAGTATCTTCCTTGAAGGGCCGGTGAAGTCCAAAAAACTGAATCATATCTCTGTCGAGGGATTCTTTCATAATGTAAGCTATAAATTGTCTCCAAGTTATTTCTTGTTTGCAATATATGTCCACTTTATCGAAAAGATTTCTTATTTCATCTTCTGTAGTTGGTTTTGAAATGACATTTTCAATCAGAACTTTGAAAGTGTTAAAGTCAACCTTTTTATCTTCGACTATATCATCTGAAGTGATCGATAATATCTCTTTAATTTTTTCTAGATGGGATTTTCTCAACAAACTCCATTCTTTCTGGTGTGCTTTCCATTTTAACCTTTTTTAAATCAGTCCATCAAAATTAAAAATACAAAACAAAATTACGGAATTTCTTAAAAAGAATAGAACGTCATCAAACGTAAATTTTAAAAACTATTCTTCGCTTGTAATTGGTGGTTTCACATTTAATTTCGTTCGAAAACGTTATTTTTTCAAAATATATTATCTTCATTAAAAATTCTATGTCATGAATGCAAAATATCTGAATCATTTACTAATTTTGAAATTAATATTCGGAGTAAACTGTAAGATATAAATAATCATTATATGATTATTAATTTTTTAAATGAAGTTTTAATTTATAGAAATTTTTCTATAAATTAAAATTTCCCTAAAATATTTTAATAAAATTTTCATGAATATAATTATTTCACATTCAATTCAAAAATTAATAATTGAAAATATTCAAAATTATCTTGAGAGACAATTAGACGGCCGGGAGGCCGAGCAGTAGGCTAAACATGATTTGGGAAACCCAGGATCGAATCCGGTCAGATCGAAAATCCTCAGGAATTTTTCGGGGTTGATCCGTTCGGTGTATCGGGCCTCTTCCCGCACCACTCAGATATCCCATGCGACCTATTGTGAACCAGGCTATACCCATAATGGGATTGCTAAAAAGGCTTTCTTAGTTTCCACAGAGTGGAAAGAGTTAAAGATTTAAACATTTTCCGTTAAACAGGCATTCATTAACTGCCACCAATCTCTTTTGAAAAGAAAAATCCAAACGAATTTTTCTGATTTGTGTGTTCTGTGTTCGTCTGGTGTTCGAACGCACCAATACATAACTAAGCTGTGTCCATCAACTTAGTCAATTGTTCAGAGGAATGACGTCGAGAGAAGATTAGGTCATTTTTCATCATCCGCCATTCAATCTGGCATTTTGACCTCCTGAAGGAGTTAGCAGGTCAGCGCTTTGAAAGTGACGACCACAGTTAGACTGTGCTTACGTAAACAACCGTACACGCTCTATGAGAGTGATTTGTGCTGTAATGGAAAAAAAACAATCAAATAGAGCATGAACTGGGCATTAAAAGTATATTTTTAAATTCTGAAATAATAGTCATATTTAAGACAAATGAAGTTGGCAAAGATTTCTCGACCTTCGTATAATAAAAATAATGCGAAGTATAAAAATGTGTGATTTTTTAAACTACCAGTGTTTTAAAAACCATGCGCACGAGTGAGTTCGACTTATTGTGGTTTCGGCCAGTTCCACAATTGTAATGCCCGAGTAGTGAAGAAATGGGCTCAACGTCTAAAACTGACCATCAATGAAAATTTTCTGAGGAATTGACCGCCCGAATTTGTTCCTAAGTTCACTATAGCGGTAGGCTGACGCCTCAGCCACTCGAATATGACCAAGCTTTAATGCAATCTTAATCCCCGGACATAAAATATTTGACTATTTTGAAATTCTGGTGTTTTCTGGTAATGTACTCAATGTCTGGTCACGGCACTTTTTGGCCGGATGGCCGAGCGGTCAAGATGGCAGCCTACCGCTCTGGGGGACGCGGGATCGAATCCGAACGGGTCGAAAATCCCCAGGAATTTTTCGGGGGGTGGTCCGTTCGGATATGTCGGGCCCCGTCCCTCACCACCCGGTCGCCCCATTGTGGGCCTGGCCGAACCCATAATGGGCCTACTAAAAGAGGCCCTCTTAGTGCCCACAGGGCGGAAAGAGTTAAAAAAAAAAAAAAAAATGTACTCAATGTCACTTTCTAATGTACTATTTTTTTTCTGTAAGAAATCTGCTTTTACTCAAATATTTTATGTTAATGAGTCAGTAAGGCCAATATAACTTTATAATATTAAATATTCAATTCTTAAATAGGATTGTCATATGTTCCGATTTTTCGAGATTTGTCTGATTTGGAACCCTGTCCCGCTCGGAATTTTTTTCTGGAATAATCTGATTTGTTCAGTTCTATCCGAAAATATCCTAACTTGTATAAAAACAGTCAAATAAAAATTTAGGCTTTGTACTGCAAGTGTCGTACATGATTACGCCATTTGTCCTCACACACATACTCCTTTAGTAATCTGTGACGCACGCATCGTGTTCTGTCCGTGTTGGGTAGTGCTAATGCGATTATTTCAAAATTATCAATGGTTTCGTGCAATCATCGAAGATGGATCTATGGTTACGTCTAGCCATAGTCTATCTCATAAATACATTTGAAATATATATATACAGGTATACTTCGAGTTACGTCGCTCTCGAGTTACGTCGTTCCCGATTATACGTCGTTTGTCAAAAAAGTATATGGAAAAATAAAAATCAAGTTTAAGTCATTTTATTCGATTTTACATTCGTCCGCCACAAATATTGAAGTCGTAATATGACTAGAAAAGCGCTAAAAGCACATAAAATCATATTAAAATATGTATATTTACAGTAAATGTTAATATAATCATCATAAATCCTAGAGAACGAAACATGAAAACATCTGTGTTTCTGTGTTGTCGTCTTATTTAGCGGTCTTTAAGTGCTCATTATTGACGTTTAGTTACGACGTAAGTCGAAACTACGACTTACGTCGTAACTACACAAGTAAATTCGACTTACGTCGCCTCTCCTGAAACCAATTACCGACGTAAGACGAGGTTTACCTGTATATATATCTTATAGATATTTTAAAGATATAATGATTTCGGTATAATTTAACCAGAGTCGATAGATATACTAGTCCCTGAGCTGCCAAAAGCTGTAAATCTACTATACTGGCGTAATAAATTTTTCTGCCACTTCAAGCGCTTCGATCGTCTATAGTCGTAAGTTCGGCTGGAGCATGTAAACATTCGAAATTCTTTTAATATATGAAATTTTCTTATTTTTAATTCGGATATTGCTTTTGCCTTTTCTAAAGGACTGCTTACAAATACTATTGTCATTCGGTTTTAAACATTATTTATTCGTAAATGTCGTTAATATTTCTATTCTATATTTCTATATATCTCTATTGACTTTAAATTGATTAGACTGTTTGGGTTCTTTTTTGTTCATTTTTAAATATTTTTGGGCGTTTTCGTCAAGGACAAGAAAACGTAGTCAAAAATTCATAATTTAGCCAGTATATACATTATTAATATGGGATGCCTTTGGGATTCCCAAGAACTCTCTGAATCAGGAAGTAAAGGGAATGATGAGAATTATGTACATTTAATTATGAAAATGTATAGAAATGTTAAACCATGTGTTAAGATAGGATAGATTGAAAGTGTTACAAAAAAGAGATTTAAGATTTAGGGTGGCTTTGGAGTTTATCAAGGTTAAGCCCATATCTTTTTTCATTTATTAATATTAAGTGACTTATGTAGTTTGCAGTGAGAAAAAGAGCTATATGTTATTCACAGTTTATATTGTGTTTATTAATTTGATGAGATAAAGAGAGATTAAAGTTGAGCCAAAAAAAGTCAGGAACAGATTGAGGGGGGATTAAGTCAGTAAATTTAGTTCTTGGATTCCAAATATAGACTGTTAGAGGAAAAAGAGAAAATTCCAACTATTTGAACAACATATTCAACATGTTTACAGGCACATAATAACTTAGATATGATTAGAGGATGATGAGTTAGAGGTTGACAAATAAAATAGGTAAATGTAGGATGGCAAAAGTTCAGACAGTATTATTAGATATTGAGAGTGATAGTGATTAGTGATGACATGGAGTCTAAAAACAATACATATTAGTGATGTTTTAGACCTATATAAACAAAAGACAGGCGTATTAGGTCATCAATAAATCTTCATTCATATTCTACTTTTGATAGTGCAGAATATTATATAAATTACCAAAATATGTCAGTGTCATAAGAAATGTAATTTCTCATGTCAAAAATACAAAACTATTTCATCCCAAATACTATTTCTCATCATAATAAATCAAGTAAAATTTTATATCACACTTTATGTAGTGTTAAAGTTAATAAATTATTTAAAAAATAGTTTGTCTTTATCTGGATTAAATTTCTATGGCTATTTAAATGTATCGGAGGATAAGCTTTGGTTTTCCTAATTATATTGTCATACATATGTATGACAATATAATTATATAAAACAAAACAGTAAAGTGAAAATTTATTTACTTATTTATTAAACAGATATATTAATATTATACACAGAACATTATATGCAAAACTTTCATTCACAGTATGTAGCAATATAACAGTTTTAAACATTATAAAATAGCTTTTTGTCTTAAAAATTGCTGAAACTAATATCTCAAAAAGTATTATAGTAAGATAACAGAGACTTATCTCACTACTACTGGTAACATTAAAATGATAAAAGATTGTATTCTGATGATAGAAGTGTCATTTTTATGTTACCAGTAGCAGTGTAATAAGTCTCTGTTATCTCTACTATAGTATTTGAGATATTAGTTTTAACAGTTTTAAGCAGATCTCTATTTAAAACCTGGATAAATTAATTAAATAGAAAATATAACTATTTTCGATTTATCCACAGATTTTCTTGACAGAACAGTAGAAAAAGTTAAAAAACGCCTGAAAACGGAAAAAAACTACTAACAACTAGATAAACAAACTTCTCGCCTAACAGCGACTCTCACGCCAGCTATCGGCAACCTGATACATTAACTCTACTGGAGAGCATAGCGTAAGGACCAGTATATCTATCGAGTCTGATTAACTAATTATATACCAGGAATGGGCATACAAGAGTTCAGTGGGAGCCAAAATGTAGGTTTTGCAAAATGCATGGAAGCCGCAGTTCTGTACTGTCGTGGTGGATAGTATGGTAAGGCGCGCGATTTTATTATATAATATAAATATAATATAAAACAAATATTGAATTTTTTTAATAAACATATTTTCACAAAATTATAAAAATAAAATTATAAAAATTATAAAAACAGAAATTAACACTTTCAGCAAGAGCCGCATTTGCCCATGTCTGTTATATACTGTATTTATTAAAGTAATCCTTGCAAAGCGCCATCTGTCAGTAAGTTTTCCAAGTAAATTTATGATTTACTTGCAAAACTTACTGACAGATGGCACTAAATTCAAAAATTTTGATTGTTCTTAAAAATGTTTTAAAATGAAATTTTTAGATATTAAAATAAATTACCATAAATTTAAAATATAATTTAAGAAAATTTAGTTAAGGCCAAATTCGAAAGAAAAATTAATTGATGAATATTGTTATAAAACAAATGTCGCCATCTGGCGAACGATTCTACAAAGTGATTATTCATGATAAATATCATGTATTTGTTTTAAATTATATTTTTCGTTTCATGTATGAATAATAATACATTAGCTAATATATTTGGTAAACAGTGAATTAAATTTTGTATAAAATATTGTAAATATTTAAAGAAAATTTAATAAAATTATTAAATAATATTTAAAATGAATCATATATTTGTATGGAAATTAATATGTAAATAAATGGTCTTACTTAAAATATCTGTACTGTACATACTCTATTAATATGTATACGTTTTAAAATAATTTAATTATTATAATTATTAATTAAAACAAAATCAAAAGATAAAATTGAATGAATAATGTTATCAGTTAATATTTGGCCTACTCACAGGAAAGGAAAACGCATAAATGATATAAATAATTTACTGAAGATTTGTTGGAATATGCGTGAAAATCGACTGACTAAACAAGTAGACTTACACTAGACGTAGATGAATGTTTGAATTTATAGGTTAAGATAATGCATCTTTAATCAATGTACTACATAAAATTATAAAAACTTGTCATTTTCCATATTCTTGTCATATTTCTGAGGATTCCCATTGTCATGAGGATGATGATGGGAATTCTCAGAAATATCATAATGGGTATTTATTTAACCAATGGTTTCGAATTCTGTATGTTATATATATAATATATATATATATATATATATATATATATATTTTATAAATATTGGAAAACAGAACACTTTTTATTTCTTTCTGTGGTAGATCGAATCCATTGTTATCCAGACTCAAGATTAAAATTTAAAATAAAAAAAATAAAGAATAAAAGAACGAAACTTGAAACCGAAAAGATAAATGGCAGCTGAGAACCGAAATAAAATAAATCAATTTTAATTTAAAATTTTTATAATAATGAATTAGTTATTAACAGTTTTTAAATATTTTCTTCATCATTTCTTATCTTATTACTTCTTATTTTCAACTATACAAGATATAAATTTTTTTACAATGTCGCAAACAAGTAAATAATTTATCTTTTTTTTTAATTTTATAAATTTTAAAAATAAAATCATCATATTTTAAAATTGTATAATTCGAAGAAAAAAGGAAATTTTACAAATTATTTCCTGTTTTGTTTTATGTTACGAAGAGTATTATCACACAGACTTTCCATCAAAATAATTATACAGTGTTTATTTATTTAAATTACCGAGTAGCTAACGACCGATTCTGATATGACAATTTTATCTTCTTATACGGTCACGTGTTCGAGTACTCGATCAGATATTATCGGAATCGTATGCATTTCTCGCCCTCCGGTTCAGCTTCAAAATATCAGTTCCATCTTCACGCGCTTTCTTCCACTTATTTGTTCTTATCGCTACTCACAATCTATAATTGTTATCTAATGTGGAAAATATCTCAATAAACACATCTCGAACATTGGTTATTTGAATTTTAACATGAAAAATATGGCGATTTTTATTATAACTTTTCTAGTTATAATAATAACAAATTTATTATTTAATTTTAATATTGCCCTTTAGTTTTTTTTCTTATTAAGGGCACTGAAAAACGTCTTTTGTCGTAATGTTCTGTTTGCCGGTGAGTTGATATATAAACTAAATTAATTAAGAAATAATGTAGTTTTAAATAAAATTATTGCGGTTATTAATTCAACAATATATTTTATATAATTTCCCAAATGTATTACATGATTTGAGATCTTTGATAGAAGAAATTCATTGATTTTATTACAATTATATTTTGAATAATAAATTTCATTTTTATAACAAAATTTAAGAAAATTAAGATTTGTTATGTTTTCTATCTAATAAATATTTAATAAAAATTGTAATATTATCATAAATATATTATAAGTTATTATTTTTCTCTAATTCCAACAATATTATCGCTTTTGCTGTATACAGTATTATATAATGAGTTATATACAGTATATAATATATAATGAAAATATAGTTTAACTGTTCACAACTTCTACTAAACATAATTGTGATAAACAGTACAAGATTATATTAAAATTACCTCCAACTGTAATTAGATAATAAAAGAATAAAGCGAAATAAAAATTCTTAAGTTTGAATTTTACGCCTTTTTAAAAAAAAAAAAATATTTTATATATTTACACTCTATGAATACGTAAAATGCAAAATACAATAAAAAAATAAATCGGATTTAACTCTTTTTTATGTTTAGAGCAAGAAAAAGTAAGCATAAACATGTAAATAAGTAAGCGAGATATAGCCTAACATAAATATTTATTATCAGGTATAATTACTAATAATTGATTAAAGTTATCAAGTTTTGAATATGAAATCATTATAAATAATTAATTTAATTTAATAGTAATTGAAAATGTTTTCGTAATTATTCACAATTAAACCTTAATTATTATTAACGTTTTATTAAAGGATGGAATTCAAATTTAATTCAGCAAAAAGACGAACATGTTGTTCCAATTTTAATTTCACAAAGACTCTCACCCAGTTTTCGTAAGTGATGCGCAACCGTGTGTTATGAAAATGTTTAATTGATCTCAAAACTATTTCAGTCACAATTCCTCGGGGTTAACATCCTTGATTAACAGGTCTTCCCTATAGCATTGGAACAATAATTTAGCAAAGCTTCGGGCAGTGGAAGTGACATCATCACGTCGGGCGTTGTTCCCGGATGGTGGATAGTTTAGGTGAATCAGTACAAGGCACCAATGACTATTTTGTTTTTCTGGAAGGATGAAAGAAAGATTGCGTGTTTAACCTACTTACTGCACTTGGGGCTGGTACCTGAATAGTCTGGCAACTTTACATTTGTTCTATTCCTAAATAGACCAGCGATTTGAATAAAAAAAAACTTGTAAAATAGGAATAAAGATCTGCCGGTCTAAGGAAATTACCATTTTACTGTTTATTCGCTCTATTTGGGAACGAAAGGAGTGATTAATGGAAGGTTGTCGCTATTAGCATCTCATCTCGTAATTACTATCTTTTCTTTGTGAAATGCTTTGCTTACCAGTTTTGAAACAACATTAAATAATTTTACATTTGATAGCAGCAAAAACTGACTTGGGTTAGTCGAAGGTCTGTTTCCCGAGGCTATAATATCAAAATAACAAGTTGTACAAATATTTTCCAATATAATTAGAATCTGAAATTGAAAAATCTTTGATTACTAGTTTCTTATTTATTTAATAATAATAATAATAATAATTTTTGAGTATAACTTTTATAAACTAAAAATTACTGTCATTTTTCGGACCAGTTTGCTAGTAATAACGATATTAAGTTAGATTTTTTTTATAATAAATTAAATCCCCCGAAACTTAAAAAATTCAAATTAATTAATTAAATTTGGTTTGGAATTTTCTGATAAGAAATAAAATCTCAGAATTTGTGTTATCTTGCTATATTAAACGTAAGAATTATTCGTATATGTGAATACGAGCGAAATCATACGATGCTTGTTATACAATTCTTTGTACACTTTCTAAGAACAATAGGAATATTTGGCTAAATGATCCATTCTATGTTGTAAGTTAATGTTCGATTCTTCCTAATATTCTTAGCTATATTAAGATTTCGGATAAAGATAATGATATTTTTCACTTGGAAATTTATTTGCTTAGTAAAAATATTAGCCTAAATATTGTATATATTATAAATTTTTTAGTAATATATTGGCTTAATACATATTATTAATTATATTTTATAAAATTGCATATTGTTTAAAATTTTTATTAATAAAATAAGAATTTTATATTAATATTACTGTTTCATAGCATTTTGAAATGATTTAGAATTTAACAGCACATATTTTCGCTACAAATTCTATTTAAAATATACATTTTTTTCATTAGCATTTACAAGAATATAATTCAGATCCGGTTTTTGTTCATTTTAAAATCTATTAAAGTTCAGGAAGAAGGGAGGAAATTTACACAATTTATTAAATTAGGCATATCTTTCAAGACCTGCTGTGTACATAGCACTTTTTAACAGTTTAAAAGCGTTAAAATTATTCACGATTCATAAAAAGTGACTTATATAATAGAAAAAGAGCAGTTAAGTGGCCATCTAACAAGTGTAAACGGGGGTTCCTTTTATCCCGAGGTAATGCCGCTAGCATAAGTCAATGGCCACCGCAGGGTGTTGCCGAAATGTAAAAAATAAACAAGTAAAAAAGATGCTGGTAGTATACCATTCTGACGCGATGCGAGCGACGGAAGATCGTTCAACTTCTCATCCCGTGTCAAGTTCGCAAACACAAATAAGGAGAGGACGATTACCCGTTCAATGAGTGAATGTCCGAAGAATAATTTTCTTGTCATTTGTAATTTCAATGTCCAAACTGGCTTACAATTGAATTAGTTATGGATTTTGTTTCGAGAGAAATTTTAACTTTCTTCATTGACAGAAATATAAATATGTGTTGCTTTGTTTGCGCTTTGAGTCGTCAATTAGGCTCGGAGAAATCTATGAAAACATAAAATGAGATCCTTATTTTTCGTCTTTTAGTTATAGCTTTCATTTCACGGAATAGAAAATGAAAAACGCTACCGAAAATTATTCGTAAAAAATGCGGTTTGACATACGAAAACAAAATTATTAATGTTTATTTTATAAAACTCAACCCAAATTTACGATCTTTGTAATGTTAATTCTTTTTTATGGATCCGTAGTTCGGAATATAATTAATAAATGAACAATTTTTAAAGGAATTTTTAAAGTGGAACAAATTATTTCGACCGCGTGAGCGTCTAGACGTATGGTTAATTGCGTAAAGTGAAGCGTATGTTATCTCTCATGAGAGCACATTTTACTAACCCTTATTCTAAGATAAAGCTCTTTACGTTCTTTTCAAGTTAGTTAATGCTAATTATATACGAATAAGATCGTGTATTATTTTTTATTTTCTTCTTTTTGTTTTAGCTAAAGATAGGGTTAAGGTCGCAGAGCTGATCCGTTTTCAATGCCAAGTAATTATTATAACTCAAATTACTTAGGAATTTATGATTAGAAATCTTATTTAGAATGTTAGAATTTTATATAATTGAAGCGTAATGTTAAACTGGAATTTAATTATTTAATAAAGAAAGCTAACTAGTATTAGTTATTTATGAAAAATTTCGCTTTTCAGCTGGTTTGTGCTAATTTCACGAATGAACGAACATTATTATCTTAATGACCTCATACACCATAAAATATGGTAAATAAATTATTTTGAATACGGAAGGACAAATTCCATTAAATGTTTAATTATCATCGGTTCGAAGTTAATCCTACATGATGATAAATTAACTACTGTACATTCTTTTCTATGAACTTAAAATTGTAGATCTAAAAATTGCTTTTTTAGTATTATAATATTTATATTCTGCAAAGCTACTTTTTATGCTATATAATATGCTGTAATATTGTTGCTATTTCTATTATGATGATTACAATATATGAATATCAGTGGCGTTTCATAGCTTCATAGGGCCCAGCAAATTTGGATTAGGGGTCCCATATACAATGTTGACTTCAGACATTTTTTTCGGGGAAATTTTTTGGGGAGATTCCTCGTTACCTGTATCCTGGTTAGGTTTTTAGCGCGACCTTTGGGGATTTAATTAAGTTCTGTGCTGCGCCTGGGCCACACGGGTAATCTAGGATCCCCAGATATGGCCCAAATTTACATTTCGATATTATTACTACAGTAATGAGTTTATTAAAGATTGGTCTGGGTCCCCTATTGGTGGAGGCCTCAGGCAATTTCCTTTTTTGCCATAGTTATCTTAAGGGCAAAAAGCCATCCTAACGCGCCACTGATCAATATTATAATAATAATTGTAATAATCTTAAAACAAAAGAAAAATAATATAGTTAAGAATGTTTTATTTAAGAGATAAAAAGGAAATATAATTAAGACAAGTATGTAACTAGTATTTAAGTAGACAGCATTACTATATAGGGGATAGAAACTATTTTTAGACTGTATTGAATAAGTTAACTAGCAATTATAGTAACTATACTTTATAAAGTGAATCGTGACTCTACACTCGTTAAATCTAATCTTTCCCCCTCTCTTTTCTTAATATTATATTAATTTTTTAAACAATTTTTTCTTGATATTGATTTGAACCTAATCATTAAATCAATACTAATAAAAAAAAGCGATAAATGAATACAATGCATGCTATTATAAGAAAGTATTACCGACATTCTCGATATCTAAAACAATGAAATATTGTTTTTAATTTGTTTTCAAACAGCATGGAGTACTGCGAAGAAAGCATTTAAAGAATTGAATAGAATCGAACAATCAATAAAAGATAGAGTTTGAAAGTAGGAAAATTATACATAATCATTTTTCTATATTAAAAAAAATATTACAAACGAAGAAATGAATGAATCTGAAAGCTTTTTTCTTATTTTTTTCCACAGAAAATTATATTTTTAAAGTGTGTTGCTATTTTAACCATTTTATTTAAATGGTAGGTCTACTTCCATAATGAGAAATTTTTCATAACCCAATTGTTTGTATTGTAATCTTATTGAATATTTATGTTCTTCATTCATATATAGGGCCTATATATACTGTATTATTGTATTTTCTTTTATCATTTTTAATGTTTTAGCATATAATTATCCAATTATATTAAATGTAAATATTGTAACTGTTTAATAATCAATACAAAAGTTTAATTTAATTTATAAAGTATACCAGAAAAAAGAAAGGAATAGAGGGAGGTAACATTTTTTTCTTGAATAAAATTTTCTACAATATTCAAACACTGTAATTATAACTTTAAATAAATGGACAGAATTATGTTTTATTTTTGAAATTAGCGTATGTTTGAATGAATGAAATATTACAGTACATTCATGTTGTCTATATCTTATTACTAATTAGTTTTAATTTGTGAGTTTAACCGTCTTTTAATTAATTAATTCCGAAAATAATAGAAAAAAAGCAATTCTTTAAAATAAAAATCATATTAGGAATCCATATACTTACCGAAACACTAAAAACACTAGGATGACCTTGACTTTTCTTTTGAGCTCCTAACTACCGAGCTTTCAAAAAATAATCCCGTTGTAAATGAAGTTCTCATTATAGAATCTTTAAACGTCTTGTTATGACTCTCTGGAACCATCAAATACAAACACTTTATAATTTCCTCAATTGTCTGTAATATATAAATCGTGCGGAACATTTCTTAATGATCCGTTTTATCAATAAAAGTGAAATAGGAAGACTCCGATCAACTGGCGACGTTCGGCACCATTTATATGTTAAAAACAATTGATGAGATTATAAAGTCTCTGTCTTTGGTGCAGTTGATTGCAGAGAGTGGTAAAGGCGTATTTAAAGATTTCGTTATGAAAACTTTATCTTTAAAATGTTTTCAAAAAATAATGTTGTAAACTATTTGTGGCCGAGAAACCTCAAAAGACGTCCTAATGTAGGCCTATTTATTGTGATTTTAAAGTTGAATTCGGTAATTATGAATGTGCAATGCGATTTCTTTTAAATTGAAAATGATCTGTTAACTAGTTTTATCAAAATATCTTTATAAGTTAAACATTTGTGGGAATGAAGTAAAGATTAGAAATATATTATAAAATTTCTCCTATTTTTGCTTTTATTAAGAAAAAGAAAGTTAAAGAAGAAAAAAAACAGCGAAGTAAAGGAAATCGTGAATTCAGCACAATAGAAATTCTTTTTAAAAATGATAATGAACACCTGTCTGATGGAAAATTATTTCCGCAAACAAATTTAGCAAATCATAAACATCTTTCATTTTTAAATATATTCTAAGAATATTTTAAATTGCTGTAAAGATCGAAATGATTAAACCTGTTTGAATGTCATGTAAAATCCTGATTATGTTAAACAAATATTTTAATTTATTCACGCATTAAAATCTGTTTATTGTATGCAAATTAAAAACAAATTATTTATTACTTAATAAAAATGAAATTTTGCTTTTGCAAATTACTATTACTATTTACTTTTAATAATCGATATATTTTATAATACAATGACTTTAGGCCTGCAGAATTTGTGTTGCCTTGGGTTTCGTGAAGCTAAATAGTTTTTAAACGGCTAGTATCATAATTAAAATATATTCATTTGGATATTAAACAAATATTTCCAACAGTACAAAGCTATGTTAAGCTCAAATAGCCTATTATATAAATTTAATGTAAAATAATGATAATACGTATATGAATATTTAGATAAGCCCATTAACTTAAAAATATGCTTATCAAAATCAGGCAGCAGGCCGCATTGAAACATTTAGTGAGTCATATATTATACACTCTTGACATGGTAAACTTTTTTAATTGAAAAGCCACATCCTATTTCCGAAGAAGTCGTAAAGCCGCATAACGTATTAAAGCAGCACAAGTACTGTATACCAGTATACATGCACCAGTAATATGTATATAAATTATACTTAGATGTCTTTATTGAGAAAGAGAACCGAAAACATATTTACATAGCAAATAAGTTTAATTTTGCTGCCATTTTGAATTTTAGTTTTATATTTTATCAGGCCGCGATAGAATCCACAAAGGCCGCAGGTTCCTCACCCATCACTTAAAGTAATAATGTTCTATTAAGAAAATTTAGTTTCTATGAAAACTTCTTAAAATTATTCTGTATTTTATACGAAACGTTAATCAATAGCAATAAAAAAATACAAAAAAAAAATTAAATAAAAATTATTTTGTCTATCAACCTACTCATTTTAATTTGATAGGATTGTTAAAAAAATGGTAAGTATTACCATTACGGATTAAGCAGATTAAGGAATTTTTTTAAAAAGCAGCTTAATTAAATGTATTAGGAAACTTATTTAAACTATTTCCTGAAAAATACAGTTTTAATTTTCGTTATTAATAATATTATTTATTGTTTTTATATACATAAATTATTCGTGAAAAACACGATAATCGACATTCAGATGCTTTAATTAATAGCTTAACGCAATTCTTCAGTGTTTTAAAGAAAACAAAAGAAAAAAAATGAATTTACAACGACTTACCACAAATCACTTCTTTTTTTTCCTGTGTTTTCACTTACAATAAATCACTTTTTGCCTGACAATGGTATATTAAGAATCAATTTTAAGAATTGATGTTAAGACTTTTTTTTTACCGTCAACACTCATTTGGATCCAGTTGCTGCAAGAAGATATAGTACAATTAAAGAAAAACTCGCTATCTTTAATAACTGAATTTTAAAGACTTGAAACTAATTTGTTATGAATCAGCATCATAAATGCTATAATCAAATGGCGTCGCATAATAAATAAGTATTTTAAGTATCATTAGCTACTTTTTAATGTCTTTAAGCGAGATTGTTCTAACATTTCGCTATCATTTAAATAGGGTGTAAGAAGTGCAACAGCCTGATAATGCAGTAATAACTTTATGTAATAGCAATTTTGTAAAGACTTTTCATTCGTTGTCATAACTTATATATTTCTTTTGTAGACAAAATCGAAAAAAAGTTATTTATTATTTTTCAAATAAAGTTCAACTGCTTTTTAAATTTTACAGTTCAATGCTATGTTTTTTAAATAGAGTTTATTTGATGATATAGTCAATAATTTTTCAAAAGGTTAAAGAAAAAACAAAGGAAACTTTTATTAAATTTCCGGCTGCCGGTAAATTAATAAATCTCAGCCATTTAATAAATATTTTAAACGATAAATGCTTGAACCTTATAGTCTAGATCTGTACTATTTTAAGTGGATTTTGGTTAAAAAGTTTATTTAATTCTACTACTTCTATTACTGTAATGGCGAATAATAAAATATTTTTGTACACGTATTTTATGAGTTATTTTTAAGTCAGTTACATACTTCAGTTTCATTAACTATGTGATAGAGCCCAAGTTTCCTATGGTGCAAAGTGGAACAGGGCTGTCTGATTCCCGTCTAAAATAAGAGAAATTTTCTGTAAAAAAGTTTTATGTTAGAATAATATGCCAAAAACCATATTATACAACGCCAGAATGATATGTTAAATATTACTAAATTAAATTAGTGATAATAAAATACTTGTAATTTAATATTTAATATAATATAATAACTTTCTGATAATTCAAACTTTGCTTTAATTTTTTGTTACTATAGATTTTCATTAACTTTACATCCTAAAAAATGATCGAATTTTAAATTAAAAACATTAGGCCTAAATAAATACATAATGTATATAATTGTATATTTAAATTAATTTTAATAAAATGTAATGAATCGTAAAAACAGTCATTTATTTATACAGTATTCAGTTTAATTTTGTTTCAATCATTAATGATAATAGAAAAAAGATAATCGATATATTCAAAAAGTCATTATATCTATTTATTCTGTGAAATTTTCATATATATATCAAACATTTAACGTATCAAACAGTATTTTTATATTATTTAAGAATCACAGAATACTGTAATTAGATTTTCACATTCAAACTTTCAACTTATAATTGTAAGTATTCTATATTTCAAAGTCAATGAACTTATATATATTACTGAAGAGATGAAATTTCATTTCTTTAGTCTTGAAAAATTTTTAGGTATAATTACCTTTTCTACAATTATTATAGAAAAGTTCGTTAATCGTAAAGATTCATTGGCATTGTTTTAGTAAACAAGTTTGTAAAGATTACTGTTTCTTCTAAATTGTTCGAAATTATCTTTGGCTAAATATTTCAGGCGTGATTCGTGATGGAAGAAAACAACGTGATACCATAAATCGTGAAGTGTAAGTTTAAAATGAGAAAAGACATCAGATTCGTCACCCCTCTGGGAAAGTCACACGACAAATGAGATGTGAAGATATACTTAGGTAGAAAAATTGTCAAAGTTTTATTCCCAAACAAAAACCTAGAATAGCCAGAAGCAATTTTAAGTCTCTTGAACTTGGAAATACTTCATTAAGAGGTTTTGTTCTATCAGCGTTTAAACAGAGATGAAAATATAATTTTATTACCATTATTGAATTATAGTTTATAACAATATGTAATATTTAATATTGTGTGATAAATTATAATTTTTTTTTTCACCTTAAACGCTATCAATCTTATTTAAATTTGAGATATATTTCATTATCGGACAGAATCCTATTTTTAACAGAATGATATAAATGATAATTTACTGCTTAATTCTAAATTTTCGTGTTCAATTTTCTCATACATCAAACTAATAATTTCAAATTTCTCCCATGTTAGTATCTTTCTTAAAATTATCATATTATTATCTCTGTCTTCAAGAATCGTACTACATATATACAACATTTAAAATATTATAAAGCATAAATTAAAATTAAATTGATTATATTGACAGAAACGCTAATAGATGAAAATGCAAATCATACCACACAATGTACTGTATTAACCAATAAGCAATTTTTTAAATAATTTTTCATGCTCAAAAATGTTCTTTATCCATTTATAATTTCAGATTATACTGCTTTGATATATATGTCACTGAATCATTCATATGTGTAGGGATGACGAGAAAGAGGGGATGCCATGGCTGTTGCCCTGAAGCCCTTACTCTTATAGGAGACCGGCAAGGAATCTGTCTAATAATATTTTAATTACATAACCTAGAAATCAATTTATATAATTTTAGATGCATAAACAGAAAAAAGAAATATGATTAACCGAAAGCGTCAGAAGATGAGTTAGAGGGGATCGAGAGATGTAATTTTTAAGTCTCAAGCCCGTCTTTACGACTCTACATACAAGTTATGAATAATTTCTTGCTCAAGTTTTGTACTAAACTGTACAGAAAATTAAAGCAAACCCTAACATTGACAAAAAGTTATATTAAATTTATTATAATTATTGTACTATATATAATATATAGTACAATAATTATAATAAATATATATAGGGTATTTCACTTAGGATGTTACAAGTTAGCTCGGAAAATAAGCATATTTTCCAAAAGAATTGATAAGAATATGTGTTTAATATTTCCGAGGAGCTTTTTAATGCTATAAACATTAAAGCCGCTCCTATCCCGTTCTGGGTGGGGCCAGGGCAACTTCAAAATTAGAAATGGACTCACCAATGTTTTTTATATTTTTAGATTTTCTATTAAAAAATAAACTTTTATTAAGAACTTTTTTAAAAAAATGATAATTTCAAAAGTTATAATCGTACTTATTCGTACGTTTTGAAAAATAACCTTCTAATAAAAGTACAAATTCTAAGGCATTTCGTAAGTTTGATTTCAACGACCGTTATTCAAGACACGATGCAATAAATAATAAACGATGCGGGCGCTAAAATAACACAAGAAATAATGCTGCAGTTCAGTCGACAAAATTCGTAAAAGTTATCAATAAAATTTTATTATTTTTAATAGAGAATCTAAAAATATAAAAAAAAAAAAAAAATTAGAGAGTCCATTTCTAATTTAGAACTTGTCCCCGTCCCACCCAGAAAGTGGTATGGACGAGCTTAGTTTTTAAGCAATAAAAAGACCCCACAGTAATATTAAACTTTTATTTCTATTATTGTTTTATTATAAGCATATTTTATACTATAAAATCACACACTGATAATTTAAATTTTGAAATTAATATCAACATGAGAAGTAAAATGATTGTCATATTAAAATAAAATAATAAAACAACAAATGAAAATAATGATAATGAATATCAATAATAATGAAAAATAAATTTTGTACATTTACACTTGATCATTAGAATAAAGTGTAAAACTTTCAAATGACTATATGAGTAGGCCCTATATTTTAATAATATTTTTTTCAAAAATGCATTAATTAAAATGGACTAACTAAAATTGATTTTTCAAACGAAAATGTTTACGATTATTCCACAAAATTTGTTAGTACGGCAATTTCCTGAATGATTGTTTTATTGTCCATAAAAATTAGAAGACAATATACGTCTTTGGCGGTTTCCTAACATAAAAAAAGAGGAAAAATGTACTCTTCCGCAACCATCTCTACAATTACGTCATTGTCTGTTGTTAATTGATAGTGTTTATTTTATTGTACACAAACAGAAGCGTTTTCTTTTTATTTGTTTTTAACTTTCCTGCGTTTAACTTATTCATAGTTCACTTAAGAATAATCTAAGTAGACCTTGACTTTCTCAAGTCAAGGTCCATTCCATGAAAACAATTAAACAAAACTAGTATTAGAAATTTTTGTAAATTTAAAAATTTAATTTTTTTAAATATAAATTTTATTATTTGAATATATTTTTTATCAGTAAGACGGAAATTAAAAATTCCGCATGGCCTATCCCGAAAAGAAAACGAGATAGTAAGGCATGTTCCATTATAAGCTAATTTAAGTTTGGGAATGAAAATAGTTGTTGTCTTTTAGTCTAGGCGCCTGTTGTCTTTCCCTTCTCAGAACGTTACACCACCATTTCTTTAATGGAATAGATTGCTCAGTCCATTTTGTGTCTGAATTACTGCTTCACTAATGGTTTTCTCTCGTAAAAACTGGTTTCACAAATATTGGACAAGTGTAACATTCGAAGATTATATATTTTAATCTTTATTTAAATAAATCAGTATGTATTTTTTATATATATAGTCAACGTTTCCCTACTTTGTCGTAGACACATAATTTATATGTAAAATTGGCGTTTGGTAAAAACACTCGAAACCAAGAAGAAAAAGAAATAAATATTTATCACTTAATAAATTTTTATAGATAAAAACAATTTTATTAAAAGACTACGAAGGAAAAACTTTTACAGTTATTTTATATTAATTAAACTTATAATAATATGGATTATTCTTAACATTTTGCTTATTGTATGTTAAAAAAAATTAGAAATAATCTAATTACAGAAATTTTAGCAATGAAATTATTTTAATTTATCATTTTTATTTTATAATACTCAATGAATTAACTGTAAAATTCTGAAGTAAAACATTTAAGCCTAAAACTCGTTCAAACTTTTTAATTTTTTATTGTAGTCCATTTCATCTTTATTTTCAAATTTATATCATAAGTTAGATCATATTAAAACTCTTAATAAGCTATATCAATAATTATTGCTTTGCACTTGAAAATTAAATTCGTGTTGCCTATATTTAAAATTATAAAAAATTATAATAATAAATGCACAATAATATCCTACAATTTACATTGATACATTTATTGTAATTCAATTTCTAGAGTACAATTTATAGTGATGCTAATTTTGTGCATTTATCATTATGATTTATATTAGCGATAAACGCATTATCTTATCCCAGCATAAATAATCTAACTAATATATTGTGTGAATCGAACTTTAAGCTATAATTTATCCATTAGATCTGCACCAGCTTTCTAAATGACAGTTATTGAAAAATCATTAAACAATCCTTTACAAAAGATAAAATTTCATAATTGTAAGTTTTAAGACGACACGGGATGCTTTTAGAATAATGAATGAAATGTTTCGATCTATCAAATTGTTACGGCTTACTCAATATTGATTCTGATGATAGCCATTGATACTGGTACTTCCGTGACTGAGAGAGGCATAATACAATATTAATGCACAAAGGCAGTTGTTGAGATTATTTGAAGGTCAACGAACGAGATGCAGATCTGAGAAATACTCAACTGGATGATTTAAGCGAGTCATTAGCCAATTGCTTCTTGAGCAAATAACAGGTCGCTGCACCCAATAATGTTCATAATATCTTAAAATTTTTGAATTCATAATTGCATACCAAATTTAGTTGGCATTTTTTAAATTATATATAAATTGAAAATTACCAAGTTCTATTTAATTAACATATTTAATAATTAAGAAGTAAAAGGAAAAAAGAAAAAGATTTAGGGAAGTAATATGATCTTCCCCAACGACACTCTCTCTTTTTACAGGCATAGTTCATTAATTTTTAATAGTGAAGGCCGAACCAGGAAACATCGTCAGAGTTGGGATAGGTAATTAGAGCCGTCATTTAAGCTAGATCGTTCCCAAGCACACCATCGTAATAAATAATAGCGAAAATTAAAAAAAAGAAGTTACAAAAACAGGAAGATAATATATTCAAAAATGATATTAATTGAAAACAAAAGAATCATTTCTCATCCGGACGAACAAAAAATTTCAAAATGAAAATAAAAGTATCTTGTGTAACAAATTTCCTTTTATTAAATTTTAATTCGGACGATTCGCTTTCGCCATTCCTGACATGCAAGTATTATCTTGTGTTCAATAAGATAAATAACGTGACTAATGGTTAATTAATATAGTTTCTATGCATGGTTACCTTCCTTATTCTTGTCATAGGGCCTCACCTATTTCAACGGCTTCTTTTGTGTTCAGGAAGTAAATGAAAGTAACTTAAAAAAAAGTGAAATAGCCTAGAATGATTTTTAAATTTAAACGAATATCTATTATGATCTCATTATCATTCCTATCATAGTAACACTCTTATAAACTATTTTAATTACTAAGCAAACAAATATTCAATAATTTTTACATCGAATAATATATATATATATATATATATATATAGGCTTATATATTTCCCTAGAATAAACCAAACACGTAATCTAATAATTTTTTCGAATTTTTTGCATTTAACGATTTTTCTTTATTTGAAAGTATTTTCAGATTTCTGAAAACAGGATATTTTAAATTCTTCCAAATTCTTATCCTCGTAGGCCTTAATTTGCTTCGTATGCCTCTTTTTTTTTTAATTTGAAAACTACTCATTCGAAAATTCTTCTCTTTATTTTTTAAATCGAATCAAAAAATAAGGAATTATCGTTTTTTTAAGTACCATTAGTTGTCGCCGAATGCGAAGTTTCGTTCATTTATGAATCATTTATTTACCACCAGCTGAAAAATAAATAAAATAAAGCGAATGCCAAAAAATTAGAAAATTCGAAGTCATTCAAAGAGTAATTTCTTTTTCCAATAGTCGTAAAAGCATTAAGAATAAATCCATTTTATAAAATATCGAATACAGAAATATATACAAAATTTAGTTTTTTGTATTCTGTATTGATATTTTTAACAACATAATGCATTAACAATTTAAATAAATATATAAATAAATGATAAAAATTAATTTTGTTAAATCCGTAATATATAATAATGCCGATTAAATATATTTAAGCGTAATACACAGCATTATTTTAGAATATTACTTAATACTATCTCGCAACATTTAACAACGTAATGTATAATAAGTTATGGAATTCACTGCTGACGGAGCGTTTTATGGACTATAATTCGTAATTATACGTATGATTCTAATATATAATGAAGTCGGACTGAACGGAAAAGAGTTCTTTGACTCGCTCTCAGTGAAAAATCATTAAAATTCTATCGAATTCCAATTCGAGTGTCTCGTAACAGTAAAATATCATTCCAAACTCTATTAATAGTCATGTAATTTATTTTAATTCTTAATAATTTATTTATTTTTTCACTTATTTTATTAAATAAAAATATTGAATATATCACAAAGATTATACAAAATTTCATCTATAAAAGCTTACAAAAACAGAAAGAAATTTAGAAGTTTATTCACGTGTTAATGAATTGTTATCTATTAAATACTTTTAGAAATACATAATTTTAAAATTAAAATGTGATTTAAGTTTTTTTATACAACAATTTTTTAAAAAATCCTGTAATCAATATTTGCAAACAAAATATTTTTCGAAATAAGTACGAAATATAAGCAGAAGGTAAATAAAAATGACATTTTTTTGTGTAACTCAATCTATGAAATGATATAGTCTGTGTATGATTTTTACATGGTGTTGAAATGGCTCTTATAATTAATTTCATATTTTAAAATAAAATAATCCACTTTTGTTTTGGAAGATATGAAGGTCTTATAATCTTTAGAAATATTTCTACAATATTTCGGAATTTTAATTTGAATAAATCTGTTAAATTAATTTTTACGGATCTCGTTTTACTTTCCCGGCTGTTATTTACAGTATAACAGATGGAAAATATGACGATCGGTCGAAAAAATGACCTCCCAGACTTTTGCATTTTCTGTTAATGTGGGGCGTAGTAATCGCGAGTGTTTAACAACATGATTTTTGTACTGAAATAAGATGAATAAATAAACATTTAAAAATTCGATTTTACGGTTTTAGTTTTAATATTGATTGACTGCTTTCAAATGTTTAGTCCCTTCGTTAGGCTATTTAAAATCTTGTAAACGACTTATTGTTTTTACTTTTTGCAT